>NC_089415.1:2436069-3654104 GCF_020647865.1 Trichoderma asperellum | reverse complement strand
CCTAGCTCTTTCTTTCTTTCTTTCTTCTTTCTGTTTCTGGTCCAATGTCCCTCGTCATCCGTTTCGTATATCAAATACACTGTCTATCTAAATATATATATATATCCAAATCATGCTTCCTTTTGCTCTCTTATAAAAACACACAAGCAATAAAACAAACGCAACAAAACAAAACAAACAGCCTCCCTCTTTAATGCACATCACTGTTTAGTCTCTAAGCTTCGCCCCACCATTGCCAACCACTGACTCCTCGTGAAAGCCATCGTCAAACTCCCTAGGGTATTGTGTCAAAGGGGCCGACACATCAGCGCCTGAGGAACCCGTGCCAGGTCGGTCGCTGTCTGCGGCGGAGAGGATGCTCTCGCTAAAGCTCCCCTGCGTCATCGGCCTGTAGGCCTCCGTTGAGTTGCCTCGTGAAGAGCCAATCATGTTGACAAACTGATAGTCTTTTTCGATGGGGCTCGTGGGCATCGAGGCCGTTTGATCAGCAGTCTTCTTTTTACCCCAGCTTGCACCCCATCCGCCATTTTTGCGCTTCTCGCCAGCCCACGAGGTCCAGCTTGCCATGTAAGCGCTGGCTCTGCTGCTCACAGTCGGTGTTTCTGGCGCCTTGGTGGCATCTGTGTTGCCGTTGCCGTTGCCGTTGCCGTTGCCGTTGCCGTTGCCGTTGCCATTACCATTGCTGTTTCCGTTGCTGTTAGCTGCATTGGCTTTGGCAGCTTCTTCTGCGCGACGGCGCTGTGCCTCCCGCATCTGCTCCACGTCGTTATACAGCCTGTTTAGCATTGTTGACGCCTTCTCCCGACCAGCAGCAAAGTTTCGTCCCAGAATATCACGACCTTGGGCGAGGCGTTCATCTATATGAAGCTCTTTCACTTGCTCCGCTATACGCCTTTGAACATCTTCGATGGTAAGGCCACCGGCACAGGGGTGCCTCGGCTCAGAAACAGAAAAAAGATTTGTATCAGTATGAGCGTCCCACATGCGATAGTTCTCCGTGCGTGACCACGCCTCCACCCAATCAAGGCCAAAGTCGACGGCGGGGTCACTTTCTGCTGTGTTGCGAAGGGCCGCAGCATTGGAAATGAGATAATTGTGGAACTTGACTGAGGATATAAGGCCAATGATGTAGGCTTCAAACTGGGCCCGAATGTATTCTTCGCTTCCCGCATATTGCATCGTCTTTGGGGTGCTAGGGTTGGACTCGTCCCAAGTGTCATTAACTGCGAGGGTTAAATTGTCGATCCACCTTCTGTCTGCTGCAGTTAATGACAGTGCCGTTCTCAAAGAAGGCGACGTAATATTAATCGTGTTGTCATCGAGGTTAATGATGATATCGCTATAGCGGTCTTTTTGTTGGAGAAGAAGTGAATTGGTGCTACCAACAAGGTATGATTTGGTGCCGACGTCGGCCAGTAGATCAAGCTGCTGCAATGGGGTATATGGGCCAAACATGCTTCCCTAAGTTCAATTATACGTAAGAACAGGACACTCTTAGGAGCGAGGAATGAGCGGTAGTGCATACTTTACCAAATATCTGCAATGGCAGTCCCATAAAAGTTAGGAGTGAATTGCGATTACTACTTTGTAGACTTGTCGGTTGTGCGAGCTTCTTTTCGTGGTTGTTTAATTCAGGATCCGCACAATCTTGAAGGTTTCGAATGAGTCCGGGTATCAATGAAATAAGAGAAAATTGGACCATGCATAACCGATCACATCGCGATCCGAAGAAAAGCATCTACGCCGGTTGTTAGCATGTCCGTTCCCCCCGCAAAAGACAACCATCCGCAAATAGCTTATATGAATGTGAAAACTACTGACTTTGGGCTGAAGAAGACAGCATTTGAGCAACACCAATGCTTGCGATTTGAACTCGTGGATAAGCTCGCGCAGACTCATACCCAGGTACTGGTCACGCTGAGCCTCCTCTTGCAAGATACCCCGGGATTTTTCATCCGCGAGGCTTTCCTGGAACCTGTGCAAAATTTCGACATCTGTAAACTCTCGCTGCGCAAACCATGCCTGCGTGACTACGCTCAGGCGCTGTCTCAGCATGCCAAAGAACTGGGGACTGTCGGCGATGACGACAACCGCCTTCTGGACGGTTGAACGAGTTACATCGGCAGGCCGGTTTATAAGTTGCGAGGAATCGAGTTGGCGAGTGCATGATATACCGAAAAGAGATGTCGCCGGCTCATCGTCCGTCTCGGGTCGTAGTAACGTAAAGTAGGAGAAGTCTTCTTCCGAGCTATGAATAGTAGTCAGCGCGCCGTCCTAGTATTCGCAGTGCAACGAAGAGGAAAGATGATGGCATACGCATGCGCTCCGTCACTCAGCGCCATGAACGGCAGCAGAGTCCAACCATACTTGACAGCCGGATCAACGCCTTCTTCGACTCCAAACCAGCTCTCAACCTCAGGGCCCCGCGCATGATGGAAGCCAACGACAGTGACCAACGGTGTAAAGCTGGTCAGGAAGGGTGTAGTGGGTATCGTAGGGGTAATTGGCGACAAGACAGTCTTGAATTCGACCCCATTGGGCGGGACCTTGATTCTGTCGGTGCTCATGATGCCGTCTGGTATCGCTGATGCGCGCGATGCAAGCCCAGCCGAGAACAATATCCTGCAGCTCAGCGCCGCTATGGAGATGCCATGCGCTCGCTTCCAGCAAGCTCAGTTACCGGCACGGCCTCGAACCTTTCGAATTCGGGGAATTCGGCCGTATCGCAGTCGTCACTGGGAGTGGCTCGATGGAGGAGCGGTGGCAGCAGCAAAGACTAGGTATTTGGCACAGCAAGTCGGTGTGGCGAAAAGGCGGGATATGAGATTGACACAGGCCTGGAGTTGTAAGCCGCTCGCAACTTCAGACTCAGTTCGGTTCGGCCGTCGCTCTGTCACGATGATGGAAACCTGGTGCAAAGGACAGGATCGGTTCGCCTTCGGACGCAGAGCCAAGGGGGGCAGAACGGTCGCGCGCGTCTGTCTTCCTGCAAGGTGAATTGGCAGTGGCGGGGGATCCCTGAAGGTTTCGGAGCCAGACAAGGGTATGGAGAATATTTCTAGACTGATGGTGAAACCAATTCAGTTCAACCTATTTTGTAGGATGGATGAGGCACGAGTCCTTAAAAAGAGGCTTTTATTACGAGAGGAACTGGCGAGACAATGTGAATGTTGACTGGCAGTATAAATGCAGCTCTGGTGATGCTGAGACCGCCTCTACCCAGCCAGTCGGTCTGGTTGGGGCTGCAGCTGGTGAGATTGAAGCGCTGACTGTACAGGCACAAGACCCGCCATACAGAGTACAGAGCAGAGACGATCTGCTGTAGCTTCTGCGCTTGTACTATGACTCGAAGTGGCCCACTGAAGAGGTCGAACAACCGAGGCGGCGCCAACTTAATAATTGCTGGGAAAGTTTGTTGGTGTGCAGTGCGCGGAGTAAGGAGAGCAGAAAGATTAATGCTGGAAAACGATTGAATCGTGATGCATGATTAATGCTATTTGGACTTTTTCTGTCTGAAGCAAAACTGGGAAGATGTTGCCTTCACTGCGGCTTTGAAGGACAGCGTCACGTGCAGAAGTGCCTGAGGCAGAGCAGATGGAAAGACTACAGCGCAGCGATATACTTACTACCTACTAGGTAGATTCTACGGTATGAGTATGGAGTGACAGCCGATAACTTACAGATCAATCCTCCACATAAACACTGAATGGTGTTGATGGTGATGGTCTTGTGAGCACCACCAGGCCTGTGCATCGCAGCGGTTGAAACATGCTCTCAGCACGGCACCCACCATCACCGATCCATCTCCGAACCCCATGAGCAGAAACAGCCAAAGACTGGATGTGGATGCAGAGCCAGAGTCAAAACAAGAGTAGAGCAAGAAAGAAAAAGCCCTTCCAACTGCAGGTCGACAGGATTCCACGTCAACAACCCTCGCTTCTCATTCCCAAAGTTTTCTTCTTTTCCTCTTCCTCATGCACCGATCTCTCTTGGCTGCAGGCTGTGCAGGGATGGGCAGCGAATAGCGAGCTTAGATGCTAGTCTGCCAGCGTGTCTTGCATTGCATTAAGAAGACCATCAGCTTTCTCTGACACCACTGCCGAGGAGATATTTTACTTCTTTACCGTTCTTTTCCTTTCCTTTCCTCTGACGGCATCGACATGCCCGTGTGATGATGGAGTGGGACGCGGGCATCGTGATAGAGACCCCGCCACCGTAGTACCAAGGTCTTTGAGGAATCACATCTACAGAGCACACGAGATGATATATCTCCGCTAACCTACCTTGTGCATCACACTACATGTAGCAGTCGTCAGTCCATCAGTCCCGACATCGCGGATACCCATGAACCTCTAGAGGCGGTAGCTTGTGAGCCACCGTGCTAAACATATAGGCATCTCTCTATCTGAACCAGTTTGAATAAACTACCCGGCACAAAGAGAAAACGGTATGGTTCGACCCATCGTCGAAAGGTGACGTGACACACCCCTTGTTGCCTGTAACCTATCTATGTAACATGTGTGTGCATTTGCCCTCCAAGACAATGATGTAACCAGGTGCGTAGCGGTCCAATCCCTCTGAAACAAAGAGGCAAGCTACGAACTTGTAGTGATTTAGCGTGCAACGTGCACGAAAACAGCCGTCTTATTTATATGGACGTCTCATCTCATACAAAGCACAGATACGGGTGTACTCTCCCGTCCCGGTTTACTACTCGGGAGGGTGCAGTTATGAGCTCCGTCGTCTCATCTGATGATGTGTAGGGTAAATAAGACGAAGATCAATCTCAGCATATCCCGCACGGGCGATTTGTATGGAGAGGGGTAGGACAAAGAATATACTATTCCGTGCTAATTAGCCATGTGCACCAGTACACTTTCATACACTATGACCAACAACCAACATATATAACTATATTTATATAAAGAGCAGAAGAAGATCTTCGCACAGAGTTGAAACGACGCGACGGCACGAGGGGCACTGTAGAAAATACATGGCATTTTTGGTTGGGCGAAACTCGCTACCTAACCATGGAGAGAAGATGAGCACAGATCTTCCAAAGAAGAAGAGAACAAAGCGGATATATTTCAACAGCGATCTTCTCTTAATGGGCAAACAGGGTTGTCTTGCTTTGGCCCAATGAGAGGCTTGATTAGAGACTTGCTTAGCACAGAGCATCTATCAGAGTATATAGCGTAGTCTACTGGACTCATCTCTTAACAGTGCATAGCAATTGTTAACTGCATCATTACCATCCATCTACCCATCTAGGAAGTCTAAAATATCAAGTCTAATGGTATCTTTACTAAGAAAAAAAAAAGTTTGTTCACTCTTTATACATTGCTTCAGCTTGCGAGTCAGACAATCAAATGCCTTGAGCTAGCTTAATCTCGTTCATGTAATACCTGAGTAGGTAACTGAGAGCATATCGCCATAGTTGTACACGGCTATCGGGCCCTCTAATCTTGTGGGTTGGGCAATCAATAGATACGCCCTCTCAAGACCACGCAAAGCATCTAGGGAATACGCAAAGCGACCCTTGGGACGCATGAACTTTGATAAGGCCACGAGAGGGTAATTGGGAGTGTTTGAAAGGGGGTTTAGCCACAAGTGGAGGATGATGGTAGGAGATAGTAGTAGTTGAGGATACTAACGCTACCCCGTAGGCCTAGATGCTGCCAATGTCCTGACTGAGCACCCTCCCTACCTTATTAACGGATGCCCACTCCATCGACTTTGAGCTCATGCAAGGTGAACCGTGCGCCGCAGGGCAAGCTGAGTGTCGATACTGGGACGTGAAAAATTGTCTCCGTATCAGCAACTGCTACTGCAGGACTGTACCCAGCTGGATCACGAGTTGCCACAACATTGGAATGACCGGTGCAATGCGCGCCACCGACTCTCCGAACTCCCGATCTCGCTGGCTTCTTGCGACGCATTTGAGAAAATCATCATATCCAGTATCTGTCATAGTACCTATGGCTTGCGTTAGCATTATGTTAGCAGGAATTAGTGATAGCTACTCTGTACTACTGGCACTAATAAGGAGTTCCGCCCTAACCGTGTGCTCCGTGTTTTAGTCTCATTACTTACCTATTGTCATTGCTATTAACAACAGCCGTTGGTGCTATTAATTTTCGAAGCCCTTGCTTAGCCAGTAAGATAAAGCCCCCAACCCGTCGTGATGCTGGCTCTAGTGCTCGGCCCAGCGGCGGCCAAGCAACAGCAAACCGCCGCCAGGCGAGAGACCCAGCCAGGATAGGCTTGGACCTTGCAGTTCGTGGCGATATGGCTACTGACTAGCCCTTCGGCTGCAAGTTTGCGACATGCTGCTAATATGCGAGTCGTCCTCTATGCAGGGATGATCTGAGACTTTTTTTTTTTTCACGAACTAACAAGCGCCTCTAATTTTGGAGCCCAGTAGCAATTCTGGAATGCTTCCACAGTGTCTTATAAGAGAGAGTACAGGAGCGTCAAAAAAAAAAAAAGACATTTGCTGCTCCATTTGCTTGTGGATGAAGTGTTGTGGCCCATGGCTTGTCTCCATAAATCTTGTGTAGTCTGTTTGAGCCGAGTCCATTAGAAGAAGATGAAGCCCTGGTAAATGCCTTGTCTCTTTGAAGGGGGGGCAAGTTTGTGCCAGGCGAAAGGCTGAGATTGCTCGACCACGGTCACCTGAATCCTTCAAACACCATTGGATGATCTTTGCACAAAGAAACGCACCACCCCCCTCGCTGGACGAAAATGAACTGTCAAAACGGCCCGTCACATCGTGCCTCACACTCTCCGTGCCGTCAATGGATGGTTGAATCTGGAAGCGACTGATTGGAGACGGCTGATGATTCTGGCAGAACCACGTGCATTCCCTGTCGGGCTGTGCTGGATCCAGGGGCTCCCCTACATAGAATGGCTGGCTCTAAAACAAGCCACCAGCTTCGATCCGGCAGCGTCGTACTGCACTGGTCTTAGCCGGTAACATCGGCCCCAGGGCGATCGGCGGCGGACTCCTACCATGACTGTCCTCGGGCTACCAAAGATGTCCTTGCAGGTGCTACTTGTACATGGACGTGGAGTACGAAAGCTGGGTAGTATCCTAATGAGTAAGCTGTAAAGTTTGCGAGCGGGCGCGGCTGACACCGACGAGGAATCATTTCCAGGAGGTGGCAGAAGATATGATCCGATTCACGCTCGCTATTTTCAGCCAATTCCATCCGCAACTGAAGGTAGCACTGCGGGCGAATTTCATGATCCGCCTCTAATCTCAGAGCTGACTGTGCGGGGAATTAAAGAGTCATCCGCCACGAAGGATGAAGCATGTGTATATGTACTACCATGTAATAGCAGCAGACAGTGCCCTGTGGAAAACACCAAAGACAACCCGATAATTTGCATTCCAGGGCCCTAGAGCTGGCAGTGAGGCTGACCTATAGCTGTGTCCGAATGGGCTAGGATCTTTCATAATCATGATTAGGTATTAATTACCTACCATTAAATATGGAGCCTCTCACGGTCCGAAATGAAGTCAGCTCAGCTGTTTCTGCACTGCGTTTGACGCTTGACGCCGAGCGGCGATTAAGTATGCATTGGCTCGCATTGGGTTGATCCCTTCGCCATGGATAAGTTTCCGCAAACTGGTACATAGTATCTATATTTGGAGGCTGAACACGGATCTTTCAGCGCTGTGCACTGTAATTTCGATTGCCGGAAGCGCCGTGCTTGTACGAATATCTTTGGAATCCCAAGCGAAACTGACATTGCAGCGCCCTCATTGCAGCGGCCTTATTTTAGAACGCGCAAGGATATCATTGCAGGCCATGCAGGAGGTCCGTCCTCACCCTGTTCTCCCGAGCACCACGCTGCTGGTACCACAAGTGATAGAGGCAGGCATCCGATTACGAGTGCACCGTAATCGACATGCTGTCAGATGTCGGCTGCATAGGCAATGAAAATGCTGGAAAACTGACATGTTTTTCGGTCTGCTGCCAATGCTGATTGCTAGCATGTGCTCGGTATAACTGAACGCATTAGCACCAACAACAAGCTTTGTGCTTTTGTGGCTGGGTGTTGGCCGTGACACGCACGTGGCCTCGGAGGTTTCTGCATCGATGCTGTTGGAACGCGAGCTTACCACCTCCTGGGTAATATTCCTCGGCGCCATGAAGCAGCTCTCTTTAAGAGGGATTCATTCGAACTTGATATACGTTCTCGTAGCTCTCCTGGCCTGGCGGGGAGCCAAGCTTGCCAAAGCTTGCCAAGCAATACCTGTCTATCCTACTTTCATAGGTGGGTAGCAGCACTGTACGAGACGCGTCCCTAGTGTATATTGGCACCTCCTGCGAATCGCTTCTCCTGCGTCTAGAGCGACTCTGGCGCACGCTGGTTGGTCGTTGCTGAAGGAATTCGCTGGGGTACTGGGTCGGCATGTGGGGTGGATATGCGATGGTCTCAAGTTTTCTCTTTCTCACGGGCCCCCTGGAAGGGAGAGTAGCTTAAAGCTGTGCCATTCAACTGCTTGGTGCGTGTCGTCTTGCCTGCTGTGGAGAGTAGCTGCGCGCTGATGCTGAAGCCGGACGGCGGCGAGTAGCCACCACGGGCATAGCGCTGTGGGGACGCAGAAATGGGGGAAGCAAAGCGCAGCGTGATAAGGCACAAGGCGAGGCAATCGGATCAGGTGTCGAAGCCTCTCAGTG
Organism: Trichoderma asperellum; assembly: GCF_020647865.1. NCBI lineage: Eukaryota > Fungi > Ascomycota > Sordariomycetes > Hypocreales > Hypocreaceae > Trichoderma > Trichoderma asperellum. The sequence goes on along the minus strand of NC_089415.1, from coordinate 3,645,414 downwards.
ATGCTGAAATTTGAATGGGCGCCAGAGCTCATCCTTCACCCCTGTGGGTGGGCTTGAGCGTGGGCGCTATTCGCCGCCCAGCGGGCTTGCGATGCTGCAGACGAGAGACATTTGAGGCGAAGAAAGGCTGCCACGAACACGTTATAGGCTGCTTGGAGGCACTCCGTGCATGCGAGTCGAGAATGATACACACAGGCCTTTCGCACCCCGTGCTTCGTACATGAGGCACCGGCGGATGTAGGTATACGCTGGCCATATGTAGGTACGAGCATGCAAATGCGACGTGCTTTGAGACCGCATGTGAGAGATGAGATTGGAGGCTCCCAGCCACACAGGCAGGGACAGCGATTCGGCCGACGGATGGGAGAGAATACTTTGTGCGCAGTGGCTAATAGCATGGCATTAGCATTGCATTCCCGCGAGAGTTTGCGCAGTGTGGCCGAAGAGATTTACCAATCGCGGAGCGCCATGCGAAAGTAGAGTTGAGGTTAAAAAATCGCAGTGCCAGGCAGAATGCGGCGTAGGAGCGGGTGCGAGCTTTGCCTGCGGGTGCGAGCCAAGGACGCGATAGCCGGGTACCTGCTCCATCGTGAACGGGAAATTGTGTAATTGAAGCATAGAGCTAAGACATTGTAGGAGCTCGCCAAAGACATGGCGCCTATTTAGCAGCAACAAGGCCGTAACGTGCCCGTACCTAGCATTAGCATGTGCTCCGTATTTCCAGATGAATGGTAGCGACAAAGGCAAAGTTTCGATGGGGTGTTCAATGGTGGCTCAATAGCCTGGGGAATTGCAAAACGGGTGGGCAGCCAACATCACCCTTTTTGCCTTTTGGCCAGCAGCTTCAGGCGTGTCTCAGACGCACTTACAAGTTGCTGTTTCCGATTGCCATTTTGAACGTTGGCCGCAAGTCTTGTTCTTCCTTTCGTCCTTTCTCCGATGCTCGTGCCTTGTGCTTCTCTGTTGGCGTTATGCTACTGATAACTGTATACCGTACTGCCCTGCACATTTGTTAAACAGTCCATTGGTAGCAGTACGGACGCGACCCTAGACGCGAGTGCCAATGTAGGCTGGTGCGGGCTCTTTCAGCCGCCCCTTGTAGGGCAGTTACCGCTGCCGAGCAGGCATCCAACTTGTATCGATACCTTCTCCAATACCTACTGCGCCGCTTATTCGAGAGCGGTCCGGCTCCTGCATCGCATCCTTATCAGGCAAACGCCAACGAAGCCCATCTTTCACAAACTCGCCCTGCCTCACCCACCTTGGAGTCTGCTGCTCTTCCTGCGCGGCCGCCTCGTCCCACCAGCCCTTTTCCATTCGGTTAATCATCAGTCCAAAGGCTGCTCGTACATTAGTCAGGCTACTACAGAACAGTATACTGCAAGTAGCATAGCACCGCCAATGTGCTGTGCTTGGCACCCTCGACGCTGACGTCTGCAGAGAACAGGCTGGGGAGGAATCCGGGCTTGCCTCCACCCCAGCACCAGCATCACCGCCAGCGCCAATTGGTGCCACTGTTCCGCCCGACCTGTCATCATTTGGTCTCCAGCCCACGCTACAGACACGCCCTGGACCGGATCCACAGAGCTTCGCAGCAGCAGATTGGATTGGATCCCGTGCTCTAGTGCTTGTACCTGGAAAGCGACGGGGTAGCACTGACTTTCACACGCCTCACGCCTGTGCGCACGCCAAAGCCTCAGCTCCTCCCGAGCAAAAGAATCCAAACCTCCTCGTTCACGAGGCTGCTTCCGCGCGCCGAATCTTGCACCGTCTTCTGTCGCCCCGGCCCGGACTTCTGACGCCTTTCATCATTGCCAGCCTGCCAAACAACTGCTTCGCCGGCCTCATCGCCGGCCTCGTCTTCTTCCATCTTCACTCTCAACTCCCCGCAACCTGCTGCAGCTGGTTCTGCTGACCTTTCAATCACCTCTGCCGCATCCGCCGCCGCCATTTTCTGCCGAACGCTCCGCTAAACTTCAACCCCCCAGCTCAACTACTCTATCAGAAGGATACCGACTTTTGTTGCCCCCCTTTCAACCAGCGGCAACTACCAAACTCGAGAGTAGAGAAAGATTAAGTATTTGAACAAGAGCAGACAACATCATCATTGCCGCCACCATTTTCTCAGCAGCTATTTATCGCTGCTTTATGCGTGTGTAATTGGCTGCATGGCAAACCCACCTTTTGGATCCAAATCGCTTCGCCTACCGATTCGCCAAGTCCTTAAAGAACGCCGACAGTCTCGCCAAACACAGAAGCGTGCACAATCGCCCACCATGGGCGGCTGCATGAGCTCGAACAATGACGAGGTAGAGCAGAAAAAGAGGAGCCAGGCCATCGACAAAGAGCTGGACGAGGACTCGAAAAGGTTACGGAAAGAATGCAAGATCCTGCTGCTAGGTATGTTTCGGACACGGCGGTCGACGTGTGGCCGCATCCCAATCCCTCGCCTTTCCATCTTTCTTATTTATTTTTAATCTAGGTTCTGGTGAGAGTGGAAAGTCGACCATTGTCAAGCAGATGAAAATTATCCACCTGAAGGGATACTCAGAAGAGGATCTGTACAACTACAGACCGACCGTTTTCAAAAATCTGGTCGAATGTGCCAAAGCTGTCATAACTGCCATGCAGCAGTTTAACATAGAGCTGGCACATGAAGAAAACAGAGCGCACGCCGACTTTTTAATAGACTACCAAGCAGAATCCGGGCCGCAGGCTCACATCGACCCGAAGGTGGGCCTCGCTGTGCAGGCCATATGGAACGACCCGGCGAAAGAGCAGCTGATGGAACATCAGACGGAGTTTTATTTGATGGATTCTGCAGAATAGTAAGTTACATCATCGCTATGCCGCGCGCAGGTCGCAGTGACGCGCGAAATTGACTGCTGCCCGGATTCTGACCCCAACGTCTCTGTAGTTTCTTCCAGGAAGCAATGCGCATTGCCGCTCCCGATTATTTACCTAACGAGATGGACGTATTGCGCGCCCGTACAAAAACCACCGGCATCTACGAAACGCGCTTCCAAATGGGACAACTTAGCATCCAGTATGTTGAAGCATTGGCTTTGAAACATTTTAACAACGGGCCGCTGATCGTTTTTCTTTAGCATGTTTGATGTTGGCGGGCAAAGGAGTGAACGAAAGAAGTGGATACACTGCTTCGAGAACGTTACATCGATCATTTTCTGTGTTGCGCTGAGCGAATACGATCAAGTTCTCCTCGAAGAGAGCAGTCAGGTAGGTCGCGCAACAGAAAGCTAGAGAGCTTCATGGCTCGAATGGGCAATGCAAGCGTGCGAGGGTAATGCTGACTTCGGGTGGTGAACGCAGAACCGCATGATGGAAAGCTTATTACTGTTCGACTCGGTTGTCAACTCACGCTGGTTCATGAGAACAAGCATCATTCTCTTCCTGAACAAGGTGGACATTTTCAAGCAGAAACTGGGCCGCTCGCCTCTATCCAACTTCTTCCCCGATTACACTGGTGGTACCGATGTCAACAAGGCAGCCAAGTATCTGCTATGGAGATTTAATCAAGTCAACAGAGCACACCTTAACCTATATCCACAGTAAGTGAAGCAGGCAGAGAGCGTATCTACTACTTTACGCAGCGGGCTAACAGAATTTGTCCAACACAGTCTAACCCAGGCCACCGATACATCAAATATCCGGCTGGTTTTCGCAGCAGTTAAGGAGACCATATTGAATAACGCGCTAAAGGATTCGGGAATTCTTTAAGCTTATTTGGTGCTCTGAATGTTCATCAATACACCATCAACAACAGCTCGCTTTCCGCTCTGAGAGAAGTGGCGTGGCGTTCGAATATCGCGCGGCTTTCTGGTGCGCTTATTCTCACCGACCAGAATTGATCTGGTTCACGCCATGCAATACTCTCCATCGATGGCACATGCGCGAATATGGAAGACCTCTTAATCACACGCTCTTTCCCCCCTCTAATTTCTTCATATTTTATTGCGGTTCAGCGGAAGTTCCTTTTCAGGGACTGGTTAGGACCCACGGAGATCTAAAGCGCGTTATGACCCGATTGGGCTGCTTTTCTATCATCTATTATAATCACTTAGCATGGCGCGGTCACTCATTCACTCAATCTTTTCCTCTCGCTCTTCTCTCTTTCCTTTCCCTTTTATGTGTGGATTTTTTTTTCTTTCTTTTTTTTGTGTCGGCAACTACGAGTTTATATCTCGCGCGGCGGACTTATAGCGAACGGTTGGCATGGGATAGCCGCCTCTGGTTGGTGTCTTGATATTAGGGTTAAATGATGAAACGGTGTTCACGATAATTCGCTTTGAGGGTGGAGGAGCAGCGGCGAAGTAGAAAAGGAAACTGAAACGACGGCAATTAGACACCACAGGTGACTGAGAAGAAGCGCAAAAAGCGAACTCAACCACAGCTTCAGTGCTAGAGGTTGGACGTGGACACGGCCTAACTCTGGAGACGCGGCTTTGTGGTGATTCTCGTGTCCGGAGTTGAGCAAATGAGAGGTGGCGGATAGGAATGCGTGTTTGGAACGAGCTCGGGAGGATGTTTTCTTTTGTGGAGGTACCGAGACAACAAAAAGAAGAGATGTTTTACTGTTTTACTATTATTACTACTACTATTATTGCAGCTTTGTTTTGAGCTGTTGCGTACCCGCTGGACGCTTGGGATTGGGCGGAGGTTGGTGTTATTGGATAGGTAACTTGATATGTGCCCGAATAAGTATTAATTTGCTGCGCTCTTTGTTTAATAATGTCTTGATACAGATTGATTGCATTTGGATTTCCGCTTTCATGTTTGATAATTGCCCCTCAAGCTTGGGGGAGTTTACGTGCCAAGCTGTTGGTGTCTCACAACTCATATTGTAGAAGGAGTTGGGTACCTACTGAAGAAAGGGGGCTGTTGGGCAACTGTCGCCTTTAGATGAATGCAGGGCAATAGGCTAATTCCTCAAAATACTACAGATCTAGAACGTGTGTCGCGCGTTGCTGTGTACGTGGATGGAGTCGAGATGTTTGAGCTTCGCTCCCGTTAGGCATCTTGGCCTCTGTTTCGACCTGACCCCATCCATCCGTGCATACGCATACTTACCCAAGAGCAATTCAACAGTCAAAGATTCTCGACGGCATGGCGGGCATTGAAGGCCCCACACAGCGGCGGCCAACCTGCGTGCTCAGGCTGGAGTGGTGTGATTGATGATGATGCAGTAGCCGTCATGTATACCTATTAATGAGCCTTGTGTGTGTGTTATTTCTATTTAGGCCGGAGTGCTTCTGTTATGTTGTTGCCCAACGTCATCGGGAGAGGGAAATATGGCTGGCTATTGTAGCACTCTGTTGCACGCGCTGGAGTGACGGACAGGTACAAGATCAGTTGAGGTTTTAGATACCATTACCAGGTAGGTACTAAGTAGTATCCAAGTGCAAGATGTATAAAAATTAGTACCTCTATATTAGTGATACATGATATTTTATTATTTTCATTATATCGCCTTATGGTGTGACGCGTATTGCAATTATATCTTGTTGAAATTACAGCGATCTCAGAAGGCTTTTGGCAACCAAATCTCGTATCTGCGGCGACTAATTGGCGCGTTTCTCTACCACAGCCGGTGCTACCGTCCTCGACGATCGGATACGAAGCGCGCCGAACAGGGTTTGTGCCGGATGATGGTTGCTGCTGATGATGACGCCGGACCCTCCTATCGACAAGAAACTTGATTGACCGAGCAGCACTGGCATGGCTACCTAATGCAACCGGCGCAGAGGGTCCCTTGATGGAGGGCAGCATCGCCTTACTTCTCTCTTGCTAACCCCTCCCCCTCTATCCGCCGTCAATTGGTACCTAAAGCTCGCTTGGTCCTCTCCTCTTCCCCTCCTTCTTTGGTCGCTCCTCTTCACCTTTTCTCTCTCGCCTTCTTTCTCTTCTGCTTCTTCTTCTTCTGATTCATTTTCCCTCTCTTCTCTCCCAGCCTTCCGAGGACTTTCCCCGTCTACAATTGACCCTTTCCGCTGGCTCCCCAACTGTTTGTCGGGCCTTTTATCGTAACGGACGGTAGCTTTGGGAGCTTCTGATAACCCCACTGTTGCTACCCCGCCATAGCTTTGGACGGGCTGAGCTGATGTAAGTTGCCTGATAACTCTCCTCCCCTCTAGACTCGCAATCTCACTTCCCTCTTGCCCATCTCCTTTTATCACCATCTTTTCTTCTTCTTCTGTTGCGTGTCCCATCTCTTCTGCCCCTTCTTTGGCATTCTTCTTTCCTCTGCAGTATTGTTACAAAGAGCCTAGATTTGCTAATTCGAGTCCCGTCTCTGATCGGCAGCCATTCTCCCAATGGCCACCAAGCAGCCTCTGCCCACGCGCGAGCGTCGCCCCTCCACCGGAGCTCCCCTGGTGGACATCCAGGGAGCTGTTGGTCCTGCGGGCATCTCTCGGCCCAAGCACAGGAGAACTTTTACGGGTTTCGGTGCCGGAGAAATCAAGCACGTCGAAGGTTTGTGATGGCATTTTCCTCTTGTTATTTGCTGCTTGTTTCTTCTGTCGCGATTCAATTGAGCTGCATACGTCCACTGGCTGGGCAGACCATCTCGGCCAATTGATCCCAGCATGTGGATGGCGGCCTTGATCGGGCGCGCATCTGACATCCACTGTAGGGCGGGGGAGGGGAAGCTCGCCCGGTCTGGCGGGGCTCATCGTGCAACTAACACCGGCGTTGGATGATCTGATCTGTTATCCACCAGCACGCCATGTTTAGTCAAAAGAGTGGACAAAAAACAAGGACAGAACGTTTCAATCCATCTGCTAACAATCACTTCTTTCTTCAGCCTCAATCCCCGAACCCCAGCGCGAAGCATGGAGGCGAAACCAAGTCAAGAGCATCACCGACAAGGATGGCTTTGAGAAGGAGGTTGTCCGCCACGTCGAGACCACCCTGGCGCGTAGCATGTTTAACTGCGATGAGACCGCTGCGTACTCGGCCACCAGTCTGGCTTTCCGTGATCGCCTCATCACCGATTGGAACAAGACTCAGCAGCGCCAGACGTTCCGCGACACCAAGCGTGTTTATTACTTGAGTCTGGAGTTCTTGATGGGAAGGACTTTGGACAATGCCATGCTCAACGTAGGATTGAAAAATGTGGCCAAGGGTAAGTATTGTTCACACACTTGCTCCATTGCTTTCCTGCTCTTCATTATGGCATGACTTTGCTAACCAACTGCAACGCAGACGGTCTCTCTGAGCTTGGGTTTAGAATTGAGGACATCATTAGCCAGGAGCATGACGCAGGTCTGGGCAACGGTGGCTTAGGTCGACTTGCTGCTTGCTTCCTCGACAGCTTGGCTACTCTCAACTACCCCGCATGGGGCTACGGTCTTCGCTACAGATACGGTATCTTCAAACAGGAAATCATCGACGGCTACCAGGTCGAAGTGCCCGACTATTGGCTGGACTTTAACCCCTGGGAGTTCCCACGTCACGACATCACGGTCAATGTAAGATAAAAACAGACATGAAAAAGAATGAACGTCTTGACATGAAGCTTACACTCTGGTTGTTAGATCCAATTCTATGGCAAGGTCCGTAAGCACACCAGGGAGGACGGTAAGACCGTCAGCGTCTGGGAGGGTGGTGACATCGTTGATGCTGTTGCCTACGATGTGCCTATTCCTGGCTACGCGACCCCAACAACAAACAACCTGAGGCTCTGGTCTAGCAAGGCGTCTGGAGGCGAGTTTGATTTCCCTAAATTCAACAATGGCGACTACGAAGGCGCAGTCGCAGACCAGCAGCGAGCCGAGTCCATTAGCGCCGTGCTGTATCCCAACGACAACTTGGACCAGGGTAAAGAACTGCGACTGAAGCAGCAATACTTCTGGGTGGCGGCCTCTCTGTATGATATTGTGCGCCGCTTCAAGAAGTCCAAGCGCCCCTGGAAGGAATTCCCCGACCAAGTCGCTATCCAACTCAACGACACTCACCCTACTCTTGCCATTGTCGAGCTGCAGCGTATTCTGGTTGATATTGAGGGCTTGCAATGGGATGAAGCATGGAATATTGTTACTGCCACGGTAAGTTTCTTCTGGCGAAAAAGGTGTGCTCTAGATAAGACATCCGCTAACCCGACTTGCTTGTGTAGTTTGGCTACACTAACCATACTGTGCTCCCGGAAGCCCTCGAGAAGTGGCCTGTGGGATTGTTTCAGCATCTCTTGCCCAGACATCTTCAGATTATCTATGATATTAATCTGTTCTTCCTGCAAAAGGTCGAAAAGGCCTTCCCTAATGACAGAGATTTGCTTAGCCGAGTCTCCATCATTGAGGAGAGCCAGCCAAAGATGGTGAGAATGGCCTTCTTGGCTATTGTTGGTTCCCACAAGGTCAACGGTGTGGCTGAGCTGCACTCGGACTTGATCAAGTCGACTATCTTCAAAGACTTTGTGGAGATCTACGGCCCGGACAAGTTCACCAACGTAACCAACGGTATCACCCCCAGACGTTGGCTGCACCAGGCCAACCCCCGCTTGTCTGAGCTGATTGCCTCCAAGTGCGGTGGTGATAACTTCCTCAAGGACCTGACTGTTCTCAACAAGCTTGAGGCTTTTGCCAAGGATAAAGCTTTCCGCAAAGAGTGGGCTGAGATCAAGTACGCCAACAAGGTCCGCTTGGCCAAGTACATCCAGAGCACACTTGGTTTATCAGTCAACCCCGCAGCCTTATTCGACGTGCAAGTCAAGCGAATTCACGAATACAAGCGTCAGCAGCTCAATATTTTCGGAGTCATCCACCGATACCTGACTCTCAAGGCGCTGAGTCCTGAAGAGAGGAAGAAGCAGCTCCCCCGTGTCACCATCTTTGGTGGCAAGGCTGCTCCCGGCTATTGGATGGCTAAGCAGATTATTCACTTGATCAACGCTGTCGGCGAAGTTGTCAACAAAGATGCAGACATTGGCGATCTCCTCAAAGTTATTTTCCTCGAAGATTACAACGTCAGCAAGGCCGAGATGATCATCCCTGCCTCCGATATCAGCGAGCACATTTCCACTGCAGGCACAGAGTGAGTTGATGCTAGGAGTGGCGTATCCTGTTGAACGATAAGAGTCTAACTGAGATAAAATAGGGCGTCTGGTACAAGCAACATGAAGTTTGTCCTCAACGGAGGTCTTATCATCGGAACATGCGACGGTGCCAATGTAAGAGCCAATCGATCCTGCTGCGCTGCCCCCGGCCCTATTAACTAACGCCTTATGATAGATTGAAATCACTCGTGAAATCAGCGACAGCAACATCTTCTTGTTTGGAAATCTTGCTGAGGACGTGGAAGACCTGCGCCATAACCACAACTTTGGCTCTCACACTATCGACCCCGACTTGGAGAAGGTCTTTGTTGAGATTGAGAAGGGTACCTTTGGCATGCCCAATGACTTTAGTGCCTTGATTGCTGCCGTCAGAGACCACGGTGACTACTACCTGGTATCAGATGACTTCCACAGCTACATTGAGACACACGCTCTCGTTGACGAGGCCTACAAGAACCAGGATGAGTGGGTGACCAAGTGCATCATGTCCGTAGCCCGAATGGGCTTCTTCACCAGCGACCGCTGCATTAACGAGTACGCTGAGGAAATTTGGAATATTGAGCCGCTGGACGTCTCTGAGTAGAATCTCTAATGGGCTGGCGAGGACCTGGAAGTGGCATTTCCTGTTGTAGAAGCCGCCGAGGAAGCTCCTCGAAATTCGAACATACAGAAATCACTTAATGGGGAGGGATGGGAAACGGCTCTCTCTTCCTACATGATGAACGTCCAATATTGAATTGAATTAAAATGATTTTTCACCTGTACATTCGGCGGCATGTGACGATGCTTGCAAACTGCCATTTCATGCATGTGTAAAGTTGAGTGCGGTGATGCAGCGTTCCATGCAGTCCACCGACACATGATAGTGATGCCGGTGTAATGCCAGATAACTTGGATATCTTGGAATTGCTGTTTAGCGGTGACACAATGAAGTGGGCTCTAGTTGGAAAAAAAAATAGGTAAAATTGAGGTGGGAAGAACCCGGAGCAAAATCTCCAGAGTGGCTTTGAAGCCGATTCACGGCCATTATTTCGATGAGCGGAGGTGGCCCGTTCCTGAGTTTAGACAGTCGAATCGGTTGTGAAGCAGAACTGCCGTACCTGGAACTTATTCACATCGCCTTTTTAGCGAGGACTATTGTGTCACATGATGTACATGGTACTTGTCATGATTTGGTCGATGAGGGCTGTTTTTGAAAGAGCTAAGTGGGTTGAGGATAGATTAGCGGTGACGTCATGGATGCATCACTGGGAGTAAAGGTGGTTCAGACTGCAACAGAAGTGCGGTTTTGTGTGATTTTGAGCCTTGCGTGCTATAAATCTGCAGGTTAATGTGCATGTGGGAACAAGGGAGGGGGGAGAAGAGGAGGCTGAGCTTGAGCGAATCGGATGGAGGATGGGAAAAGGCGTCCTTTAGGTTGGGCTGGACTGGGCCGGGCTGGTCTTGACCTCAGCGTGTGGGATGTTTTGGTGGGGAGAAGAGAAGAAGAAGGACGAGAAGAAGCTTGGGAGAATCATCGTCGAAGACCTAGTTCAACGGTGATTTTGGAAATGCCGATCCAGATTCGGGATGGGATTTTGCTTTTCTTCGATGTTCTTGGCTGTGGCGGTTTTCTTTTCTTACCCGGGCGATGATCAGAGCAGCGAAGCAAGATTCGCAACGCCTCCCATACATAGACGGATACTAGCACTAGGCAATACTACTAACCAGGACTATCAGAACTAAACGTGGTGGTAGTGAGATGGGGGATGGCATTCGCGTGAGAAATATGGGCTTCCCAGCTAAAAGGATCCCTTGTCAGGGTATCATTTAGGCATGGGGGCCAGTATGTAGCATGAAGAGTGCCCAGCGCACGATGTCGTCACCGGGAAAGGGTCTGGGTAACGAGATTGTGCGTGCGTTGCGTGCGTCTGTCCCCCTGAAGCGCTGGCTGCGGAGATGGAGAAAATGGGGGCTTCATGGTGTGTGCGCGATGACGATGGAAGTCCCTGGAAAACGAGGGGATGGTCTGGATAGCTGGATGGCGATGTCGTTTATAGATGGGCCGGTGCCTCTGGTTCTCTGCGCGGTTGTAGCTGTTGATGTTGGAAGCATTTACAGACAGACCAACCTTGCCAGCCTTGTCCTGCGCGTAAGAAGAGCTCTATTTGGGCAGAACCGGTGAATAGCACAGCATTGCATTTGCGCTTTGTGTTCCGAAGAAACGCTCAACCAAAGCATTGGCATTTGCAGATTCCCTGGATGCGAATCCGAAATCTCGATCGATCGCCTGAGACCAGCCGCGGATTATAAGTACTAGACCTTGGAAGGCCCTTTCCTCTTAGTTTTGGACAGTGCCCGCCTTACGAAAAACACTCCATTCTTTTTTTCCCCCCTCGGTTTCTGCAGAGACAGAAAAAAAAAATTCTTTCTTTTTTACTCATTTTATCGATTCCCACCTCTTTGGATTGCGACAGCTTAATTGCTCTGCCAGTGACATTCAGCGACCTTGGCATTTGCTAGCAGATTCCGGGCAATCCTGTTTTGCGGACATACTTTACTACAGCACACGTAAGTTGGGAAATCAGCCCAAGGACGCATACACAAAAGAGAGAGAGAGAGAGAGAGAGAGAGAGAAGGCGAATTGAGACACCCAAGCAGCCATTTCTTGACCTGATTCTCACTTGGGCTCCAATTCAAGGCAATTGGCTTCAATTCGCTGCCAGTACCTCGATTTACCCCGCGCACCGCGCTTTGCTACAAGTACCTTCCACGTGCGCCCAGCTAACGCGGTGTTATTTAGGCGCCCGCCGTCGCCGCCGTTTTCCCTGTCAAAGTGCCTCTCGTGGCCACAGAGCCCTTCACCCCGCCTTTGTTCACTGCTGGACGATCCGAGATCCGCACCGCGAAAAGAAACGAGTCTCGAAGACGAACAAGAGGGAGAAAACGTATTTATACTTCTTCTCTTCTTCTTTACACAAGGGAAAAACCCCTAAGAATTCGATCGTTGAATTTTGTAGGCGACCACAATTTGCAGCAGCCGGACAATTCACCGTCGCCTCTCGACCCGATTCCTACGACGCCCGAGATCGAGATTTAGCAGCTGATAAAAGTCGCCCAGCCGCTGTTGAAACCCCCCCGCCTTATTAGCAGCGAGTGGAACTCCTGAGCTTCCTGCGGATTACCACCTTTTTACCTCCAGGCTTCTTCCAACCGAGCCGACTGAAGCATCAGCACAACATCAACCTTGTTTTTTTCTTTTGGAGAGAGGGGTCTAGTTTCCAACACTTTCGAGATCCCGCTCTTTTCGCCTTCTCCCGACAACTTTTTACCGTTTGTCCCGCCCATCGCGCCCTAATATCGAATCTTCACAACCTGGCTTTTTGAGGCCTCTCTTTTTTTTCTCATCTCCCATTGTTTCCCCCCGCGATCCCAACGATCCGTCACAATGGCCGAGTTTGTGCGTGCGCAGATCTTTGGCACCACGTTTGAGATCACCTCAAGGTAGGCGGGAGGCTGGAACCACCGACGACGTTAAAAAAGCGGAGGACCTTTGAAGCTGATCCAATTCCATTAGATACTCAGACCTCCAGCCCGTGGGCATGGGAGCGTTTGGTCTTGTCTGGTGAGTTTTCCCTTATCTCTTTGTCTTTTTCGCCATTTGTGCCTTCTCGGAGATGCATCCATGCTAATTTGCGACTTCCCCTCCCCCGCCAAATATAGCTCTGCGCGAGACCAACTCACCAACCAAAATGTTGCCGTCAAGAAGATTATGAAGCCCTTTAGCACGCCTGTGCTCGCTAAGCGAACGTATCGCGAACTGAAGCTGCTTAAGCATCTCCGACACGAAAATGTATGCGCTTTCCTGGTGGCTTTTCTTCTTCACTCGCCCATTGCGTCAGCTCCGTCCAGAGTGATGCTTACGGCGCCCGGCTTCTTACATTTCTCATCACCTTGATGCTAACGGCTATCCCTACCTAAATAGGTTATCTCTCTCAGCGACATCTTCATTTCTCCCCTTGAGGATATGTATGTTCATATTATTCTTAAGCCCCCTTGCCTCTTTCGCCTACATACCGCTAATATCGCTCTCTGCAGCTACTTCGTCACAGAGCTTCTCGGAACCGATTTGCACCGATTATTAACATCACGGCCGCTCGAGAAACAATTCATTCAATACTTCCTCTATCAGATCATGGTATGCAGTGACATGTGTTGGCATTTCGCATGCCTGTATACGAAATTCCTGCAGCACAACGGCAGCTAACGCACATATGTCTATATAGCGAGGCCTGAAATACGTCCACTCCGCCGGTGTCGTTCACCGTGATCTCAAGCCCAGCAACATCCTCGTCAACGAAAACTGCGATCTCAAGATTTGCGACTTTGGTCTGGCCCGAATTCAAGACCCGCAGATGACGGGTTACGTATCAACACGATACTACCGTGCCCCGGAAATTATGCTCACATGGCAAAAGTACGACGTTGAGGTCGATATTTGGAGCGCCGGGTGCATCTTTGCTGAGATGCTGGAGGGCAAGCCTCTGTTCCCTGGCAAGGACCACGTGAACCAGTTCTCCATCATTACCGAGCTGCTTGGCACACCTCCGGACGATGTCATCAACACTATTGCTAGCGAGAATGTGAGTTTGTCTAATTGCTTTGTTGATATGGGCCGTCCAAAAACTGATAATTGGTTAGACGTTGCGGTTCGTCAAGTCGCTGCCAAAGCGTGAGCGACAGCCTCTCCGAAATAAGTTTAAGAATGCAGATGATTCAGGTATGAGATTGAGGAAGAGGGGAACAACCTTTGAATTTTAAGCCATTGCGGAACTTCGTTCTAACATGAAGATATAGCCATTGATCTCTTGGAGCGAATGCTCGTTTTCGACCCTAAGAAGCGAATAACCGCTACTGAAGCTCTGTCTCACGATTATCTTGCGCCGTACCACGACCCCACTGATGAGCCTGTTGCCGAAGAGAAGTTTGACTGGAGTTTCAACGACGCTGATCTCCCTGTTGATACTTGGAAAATTATGATGTATGTTACCACTACGCTATGCCATTCCGTCGTTCTATCCTTCAACCTAACCCATTTCGCAGGTACTCTGAGATCCTTGACTACCACAATGTTGAGGGTGTCCCCCAAATGGAGGACCAACAGTTTCCTCCGCAATAGATGGAGAGAAGTAGAGGCGCAGAATTCGGAATAAAGGGCGGTATAAATTATTTGAGCTGCTGCAAAGAAGACGGACATGCGAAACGCGCACGCACGCACGCACGAGTAGACAGACGCTTGCGTGATTCACACAAGGGGCCGGCGCACCCTGCTGTTCCGTGGCAGTTGCCTTTTTTTCCTGGAGTTTTCCGGCGTTGGGAGGGAAGAATTAGGATGGAAAGGGGGGAGGGGAACATAGGGAGGGTTTAAATATGTGTAAAGACTTGCGATTGTGTGCAGCGACGACAAAATATACGAAGAAACGGATTTTCCTTTCATTAATGACGTGTGCTTTTCAATTTGATTCTTGTTGAGAGATGTGAACGATGTATAGCAGGTAGACTATCTGATGTGAAGAGTGTAATAAAAAAGTGCTTTAATTGACATGAAATGATCTAACCATCACTCGGCCACACAGGCACGATTGAAAAGTTGTAGGATCGTCTCACGATAATACATACGCGAGATCTTGAGGCAGTAGTGTGCCACGGCTTAAACCTTCAGCGCTCATAGTCTCCACCTGATAAAGAAGAATATATACATGAATTTCTCTTTATGATGAGATATGACATCTAATAAGTTTTTACGCTGATGAGAAATGATATTTATGAAGTTCTTATTGAAGTTCTTATTCTGACGAAACTATTGAAACTTTCTTCCTTTCAATATCGAGTTGGACTTAACAACCAGACTTCTTAAAATGCATACAGTTGTGAGCCGATTCTTGCTTTTTTCTTTTAAAGTATTATATACGCGGATTTGGCAAGGCTTGACTGCAACTTAATCGTCCATGCTTCCACTCACATACCGACCCCAAACATGATAGGTCAGCTTAATTGTCATGGTTCCTTTCGGAAATACTCATCAGAGATGGATATCTGGGGTATGCTGGGCTGATAAGCAAGGGACCTGGGATATGATAGGATAGCCTGATGGCCACGATGATTTTCGGAAGGATTCATGTACGATACTGCCAGATGCTGCAGGATACGATACTAGCAGGGGGTGGTTTCAGGCATTAAGAAGAGGAACGGGGGACTTGTAATATGATAGGACGAATTTGGTGCCATTATTGTTTTTGGAAAGATTCATCTGAGATAGGCGCTGCCAGGGGGCATTTTGAGCCGCAAAGTGAATGGGGAGAGGCTGCTAAATGCATGTGGCTTCAACTGTCAAGCGGTAATGGAAATTAAGGAAAGCCAAGTAGAAAGAGAGTAAGGATGAGAGAGGCGAAAAAAAAAAAAAAGAAGAAAAGAAAAGGCCTTGTGATTCATTGCGTAAACTAAGTCGCCTTAAATGGGAAGACAGGAGGCTATGCTTTCTCACTATCATGGATAGAGTGGAAGCCGACGTGCAGGAAAGCCTCGAATATATTAATCCAGCTCAGCCCCCGGAAAGAGACCAGCTCCGAGCGAGTCAGGCAATGTACAGGCAGCATCCGCTTCGTTGATACCTATAACGTCACTCTATGCTTGAAAGGCCATTCAAGAATTCCATCTACACCCACTCTCGCTCGACTTTGATAAGCTACATCTGGAAACCAGGCTATTGCGTAGAAACATCTTGACAACCTATTTAGACAATACTCTGGAGATGTTCTGGGCTTGGAAATCGATTCATGATGATCAGTCCAAGCCTGTACCCGCACATCGCCCGCAGACTGTGTCTACTAAACGTATCGGCAGCCATGGCGAGGCTTTTCTTCAAGACATGCATGTCTGCATCATCTGAGCACTACGCTTCATAAGTCTGCCTCTTCTCATAGGCGGGATGGGATCCAGTCGGCACAGCCCCCCGGCCTGCCTAATTGGCCTGGAGGGGTCAAGCAGACAGGGGGGGTTTTTTGGACTTTGCCCATCACGGCGGCAAAAGGTAACGCGGTCTGAGTGGTCGAGTACTAGACGGTGTGACATTGCCATGTTGTGGAAGGCAAAAAAATATATAAACTCCCTCACTTCGCACGGCATCGTTGGTTCCTACGAGGCGAAGTGATTTTTTGGTTACACCGAGCGAGCCCCTCGAGGCAGTGCAGTAGCGGGTATGTCTCCCTCAAGAAGCCCCATAGGAGGAGGATGAGACCAATCCTGGATACACACATTGCATGTCGGCTTCTCCATTCATCATCATCTGCTCATCAGATGCTGAGTAGTACTTCTGGGCATATGCTAAATGTAAGACACTTGACAGGTTACTCAGTTATCACATTCATCAAAGGGGGCATTGTTGTTGCCTGATGCCACCGAGTTGGTGTCGCTGCTTCCGGAAGGGAAAAAAAAATATATGCGCCTTTTTGCTCCTTCGCAGGACTTTCTTCCTCTTCCCAAATATCTCGAGCACGGTTGATCGATTGTAAAGTCGATAATGGATTCGAAATCGCCTCGAACGTGCTGCTGCGAGCGTCTACGCTTCAACTCGTGGCAAAAATCTCCAGGTTCGTCTCGCTGCCTTGCACTTTACACCGCCACTTATTTCTTACACATTCTTCATATTTCCTACCAACAACCAGATCTCCCGAGAAGGACTGAGAAAGTGGAAAAAAACTCTTGACTAACCGGCGATGTAGCCAAAGAATATGAAGGAAACCTCTCTTCGACGGCCCTAAAGCACGGAACATCAAAACAGTTTACTGAGGCTGATGCTGCATTGAAACACTTTACCGAGGCTGATGTTGCTGCATTGAAATACTTTCCTGGGGCTGATGTTGTTGTCATGTTAGTTCTTGTCCTCCCACAGCTCCTATATTATTGGTGTTGCTATATTTCTGACGCCACCGTTTCCTTGAATAGTTATGCCAAAGGCGATGAAGTGCGCAAATGCCAGACTTGCAAGGAGGCCTTTGAAGACAGGTTTGATATACCATCGATATGGTGGACTACGCTGGCGAGGCGGTCTAACGGCTATTTTGGGTATGAAAATTTGCTTGATGAAAGTGGCACGACTCGGACAGGTACCAGTAAGTGAGAGATTACTATCACCCCGCCCCCTGCATATAACTTCTCACTACGTATGAATTATGAATTTCGTGTACTGACGGAAGACCAGTCTCCTGGGTTCGGTTCCTCATGAAACGCGTGAAGAGCACAAATTCGGATCATAATAAAGACGATATCGATTATGAGTGGGTTAAGCTGAATGCTTTCGTACGATGGTGTGCTGTTGAGCGCCGCACTGAGATTGTTCTCTTCGACCATCCCGAATTCGCACAAAAGGTTGGAGACGCTCTTATTTCACAAATCAAATTCAGTCAACTTGGCGATCCGTTTTGGGTATATCCTATTATGGCCCAAGAGGTTGCGGCTGTCCAGGATGAATGTGTATGGGAGCTCCGAACTCTTATTAGGAACTATGAGAAACACCGGCATCTTTATAGTGACCTGTTTGACTACCTCCACGAGGTCTCGCGCCATAGTATTCACATCAACGAGACTCTTCATGTCGCCGAATCTATCCTCGATAGCGTACAGAAATATCACGATCATTTCACCTCTACAGAGCTTAACAGTCAGACGAAGGACCATTCGGACCCTTTCTCTCAGAATGTCCGAAATCGTCTTGGTCACTTACAAACCACGTTCACCCATCTTCGGCATCGCTCTGAAGCCAATCACGAGCGTCTGAAAGCTGAGATATCTCTCTCATTCAATAAGTCCGCTCAAGCGGAATCCGCGGCTACGAGAACCATTTCTTTAGTCGGACTGCTTCTTCTACCAGCTGCCTTTATTGCTGCCCTTTTCAGCACCTCCTTCTTCAATTATGATGCCCCAACCGGCATTTGGGGGGTCTCGGGTAAATTTTGGATCTACTGGGCAGTTACATTGCCCGTGACGGCAATAACTGTTTTCTTATGGTTTTTTGGGCCTAGAATCTGGAACAAGGTGACGAATACTCTATTTCATTTTCGAGGAAAGAGACGGTTGAAGAAGGAAAACAGGGAAGAAGAGAAAAGAAGAAGAGTACTTGAAGAGAAAATGATAAAAATGGTATAGCAAATGTAAATATGATACACTACGGCTACACTTGCCAATTAATTTATCCCCCTTTTATAGTTTAAAGAATAACATTCGAGGTCAGGCGATATAGGAAAGGAATATTATAGAAGTGCGAAGTAAAGGGGTCCTCCGTCGAATATTTCACTTATTTTCTTCTTCTTCTTATTTTTTTTTTTTAAAAAAAAGATTGATGCACGAGTTGACTTAGGGAGCGATTATTGTGTGTCTGACTCTTTGGTCAATGTATATATTGCTATAGTATCTGTGCCCTAGGATGTATACGTGCCTATTTCACAAATGAGAAGCTTAAATGTAGTAGGTCGTTTCGAACACAAGACGTGCAAAAATATACATTTCGTAAAAAGGATAAGAGGATAAGATGATTCGCCAATGAGTGATATACATATATAGCCCCTTTTCTTAGACGAACACTTTCTATTATTATTTCACAAAGCTAAACATACTGTATTTGGATCATTTTCGGATTGTAGATATAAAGGGGGACGATTTGGATTGGCTGAGATGATTACCTGGAAAGGCTCTGTATCAAAGCCACTTTAAGCCAGAGTATTCGACAGATTTAAACAAAACTGCATAAGATGGTGGCACTTGGTACGTGTTCAAATCTGATGTGAGAGGGCTTTCTGCACTATGAAACGCTGTCGTCTATATGCGTAAAAGGCAGACATTTGTCTAGCTGGCAGCAGACCCTATGTAGTATAATCTCATTAAACACAACTTTACAGTTTTCGAATTACAGCCCTTTCGGAACATGCCTTCTCCGGCTGACATGAAATAGCCACTGCTAAGACCGAGTGAACACATGCTTCATGATTCGTAGCCTTTGTCTGTGCTTGCAAGCTAGTGCCAGAGCCATGCCATAGAAGGCGTTTAGTTGCGCCTTGGAACGCAACGAAGCATGCAAACATTGCGCCTTTGATGGAGTGACTACAGTGCTTTAAATAACTCACACCGCCAAGGTTGCACGACTCGTTGTAATTGCCAACCATCTAGTGTATTTTGGATAGATGACTCTGTGTGGAACAGCGGGATTCAGGTCAGACTGCTTTTAGACCCATGGCGAAGCCCAAGTCAAATCCTCGTGGCGTATTGAGGCTGACTGTCGCAGAAGACCCTTTAAAGTAAGGGCGGGCTCTTAAATAGCATCTGACATGTACGTGGCGTTGATGCTCATCTCATGGCCGCGGGAAGAGATTATTAGTGCGAAGAGCTGAGGGCAAAATGCCTACGCTAAGAAGCTCGCCGCCTCAGTTTCGTGAGCTAGCTGGCAGCCACGCACCGTGCTGATTTGAGAGGATGATTTGGAAACTCGTGGATCCAGCCATATGGACTTGAAATGAGACCAATAGAAGGTCCCGTACGGTAGATATTTAGGCGTGTAGATGGATCAGCTCACAATAAGAAGAGGTGGTTACCACATACTCACGCGGAGAGAGCGAGGCGGCATGTAAGCAGGCCCTTACATGCTATACTTGTCCGATGCGCCCAGAAATGGAGCACAGCGCCGTGGAGCAGTCTCTCTCTCCACTTTGGTTACTAGAAAAAGATTCACCGACATCCACGATTGAGTCCAAGCTATTGAGCGGTAAGGCCCGACATCAACAGCGCATTGACGGCGGTAGAAACAGGTACTAGGGATATCAGCGGACCGTAAGGTGTAGGTAGTCCACGTGTTGAGCGACCTGTGCCCTAAGTAAAGGCTGCTCATTAAACTTAAGAGTTGCACCAGTAGGAAGCGGATAGCTCTATTCGTAAGCATGGATGCAGGAATTATCCTCGCCATCATGTGCCCTGCATTTGGGTGAAAAAAAAAAAAGAAAAGAAAAGAAAAGAAAAGAAAAGTAATAGCAATGGTGACGTTTGGGTGTTGTAGGCGTGATGACATGAGAGACTAGATTAGATAGCATTAGATACGGAATTTCTGGTGCATAGAAGGAGAAAGGACGGCACCTTCCTCACCTGCTTGAACCGTTACGAGATCCAAAATGGCTCTTTCCTCTCGAGACTAAGTTCTTAATTTCAAATATGTCTCGTCCATTTCTCATCTTTCCTTCTCTTCGTCTCCTATTCTCAACTTCATACGCGATGCAACCCACCCAGCAGCTCGCATCCAGCGGTTTATAGGCAGCATTGGCGAGGCTGGGGAACTCATAATTTCCAGAACCTTGGCAAAGTCAAAAATTCGCCGAGCAATATCGCGTACCAAGCCACCAAGCCCAGATTGGCTTCGGTGCCGCTGCCGAAAATATCAACCAATCTGATACCCTGTGTGCCGTTCTCCGTGCTCGGTCGTCGTCATCTAGATATCATCTACGCAATATGCTGGCCGGTTTCTATTTCTTTTACCTCTCCTCCGAAATTTGCTAGCACTAATGGCAGTTTAGATGGCTCCAGTTTGTAAATGATCCGCGGCAGCATCGGCAACGGGGTCCAAATCGAGAACAATCCTGAGCTAGCTGAGCCCCCACCGTTCTTTGGGTCAATGGGTAGTATAGTGTTGTTCTTGACGAAGATTTCGGTGCTGCTCCATATCGTCTTGAAACAATGGATTGCCGATTAGGAATATTGTGAAGTTTCTGCTTCTGTCCGAAATCCCCGATTTGCCACATCCATCACAGGCTATAGCTTCTGTATAGGTCTTTGCACGATATGCGTCTGGCTCTCTGCGGATCCTCACGATGCGGGTTAGTGAATAAGGTTTGCTCTGTGAGACAGTGATCATCAGGTACTCCGTGTCCATCGCACGATGCCTGTGGGCCAAAGGGTTCGGATCTTCATTGATTACGATTGTATCATTGGCAGTAGACCATCTTGCTGCAAGGGGTAATGAAACGACTGCCAAGACAGGATATGCCAATCTAGCATTCAAGCTGCTTGACCAACAAGTCAGGCAATCTCGCTTTGATAGCTAGACCAAGGCGCAGCGAGCTGAAACAGAAAAAAAAAAAAAAACCATTTGACAAAATATGAGCTTTGACGCATTCTACCTACTAGCTGAGAGAAAAGGAACGAAAAATGATCCGAGGTCGATTTGACGGAATGCCGGCATCATCTCTTTTTCCGTGAGACGACTAGAAATTCGACAATTAAAGGGGTTAATGGTGTTTGTTCACCGCGTCTCCACCGTGGGAAGAAGTCGCACGCAGACGACGGTTAGACGCCACAGCCACGAGCCGCGCTGCAAGTGTAAGTAAATCACGCTTTAGCACGCACTGTTTTTAAGCTACAGCGGAGGACGGTGCTCGTACGAGCCGAAGTAGGAAAACTGGAGGGCTCGTATTCACTGTCGGCGCGTCAGGGATAATGACGTTTGGGTAAAAAAAGGGGCCACAATGATACGCTGGACCAGATTGGGCCTGAGCTGGATTGACAACGGCAGCAGCGGCAGCAAGCGATGCGAATCCTCGATGAGGATTGTATGAATGGAATCAATGAGCCAGCGCCGCGATCTCGAAGATGTACTGTTTAAGCGAAGAGGATCCACGAACCATGGGAAAGAAAGGAGGGGGTGGAAAAAGGGCCAAGCATTCACCGCTTGCTGTAGACTCGGGGACATGTCACTATTGACACAGAAGAGGCAAGGGCTGTCACGCTGCAGCGGTTCACCGACGTACTGTTCCTGCAGAGACAGCGCATGTTTGATTGCAATGTTGAACGACTTACGTACGCGAATGAGCATCGTCGTTGATAAGATGGTCCGACAAGATGATGATTCGCCGAGTGCGTAGAACGGAGATATTTTGTGAGCGGACTTCTTCAAGGATTTTCGGTACCTGGGCGAGCAGCTTTCACCAGAGCACTGCTTAGCTCTTTTTCGTGCGACGCTGTCCAAGCCCCAAGGATTGCGAATGATATTCATTACTTCTCATGCTTGCTGGCACTAACCCCGAGGCTAAGAATAGAGATGTGAAGACAAAGATTGGTGAGCAAATAAGCTTTACTTTTCCCGACCTCATTAAGCAAAATCTCACATGTTCAATCTCACTTGCAGCAGCAACATGGCCCTGGCTGGCAAGCGAAACCGCCTTGCGGTTCCATTTTGATTGATGCATACGCTAGCGGGAAATAGCAACAATCCAGGTATCTGCACATAGGGTGCACCGCCAGTTGGTACCTCCGAAGCTCTCGGAGTGCCGTGCCTTGGATTGTGATCTTGCCGAAGACCAGCGGCTCTCCATTCGCTGGCGCAAAGCCCCTGGAATGGCCCCTTAGCGGCGTTCTTTCTGGCGCTCTCTCCGCTGGTGCTTTAGCGGCCTTTAGCGGGTGCGCCACCGCACGGTCACTGGGCTCCCTGGCCTTGGCACCGCCTCCGCTGGGGTCAGCACTGTGTGCTAATAGCGTTCAGCCTTACTTGGTATTCAGATGGAATACAGAGAAACATCAGCGCGGGCTTCTCCTAGGGAGGGGACCCCCCTGTACCTGAACCTGCACGGAGTACTTCCTGGAGACGGTCGTTTGGATTTATATATTAGCACCGCGATCTCCCACCTGCGTCCATCTCGGCATTGATTCACTGCTGCGTCGCTCGTTTGTTCCTGGCTTTTGTTGCTTTCGCCGACGATTTCCTGCATCCTGCTCGCGTGATCAGATACCGCTACCGGCCACAATCGACGAGTTACTGCCACAGCTTAGTGCTACTTATTCGTTGCTGCCCCCGCCCTATACACACGACCACATAGTGTCTACACGAAACCGAAGTGAAAGAAGAGAAACTTTAATCGAGAAGGGGTGAAAAGAAAAGAGAAAAAAAGGAGGGAATCAAAGGAAGAGACAAAGTTGATATCTCATCGAACTCCAGAGGAGCTGTTTCTGGCAAGGCAAGCCATGGGAAGCAGCCCTACTGTACTTGGACCATATACCACAGATACCATACGACATCAACATCACCAAGATGCAGCGAGGAGGTAGCAGAGACGTGCGCTTTGCCGCAGATGACGACAGTGATTATGAGTATGAGCGCACCAGTTTCACATACCGGCCGCTCTCCAGATTGCCCACACCGCCTCCGACCTTGAATAAGCCGTCATTCGTGGACCAATCGCTCGAAGATGATGACACGCTGAACCCACGATATCGAGGTGAGTTTTTAGCTGCCTACCCAGCGCGTGCCTCTGTCAAGTGCCGTGTAGCGTAGACCGCTGGCATGTGCTTACACGGGACACGGATCGCGGAATACGGAGTAATACCGCTGCAGGCCTTGGGACTTGCATTTGCCGCTTTGGATATGGGCGAATCACATGGCTAACAGTTTGGGTTACAGGTCCCGCCATCCACCTCGTGAATCTGATTCCCGCATCGGCCTCGCTCGCGAGCGCCTCGGTGCCCTTTGTCCAGGCCATGTTATCGCGGGCCGAGCTCTCCATGGAGGTGCTGGCGCTGGCGGTTTGCATCCTCGACAGTCTCGACACTAAATTTGCGCGAACGTGGCGGCTCTCATGCCCGCTCTCGTGTCCTATGCGCAGTGACGATCTCGACCTGGACTCGCCAACCGCGGTTTCACCGGCCCTCATCAAGCGGCACTCACTCCCTTCGACACCGCGCGACGCTCCCCGCCAACAGCTGCACATCGACTCCGTGCGTCCCGAAATTATCATCCTGGCGGCCCTCATTATTGCGGCGAAGTTTACGCAAGATTCGCAGCAGCCACCGCACTTCTACCGCCTTGCGTGGGGCCGCGGCCTATGGTCAAACGAGCAGCTCAATGCTACGGAGCTACGCATTATGGAGAGCCTGGACTACCGCATTTTGCCGCTGTGCGACGATGACTGCCTTACCGACGCCATGGTGGACATGCAACTTGCTGCAGACCTAGAAGAGTCGGGATCACGATGGAACACGGCTCGCGAACCCACGCCTCCGGATAGTGCAGCTGGCAGTGATTGCGAGTTTGTGCCGAGCCACAACCGCTCCAAGACGCTTGGTGTGGCTATACTGGACGGGTTTCGATGATGTGGAGACGGCAAAAGAAAGTCGATGCTGCGGCTGATAATCCCTCAACTCAGAGGGGTGTTTTTTTTTCTCCTTTGGTATTCTTGACGAGTCATTGACAAAGCGATGGGCATTTTGTTCTTTTTTTTTTTCTTTTTCTTTTAATACCTGGCTTTCTATTTTTAATACGCTTAGCATGTTGAGCACACGAGCATATTCATTATGGCGTTTGGAGAATCGCAAAGCAAGGAGCAATAGCAATGGCCAGCCAGATACTGGCTACTTGGGCTCAGGAGTCTTTGTTTTTTTCGGATCATTTTAATTTTTTTTCTCACCTTTGGCCATTTGATTGGAACAAAGGAAGCATTTGATGAGCTGCATATGTGTCTTGTCTTCTTTTTTCTTTTTTTGGAGGGCACATTTACGGGCGGAGCACCCATGGGAGCCATTACTTGGAGGTGTTTTTGAGTTGGAAATTGCTGTTTGGCTGGGACAATTGTGTCTTTATACCACCTTGATCTTCTGTTAGTAGCCACATACCCATCTACATACCGAGCATAGTAGAGTTAGTCATTTACTGCTGCTTGCCTGTTGCGGCAAGCGGATATGATGTCTCGTATGATTGTTTACTTCCATCATATCTCTCGTCATAACCTCTGTGACTGTCTGACGACTTCTCTTTCGTCTTATAAAGTGGTCGGCATCAGTACATTCATTCTCTCTTTCAAAATATATTTGTATTTTCTAATGATACATGTATATATATATATCACTCATTACTGCATATACTAGCAGGCGTAGCCCCTTTTTATGAAGAACAAAAAAAAAACAAAAACGTCAATCCACATATCCCCCGATCAAATCAGGGACTCAGTCTCTCCAGTCGCCATCTTCCCTCTTCACCAGGCTTGCCTTCCTCCCACTCGTACACGAAGCGATCGTGCAACCTGCTCTCTCGACCCTGCCAGAACTCGACCCGCTGCGGCACAAGGCGAAGGCCGCCCCAGAAGTCGGGCACGGGGATCTTGTCCTGGTCTTTGAAGCGCTCCTCGACCTCCTTGACCCAGCCCTCCAGCTCGGCCCTTCCGTCGTCGTCGTCGTCGTCTTCCTCGCCGTCTGATGCCACCGCTGATTCGGCCACGTTTGACTTTTCGAGGTCGCCGTTTACCAGTCCCGCAGCATCTTTGCTCTTCTGCTTCGACTTTGGCGTCAGCACCACGGACTGCTTGCTCGCCCAGGCGCCGATGCGGCTGCCCCTGACGCGGGTGTCAAAGTAGGTCTGGCTCTCATCGCGCGAGTTGGTCTCGGTGATGCCCTCGACGCGGACCTGGCGCTGCAGCGGGGGCCAGTAGAAGACGAGGCTGGCGTGCGGGTTGGTCTGCAGGTCGTGGGCCTTACGCGAGGTGCCGAGGTTGGTGTACATGACGAAGCCGTGCGAGTCGAGCTCCTTGAGGTAGACGACGCGCGACGAGACGCGGCCCGAGGGCAGGCTGGCGGTGGAGAGGGTGCAAGCCTCGGGCTGGGAGATGGACGGCGTGCGCTGGGCGAGGGAGAACCAGGCGTGGAACTGGGGGATGGGCGACGATGGGTTGAGGTCGCGCAGGTGTAGCTGCGAGAGGGTGAATTGGGGGGCTTGGCCGTGGGGGTTGTGGCCTGCTGGGGCGACTGTTGATGGTGTTTTGGTCATGTTAGTTAGTTGTTGGGTGGACGTGTATGCATGTATGCATGTGTCTATATATGTATCCATGTATGGTATAAGAGGATGAGAGCAAAGGTGAGTTTTGTGGTGTGCAGTGAGTCATGTCATCATATATGAGCTTGAGATACATGTACAACAACAAGAATATGCAGTTGCGGAGTCGAGATGAGTTGCAATGGGGGAAAACATACAAATCAGCTTCTCCTCCTCTGTCGTCGCAACCAACGAAGGGCGTCGGTACAGCGCCATCTTTGCCGTCGTCGATGTCGTCGTCGTCGAAGAAGCAAAATATCGCAGGCGGCTCAATCGCATTACCCCCCCAAGTTTGTTTTTTTTTAGTCACACCACTTTTAGCGAATCTTATCTCTTTGTTTTCCACCCGGCCGCTCTCTCTTTCTTTATTAAAGCAGTCGTTTCTGTTTAAGAATGGAGAAAAGAAAGGGCCTGCTAATGAGATTGAGACTGGGAAGAGAAAACACAAAAGCAGAGAGAGAGAGAGAGAGAGAGAGAGAGAGACTATTGGATGAGGCTGAGAGAGGGAAAAAAAAAAAGGCTTTAGTGATTGCTTGGAAGGGAAAAAAGAAGTGGGGGTGCGATCCAAACGCAATGACGCCTCTCTCTCCGTGCTTTGGCCGCTGGAAGGGACAGTGGCGTGGTTTTTTGCGGCGGCTGCTGTTGTAAGGTAGGATGCAACAAAACAAAATATGGGTTTGTGCAGAAGGATGAAGACGCTTTATATCAATACAGTCCTATTTAATATATTCTGTAACTATTATAATACTTCTCTCTCTCGAATTCATGTTCTCCTGACGAATCAATGACATGTTGCTTTGGCAAAAAACACGCCGCTAGCACTGTGAAAGGCTCTCCGATTCTTGCAAGAGATGCATCTCAGCGGGATCTGCACAACAACCTAGGATCTAACTTGAAGCAAATCTCTTTGTACCTCGTACCCCCAATACTCATATGCGTTGATCGCTAAGAAAAAGTATAATATACAATGGCTGTTCTAACTGGGGCGCTGGTGCGGACCCATTTCCCACTTAGTCTCCTAAAACTCCACGAAAGCTTTGGACGCTCTGATACCTCAGCTCCGAACCAGATAGTATAAAAGACATAGAACACACACATAAAACACACATACACATACAGATAAAACGTACGCAACGTACGTACGCAACGTATAAACGTACGTATACATACGTATACGCATAAAACTATATTGGGTATCATAGTACGGGGTATCTTATACGCCTGCGGGCTAACAAACGCCACACACAGAACGCTCTCTGTAAAACACCAAATAACGCCAAACCCTTCCGAAAATAGGCAGACGATGCCTTAAATACGGGTTTAATACCTAGGACGTAGTCTAATATGTGTAACGCCCGCGAAAAAAAAAAAGAAATAACCTTCTACATCGTAACCCCTTTTGTTTCCTTTTCATCCGTCCCAAAAATAAACCGAAATAAACAACGAAATAAGAAAAGCTCTACTCTGTACAGTCCTCATCCGGAAATCGCGCCACCACATCTGACAAAGAAATAGCTTCTCTACGAGCTAGCCATAACAAGTGCCAGGAGCGCCATCCTGCAGTAAAGACCATACCGCATCTATAACACAAAGTTAGCAAATTCAATGCCCCCATCATTTGGGAAGGGGCTTTTCCTTACCTGTCTGAAGTACGCCGCCCTCTGGTCAAAGTCCACCTCCTCAGCCACCTCCTCGTTCCTTGGAAGAGGGTGCATCACAACCATGGAGCTCTTGGCGTTCTTCAGCGTAGCATTGTCCACGCGGTATGAGTCCTTCACCTTCTCATAAGCCTCCACGCTCTCAAAGCGTTCCTTCTGCACGCGTGTGCAGTACAGCACATCGCTGCGAGCAAGGATTTCGGGTGTCAGAGTCTCTGACTCAACCAACAGCTGTCCAGAGGCAATGAGCTGCTCCTTCACCTTGGCAGGAAGAGACAGCGCCTTAGGAGACACAAGCTGAACCTTGACCTGGTAGTGCTGGAGCAGGTACACCAGTGAGTGGACGGGTCGGCCATAAAGGAGATCACCCAAGAAGGTAATTGTCAGGCCCTGCACGGTACCCAACTCCTCACGGATGGTAAAGAGGTCGAGGAAGGCCTGGGTTGGGTGCTCCTTGCTGCCGTTTCCGCCGTTGACTACGGGGATAGGGCAGTACTTATTAGCAATGTCCACAGAAGTCTCCTGAGGGTGACGCAGGACAACGGCATCTCCGTAGCAGGCCAGGGTTCGCAGAGTATCCTGGAGCGTCTCGCCCTTCTGGACAGATGAGCTAGAAGTTGCAATCGCAATGGTACGTCCTCCAAGTCTCTGCATGGCAGCGTCGAATGAAGCCGAAGTTCGAGTGGAAGGCTCATAGAACAGCGTGCAGAGGACGCGGCCGCGGAGGACGTTCAAAACACCCTCGCGCTGAACGCCGAGTCGCATCTCTTGAGCTACAGTGAACAGCAAGTGCAGGTCAGATCGAGTGTACTGCCTCACGGACAGAACGTGGGCGTTCTTGAACGAGTTGGGCTGTGACAGCAGCTGCTGAAGAGAGCTGGCTGCCGGCTGGGGAGACAAAGCCAGGCCAAGCTCATCCACAGCGCCTCCAAGTCTAGCAGGAGAGCCGAGTCCCTCAACATTGCGGAATCTAGCGGCAATCTTAGGGCTGCTGAAGCCAGCTAGTTGTCTAGGTTTGGGGCTCTCGGTAACTTGAGTAATCAAACCCATCGCGGGCTTCAAAGAGGGAGAAGTCGGGGCTTCGCGAGAAATGCTGTGCGAAGACATATCCTTGCCCTTAGGAGACGCTGCCAAGAGTTCGCCATCCAAGCAGACTGTGGTATCCTGGAAGGTAACTCTGCGAACAGATCCGCGCATAAGTCGACCTTCAAACGGCGACCAAACGTTGCCAGGCTGGACTGGGTAGGCACGGTCGATCTCAACCTCAATGCTGGTGCCAACCTGGTCATGGAGCTCAAAGATTTCCATGGGGTTCTGGTAAAGCTTCTGCTTGAGATCGTCAATCGTCAGCTTGCCCTCAGTAACAGAGGTGAGCAGGAGCGGAAGAGCATCTGCAATGCCACTTGACGTGTCAGCCTTCTTTCCTAGAGACTCAGCCAGCTGATAAGGCAGGCTTCCAACAGAGAAGACGTCAATGGTTGACA
Organism: Trichoderma asperellum; assembly: GCF_020647865.1. Lineage (NCBI taxonomy): Eukaryota > Fungi > Ascomycota > Sordariomycetes > Hypocreales > Hypocreaceae > Trichoderma > Trichoderma asperellum. Next base: position 3,616,332 of record NC_089415.1, on the reverse strand, counting down.
TGTTCTCCCAAAGAGCTGCCTGATCTTCAGGGGTCGGGAGGAGTCGATCCAGCTCAGGGTAGTCCTTGGTAGACAGGTACAGAGAGTAGATAGAGACGTCACAAGAAACGCGCAGTCCCTTGGCCTTGCTGAGTGCAATCAGACGGATATCGTCCTTGTTTGTGACCGAAGTAACGTGAATGCGGCGGTTGTGCAGAGATGCCAGCAGAAGGATCGAGGCGAGGTCAGTGAGCTTGGCGTCAGTGACAATGACCTTGTGCGTCGGCCAAGCATCAAAGTGGGCAGTGACAGCAGCCACCTTGCTAATGTTGCCAGACAGGTGGTTGAAGGGAATGAAGAGCGAGCCGACTTCACCGGCAAGGGCGCTGATCTGGCCGTCGTTATCCGAGGTGGCAGAAACAGACAGGTTGTAGTCGCAGTAGTCGCCAAGCTTGCTGTTCTGCTGGGCAGCTCTGAGAGTGATACCGTCGGTGATGGCGCCCTCTAGGCCAAGAGGCATGACACGGATCATGCTGAAGCCTGCAGAGATGGAGGCCTTGGTAACAGTCTCCATGTCGTGGCTCTCTGGCGTAACAAGTCCAGGGACAAAGGCTGCAACGTTGATCAATCCAGGCAGGACAACTGTCTTGTGGCTGGTCTGGTAATCACGTTTGCTAACGCTGAGATCGAAGCTTCGAGCAATAGCCTCAATGAGGATCTTGGCGTTCTTGACGTTGGTAACCAGAGGAATCTGGTAGTCGACAGCCATACGACGAGTCTGGTAGCCTCTGCTCATGTAGTTCGCGGGGCGGCGGTACTTGTTGTTGGAAGGCAAGTTGATGTACAGATCAATCGTGTTCTTGGAAAGATGCTGGGTGAGAGAGAACTCAGAATCCTTGTCTTCCTCCTTGCCGAGAACCTCGAGGTACTGAACGGGAACGCCGTGCTCCTGCAAAAAGTCGGCAGTACCAGCTGTGGCGAACAGCTTGTAGCCAATCTTCTGGAGCTTCTGGACCGATGGAAGCATCTCCTTCTTGTCCTTGTACGAACCAATGGACAGAAGAATGTTCTTCTTGGGAATCTTGAAGCCGGTAGACAAGAGAGCCTTGAGGTATGCCTCGTTCTTGTCAACACCGAAACAAGCAACCTCACCAGTGGAGGCCATCTCGACACCAAGAACAGGATCAGCGCCAGAAAGACGAGAGAAACTGAACTGAGGAACCTTGATACCGACGCAGTCGGGGGCAATGTCTGTAGGTGGATACTCCTGGAAAGGCTGGCCCATGATTGCCTTGGTGGCCATCTCGATCAGATCAACTCCCATGACCTTGGAAACGAAGGGGAACGAACGAGAAGCTCGGACGTTACACTCAATAACCTTGATGTCGTTATCCTTGGCAATGAACTGGATGTTGAAGGGACCAGTCACGTTCAGAGCGGCACCAATCTTGCGAGTAGCCTCTTCGATGCGTTGAATGGTGGTGCGCTCAAGATCTTGTGGGGGCAAGATGAGAGTAGCATCACCAGAGTGGACACCTGCGTTCTCAACGTGCTCAGAGATGAAGTGGCCAACGACAACACCGTCCTTGGCAACAGCGTCCATCTCAATTTCCTTGGCGTTCTCAATGTACTTGGTGATAACAACAGGGTGCTCGCGTGAGACCTCGGCAGCCTGAGCCAAGTAGCTTTCCAAGTCCTTCTCAGAGTAGACGGTGTTCATGGCAGCACCAGAGAGGACGTATGAAGGTCGGACCAGAACGGGATAAGACACCTTTTGGCAGAAAGCCTGGGCTTCTTCGAAGCTGGTAAGCTCCTTCCAAGTAGGCTGGTCAACTTCGATTCGGTCCAGCATACGAGAGAACTTGTAACGGTTTTCGGCGGTATCAATCATTTCAGGAGAGGTACCCAGCACCTTGACACCAGCACGGTGGAGAGGCAGAGCAATGTTGTTGGGGGTCTGACCACCCATAGCACCAAGGACGCCGCTAGCATTCTCCAGCTGGTAAATATCCAGAATCGTCTCAAGAGTGATGTTCTCAAAGTACAGCTTGTCAGCCTCATCGTAATCGGTGGAGACTGTCTCTGGGTTGTAGTTGACCATGATGGTCTTGTGGCCGGTGGCTCGCAGAGTGCGGATGGCGCGAACAGAGCACCAATCAAATTCGACGGATGAACCAATTCGGTACACACCAGAGCCCAGAACCATGACACCGTGGTCCTCAAAGTTAACGTCGTGCTCAGACGCGTTGTAGGTGAGGTACAGGTAATTTGTGAAAGCAGGGAACTCGGCAGCAACTGTATCGATCTGCTTGACGAAGGGCTGGATGCCAGCCTCGAGCCTGAGTCTGCGGACAGCAATCTCGTTTGAGCTCCAGAACTTGGCAAGCTGTCGGTCGGAGAAACCCAGACGCTTGGCCTGGAGGAGGATGCCGGGGTTGTGTGCAATATCGTTGGTGGTGTATTGAGGCATAGCCTTAGCGAAGTCGCTCAAGCCCATAAGCTTCCTGAGGAACCACTTGTCGATTCTGGTCATCTCCCAAATCTTGTCGACTGAGTAACCCTGGTGCATAGCGTTGGCAATAGCGAACAGACGCTGGTCAGAGGGTGTTTGCAGCTCATCATCAATGCTCATGAGAGCCTTGGTCTCGCCAAAGCCGAGATTGTGGAAATCAATGGCCCGGATAGCCTTTTGGATGGCTTCCTCAAAAGTGCGACCGATGCTCATGACTTCACCAACACTCTTCATGGAAGAGCCAAGCTGGGTGGAAACACGAGTGAACTTCTTCAAATCCCATCTGGGCATCTTGACAACGACATAGTCGAGGGACGGCTCAAAGCAGGCGCAGGTGACCTTGGTCACCGAGTTCTTAATCTCCTTGAGGGGAATTCCAAGACCCAGCTTAGCGGCAATAAACGCCAGAGGGTAACCGGTAGCCTTGGAAGCCAAAGCAGAGGATCGAGACAGACGAGCATTGACCTCAATAATGCAGTACTCCCTGGAGAAGGGGTTCAAGGCATACTGGATGTTGCACTCACCAACAACGCCGAGGTGTCGAATGACATTGACGGCCGTTGTTCGGAGCATGTTGTAGTCCTCATCAGAGAGAGTCTGCGAGGGGGCAACAACAATGGAGTCACCGGTGTGGATACCGAGGGGATCAAAGTTCTCCATGTTACAAACAGTAATGCAGTTGTCCTGAGCATCTCGGACGACTTCATACTCAATCTCTTTCCATCCCTTCATGCTTCGCTCAATGAGAACTTGAGGACTAGCGGCAAAGGCTTTGTTGCAAAGATCCATCAATTCTTGTTCGTTGTTGGCGAAACCACTTCCTAGACCACCCAGTGCATAGGCAGCACGGACGATGACGGGGAAGCCAATGTCCTTGACGACGTGGAGAGCCTCCTCCACGTTGTTGGCTGAAGCAGACTTGGCGCACTTCTCGCCAATGGAGTCCATGCTTCGAGCGAAGAGCTCACGGTCTTCAGTTGTGATGATGGTATCAATGGGAGTACCCAGAACTTTGACACCGAGGCTCTCGAATTCGTCCTTGAGCTGGATACCGACCTGAAGGGCGGTTTGACCACCAAAGGTAACGTAAATGGCATCCGGACGCTCGTACTGAATGACCTTGCGCACGAAGTCGGCGTTGACAGGGAGGAAGTAGACCTTGTCAGCCAAGCCCTTTGAAGTCTGAATGGTGGCAATATTGGGGTTGATGAGGACAGTGTAGATGCCTTCCTCCTTCAGCGCCTTGATAGCCTGGCTACCAGAGTAGTCGAACTCTCCGGCTTGACCAATGCTGAGACCACCACTGCCAAGAACAAGAACCTTCTTGACGGAAACGCGGGGGTGAAGTCTCTCGTTCTCCTCAATGGTTCCGCCGGGGAAGGCGACAGGAGCTTGCAGCAGAGCAGGGTTTTCAGCACAGCCAGCCATGGTATTAATGAATACATCGAATAGATATTCAGTGTCTCGAGGGCCCGGGGTGCTCTCGGGGTGGAACTGAACACTGAAGTATGGCTTTTCAACGTGCATGATACCCTCGTTGCTGCCGTCGTTGGCGTTGATGAAGAGCTCTTTCCAGCCAGCAGGCAGAGAGCCGGCATCCACGGCGAAACCGTGGTTCTGAGAAGTAATGTGGCACTTTCCAGTGACCATGCTTGTGCAAGGAATGTTGTGACCGCGGTTACCAAACTTCATCTTGGTGGTCTTTGCGCCCGAGGCGCGGGCCATGAGCTGGTGGCCCAAGCAGATACCGAAGATGGGAATCTTGTTGGTCTCCATGACGGCAGCAATGTTCTTAGCAGTGCTCTCGAGCACAGCTGGGTCACCAGGACCGTTGGAGATGAAGAGGCCATCGTACTCCTCGCTGACCGCCTTGGTCAGGTCATAGTCCCAAGGGCAGACTACGACTTCGACACCACGCTTGAGGAAGCATCGAAGCTGGTTGTACTTCATACCGACATCAACGCACAGAACACGGATTGTCCGGCCGGAAGGATGCTTGCGAGCAACGACAGACGCGGGCGGCTTATACAGCTTAGGCTCCTTGACGGATACTACGAAAGGCATGAGCATATTTCTTTTTATGTTTTGGGTTTACATCTAGTAGAAAGAGGGGCATATGGGGGAACTCACCCTGTGCCACCAAGTTTTGTGTGTTGGGGTTCACCCAGTCAATTGCCTCGAAAGCATCACCGGAGGCAAGGCTATCCGCCGTGGCGGTAGCGCTGGCAAGTCTCATCTTGCCCAGCATGCTACCCTTCTCTCGGATTCTCTTGGTCAGGGCCCTGGTGTCCACGCCATACATGGCCGGGACGCCCTGTTCCTTGAGCCATGTGCCAAGAGAAGAGGTGGCAAGGAAGTGGGAGAAATCCTCGCCGCAGTAGGAAGCGGTAACGAGACCAGCAATGTGAATCTGCGAAGACTCGAAGTGGGCAGGCAGATCACCGAGCAGCTCATCGAGCGTCTCGCGCGAAGGGACACCATAGTTTCCGACTAGGGGAAATGTGATAACAAGGATCTGGCCACGATATGAGGGGTCCGTGATGGACTCAGGATACCCCACCATACCAGTCTGGAAAACCAGCTCTCCGGCGATGCTCTTCTCAGCACCGAAGCTGAAGCCTTGGTAGATGGAGCCATCTTCAAGTTCCAGGCACACCGGTCGCTCATCGCCGCTGTGGCTAGCTGTAGCAGGTTTCCGTAGCTGGACAGCCATTGTGTTTACGGCGTGAAAATTTCTGACTTTGATAGAGGTTCAAAGTACTGAAGGGATGGAAAACAGCTGAAGCTTGGGACTTTTCCGTCGTCTTACAAGCTCTTCAGGTTCCTTTTTCCCTAATTCAGCTACCGACACTGGGCGCGGGGCAAGATTCTGCTGATGACAATGAGTGAGTGAACGGGAGGAGGGGCGAAGGTGGCTGGAGACAACTGACAAGAAAAACTCGTTCTCAGAGCTTTTCCCGGGCAGGTCAAGAGCTACCTCGCGCTCATCTGCTGCCTCAACAACAATTAGAAGGCGTCCTTCAGAGGTATTAGACCGAGAATAAAGAAAGAAGCTCGAAGGATGCCCTCGCCGTAGTTGAGGAGGAGGGAGAAAGAAGAAGAGAAAAAAAAAATCTCAGCGCCGGCCAGCGGACGTTCTTAACACCACCAGCAACTTTTTTTTTTTTTCTGCCAGTGCCATCATCGCCCGTGCTAGCCTGCCGCCCTGAGCCACGCCATTGGCCAATGGAGCTGAGATCACAGCGCCAGTTCCACCGCCACCGGCGAGATGGGCCAATGGCAGGGCGATCTTGGGGCTGCTATATTGCCTATGATGGATGCTTGCAGGGCATTTGCGTGGGATTGATTCAGAGGCCATGCGCTAAAATGGACCCCGCAGCCCTGTTAGTGACTTGACTTGACCCCTCCATGGCGGGCAGAAATTTATTTTTGTCCCTGGATGGAGGTGACGAGATCCGGGCGTCTTTGCATGTGCTTTCACCAACATGAGGATTGGGGGGTAGCAATGGCAGGCAATCGAACAATGAGACATCTTGTATGCAGTTTCTATGCTTTGTATTGATATTAAATGCCATCATCATTGAAAAACTTGCGTTGAAGAGGTGTCACGAGACTGCCGTGGGATGTACAAGTTGTAGCACCCCGAAAAATCTGCGGAGCGCCCAAACGCCTCCGCAGATCCCTCTTTTTTTTTTTTTTTTTCTTTTTTTTCCACTTGTGGATCAAGGCAAGCCGAAAACCAGTTGCGGGTTGGGGACGAGCGAATCTGGACTTGCTCTTATCACGGCCTAGTCGTCACCGTGGCTAAGCGGCTAATTGCTATGTGTAATTGTCTGTTGTACAAGATATTACGATTTTGAGCTTCCCAAGCAATTGGCTAGTCTACATTGGTGTTTTTGCAATTTCGGCTGAGTGAAGAGATTTTCTGTTCCGCCCAGATACGCGGTTAGATCAGAACAAGCTTTACCATCGATATAATGTCTGACTCGTACAATTCCTTCCGTCCTTTAGCCCGTACAGGTTATAATGGTTTGCCTTGAAGCCGTTCCCAGTTATACATCAAGCAGTAACAGATGAAAGTGATGGTGGCAAGTTTTTGGCATAGATGGAGAAGAGTTACTCAACAATTATCTAACAGCATTCCTAAGACCCATGAGAAGCTCCAAACTAGCTTTACCGGCAATCAAAGCTCCTTATACATCTTGTAATTCTGAATTGAACAGATACTGGATGAACAAACAACATGGATATATAGATACCAAAGCTCCAATACGAATCCGTGTTAACGATGAATGAGTTGCTAGCTCAAGATCCTGAATCTTTAACGCCCAATTGTTGCACCATGCAGTTAGACTTGGTACACCGTCAGTAAATATTGTGGCAACATAGACGACCTCTCGTTTAGTAGCTTTCTTCTTAAAACAGTTGCTTAGGTGGAGCACATCTATACTGAAATACTTGTATAGTAAAGAAAAGAAAAGAATAGAAAGAAAATAGCTAGGGGAATGAATGCAGTGAGGTGAAAAAGATTGTAGTCATTGGCCTATCAGATCTCTTAAATACAGACCTATCTTCTCTCGAATCTGATGGGCTTGCTAAAAACACTCATACATACCTACATGCATTAGTAGTGTATGATTTAGCGACTTGCATAGTTCTTCAACACATATTACACCAACTTGGGTTTAAAATTCTCTAGGCCGTGTGTTGCGGCACATATATGTACAAGTTGCGCTTAAATTGTCAGTTGGAGAAGACGCTGATGCCCGCCAAAATTACACCAATCGACAAGTTCAGGGTGCCAACATATATTTGTATAGTAGATAAGGTGCATTAATACTACACAGATAGGCAGTAGCTAAATCAGCCAGGCCTATCTAATGCAAGGAGACTTCCCCCTCGGAAAGATGTTCGTTCTTTTATGCTTCGAGAGTTTATATGCATTTTTGTAACATCCTTGCCATGCGAGTCCATAGAAAATATCATAGTACCACAGAAAAAGAAAAAAAAAAAAAAAGAAAAAAAAGAAAAAAGAAAGAAGAAAAGGAAAGAAAGAAAGAAATGCCAAATGATATCATATAGCCAAACCATCAAGTCGCGCCTCTAAATAAGCAGATCGAAAACGCCAGCAGGAAACTGAGAGAAATCGTAGGCCATGTTCCCTTCCGCTGCCATAAAACCTCTTTTTTGGGTTCCGGCTCTCAATTCTCTCATCATACTGCACACATACCCTTCCCCGCGGCTGTAAATCTTTAGTCATGACTCAGAACTGGTATACTATTGCATAGGCACGCCGGCTTGTGGATTCATTGGTGGCCCTGGCATATTTGGTAACTGGGGTGTTCTCTGGGCTGCCGGGCTAGCTTGTTGGCTTGCTACCATAGGATTGCCGGGCTTCTGGCCGGTGGCCGACGTGCGGTATGCAGGTTCATTCTTGGGGTCATGCTCAGGGAAGACGGCTTGCAGTCGTCGGTACAGATCTTGAATCGATTTATTCCGTTCTTCCCTGTCTGCCACGGGGTCTATCGGCACGCTCGAGTTCTCGGCACCGATCGGCAATGCTCTCAATTTCAGAGCCATATTGAGCGGAGGCGCGCTGAGATATGGCGGGCACGGAGGGAGTTTGACATCGGGTTTTCGATCGGCCAGGGCAGCCATGTATGATAGATTTCCTTGAAGTCGTCGCATACAACTAGATGACATATTAGTGATTTAGAACAAGAGTGCGCATTCTTGCTTTTCGCTTTTCAACCGTAATTTGAAACATACTGTAGATAATCATGCTGGAACTGGCTCTCCTCTTCTGTAGGCTTCCTGTCGGGAACATTTCCATTGGCGGCAACGAATTCTTTTTTCAGTTCTTGCTGTGTTGTCTGGATCTGAATGGACTCATATAGTAACTCGTGGTTGATATCTAACAACAGTGCAAATCTCTCCTTTTCAAAACTTTCGGTTGTAGGGCTCATTGGTACCGCGCTTGCTGGGGCAGCAACCATGCCGCTCGCTGGGTTGGATGAAAAGGTCGGCGTCTGAGGGGTGGCTACTCCCATCTGCGGCTGGTGCTGGTTTGTAGGCGTCTGGCCTTGAGATATCGGCTGTGGAGTCGAGAACTGAGGCTGCTGGGGAGGCATGATATTGGTCGGCGTTCCTTGTGTTGTGCTCGGAGGTCTTTGAGGCGTTGACACCTGTGCCATCATCTGGTTCTGCTGTTGCTGAGGTAGCTGCTGGTGGGGCTGCTGCTGCTGTTGTTGTTGTTGAGGCTGTTGTTGTTGTTGTTGAGGCTGTTGTTGTTGTTGTTGAGGCTGTTGCTGCTGTTGCTGGTGCTGATGCTGTTGCTGTTGCTGTTGCTGTTGCTGTTGCTGTTGCTGTTGCTGTTGCTGTTGCTGTTGCTGCTGCTGTTGCTGTTGCTGCTGCTGTTGCTGTTGCTGTTGCTGTTGCTGTTGCATGCGCTGCAACATCTGAGGCTGCTGAGGCATCCCGGGCTGGCCCATTGGGAAGCCCTGCATGCCAGGGCCCATCATGTAGTTATTGGGAACGAAGCCTTGAGGACCGACCGACCCAGGGAGCACCTGGCCGTATGACGCGCCGGGAAATTGCTGCTGGTAGGCCACTATCACGAGTTAGCAGTGTAAGCGTTACGCTGTTGCACAACGGCTGTGCCAGCGTCAATGTGCCGTCAAGACACGGGGGAAGACCTACTCTGGTTGTTCGGCGCCATGCCAGGCATGCCCTGGCCCTGCATCATGGCCGCGCTGGCGTCCTGCATCATATGGGGGTTCGCGCCTGGGAAGACTCCTTGAGGAGCCATGCCGGCGAATTGCTGCTGCCGATTGAACATGGCCTGCTGCCCGGGCTGCATTCCACCGGGCTGCATTCCTGGCTGCGGTGCGCCGGCGGGGGGGTTGAAGTTGGGCGCGGCATTGCCAAAGCCATAGTTGGCGGAATACATGGCTGGCAAGGAGATTACACGGACGAGCCGCAGAGGCTGGGATGCTGTTCCGTCGGCGGAATTCGAGGTCGCGAGGGAGAGCTGGCGGGCGACGAGAGACGGTTTTTGCGGTTGACGATCGCGGAGCGGCTGAGAAGTTGTTGTAGATGGAAAATGGCCTTAGCGGGTCGAGGAGCGCGAAACTAGCCTAGTTGGCAGCGCTGCAGTCGCGGAATGACGTGAGATGCAGATGAACTGGGCGCTGGATCCAGTTGCACTGTCAGGCACACGATCCAATAGTCCGCAACCCGGGAGGGCAATCTGTGCGGATTTGCAGCCGGGGGCCAGCTGGTGGGATATTAATAGAATCTACGCAGTAGTCGCTGCTGGCTCGCTATCTCGAGGCCACGGGGGAGATCAGGCACAAGCACCGTGTTCTGCCAGGCGCTGCTAACGGTGTCGCTGAGTCAGTCAATAATAAAGACGGGATCTCTGCATGTGAAGACTGCAGTTCCAGCCAGGCTGCTTTACGCCGAGCACTCTTTGCAGCTGGAGGAGGGAGAGCAGCAAACTGGTGCTTACTTGGACTTTCAACAGTGAATTCGAATTCCAGCGCCGTGTTCTTCAGGCTTGCCGATGCCAATGGGAAAAGAAAAAGGCGGCCGGGAGGGACGATCAAGGTTTGCTGGCGCGCGGATAGGTGGCGACGGACGATGAAAGATTGGCTGGTTATTGGATCAGAGCAGGTTCTACGGCGAGTCTGCAATCGAGTGTAGCCACGGGCCGTGCCTCGCTTAATAAGCCCGGTATTGATAGAGCCTTCGTGCCTACAGTATGTAGATAGCATCAGGAATAATCAAGTTGAGAGGTCATATAGGCTGCAGAGAAGACACTGTTATGTATAGGTAAAAGAAATTTAGAGTAACTATAAGGTATATATATAGGTGTAGCAGTAAGATGTCAGTCCAAAACTCGGCCGGTGAGGTTGGTGATATTAGATAAGTGTAGATGTTGAGCACACAGTTTACTCGACACAAAGCATATGATCCAGTCTCGCCGCTATTATAGTACATGTATGCAGCCCTAAATCAATATCACATACCTAGTTACTAAAGCATTCTGTCTGTCTGTGATGGGCTGAGCTGTCTTTGGTACAGTCAGCCACCTCCGGGTACAACCTCACACCTTGAATGTGAGCATCATTATAGGGTAAGTCAATCTTGCAAGTTGGGTACTCATCTCATGGACAGATGAACTGTCCTTAAAAAATAAAAATAAATGACTGTTAGAGTTCTCCGGTCCAATTTGGCTGAGCTGCTCTCCCTCTCTCATGTATCTACGGACTCAAGACACTCAGTAGCGCCAATCTCAAAAAGGCGACTTACACATCCAAGAAGGACATTTCTCGCTAGCAAACGTAATCACTGCCATCCTTTACCATTCCAACCTCTGCGCTGATTATATGCTGCAGATACTTAACATACATGTAGTCATAAAAGAAGTCTTCCAAACTCGATTCCAATCAACTTGATTTTCTTTTCTATCTTCATTGGTTCTGCCCACAACTCATGCTAGTGATATGAGACGCCATATTTCGACTTTCCTTCCAAAAGGCTGATGAACTCGTCGGCCACATATTCGCATGTCCTCTCAGATGGATGCACTTCGTCATACCTAAATAGGACCATATCCAGGTCAGAATCTAATTTCACAGGCTGTAATAATGTCTCGCGCTATGAGAGAACGTATATACGTACCACACGAAATTCGACTGCGGCTCAGTCGACTGATAGCAGCCTGAGTCTCCGCATCCCCTCCACGAGCTGGTAATGTTGACAGGCTCAGTGTAATACTTGGATGGGTTCGCACGTAAATCAAGCAACAGCGAGTGAACGTCCAATAGGCTGACTGTCGCACCTGGCCAACGCTTCTTGATAAGTAGATTATACGGCGCTCCCGTGGCAAACATGGTGTTGGCGCTGGTCAGATACTCCTCCATCTTATACTGAGTCTCTGTGGTGTTAAACGACTCTTTATTGCCCCAATATTCGTTGTTTCCAGCTCCACCATTGGGGATGGAGGCATACATGGGCGAAAGTTGCAGCGGAAGCACGTTGAGCAGGACGAATTGCCTGCCTCCCAGCTTATACACACCGTCGAAGGCTTTCCAGACACACTCTACAAAGTCTGTGATTGTAGCTCCCTGGACCTGCTCTTCGCCCAGAAATCCGTCAATTCCAAGGTCATTAGTTCCGATCCACAGCGCGTAAACTGTGTTATCTGCTCTTCGGTCTGGGTATAACCCTTTATACCCCAAATCTGTCTTGAATGCCGGGACCTCGTAGTCCAAGATGGACGGGAATGGCCCATTGATATTGCCCAGGTAGTGCTGAGTAACATTGTTAGAGCACATACCACCTGCGACAGCATAATCGTAGAGCTTGGCTCCCGTTTTTTGCGCCACGAGTCTTGGCCAGGCATATCCGCCCACCGACGTTTGATTGTTCACCGGCAATAGCTGGCCAGGAGGAGGGAGAGCGTTGTGATTGAAGATGTAGTTCAAACGTCCTTCATCTGTATAGCTGTCTCCAAATGTAACTAGATTGCTTAGTTTTCGCAGACCAGATACGCTGGCAGCTGCTGCGGCCGTGGCGCATAATAGTAATGAAAGCATCTCGCTTTAGATATCTGGTGTAAGCTTCATGCACCGAAGTCTTTCTTTTGCTAAAATAAAACAAACCTCCATTTCACACGGACAAAGGGCAAGAGGGAGGGTATTTATGTATCATTGTCTTGTCTTGAGCCCTCTTCAAAGAATATTCGGACTTATAAAATCGGTGCTCTCGCATTGGACATCAGCCGACGGTATTCATTCAATCATAGATCTCCCCCACCTTGGAAGTCTGGGGTATGAAGATGCGGCCAATAAGCCTGATCACCCTGTATCCGGCTTTTAAATGCCCGACATCCCCAGATTTGCTCTCCGCGAAATCCTTCCCCGCATCGTGGATCCTGGGCCGTTGAAAGACGGCGTGTCCAAATTTGAGCATAACAGAACTTTCATGTGTTTCAAGTCAATTTGCGTATAAGTGTCTGGCCATTCTATAACTTGAAATTTAAATTACAAAATGAAGCGATACATTTTTTTTTACTTTATACAGACGACATGTCCCGAATGTTCGGACCCTCACCGCCAAAAATGAATACATCAAAATGACACTATCATCCACCAAACTATCGCTGACGTAAATGCCGACGGTTATAATAATCCCTCATCTTAGATATACGGTTCTAGATTTCCGAACCTCTTGCCTATTTTGAAGATAGAGTCTCGTGATATCTATATCAGCTTATACGATCTCCGAATGATAGTCCGAAAATAGTTCATTGGATAAGACGGCAATGGAGCGCACCATCTCCATGTGCTAGCGACTTAAAGCATATAAACATATATAGCTTAGAAGTTTATCTAATACAGTCATCAAGAAAGAAAGCTAATCTTTGCGAGAAGTCGTCACAATATCAGCTGGATGGTGTCATCTATGAAATTAAATCTGTTGAAAAAAGCAGCAGTGAAGTAAGAATATATGGTATGTATACATATATGTGTATGTGTATTCGAATAAACGGCTCCTCGCCTCTGAGCCGGTTATGCAGAAGTTTTGAAGTGGGTATTAAACCACGCAATGCACTGATCAGTCGCATCGTCCGCCTGCTTTACAGCATCCGGAAATTTGTGATCCGCCCTAACACAGAATCCATGTCCACAGTCAGGGTAGACGGTTACTTCTCCTCGAGCTAGCTCGGGCTTTGCCTCAACGATGGCCTTGATACTCTCAGCTTGAGCTACTGAAAGGTAGCTATCGTGATCACCAATCGCAAATGATACCGGCAGTGTTAAGTTGTTGATGTCGGCGGGAAGACTCAAGAGACTTGGGTGTCCCGTAAATCCAACATCAATCAGCGGCCGCCCATCAATTTTATCGCCCCGGCCCAGTAGCAAGACCTGCTTGCCACCCCAGCAGAAGCCAGCGGCGCCGACTGATAGCGAAGCGCCTTCTTCTTTGCGGAGTTGTTCAAAGAATCCCTTTACTCTGGGCCATGCCTTAGAGGGCCAATTGATAAAGAGAAAAGGAAGTATAGCACATAGAACGCGGAACCCGTGTCGGCTGAAGTAAAAGTCAGCTCTGCGTATACGTGTAGTTATCTCTCAACAGCCTTTTTTTGTTATGAAAGGTTAGTACTTACATTTTGGTAAAGATTCCAACATCACTTGATACGATCTTCATGCTCTCCATCATATACAATGGTGCCGGGTGACCTACAGCCATTAGATTTTGACACATGAAAACGGGCGTAAGGCCATATACGTGGACTCTGAACTTACCTTTCATGAAGTCGGGAGCATACACCTTGAAGTCTCCTTTGTCGGCATAGCTATCCGCAAGCAGCCTCACGTTGACAAATTCCCACCCAAATGCATCTGGGAGGAGAACCACAATGCCTTTAGCAGGCCGTCCATCAGCTGGATTGACAACATATGTGTCTAGTCCGTAAGCTTTAGTGACTTGTCCACGCGGTTGACCCTCGTGGACGGAACCACGGTAACAGTCTGGGCATGACATTTTGCTTGAATTTTTGGTGCTATTATAGCGTCGAGAGAGATGCTGCTGCTTCTGTTGTTCGATTAACAATAGGCGTGATTGCGTCAAAGTAAATTTGAGGTGAGGGGCAGTCGAATCACATGCAAGAAGATTGTGATATAAGTTTTGTAATTGTTTCAATGCCAATGCCGGCTAAACACAAAGTAAACAAATACTCGGATGTTTAAACGAACTTTCCAACCGCTGGTTCAATTGAACGAAAGTGATTTCCAAGTAGGTGGGAAGAAGAGTTTTGAGCGTCCGCTGGAAGACTGCGTATTACAGGGTTACCAAGTGCTCAGCGCGAACTCCATACCCGATACATATCTAAATACCTACAGCAAACGTGCCTGCTTGTTATACTAAGCCATGCGGTGAATGAACAATTACGGCGTTAAGAGCTAAGCCCGATAGAGAGTATTTACGTAGGAATCTATCTCGTGCCAAGTGGATATAGAAAACAATATACATCACAAAGCGAATACGAGCTTACAACTCAAGTAATACGCGCATCAATTTAGGTAAGAAAATGGAACCATTATGTGCGCCTTATCTGGCGCTGCGTGCTGATAATTCGCCGTGCTCGGCACCTCCGACCACCGCTTGCCTGCTTGATTGCCACAAGCGAAATAGCTCAGAAAACGATGATACCTTCGTACGCAAAAAGCGGAGCTCAGCTGCTTCTTCGACGCGACTTCATCGGCTCCGAAGTGACGAATTAATGCTTTTCCATCCCCGAGGTGGTCTGATCAAATGCTATAGCAACCGAATACCGTGCTCCCTCAAAAAGTTGGCCAGTGGGCCTCTCTATATGCTAACTGTAGCAAGCTAGCTGGTTACATGTACCGTTCCTAGCAAATGACGGGGCCAATTGGGCGAAGGAATGCGGTACATATGCCAAGCTAGAGAAGCCACACGAGTTTGAGAGGGAACAGAATAAATGGAGTGGCATCTAAATGACACAGTTAGCTGGCTAAGGCGGCAGTATCTCTGAGAGATTAGCAGGCTCTGTTCCTGGACGATATGCTGGATATGGCGACGAAGGGCTCTGTTTACATCTCAGTGTCAGTATTCATGAGATAGCGCGGATGCGTGAACTGAGATATCTAGTCTAAGAGGCAAATGGAGAGACGAGTACTAACCATCATTTCTGCCGGGCCTCCTTTTACCACGTTATATCTGGCCTCCCAATCTTCGCTTTTGGCAAGGAAACAGTAGTACAGCCAGTCAAAAACTTTGGGGAGTGGAATTGTAATCTCTCCTTCGTAGCCAGCTAAATCTCCTTCAGATGTGTCATAGTCTGGATTAACAGCCCTTATAAAAACCGTGAACTGCCATGGATCTGGTTCGCCTGGGGCTTTCGGTTGATATTTTGTCCGTAATGTGATGGATGCTTCGTCAAGAGCCGCCAGATCTGCTATTAAAAAGCAATCTGTCGCTATGCCAGCGGGAATCTCGTTCTGCTCTCGCATGATCTTGAATCGTTGCCGTAAAACATCAACACCTGCTCCTTCCAATGATGAATCACTGACGAAAAGTGGTTGATGATGAGAGCAAAGACTGGATGCTCTTTTCCAGCCTTGATTGAGCTGTGCATTCTTATTACAAGTATAGGCATATTGAAACGTTCGCCATTTCTGTTCAGTTCCCTCGCTGTACGCCGTCCGGAAAATGACAAAGCCCCATCGAAACAACTTTGCATCGGACATATGATTTAACCATCGAGGCTGAGCCGCCCTCATCTTTGCCGCTCGCTCTGCGATTCGTTGTTGTCTCAGGTTTTCGCGCCGCTCTGCTTTCACTTCCTTGAAAGTGTGGCTAAGACGGTAGTTCGCATGGCGCTGTATCTTGATATCGTCTTGAGTGTATAAGATAACATCAACTCGACCGGCGAGCTTCTTGTCATCTTCAACAAGGTGAAACCTCCAAAAACTGTGTCTGCCACTAGACTTGTTCCGCTTGGCGACTCCGCACACAAGAATATCGCGCTCATCTTCCGTTAGTGCGTTTGGGTTGGACAGTGCCTTGTTTCTGAGCTCTTCCCGCTCTGAAACTGAGCACGAAGTCCGAACTGATCTGTCCTTGCCCCATCAAGCTCGCTTGGATATTCATCTTGGGAGCAAGTGAGACTATTCCGGGCTCGCTGAATGCGTAGTTGGAAATATCTGTTGCGAAGACAGGCACGAATTTTGTGCTGCCGTCAATTTAAACTGATGCTTTGCCATTTAGCATGAGAGTGCCTGAATAAGTCATATCGGCATCAAAAAACCCATATGTTTCTTCGAAATTGATTTCAGGAGAAATGGTCCCCACCATTGTAACTCCAAATCGGATTTCACTTTTCACTAATATATTAGTCCCGGATAAAACGTCTCTTTTAAGAATCATTTTTGGCTGACTACTACAAGTAGTGTTTGAAGTTTACTCACCTGAGCCCTCGAGTTCGATGAGCATAAAGCCATCTTTCCCACGACAACTGGCTGACCGATCTTGCGAAAACAAGAGCTGAGAAAAATCCGACTGTTCTAACACCAGAGAACGCGCGGGGCGAGAGTCGCTATACCGAGTAGCATTAAGTTCGTCCGCCCATGTTTTCGCATCTGGACTCCAGAAACGCTTGTCGAAGGATTCGTCCAGGCCTCTCTTCGTAATGGCGTCTGCACGCACAATATCATTCCAGTAACCCAGAGAATCACCATAGTCGATTCGTACGTATACAGTTCCAGAGTCGCGCTTGACAAGCGAATAATCGTAGGAAATGTCCATCTCATACACCAGAGGATTAAGCGATGGAGCCCTCTTTTGTAACTCTTGTTCGACTGTGAGATTAGTCGATAAGCGCATATCCTTAACAACTCCATAAGTCGCAAAGCCGCAACCTTCAGGGAGTTTCACGATGGTGCCGTTGGCACCATCCTCATGAACCGCATCACAATTGGACTGAGGTGAATCGTCCATGCAGATATAACGAGCTGTATAAACAGACTTTGCATCTCGTTTCTCACTTGTCTCACAGTCTAAAAACTGGATATGAGAATGATCTCGTGTAGTCAAACTAGTCACTACATCAGGAGGTCCATCAATTACCACCACTAAGTGCCAGAGGTTAATAAACATGCCCTTGAAGTGTTATTTCTATCAGTATAAGTTTACTTACTTCCAAAAGCCCCAGTGACTGTATCTGAGCCAGATGATATCGATGAGTTCTGAAGGGACTCAATATGGAAATCTGGCACATAGGTAGTGGGTGGTAATGTAGGAAACTTGGAGACTTGTTAGCCAGTTTCTTACTATGGCAAATTGTATAACTCTCGGTACTTACGAGATTTGTTAGAGGTACAGCCTGGAGCCTCAGGTCACTCAATAAACAAACAGTTTACCTAAATTACATGTAGGTCGCTTTTACACCGCTTTATAAGGCTGCTTCATAACGTTGTAGTTATTAGAGCACTATAACTGGATACCCGATATGTCTGCTATTATACAAGTATTTTTAGCTATACGGCGAGGTCAAGTTCTTTTTCAGAGTTGCTATTTTGTATCAAGTTTCATTGGAGTTCAGCAATTCAATCACTGTGATATGATGGGGCTTTGTGCTATATTATAGAGAACTCATCTTACCGAGTATTGGTGCTATGACGAAGTGTGTTTTGGATAAAAATATGTAGCATCCTAGCTGCGATGTATACATTTTTTACACTTGTGAATAAGGATATACGGGGAATTGCATTTAGACATCGTTTATACAAGGTATATCCTAGCACAAGGGAAATAGTGACATTCTATTATTATCAACTTTTTGTATATTTGAATGAATTTTACTTCGTCAACATCCCTAAAGCATGCAAGGTTTCTCGTATGCAGGTGGATCGGCCTCTCCCTTGACGGAAGGATGCAGCGAAGTGAAACTTGCCTTTAGGTATAATCGGGCTTGCCGGCACTCTTATCATGTACAAGTCTGCCCAGCTGTCATATGTAAGTGAGAACGGCAAGTATCATTTGCGGTCGCTTGGTTGCAGCAATACGAAACTCTTCGACAACAAACGCAAGCGCACGAACCAGCACGAATGCACGAACCAACATCGGTAGATGTGAGGAAAGGAGTCAAGTTTTGTCTGCTCTTCTCCCAGTGGTTTAGATTTTTCCTGACACTTCCTCTGTCTGTTGCTCTCTTACTCTTCTAAATTTTTCTAACTCTCACGCCATCTGACCTTCTCTTATTGTCCTAAATCTTCTCGACGTCTGCTCTCTTTTTGTGTAAACGTACCTCAATGAGGTGAGCTGGACTTATTCCAACATGCGTTGTTCAATGCCTCTCTCACTCTACGGCTTTGTACGTGAGCTCACATCCCTCGACAAACGATAAGAGTTTGAGGAACTACCTGCTGCCATTGGCTAACATTCAGATTAGCTGTGGAGTTTGCTCCTACAGTCGCTGGTGCATTCTCAAATTCTCTCCAATCTCATTCAGGTTGAGGCACCGGGAAACTTTTCGGCATCTTGCAGGTATGTTCCCTCCCTCCCAATAGAATCAAGTTTTAAAACACTAAACGCATTCGTCCTATAGTGCCACGTTTAACCAGAGCATTGCGTGTAGCCTCGCCCTCTCTCGAGTCGCATCAGGAACCTTTATCCCTACCTCGAA
Organism: Trichoderma asperellum; assembly: GCF_020647865.1. Taxonomy (NCBI): domain Eukaryota; kingdom Fungi; phylum Ascomycota; class Sordariomycetes; order Hypocreales; family Hypocreaceae; genus Trichoderma; species Trichoderma asperellum. The sequence goes on along the minus strand of NC_089415.1, from coordinate 3,597,625 downwards.
CGATCTCCCTAGGATCTGCACTGACGCCTGTTTGAGCGAACTGAAGAGCTTACGGGTACAGCAGTTCTCGGTTTGCAATAGTTCAGACGTAGCAGTTATTAAAGGTTTGGCGTATCCTGCGACGTATAACACAGACCTTCTCTTGTTTACCTACAACTACGCGTGTATGAAAGATTTGTGAGTATAGCGACCATCGTAATGTGCCGATTTTAACTCATTCATGCGTGTTCAGGACTTCGAATGAATACTGCTTTCCCGACGTCTGGGAGTGGAATAGTGACACAACAGTTATGACCTCTACCGAGCTATGTTCGGACTGTAACCTGCTTATCCAGCAGGCTCAACTAGAATCGCCATTCGGATACGACGATGATGCGGCTAGCGATTATTCATCACTGACATCATCGTAAGTTCCTATAGACGAGCAACAGAGAGATTATTCAAGTAACCAGTCGATAGATGCAAAGTTACGAAATATCCAATCACTTCTCCATCTGCTTATACCTTGTCGAGGTCGAGGACAACGAAACTCGCTTCAACCAGAGTTACTACCACCACACCCGCCGCACCTTCGTGCAAGTCAACGGATACCATCAAGAAAAACGACACTTGCAGATCCATCAGCGAGTCTCAGAAGGTGGCGACATTTTATCTCATACAAGCCAATAACCTCCCTGGGTACTGCTCGCAATTCCCTCCAGCTGGATCAGATTTGTGCATACCCCAAAGCTGCGATCTTTACACCGTGGCAGAAAATGACAGTTGCTACGGAATTGCCCAAGCTCATAACGGGATATTCTCTGCCACGCAATTGATCTCCTGGAATCCAAACATTAACCGACAATGCTCAAACCTGAACCAGATTGCTGGATATCAAATTTATGTCAGGTATGTAACTGTTGGGGTTTTTAACGTTTCTGTCCTAAGCAACTATCTAATTGTCAAATCTCTATTTACTGTCTGTCACATACACTGATTAGAATGCGTTTCTAGCTTCCCAGGGCCACCAAGTCTTGTTGCAACAGGAAGCGAGTCCATCACAACCCCAGCAGCGTAAGTGTGGCATTAAAACTTTCCGTCGGCCGTTGGTATGCCCACGCGCTCTCTTACTAACCGGAGATATACACCATTTAGGGCAATTCCTACAAACCTGTCTCTAAATACAACCACACACTGTAAGTCTGTTCTCCGATTCGATTTGGGTTATATAGTTTAACCATCTGAACAATCTTTACTTTATAGGCGGTAAATATTACTTGGCTGTAGACGGCGACAGTTGTGCAAGCATATCCATGGCCACGGGTATTTCTATAAAAGACTTCTATTTCCTAAATCCAATGGTAAATAGCACCTGCGGTAATCTATGGCTCGATACATACTACTGCGTCGAAGCCGTAGGCAACATCGCCACGTATTCCGACTACAATCAGTAAGTTCCTATTCCAAGCTCTCGGTCCTTTTGCCTTCTATTCAACGTCTCCCTATATTTCACGCAAGCTAGCCGAATAATGTCTTATTTATACTCACACATCTTCGACCACAGCGCCAGCCTGAGCGTCAAGGGAGGCCCTTGCCATCAATTGGATGCCCCCGCTAGCTGTTTTGTCACTATGTATAGAACTGTCCATCCCTTTACTTGGCCTGCGGTTGGTCAAGCTAGAACGAAGACCAGCGCTCCCTCACCGCAAGTGACATTGATGGGAGACCTTCCCTTGGCACCAGGCACTCTAGATTGCGGAAGTTACACTCAGTATTATAACTCTTCTCGTCTTAACGGTAATCAGTGTGGTATGGTTGCATGGGTTTTTACACGTAAGTTTCCTTCATTCCCTGTTCGGTGGCTTTTCACGTTTTTGATGCCTCTACCATTGATTTCTTGCAATCTGCTACATGCAGCTTCTAAGGCTGACAATCTTCAATTGCTACGCACAGTCAACGTTACCGACTTTGTTGCATGGAATCCATCTCTCTCGTATAACGCCACCGATCCATCTGCCTGTGTTCTTTTGCCAGGTTACTGCTACTGCATTGGGGGGGCCATTATCCGCAAGTAAAGGAACACCTAGCACTCCCCACACTAAGATCAGTAGATTTACTACCCAAACGATCAGCGTGTCCTCAACTTCCCCAACTATCACGTACTCTCCTAATGGTTCGTGTGGTGGCAAACAGAGTGAGTAACTTTTGATCTGCTTCGAGATTTACTTGCTGTACTGGCCTTGCCAAAAGAGTCTGTTATAAGGACAATTGCTGACTTGAATTGTTGAAGAATACACTTGCGAGCCTCCAAATTGCTGTAGCGTTGACGGATTTTGCGGCAACACCACCGATTTCTGCGGCTCGGGCTGTCAGTCAGCTTTTGGCGTTTGCGGTACTGGTCCTGTAGCTCCAAGCAAGGCAGCCCGATGGCTATAGAGCTTCTAGATTACGCTAGACTAGCCTTCAAGTGTTGTTGGGAATCGATGAGTTTGTAGCACGGGCAGTTTGTGCTGCGTTTTTAGTAAGAAAACAGAATGACTTGTGGGGAATGTATTTTGTGCTTAGCAATGCTGAAAGCCCTATTGAAAAATTAGAATTGAAGTGAAAAGAGTGTATTTGTTCCTGTTAACGAGCCTGAAACGAGATCAATATGATTCGAGTTTCCATGCTACACTCTCTCGGTTCTCGTCGGTTCGGAGATGAGTGCATTATGTAGCGGTACAACCGGCACAATCCGTCTTCTTTCCGAGAATACGACACAAACGGATACCCCAGAATCCACACTCACCAGTGCCAAGGCAATTACGCAATGTATAAGAATCAAGCTTCTATTTAGCCTCCCAGAACGGGGAGCAGATATGAGCCTGGCCAATATTCAGCTGCTACTTGTAGGCTAGAGCTGGCCTCAAGGGGCGTTGTAAAGTTAACGTTACGGCAGTTTGGAAGACGTGGAACGGATGGATCTTTAATATCTTGAACCCGTTTAGCATTCTTAGCGTGCATGGAAAAGTAAAAAATGGCGCGGCTGGGCATCGATAGTCGTTTTTCTAAATTTCAAGCTTCTTTCTAGAACAGGCAGGCCGTGAGTCGCCGGGTATCGCCAGTTGCGGTGTGCCGCTCTACGCTTCTTCTTTGAGAATGGGCTTTTGTAATAGCAACCCCAACATGCATGGCGTTGATGGAACAAAGCTAAGTTGTCGCTGCCAATCCCTACTCCTTTTGTCATCGTTTTGAAGTACGTCTGCTTAGTGTTTCCTTCACCAGCCGTCAGCTCAGAGACCCCAGCGTCGTGTCGATATGGATTGAGCCCGTCACGAGTTGCTCTGCGCACGTCTGCCAAGGACGGCAACAGATATGCTGGCTTCATATATCCCACCCTCTTGCATTTTGCAACGTATGAGATGATGTTAGAACGCATAGCCAAGACGCGAGACGAGTTAAAACTATCCATATTTCCTTATCTCTACTTATATAACGTAAAGGCATCAAAGAGGCAGGTGCTTTTATAGGAGCTCTGGAGAATGCGCTGATCGACAGGCACTTGGGTCTGGCCCCTGTACTTGTCAAATACATGCTTATATATGAAGCGGAGATAGGTTTTCTGATTGGTGGGATCGTAGCTGTCGGTCCGAGGCACCAAATTCCAACACGTTCCTGTTCTATTTTGTTTCATGCGCGACAAAACCATGCAGAAACATTCCACAACCTTGGCAGTCGACCTTGGTACTTTGATCTCTCTGTAGAATTCAGTCAATATCAAGCCTACTGACTGATTGACACAAAATGGAGTTGGTATTATGTACTCAAAATGGAGTTGGTGTCATATACTCATTATCTTGATTGAAGATGGCGACGGATGTGAACTATAGATAGGGTTTATCCTCATTCGCCAACTACTTTACGCATTAGAAACACTGCCCAATTACCAAGCAGCCACTGTTTGTAGATCAATTTGACGACCTTGGCGTCTTGGCTTCTCACAACTCGCTCTCTTGCGTCCCACCTACATGCATGCATTTATAAAGCTTGCCAATTGCACTGCAGCTACTACAGAGTACGATACTACATACATAGACAATATGGAGAACTTGGCATGGAGTCTAGGTGAAAATGGAGCTTTTTGTTGGAACTTAACCACAGAGACGCAGATGCAGCGCGTTTAGACATGGCTGGACATGGACGGCAAACATTTAGCCCGCTGACGATCTGCATCAGACCAGGATGATTCTATCTTGCTTCCCCATAGATGGAGCTGTCATCCGCAAGTGAATCAAATCCCTTGTTTTATGACTCTTACTATATTTGGCCTTTTGCTAACCAACATCATTACTTGGGCGAGTCTATGTATCAAAGCTGTCCACATATATGGTTCAAGCCCCTGCGGCGTTGCATGGAATGCCAAGAAAGCAATGTGGTAGCACATGGATGTGGTAGTATCGAAAATTAGAAGTAATGAGAGGCTGGTACGCCTAATCTGGCAGGCTGTCGCTGCTTATCATGGACCACATTGGCAACATGCCTGTCGCCATCTCTAACACAGAGAAACCTCGCGATGTAACGGCACAACTGCACCTGCTTAACAAACCCTTTGAAATGGACCCAACTCGATAGTTTCACTGAATCAAACCAGCGGCCTCAAATACTTTTGTACCAAGCGTTGAATAATACTTAAAGGACCGCTCTTGTCTCTCTCTCAAAGGCTCTTGTCCTAATCTATCTCGCCAGAGTTTCTTATGGCACGAGAGCCAAAAAAGAAAGACAAAGTTCATACGCCTCCTCTCTAAATATATATAAGTTTCTTCTTATTACAATGAAGCTGCTCGCTTCTATACTTGGCCTTGCTGCCGTGGCTCAGGCCCATATGGAACTAACCTGGCCTTATGCCTTTCGCTCCAAGTTTAATCCCAACGTGCCAGAGTCTTTAAGAGACTACAGCATGACCAGCCCTCTCTTGGCTAGCGGAAGCAACTATCCTTGCAAGGGTTACCAAGTCGACTTCAACAGGCCCGAGGGTAGGTCGACTGTTACCTGGCAAGCTGGAGGCACCTACAACTTTAGTCTTTCCGGCTCTGCTACCCACGAAGGCGGGAGCTGTCAAGTTTCGCTGTCCTACGATCAGGCCAAGACCTGGAAGGTCGTCCACTCTTGGATTGGCTCATGCCCTCTCAAACCAACGTGGACTTTCACCCTGCCCAACGACACGCCTGCTGGAGATGCCCTCTTCGCCTGGACCTGGTTCAACAAGATTGGCAACCGAGAGATGTACATGAACTGCGCCCACGTCACCATTCTGGACCGCAGCGGCTCTGGCTTTGACGAACGCAGCCCTTCTGATCCTTACCTCAGTCGCCCTGCCCAGTTCGTTGCCAATGTCAACAATGGCTGCGGCACCCTTGAGGGCAAAGATGTGCTGTTTCCTAACCCAGGCCCGGATACAGACCTGAATTCTCAAGGCACTGCTCCCCCAACTGGCAGCTGCCCTGCTGGTCAAAAAAGAGCCTGGCCCTTTGCTGTCTGAGTCGTCATAGGTACTCAGATAAGACATGATCGGGTTGATGGAGATGTAGGGGAAACTTTGGTCAGCACCAGGGGCGTGCAGGTGGATATATCTGATTCAGTATATATTTCCGATAAGCTATAACGCTGTTGTATATATTCAAGAACAAGATTTCTTACGAATACGATTCAGTTTATTACTTGTTAGGTTTTGTGGTGAGATGAATTTACGTAGATGTGTTACACCTTTAACAATGAAGGCGGAAAACTTGATGGATACGGTACAAATGAGGCTCTTTTATGAATTCATGGTTCTTGTATATCTCATTGAAACAGTTGCTAGCTTTAGACAAAATAACTAAACTGACATAGGTGCATCTCATATAACTCAATATTCTATACTAAGCATAGGAACTATACGCTTGATCCAAATCCCATTCATAATTCAACCAAATCCAAATCCAATATTCGTTAAATTCATTGCAATAAAAAATCAAGAGGGGGTATAAGATAACCATATTATAAATATTTTTTTGTTGTTTTGTGTGTGCGTGTGTTGTTGGAACCTCGCCCCCATACCGTCATTGTTTTCCATTCGCAACGACCACAGCACTCGTATTAGTGACACCATTTGTACTACCTGCATCATTCACAGTAGGCAATCTATCCTTACCGTGAGGACATTCTAACTCTTCGTCATCTGCCATTGAAAATGTTAGTAAAGAAAATCCATTAATTCACCCCCCCCCCCTTATTTTTTGAAAAGAAAAAAAAAATGAATAAGCAGAATAGCCATACCTTCATCCCCCAAATCAGAAAAGCTCACATCGTCAGCAGTCAAATCCAGAGCCGTCGAGGCAAAGCTGTAGAAGACGCTCAAGAGCTGAGCCAAGGCAATGAAAAAGGGCATGAACTGTCCAGGGGCAGCCAAGCTGTGCACACCGGAGATGTTGTTCCACTTAAGCGCCATCTCGACGTAGACTATGGCGCCGATATTGACCAAGAAATCGAGAGGCCCGTAATTCATGGGGTTGTCGTCCTCTCTGGACTTTCCGTCTACTTCGCCGCGAAATCTGCGGACAAAACTGGCCGCTCTGACAAAGGTGAATAGAATGATGGCTACGTAACTTGCGTGTTAGTGAAGAGAGGAGAAAGGACAAGGAACTTGTAAAAGATGGCAGAACCGTACCTCCAAGGTAGAAGACGACCGAAAAAACACCGCCAATGATGGCAAACACGGATCCCACCTTATTAAGAGTGCGGAACCAATTCCAGATGCTCACTTTGGCGAAGAAGAAGGCCTTGTCGTCGTGGCATGTGCGCGGCAGCGTGTCCATGCCATGCCACCAGAACCAGGCAAACAGGGCAATCAAGCCTCCCACCTCAAACGTGTAGATGAGCGCCGTCGTCTGGCCCTTCCAGTACGGCACTCGGCAGACGCCCACCTGGGCGAGCAGAAGCGTGAGAATGGGGAAGACCTCGACCGGCTGGAGGATGGTGCTGCCGTCGCTTGCCACGGAGCTGCCCGCGGCCTGCTGCAGGAGGTGGACAAGCACGATGCCGGTGGCCAGCACGAAGATGATTGTGCCCTGGCCGAGGGCGTCTTCGGTCTTGAGAATGGCGCTGGCGAGGCCGGAGAGCTGCACGGTGATCATCTGGATGTAGATGCCGACGCGGATGCCCAGGCCGTAGAGATCCGAGTTGCCCTGGACGGGGCAGCTTGCGACGGTGGAGTTCATGGCTATGATACTGCAGTATCGGCCTGGATCATGGGGCCGCGACGAAGTTTCAAGCTGTTGTTGCTGCAATTACTCTATCTTTGGAGTTGCAGCAGGCTCCAGCGTGGCTTATATGAAAGAGAAAAGTAATGAAACCCAATATCGACGACGCAACAAAACCCAACAGCTCCCGATGCTGTGGACATAGCCCCGTGTTATCATACCTTGCTGCACATCGCCAACGCAACCTGCTGTACGGCACTAACACCAGGCCATAGCCACACGACCAGGCAGCCTCTCCACAGGAATCGGCGCCTGTATGCGAGAGTGAGTGTGTCTGGGCGCCTAATAGGACCTAGTGCTAGTAGTTGCAGTAAGTAGAAACCAGGGCTGTTCTGTCTCACTCCCAAGGCGGCCTCCATTTTCAGCCTCACTTTCTGCCCTCTCCTGATTTCTTCTTGCCCCCCCTTTCCTTGCAGGTTTTCCTTTCAGCTGCAGCGAACTACGACTCTTCGAGCTAGCAAAGCGTCACATGCTGCAAGCAAGAGAACAGAAACAGCAGCTTTGCAATACCAAAAGCCCAGCACTACCAGCCGTTTAGTGCCCTCTTCTTCCGCTACCCCTGTCCGCAGGTCTGCCTAGCACATCGCCGTCATTGGCCCATGGAGTGGGACTATCTTGGTGGCGGACGCGGTTCGGGCCTGTGCTGCCCACACCTTGTTTTGTGCGGCTGTCTCAAGCTTATAGGATCTGCTCGAGCGATGATGATATCGAGGTTAGCGTCTGCAGAGCTGAAAGGACGATGGGCGCGAAGCTAGCGACTGTGGGCGAGCATCGCCAAGACGAGGCAAAGCTGCAGGCAGGTCTGATGAGATGGCACTGCCACCACCCATGAGGATGGGGATTGGACTGAGCTTTTTTGATCAATGGTTGATGGGCTGGTTGCTCGCATATCTAGCGGCTGGATCCGCAACTTTATCGAGGCCAAGATTTTTTTTTTTTTGTGTCGCTTTTGGCGCAGGCTATTGCATGTAAGCGCGTGGCATTTTGGCGCTTTTCTTGAATGTGGTATAAGAGGAAATTGTGAGAGCGTTGGTTCCTCCAGGATTCTTCGACTCGCTTCTGGCCCTTCTTCTCTTTATCCTCTTCAACCCACGATATAACATACAACTACAACGCCATACATCATCCTCCCACACCCAACCATGTCGTCGACTCAGTGCCCCAGCGGCAACTCTGACCTCTACGGCGTCGGCGTCCGCGTCGGTCTCTACGCCCAATGGGTCGCAACCCTCCTCGTCACCGTCTTCGACCCCAAGACGGAGAGCACATACCGCATCGCCAACCTCATCATCCAGTGGTCCATCTTCCTGGGCCTCTGCACGCAGTCCAGCCAGGGGGACCCCGTCGTCGGCGCCATCATCACGCAGTACCTGCTCTTCGGCTCTCTCTCCAGCGTGACGGGCGACGGCATCAAGCACTTTAGCCACTTTTCGGGCATTTTCCGCATCGTCTTCTACACGGCCGTGTCTGCGTACGGCTGCTGGTTCTGGTACGAGGGGATAGACGATATGTTCATCCCGGGGTGCGCTGATGTTGCCTTCTTCGGGGGTGTGACTATCCACGGATGGTTCCGCACTCTCGGAAAGGTCGTTTCCGTCCTGGGAGTTGTGATCTGCGTCGGTCTAGTCTTTTACAGCGTCTATGCGACCAAGAAGAGACTTAGCAAGGGCTTTCGGGAAGGGTTTGGGCGCAGAGAAAAAGTTCGCCCGCGAGTCGAGTTGGTACTGCTGGTGCTCTCGATGGGCTTGATCGGCGTGTCCATCTCCTTGGTGGAGTATCTCATCCAGAAGAACGAGATTGATGGAGTGGGGAGGAAAGAAATCGGCACGGTTGGCCAACTGATTCCGCTGTTGGCTGGTGGGTTGGGATGCGCAATGAGTGTTTGGAAGATTCTGGTCCACCGTCTATTTTTGAAGAAGAGATGCTGGTTCCTGTTTGGGTACCATCTTTGAATGGTTTGCCTTCTCTTTACACCACCATGTCCTATTTTTCTTCTCTTCTCTTTTTTTTTTCTTTTCACAGCTTGCTTTTGTTACGGACAATCAATGATAAGATACCAATTTTGGGTTGGGCGTTTTTGAATACAGGTAGAGAAGAGCGACATGGACACTGTCACGATGGTTTACGCATACATAGCATTCGACTTAGTGTATTTCTCTTAAAGAATAGATCAGTCATTGCATTCCAAAGATACTTTCTTGAGTCATCCCATCTCCGATACACTCGTGCAAAAAAACATCCTCCCGCGCCTATCACGCCAAATCAAGCTTCCAACTACCGCTCTCCGGATCGCCCTCCCGGAGCCACTCCCGCAGCCCCACAAAAAAACCGCCCTGTCATCCATCTCCGGCGTCGGGGCCGCTTATCGCTATCTGATTCATAACTTTTGACTCGCGCAGTTGATTTAACTTCCGACTCATCGCCATCACTCTCTCGCTTCTTTTTTTTTTCTCTGTCGTCTTTTCTCACACCAAAAGCCTCAAATTATCTTCAAAGAGGCACAATCCCTCAAAATGTCTCCCTTCAACCTCGAGACCTGCGCTCGGCCCAACATCCTCGCCCTGCAACCCTACCGTTGCGCTCGAGAGTCAGTATTATCAACCATCCATCTCCCTCAAGCTCAGAAACTACTTCACAACATACCTAGCTAACGTATAGAAAACAGTGACTACAAAGACGACGGCACAAACATCCTCCTCGACGCCAACGAAAACGCCTTCGGCCCCTCCCTCGACGCAGCCTCCGTAGCCGCCTATTCCTCCCAATCCAACGACGCCCAGGGCATCGACCCCCTCGGCCTCCACCGCTACCCAGACCCTCACCAGATCGACCTCAAGCAGCTGCTCTCAAAACTGCGCAACACCCACGCCCACACTGAAAAGACCCTCGCCGCAGAGAACCTCTTCGTCGGCGTCGGCAGCGACGAGGCCATCGACGCGCTGCTGCGCTGCTTCTGCGTCCCCGGCAAGGACCGCATCTTGACATGCCCCCCCACGTACGGCATGTACGCCGTCTCAGCCCAGGTCAACGACGTCGCCATCGTCAAGGTGCCGCTTCTGCCCGCGCCGACCTTTGGCCTCGACGTGCCCGCCATTTCTGCCGCGCTCACGGCCGACCCGTCCATCAAGCTCGTCTATCTCTGCTCGCCGGGCAACCCCACCGGCTCTCTGCTGGCCAAGGCCGATGTCCTCGCGCTGCTCAACCACCCCACATGGAACGGCGTCATCGTCCTTGACGAGGCCTACATCGACTTCGCCCCCGAAAACGCCTCCCTCGCCGAGCTAGTGACCGAGTATCCCAACCTGGTCGTCATGCAAACCCTCTCCAAGGCCTTCGGCATGGCAGGTATCCGCCTCGGCGTCGCCTTCGCCCCTGCCCCCATCGCAACGCTGCTCAACAGCCTCAAGGCTCCTTACAACATCTCCAGCCCAACCAGCGCGCTCGCCTACTCCGCCGTCAGCCCACAGGGTCTCTCCGTCATGGAGTCTAACAGGGCCAAGATCATCGCCCAGCGCGACAGGATCATCAAGGAGATTGTCTCAATTCCCGGCGTCGGCCGTCTTCGCGGAGGCACGGAGAGCAACTTTTTGTTGTTCGAGATGCTCAATGCGCAGGGCCAGCCGGATAATGCCGTTGCGCTGGCGGCGTATGAGAAGCTCGCGGAGACCAAGGGCGTCGTCGTTCGGTTCAGAGGGAAGGAGCACGGTTGCTTGGGATGTTTGAGAATCACTGTTGGCACAGAAGAGGAAGTAACAAGATTTTTGGAAGCGCTAAAGAAGACATTGGAAGAGGTAAGAGCGTAGATAAAATCAAGCATGTAGACGTTGTAAGAGATGGAATGGGAAAAAAACTAGTGAGAAAAGACGAAATATGATAAAAGGGAAAAGGCGATCAAATGGATACCATTTTGGCATGTTACATATAAACCAGACTAGAAGAAATGGTTAAAAGTGATTTCAAATTATGTAAAATTCATATCCATATATATGAAAAAAAAAAAAAAAAAAAAAAAACGTCAGTTCGCCATGCAGCGCTCATGTGCTTCGACTGATTTCTCGAGTATACATTTATATATATACCCTATCCGCATATTCTATGAGCGCATTATTTACACAATTGGTTGTACATTATATACAAGAAGAGCAGCCTGTGAAGAGGAGGCCAGCCTCAAGCCAGTCCCCAAGTCGCCAGCAACATACCGAGACCAACAACCATAATCGGTCCCATCTCGAGGTTGAGTCGCATGCCAGCAGAGTTTGTCGGTTGCGCATCTCCTGCAATGCCTCGCCTGGTAGTCTCCAAGGGCTTCGATGTGGATGCATCGCTCACCTTGGCGCTCTGAGCACCCCAGGTGATATCCCGCACCGTCTTGATATCCTTGGCTTCCAGAGGTGGAGCAGCGCCGTCAATCAAAAGTCCCTGGATCGTCTCCAACGCGCACATCTCTTGGCCCAGGCCGGGGATGTTATCGTACTCGCCAATGTACCATTTCTGTCCACAGGCGCGGCCAGTTGGGCCTCCTGTGCACGTAGCAGCGGCAGCCTGAGCGCTGGGGATGAGGAGACTCTCGACTTTGCTGCGCAGTGAGGGAACCATTTGCGTTGACTGCCACATGAAGCGGGCGAGATAAGCCTTGAAGGTGGTCATATCAGCGTCGCAACGACCAACGGTTTCGCAGGCGCCTTCGTACATGACATTCTTGGCCGTGGCGTTGGGCGGAGTGAAGAACCATCCGGCGCCATCGAGAAGTTGTTGGGCTCTCTGAGTCCACTCAGGCTTCTTTGTGTAGTTTGCCATGATGGCAGCTCCGTACAGGTAAATACCGCTGGTGTAAGTGAAGGACGCGACGTTTGTCTTGGTGCAGTTGGTGTCGATACCAGCGCCGTCGTAGACGTGAAACGACTCATGATCGATGAAGCCAATGTCCATGGACCAATCCCAAATCTTGTCGGCCCAGTCGAGGTATGTGTCGTTGCCAGTGGCGCGGGCCAGCCGAGCAGCAATCTGAAAGAAGCCACCGTTGCTAACGCTGTTCTTGTAAGTCAGACCATTCGGGTTGGAGGCATAGATTTGCCACAAAAGACCACCGCCGCAGTGCTGATTGTTCCAGCGGCTCGCCAGCTGGTTGAAGACATTAGCTCCCAAGTCCAGCCACGAGGGCAGAGTAGTGTTTGGCTGAGGAAAGTTCCGCTCGGCAGCGGCGATGGCAGCCGAGCCCCAGAAGAAGAGATCATCGTTGCCCTCTTCGAAGGCGTGCTCCGGAGGCATGTACGCGTGCTCGGCTCCGAGATTCGTGGGCGCCAGGAGAGCTTGGATGACAACGTCGTTGTAGGTCGAGTCGTTGGTGAAGTGATAGTAGTCTAGCATGGATCCCCAAAGTGCGCCAGCCGTCCACCAGTAGTAAGGATCCTGGAGATCTCCCATCTGAACAGAGTCTGCGGCGGAGAGGTTGCCCTTGTAGTAGGACATGGCATCGAATGCAAGAGTAGCGGCGACATTTCGAACCGACGCTGTTCACATATTAGCTGACCATGACGAGCGGCTAGGATTGTATTGCTAGCATTGATTAATCACCTGGGTTCTTAACGTCCAACGACTTGGGAGCTGTCATGGCCGAGCTAGCAGCCGCAGCGGCATTGACACTTCTCATAAACTTCATGTCGATTTTTTTTATCCGTGTGGTGCGTGTTATAACCAATCAATTGATTGTGTATCCAGCTTGTGTCGTCCAATCCAAAGCTCTGCTTCGGTTTTATATTCGATGTAATTAGAATAAAACAGTTGTAGTACAACCTGTCTTCAGCCTGGAAGATAGAGAGTGGTCAAAAAGAAAGAAATCTGAACGACCCAATGCGTTCAGCAGCAAAATAGGCCGAGAAGGAGGAGGCGAGTAAAGATCGGTAGGTGGCCGTATTCACGCAATTCTTAAAAAGAAGGGGGGCAGTCAATATACAGCTCTCGCCACTTCAACGAAAAGAGTGAAGCAACAAAAAGTGAGAGGGAGGGAGGGAGAAGTGACAAGAAGGCGACTGGGCCCTGAGAAAGGAAGAAGGGAAGAAGAAAAGAAGGAAATGAGAGCTCAAGACCGTTTCAAGGTATATAAAACGCAAAAGCAAAAAAACGAAGAGCAGAAGGAGAGAAAAAAAGGCAGCTTGGGGTGATTTAAATAAATTTACTTGAACTTGCATTTGAACAGCAGGTCCCACGCATTGCACGGTGGCAGATCAGCCCTTCCCGTCCATGGCCAATGCCACAGGCCTAATGTTTCGTCCAAAGAGCAGCGTTTGTCCAAACAGGGAAGCCCGCATTGGCAATCTTGGAGAAAAGACCACTGAAGGGTCGCATCCAGGCCTGCCAACGCCCCATGATGATCCCGGCCAGCAAGCGCCTAATGGCTGGTAGGTCCGAATAGAGTATTGATTTTTTTGGCAAGCGAAACGCCCATCCCTCTGGGGGTTTTGTCCAGGATCGATCTAAGCGCAGCTGCAGGGGCTGTTTTGGGCTTGGAAAGGTGGCGATTGCTTTGGTAAAAGCCCAGTGAATATACGGGGTAGGTGTAGGCTACGTGCAGCAATCAAAAAAAGAAAATTCACGAGGCCCAGTGTTTCATCTTGTCCGCGCGGCAAAAGAGTGGGAAAAGCCATGGCTATAACGAAGAGAGGCAGCGAATGATAGGATGAGCAGCGACAACACCAGAAGAGGCAAGTAGGAGGCCTGTGCCTGGGCAATCGTCGCTGTGCATGCAGGCGCTGGATTGGATGGCAGCGCTTGGTAGTAAATACGGGGCCTTGAAACGTGAAACATGAAACGCTCAGATCTGCCCCAAACGGACATGGGTATAGCACTCGGGCTTACTGGGCTGGCTTAAGTATTTCTTAGCAATAGTGCTGCAGAGTAGGTACAGTATTCAGCTGACGTGACTGACACGAGTAAGCTGGGCTTTAACGGGATGAGTGATGCGTTATGGAAGCAGCTCATGTCCACAGTCTTCAAAGAGGTGAGCTCTAATACCTAATATATGGAGCACAAGAAGGCATAGAGAGGCACAGCGACTTCAGCAGATAAATTAGATCCATCGCCCGTTTATTGATGCTTAATCCATGAGCTATCTTGCTCTGTATATGGCCCCCAGTAAAACAGATTTATATTATATGGCCTCCAAACTCCGCGCTTTTAAACTGAAAGTGTGCAACTCCGTGATATGCTTCGCTGGAAAAAAAAACCAAGACGCAAAGAGGGTATAACGCAATCATAACGCTTCCCGAAACCAGCATTTTTACCCTCCCTCCAAAGAAGCAAAACGCACTCCGAGGGCATCGCCTTTCCTCACATTTGCTCCTCACATTTGCCCCCTGTTCCTTCTCATAGTCCTTCTTGCTGGACATTTTCTCATGAAAGCCCGACGACGAGCATTCACAACGCAACAACCATCTCTATAATGCTAGACAGACGGCAACAATGCTTGCCATTAGCCCACAGAGAGACCGCAGTTCGGGTACGCGCAAATTCGATGCCAGCGACGTCGGCGAGGGCTCATATATCATTCCCGACGGAGCTGTTGGCGTCGCTATGACCCCGGAAGTATCAGCAGCACCGTCGGTTGCCCCTGGGCAGTCGGTCAAGGTCAAGGTGCCCCACTGCAATTCAGAGCCAGTAAATGTAGACGTCCATGAAACCTGAGTTGGCCCAGTGTAATGCCCGTTTGTGTAACCGGATTTATAGCTGGAGTAACCCGAGCACGTTGCTGCCGTCGTGCCGTTCAAATCGCATTCCACATCGGCAATGCTTTAATGAGACGTCAGTCTACAATCCCTCTGATACTACACTGTATTGAATGAACAGATTGCCAGCCGCAAAGTAAACTCACTATGTCGACGTCACGGTTCCGTGGAATTCGAGCGTGTCTGGTCCTTCTACGATGACAAAGGGGAATTCAAGAGACAAGTCGCATGCTAGAGGTGTCTGGGTCGGGCAGAAGATGGTGTATGTGGTCCTACTAGCGGAAGGATCCTAGTGGGCACGTCACGTTAATACTGCTTGGGATAGCTTAGCTGTTCCAGGCAAGGCAAGGAACATGTGCATGAATTGCATCAAAATGTGTAAAGCAGCGGCTATGCATACTGTTGAAATGATGCTCCCCCGAACCAGAGACCACGAACGCTCATCATAATACGGCAGATAGATGGGCGCAGCCGTCACAGTCGGGGTCGCAGCCTTGGCTTGGGGAGATTCTCCATGTGCCATCACGCCGGCAGGATAAAGAGCGAACAGTACAAGCAAGGCCAGCCATCGCGCGGGTGATGATTTCAGACACAGCCCGACCATGATTGTATCACGTCTGCGAATTGGCGCAGCCTCGTCAAGGCACTTCTCGGAAGAGCAGATGGGTCCGTGAGGCTAGGCGATCAGCGGGTTTCCTGGTTCGAATGTCGTCGAGAAAGTTCGCGTGTCTCTTGGTTGATGCAGAGCTTTTTTGTATGGGTATCGATCGGATCTTGGATGTTGTCGGCGTCGTCACCTGCTGGTGCGAAGGCGATGCAGCGACGAAATCTGCGACATGGAGGAAGAAAAAAAGGCAAAATGCAACAGAGAAGCAACAAAATCCAGGCCGGAGGAAGCCCGAGAGCGGACCAGGCCAACACGAGGAGGGAGGCATGAAGGGAGAAATACTAAGCACTTTAGGTCCCACGATGCCAAGAGTCAAAACGCTCTCTCTCTCCTTTGGAGCCAGGCATGTTGCGGATTGGGTTTAGAGCGAGCGCCGCTACGTGCATCGAGGTCTTGGCATTGCTGGGCTGTGTGGAACGAATGACGACGACGGCATATTTTGGCTTCGATAAGGATGTTACTATGCGATGAGTTGTCAGCAGGACAGAGTGTCTGCTCCATGGCTGTCCATGTAATTGTCTGGCATGCGGATTGTTTAAGGATTCAAGGCGAGAAGAGGCACGCATTTTGCATCTTGGAGCATTTGAAAAGAAGCCTATCATCAATGGCCACTTATGACTGACCTAGGTACCACTACTTTCTATACATACTAGGTAGTGCTGTTACTAGGTACTATAAGTAGCTCCTAGATAGCCAATTACTATTATTCTCCGCTCTCAAAACCCACAGGCAGGCGCAGACAAAAAAAAAAACATGGCCAGCAGGGGCTATTGGCAGACAAGGGTGGAAAGAGCGGCCAAATGTCTTGGCGTCATTTGCAAAAGCGGCCACGCATTTCTTGTCTTTTGAGTCAACAATTGGGCTGCCAAGCCTTTTGCCAAGACGAGTTATGAGAAAGTTTGATGCCGGCTCGCGGCTGCCAAGAGGTGGAATAGTGCCATGCACGGTATTTGGCCAAGTACTAGTAGATGCTAAGGTGCGAGGTAAAATGAGGAAAGAAAATAATACGAAAATGCAAGAAAAAATCTCCGCATAGGCGGGCATTTTCATTTAGCGATTGGTAGGCCCATCTCCTAGCTGGGTAGCACCCGCCAAACGCCTGCATATAGCAGTAGTATTAGAGGCTAGAGAGCTTTGAATGTCACAGGGCACGGATTGCATGCATAGCACTACTGCTACTGGTCTAGTATGCTGTGCAACAGGCGAGATCAGCAGTGGTTCAAAGTTAGACGGCACGGGACTCTCCGTTGGCTCTCCAGCTGCCAGTGCAGTACCTACTAGGGATTTGCATGCAAATCCAATCATATGATTGCCCCAGAATTTGGTAGTTTGCAGGTCGGTTTAAGCCTCGGCACCGCTCTACACCTTATCGGTGCAGACATCTCAAACAGAGGCTAAACACAGTTCCGTTCAACCAATGTTACACAACGAGTGTCATGTTCTCGCTAAGCGAGGCAGAGGCTTGCAAGCGCCTGTTTGCTGGCGGTGAAGTTTAGTAAAAAAAAGAATCCAATTCTTGGATGGCCGCTTTCGCCCGGATGAAGGCAGCCATTGACATCTTTCTTCCCTTTTTAAGGATAGATGTATGCTTAACGCAATCTCTACCTGGTAATATACGAAGCCCTCGTCTGACAACGTGAGCATGGCAAGCCTCGAATGCGGAGCCGAGTCCGGCATTGATTCATTATATTAAGAATGAGAACCTTTGTAATACGGAGTTCCCGCAACTAGCGGGCATTTTGCATCAACCTCATTACAGCGGCTGGCCGCATTGCACTTCATGGGTAATAATTCGCCGAACAGCGAGACTTCAAACTGTCTCCCCACCAGTGAAACTGCGCCCCAGACATGAGAAGATAAGAAAAAGAAGAGGAAAACACGAGGAACAATCAGAAAAAAAGAAAGACTGGATCGATCCGCTTCTCTAATGCCGCCTCCCGCCAAACTCGACCGCTAGCCAGGGGCACAGCCAGAACGCCCCCCCAGCCTTCCGGCACATCCATGAAGAGACTTTATTCGGCTGTCCAAGATCGGCATCAGACGCCTACAACGAGATAAACTCCAAGACTCCATCGTAGTTGAGGCGAGAGACAGGAGTAACATGCGATGCTGTTTTCCCGCCTAATTTTCCATCTTCTGCCGGCATACATAGTAGAATCCATAACGGGCGTTGCCAAACCGCGAAACCCGATCGCTTGGGCGCTAAGGATTGTGAGAGGCGAACAATTGCAGGCAGCACTAATTTAAAAATGGCCTCGACTCGATCTGCTAACTGCATGTGTCAATCGCCGAGACTAGCATTTTACCCAGCACTGCCTTGACGCGGGAATAGGAGACGCCAAAGTCTGGGCCGTTTGGACATGAATCTGAGGTGGATGTCGATTTAAAACAGTCGATTTCTGCTGTCTCTTTCTTATTCCCTCTTTCCAGGTCCATACGCTCATTTTATCGGCAGCTCGTTGCGATACCATTCATTCGTTTACAACAACAGGCCAACTGCGATAATCAACTAGCCGAAGCAACCAACACCCTCGTTTATCACCAACAATGGCCCGTTCACTCGCTCTTCTTGCCCTGGCTAGCGGCGCTATGGCCGCTCAGTCCACCGTCGTCTCTCTCCTGCTGCCCTACGGCGATGTCCAAAAGATCGACGCCTCAATCATCGGTGCCGATAGCACGGCCACCACTTATCTTTTTGGCTGTCCCAAGGGAGAGGACTCCAACGACTGCGGATTCCCGACCAGCCAGACGGTCACTCAAGGCCCATCCACCTGGATCTACACAGAAACCGCCAGTGCAGACCCTGCAGATGAGACTGGGTAAGTAGCTGCGCAATGCTGGTGATGTGTTGCAGCAAGGTGCAGTTGGCGCTCTGCAACATAGACGCGGAATCGCCGTCTATGCCATAGTCAAAACTGTTTCCACATGCACATATATCAAGAAGAATAAGCCAAGAGAATCCATGCTGACGACTCTTACAGCTTTTCGGGCTCTGAAGTCCAAGGAGGCCAGTGCAAGCTCAACACCAAGGCCGATGTCGCCGACTGCACCATGTACATGACGGCGACTTTCACCGGCGCCGTCACTTCCACCACCTCGGCAACCACCATGAGTTTCCTGGACCTCCAGACCCCCGTCACCATCACCGCCGGTCTCGACAAACTCAATGCTGCTCCTGGCGCCACGGCCACGGATGCCTCGACCACTGCTCCCGCCAGCACCGACGCTTCCTCCACCGGATCCTCCACTGGATCCTCTGCCGGATCCTCCACCACCGGAACCGCACAGACTACTCTTGCTAAGCACACTTCAACCGGAACTCAGACTGCTTCCAGCTCTGCCAAGCCCACCAGCACCAACGCTGCGGGCTTTGTGAGCAGCCAGAACGGCCTGCTGGCTGGTGTTGCCGCCATTGTTGGCGGTGCCATGATGCTGTAAACGGATGGAGAGGCTGATTGGGGGAAGTGGGGAGAGAAATACTTTAGAAGGGATTGAACATGTATAATACATGTGGGTTATTATACTCTTCATGAGGCTTTGTACAAAGCAGTTTTTTTTTTTTTTTTTACTCTTTGACGTCTTGAAATATTTACGTGGCAATGCATGTGAGGATACAAGAAATACGGCAATGAGGAGCATATTTTTCTTCTTTATTTAGCGATCACTTATCATGTTATAATGAAAGGCTGCAAGGCGCATTGTTTTACTGTATCTTTTCTGAACGACTAACTCTTTGTCTATGTTGCTACTGAACAATCTGAACAGACGTGTAACTCTCCAATCTTTGAGTATATAGCGACTTCTTATAGCGACGTCTAGCTCTTCAGCCATTTACATTTCTCTTCCATCATTCGCCAGCCTCCAACATCTTGTAATCACTCGTATCATCTATCTTCTCTTCGGAAACTCTCTCTGCTCTTCGGAAACTCTCTCTAACCTTGTATTTTTCTAACTCCTTGACCCGAAATTAACTACCACCATGGACTCCACGCATCATAGCTTCCATGGCCGCCTATCCACAGATGGCGATGATTTCGCAGCCCTGTTGTATCTCGTCTGCAGCGCCGCAGTCTGCATCTCCGTAATGGCCATCTTAGCAGTAGCCACGGTGCATAATAGACCAACCGAGAAGATTCGCCAGAGGAATTATGATGCTCAGAGAATGAGCATTCAGAATGAAGATCGGAATGAGGCATCGTCGTCTAGCGTTAGCTGGCCGGTTTATTGCGTGTAATACCATTCTTGCCGTATATATTCGCTAGTTGTGCACAGATGTCTCGCTTGTCAACTGGAATATGGTGATTTTCAGTCATTATATTTTCAAGAATCACTTGATGAAGAATCTCGCCACTCAGGCTGAGGGAGGTCTTCCCTGCCATCAAGCCAACTACTGCAATTGATACACCGGCGAGACTGTTTTTGTCACATTATTTGTTGTTAGCCTGCAAGATACATTTTTGTCTTTACAAAAGAAAAATACAAATATTAAAAATAAAAAATAAAAACGCACCTTTTCGTTAATCCTCTTCAAACAATACTGGCACTTTTTCGAATACTTGATAATCGGATCATGCGACAGCAGCGTATACACGTGCGCCAGCCCATACAGCGAAAACCCAACCATGATGAAAGACACCATCTGGTAGATGAATGAACCGTACGCCATGACGACGGCGCCGTCCGATTGGGCCTGATTGAGCGTGTTGTAGCCGCCGCTGGGCGAAGAGGAGTTGTAGTTGGGACCTGCGCGCAGGACGGCGAATTTCTCCTCAATGTTCTTGTTAATGGGGAGGATGATGGCGATTGGGGGCATGAGGATGGCGCTGACGAAGGATTTGACAAGGTCTGTGAAGGCGGCGGCGACACTGTAATATTTTTCAATGATGAGAAAGATAGACTTGTGTATATAGTATTCTCATATTATTCTTGCGAAACCTAGTTCACCTTGTACTACAATTTTTGTGCACAAGCATCTCTTAAAGTGAAGAAATACCAACTCACATTAAGCCAAATGCAATCTGCAGAATATTCCCTTGAAACGCAAAATCGACAAAGCCATGGAAAAACCGCGTCATTTTCGTTCGGCCTCTGTCGAGGAGCGAATCTGTCTCACTGGGGCCGCCGATCTCGATATCGTGAGATGAAGAGGAGAGATCTGGGCGTTTGGCAGAACTCATGGCGATGGATGGGAATTACGAGTAACGCAAGCAAAGCTTATTCTGTGTCTTGGAATCTCAACCATGCGGATAAGGGAGAAAGAAAGACGGATGAATTGGGCATTCGAGATATTTCACGGTGCACGACATGCGGTGAGCTTATCAGCGAGGGTGTCACGAGCTCTTGATTGTTGGAAGAGCGGCGTGAAGTGTGAAGCGCTCATTTCCATATTAGGAAAGCCATGACGCAGATGGCGCTGGCTCTAATGCATAATTGCGTGGGGCAAAGAGACGAAGCATAACAAATAAGACGAGCCAAAATAGCATGCTTAAAACCAGTTATATTACGGAGGAGAGCCAAGCTTTTTGCATAAACGATATGGGTGGTTGGAGATGATGTATTTGGGATGCCGGCTTTCACAATGGAGAGCGTTTTGATTCCCATTCAGCAGTGTGGGTGAGAGACGATATAATGGACATTGGGCATATATATACAAAGAGTCGGAAGACAGCTACGAATACACAGCAGCTTGAAATTTTTAAGAATAAGAAATTCAAATTAAGGATAGAGTACTATTTTCTTCAAATTTTAGATATCGTCGCCTTATAAGCGTATTAGCGAGGTTTGCCCTCATATCCATCAATCTTAACCTAGACCTTGCCGCCTCCCCCCGTTTGTACCGAACCATCCTTGGCCCAAGCTCTTGATAAGCGGGCAAACCATAGGGAATGTAAGAAAAAAAAATTAATACGTAGCCAAGCATTTTGTTATTAAACACTTCCTGCCATCATTCATGAATTCATCCCATTGCCAGCACAAGACATTTTCGAAAATGAGAAGAGTAAAGAGTGTTGTTGAGAGAGCTTAGAATCTCTCCTTGGAATAGCGTTCGCGGTCCTTCTTCTCCTTTTTCCACAGCATCGCAAATTTGGATACCCAAAACAGGGTCGAAATGATCATGAAGACGGCTGCGATCCAAGAGATGGTGTAGAATTTCGTGCCCTTGGTAGCTACCAATGTGATCTTTTTGCCAGCCTTGTTGATGGCGTTGACGGCGATGGAAGACGCCGCCGTGACGACGATGCTACCGAGCGTGATGGTTGTGGCGGCAAGCGATGCGAGAGCTGTGTTTATAAACAAGATAATCTTCTTGTCTCCAAGGAGGAATGCCGGGATGCATGCTAGCATGGAGAGACCGCTGAAGCCGACGCCCAGAACGAAGAAGACGAAGAGGGCGAGCAGAGCGCTGTTGAGGTCGCTGATCTTGTCTTGGATAGAGTCTGGCCAGCTAATGTCTGCAAGGCTGAGGTCAAGGGGCCCGATAGAGAGCTCTTGATTCAGTATCTCAGTGAGGTTGAATCGGTCTAAGGGTTCAATGTGAGTCAGTAAAAAGCTATCGTGATAAAGGGACTGCCCTGGGTGATGTCTATCTGTTTGGGAGCTTACTTGAGGGAGATGAATGAGTGCAGTTGGTGGTGTTGAGAGAGAAATGAGCGGCCGTTGCGTTGGCTCCGAATTCGCCCTGACAAGCGTTCATGATGTGGACGGAATACCACTGGCTGATGCCCAGGTCTTCGGCAATGTTTGCGATGATGTCGTTGGCAATATCGCCAAGCTTGTCTTTGGCTTCATCTTTAATGTCGTGGACCTTGTCTTTGAGCTTGCCGAAGATACTCTCGTCACCATCGTCGTCCTTATCATCGTTGCTGCTGTGTGATTTGCCATTCTTGAACTGGTCTTGGCCGAGCTGGGATGTGTTGAGCTGTGTTGCGAGTCAGCTGTCTAATCTGGACAATGTCTTTTCAGAGGCATAGCATCATTGCTTGGATAAACTCACTCTAATGACAGCATAGTCTTCCATGAAACCCTGCTGGTGGCCAGCAAACAGCGCCAGGTTTGTCAAGACGAAGGCGACGAAGGAGAGTATTAGGGGAATAAGGACGAGGAATCTCATCAAGAGAGCCATGATTACGACAGGTGTGAAGGAGGAAAAGGAAAAAGAAAAGACAAAAAAAAAAAAAAAAAAAAAAAAAAGGAAAAACGACAGAGAGGTAGAGAGTGAGAGATGGAATGTATCACCAGGATGCAATTCAAAGAGGCAAAGAGAGGGAAAGATGTAAAGAGGCAGAAACAAAAGTATTTAGAACAGGAGGGCAGATGATGCCTCTATATACATGTATTTTGGCCAACATTGCGTGAATCAAGCCCCGGAGCCGTTTGATAGGGTGCACTCCACCACTTTGACAATAACCCATGTTCACAATCAAGTTACTTTTTTTTTTCCCCTTCTCTTTTTTCTATTCAAGGATTGGCCCAGAGCTCAGCATCCGCGTAACAAAGAGGCAGCCCAAGCGAAGCAAACCCCATTCTGCCGCATAATTGCCACAGCTGCAATCGGTCAGGATTGGCTAGCCGCGCGACAATCGCGGTCGTGAAAAACAAGGCCACGATGAAGATCTGTTCACGGATGCATCAAGTTTTTGCCTCTGGGGGCTGTTTGGCGGAGGAGGGGCGCCTTTGCATCATGATTGAGGCGCTGGGATCCAATGGTTGGCTGATGGCGGGTGAAGCGCAGACAGGGGTGCAGAGCGTGCGTTTTGCAAAAGGCGACGTTGTGTGCGATGAATGAATGAGTGGTGCTTAATGCGCGAAAATTAACAATAGAGTCAAAATTATATGGTATTTTCTTGTTGACTATTGTGCAATATTTATTGTCGAATTGTCATCTGGCAACCATTGCATCTCTGAAATGATCGCCACATTCAACTGTACCTACAATGTACTTCTCTGGAGAACAGCACCGCTCGGCTGCCGCTGTGGGGCCGGCAACGATAGCCGCGTTATAGTGGGGGATTTTGCAAGGCTACAGGGGGGGCCGCCTCCACTGAGAGCCACTCAATGGCCTGGCGGCTGCTGAAACGAGCGACTGGCCTTTGATCTTGGTCTCAGGTTCATCCAGCGTTCATTGAACAGAAGTGTTTAGCGATGGGGCTTATTTTATTTTATTTTTATTTTTATTTTATGTTCGAATCTAATCAAAGAAACGCTACAAATAGTGAGTTAAGGCCCTGAACAGGCACTCGCTGCCTACCTCTCCTTGTTGGGTCTTGTACTCCAAGTGTAGGCTACTCCGTGCCTGGTATGGCAAAAGACGAAATTGGTATCGCAGGTTGACTTGGATACATGTAAACAGTTCAATATAATAGAATAGACATTGGCTCTGCATACTTTGTCGACATGTGGCTTTACCCTTGCGCGGCTGTGCCTCGGGAATACCGGTATAGTCTACTGAACAAACAACTTGTTCACCTTCAGTACGCGCATGTTCATATTTTACACATTTGTGTCGAAGCTTTTCATGTTTTTACTATATTATAAAACTGCTTGTTGCCATCTTTATAAATAACCTCAATTTCTCTCAATTTTAAGCATTTAACGCTTTTTTCTTTTCTCTCCCTGCAAGACAAATATCTCGTCACCATCATCTCCTTACTCGCTTCCTTGAGATCTCCAGCGCCGAGTAAGATCAACAATGAGTCGAAATAACATCTCCAGAAAAGATAATCGCAGAGTCCCCGTGCCCTGGGACGAGTGTAGGGACAAGTGTAGGGGCGAGTGTAGAGAAGAGTGTATGGAAGGGTGTAAAGAGTGTATGGAAGAGTGTATGGAAGAGTGTATGGAAGGGTGTAGGGAAGAGTGTAGGGAAGAGCGTAAGGAAGAGTGTATGGAAGAGTGCATGGAAGAGTATTGGGAAGAGTATTGGGAACAGGAAGAATACTGGGAAGGGCGTCGCCAGGAGGTGGGTAGATTCTGGCCGTCGGAGGGGCTCATTCGGAAGGATCAGTCCGCCAGTCCAAGTAAGTCATCACTTAACACTGTTAATGCAAACAAAAGTCTATGTTACTGAGGCTGATATAGGACCTGATACCGTATCGGCTAAGCCAAAATCACCTCAGTCCCGCATAGATGACAGAGACCATGGTATGCGGCTCGTGCACTTCGATCGTCACCGATACAGTACAACAACACGGGCATCTAGGGACTGCAAAAAATGCTTGGAGATATGCCGGGATACCACGGAGATTACATCCTCGGTCTATGAACAGATGGAACCTCGTCAGAAAGGTATGACGAGCAAACCTAAAACACCATTCGACTATAAAAGATGGCCACGTACATGATGAGGGTGGTGGAATTGTTGCGTTCTGAAGTCGAAAATCCTTGACTTGAGGGGCACGTTTGATTCGATGCTGGTAAAGGAAGCTTTAATATGTTTACGCGTATCAATTAAAAGGGGGGAAAAAAGAAGAGAGAAAAAGAAAGAGAAAAAAAGAAAGAAATTGTTTTGTGTTGACATCATGTTTACGACTTGCAAGGGGCAGTTTTCGACTCATCTTTTTCTCTTTTTTTTACCGTCATCTAGTTAGTCTGACCAAATACACATCATTCTGCTTTAATGCCCTTTTTTCCTTCTATTCTCTTTCATCTCTGACCAGATGACAGACGGAAATGTGTGTCGGCACGTCTCCCATTAGGTGCCAGATACTGCACATGCACACATATATCAGCCTCTTGCCGTCATTATCCGGAAACATCAAGTGAATCTTCGCTTCCATCATCTTCATCGTCTGATCGCTGCTGCAGCATCACGCAAGCGTCACTTTCGTCCTTGTTGCTCGCACCAGCATTCACCTCCTCTTTCAACAATCAGATGACCGGATAGTGCACCATTTGCTGCAGCCTGCCTCCAGCAGCTCTTTTCTGGCTGGCCACATGCACCTCCCCCACGTGCAGCCGGCAGCCTTGGGCAAGCAAGCTTGCAGCCCGCCATTCGCTACCAGCAGCGTCTTCCAGCGCGCGTCAGCGCCAGTGCCGGCGCTATCCTCCCGCCATGGTCCCGCTACGGGCACCGCGCTGGGCACCGCTACAGGCATCGGCCGAATCACGGCCAGCACTCCACCTCCATCGAGCTCCTCCACGATGGTACCCGCTGCAGCAACCCAGTCGGCATTCATGTGCTTCCAGCCCCGGTGATGCGACTGCATCGATCAACGCCGCATCGCCCTCTTATCTGCTTCTCCTCGCACCACCGCCCTCGCTTGCCTGCACCTCCTCCTGCATCACCGCGAGAGAACCAAATCTCTAACCACCACGCAGAGAAAACTCTCTTCTTCCATCGTCCCTCGCCGAGGCTAATCGCAGAAGAGGGGTTGCCAACTCCATCTTCCTACGCCACCAACTCGTCGTTAGCCTGGCCTCTATGGAAGACTGAACGCGCCGGCCATCCTCTTCCTCCTCAACCATCCTCGCCCTCGCCGCCGTCCTCACCTACGATGCCCTCGCATCGTCCCTCAGAGCTTCGCCGACACCGTCTCCGAGTACGCTGACGCGACCGACAATGCAATAAGCAGCGCCTTCGACCCACCCGCGCGCCAGCAATTCTATCGCCGTTTGCTCCTCTAAACCGAGACCTAGCAATAAGCCTTTAACCTGCCTCCTCGCCTTGTCGATCGCTGTCTTCTCGGCCAAATCTCACCTCTGGCCACCCTCTTTCTTCTTCTTCTTCTTCTTTTTCTACTTCTTCTTTTTTTCTCCTCCTAATTTTATAATTTTCTTCTTCCTCTTTTCCTCTTGTCTGTAAAACTACTGCGGCCCACCATGTCGTCCTCTCTCGAAGCCAAGATTGTCGTCCTTGGCGCCCAAAACGTGGGCAAGACATCCCTTGTTATGCGGTACTGCAAAGGCTCTTTCAACCCGGCTCAGATCACGTCCACCGTGGGCGCCAGCTTTTTGACCAAGCGCGTGGTCGACAACGACTCCGACACTGTTGTGCGCCTCCAGATCTGGGACACGGGTATGTGCATTGCATTTGCTGCTTTTGATTGATTGATTGATTGCCTTGTGCCCTTGTTTTCCCTGTCTTTTTGTTGTTTAGTCCCAATCACGACTCCTCTCCATGCTAGAAATCACGTAATTTTGCATAACCGCTTCAATGCTGACTCCTCTTCTGCAGCCGGCCAGGAGCGTTTCCGCTCCATATCCCGTTTGTATTATCGCGGCGCCAACGCTTGCATCCTGTGCTACAGCATCACCGATGCCCAATCATTTACCGACATGGGCGAGTGGCTGATGGAGCTGCGCCGCAATCTGCCTTCAGATGTTGTCCTGCACGTCGTCGGCACGAAAGCCGACATTGTTGCCCGCGACCCGTCTCTTCGCCAGGTTCCCTTTGAGCGCTGCATCGCTTACGTAGCCGAAAACTTGGCCCCCGGCCTCGGCAGCACGCCACCCCCGACCGCCACGCCCAACAATGGACAATCGTATCTCTCTTCGGGCGCCATCGAACCCCGGAGCCCAAGCTCTAAGCGGAGCTCCGGCTTCTGGGGCCAAGAGGTCGGCTGGGACGCCTGCCACGAGATCAGTGCGGAAAGTGGCGAGGGTGTTGAGGAGGTCTTCCGCGTTGTTGCCCGGAAGCTCGTGGAGCAGAATCGCAAGATGCAGCAGGCACTTCTTCAAGCAACGGCTACTCCCAACACACCAGGGTTTGAATCTGGTATGGACGGAGGATACTTTGACGCTAGCAATGGCAGGGGGAGTTTCCGCATCGGACGAGATAGGAGGAGCTGGCTGTTCCCCCCTGGATTCTCGCCCGCCGTGACTATTGACAGAGCCGCATCAACCCAAGAGCAGCAAGACCAACTGGCTGAGAGCCGGCAAAAGCAGCGACAGAGCAGCTGTTGCTAGATCTTGTGTTTATTTTTTCTGTGCAAAGGCGTTTTCGTCAACCCTGGGTTCCCCTGTCACAATTACACTTTGATATATTAGCTCTACCTCCAAAGGCACCATCTCCGGCGGTTTGATGATCCTTTTTGCTAACCCCCTTTTTTTTTCTTCATCATCTCAGGCGAGGTGTTTTTTCTCTCTTGCTTGAATTTTTCAACTGGAACTTTTAGAGGCGGTTTGGCGTTTAGGATATTTGTGCGGACAGGCTGGGAAAAAAACGATAATAGCAGGCTTAGGGATTATGTCCTGCGCTTTTTGCCTGTACGATGTTTGTTTGTTTGTTTGTTATACAGAGGAATGGGAAGAGAGCTCTCACGAGACATGGTTTGTAACTTCTTTTTTTTTTGTGTGTGTTTCATGGTCGAACGGCGCAGGGGATATACAGGTAATGGATATTAGTTTTTTGTGTTGTTCTTTTATAGAAGTCTTTTTATTTGAGTTGTTTTCCTTTTCTACAACAGGTATAACCTGTGCGTGTATGAGTTTCTTGTTGACCTTTTACTTCTTTTCATGTATGGCTATATTTTATATAATCGGTCCATTGTTGATATATAACAAGTATCAGCCTTTCTTTGATCTAGACCCCAAGTGTACTATGCGACAAAACATGCTCTCTCTCTCTCTTCCCTCTCTCTCTATATATATCGTTCCAAGCAGAATTAATTGATTACAAAACTGCTTCAACCAGAAAATTTATACAGAAAGCTTCTACATGCGTTTTATGCAGATGATCCTCCTGCCGCTGCCGCCTTTACCTGATTCTTCTTGTCCAAATCATCATCTGCCGCCGGTGGAGCTGGAATATCCACCCCCATGACCCTATGCTCCATGCCAACATATCCATCGCTCACGACAATAATATCCAGCTTACGAGCCTCTCTGGCCTTGGGTTCCGGCAACTTGAGCACCGTTCGTGCTGTGGGCCGCGAGCCCTGACCCAGAGCCTTCTTTGCTCCTGAATTACCGCTCGTAGAGAGGCCCGCCCAGCCGACACGCTTTACGGCAATGACTTCGTCGTTGGCCGAATTGGCGATAATGACGAACCAGCCTTCTGTTTGGGGCTTGTGGAACTTGGGTGCCCAGATGCGCGCTTCACGGTCAACGAGGGGGTTGAGACGCTTGATGTTGACGGTCAAGGAGAGCGTCGTGATGTCGTCGACTGACACGGAGACGTTGGGAAGCATAGATACAGCGCGCTTGAAGCGAGGCTGAAGGCCCGATGGAACACGAAGCTTCTTAGCAAACGCGTTGACCTGGTCCTGAGAAAATGTGCTGATTTTCGCCAGGGTAGTGTCGTCCTTGGTCGAGTCGGGTTCCACGCCGGGCAAGATTGACGCCGGCGAGTCGGTGGGCCATCTGGCGCACTTGATGCTCTGGAGGAGCTTCATCATCTGGAGACAGCTGGACAGGTAGCCCATCTCGGTGATGACGTCGATGGAAGCCTGGATGATACGGATGGCCTGGTCGAGCACACTGGTCTGGTCACCGACGTAATCCGTTACGGGCAGCTCAATGCGCGACATGAAGGCCTGTAGCAGCAAGAAGGACTTGACGTGGGGATCCCACATGGGCAGGTTGAATGAATTGCCCGGGAAGGGGAGGTTCTGCGAGAGCACATCGTTGACCAGGTCTTCGTTGTGACGGACGGGCAGCTCGTCGTATTCCGTTGCGTGGCACATCCATGATAGGACATTAAGGAAGCTCGCGTTGGGCTTGACATTGTGCACAAGATGTCGGATGGTCTTGTGGGATAGATAGTAGTAACTCATGATCTTTCCGAGAGGGGTAGGATCGACATCGCCGTTGGGGAAACTCTCAACGCACTTGGACTCCTCGAGCTCTCCAAGGGATTTCTCGACCATTTCAATCATATATTCGTTGGCTACCATCTGAGCAGCAATAGTGCTGTGCTCTTCTGCAGAAATCTCCAATCCATAATAAGAGGGGTTCTTGTGAAGTCTTCTGAAGAAGAAAGTCCATGTCAGGTAGTCTAGTGCGTCTTGTTTGTTCATGATGGTCTCGGCGGAGATTTCGGCACAGATATGGTTGTCCAAAACCTTGTGCAGCGAAGATTCTACAGGGAAACCAGTGTGCAAAAAGTGCTTATAAAAGTCCTTCTTCGCATCTTGCGTGAAGATACGGGCAACACCGGAGTTGTCAAACTGAGGTCGTCCAGCTCGTCCCAGCATCTGCAAGACGTCTGTGAGATCCATGTCCTTGTAGCCGCTGGTTTTTGCGTCGTAAAATTGAGTGCCCTTGACGACGACTAAGTGCGCTGGCAAGTTGACACCCCAAGCAAGGGTACTGGTCGCAACCAATATTTGAATCTTGTTGTTTAGGAAAAGTTCCTCCGCAATCTGTCTGTCAGACTCAACAAGACCAGCGTGATGAAGTCCAATACCAAAGTTAATAGCTTCTTTAAGAGCGTCGTCTTTGACACGGGATAAGTTGAGCTGCAAGTCCTCCTCGTCCATCCGAAGGAAGCGTCGCGGGTTGTCTTCCATACCACAGTAGTTGATCAAGTCCTTAGCAGTAAGGCGAGTCTGTCGACGGGATGCGACGAAAACAATGACTGGCTTCTCAGGACTGTGATTCTTGATAGCCAAAAAGGTTGGCCGATTCATAGACTGCATCAATGGGCAGAAACCTCGAATTTCTGGGAACCCATCGATATACAGCTCTAGAGGGACGGGCCGGACGGAATGCCTAAAGTTGAAGAGACCTTCCTTGACACCGAGCCAGTTGGCCAAGTCAGTTGCGTTAGCACATGCTGTTGACATACCCAACAGTCGGACTTTATTCTTCAGCGAGGATGAAATGTAGTTCATTCCTGATATAAAGGTTAGCAATCTGCGATCAATGCTGGAGCCTCTGGGAGAGAAAATACTTACGAGAAACAATAATCTCCAAAATTGGACCACGATCTCCGGCCAGCAGATGGATCTCGTCGATAATAACCAAACTGACCTGTCTGACATAGCCTCTGGTCTGCCAAGAACGGGAGATACCGTCCCACTTCTCAGGAGTTGTAATGATTATATCCGCATCCTTGATAGTCCTTGTGTCTGGGGTATTGTCACCCGTCAATTCGACCAGTTTGAGTCCCAGAGGTTTAGCAAGCCGGTTACCCCAATCTACAACTCGCTCACGGACCAAAGCTTTCATAGGAGCGATATACACCACTTTCGACTTTGGTCGTTCCCGGAATGCCCACCACATGGCAAGTTCAGCAGCAACAGTCTTTCCACTTCCCGTTGGGGAACCAAGGAGGACGTTTGCTGAAGTATGGTACAGAGTATGGAAAATCTGGGTTTGCATAGGGTTGAAGAAGCTGAATCGCTTGGCATACAGCTCTTCCAGTCCAGGGTTCTTAAGCGCAGTGATTGGCAAAGGTTGCAGGTTGAGCAGATCCGTATACACACTTTCGGTATCTGGGCGGATAAGATGCTGGAAAGAAACAGGCGTGACCGTCTCTGATCCAAGCCATCTGTCCGAAATTGCTCGAACATAAATCTGAGTTGGCAGCGGGTCTGAGAGGGGGATCGTGAAATTCAGTTCGTGCTCGTCATGCAACTTTCTCCTATTAAAGATAAAATATTCATGATGGTAAATTTCTGAAGTCTCGGAATTCTCAACCCAAATATAGAAAGATTCAGAAGTTCCATGAATATGGTCTTTCCAAAGGAAATCAGGGATAACATAGAGTTTAATGCGCAGAACATCTCGGTTCAGAGGCGCAATCTCAGCTTCTACATGAACCAATGGGAAATTGTTGAGTATCTTGGCAATATTTTTTCCGGCGCCTTGGTTGTGTACCAAGCTTCCCAGCTCGGCCGGTTCCATCTCCTTCATTGTGTCAATCGTCAGATTTTCCTTAGAGTCGAGCTGATTGAGCACGGGCTTGGTAAGCTCGAACTGATGAAGGGGATGCTGGAACGGCCAGATCCTCTTCTCAATAGACTTGGAGAGAGTGAGAAGCACCAAGCACTGGTGGCCCCATCTGCGGTTAAGAGCAAGCATGAACAAGGCCCTGCAGATTCGGCCTGATTGCTGCGCAACGTAGTTCATGTCGTTTGACAAGGCAAAATCATCAGGCTGGATCTTGGAAATGTACGATTGCAAGAGAATGTTTGTCTTTGCTTGAGGTGTATCGATACCCTTGTCAACGTCACAAGGAACGATATCCTTGAACTGTGTCAACTCCTTCGCCTCATTATCTCTAGACTGAATGTTGTCAAACTCTCCACTCATGCTGATCATCTTCAAGACATCAGCTTCGGTGGCTTGAGGGTGCATCATCGTGTTGAATACTTGGATACTCGTGTGAAGGATATAGTACTGACTGGCAATACGGCCAATATCCTTGCTACGAAGTTCCTCGGTATTTTCGTTGAAGATAATCATCTGAGATTGCTGAAGAGTTCTCGCAGCTTGTATCGCCAGCTGGCGTCGTCGTTGAACCAGATTTGGATCATCGCGTATTTCCGCCCACTCAATACCATAAGTCATTGGGCTCCTCTGCATTCGCACAAACAGATATGAGTATCCGATCCACTGTACAGCTTCAGGGATGGATGTCACAGTGCCCAAAGCAATTTCAGCATTGAGATTGTCAACTAGTTTCGTCGAGAATTTGGATTCAATGGGCTGCTGTTCAGTGATGGCTGACAAGTAATGAGGAAGCTTGTCGTGCGTGGTGCAGATCATACCGATACCCGTGTCTTCAAACTGGGGACGACCAGCACGACCAAAGATCTGGAGTACATCAAGAATACTGAGATCGACAAATTTACCATCTTGGGCGCTGTAAACCTGAGTGCCCTTGATGACTACCGCAGCAGCAGGCAAGTTGACACCCCATGCTAGCGTGGCAGTACAGCAGAGAACTTTGAGAACACCATCGGCGAAGAGTCTCTCCATAAGATTCCTGTCCGCTCTGGCCATGCCAGCGTGATGAACACCGATCCCCTTAGAAAGCAGGTCGCGGATATCCTTGGATTTGGACTGGTTCATATCCCTAGACGCTTGTCCAAAGTGAGGATGTCCTGTTGGGTCGAAAAGATCCACGCAAAACTGCTCAATCGCTTTCTGGTGAAGCATTCTTGCCGTGACCATCGTGTCTCTACGAGAATGAACGAAGACCATGACTTGGTGATCGCGCTGTAACATCTCTTTCACTTTATCAAAGGCAACATTGTCCAAATTTTCTTTGGATTGCTTGGATCCAGCTTTTCCTTTGACACCAATAAAGTGTTGCTCCAGGGGAACAGGACGGAACGAGGCATCAAAGTAGAACAGGCCGGCGTACTTGTTGACTTTTAAAAAGTCAGCAACGTCGACATAGTTGGGCAACGTGGCACTCAAGCCAACAATCCGAATGAGCGACTGAGTACTCTCCACCTGTCTCTCGGTTCGAGCTACCAAAGATTCCAGCACGGCTCCACGTTCATCATGAAGCATGTGGACTTCGTCGATGATGAGAAGTCTCACCTTTTGTACCAGCTCTGTGTCTCCAGTTCCCTTTCTTGTAACAACATCCCACTTTTCAGGGGTTGTAACAATGATTTGGGTTTGAACAATCTCTGCTTTGGTGAGCTGCATATCACCAGTGTATTCTCGGCACTTGATGCCCAGCCAGGCAAGACGCTTGCCAAGCTTCTCGGTGACTTCGGCTGCCAAGGCTTTCATTGGTGCTACATAGACGATTTTGAAATCGTCTGTATTGACGGCAAATTCAGTTGCCTCAGGATTCTCAATGGGATTTGGCTCAACATGTTGGCCAATGGTGTGAAGGATGGTGAGCATAGCGGCGTCAGTTTTACCCTAAAGATACGATAATGAGCATTCATACCAACAGCTTGTTATGAGTCCAGTAGACTTACCGCACCAGTTGGAGCACAAATCAGCATATTCTCGCTTGTCTTGTATCCAACCGGGTATACCAAACTCTGCATTCGGTTAAGAGTCTTGTATCCCTTAAACGTGTTACGGCAAAGGCCATCCAAATCTGAAATCTTGACGAGCTTCTCTCCGGGGCCTGGCACTCCTTTCTTTCCAGCGGGCACAAAGTACTCCTCGTATTTCTCAAACTGGAGACGCTCACTGCCAACCGGCAAGCCGTATTTCTTGCCAGAAGAACTCAATGTGTTTCCGGCATTGTACGCCCTGTAGACATGAGGATACTGAGGCTCCTTGGCGAAACTAGGGGCCAGGGCTGCATTCTTGTGCTGGTAGTCCTGCGCACGAAGAGCGGCATCTCTTTGGGATTTTGTCAGGAGTCGTCTTCCTTTTGTTTCCGGCTCCTCATGAAAAGCGGCTGCAGATGCAACTACTTCATCTTTGTGGCCTAGCAGCTCAATAATGAAGTCCAAGTCGTCAAATCCGACCAGGTCAGTGAGATGTTGCTGCAGCTCATCGTCGGGCTGGCCAGAAGATAATACATTGACGAGCTGAGTCTGGAAAACATCAGGGGCCATGCCATTCTTGGCCGCGATCGAGGCACATCTTGTAGCCAGCCACTCGGCCCCAAAACCGCCCGTGGCTGCGCCAGATCCTTCATCCGCAAAATCGCTGCTGTAATAATCATACTCGTCTTCGTCAGAGATGAAGTCCCAGACATCGTGGCCGCTGGTCGTAGAAGAGTAGCCGCCAAAGTCGTCGTCGTCCAGATCGGCATCTGCCTTGGCATCGTTGTGAGGGAGCTTGAGCTTAGCAAGGGCCGCCTGCATGGCCTCAAACTGCTGCCTCCACTCAGACTCTGCGTTGATCAGGTCGGTAGACGCCATTGCCTCGGTCTAGTTGCTATTTTCTTGAATAATCCCAGGGAAGCAAAAAAGAAATCGCGTGAGCGCAATGAAGAAGGAAAATCAAAGAGCAATGCAGTCTTACGCTCTCAATTTTATTGTTGAGCTGCACCTCCAGCTTTTTATCAATTTTCACGGTCTGAAGTCCGGATGACGCATTATCGCCAGCGACTAAAGATCAACTCACATCAGTCACACACCGCCCGCCCCGCTAACGGGGGCCGCAAAAAGTCCCCACTAATCCGCCTGAAGGCACCCACTTTGCAGCGACTCTCAGCGCCTGAATCTTGCTTCTGGAGAGCTGGACTTAGCGGGGTTCTCCTGCGGTAGGGGAAGCGCCTAAAATCCGTGGGGCGGGCGACTCACTAGTAATGGGCCATATCCCTGTGGAATGCGACAGCACAGGCATTTTCAACTCCACGGGCCCAACTTGAAACTCCGACTTGTGAAACACCTTTTCTTTGAACATTCGATTTGCACCCTTTCCCGCCTCTTTGCTGTTGCACAAGGCCTCCTTTCGACGCTCTAATTACAACTTGCGCGATCGCAGTCGACGAATTTCCTATTCCCAACATTTTGAGGATCTAGACGAGGAACAAACCTAAACACCAACTTCAACTCTCGCCCAACATGAAGCTTCACTACATCGGCGTACGTCCATCGACTTGCTCGGGCCTGCTCGCCGCTATCCACCGAGTATCTGTGTTCCAGTCCTCAAGGACGCCTGGCTAATACGCCTCTCTTCGAGATAGATCATCCGCAACGACTCCCAGCCCGCTCACGAGATCGTCGCAGAGAAGGAGCTGAGCGCCTACTCCCGCTTCACACGCAGCAAGTTTGTCTCCCTTCGCCGCCACACGAGAATCCTTTGGTTGCGCTCTATCAAACAAGATCCGCTAACGAGATGACTTTTCCCGCCCTCTAGCTATGGCGAGTTCATGACCCTTTTCGCGAAGACCGTCGCCGAGCGCACTCGACCAGCCCAGCGACAAGACGTTGAAGAGCAAGGTGCGATCCCAGAGCCGCCCCTTTTCCCCCTTAGCCAAATCCGAAGGGAGATGGGAGCATCGCGATTTCTAGGCCAAGAGGCTCACTCACATTTCCACCAGACTACACCTTCCACGCCTACGGCCGCACCGAGGGCATCTGCGGCATCATCATCTCCGACCACCAATACCCCGCCCTGGTCGCCCACCAGCTCCTCAGCAAGGTCGTCGACGAGTTCCTCTCCAAGCACCCGCGCTCCTCATGGGCCAATGGCGACGTCACCCTGCCCTTCCCCGAACTGACGGACTACCTCGCCAAGTACCAGGACCCCCAGCAGGCCGACAGCATCATGAAGATCCAGAAGGAGCTGGACGAGACCAAGATTGTGCTGCACAAGACTATCGAGAGCGTGCTGCAGCGAGGAGAGAAGATTGATGATTTGGTGGCGAAGAGCGATGGTCTGAGCGCTCAGAGCAAAATGTTCTACCGTATGGCGACCCCTCCCTATTACCCTCCTTCCTTTCTTCCTTTTGCTTTGTATTTCACTTTCCCCACTGCTTTCTATTTATTAAGCTGATGGCTAACGTATTCCAAACAGAGCAAGCAAAGAAGCAAAACTCTTGCTGCGTGTTGATGTAATTAGGGGGGCGTTTCATTTGGCGTTGCAATGCGGTCCTAATTTTCAGTAACAAACGGGCTGTCTGTTTTCAAAGATTGGTTATTATGAAAGACACACACTCACACAACATATATACTAATACGTAACTCATGGGGGAAGATGATCGATCGAAATTCACCCATGAATTTATTATACACATATTCTCTCTCACAAGAAACACACATCTTTTAAAAGGAAAAGGATATCAATGATATATATTTTCATGAAATTCTCCATAGACTGTCCGATACAATCGTTACAAGCCCATGCTTCGCTTTATAAGTTTTATTTATCCGCCATCAAAGCTGGCCCCCGGGGCTATGCGCCAATGATAATAAATGAAGAAGGGAATAGAAAAGAAAAAAAAACTTTGGGGTTGCCTGGTATGAAAGAAGAGTAAAGATGACACATGAAAAAAATATGGGCGAGGGCGTGTGAGTAAAAAAAAAATACACGCCCGGTGGCTCGTAAAAAGGAAAAAGAAGACAGGAAAAAGAAAAGAATAATAGACAAGAATAGATCAGTCAGAAACGTAAAAAAGGTCGTTCCGTCATGCACCCTCGAGCACCACGCGCGAGCTCTTCCGATAACCACTCTGCCCAAGACGGCCCTCTTCTTCTGGGTGTACCAACTGCGGCGTCGCGGTCCTCGTCTCAACAATTCGCTTGTTCTTTTCTGGTTTGATCAAAGCGGCCACTTCCGCTGCAGCCTCTCCAGGCACCCTCCTTGAGGCGGAACGCATCAAAGGCACCACGATATTACGCTGCTGCCTTGAGACGCTAATTTGACGCGCAATGGATATTTCCACAGCCTCGTACAGGGCTCTTTCGACTTCTTCTTCGTCTGCGTTGGTACGAATAGAAGTTGTGGACTTCTGGTGTTGATGTTTCGGAGGCGCAGTTCTTTGTGATGGTGAAGCTTTTTGGGTTGGTGAGACTTTTTGAGACGGTGAAACTCTTTGGGATGGTGACACCCTTTGGGATGGTGGCGGTTTGGGCTCCGCTGTGCGATTCAGTGGTTGTGGTGGCGGTCCAGATGGTTTCTTCAGAATTGATCGAGGCTGCACTGGCGCAGCTACAGAAACTGGTGCAGTTATGGAAGCAGGGGATTCTGATAGCTGTCCGGCGACTTTTGGCACGGAGGCCTCTGATGATGTCGATTCTTTACGGTGGAACTTGGAAATAAGCTTCTCGCGCCGCTCCGGTGTCATTTGACTATCTGTGGGCAAAGGCTCATCCTGAGAAGGATTAGAAACAGAAGTGGTCCTTTTCCTTAATCCTTTTGGTGCTTTGTACATAGCAGGAGTCGGAAAGTTGACCATTGCAGGGGAGGTGTTGGATCGCATGCGTGACGAGGCTCTTGGAGGGGGGTTGTTTATGGGGGCTTGATCTTGGGGGAAGAGAGAAAATGAGGGTGAGCTTTTTGGCAAAGGTGAAGTCGATCGCCGGTGAGGTACCACAATCTCGACAGGAATAGAGCCATCTCGGAATTCCTTGGCTGCGGGTACCTTTAGCTTGTCCAGCTTGACCTGTCGTCGGACTGACAACTTTGGTTTGAGCGGTGACAATACTTGTTGTGATTCTTGAGATTCGACCGATTCCTTTGATGGTTTCCTCAATTGCTCTGGGGTTTGTTTAGGCTGATGCTGCTGTGTTTCCTCGGGCTTCCGCGACTCTTGTGGGTTCTCAGCCTGCTCTGGTGCGGCCGATGGCTGAGTCTGCCAGGACTGCTGAGCTTGTTGTAAGAAGTATTGATATTCAGACGGTTGCTTCTTAAGAATGGTTCCAAACATGACGCTGAATCTTTCCATCTGAGTTGTTGGGATTTCAACCTCCAGAAGCTTCGAGGGCTGAAATTGAGGCTGTGGCGGAACGGGGGGGTTACGCGTCGGTGCCGCAAAATCTCGTTGATACGGCAATCCAGGAACATCTTTGGGAGGAGATTTCGATACGCTGCTTGAGCTGTCCTTGCGCAATACGGGCCCTGTACCTCTGCTGTCACTCTCTTTCTCGCCCTTGTTCTTTTCACTCCCCAAGTCATCGCCGTTCTTTGCTACGTTCGTAAGATCCACCGTGCTTTTCCCAGTATCTGTACCCAGCGATCGCGAGGTAGAGGTCTCTACCGGCTTGGATCTTTTTGACTTCGTCCTGCTAAAAGGATTCCACCTTTTTGACATTGATCTTGACGGGCCACCGGCATTAGGAGCTGGTTCTTGTGCATGTCCCCCTGAAGTTACGGTCGTCAAGGTTCCAGTCTGCCATGGCAACTCAGAAGATCCAGGAGGATGACTTGGGCTTCCAAGCGCCATCCCTATCCCCGTGGGTGTCTCATCTCCGCCTATTAATGATGGTGCCATTAGATAGGAAGTTGGTGTGTTTCCAGGGTTCGATGCTGGTGACGGTACTTCGGCTCGAATCGGGATATGGTATTGCTTGTAGTTCCTCGGCTCCTTGGGTCTCGTACTCGCGGATTGATGGCTAGAGAAGGACGCTTTCGATTGTATACTGATCTGATCGGTAGACCTGCTAAATTCCAACTGATCAACCTGTCTAAGCCGTCCGGCGGCAGAATTGGCATCCAGGCCCGAAGAAAGATAAGGATTGTTGTTTTGGTTGGGGAGACTGGCAGTGCTCTCTGCCGCAAGGGAACTGAGAGATTGCGGCCCATGAGCGTACTTGTAATCTCTGTGATCTGCCCATTTTTGCGGGCCCCCTTCTGATGCTGCATAAGTCGGCGTGCTACTGTGGGCAACCTCATATTCGGAGCCATCTTGGCTGTGCATGGTTGCGCCAGCCCCTGTCTGTCCCTTGCTGAACCAGCCCATTGCTCAGCGTCGTGCCCCGGACCTGCCTCTGTGAAAACGAGAACAGGCTTGACCTAGAAAGAGGTCGGCCAGAAGAGATCATGCGACGATTTGCCTTGTTGGCTCAGGCCACGGGGAGGATGCCTCTGATAAAAGACGAAATGGCTAGTAGCAATACTGATATTAGCACCGTTCCAGTAGCGTGGAGGTAGCGGATCGGCATAAAAACTGTGGCGTTTCGAAAGTAGTCTCAACAATCCCATCTTACCTGTGTAGTACCTTTGTCCACCTTTAAGGGACTTGGGATTCTTAGCGGCGTCCTCCTTTGAGCCCTCTGGGGCACAGGAACGGCGCCATCATAACCTGAGCGCGCCTTATTGGAGCCCCGTGGTTGCTGCAATGGGGTCCGCGGAAAGGCCCTAGACGCCAGAGCTATGCATAATAATAGCAACGTATGAGTGTTCCGAAGCGGTGCTATCTTGATGCGTGTAAACGGCCGCCAAGGGACCTCACCGCTCCCCGAAGCGGAAATCCTGGGGCGGTCTTTGAGCCACGATCATGGCCAGTCGCATCATGCGCGGCACTTCTAGCTGCGCAGAGCTATGTTTGAGGTTGATGAGAGGGGTCGTCGTGGCCGGACGTTTAGGCGGCCTGATCCGCACCAGGATGACTAGCCAGGGCCCAAACGAGGGACTAGCAAGGTTTGCCGGATTGGGCAAGCCAGAGAGAGCTGAAGACACGAGGCCTGCCGTGCGGAATGTACCCAAGATGCAGTGTTGGACGATGAATACGGCAGCCTAGGGTTGTTGAGGAAATGAGCGTTCATGGGTAGCAGCCAATGGACGACAAGCTGAGCACTGATGTGTAATCGATTATAGATACATGTAGGTAGTCGGCATCACCGCCTTGTGCATTTTGCCAGTCGCAAAAGTACATGTACATGTACCGCCTAGCCCGTACCTACTACTAGGTAGGTACTAGGTATGCAGTTCGAAGTATTACAGCCTCATATAAATAAGTCCAAGTAACCCTGCTATTTAGAATGCAAGCACCTTCCAGACATGAAGCACGATCAACGGCATCATCAAACACAAGCTGCTGTTTGCCAAGCTGTGTCAAAGTGCCGGCGACATGCTCAAACAAGTGTTCCAGAAAACCACAGGGAATAACTCCGGCCAGCCATCCCGCGCTGAGGTCGATCTAAGATCACACCCTGTGGCCCCAGCGACCCCTTATAATTTCACATGGCGGGGTGCGCAACACTAAGCCTGACTCCTGAAGACATGCTGCAGCAGCCCTGTTGGCTGTTGGTTCTGTTTTAGACGTACAGTATCGTAGAGCCTTATTATCACCCGGCTGCTGGCACGGTACTTTTTCCTCCGTACGAAACATCGCATACGCGACGTTGCAGATTCTACGAGGCCCAAAGCGGATTGCAGAATCTCGGTTATCGTTAGCCACATCCCAAATGGCACTCTATCGAAGCAAGCGGCGTTTTCGCTTGCGCCCAAGCCGGAGAATTCTATTTCCTCAGGGCTCTCGTGCCACGCGCGCTGCGTACCAACAATGGGATGCTGCGTTGGTTCGGTGTCGCCTTGTCCTTGCAATTTGCTGCTGGCCTTGTCTGATTGTTTTGCCTTGAGGAAGGACACCCTGCGCGTTTCAGCTATTCAGTAGACGAGGCTGCATTGCATCGTTCA
This sequence comes from Trichoderma asperellum, assembly GCF_020647865.1. Classification (NCBI taxonomy): domain Eukaryota; kingdom Fungi; phylum Ascomycota; class Sordariomycetes; order Hypocreales; family Hypocreaceae; genus Trichoderma; species Trichoderma asperellum. The sequence goes on along the minus strand of NC_089415.1, from coordinate 3,557,090 downwards.
TCCGTTCTCTGACATACAAGTATACTCCATTGGAAACCCCGTAATCATCGCAATCAGTACCTATGGAGAGCTGTACTCTGTGCTTTTTGTAAAACCTCCTAGTGCCGCTACCAAGCATACTGGTCCGGCGCCTAATGCAAGGCACCGCACGTTAAGGCCGCTGTCCAACGGTATTCGAAGCCTTTTACGGCAGGGAGACTAGGCCTAGTATGCGCCGAATGACGTAGTTGAAGCATGTGAAAGGGAGAATTGTAGGAGGAGAATGCTTTGACGGAGGTACAAGAAGGGATATGTTATTGTACTCCCGACTCAAAGGATATATAAACGTCAGCCAGCTGATTTCCACCTTGGGGTTGGCCTGTAAGGGAGCAACAAGAAGCAAAAAAGTAACTATATATCTTCGGCATTATACGGAGTGTTTCGTTCTTGTTATTAAAAGACTTGCATCGGCCAATCAACAGAATAATGGCTCAGTAGGTAGGTCATGCTTTGAGAAAGCCTCATATATAGAAGCATTTGCAGAGAGCGATGCCTCGGATGTTACTCTATACGTCTAGGTATAAAGTTGTAACCTCTCGGAAACGACTTAATAATTCGCATCTGGTATAGCTGGCGATCTCTTGCCTATCATTGCATCAGATAAAGAACAAGGCAATATTAGGCAAAAATCGTCACAAACTTTGGCCCCTGTCTGTTTGTAGCTAAGATGCAAAGAGAAGTACTGCAATTTCGGGATGACTTCCGACTACCATCGACATGTCAATTTAGCCTGTGATTCTACATCGAGCAATGGCCGCTGCTGGCATCGGCACGATATTCCTAGGGCGGTGTTGAGGCTATCTCATTGATGATCGGTGATAAGTGAGCGATTCGTGGTTCTTCACTTCCCTTGGCATGTGCATCTTAAAGAATACTCTAAATTTTGCCGAAAAATCAGCCACCAGATGCAGTCAGCATTAATTTGTGAGAACTTTTGGCTTGAAATTGAGCCTAAAACACACTCCTCAATGGCTCTTCACCTCTTCACCTGCTGAAGAGCAAGAGAGAGATGAAGAGGAAGAGAGGCGGCAGCAATGGGGCGAAAGTTAACTCTTTTGAATCACATGCTGCTGCAGAAAGTGGGATTCATTGGCAAGGCCTAAATCGTCGTTTGTTGGCATTCCCACCGGTATTTTAACAAGAAATTGCTCTTATTTCGCTATAGACATCAGTGTATATTGCCACCATCATCCATTTGGACTAGGAGATTGCACGCCAGATATCGTCATTTTACCGCTTCCATACTGTCCCACCGGCATCTCACAAAACATAATATACAGCGGGAAATGGGGCCCCGCTAACGGGAACAGCTTTTGTTTCACGTCATCCAGTATCAGACTAATTGGTCAGTTATTTATAGCATTGCAGATTTAGTAGCAGGTAAATACCATGCACAGGTGGATAGACGCAATATGAGTGCACGGGTAAGATATTGGTCGCTCGCTCTACAATGAGCGAGTCTGAGGCATGGCTTGACACGACTTTCTCTCTTACACCGACAACTTAGGGACATGGCCTGGAACCCTGGAAGAAGCTCGGCTAACTTTGCTGCCCATGCTCCTCAACTTGGCTGATGCGTCTGGAGCAATGCCACCCAGCACGTTGGTGAACAGATGACGTAGGCGGAGAGGAAAAATTTCGGCATCGCGTATGATCCTAAAGAAGAGTCGTCGCCGAATACATGTAGACATAGTCTATGTCAAGTGGACCGATTGGATTTTCGAGAACTGGCCGAGACTATTAGTACGAACATTAACGACCCATCTACCTTTACTTGTTGAGATAGGGACCCCCTTAAACTGTGGCCTGGGATGAGAGAAAATCTCAGCCTCGAAATGAAGAGAGGCACTACCGCTATATCGGAACGTAGTCGGTCAAGCTGCCGCTGTGGGCATCCCGGGACGGATCCCTGAGCGTCGGGATCCAAATTGGCAGAGCAATCTTGGTGCCTTGCTTAGAGACGCATACATGGAAGCCGTACCGCAGGCAGACAACTTTGGCATATAGGCAGTGCCGCAAGGCAGAGAAATGAGGCAATGACGGCTTCATTTCATCTTGACACCTGCTAGCGCCGCCTCTAGGCACTGCCAATATCGCAGGTCCCCACGACAGCACATACATGTCCCTTATAGCACCTAGCAGAGAATAAGCAGGCACCCGAAATCAGCATCAGGCACACCTGCGGCCCCTGGAACCTGGCCATTCTTCTCCTATCTGCAGATACCCCGAGCACCACTGACCGACCCAGCAGAATGGCGGTAGACGCCCTGTAGCGGCCCCGGCAGACCTTGATAGCACCGCCAGAAGCTCTTGTTTCTGGTGGGGTTTGGGCCAAGTCCTAGGTCGTCGTGGTCTCCTCCCGCCCGCGAAAGGCCCGCGGCGGGGAACTTTGGGCGCGGATTGGCCAGTGGCGCTATTACGAGTAGCATGGCCGGCCTGTGGCTGGCATTTACGTCGACGGAAACGAGGGGCACAAAAGCTCTATCCACAGCGCCCAAATAAACAACCCACTCCGCCATTTTCCTCTCGACTCTTCCCGTCGCGGAAACTTTTGCCTCTTCATCTCTCTTCTTCTTCTCTTCTTCATTTTTCTTTTCTTTCCAAGCCCAGATTTCCTCGTCCGTCTCTACACAGCACATACCGCCCACCATGTCCTGGCAAGGTCAGCGCTCCTCTCTTTCCCCTGATCCGTCCCGATAACCCCACCTTGATTTTGGGGAGGAAGCAAATAGAAAGCTTTGGGAGGGAAATAACAGCTACTGACATGGCCTCGCGAGTATAGCTTTCGTCGACACTAGGTACTTCGACCCCCTTTTTTCCGCGCCTCGACCGACAATGCGAGCCATCGAAATACTGACTGAGAGACTTGCAGCCTGGTCGCTACCGGCCACATCACCAAGGGCGCCATTATCAGCATCGCTGGCGACAGCGCCTGGGCCTCTTCCCCTGACCTGACCGTACGCTGTTCCTCGCCCGTTATGGCCGTTCCAGTAGCTTTGAAATAGTATGGTGGAACTAATGATGGAAATCAATCATTCGCAGATTTCCCCCGCCGAGATGAAGGTTATTGCCAGCATCGTCGCCAAGGACCAAGCTGCCACCGACAAGGCTTTTGCCGAGGGTCTTTACGTTGGCGGCCAGCGCTACGTCCTGGCCCGAGCTGACGACAACATCTACGCACGAGCTGTACGTTGAAGATAATAGCGAAATCACCTCTGGGTTTGTAGGTCGAGTAGCGTGCTAATATATATTGCTAGGGTCGTGACGGTGTTGCCATCACCCCCTCCAAGGCCGCCATCGTTATCGGCATCCACGGCGAGACCCAGGTTGCCGGAAACGCCACCTCAGTCGTTGTTGCCCTCGCCGAGCACCTCAAGGGTACCGGATACTAAGTTGGACCAGCGATGGGATGAGCGCGCGATTAGGGTTGCGTGGAAATGAAAATGTGTCAAGCACTCGTGCCGGAAGACAGCGTTGGATGATATAGGAGAAAGGGAGGAGTTTCCATGGGAATCTTTGCAAATTAACTAGCATGTGCTCTGAGAGGACAGAGACGTCTTCTCAGCAGAGAAAAAAATCAACCAATATTTTCAAGTCTCATCTTCAACGGTTGCGTTTCTATATGCAACTTTCACTCAAGCTGTTCCTAAGTGATGTTTAATGTAATTACATAGCTACCTACATGGTAGATATGACCCAGCTGCTCTTCATACAGGCGTGCCACTAAAGCCTAGGCCGATACATAGTACGAGTATTCTACACAATCCAGCAGTTTGCTTTTACACCATCCAGGTTCCATAAAGGCCGCAGTTCATTCTTAACGCCAAAACACCGATGCCGCAGCTCACGCGAGCCAGGCTATTACCAGCCCTTTCCGGTTTTCGCTATCGCCCTTTGCCTCTTTCTCGGATTCTTCAGTATTTTCAATGTTGATGTTTGATCAAGTAAATGACACAACGGCAGTTATCGTAGTTATCGTAGCGCAAACGAGCGCGCACGTGGGCTTAGACGGGCAGCTCAGCGTTGCGACGCCCTAAACCCATCCGATCCACAAGCATGCCGATATATGTTCCGATGACGGGCAGGCCTCGAGCGAATCCAGCAATCGTACCCAGGAAATCTCCGAACAATACGGCGATGCCGTACGCTTCTACTATGAAGCCGATGAATGTCCATTTTATCAGTATTAGCGTGAGACCCGCGAAGAAGGCGGCTGTGCCTTTTGCTTTCTGTTTTCGGGCGAAGAAGAGGAATGTCTTTTGAGGACCGATGATGATTGTCAAGCCGATGAGGAAGAGGATCTAGGTATCGTCAAAGAATATAGGTCAGCTCGATCGTTCGATTCGCAAGGTGGGTGGAGAGGAGAGGGGGCGTGTACATTTCCCATCGCAAGCCTAAGGGGAATTAAAGTTAGCCAAACGAAACACTTTAATAATAAGCGGGCTTGACAGATGGTAAACTTACATGGCCCGATCAAAGAAGAGCATCACTCCACCGACGAGGAAGAGACCACCTGAAACGAAGCAGTGCCGTTAGACCAAGCGCTCTTGAGCATCGAAGCTCGTCATCAGGCTGCATACCTACCGCCAGAGCAGAAAACCACCCCAATCTCTGTAAAATGGATCAGCACACTGCATCTTCAACTACCAGGCCGAGGACAAGCTCGCGGCACATACTCTGGTTATCCGACAGCCACATCGACATTTTTGCAGACCAGTAAATAGTATTCCCCTCCCTAGAAGATAAAGTTCGACAGATGTAGTCGGTTCTTCAAAGTATCGCGACGATGTTTTCCGTATTGCAAAGCGGCAGGACAAGTGGCGGCAAGGCGGGTTCTTGTAAGGGACAAAGCTGAAAATCCCGATACGAGCGTTTCTCTAAGAATTAGGAGTTTGAAGCTTCCCTTGCCTTAGGAGGACACCATGGCGGAACGCGATTGGGGGGGGTTTCCGCTCTCAGCTTATCGCGTATTGGGCTTAGCGCAAGGGTCTTTGAAAAGCGGTACCTGCGCTGGGCTGCGATCCGCGACGTCATCAGGCAAGTTGTATGAGAATTGAAGGAATATATACTGCTGGTGAAGAATGAAATAGCTATATTATGAGGTGAGCTTGTTTAGTCGTCTGTGTCTAGATGGGTCGCCGAGGGAGGGAGGATGTGCTACTAGATCAGCATCATCATAGTCGCCATTACGTTTTCTCTCTATCCACCCAAATAAGTAGCCATGCATTATTCGAGACAAGCATGCAATACCGGATATAAGAGTCTACGAGAGAATCTGCTAACAAGTTCATAGCAATTTGTGGAATTTTTCGTTCAAGTGCCGGTATCAGCTTTTGACAAACTTCGCTAACACATTCTCGCGTGTCGCTTTCAAGTGGCGGGCATACTCACTTACACCCTTATCAACGTGGTTCCTCAACAGCGGCCTGACAGACAATGCATGCTGCACCAACCCGTCACGCACCCTGATGGCTAAGCTTCCAATAGGTACGACGCGAAGATGGGTTATCGTGGACGAGGTGCCATATCCATCCAAGTGGACTCAGAGCCGAAGCTGCAAACAGATCTTGCTCAGCCGTCGGCTCGCGATGCCAGGAGAGTAGCTCCACCTGTAGGTAGCCGATAATTCGAGGCGCAGTCAAAAATTACCGTCTCTTCCCGTCGGTAGTCAAGAGTAGAGCCAGCTTAGAATGGGGCATGAAAATGAAATGATGGATGCCATTGGTTTAATGATCCGTGAACTCGCAGCAGCTGTAACGTATCAGCTGTGAGTCGCCAGAAACCGGAAGTCATGGCATCAAAGGAGCAACGTAATACTCACGTCTGACTAAACTGGAACCAAGAGTCTCGCTCTGTTCAACTGACATGTTTATCTGAGCTGGCGTCTATATAATCCCACAATACCCGCCGTTCAGATCTTAAAACTGTTTCAACTATACCCACTTCACAAAATATGACTTATAGTCTCCTCTTACCCTATCATCTCTTATGAATATAATTATTGATATATCCGCGCGCTACTGATGAGACTTTTTGTCCTAATCACTTATGAATCTCACAATGAGCTCACAATGAGCGACATAAAGCATATGAACTTCCAAACGGCAAATGTAGGTCGTTTCGTTTGCTTCCATCTATCTCTTCTGACTCTGATCTATAGATTCCCAGTTGTTCGCCGTAATAAAACAGCCACTCTATTAACAATAATATACGATACATCACAGAACTCGTCGCAAGACTGGCCGCTACAGCTCCGCTCTACTCGGCCAAGTCATACAAAGCCGAACCCTTCGACAAGGTGGGGCGTAAAGACAAAGGCAAAAAGACTGCGAAGGCCATCATCGATTCATACGCATGGGGACGTATCCTGATCATCACAGGATACAGTGACCAGAAGCGTATACTGGAAGAGAAGATCGCCGAACTCCCACCACAGGAAGTACCTCCAGGTCTCATTTCGATCAGAACAAGCGACGACTCCCCCAGCTACGAAGCCGAAGTGGTAGTCTGCGACCTGGTCAGAACCGAGAAGGCAGGTTTCCTCGTGGAAGACGAACGACTGGTAGTCATGACTACACGCGCCCAGCCACTCCTATATACAGCAGGCAGTAAGTCGTAGCGACGCCGAGAGAAGGCCCTTGCCACTCAGCCGTGTCTCGGACCTTATATTATTCCAGCCTTTGCAAGCGACTCTACGATATATACACTTGCTTGCTCCGTTCAACACCCTTCAACCTACGCAACATTTACAACAGATGAAGATCCCGCCTATCATCTCGCCCTACAACCCAGTCTTCCAAGGCGGGCGAAATGATCAAGCGAATGCTTGACAAAACACCGATCGACCACGTCCTATTAAGCGCAAAGATGAGGACTTGAATGTAGCATCCAGGCTCGGAGACCATCACTAAAATATATTCTTGATGGCGACTTCAACTATGAATGCTCCTTGAATTACCAAGAATCAAGGCCACTTAACAACGTGCACAATCCCCCCACCACAAGATGATGGAGGCGAAAGTAACGATGAAGGGGAATCAGAGGAGGAGGAATTCCGTGACTTAGGTGAATAATTCAAGTCCTATGAAATCATCAACATGGAATATGAATATCAAGATGGTGAAGAATTCTCGGAACAACCTTGCTTCAGACTCATCACATCTCTGGGCTATTCCATGGCTCTCACTACTCAGTCTATGATGACCGCAGCCATGGTTCCCACTGCTCAGTCTGTGAAGACCACAGCTCGGTCCATGATTCCCGACTTTTCAGCAGCTGAGCCAGCGGCTTGGATTTAGAAAGTGAGAATAACAAAGGAGCGCTCCACGGACATCTCGCCTAAGCCGTCCCATTTACGAAGAAGGCGAAAAGGAATCAGTTGGTTCTTTACATTATTCGTAGCTGGTCAACATTTCTATACGTACCGACTGGTATTTCGATCTCAACGAAATACTTCGAAAGGCCAAAGAAGGATACACTCGAAAAAGAAACGGGATACCACATCGAGGCTTCTACACGCATTGTTGCTACAGCACATTCCTCACATTCTACGCATCATCACATATAGATAACGCTCTTAAAGATAGAGAGAGAAAAGGGGGAGGAAATTATTCTTCTAGATTCATTCAAGGCGACTCATTTTAGCTACTAGGTTCAATTGTCCTATGGATTCTATTACACATATCAGACTCTTTTATAGAGAGGCCTACATCAAACAAATATTACTTTTTTACACAACAGTTCCCATCTTTGACTACCTCATCAGCCAAATTCTTGATCTCGCAGCTAGCAGGCTCGGGTTCCAGCTCGCCAAAGTCTTTAGCCAGAGCATCGCAAAGCGTGGCTAGACCAATGTCTTTGTCCGACAGGCCCTTGGGCACATGCGTTGTCCAGCGGATGAACGTAGTGTTGTAGACCTACAGATACGACATCAATCAACTCTTTTTCCTCATTTTTGTAGTTTGCCTTTTCAGGAAATATTATGCACACTTACGTTTGACCACTCAGGGTGGTGATTCCAGATCTTACACTGCAGCGAAACAGCCGTCATAAAATCCTGCACAATTTTCCTCATTAGCCATTGCCTTTGTGTCGTGCTATTGGTGCACCAATTCCATGTCATTAAAACATACCCACGTCTTTGTAAAGTTTTTAAACTTGAAACTCCGCTCCAAGGCTTCCCCATCAGACGTCAACGTCCACTTTCCGCCATTCGACACAAGCAGAGGCTCGAGTTTGGCGGGGCTTTGGGAAGACATGAATCTACGACCTCTAGCGCCAGAGCTGGACAATAGACTGTTTCTGTAGGAGAGAAGCAGGGATGGTGTTCTTGAGCGAGACATTGCTCTTTGCTTTGAGAGCTGATGATGAATGCTGGTTTGTTCGTTGAGCTATTCACATTGACGCTTTGATAACTCGGCCGATGGCTGGAACTTGGATTAACTAATGCGCCGCTCTAGGGTATCATCTATCATCTAATAGCTATCCGGCAAGAGACGCTTCAACTTCTTCTACCAACACTTATACTTGTGAAATAGCATTCTCACATCAGTTTTTCAATCAACCAACTTTTCATTTCTCATTTCACTTCTTCATCCTTCACAGAGAGTCGGTCACTGAACATCGACCAATGAACCCCCCGCATCAAAAGATCCCGTCTCGGGGGGCTTGTACCCGCCTCCACATCAGCTTCTACTAGGTAGCTAATCCTCGTTTCAAAGTTCTTTTGTTGGACTACATTTAGCCAAGATCCTTTTCCGGCAAGTGAGCGTCCGCGTAACTCGTATCTGCGCGAGTCGTATCAGCGCGAAGCCTATCGGCATGCCATCTGTGATCCTTTTTCTCCTAGGATTTCCCCAGCCACTCAATTGATGCTTGAGTAGAGGTATTCCTGCCTCTAAGTGAGTAGCTATAAAGAGATGGTTCCCAACTCCTGAAGCCAGGCCCATCCTTTACTACTGTATATCTATCAGCCCATTGACGCGTGATTCGCCGAGTCGGTTAGATCTGGCTGTTGGTCTCCCCTAACTCGGATTACTTGTAATCGCTCCGTCTGGTCGTCAATATGCGTATTCCTATCCAGCGCCTACCCCCGTCGCATATTGCCTCGGAGCCTCCAGTTGGAGATGGCGAGACCATAACTCTCATCCACGCGACGCTGCTGATCCCAGGCCGCGGAGAGCCTATTCACAATGGACTGCTGGCTATCAAGGGCAGTAAAATCGACTGGGTTGGCACATATCTCGACCTTCCAGCCAAGTATAAAGGCATCACGCCAAAGCATGTTCCAGTCCTGATGCCAGGCCTGTGGGACTGCCACGTTCACTTCATGGGACTGGAACTTACCGGCGCAGCTTTAGAAGGCGGAGGCAATGCCTATCTCCCTGGTTTCAATGCGCTAGCTGGCGCCATCTCGGTGGAAGACCTGAAGATGACGCTGATGGCGGGCTACACATCGGTGCGAGAGCTCGGCGGCTATGGATGCGATCTCTGGCCCGGCGTGCAGAACGGCCCCTTGGTCGGTCCCAATATTTACTCAGCAGTTGCTCCGCTATCCATCACCGGCGGCCATGGAGATGATCACTCCTCACCGATTCAGACCGTCCTGGATGCCATGAACTGCGGCGGCTCTCCCATTGGCGTATGTGACGGCGTCGACGACTGTGTCAAGACGGTTCGAAAAATGATAAGACGAGGAGCTCGCTGCATCAAAGTATGTTCCAGCGGAGGGGTCCTCAGCCTCAACGACAACCCGGAGGATCGCCAGTTCTCAGACGAAGAGCTCAAGGCCATAGTGGACGAGGCAGCGCGGAGCCGACGAGCCGTCGCAGCTCATGCTATAGGCAAGGCTGGCATCTTGGCCGCGCTCCGAGCCGGCGTCAAGTCGATCGAGCACGGCATGTACATGGACGAAGAGGTGGCCGACCTCATATTGGAAAAAGACGCCATCTTCGTCGCTACTCATCACATTGTTCGGACCCTGGCGCGAGATTACGTCGACGAACTACCGCTTCCGGTCAAGCGGAAGCTGCTTACCGTCAATGAGAAGGCCAGAGATTCGTACAAACTGGCCATCAAGAAAGGCGTCAAGATTGCTCTGGGAACCGACATGCTCAACAGTGCCAGGACGTCTGCCCTCTCGCACGGCAATAATGCAAAAGAGCTCACGTATGCGGTAGAGCTGGGCATGTCGCCTCTCCAGGCCATCGAATGCGCAACGGCAAACGGCCCAGAGACGCTCGGAGGCATGGCGCCCCTGAGCGGCCAGCTCAAAATCGGGTACGACGCCGATGTGATTGCCGTTGCCTTGAATCCGCTAGACGACATCCGCGTCTTGACGGATCCCGGCAACGTCACGCATGTGTGGAAGGGTGGTAAGTTATACAAGAGCCAGCCGAGAATACCGACCCAAGCGGCCGTTTCTTATTAGCCAGCAATCACTCTGTCACATGTACATGAGTCATCTGGCAGCATGAAGTAGCTGTACAAGTAGGTAGAGAGACACCTGTCGCCTTGCAATTGGATGTGGAGATGCAAATATCAGCTAGGTCTTGCATACACACTCGTACGAGAAAATGATTAGATGGACGACAGGTTAATACACCATTGCTAAATGCCAAAACACCGAAGCCGCTGTCTCCTCTAGCAATACGCCTCACCCTACCCAGCAGCCTGGGGTTAGAAGAGACGCCACGTGTGACTGGCACCGGGGGAGATCCACGTTTAATAAATGTCAGGGAGAGTCGCGCTGCTATGCATGGGTATGTAATACTGCCTGCAGTATATAGTAGGCACTACCAGCAATACGCTCGTAAAGTATTTGCACCATGCCCCTTGGTCAATATCACGGGAGATATTAGTCTCTATGGAGCCCATGTCTTTCTGAGGAGACAAGATCCGGCAAAACGGGATTTTTACCGAGGGCCAATGCCCGAACACGATGCCCATTCTCCGTCCTTTGGAATTAGATTCGGTCGAATCATGCTTGGATGGTCTAATGCTACTCTGTAATCAAAGACTTACTCGTGCTAGCTATGTAATCAAAAAGGGCAAATTTGATTTCCTACGGGCATTTGTCGAGCTGACTACAGGCATGGTGTCGAATCCTTCGCAGAGAATATTGAATATTGCAGCCCCAGTACTACAGTACATGCACGTAGGTATGCAGATGTAGCCTTCATGTTATTAAGACGTAGTAGTATACATAGGTTGTACGGACCCTTGCAGGCTGGCATAAACACTCTCTCTTCCTCTTCACTTTAGGGGATGGGGACGCAACGGTTCGGCCTCGGCTTTTCACAGGTTGCCTCGTCAAAGCCTGGTTATTCACTGGCATCGCTACCAAGCAGAAACACTCGTAGAACTCCAAGTGCAATAGGCTTGAGTAGTGACGGCTGGCTTACTACAGTTGCTAGCATAATGATGCCCAGTCACGAGAATTGATTGGCAGTCAATAAGTCTCCGGCGCTGTTTAATATACTTAGTCTGGCGTCTGGAGTAGTAATCATGTCACTAAGTGCGGTTAGCCGTCCATGGATAACCCAAATTACAAGAACGCCGCACTGGCCGCAGAGTCAAGTCATGAGGTTGTATTAGTGATCAAGGGCGTGTTCGATTTCGATCTCGTATGGTATTAGGGCCTGAATAGGTGAACACACAAGCCTCGAGGCACCGGGAGCTTGCATTCTGACATGCTGGACTGACCAGAATCTGCCTTCTTTTTTGTCTGCTTTATTTCTGACCGTGAGCAAAAGGGTGAGGAGCCTGGTGCCGAATATCTCTTGTTCGTATATGGCTAGTAGCATGTTTGTATGGGGTGGGCAAGCCAGCAGCTTCTCATTCGGAAATAAGCCCCTCATTCCAGCTTGTGGCCGCAAAAGAGCGCGAACCCGTGCCGCCAACCAGCAGAAGGCTGCGAGCCGTGCAGGAGTGGCCGTTGCGCACTGTGTACGTCGCGGAGCATTGACACTGTATTTTCGATCTTTGTACCTGCAACCTGGTGATATATCGCTGCACTTGCGCTGGAATAGGTCGCTAGTACGAATTGGTGGACCATTTGCTACATCTGGAATGCGAGGGCGAGGAGAAGCAACTTTTTTTCCCTCAATTATCCGAGCAACGGAAGGGATTCCACTCCTTATTCAGGATGACTAATCAGACCATGCCGCATAGAGCCAGTGCCAGCCAATGCTGACAAACCCGATATTTCGCTGCACTCCGCTGCACTCCGCTGAAGTGGCCCGAGGCTCCCGTCATGCATGTTGGGAGGGAAACAAGCAAATGACCAGACAGACACGCTTCGGGGACTGCTAGCTGTGGAGAGAGACGCGATTGTTTACGAATGGCCATATCTGTGGCACTAAAGGCGACTTGGCTTGCAGTGGACATGCAACAGAGAGGACCCTGGACCGGATACCACACATCGCTGTCTGTAAGATGGAAACTCTGCTGAAAAGCTAATTTGGGCCGTCCTGCAGATGCTAGGAATATCCTTGATTCCATGCCATGGCGTATTATGCCTGAAAAATGGTTTAATACATTATCAGGTGTATCGATCTTGTTAGAGTGGTGCAGCGCTATCACGGGCGTGTATGGCAGCTGTACCAGTGTGTATGGGATGCCGGTGATGAAGCTCGATAGCTCCGGTTTTGGATGCATTGATTGCCAAGACACACCACTGCTAGTAGGTAGTATTAGAATGTAGGAGTATGCTAATGGCAGAAATCCGTCGACATCCAATACTATTTATCAAGGCGCAAATAGTAGCACAGGTACACACGGCTTACGGAATCTGCTCGGCAAATCCTCACTGCTAGTCTCGTACCTATTGCTTGGAAACATGGAGAGATTCGGTAAGCATCCGATTGAGGCAGTAGTCACGCCTCTTCAAGGTTTCTGGTGCTAAAGCAGTACGCACCGGTACATCAACATGACCTAATCCTGACAAAGAGTAGACTTGACCTGACTTTCCATTTGGCGGTGGCAAGGGTGGATTTGTACTTGAAAAGTCGTAGCAGCTCTGCAGAGACACAGAGTATCCATGGTCATCCATGGCGTGAGGCTCAAAGTACTTGCAGGTACCAGCCTCTTCCCTCACGCGAGCGCGGCGGTACCTCGCCATCTGCTTTCGGCCGGCCGCAGCTCTCCAAATGGACGCTTCGGTTCTCCGGACATTCGATGCTCTGGATGGCTTTGCTTAGCTCCAGTTAATTACCCAAGCCTTTCCGCGTCCCGAAATCCGATCAGTCATCAGCGGGCCCCGTACCGCATCCCACACTATGAGGCAGCAGGAGGGCAGTCAGAAAAACGCCTAGGCACCAAAGCAACAGTGAGAGAAGAAGACAAAATAAAATCATAAACAGCCTAGTTAGATTTAGAAAAGAGGGTAAAAAAACCTGACCTGAAAGGGTAAAAAGTGCACCCCGCCTCTGCCATACTGTATGCCGCACCGTGTACATGCATCCAGCCACGCCATTTTCGCTCCCAATCCCGCCACGCCCGCTGCGTTACATAATCCCGTCGCATCCAGCCTTTGGGGAAAGCGTTCTTGCGCCTGCGATTTTCCCTGTTTCACGTCAGCAAATTGTGTGTAGTCATCAAAAAAAAATCCGACAGAACGAAGCTCAACCCATCTGCTAGCTAAAGAGCACCATCGCTGCCGCTGGTATTTAGAGCTGGAGAGTCCCGGATGCTGAGTCAGAATCTCCAAGCAATGCAGCAGAGCTCTCCTGCCAACGGCGCAAACACGCAAGGTACGTTTCTGTGCTGACTTTGAATCTCTGCCTCGTTCCGTATCTTTATTCCCGTCTCTTTTTTTCAATACATTGCATTACATATTCCCTATTTGCTCTGTTACCTCAGCCTTGCCTTACCTTATCCCTCCCTGCGCTGTTGAGCCCTGGCTGTGCCGTGCTTTGCGTTGCCGCAGCTCTGCCATCGCCAGCATCATCAGCATAATCCTTTGCCGTCATCCATCACCACCGGCACAGTCTCTCCTGCTCTGTCTCGGACATTCTTTGTCTGCTTCAGGCCTGTCCGTTCCAGCAACACGCCTTGCAGAAGCTCAAGCCAGCTTCCTCTTATACGTCCGAGCATTTTTACCCGAGATTGGTAATTACCATTGCATCTCATAGACGCCGGTTGGCGCGCGCCTCGGAACGCCGACGGTCCGTATAACTCCTGGACATTTGCTTCAAGATCGGCAGCAACATACACAATTTCCTGCACTATATCGCATTATACCTTTGCCTATTCTTAATTTTGTTGTTGCTGTTATTTTCCCTCTCGCTGAGGTCACGCGTGCATGCACACTGTTCTCTTTTTGCCGTCTTGCGCTTGTTGTTGATCTTCGTGATCTTCGCGATCTTCTCTGGGAACAGCAGCCCTGGCTGACACAAGCTCTGCTCCCTCGACAGAACAGCACTTGCGCGCACAGCTTGAACTCCTCCAAAACCACGACCCAGCTCCGTCGTCCGCCTCGCCCAATCCGAGCGCGCGCGACCCTCGAGGCCCTCCATCGCGGCCGCCGAATGGATACGACGTCCTGGCAGCAACATCGCAAGACGTCGCCCGCCCTGTACTCGCCAAGCTAGACGCTGAAGCGCACATCCACCCTGATCTTCGAGCCTCCGTCGGCCACGCGCCAGCTCCCAACATGATGCCCATGGGCCCTCCTCCGGGGCACAGCCCTGTCGCAACCGGTCCCGGTCCTTCAGCCGTGCCGCTGGCCCCCGCGCCGCCTCAGCAAATGGCCATGGACGATGCCAACTCCAACGATGGCCGCAAGGCGAAGCGCGAGCTGTCGCAGTCCAAGCGCGCCGCTCAGAACAGAGCCGCACAGGTGAGCCTTTTCCTCTTCTTGCTTTCAATTGCCTTTTCCCCCCTCCAGTTTTTGTTGCATCTGCCTCCTAGAATGGAGCCGTCGGGCTGTTGTCGGTTGCTGGGCAATACCGCGTTTGTCAGCAAACAGACCGCGCCGGCATCGCCCGGATTCTTTCGCAACACTTGCGTCAAGCCATTGCGCCTTGCCATCTTCTTCTAGTATAGACAAACTATTGGCACATGCATCAGTTGGCTTGGCATGTGTCTAATTCATGCCAATGGTGACACACAAAGCTAACCCAACATTTCCCCACAGAGAGCTTTCCGACAGCGCAAGGAGGGTTATATTAAGAAGCTCGAGCAACAAGTTCGTGAGCTTGCAGAACTAGAGCATTCATATAAGTCGATGCAATCCGAGAACTACGCTCTCCGAGAATATGTGATTCACCTGCAATCCCGACTTCTTGACACCCAGGGCGAATTCCCCCCGCCCCCTCCAAACGTCAATCTCTCGCAGCCTTCATCTGCTGCTCCTCCTCCGCCACCCACGATCCCTGAGCAGCACCATCAGCCGCATCAGCAACAGCATCAACACCAAGCACCGCCGCCGCCGCAACAGCCTCCCAACAGCAGCAATTCCGGTGTAGGCACCCCCCTCGAGGCCGTGGCGCAGGCCGTCGCGGGACTAACCGCCCAGGAGCAAATGGTTGAGCGATCGCAGACCTATCCCAGCCCACCATTCAAGTCCGATCAGCCAGGCGAACGAGATGGCAATCCCCACCCAGCTTCGGAGGACTTGAGCAGGCAACTGAATCCTGAAGAGCGACCAGCCCAAGCTTAGGGGGCATATAATGGATCGCCAGAATGGGCAATCCCCCATGGACTTGATTTCCAGAAGTGTTGTTTTTTTAAAGGGCGGCGTTGATGGCTCTCATTGCGTTAAACGTGTATGCGTGTGCATAATTAATCAATGCACACCCTTCACTTGTCTTTTTTTTTTTTTTTTTTTTTTTTTTACTTGCCTATTCCCTTTATTGTTTCCCTTTTATCCTCTTTTTTATTTAGTCATGGAAAGGGGGTTAAATCGATGGTGGGCGTTACGGAAAGGGGGGCAAATTATTTGTGTCTAGTATGACTTTGAATCTCTTTTTTGGTGTCCCATGTGTGTCTTTGAGTCTCTTTTATTCTTCTTGGACTGTTTGAGGCTATGTGACTTGGTGCGGCTTAGCAAGATGACTAAAACTCTTTTTTTCGTTATCTCCCTCTTTTTTCTCTTTCTTTCTTTCTTTCCTTCTTTCTTTCTGTTCTTTTGTACAGGCTTTCTTTCGTGATATCAAACAGAGTGAGGTAGTTAGGATGCGGAGTGGGCTGCTGTGTGTTGTAGAAGGAGATTCTTTGAACAAAAAAGGGGAAACTGGACACCGGAGTTCTTTTGATAAAGACTTTGGGAGTAGAAGGAAGAGGCAGATATATATACTACTACTAGGTATGTCGAGATACCTACTAATGTATGTGTGTGAGCGTATGGGTTATGGAATAGGTATTTTTCTCATAGGAGATGGATGTGATAGTTGCACTCAAGCTGGAGAAGATTTTTTAATGATACTATTGAACACAGTTCCATTCTAATGTTATACGTGACGAAGCGTTAAAAGTTGTAAAGAAATGGAAATTACCCGAGCATAAAAGAGCAAACTACCTGTAAAAAGAATTACAAATTAAGGTAAAAAAGGGGGAAAACGAATCCTTTTCAGCCCAAACAATTTCACGCGTATGAATTGCCCATGTCGTGCTCCTATACTTTGGTTAGCAAATGTAATCTTCATAGACAAGAAGAGAGAGAGGGAGAAAGTCCAAAATCTCACCTTAATATACTCCGGTCCCTTTTCCTGATACTCCTCCCGCGATATCGCCGCCGTCTTCCAAGCCGACGACCCAACCCACCCGGCAGCCCCCTTCCACGCATCCAGCAGCGCATCCTCCGCCCTCCTCACATGCAGCGGCGCATCCGCCGGCAGCAGGGACCTCAGACCATCGCGCACGCGCTCGTCAAAGTTGCGGAACAGGGTGTTTCCGCCCGTGAGGAAGATGTCCTTGAGGAAGTCGTCGCGGTTGGGCAGCGACCCGAGGCGCTGGTTCAGCACGTCTCCCGCAATCTCGATGATGCCGGCCTGGTCGACGCCTGCAATGGACGGGCGGAAGACCACCTCCGGCACGCGAATGCGCTCGACGTTGAGGTGGATCTGGTGCAGCTCTGCCTGGGAGGCCGGGTCGATGGGGCGCGGGCCGCGGGCGAAGGCGTGCAGGAGCGACTTTGACCAGACTGTCTGGGCCTCCTGGGTGTGTTCGTAGGTGAAGTTGGGGTCGTACTTTAGCAGGTCCTGCTCCAGCGTCTTGAGGGTCGACGCGAGATCTTCCTCCTCTTGCTCCTCGTCGCTGTTGTCGCCCACTGCGATTTGGCGATACACGCCCCAGTCGTCGTCGTTGGCGCCAAAGTTATCGTCGTCACCGCCGCGCCGCCTCTTCTTCGTGGGGTTGTCCGATGCGAGGTTGGCGATGCTCTTCATTCGGATTTGGGAGGCGAGGGATTTGCGGTTGCCGAGGTCCTGCTTCAGCCTGTCGCGCTCCTTGATCTTCTGGAGGGCTTCCTGGAGAGCCTGATGCTTCTCACCAAGCCATCCTTCAAGATCGTTCTCGCGGCGTTCCTGGTCTAATCGCTCCTCCTCAGCGATGCGAGCTTTCTCGGCTTCCTTTTCGGCTTTGGCACGAGCACGAGCCTCATGATTGGATTTCATGAGTCGCTGTTGACGTTTCTGCTTCAGTTGTGCCTCGTCGAGCTCCTCATCAGGTACTTCCAGGAGGCTAAAGTCTGGCTGCTCTTGTTCTTCCTCAGGGTCACCACCAACATCCTTGGTGCGGGCTTTCTTGATCGACTTTTCTAGTTCCTTGATGATCTTCTCGAGCTGGTTTTCATCCTTAATGTCGTGGCTGTCGAGAAGACGTCGTGTTTCCTTTTTTGTCTCGTCAACGATTTTACCCTGAAGGTTCTTGTAGTATTCCAAATCCTGCTCCTTCTTGATGAGCTTCTCGAGCCGCATCTTGGCAGCCTGCTCCTGTAACCTTCTTCCACTCTCCTTTTTGCGCTCTGCAATGCGATCCAACTCTTCCTGGCTCTTTTGAACTACCACCTCCTCTGTGTATGGGTACTGGATGACAATATCTCGGTCCTCTAAGCCCGTCCAGTCGAGGTAGTCGCGAATCTCGGTATCGTAATCCTTGGAGACATAGAAATGATCCCGCACCATATGCTCTGCTTGCGAAGAGTTGAGTTTGCCTGTAAAAGCAGGATACTTTAACCGAATCAGCTTCAGCAGATACTCGGCATTATGATAACCGCCCCAGTTTAGTCTTGTAGCCTGTGACAGGAGCGCTTTCGAGTTATAGACTGGTATTATGTGGGTGGATGTGTGGGAAGAAGACACCACGAGTCCCGTCTTTCCCTTATTGTATCTGTACGAGAAGAGCGAATCGATACCGTAGGCGAGAGACGGTGCGCCGTAGCATTCGAAGATGATCTCGGTCATGGCTAGACGTTGGATTTAATGTTAGCTATAACATCTTTGACATGAGGTTTGTCATGAAAGGCTAAACCGGAACTTGCATTTCCTTGAGTAAGGCAGATTGGCAACGGCCTCAGTCATCACAATCGGCACGTCAATGCCACCACTCGCATCGTTCATGCCCAGCTTCAGAAAGATGTAGTCCAAGACGTGCTCTGTCACGTCCCAGTTACTTATGATGCCGGTGCCGGCTTCGAATGCGTTTCGAATGTGGCCGCGCGCCGTGGTATCGGCATAGCAGTCTGAGCCAGCAAAGGAGAAGGTCTTGCCGAGCTTTCGATCGCGGTACTTGGCCATGACGGGCGGTATGTTTAATCGAGGCGCGGACTCGAAGGACCAGCCTGCTCGAACGGCGGAGGATCCTGCGACCTGATTAGCCTTCTCCCATGCTCATTTCAAGCTTGCGTCGTCTGCAGAGCTTACCATTATCTATCACGATGGCAGCGTTGCCGGGCTGCTCCAGAGCTTTCTTCCGGCCATCAGACTGAGGCTCGATGAACTTTTCAAACTTGGTCTCCTTGACGGGGAATATTTTTGCTGGCGGGTATGTCTTTTCGGGAGGCGCCTGGGGCATCCGCTCGTCGATTGCAGATGGAGCCATGATGTCGTATCCAAGGGAGTTTTATCGATCGCGAGGCAAAGTGTGGGATGGACTGTCTAGGCTGAAGAAGAGATCATGATGGGAATCCAGTCGGTGTGTGCGGGTGATGATGGGAGGGAGAGCCAATCGAGGGATGGCCAATTGATGTGGCGCTCGGAGATTTTCCTCGAGGCTTTCGGGCTTTGGAAAAGGTTCAATGGATAATCGCGAGGCTGCAAGGCTGATGACGGCGAACGGCATTGCGTGGGTCCTGGCCGCTAAACACAAGCGCGTCGACGCTTCTTTTCGCAGCTTCACGGTCCCTTGGGCAGGGAATACAGAATGCACGGTACATGGAGGGATTCCTGCATATTTCAACAGAATATGTTAATTCTATCACGTTGCAAACTAGCAACTTTGATGTTAAAATTGTTAATAATTTTTTATTATTTTTTTCTTCTTCTTTTTGTTTGTGTTATATGCATCGCGCATTACAGGTATCTTGAACGTATGTAGCCTGTCTCTCCATGCTTCCCGTCATACTAGCCACTCCCCTTATGTCAAACAACTTTGCGCCAGCATTTCTCATGACGGAGGCTTCAGGTTATCAGTTGCTACATCACATCACACAATTAATATCCATATAAAAGCAGTAAAGAGCCACGCAAAGATGCCAGACTCACCTTCTAGATGGAATAGGACATTGGACTGGTAGTTTTTAAACATCTGCGCGACGAGCTCAACGTTCATGTTTTGGACGTTTATCTCCTACGTGGTATTAGCCAGCTCCAGAATAGAATGACAGATTTTACCCACCTGCAGGCTCTTGTTCATCACAACAACCGCTTCATTCAGTTTTTCCTACTCTCATTAGCGGGAAACTTCGTATCAGTGGTCTTGATTGGGCTGTCATACCACATTGGTGATGATGCGCGATAGCAGCAGGTTCTGCTGATGCTCGTGCGGGCTTTCCTATTCGAATCTTAGCAAACAAGCGTTGGGAATTATATACACATATATGGTGATGACAATAGCTACCATTTTATCTTCATAAACAACCGCTGCTTTACAGAAATGGAAGACTGAAAAGGCGAATGAAACAAGAGCTTGGGACGGAGGGGCGCGCAGCTTACACTGTACCTCAAACCATGACTAAGCGCGTAATCCAAAGCTAAGATGCACTGGCTGGTGATCAGTTGATCCCTCCAAGGCACATGATAATTTCGCTTCATCTTCCATTATATCTCGTCGACCATCACGAACAAAACCTTAACCTCGTTATACTCTAGATTTCCCTTCAGCTATATACCAGTCTCCCTTTCACAATGGCCGCTCCCACAGAAGCGCAGCTCGCGCATATCGAGCTCCTCGAACAACTCGACATCCACTCCATCCACAAGAACTTCCGCAACCCCAATTGGAAGCCCAACCAGCGACGAAACAAGAACCTCAAGGCCATAGTAGGCGACGCGTCCAAACGAGAGGCCTCGGCGCTCGCCACACCGCAGGATGTCAGCGGCGACGCAACTCCCGCCGCCGATGATGGCCTATCCACCAGCGGCACTTCGACGCCAGCCACAAGCAACAACGGAAACCCGCCTCCTCCCAATCTCGCACAGGCTTCGCGTAGCTTGTCAAAGCTCGTGCTGGAGAAGTCTCTGAAGCCGCCTGGAGGAGGACTAGTAGCAGGAAGCGTGTCGGCTCCGAGCGCGACGTACACAAATATCGAATCCGCCCCTTCATTAGCACACTCGAAGCACTACTGCGACATCACGGGTCTTCCGGCGCCGTACTTGGATCCGAAGACGAGACTGCGGTATCACAACAAGGAGGTGTTTGGATTGATCAGGACACTGCCTCAGAGCTCTGCGGAACAATTCCTGGCTGCCCGTGGCGCGCATACGGTACTCAAATAAGCGCGACTTGAACGAAGATTCGAATTCGAATAGCATATTACATTACTACAAAGGCACTTGGGCGAAAGGGGGGAGGGATCAAAACTATAAGAAAGGGCATCTTGGAACCTATCGGCGTACTATGGCAATATTGTTACTTTTCATTTTTTTCAATCATTTTTTTATACTGCTCTAATCAGAAAGAAATAATGTTGGATCCACAAAGTCAAGCTTCAACTATGCACCTCCCGCCTTTCAGCAAGAGGATGGCAAATGACGCTCCGGCTTAATCGGAATCCGCGAAAGCTTTGTTTGCTCTTTGCCCTGAACGAGTACCGAAAAAACGTATGGGGGAACAACGTCTCAGTTGCCAGAGCTTGTATGGCAATGGCTGTCAGGGCAGATTGTAATGGTAGATGAATAATATCGAAACGTTCAATGACTTTGATTGCTGTTTCCGATGGTATAGAAAAGGGTGATGCCGCTGCTTTTGGTTGTGAAGCTCTTCTTTTTAGACGAGAAGCAACGTTGGCCGAACGAGAGATTGTTCCCAGATGGGACATATAGGGCCTTGAATTAAAGGCCAGCTAATAGTCGAATAGCTCAATCTCGATAGATAGTAGCTTTACCATTCAATTCCACTTACCGCAGGACGATACGCGGGCTGCTCGCGGCACTGTTGTACAGGCTCTGTCCAGAGGAAGAGAAATTACAGCTCGGTAAAATCTATGGATGCGAAATTTATTGCTGGGAAATATTCGAGATCCAGTTCGCTTATCTAATAAGTGGGGGTCGACAATCTCCAATGGCCTGTTGTTTGGCTGTGCCTCTATTACAGCAATTTGTTTTAAAAAAAGGTTATCTTCCAATCCAATTAACCATAGAACTGACGTAGAGCTGTATTAAGTATATGTCTAAGGTGCTCGCAAAGTACGTATATATACAAAACATTGAAAGAAGTCATGCTCTCGTCACCCCTTTCCCAACGCCGGTTGATGCCTTTTGCCATCTCGGAGGCTGCCGCAGCTAGGCTATTAAGCTGACTATTAATCTATTTTCCTTTTCTCGTTTTATTTTCAAAAATCATGCCCCTCTCGTTTTATCGATCGGCTTTGAAAACCTGGCGCATCTTTCTTCAAGGGCGCCTAGGCGTGTGTAATTGTTGTAACCAAGACAGGCTGAATCGAAGACTGCTTTACTGGCCCTTCTTGGCCTTCATAGCAGCCAACTTCTTCTCACGGCGTCTCCTGTGGGCATCGGCACCGGCCTCGGTGTCGAGCATGTAGTCCCACCAGCGGAAGCTGGAAGCGTAGTTGCCAATGAACTTTTCGTGGTGAACGTCGTGGTGCTCGGCGCCAGCCCAGACAGGCAGGAAGTGGCGCAAGCTCCAGGGGAAGTCGTAGCCGCTGTGGGCGTCGATGGCCTGGAAGAGACGGAGGGTGATCCAGATGTACATGGTCAGGAGGTGAAGCTTGCCGGTGATGGCGAGGACAAGGATGGGAGATCCGACGACACCGATACCGAGGAGACCAGTCTCAATGGGAGAAGCGTACTCAGCAGCCAAACCGAAAGGAGCAGAGTAAAGGTGGTGCATCTTGTGGATGCTTCTGTAGAGAGGGCCGTAGTGAAGAGTGCGGTGGAACCAGTAGTGCCAGGTGTCTTCCATGACGAAGAAGAGAGCAATCTGCCAAGCCATGGTGAAGACCGAGGGGAAAGGAATGCCGTAGTCCATGCCGAAGTAGGTGGCAATGGGGTGGAAGAACCAGATCTGAGGCAATTCGGCGGTGAAGTGGCTGATGAGGACGATGGCGGCGCAATCCCACTGCTCCTTCAAGGTGGGGATCTTCTGGTTCTGAATCTTGTACTTGTGGAAGTAAGGGATCTTGTCCATGATCATGAACGGAATGCAGCGGCCGAAGTAGATGATCTCGTGCATGAAGAAGCTGAGGAGACCGGTCGCCAGAGTATCGTTGTCCATCCACAGGTACCAAGCCTAAGTGAGAGACCCGAGTTAGGATTCATATTTTCGCAAAAATTCGAGGAAGAGAAAAAAACGTACCGCCCAGAGACGCTCAAACAAGTTCAAGTGAACATTGTATTTGCCAACTTCCTCGAGGACGTTGAAGTAGGTTTGCGTTTGGTTCAACGCGCCGAATGTCGCGTTCCTATAAAAAAAGTTGCGAGTTAGCCGTTGCCCAATCACCGTGTAGTTCGCTTTGCGGGAGCGTCTACTTACGCCACGTCCATGATTGCGGCCCAATTGTCGAGATGCTTGTACAAGAGGCTTCCAAGATATGCCGAGGGGGATGTAGAAGAAAAAAAGAAGAGAGAATTAAGGAGAGGACACAGGTGTAGATAAGGAGATGAGCTTGTCCAGCGCAAGTCTATTAGGGGACTCGCTGGTGGGGGCGGGAAGGGAGATTTTTATCGTTGGTTCGCAAAGTTGTGAACTTTTCATTGGCCCCTCCAGGCGACTAGTCAGGAGATGGGCTTTTTGGCCTACAAGCTAGAAGGTCGCAATGAGCCCACCTGGGAAAAGACATTCCGTGCTCTGCTCTGGGGATGCGAATCGGAATCACGACGGCCCGCATAGGCTTCGCCAGATTTGCAACGACGTGATAGGCTTCGTTGGGCTGAGCCGGGCGCTGATTGGCCGGATGGGTGGCGGCAGGCCCAGCTTGGTAGTGCTTTCCTGCATGGCCGCATTCGTATTCGGGTTAGCACGCCCAAAGAGGCGACTTTTTTGGCTGTAGCGGTTCGTTCTCGCAGCATAGGTACTTTCGTACCTGGACCTGCTGCAATTCCCACACACACCCATTTCCCAAGCTCGAGCTCTGAATCTGCCCATTTCATCTTATTTTGACCGCCACGCACAGGGGAGCGGCCGCCGCTCGGCATCTTTTGAGGAAGCGTTGCGGCATACAGGCATTGACTACTGTGCCAACTTGGGAATACAGTGCCTACCCCGGCTCTATATCTTACAAGTACCTAGAATTACGCTTCCAGAAGATGAGGCTGCCCAATGCTGCTGTCGCGCATGTACTTTGCACATGTATCTCGTCTGCTGAGCCAGGGTTGTGCTGCCAGCGTCCACTTTGGGCAGCCTTTGTTGTAGAGATTGATAGTGGCAGATCTAAGCTTGATGCCCGATAGTACAAGCACTACTAGTAGTACATTCTGTGTTTATTTTCAAGCTATGTCGTGGATATTGGGGTTGATAGTTGCTGTCGAGTTGCCGTACTTGCAAGTTGCTAGGCTGAACGACTTGCCCCTATTGGACAAACGCCTGCGTATAGCATTGGCAAAGGCGCAGAACCAGTGACATCACAGCCAATGGCAGCTTTCACAGCTGCGCTCAGCCATTGTCATTCATCATCAGCTCGCCTCCTTCATCGTCCTCAAATTATTCACACTTGTCGCCCCTATTTCTCTGCATGACGTGAGCTGTTCGATTTCGCTCCGAGTACGAGCCATCCAGCGATCTTCGCGCACGAATTCGAACTGCCCCGAAATATCTCTGTCTCAAGCTCCAGCAAAAAAAGAGGGAAAAAATCGGGCACAAATTTGCCCCACGCACATCGCATCAGAGACCAGAACCGCCCGCCTCCGCCTTTCATCGCAGAATCGAATGGATCGATAATAGCCAACTGTGCCCACCCGTTTGCGCTCTGCCCCTTCGGCCAGCTCTGCTCCCGGACGCTGCCTGTGGTGTGATGGTCTGACCATCGTCCGGACTCGACCCCACTCATAGCCCGGCCCAGCTCCAGCCGAGATCGATGCAGATTCAGCAAGGTTCTGATACCAGCACGGTGGTTAATCTGGCCCTGGTCTGATCATTTCACCGGCTCGTACGAAGGGCGAAGGGCCTACGATTTTAAACCATGTCGTTGGTGGCAGAGTGAGTTCCGCTTCTTGACCTTTTGCGGCTTGTTTGCCTGGCCCCTCCAATAGGATGGCTTGCTATTACCCAGATAGCATCACCAAGCAACTACCGCACATCTCCTCCGTATTACGCAGCTGTGTGCTGACTTGACACCCCTCTGCGCCAGCCAGGTGCGTCGCCTGGATGCGTACCTCGACCGCCTCCCTGTCCTGTCCGAGGAGACATCTGAAGATGGAGCTTCGGAAGCTGGGCACGTTTTCGCCACTGCAGAGGTGCTGGACGCTCCGCGACTCGACCAGTTGCTGCACATTATTCGCTCGCTGAGCACAACCTCTTCCTCAGAGCCGTTGCTCAACATCCAACGTGTGAAAATCCTCCTCAACGAATCTGGCATTGCTACGATTGCAGATGATGTCCATGGCGCTGCATCGGAAACCCCCGCACGAACCAAGACGCCATACGAGAACGAGATCGAGTGGCTCCTAGTCTCCAAAGCAACAGTCCAGGTCTATGGAGCTATCCTCAACACCTTGGTCGATCGCATCATCCCTCTTAGCGATGATATGTGGTATTGGGATGGGGTCTTGAGCTCCTACAGCTACAGCAGTATATACACCGTGCAGACATCTCCTCTACGGCTATGGGCCTGGTCGCTTGATATATATCAGGCCAGTCGGTCACGGCTACGCTCTTTGTCCGCAGCAGATGCTTCGGCTGAGCTTGTCGAGTCTACAAGATCCACTCTATCACAGCCATGGAGTAGATTCTATGGTGTTGTTCGAGAAAGTATCCGAGAGCACTCGTTTGCTAATCTCCAGCAAAAGGTGCTTTCTCCTGTTGCTTTATCTCGAGCCGAGGCCCGCCGGAAACAGGCACATCTGCGAAAGCTAAGAGAAATGACAGCCAGTGGCCTTGGAGTGCTCATGGACGAAGGGCTTCAGCTTGGGCATGACGACGAGAGAGCTGGAGTGCAGGATCATGAAGACCTCAAGGGCGTCGTCGAGCGAAGCGTAGCACTGATGGACATGGTCCTCAAAGAAGCAAGCAGTCTGGATATCAACATTCCCGACTTTGAAGAAAAAGTATTCGCAGGCGTCGAAGAAGATGCTGAGCTATCTGTCCACGTTGAAGAAGACATGACGCAATACCGTCCGAGCACGCTGGCTCGCCGTCTGCTTCAGATCATTGACAAGACTCTTCCTCAACATATTAACGCTATGCAGGTTCTCGCAGATGAAAACGGCCCACCCCCGGTTATTGTGCGATATTGGCTGCCTGCTCTGATTGGTCTCACCTCGTCTACAACTATCCTTAAGATCCTGGTCAATCGCAAGGCAGATATCATAGACTGGGTTGCGGATTTTGGTAGTACATTGCGAGATTTCTGGCTTAACTGGGTTGTTCAGCCGACCGAGAAGGTCATTAAGACTATACGGCACGACGAAACCAGCGAGATTGCGATTATGAGCAGGGATAGCCTCAAAGCTGACCGTGAGAGCTTGGAACGGATGGTTGTAGACTTTGCTACGGAGAAACCCCATTTTGCGGTTGGCAGCTCATCCATAACTGACGCCCAAATTGCTGAGATTCGCTCCAAGGTAGCTGAGGGTGATGTAACTCCAGTCTTGAAAGCATATGAGCAAGAACTGAGAAAGCCTTTTGTGGGTGCTGTTCGCGGTGACCTTGTCCGTTCTCTCCTGATCCAGGTTCAAAAGACAAAGGTTGATCTGGAGGTTGCTATGACGGGTATTGACTCGCTCCTGAAGAGCCAAGAACTTGTCTTTGGCTTTGTGGGATTAACTCCTGGCATCTTTGTCTCGGTTGGTGTCTTTCAGTATCTCCGCAACATCTTTGGTGGCCGATCCGGACGGCGCCACAGCAAAGCTTCTGGCAAGGCTATCCGCATCCTTCGAAACATTGACCGCATCCTGTCTGAGGCGAGGCCCACGGAGAACAACGTCTTGTCGTACAAGGATCACGGTCTTTTACTGTGCGAAGTTCACGTGCTTCGTAGTTTGGCTGGCAATTTGATGCCGGATAACCTGCAGAAGGAGTTTTTGGAGGATTTGGATGACCTGGCGAATGTCAAGGGGGTTCACATTCAAGCAAAGGCTTTGGAAAGAATTCGCTGGGCTTATGCCAGATGGATTAGGTAGAGCAGAGTAGCGAGCATGCAATTTTGAATGCTTAAAAGGGATTTTCAAGTCTAGAAAATACCTTTACTGTATTATTGCCGTGGATAGAAAGCAAGCAATAGAACATGTACCAACACGAGTTGATCATTTGTTTTTGTATACTTCTACTCATTTATAACGCTGTGCTCAATATGCGAACTATTCTATTGTTTTAGGTGCAGTGTGGTTGGACTGAGCGAAATTATAGAAGACATACTGCATACATTACAGTTTGAGTGTTGGCAAAATCTATAATAATATATTATGAGTAGGATTGATGTATATATGTGTGCGTATGTGTATATGAACTGAATTATAAACGCATCGTCAACTTGAGAGCATCGAGAAGCTTAGCTAGCAACGTCTTCGCCTTGCTACTTGTTAACCCTAGAGGCGATACGGGCTGAATCCCAGGCTTAATCCCAGGCTTAATCCCAGGCTGAATCTGAGGCATTGGATGTCCAGCAGAACCAATTAGATATGTAGTTACGTAGTATTGTAGCCGCAGTTCCGTGCGGGGTCCATCGCGCATTAATTTCACCATCTCCAGGCTGTAGTTCGAGGGACCAGAGCTTGAGCTTAAGTATTTCAGAAGGCCGCCATAATTCGTAAGAGGCTCTGGTTAATAATATTCACTGAGCGCAACGTAAGTCATACATTGAACGATCAAATCAAACCAGCCTATAAATTGGCACAACCGGAGCCACCTGTACCTGGAATCTCGTCATGGTGCCACGTCCACGGAGCAGTGATGACTTTCGGTTTGCCATCATTTGCGCACTGCCATCCGAGTACGATGCCGTCTACGATTCCCTCGATGACATTTGGGACAAGGATGAGGGTTTAGGCACGGCTACTGGCGACCCGCGTATTTATACTACGGGGCGAATAGGAAATTTACCTGTTGTTCTTGTCCTATTGCCAGGGATTGGCAAAAGGGAGGCGGCGAGCGGCGCTGTAGAGCTGCGTATGAGCTACCGCAATCTGGCTATCGCTTTTTTGGTTGGAATCTGCGGTGCTGTACCAAAACCTCACATTGGGACTGAGATCTTGCTCGGAGACATTATCATCAGCAGATCCCTGGTGCAATACGACTTTGGCCGGCAAAACCCCAATGGATTTGAGCGAAAGAATAATGTCGATGCTGCACTGGGCAGGCCTAATAAGAAGATTCGCGCTTTAACCGCGTTGCTCGGTACTCGCCCAGGCCGTGATGAGCTCGAAGGCAGCGCCCTGGAATACCTACAACAGCTTCAGACAAAGATGGCCAGCACTAAGCACCGAGGCATATACGACTACGTAGGAATTGCACATGACCAACTCTTTAATTCAAAGTATCGGCACAAACATCGAACCGAAGCCTGTGACATTTGTCAAGCTTGTCTCACTGACAATGATCCGGTCTGCAGCGAGGCGGCTGAACGAACATGCATAGAACTTGGATGTAGCGAGGGAGAATTAGTTAATCGAACTCAACTGCAGCAAAGACAGCAAGACGCCATTGATGCAGCTCCAGCTCTAAATGTGCATATAGGGACGTTTGGATCAGCCGACACCGTGATGCGATCAGCACAATCACGTGACATCATTGCGAAGAGAGAGAAGGTGATTGCATTCGAGATGGAAGGCGCCGGCGTGTGGGACGAGATACCCTGTATTATCGTCAAGGGAGCTAGCGATTATGCCGACTCACATAAACACAAAAAGTGGCAAGATTATGCGGCTGGGGTGGCGGCATCGACAGTAAAAGCCATACTTGGAAGTTATTTCCAGGAAGCACAAGAAAAGAAAACAACCCCCAGTGAGTATTTGCCCTCTATGAGAATTTTTCCCTTAGGGTTAGAAAAGCACGTATACATTAACTTCTATTGATCAATAGGCGGTAAACCTAGGCGGTTCGCTCGCAGCATTCGCTGTTACAAATGTCAGTGCCAGTGGCTCCCTTCATCTTATGCATAAGATTAACATCAAATAACATAGGCCTTGAATTTGGACATTACGCAAGCGCGCCTCACTGCTTTATATGTCAGTTTTAATTCTTCTTTTTATCTTACGGATAATACTAATACTTTTCTTCAATTGTATAGGTGGAGAATATGGGCATGGTGCATACGACCTTCACTGTCGTAAATGTCAGTGCTAGTTTCTCTTTTACCTTATGAACAACACTAATCATACTGATAAATGGTATAGGTGATGGATTTGGACATTATGATGATGAGCCTCACTGCTATAAGTGTCAGTCTTAGTGCTTCCCCTTATGAATGATACCAGGACTAATACAAGGTATAGGTGGTGAAGTTGGATTTTACAACAATAAGTCTCACTGTTATTATTGTCAGTGTTTAAGCCTCCCTCATCTTTACGAATATTAATATTAAATAATATAGGCCATGAATTTGGGCATTATGCCAAAAACTGCCCAATGCGATAACTAGTAACTTTTATTTCACCTCAATCGGTAGTTTACGCTTGAGAACATGACTGCATTTAGCAATTTGTCAGTGGATAAGTCATTTTAGACTATATACTAGAGCGACAGTTTAATAAAACTCGATAGATTACGGGAAATCTCTTCACAAACTTAAGATATCGCATAGATAACAAGAGAGACTGATGTAATGTTGTAGATTTATGATTTGGCGTATATGGGACTTGAGCTATAAGTAGTGAATCGTTGGTTATAATAGGGAAGCATCCATCAGTGTGTCTAATACATGTAATAAATAAAGCATGAAAGCATCCCCGAAACAATCTGCTACGTATAAATGCTCATACTATTGCTGATGCTGCTTGATGATCTACTATATTTTGTTTAATCAACCCCTATGTCTAAATGCTGTTGACTATGCTAAATGCTAATTATGCTGTTTTAGAATGCAATATCAAAGAAGACGCTTTGTTGAAAGCGCTTCGAGTATATCTGCCCATATTGCGCCATACCCTCCATACCCTTTTGCCTACTCTAGCCGTAATTATTATTGTGTATAAATGCAAGATTGAAAATCAAACGGATATAAATATAAAGAGAAAGAGAAAGCAAAACTATGACGTGATTTATGCTTCACTATCACTGATAGGTGCTTGCTTCTCTTTGAGGTCCTTGAGGCAAGGAGCAACAAACATTTCGCCAGTAACGACGCGGTGTATCGTCCTTAGGCTGACGACAATCCAGAGAAGGACGACTATGAGAGAGATGATCTGTGTCTTTTGTTAGAAAGAGAAAGAGAGAAAAAAAAAAAAGAGTCAGAGACAGATAGAACGTACAGTAGTTATATACTTGAAAAACTCGCTTCCCAGATTCTGCCACAGAGCGCTGGTGCAAGTTGCCCACACGCCCAGCGGGAAAGTAAATCCCCACCAGCCCATGTTGAAGGGGAACGACCGCGTGGTTCTCAAGATGATGAGAGCGAAGCACACCCAAGCCAGGGCGAAGCCCCACATAACGATACCGAAGAAGATGCCGAGGAAGTAGAGGAACTCGGCGCCGCGGGTGGGATCAACGCCAGCGACGTGGAACATCTCCGTGTGAGGGATGACCTTGAGGGCGACCCTGCCGAGCTGCTGGATGCCGAAGCCGCCCTGGCCAAGGGGTCCGACGGGAAGGAAGACGGAGACGATGACCTCTCGCGGCGGCAGCGAGTGGACGGTCAGACGGTGGAAATAGAGGGCCATGACGCAGGCGGAGAGGGCCTGGCCGATGCCCCAGAGGACGTAGGAGACGACGAGCGTGGCATAGGCGTGGCTGATGGAGGGGAGGGCTTCAGCGACGATGCCGCCAGTAGCTGCTGCGACGACGGCCGGGACGATGGGCAGGAGGAGCGCGGCCGTGGTCTCGCTGAGGCCGGGGCGGTGGCGGTGCATGACGATGAAGGGCATGGAGATTGCGGTTGCGAATGAGACGAGGACGTCGATCCACCAGAAGGCCCAGGCGAGGTAGACGAGCCAGGGGCCCCATTGGGCGCAGGAGAAGATCATCATGTTGATGATTGCTGGGGGTTGCGTGTGTTAGTCGTGATGATTTTGAAATTTAGACATGTCAAAGGATTGAGAAAAAAACATACTTGCAAAGCCCATCGGGAAGCAGCCCAGGAAGAGAGATTGTGCAGGGTGAGAAATCATGGCGCCCCAAATCTCCGGGTAGATGGTGTATCGTAGTAGGGAGATTGTGAAGAAGATTGTGAAGAGGAGGATGTTGAGGGCGAAGAAGATGTAGGAGATGATGTGTAGCCAGTAGCCGTTCCAGGGGAGGTTGTGGAGGAGGATGGAGACGATGCCTGTGCCCATGTTGACGGCGAACCATCTGTTTGATATTGTGTTAGTTGAGGTTGACATCAAATGTCATGTAAGTGTGTGTGGTGTAAATAGCAGCATATAAGTGTGTCATGCAGTACAAGTACACACAGGCGACAACTTACGATGGAGTAAAGTTGCGGACGATTCTCCGCCAGCCACGGTTATTCTTGCAAAGCCTTTGAGAACATGAGTCGTCGTGGTTAGCTGCGACTTGGTTGTCTGCGGCGGGCGTGGATGCCCCGGCGGTTGCTATCGCCATGATTGAGAAACAGAGGTGGTCGAAATAATGCAACCCGGTATCAAGTTGAAGAGTCCAAAGACGATTCAAATGCTGTTTTGAATGAGACCTGGGGAAAAAAAAAAAAGCTGGAAAGAGGCTTTGGCAGCTTCCGTTTATATATAGTAGATGTATAATTAGATTTGATGACGAAATGGTTCCTTTTTCCCGTTCCGTAAACTCATAAACGTCGGGCACCGGGGCTTGACCTGTATGGTTGCAAAAGCCCACTAAAAAAAAGAGATGCCGTTTGGTAGGCGGAGGTCTCTCGGAGAGCCGGTAGCGTAGTTTGCCGGAATAGCTGAGCCGAAAAGGGTGGCAGACAGATCTGATTTGTTACGCGTGCACGTTGGTTTAGACAACTCAGTCGCCGATTATTGCTAAGATGAGAACCTGAGTTTTGTCTCTTTTTCACAGTTGTAATGCCTTCTTTGTTATGGAAATTGGAACAGTGGCAACAATTCATGAGGATGAGCTGTTGCATTTAAGTCTAGACGGTTCTCTACAAGCCAGTCATATGATTCACACGTTTGCCGCACCGATTCCCATTTTTCAGCTACGGCCTTGCCTGTCCCGTTTTTTTTTTCACATGGAGAAAAAAAAAATTAACGGCTTGTATCCACCAATCTCGAAGTTCTAGAAGGGGGCACTCGGCAGCCGCATTTCTTCTTCTGTTTCCGGTGTGGTTGGCCGCTCTGCACGTCTGACATAAGGCTTGCTGGGTGGCTCTTATTCGCTGAAGGAGCTCGGCATCGGCCGTGAGGAGCGGCTCTCGGGGGATTCGGATTGCTCGGGCCACGGGCCGATACGCGACGAAACTGGCACGCTGGAGATGCTTTTACAAGGTGCATTGGACGGAGATGCATTTCTCCTTACTACTTATTCGCCCTTTTTTACTACTTTCTAGATTTCATATTGAGGCTGTGACGCCGACGGGCATCGGAGCGGATAGAGAGATATGTAGATGACGGTGCCGAGGCCTTGTTAGAAGATGGAATTGCACCAGACATCCAACGAGATGGCATATGCAAACACTCCTTGAGCGGCTAATGCGCTTTGACGTGCAAGCCATCAGATAACGGAATCTCTTGGCATCTACCACTACTAGCAATCCTCTCTCACAGGTGCCTTGGGACCTGGGGCTGTGGGTTTTACTTCCCCGCATATAGAACCCTCCATATAAGATGGCGGACCGTCGGCGCAAGAGTTCTTGCTAGTGTAGAAATCGATGAGCTTGTTGTAGCTGCGAGTCAGTATCCATGGCTTGGTGCTTGGGAAAGATAAACAATCGTCGCCTCTTGGGTACTTGTGCGGGCGAGGAAACCTTTGCAATAGGGAGTTTACTTGCCCATGCGCGAAGATGGGGATTCTCTCAAAGTTTCTTCACAGTCAGATTTGCTCAAGAGAAGCTGCCTCTTGGTCGTTTTTGATTGACCAAGCCAAACGAAGCTGGGCGCAAAGCTCTCATTGATGCAAGCACTTAAGAGCGCTGTGGGAGCTTGAAACGAGCAATTGAATTGGCTATTCCCCACAGCGTATGTGAACGCGACGAGCATTTCATACACAACATCATAGCTCAACTTCTTTGACTACACAATGCTCAGGTGCCATGCTCATACTCTGACTTGGTCACACGCAATAGTTTCTTATTCTGCTAAGAACTTACTATGTAAATGTATGTACTGAATGAAAGTCTACTGTTTTACTTTTGGGTTTTGCCCACTGCTGCTGAATTTCCGTAAAGGCCGTCGGCAAGCGGGCGTAGAGCGGCTATCGGCGGCGGCTACCGGAGATGTCTGGGTACCTTACCTTTGTACCTCCCTCCTTGCCGTATCTTACCTAAGACAGTGTCTCGAGCTAAGTGTCAATAACGGCTACGGTGTACTTTCCTCTTTGCTCTCTCTCTCTCTCTTTTCCTTTTCCCTTTTTTTTTTTCACTTTAAAATAGCGATAGACGGCTCAGGGGTGCTCCGTAGATAAGGACAAAAGATAAGCAAGGACAGGAGAAGGTTCAGATTGCTGACCCCTTTTCACTTACGAGCCGTAAGCTCAGCCATCGAAAATCCTCCTACGCTCCGTCTTGAGTTTTTACAGTAGTAGCGTCTTGGTAGCATAGCGCTACTGCGGCGCTGTGCTATCGGGTTTCATGGCCCCACGCTCAGCGGGAACTTTGCAAATCGCATCGCAAAACATTTCAAACACCGTCTCAAATCTTGAAATCTCGATAGCCTGTCGCAATGCGCCCATTAAGACCATTGCATACCAAAAGTGCATGACCAGAGTCCGGAGATAGAATGCCGATCTTTTTGAGAGATGGGAGAATCTGATGTCCCCTCCTGCTGTCACCATCCGATCAATTGATGGCTGCCTCTGTCCGTTCGCTTTGTGTCATCGCCCGCTGCTCCGCTTAAACCATGGCTGGCCATTACGCGCTCTTAGCGTCCTATTGTCCAACCAGATTGTGCAAAACGTGCGCAACGTAATCCACCGATGGTTGCCAGGTGTATCCGTCCCTCGTACCTGCGATCTTCGCCCTTCCCTTTTTTCGTGTGGCTTGGAGTGACGAGGATTTCGCTGGCCGACACCGGGTCCTTATCCACCGTCGGGGGTTACGCTCAGCTGACCTGACGCGAGAGACACTGTCCATCCCCGCTCCAGTCGGTGTGTCGTCTTGGCTGTGCATCTTCGATAACTGTGATAAATGTCCCCATTGCATCGTCCTCTCATATCGTCCCAATAGATCGCCAATAGCCCATACATATCCACCCACGCAATTCGTCTTTCATATAGCATCTCATCAATCATGGCCATGAATGTCGTGTCAAGCAGCCACGCGCTCGGTGTTGTGGGCGACGTCGTAGCGCAACGGGAGAAGGATCTTTTTGAAGAGCTCGTAATGGCGCTCAAGGAAGGCCTTGGTCCATCGTCTGGGTTGACGTCCGAGGATGTCGACGTTGGCTACCTGATGGAGCTGATGCGAGCATATGACGGTGGCGACATGCAATGGTCCAAGTATGCCTTCGGCGATGCTAGCAGAGGCTACACTCGTAACCTTGTTGATGAGGGAAATGGCAAGAGCAACCTGGTAGGTCATGTCTTGAGGTCCACCTCGGGGGGTGGTGCAATATCACTCGAAGCCATCGGTATATTGACAAAGAGCGAAACAGCTTGTACTTGTTTGGTCTCCAGGAAAGGGAAGCCCCATCCACGACCACGGAAACGCACACTGCCTCATGAAGATACTGCGCGGAGATCTCACTGAGACCCGCTATGCTTTCCCAGAAGACGACGAGCCCGAAGGACCGATGACTGTCATCTCCGAAAAGACATATAGAGAAAACCAAGTGACGTACATGGCCGACGAGCTTGGTCTCCATAGAGTATCCAACCGTGGTAGCGACTTCGCTGTGTCCTTACACCGTAAGTTCTTCATCTGGCACCGCAACACTTGTCATGGACCCAACTAAAGAACTCTCCAGTGTATACTCCTCCCAACGTCGCTAGACAGGGCTGTCACATCTTTGACGAAAAGACTGGCCGGAGAAGCCATGTGCCTGGCTGCATGTACTTTTCAGCCTATGGCCGCGTGTTGAAGGAGTAGCAAGCATCGCAACGTTTGCATCGGGCATGGCGATATGGCGTTCGGTATTTCTCGTTGTTTTGTTCCCTAGATTGAATCCTGTCGTTTAGTTTCTGCTTCTGGGTATTCTTGTATAGCATCTGCTGCGTTCATCCACAGCAGGTGGAGAGGCGGTCCTCATCGACGGCCTTGGTGGAGAAGCATAGCGTTTTTTGTACCAAATGAAAGGCCTCATCTCACAGAAGCTCGCCTGCCCCAGTGAAGCGTAGAGAAGAGTGTAGTTGGAAGAGGAGAGAGGACTGGTCGCATGTCGTTGATATTACTGCTTGAATCCGCAGAGCCATCGATTGCGTGATTGCAGCTAGACCTAAATGGGGACAGCTTGGAGTGCTCCTCTGAGCGGATCTCGGCGCTCTATTTTTGTATGGCAGTACGAGAGTACATGTCAAACTGCTTAGTCACTTCTCGCTACAAGTGTCAGACTACCACCTCAATTCTACTGCAGTAGGTAGTCCCTGAAACTAGTACTGCCAATAAAGGGTGTTGGGCGTTGTCAAAGGGAGCAGTATAGCCTATGCAGAATATTTTGAGAAGTTGTTTCGCTGATTTTTAGAAGCTTGTATACGATATCTCCAACTGCCTCAAGTAGAGCTATTTGGCTGTTGTATCGCTTTGCTTCTGCTGATGGCTCGCTTGTCACATGACCTCGCGTTATCGTTATTTGCACTTAGACGCGCCAAGTGACTTGAAGCTGCTCATCATAGAAGTGACAAAAAAAAGGATAGAGGTGCTCAGCTATAGACAAACACTTTGTTTCAATATCGTCAATCTTCAAGAGTTTACGTCGTATTTTATTATTTATTTCATATCGCCTATAATTTTAAAATCGATTTTCAATATGCCTCCTCGTCGCAAGCGCCCCGCCGCAGAGGCCACCGATATTATCGATCTCACTGGAGATGCCATCCAGCCCGCTCATAAACGCCCTGCTTTATCATCCTCGCAATCTGGTGTATCATCTGGTGCAACAAGTCGCCAGAGGACCGAGGCAATTCCTTCGTCTTTCCAGCCGTCAACCCAAGACCCAGACTATTTAGATCTGACGCAAGAAGACGACACATTTGACAGGGAGCTCTACGGTACTTTTGGTTCGTTTGCCTCGATAATAATTATTCTAGCATAGTGTTAATATTGACCCAATTAACCTCTTATAGATGGCAAAATTGTGGGCGTGAGGTACTACAATGGCTATGCCTCTCCTGGTGAAGCTGTCTTATGCCAGAGAGAGCCGAGAAATCAGGTAAATTGTTCTCATTCATGTAGACTCATCGTGTTACTGTGCTGATCGGACGATAGTACGACTCCAATGCAATTCGAATAGACAACGTTCTCCATCAGCAAATAGGTCATTTACCTCGCAAAATCGTCGAGAAGCTGGCACACTATATTGTGAGTTTTGCATCATTGGCTACCCTGATTATTGCTTACTCTGCGTCTAATCTTAAATAGGACTCTGGAGATATTACTGTTGAAGGCCAAATCATAGGGGAGAAGTCCTATTATGATTGTCCTATTAGACTGTCGTTTTACGGTCCCAGCAACCCTGTAGAGCGTACCAGAATCGAGAATGCTCTAAAGGCAGATAAATTTGTCAAGGCTACCCAACTGAAACAAACCAGGAAAGCTGCCGAAGCTCATAGAGTGGCGCTTGGGCTGCATCAAACGATTTCTACCGCCGGTTTTGGTTCAAGCCAGCAGCCAGGGGCACCTGAAGTATCTCTGGAAGAACTCCTCAAGTCCAGCGATGCGGTCGAATTCCGCAAAGGGGGCGATGCCATCAAGACGCTGGCCAAGGGTGAAGAGGAACTGTCAAAGATGCCGCAGGCTGAGCAACCTAAACAGCTGAAATCTACGCTGCTGCCGTACCAACTACAGGTATACTTGAACATTCATGCTTTTTTTTTTTTTTTTTTTTCAGCAAGTTCAAGGCTAATGTCATACACAGGGGTTGGCCTGGATGCAATCCAAAGAGGACCCGCAACTCCCACCAGTTGGATCAGATGCTGTCACTCAACTATGGAAACGCGATAGCAAGGGTCGATACTGGAATGTTGCGTCCGATTTCATCACCTCGAAAGCGCCAACGCTATTTTCCGGCGGTATTCTTGCTGATGATATGGGCTTGGGAAAGACTCTCCAAATCATCAGCTTAATTCTTGCGGGTGGCCCTGGCTCAACCCTGATTGTTGCTCCGGTTAGCGTGATGAGCAATTGGGAGCAACAAATTCGAAGACACGTTAAAGAGGAGCATCAGCCAAATATCCTTGTATATCATGGTGCTAGGAAAGTGGCTGGCAAAGACCTCTTGGGATACGACGTTGTCATCACTAGCTACGGCACGCTTGCCAAAGAGCTGGATGAAGGTGGAAGCAAGACTCTACTGAGCCAAAAGAAGAATTGGCGGCGAGTTGTGCTCGATGAAGGACACACAATAAGGAATGTAAAGACAAAGGTGGCTCTGGCCGCAAGCGAGTTAAACGCCCAATCTCGCTGGGTTCTGACTGGAACTCCCATGTGAGCATCAACTCATCCTATGCTTACAATCTTTGGCACTCTATACTGACTTGTTACTAGCGTCAATTCTGTCAAAGATCTCCAGTCCTTGGTAAAATTCTTGCACATCACCGGAGGCATTGAGCAGCCCGAGATATTCAACACAACAATCACTCGAAAGTTAATGTCGGGTGAGCGCAGTGCAGAAGCAATTCTGCAATCGTTGATGCAAGATATCTGCCTTAGGCGAAAGAAAGACATGAAATTTGTTGATCTCAAGCTCCCCAAGAAGACTGAATATCTACACCGAATCACATTTCTCCCAGAAGAGAAGTCTAAATACGATGCTCTACTGTATGCCGACCCAATTAATCTCACACTCAAGATGGTTGTTTCTAAGGACTTTGTATTAACTGGCGGATAGATCTGAAGCCAAAGGTGTTTTGGAAGAATACCAGGCTAAATCACAAAATGGTCAAAAGGGCCGTTTCCAAAACGTCTTGGAGCGTCTTTTGCGACTCCGGCAGTCGTAAGTAGCCCGCTGATTGCATATTTTTGCCAGACTAACTCGTTTAAGCTGTAATCACTGGACTCTCTGCAAAGCGCGGATTGATGATTTGATGCAATTGCTCAAAGATCAAGACGTCGTACCTTTGACTGAGAAAAATCGAGCATTGCTTCAACAAGCGCTTCGGTTGTATATTGATAGCCAAGAGGATTGTGCAATCTGTTACGATACACCTACTAACCCAGTGATTACAAATTGCCAGCACGTTTTCTGTCGGCACTGCATTACTAAAGCAGTCCAGCTGCAAGGAAAATGCCCAATGTGTCGCAACCCGCTGACCGAGGACAATTTCCTAGAGCCAGCTCCCGAAGGTACTTTCGATATAAATCTTGATACAGACACGCAGAGTTCAAAGACAGAGGCGATGCTACAAATCGTGCGGGCGACATTGAAGAATGAAGGATCCAAGATTGTCATCTTTTCCCAGTGGACATCATTCCTCGACATTGTGCAGAAGCAGCTCGAAAACGCAGGATTGACGTACTGTAGAATCGATGGAAACATGAGTGCAGAGAAGCGCGATAAGGCAATCGATGCCCTCGACAACGATTCTGAGACTCGAATTATGCTCGCCAGTCTGGCAGTCTGCAGTGTGGGACTCAACCTTGTTTCTGCGGACACAGTGATCTTGTCTGATAGCTGTAAGTCTCTCCTTTTACCCGGTATCTAACCCTTCAGCCGCTGTGGCGAATGGATACTTATATGTACTTTGACAGGGTGGGCTCCAGCGATTGAAGACCAAGCGGTTGATCGAGTGCATCGCCTTGGCCAAACACGCGAGACGAAGATATGGCGTCTCATTATGGAAGGGACCGTTGAAGAACGAGTGCTGGATGTTCAACAAGAGAAGCGTGATCTTGTCAACAAGGCATTCCAAGAGAAGGGTTCCACGAAGAAATCCAAAGACACTAGAATGGGAGACGTACTGAAGCTACTTTCTTGAGTGTTTGGCCGGCACATGTTGGTTCCCACTATGCACAGAAAGCCATCTCCATATGCAACATGTCCATTTCTAAGCACACCAGGCCCAGACAAGGCCTTTTCCAATACGCTATTGCGGCATCAGGGACCCCATCATGTCAACAAAGCGGGCTGACGCAACGGGGATGCGGCCAATGCGGCGAATACAGTACTCTGATACCGATTATCTGATCAATTGGACCTGATGGCAATCCACCAATTTTTTTTCGGAATCAGCTAATTTTACTATAACCCATTGGGATTATAGCAGTAATATTAGTTTCCGAGATAAAGTGCTTACACTTGAGTGAGTCAACACCAACTAAGTTGTACATTTATGAGATATGATCAAACGGGCATAAAACATTAGCTAGGTCAAGCAGGCTATATAGGTATGTGATAGGGACTACTGCGACTAGATAGCGAGGGAATTTTTCAAAACGTCGCATCATACCTGTACATACATATCTATAAGAGGATAACAAAATCTCCTGTGGCCGGAAGCTGTGAGCAAATTCCCGCGACTTGCTCGGTTTCTCGGTCACTCAGTCAGAGAGCTCGTCGCCCCTCTTTGTGAATTTTGTCTTTTTCAACAGAAACGTCAATTGGTTAGCTAGAGGCTGGAAATTACCGAAATAGGAAACTAACATGGGCTGTATCGAGTTGGCTAACCTGTTAGAGAGAAAACACTACGATCCTGGAATAGGATAACGGGCGCATTGATTACACGCCACCGAGTGAGTTATAGGCCTACTCAGCTCAGTACATATTGGGTTGCAGAACCATTACTCAGCGCATGGCAGACTATTGGTCTTGAGCAGCCAAGTAGGTATCTCG
The DNA here is from genome assembly GCF_020647865.1 of Trichoderma asperellum. Classification (NCBI taxonomy): domain Eukaryota; kingdom Fungi; phylum Ascomycota; class Sordariomycetes; order Hypocreales; family Hypocreaceae; genus Trichoderma; species Trichoderma asperellum. The sequence goes on along the minus strand of NC_089415.1, from coordinate 3,517,008 downwards.
CTTATCTTGGTTCTTAGCGCGCATTTACGCGGAGAGGTTTTCCTTCTTTGAGCTTGACGCATGTACTATTTTGTCCTGTGGAAGATGCGTCGAAGTTTACTAAACATTGAGGACTTACAAATCGAGGCGTGTTTAGGATACACTAACGTTTTTCAGCCCCGAGAGGATGTGGAGAGGCTAGGATGAAGGTTGAAAGATTTGGGCGGTAGACAGTAGTCTATTGACAATATCTATATACTATATAAAGTTGGATATCCAACCTTTCATAGACCATAGACTTGGCGTTGAATGACAGCATTTATAAGACATTTCCCTACCTTGGCCTACGTATTCCATCCGCCAATAAAAGGATACACAGGACACAAGTCTCCAAGACTCTCCAGTAGCAGCAACCACCATGGCGGTAATCTCCACCTCACGACCACACATCCTCATCATTCCCGGCGCATGGTATCCGGCTTCTACCATGGCCTCCTTCGCCAAAGCCCTCGAAGCAGCAGGCTTTCCCACCACTGTGGTACCCACCCGCAGCGTAGGCACCAGGGACGTCAGCGTCCAAGACGACGAGGCGCAGTCCAAGGCTCTCCTCCTGCCTCTACTTGACAAAGGCAAAGATGTCATTGTCCTTGGCCATTCATATGGCGGGTTCGTAATTACGGGCCTCACCGCCATCTGGACAAGAAGACCAGAGAGGCGCAGGGCCTGAATGGAGGCATCATTGGCGTGATTTATCTTGCTGCGTTTATGCTGATTGAGGGCGAGACGACCTTTGAGATGGCGGGTGGTTCCGCATGTCCATTTGTCTCGGCAGATGATGTGAGTTTTAACCCCAGCTGAGCCCCCCCCCCTTTTTTTTTTTTTTTTTTTTTTTTTTTTTTTTTTTTTAACAAAGGCTTGCTCTATTTTATCTCTATCCAAATTCGTAGATTCTAACTCCATCGCAATTTTAGATTAAAGAGACCGTCCTTTTGTTATCAAAAGACCAAAAACACTACTTCTACAACGACCTCTCAGACGAGATAGCCGAACACATCATCGCAGCCGTCAAGGGACACTCCGGAGCGGCAACCATGTCAGCTCCTTTGGCAATAGGATGGAGGGGAAAGGCATACGATGGCCACCACGCATATATTCGCGCTATTCAGGACAATACCGTGCCCCTGAAACACCAGGATGAAAATATTGCTCGGTCGGGAGTCGAGTGGCTGGTGAAGTCGGTGGATGCTTCGCACAGTTTGTTTGTGTCGAAGACGGACGGGGTGGTTGGTTTGGTTGCGGAGTTGGTGGTGGAGTTTGCAAAGAGTTGAAAAGGGTTGAATGTTGGGGACAATAAAAAGTATACGGTGTTTTTATTACTCGGGATGTTTGTTTGCTAGTACAGTGAGCGAGTTAGTATTGTGCAAGATATGGGGAGATATGGGGCTACAATGAATATATACCAAACATTCTCATCTCCCCCCCCCCTATAGGTTCAACCAAATTTTGCAACAGGACAAACACATAAGTTGGTAGACATTATGTAGTTTGGTGTTGTTCACCACGCCCAAGTATAGAAAAGAGACAGGCGAAAGTCGAATTATTAAATGTTTCGACTTACTTACAGCGTATAAATACTAAGATCTCAGAGTGAAACTATTCTAGTGAGGCACTTATCGAAACACACTCTTATTTACTCTAAAGTATTCGAAGCGAAGTAATATATTTGCTCTAGTTACTACTGGTGTAATGTCTCCAGCCAAATTGCATCCTTTTTAAACCGGAAAATTAAAACCTCTCCCGTGATACAGCCGATGATAATTGTTTGTTCTCCAACTCTCATAGTATTCCTACCAGACTCTGGATGATACTGACCTGGCAAGAGGACAACCTTCTTACCGTTCCAGGTGATCCATGTCTCTGTGTCGGACATAACACTATAGGGGCACCATGGCTTAGATACTATCTCCACTTTTGCACCTTCTCTCAGGTCTTCGATAAGTATAGGGCCCCCTCTGATATGACATACTGAGGGTACTTGATATTGACGCTCAGTGAGTAGATACCTGACCTTGTTTCTGATTTAATCATACCCTCAGATCTTATATTCCCATCCTCCCCAGTAATATCCCATATGGATATACTTCCAGCATAAGATGCGATGAGCCTTTTGAAGTCGGCTGAGAAGGTCATAGCATTTATGCGTCCGTCCCCTCTATTTTTAATTCTTGTCAATTGAGTCGAAGAGTTGGCTTGATCGGTGTGAAGGCTCCAAAGTAGGATCTCACCATCATCAGCACCAGACACGACGTATTTTCCATCTTGTGAAAATAAAACGCACATGACGTAGTCTCTATGACCACTCAGTATTCTTAGCCCCTGGACACCATTCGACTCCCCTCTTTCTCCTTCCTCTTCTTCCTCCTCTTCCTGATTCGAAAGATCATGTCCAAACTCATACCTAAGGTCCCAAACGCGTACGGTCCTATCATCAGATCCCGAAGCTACAAATGTTCCATCGCGCGATAATACAGCGCAGCGTACCCAATCTCGGTGACCGAGGAGTGGGCGTGACTGGAAGTCATCTTCTAAGTTCCAAATACGAACAGTTCTGTCATCGGATCCTGATATCAATTTGCGAGAATCATGACTGAATACAAGCGATTCAATATCTTGTCTATGCTCCCATAAGCTTCGTTGGAGCACACCAGAAATTCCATCCCATAAACAAATTAAACCATCTGCGGAGGCTGATGCCACCCACTTCCCATCCTCAGACAGTGCAATACGTGAGATACGCCGCGCGTGTGGAGTATTTTGACTCTGCCTTAAGTCAATTTCCGACTGTACTTGTGTTTTATAGCTGCCGTAATCCCAGATTCGAATGGTTTCATCGCTGGAGCAGGTAGCAAGGCATGTCTCAGAAGGCGAGAATGATAAATCGTACACACTCCTTGAGTGTCCGCTTAGTATTAAGGGGGGTTGTGTGGCAGTCCATGGCTCTCGCCACATTCTAATTGTCCCATCCTGTGATCCAGATGCTAGAAATAAACCATCAGATGAGAATTCGACTGTGTTGATACTGCCCGTGTGTCCAGTGAGAATCATGGGAGGGTTTCCCGACTCCCAGTCCCATATGTATACTTTGTTTTCTTCATCCGTCCCGGTGGCAACATACTTTAGATTTGGTGAAAAGGCAATCCCACATGCCCAATCATTGTGTGAGGTAGATATAGTCAAGTCTGTTTCCTTCTTCAACCTTCGGTTATTCTGTATAGCAAACTCTACGTTTTGAACTGCTCCATCCATGACGCCGTCAGTCACCTCATCCTTCAGACTCCAGATAGTAACCGTTTGATTTGACACTGATCCAAAAAGAGTATCATGCTCAGAGAATTTGATGAAGCGAATATCATCTTTGTAGGAAGCATCTACCTTTTGTGGGATGAGTTTGGAGTCAAGAATATGCCAAAAAATAATATCTCTCTGAACCGCCGCTGCCAGCATGTTTCCGTCATTCGAAAACGTAATATCCCCGACAGAGACGAATTTGTTGCACACATACTCATCAACTGGTAGTTTCGGCAGTTGTCCAGTAGATAAATTCCATATTCCAATGGTTGTCTGGCTCGCCGCAGCAATAAATCCAGAGGAGGATAGAGCAATGTTATACACATAATCACTATCAAAAGCTCGAAATATATGTTGTACATTTCCTGACGCTGTATCCCAGAGACGTATAGAACCATCATCTGAGCCAGAAGCTAAGAATTTTCCATCATGAGAATAGGAACAGCAACGAATATAGTCTGAATGACCTGTTAAAATATGAGTAGCGGGGTCCCAATAATTTTTGAACATTGGGGGGCCTTCAAGTTGCGGCCATTCCTTGGGCAGGAATATTTTTTGCATCGTCGTATTGTGAGGACAGAACAGGAGAGTCACTCTGGCTGTAAGACCAACGGCACCCTGAATCATGTTGTGGAAACGTAATAACTGGTTCGTTTCATTGATAATGCTCACGAACGTCCGGTAGCGGCTATCATCAGCGCGTGCTCCTATTTCCCGCTTCTTTTGATAGCAAAGTCAGTATCAAATTTGAAATTCCGTCGTTATAAAAATTGAGACGTTCATGAAACAAGAGATGGAGAAACGTACCTTGACATGGCTTTGTAAAGCTGATACTAGAGCTCTTGCCTGAGATAACAACCCTGAAGATACTAAGAGATCCAACCATTTCAAGAGGTTCTGAGTGAAAAACTCAGTAACTATATGTATAACATTATTAGCATCGTCAATATTACAAAGATGTCGAGCCCAATATAGTGCCAAATAGCCGGTAGGGAGTTCTGAGTTTTTGCTTCGGCTTTGGGATGAATTTGTCGAAGGTAAACTCCAATATTCTGATAGAGATGTGAGACAGCGTTCAACCATTCGCGAATGCAAGCCTGCCCTTTTACTCTCTGACTCCTTGAGAACGAAATCTCTGGCGGTTTTGCGCGGGAAATGGACTGTGTCGTCACGTAGTTCTAGGAATGTGAAACATTTTTCCACGAGGACTTTGACATTGAAGTATGCCGGAAAATCCAAAAGTACTTCCAACTCCACAAGATTCAGAGGTCTAGCTGCTGTTGCCATTGTACTTAGCACATCGACGCAAATATTGGAATCATTGAAAGGTAGATTCTTAATATTTTCGCGCATAGGAGCGTAAAAGTTGTATAATGGATCAGAATATGCTGCTGGAGGCTGCGATAACCACAATTGGAGAATACTTGGGGCATGCCAAGGATTTTCTCGTTGTATCGCCTGGCACGCTAAGTCAACCCGTAGAAAGGTTCCTGAAGATATCTTCTTTAGGAGTTCAGTAATTTCATTTCGAAACTCTTCTTCGATACTCCAGTGTTTTGCTAGCTGATCAACCTTTGAAGGGATATAATGATCATTTAAAGTTCTCTGGATTGCATCATATGCGCCATCGATATTTATGCATTGATCTTTAGCTATATGCAGATCTTCTGATTTAGAAAAACTCTCAAATGACTCAGTTGAGCTGGATATGAGCCATTTAACATTTTGTGATAAATTCATAGTTGTTTTGATAAATGATGCAAAGGAGCTTGGCTCTTCGTCTTCGAAAATGATTTCATCAATTCCTCCGATTAGGAATATAGTTGGTTTAAATGTTTCATCTCTGATAATTTCGTATAGAAGCAATGTTAATGCGTATTTGTCATTGGAATCAGAAAAATCCTTTCTGTCTGTTGAGTTGCACTTTTCTATCAGATATTTGCTCAGCTGAGGTTGGTGATTCAAGACGAGGTAGATAAGGGTCTTAAGCACAGACACAGTGCTTTCCACTTCATTTTCACCAGTACCGCACATTGAAAATGACAGAAACTTCGGTTCTAAGCCGAGACTCGTCTGAGAGAGCCCACGGATAATCGACCAAAACACCATCGTTCTGCCAGCATCTGGGTCACCGCAAACCCAAAGCAAGCGTGATTCTCCCATAGTGAAATCCTTGAATTCAGGAGTTGAATTGACCCATTCATAGAGACTTTCAAGTGATGGGATATTCGCTTCTAAATTATTCTTTCGCGGATCGACTGCGTTTAAATTTTTTATTGTAATCTTCATATCGCTCTCCTCAGGCTCTGGTGTCTCATCTCCAATCACATCATTTTTCTCATCGTTGGGAAACGTGACAAGGCTGCGGATCTGAGCTTCAATGTGATTCCCTTTAAAACACATAAGTGCTTGCTCTGCCTTTACCACATCGGCCTCATTCAAGTCTCCATCTCTGGAAAATAGATCTTGATCGATTTGGAAAAAATCGCTCTCTTGAATGGTATCTGTTTGAGAACAGACTATGCGAATTTGGAAAAGGAAAATTTGTTGGTAAAGTTCTGTGATACGATCTCGGAGACTTGTTTGTTCGCTTTCATCGTCATCGAGAAGCTTAGGGAGCAGGGTATACCACGCCATTCTAGATGCGATATAGTTGATGCCTAGTAATTTTTCCGGTCGGTCGGTAGAATCCAAAAGGCCCTATTTCGTTTATTATCCTTAGCAATCGGGGATTATAGCAGTACTTCGCAAAGGAATGTATGTCGCTTACCTGTAGAGCAAGGCATGTTCCTGCCCATGCAAGGGCTGCATCTTCAACATTGTCGATTGATGATTTCAACACGTCTCGAGTTTCTTTGGAGAATCTGAGTGAAATCGTTTCAGAATTGGAGTTTTGACTACCCTCATCACCAGAATCAGCACCAGCATCTCTCTCTTGCTGAGCATCGAGACAGAAGGCAATAATATTCTGCGCGTATTGTCGCCTTTCTTGATGATTTGAACATTGAAATAGATTCCCTGGTTCTTCAATGCAGTCAAATTTCCGATTTTGCTGTAGTGAGTATGCACGTAGCCATAACGTCAATATTCTTTCGTATTCCTCCAATAAGTCGGCATGTTGAAGCCTCAGATTATCGTAAGCTACTTCCCACAAGTCTCGGGGCGCCTGGTGGTAAGATTCGGCTGAATCAAGCCTGTTCGACGCGGAGGTTATTGAAGAAGACACTTTGTTGATTTCGTTACTTTGCGAAATGGCTTCTTCTGGCTTCTTTGAGTCTTTGGTTGGCAGGTCGGTGGGTGTTTCACTCTCTGGGGCCACGACGCTCGACTCGGGAAGTACATCGGATTCATTTGGAACGAAAATCTCATCAGGCGGCTGATCAGCTGCTGTGGGCTTAGGGGGGGTTAGATTGTTGATGTCTTCAGGTGTTGATGATGTTTGTTCATCCCCGACACTACCAGTGTCTATCCTTTTATCCTTTTTGGACCTGAAAGCGCGCCGCCCTTTTGCCACCCACGTCGTGATATCCATGGTGCTAATCAGCCTCTATGACAGACTTAGGAATACAAGATGCAGAGTATCGCTGATGGAAGCTGGAAAATCAGAATTAATCAATTGTAAGTCAGAATAAATTTATCATTCCTAACAGGAATCGAGGTTATACAATGGTGCGTTGTCTAGGAATCGTTGTGGTTAGTGATGCCTGGAGCGTCCTGGGTTGGGCATTAACGATGGAATAGGCATGTATGGTATATACACTGTGCGTATGCACAGCCGTGTAACAGAGCGAGTACTTGTCAGTACCTTAACAATACACGCTCTCGTACTCTATGCTCCACACTCGTTTCACATCACCAGCCCTCGATAGAATAGGGGTTATGATCCATTCACAATTGACAAGTTCCGATCATTCATTGGCCCCGGAACCCCTGCTCTCTTGGGCCTTAAGTCAGCCGCGGGGTCATCTCTTGTCTGCACGGGTTGATACGATAATCTAGACTATGGTGTTTCTACCTAACACTAGGTAGATCACTAAATCGCTGCTTTCTACCTATCTATGTATATGTCCTTACTATAATGCGTAGCCATACGCGTACGGTTGAGCATTCTCTTGGTAGGTCTTCAACTCCCATGGGTTTAGGACAAACAACAAGCCTTCTGGTTCAAGTAACAGGCTTTCAGATGCTTCGTCCATGTTATACACACTGTAATTCCCAATCTACCTGCTGTATGACCTTGGAAGTTGGTAGGTATATGCAGGTGCTTAGTGCCCAATCCGCCGCCAAGGCTGGCTGCAGCCTCATACTGCGAGTGGTTAGTGCGTGTCGAGCGATTTTATGCCCAAATGCAGATATTGAGACCTCGAATAGGTGATAGCGGCGGCTGCGAGTACTAGGTATGGTTGTTCACAGGTAGTTCTCTAGCCCAACATAAATATAACACAGGATATATAAGCCGTTATTTAGGCCATCATTGCCATTGTTAAATTCCGCCTAGTATTTTTTTCTTCTTCTTTCTTGCGTTCCTGCTGTATTGCACAGCTGGTGATCCCATCTCTCACCATCGTTCAAACTACAACAATGGCTGGTTTTGTGAACTTAGATAACCAAGCCCCGTCAAGTCGCTTAGAGATTCCCCTTTATTGGAATCAGAATCATGAAGCAACTCTTATGTCTGGTTCTGTCAAGTCATATGAAGTGAAAGCCGACGGTAGTGCCGTCTATGATAATAAAAAATCCGGATATTCGGTAACAGCCGACCGACTACTCTGGGTGGACGGATGGGAAAAAACAACATTCGAAGGCGCCAATAAGATACACCACCAGGAGATGACTCTAGTGGTTCTAAGAATTGACCTTGCTTCACATGACCCTAGAAGAAAATTTGGTTCTGCAACTATCTCCTTGGTATTCGAAGGCGGTGACGAGAAACCATTTGATTCTAAGAACGAGCCGCAGGTGCAGGCATGGGCGCCTTTCCATTCAACTGAGAGATATAATTTCTCAAAGGCTTCTCACAATAAATCTAGTAAAATAGAGGCCGGCGGTCAGGCCGGGTACTCTGGCGTCAACATATCCGGCAGTCGGAGTAGCGAGCATGAGATATCATGGGATCGAGCTGCCTTCGACCAAGCAAGCTCAAACCCAGAAATTAGCCAGCACACTGGTCGGCGGAATGGAATCACATGGATTCTTGAACAGAACGAACTGCAGAATGCGGGCATCCCACAGACATTCTATGTCGCGGTGCTCATATCGCGACAAACGCGTGAGCCTTATGTGGTGAAATTCCAGGTTGAGGCTCGGATAGGCACCGTGGAAGATTTCAAGAACAAAACCAAGAAGTTTTTTGGGTCAAACCCGGGGAAAACCAAACCATATCTTGTGACACCTTGGGAACAGACCATTTGCAATTACGAGGGCATGGATATAATGAAGTGCATTGACCGCGATAACCTGGGGAGGTTGCAAAACCGCGAAAAATCATCCAGCCTGGAGCTGAAATGGGAGCTCAGCCATCAACTCGAGATACAAAGTTCGGCTACCGCCAAGCAGGCTGAGGGGTCGTTGGGCAATAACGAAGAAATACGAGACAGCTCTGCAGAGGAGGCGATGCCGGCTTCGCTGAAAACCCCTGGCAGTACATATGCCGAAGTACCGCTCCCTTCCTTGTCCGGATCCACTGCGGCTGATCTTGCCACCCAATTGAGCCTTCCCCCGCTGGTGATTGGCTGGCAAAGTGCGCCGTCCGCCCCCCTATCGATTTGGCTAGGTTAACAGCGCTCGAGACTCGCATGGCTCAGCTCGAGGCTCGTCTTGCTGCACAGGATAGCCTGATGTTTCGAATGCAACAAGCCCTTGCTAGTAGGGAGGTGATGCGCGAATAGACTATTCCTATTCAAATACTTATAAGTAAAGGAAATGTCTAACGCACAATCTACTAGCTTTTTTTTAATCTCTTGATAGGGATGTAGTTTCAAAGCAGATTTGCGCTAAATCAACTTACCTACCAATACATTATCGTTTGTTCTTGGGCGTCATACAAGTATACATACATATATATAATCTTGGCTTGAATCGAGGTGCCTAATTGTTTAAAAATGCTTTCGATTTAGATTTCCAGTCCATGGATATCATTTTCGCAGACTTTATAATCCCTGTATGCTTGTTCTTCTAATAAACTAACATTAGATTTGCCTTTAAAGAAAATGTATAGCAGGATATTGTCATAAACCAACTACATAAGATCCCTCTAGTATATACCTCTAGGTAAACTATAGATAAGATAACTAATTATAATAAAGGAAATGTATTTTTAGTAAAATATATATCTATTTATAAGATAAAACTATAACTTTAAAGAAGCATTTTTATTAAGTATAATATAACTTATATAAATAATAATTATAAAATAATTTACTATATAAAACTATTTAATATACTTATTAAATATAGTTTAAATAGTTAATTATTAATATAGTATTTATATAATAATTAAATTAAACCTTTATTTAAAGTTATTAGCTATATAATTAAAACTGCTTATAAAATTCTTTATATTTTTTTATTAATATAAACTTAATATTAAAGGTTTATTTTTTAAAAACTAGTTACCTTATACTAGATATAGGATTAAAATATTATATATTAATAACTTTTATTTAAAAAGATACTTTAGATCTTTTAAGTAATTTAAATTACTATAATAACCTTAGGTAACTTTAATACCCTTACCTTTAATTTTATTAAAGATATAAATAAAGACATTAACTTTATTAATAAATTTAATTAAAATAAGCTTATTATTAAGCAGCTTAAGAAATTTATTAAAAAACTATATAAAAAATAAAAAGCATTAGCCTTAAGAAAGAATATTAAAGTTACCTTTAAGCTTTAACTTCTACTAGTATATAATAATAAGCCTATTAAACTTTAATTATTTATTATATAACTTAAGGCTTATTTTTAAAACTTTTTTATTATTTTTAAAAAAAAAAAAAAATAAAGTATTTTTATAGTATTTTATTTTTTAAAACTTGCTTTTAAATAATTTAAATTAATTTAAAATAATTATATAAAATATAACTTTACTGTTAAAAATACTACTAAAGCTATTTTTAAAAGTTTTAATAAATTTAAAAAAAATTTAAAAAAGCTTTTAAAGATATTAAAGAAATTAAAATAGCTAAAAATAAACTTATTACTATTTATTAAAAAAAAAAGTATTTAAACTATACTATAATATTTTAAGATTTAGTAATATATATTAATTAAAGAGAATTAGCATTTATTAAATAATTTTATAATAAACTTAAACCTAAAATTAAAAAAAAAGTTTATTAAATTAATTAAAAATAATATAATTTTTTATTTTTTATAAAAAAATATATAAAAGTAAATAATTTACTATAAGAATTAAAGATAGATTTTTTTAAATAAAAAGGGAAATATTATTTAGGATTTTAAGTAAATTAAAATAAAAAATAATAGGAATTAATTACTAAAGATAATAGTAGTATAGCTAGATCTATAGACCTTAATATAATATAAAAGAAGAAAAAAAAATTTAAATATTATAATTACAGGAAGCTAAACTATATAGCCAAGAACTATAAATCTTTAAAAAAAAAATAATCTACTATTCTTAAGCTAAAAGCAATATATATTATAGATAAAGGCAATAAAATTATTTATTTATTAAAATAATTAAAATCTTTTAAAAACAATAATAACTATAACTTTTATAAATCTATATTTAAACTTTTAAATTACTCTTAAATAATAAATATAAAAGTAAATAATAAAATCCTTAACTAATAATCTATCCCTTAAGTTAATTTTATAAATTTAATAAATTTAATTAAAGGCATTATTTTAAAAATAAATAAAAATAATAAATAATATAATTATAAACATTATTTTAAAGAAACTAAAGATATTATATAATATTATAAAAATTTTATCTTTAAAATTATAGTACTTAATTTATTTTAATACAATATTATAAATAAAGCAAGTATAAATATAAAAAATACTTTAATAATATTATATATTTATTTAAATAACTTATAAAAATAAACTTTAAAAATATAGTATATTATTAAGGCTATTATTATTAATTAAGCACTTACTTAAGGCTTTAATTATAAAAAAATAGTTAAAAAATATAACTATATTAACTTAATATATCTATTATATTATTAAATTAGCTAAATTAATTATATTACTTATAGATATATAGAATATTTTAAATAAAAAGCTAAAAAAAATATTTTTTTAATATATATCCTTTAGTATATAATATTAAAACCCTATAATAATTTATACTGCTTTATATAAAAAGCTATTTAATAATATTAATTTCTTAAGATAGTTATTTTAAAACCTTTTAAATATTTAAATAAAACAAGCCTTTTTAAATATATTAATTAATTTTATAAAGTATATAAATTAAAAAAATTATAAAATTAATATAAATAAAAAAAAATTAAAAAAGTAAAGCTAAATTATTAATAAAAAAAATTTAAAAACTATAATAAAATAAAATATTTATAATATATAGAGGAAAAAATTAAAAACTAATATTATTTAAAAAACTACTAAAGTCTTTTATAAAAAGGCAGCAAAAGAATTTATAATACTTAAATATTATTAATTTAAAATATAATAATAAAAAAAAAAAATATTTTAATAAAAGAATTATTTTAATAGTATTATTAAATAGAAATTTACTTAATATTTTAATAAACAGTAAATTAAAAAGTAACTATATATTTACTATAACTGTAATATGCCTATAATTATTAATATATAAAAAAAAAAAACTATATTAACTTTTTTATACTAAAGAATAAACTTTTAAATATAATAAAAAATAAATAAAGCAATAAATTAATCCTCTGCTGCTATAAATTAATAACTATACTATAAATATAATATATAATATAGTTAATATTTTAAAATATAACCTTATTTTAAAAATACTTTAGTTATATAAATATAAACTTAATATAAAATAAAGAATAGGCTAAATCTATTAGTATAATAATAAAAGTACTTTAAATAAAACTAATGTAAAAATATTAAAAAAGGAACTAAATTACTAAAAGCCTAAGGTTTTCTTTAGCCCTTTAAATATCCTTCTTTAATATTATTAAAAAAGAAAGAAAATAAAATAAGTTTATATATAAAGGTATATTACTATTTTATATTAAAAATTAATAAAATTTAATAAAGAATTATATAAATTAAAAATAAAGGAATTTACTTTTAAAAAATAATTAATATTAATTTTAGAATAATATTAAAAATATTAAAAACTCTTTAATAATTAATTAAAAAAAAGGTTATTACTATATTTAAAATAAAACTATAAAATAATATTAAAAAAAAAAAAATTACTAAAGTTTTATAAAATATATAACTTAAGTAAAGAAAAATTAAAAATACTTAAAAAATAAATTAAAATATAACTATAAAAAAAATATATCTATATATTAAAATTATTTATTAAATATTTTATTATTTTTATTTTAAAAAAAATAATAAACTTTAATTAATTATTAACTATTATAAACTAAATTAAATTACTATTAAAAATAAAACCCCTTTACTATTAATTTTATAAATTAAAAATAAATTATATAAAAAGAAATAGTTTATAACCCTTAACCTTACTAAAGCTTATAAGCTTATATAAATAAAAAAAAAAATAAATAAAAAACAGTATTTATTATAAGATATAAGTTATATAAATATATAATTATACTATAAAGGCTTATTAATATACTTATATTTTTTTAAAAAAAAATAAACTATATACTAAGACTATATTTAAATAACTTTATAATAGCTTATATTAATAATATCTTTATTTTCTTAAAGACCCTTAAAGAATATAAAAAATATATTTATTTTATATTATAAAAACTTAAAGAAGTAAAACTCCTTATTAATTTTAAAAAATATATTTTTTATTTTTAATAAATAAAATTTTTTAAATATATTATTACTTTAAAAGAAATTTATATAAACTTTAAGAAAGTTACTATAATTAAAAAATAGCTAATGCCTATAATATTTAAAAAAGTATAAGCATTTTTTAAATTTATTAACTATTATTAAAAATTTATTAAAGACTTTATATAAAAAGCTACTTTATTAATAAATATAATAAAAAAAATATTTTTTTTAAATAAAGGAAAAAATAATAAAAAACCCTTAAAGAACTTAAAACAGCAATAATATTAAAACCTATTCTTACTATATTTAACCTAAAAAAACCTATTATAATTAAAATAAATATATTAATATTTATAATAAAAAAAGTATTAAATTAACTTAAAAAAAACAGCAAGCTATAATCTATTATATTTTTCTTATATAAACTCTATAAACTAGCAATATAATATACTATATATAATAAAGAAATATTAGCTATTATTAAAGCATTTAAAAAATAAAAATATTATTACTATAAAAGTAAATATAAGGTTATAATCTTTATAAATTATAAAAACTTTATTTACTTTACTACTATATAAAAATTATTAAGCTAATAAATTAAATACTTTAAATTTCTTTTATAATTTAACTTTAAATTTATTTATTATAAAAGATTAAAAAATAAATAAGTTAATATATTAAGTAAAAGAGTTAATTATAAGTAAAAAGTATTTAAGTATATAGCATAAGCACTGTAATTTAATAATAATAATAATATTAAATAAATATAAATTTATATAATATTTAAAGTTCTAGAAAGTAACCTTATGCTTAAAGAAATTAAAAAATTTATTAAAAACTAAAAAAATAAATAATATTTAAAAAATATTATTATAAACTTAAAATACTTTAAATAATATAAAAAAATTTAAGTATTTAAAAAATTATAAAGAAAAGTAATTAAATATATTTATAAATATTTATTATATAAATATAAAAGTATAATAAAAATATATAATTAAGTTTTAATATACTATAATATTAAAAAACTTAAAGAATATATAAAGTATATTATATTATATTATAATATATATTAATAAATAAAAGATAAAAGATATAAACTTTATAAGAAACTATAACCACTACCTATTGTAAAATAACCCTGGGAATCAATTACCTTTAACTATATTATTAATTTACCTTTATTAAAAGAACTATTTATAAATATATAATATAATAATATTTTTATAGTAGTCTGCTGACTTATAAAGCAAGCTTACTTTTTACTATATAAAAAGTTATATTTATTAAAAAAACTTACTTATACCTATATAAAAATAATTACTGCTAATTATAAATTACTTAAAGAAATTATCTTAAATTAAAAATAAATATTTACTTTTAAATTTTAATAAAAACTTATAGTTAAATTAAAAATAAACTATAAATTTAGCACTATATATTATCTTTAAATAAATAAATAAACTAAATATATAAATTAAATTATTAAAGCTTACTTATAAGCTTATATTAACTTTATATAAAATAATTAAATTAAAAAACTACTAGTAGTTTAACTATATTATAATAATATACTATTAAAATCTATAAAACTAATACTTTTTTTTATAAATTATAAATTTATACTAAAAGTATTTAAACTACTATAAAATAAATTTAATTTAAAAAAAGTATAATTATAAGCTAAATTAATAATTAATTTATATAAAGAAATATATATATAACTTAAATTTATTTATAAATATATAAAAAAATATATAAATAAAAATAAAATTATAGGATTAATTTTTTAAAAGGGAGATATAATCTACTTACTATAATATTTATAAGGCTATAAACTATTAAATATTAAAATAAATAAACTAAATAATAAACTTAATATTAAAAAAATAAAACCTTATAAAATTTTAAAATAAATTAAAGAAGTTAATTATAAGCTAGCCTTATTAAATATAATAAAAATATAAAATCTAGTCTTTTATATATTATAACTTAAAAAAATATAAATTAATAAAAAAACTAAAAGGCTTATTTTAAATAAAATTATTATAAAAAATTAAAAAAAAGAATATAAAATTAAAAACATTATTATTATATACTAAAACTTTAAAACCTAAAATATTAAGTACTTTATTAAATAAAAAGGATATTTAAAACTTAAGAATTTATAAAAGCCTGTTAAATACTTTAGCTCTTAAGCACTAATAAAGAAATTTCTTTAAACACTAGGCTTAAATTAATAAGCACTGTATTTTAATTAATTATATTAATACTACTGTTAAGCTATATATCTACTACTGCCTTTAACTTAACATGCTTTAAGTTATTTAATTTATTAAAAGACTAAGCCCTATAATAAAGCATCTGCTTACTCTATATATTAATTTATTAATGCTGCTTTTAAAAATATAATAATTATATAAAACTTTTATTTATTTATTAAAATAATAATATTAACTATTATTAATACTTTATTAATTTTTATTATTATTTAAAAAGCTTATGCTTGGCCTAGCGCTTAGCAGCATTTAAATATTTCTTTTTAGCTATTAAATACTATATTAAAAATATAAATTAATAAAATATATATTTATTAAAAGCTAAAGAAAAATACTTATCTATAGCTAAAGAAATACTATTTTTATTATATATTTAACCTTTATAGATATATTTTAAATATTTATTATACCCTATTGCTATTTTATAGGGCAAGCTATAAAAATTATAAAAAGAATAAAGTATAATAAAAACCTTAATAGTCTTAATAATTATTATTACTGCTTTATAATAATTAATTAAGCTTTTAAAAATTAAAAAATATTATTTAAAAATATTATAAGGTATTATAAAGAAATATAGTTATTTATTACTAAAGGAAAGAAAAATAAAACTTTATGTAGTTTTAGGCCTTAAGAATAAAACTAATAAAAGAGAGGCATTATATTATAAACCAACTATATAAAATCCCTTTAGTATATACCTCTAGGTAAACTATAGATAAGATAATTAATTATAATAAAGGAAATGTATTTTTAATAAAATATATACCTACTTATAAAATAAAACTATAACTTTAAGAAAGTATTTTTATTAAGTATAATATAACTTATATAAATAATAACTATAAAATAACTTACTATATAAGACTATTTAATATATTTATTAAATATAGCTTAAATAATTAGTTATTAATATAGTATTTATATAATAACTAAATTAAACCTTTATTTAAAGTTATTAGCTATATAACTAAGACTGCTTATAAGATCCTTTATATCTTTCTACTAACATAAACCCAACGTTAAAGGTTTATCCCTTGGGAACTAGTTACCCTATACTAGGTATAGGATTAGAATGTCATAGATATATTGCGATAGTAAGAGATATTGGAAGTCAACCTTAATGGCGTATTATAAACCAACAATTTTAAGCAATTCTAATATATTTAAAGGGATATACAATAGTCCAACATTTAGTTATGACAATTTAGCTACATCCAACTGGACATTTAACAAGCCGTTATTACAAATAGACAACATAAATAGAAATATAAGTTTTTTTCTTTTTTTTTAAAAAAAAAAAAAAAGAAAAGAAATGAAAAGAAAAAAAAAGAGAAATAAAATATCCATTAGGTGTAATGATAATTAATAAAATATATTAGTAAAAAATAAGAGTTAACTCTGAGATTAGAAATTGGCTGCCTTCATGTAATATTGCAGATATGAAATGGTGGTGGTATAATTACTACCTGTAGCTAAAATTATATACCCCAGAATACATATGGGTATTCGTGCAGAGTAAGGGAGGGTGGCAGATTCAAAAGTTCCTTGAAAGTTTCTCACCGAAATTACAAGCTGAAAACCAATGAGGTAGATGCAGCTGCAGTCGAGCCCAATCCTATTTACATGCATATCCAATTGGTGTGACTCGACGAGCCAGTGCTGTGTACCTGACAGGTACATATAGGTAGCCTAGGCAAATATGCCTATGTGCATGCTGTGTACTTTCTGCATCTAAATGCCTTATCATTTCTTCCGTTTCTATTCTTTTCACATCTTCTCCTCTTTTTGGCACCTAAAGTCGCTCGCATCGCCTAGCTTACCTACACTGTGATTTTTAGAGTCCTCATCATCAACTCACAGCTTCCTGATAACGACGAGTTGCTACTTTTGGAACTACATCGAAGAATTATTCAATTCAGAAAATTGGAGTTTGCTGACAAGTCATTCCTTTTTTTTCCCTACTTGCGAACATGTCTCTTAGCATCGATATTCGGAGCAGTCAGACGCGTACGGAGCTCGCATCAAATACCGATAGCGTCAAAACGACGGTAGATCAAAAAGAACCCTCAAATATCCAATCCGTCGACCACACAATAATCAAGGAATGGAAAAAGCGCCGAAAAGACGAGGGGCCTTCCAAAATCCGGTTGCATGATCAAGCTTACGATCTCTTCAAATACCTTAGAACGGCTTTGGAAGCTGCAGCTAGACATGAAGAGTTACCAAGGGTCATTTCAGAGATCAAAATTTTCTTAAAAGACGAAAAAAAAACACATGAAATAGATGATTGTATACGTTGGTTGGTCCTCGACAGGGCTGTGCAGCAATGTGAACTGGGCGCCGATGATTGTGGTTTCTCAGCAGTTCGGACAGAAGCTGCAAAAGAGGATATCGGTAATGAAAAAAATATCTGCATTATTATTATTCGAATCATCATTGAAGTTTCGCCGCATCTGTCGTTCATCAATCTTTACACTCCTCATACGACTTCTAAGCAGTTTCCAGTTTCGGAATGGAAACCTCTCACGAGAAATTGTCATTTTGACAAAGTTCATTCACGCAGTGAAAAGGGCAATTCTAAAAGCACTCCTCTACATATAGCTGCTGCAAATGGTAACGGCAAGGCAATAAAGCATATGATTCATGAAGGACGACATTTCCAGCCTGATATATTACTTCATATTTTGAAACTGAAAAACCCAGATTCAACATCTGAAAAGACTCCTCTGTCTCTTGCTGCTACTGCTCAAGCCGGAGATCTAGGAGGCCTGCATGCACTTTTGGGATTCAATACTGGTATAGCAGATAAGCCAGATACAACATTCACAGATGCCTTGAAAAAAGGCAGAGGAAATGTCGTAGAAGTATTCCTGCAACAACCTGAACGCAGAAAGAAATTCGCCAACACCAACAATATTCTCTCAGCAATTCAGCCTCTAGAGAATATTGACAAAATCACGAATCAAGACACGGATGAAGACGCAAATCAAGATACAAGGTCCACGGAAAGGCGTACAAAACAAGTGGATGTCATCAATACTCTGATCAAAGCCGCTGATCCGCAGAGTAGAACTAATGAGAAAGTTGTGGAGAAAATAATTCAGCTCGATCTAGAGGAAGTCTGGAGCAAGAATGAATCCATTTTCAAGTCTGACACATCTGGGCTCCTTCATCTTGCTGTCCAGCACCAAAAAATTGGATTTGTGAAGAAATTTTTGCAATACGATGATGAGTCGATCACTACTCGAAGCCATAATCACTATCCACTCTGGCATAATAACAATATTATGGAGAATTCTATGTCTATTCGTCGGGTTTTGAAAGATGAAGCAAGCAAAGTCACTCAAAGAGAAATTCGCGATCTCATAGTCGCAGCGACGATTAAGAGCAAAAGAGTAAATAAAATGCAAGACCTGCTTGAGATTTTCCAGCTGTCTGACGGTACGTAGAAACTTGGCGAGTTATTTCCCCTCATATTTATTACTTGTTAACTTGAATGTGATCTACTCTTTTAGAAACCGGTAAGAGCAACTTCCTACATCCTATAGAGGCGCTATTTCAAAATAATCTGATAGTCTAAGTCAATGAACTGTGTTTTGATCTCTCACGGTTTAATTCCAAGGCTTACAGCGTATCGGACTTTGTTCGTTCGCTCATCCGTCATCAAGACTATGCAAATCTACTGTCTTATGAAGAGACGCTTAAATATGCTGCGTTTCCGGCCCTGGATCTCCAAGTCGACAAGAGAGAGAGATTTGGCGATAACATTCAATTCGAACATAGTGAAATCTTCGACGTTCTCGATTGGCTAAAAAAGGAAAAGAAAGTTACCGATATTATCGAACTGACAGTTTTAGATAGGCTTGTGAATCCTCATGATGAGGTCAGTATAGGCATATATGTTAAAAAGTTTAATGTGGAAGTTCTCAACTGGAGAATACTGGACCTCTCTATATCGGTTTTCAAAAATTCGGAACCCAGTGAAAATAATGCACTGCAACAAATCAGAGAACTTCATCTTTATACCAGCGGCAAACGAGCAGTAATCAGTCATTGGTTAAGCGAAGATGGGATTTGCTCACTTACGAATGTAGGTTGTGTAACATGTCAACTTTCTTTACTGCAGTATTATATCCTTTTGATGTTGACAAAAAGCATGATTAGCTTACAACGCTTGAAATATATGTTATACAGGTTTGTGTCGTATGACCAGCCTACTACACGCAATGCGCTGATTGAAATGCGAAGGAATTGGCGACTCGAGATAGATGCCGCGCCATCGTCGCTTTTATCGAAAGCGAATTTAGCAGACTGAGCGAAGAAATAAACGAGAAACGAGAAAAACTGCGCTTGGAGAATACTCAGAACACTTCGAATTCCCAGGACACTCAAGATGCCGATGACATTTGGAAGCTCACAGTCGGTGTCAGTATCCGGCCGTGGAATCCAACAGAGGAAAGAGAAGCCGATTTGGGAGAGATGTAAGTGCTCCTCCCTGTTACCCAGATCGCGCAGCCAATCATTTATTTCATTCGCTGAATATTACTAGAGCTGAACGTGCTGTGCCGAAGCTATCTCGTTTTATCAAAGGTTACCGAACCTATGTGCGTGATATTACTAAAGAAGACCAAACCCATGCGCGCGACATTACTAAAGAAGACCAAACCCATGCGCCTGATATTAATAAAGAAGGCTCTGCAAAATTCCGCCCAATCCGAGTTGCTGTGATCGATAATGGGATTTTAAGCATTTCTCCATCAGTTGAAGCCCCTTCAGTTGCCTCAAAGGCTATTAATGTTTCTGAATACTCATCTGCTCTTAATGTTTCGGATTCTTCTTATAAAAAGAACACTACTTCAAATGGATACCGGATTGAGAAAGACGGCGAATACAAGACTTTGTGGTCACGCATCAAGAAAGGCCGATCTTTCGTGGATGACGAATCTCGCGTTAGTTCTTGGCTGTTTGCGTCTGACCCACATGGCACCCAGATGGCAAATCTAATATGTGCCATTGATCCTTGTTGTGATCTTTACGTGGCCAAGGTCGCTGAAGGGAGATCTGGAATCATCCCAGCGCGAGTTGAACGAGTGAGTTATGCCTTAGTAGATGGAATTTTTTTCCAGCTCAATCTTTGCTAATTTTTTAATTGCTTCATGTCCCTTAAGGCTGTTAGGTGGGCAATAAGCCAAGATGTCGATATCATTTCCATGAGTTTTGCCATTTTAGAGGGAACAATTGGTTTATCCAATGCTTGCGCCGACGCCATAAGCAAAGGTATTATTATACTCTGTAGCACCCCTGACGAAGGCTTAAACACCGAGAAGAGCTGTATATCAGGCTACAGTGATACGATAACCATCACAGCTTGTGATGAATTTGGGATAGTGAGTCCAAATGCGCCGTCATACTTTCAGTATGCAATTCGAGGTATCGACGTGGCTGCGGGCACGGTCCCTTTTCTTGAGTCAAAGGATTACATATCAGGAAGCTCAGTTTCCACAGCTATCGCCGCGGGATTGAGCTCACTAATTTTAGCCTGTGATCGACTGGCTAAGGAACGCAAAAATTATGAACGAGGTGACAGAGCTAGAATTGTTAAACATCATTTTGGGAAAATGGTTGCATCAAACAAGACATACATCATGTTGGAAAGGTTTGCAGAGATTGACAAGAAGATAAAGGATGGCAGATATATCAACGCCAAAGACATCATAGAAGGATTTTTTTTGGGAGAGAAGTATGCGGAATAAGTAAGAGCGCGATTTTTAAATAATTTTATGTGTTAGGTATCTCCAAACTCAAACTTCCATGTTAGTATAATTTTCCCTGTGAATACTCGCCATCTGTTTCCAAGAGAAATAGGGACTGCATCTCTTCATTCCTAAACTTACATGGCATATACCGCATTAGTATTCGGGAGAGTAGGGCCTTGTTTCGATGAACCGCGTCCACCCGCCCATCACTTCCATAAGGCTGCATCAAATGCTGCCAAATCCACCAATCGTACTCACTCCCAAGGCGTTACTGTTCGCCAAGTTTGATATTAAGCATATCAAATACGTTGGCATCCCATCTTGTAATTACAAATAGGTATATCCACAAGCACGAGCACAAGACGAACCATCAAGGTCGATCGCCCGCGTTCCATGCAAGACATATCAACGGCCACTTACACGCGCATGACTTGTGTGTGTAGCTCTCCACGTGGGCACGACTCAGAAGCGCAGTCCAGCCTTTTGAGACCGAAATCAAATACGCACGCAGCTCCATTATAAACCCATAAAAAATAGTAGTTTTTCTCTTTCTTCTAGGTATTTTCCCCTTCTTTGTCATCAGTGCCGGCGTTTATAGCCTTCGCCTTCGTTATCATTTATGTGAGTCGGGCGAATCCAGGCCGATTACTTAAGCAGTGTCGGCGCGATGGCGAGCGTCGCGCCGACAGTCAAGCGCCGACGCACCGACGCCCCGTGATTTTGGCTGCTGCAATCAGCCCTGTTGACTGTTGAAACGGTCGATTTAGACGCCGCGATAAGAGCGGCCGCGCTGGTCGCCGTGCTGGACAATTACGTTGACGATTTTTTTTTTTTTTTTTTTTTTTTTTTTTTTTTTGATTCATCCATGATGTTTGTTGTGCGTGTTGAAGTAGTGATAATCTAGAACACAGCACTGGGGTAATTAAAGAAGAGAAGATGGAGATGATGGCATTAGCTGAGTCTGAACCAGCTGCAGTAGAGACAGACAAGCAACCAACCAACAATACAATGCCCGTAACACACAATACAACCAGCAGCACAATAACCAACACTGAGACCCGGGTATCCACCTACATGGAATTAACCTACACGGCCAAGACTTCGGCTACCCCCTTTCGCCCCAATTTTCCCGCTCTTTAACGTTAAATCAAGCACCTCACCGTGGGTGTCCCGCTTCCCACCACCAAAAACGCACACTCGCAAGCCTTACACGTTACAATTCTGTCCTAGCCCCAACCCCGGACGGATCTTGCCACAAGTGCGAGCACCGACGCTGCGGCCTTGCAACGTGCCCAAGTCGCCGTATACAGGGGGGCCGCTGTTTACGGGCTTTTGCATCGAAGACGGCCCTTCCTGCTTACAGATCCTGCAAGGCCCTAGTACTATTAGCTTCTCAGTCTAGCAGATAGCAGATGCAAGCAAATGATCCATTGTCGGTGGTTCGATGCTGTTTAGGCGCGAGGCCAAACGGGGGGGGAGGGAGGAGAGCATAGTAGTAGTAGCACAAGGCAAAAGGGAGAAAGCTGAGCTGAGCTGAGCTGCGGCGATAGGACAAAAACGAAAAAATCCGTGGGCTCCAGGGCATGAATCCTTCTTAGGCTCATGTACAATGACGGAATGTTGCTTTGATTCTTCATTTTCTTTTATTATATAGTGGCCACGCTTCTTTCTTGTCCCACCACATTCGCCTCGTCACACTCGCTTTTCTCTACATGACGAACGACATCATACAGCATTCCGTTTCCATTCTCATAACCCTTACTATTATCGACTAACGAGCACTATAACTCTAAATATATATTTTTTTTTCAGTATATATATATATATTGAACTGTGCCGTACTCGCACGAACTCGATCATCTTGGTGGTGTGGCTTAAAAGGGCGACGACTTATACGCATCATCAGCCCACTTTACTTGCACAGAAGAGAGAGCCCTCCAACACCACAACAATCATCAACAAAAAGAATAAATAAAATCAGGGGGAACATCTCTCAAAATCCCAGTTGATTCAGAAAACTATCAAAAAACCATGGCATCCAGCGGTCAAGCCGGCGGCGCCATGCAGATGCATGTATGTCCAACACCAAAAAAACACCACAACACCAACATCATCATCTTCATCATGACAACTAACATCAATGCTAATCTTCACCACCAGGGCCCCCCCTACCCCCCAAAATACGCCGGCCTCGGCGGCTCCCCAACCCGCTCCGTCGACATCCCCATCTCCGCCGTCATCCTCGCCCTCTTCATCTGCTCCGCCGTCCTCAACATGACAATCTTCCAGCGCAACCGGCGCCGCGGCCACAAGTTCGTCCTCTCCGGCCTCTTCTTCGGCTTCTCCATGGCCCGCATCTCCGCAAACGTCATGCGCATCGTCTGGGCCTGCTACCCGATGAACGCCCGCATCGCCATCGCCGCCCAGATCCTCGCCAACGCCGGCGTCATCATCATCTTCATCGCCAACCTGATCCTCGTCCAGCGCGTGCTGCGCGCATATCACCCTCGTCTCGGCTGGAGCATGCCCGCCAGGATCGTCTTCCGCTCGCTCTTCGCCTCCGTCATCGGGTGTTTGTTCATGCTCATCATCTGCATCGTCTACAGCGTCTACACGACCAAGCAGTCCGTCATCGACCAGACGCACATTGCCCAAACCGTTGCCGTCACGTATTTCGCCTTTCTGGCCTTCTTGCCGGTGCTCGTCATCGGACTCTGCTTCGTCATCCCTCGCCGCCAGCGGATCGAGAAGTTCGGCACTGGAAGCATGCGATATAAGCTCTTCCTCATAATCTTCACGTCTTGCCTGCTCACTCTCGGTGCCGCCTTCCGAGCAGGTGTGATATACTATCGTGTTCCCGCCACCCAGTCACGGTGGTTCTACCACAAGGCCTGCTTCTACTGCTTCAACTATACCATCGAGCTCATCGTCGTCTTCACCTACGCCCTGTCTCGATTCGACAAGCGTTTCCACGTTCCCAACGGAAGCAGTGCTCCCGGTCACTATGCCAACGGTGTTCCAGGCTCAGACGGAGCCGTTTTCGACGAAGAGCTGCCTGGCAGCGCTTCTGAGCAGACAATGTCGGATGCCACCTGGGATATGCAGTTCCAAAACAAGACTGCGCCCAAAGCATCTGCTTAGAGGTGAATGGGAGGGGCAAAAAGAGTGACAAGGAGAGAGAAGAAACCCAACCGGGGAAAACTTAATAGTAATTACGGCATAAAAGCGCCTCAGGGTTTGCATTTATATGTGTTTGGTGTTCTTAGCACACTCAGGCAGGACATCAAAACGGCGTTGGCGGCATAGACTGGATAGACAGCGGTAGCCTGTTATACGGGACTTGAAATGCCTGAAAGGAACAATCTCCCAATATTTAGATTAGGACTGCCCGAGGAAATCTTTCCTCTAAATGTAAATGTATATATTTGCATAAATGCATGGAATCAGCACATAATAGCATCATGGATTTTGTGCCCTGTTTTGCTAGTTAGCATCAAAGTTGAGGCTAAATCACTGTATAGACATCAGAGTGGTTGTGCCACGAAGAATCTGTAGGTAGCACCACCCAACCTCAAGGTGAAGCAGTCAAGTATATCATTTTGTTCACCAAGGAGGGTAAACAGTCTGTCAGTCAATCATCAGTCTCTGTCAGTGAATTCTTGAATATCTATAGCGTAGCAACACTCGGGTAACTCCTTGTTCATACTGAGACTTAATATGGCTGGATGGCGCGGGCCTGAATACCAGCAATGGGATTAATCGTACATTATTTTTTTTTAAGATGCCCAGCTTCTAGGGCTCTAGCAGCTATAAACCCTTTCGCAATAAGCCCTTTACAGCAATAACTTGTTTGAATGCAGAACATCAGTGCTAGATTAGAGGAAGTAATCGGGTGTTCCTGTGAGAAAAGAGTCAGATGGCACGATCCAGATGCTTGGTGAGGAAGTGGACAACATACGTCTCGAGACCATTGGTTCTCCCGCTCTCGGGCACGGATCAAATTGCAAGCTGTTGCTGTTAGCATATCTGTGGCCTAGATAAAATGCCTCTTGACGTGGGGTAGGTGGTGGCCACGGCGGGGAATCAGGACTTACAAGGTATATTTCAGATGCTCATCAATTTCCATTATAGCAGCCTGGTTACCGCATCGGTAGCAGTAATTTGGCGCTGCGAGGTAGTAGCAAGGTTAGTCAAAATTCCAGCATCGGTGGCAAGAACAGGATAGTCAGACGATAGGCAGAGAGGATCGGTAGGCGAGCTGATAGCTCGAGAAAGCTGCAGCGTGCCATTGGAAAAGAAAGGCCGAGAAAAGGACATAAAAAATGAAACTAACCTGAAAAGATTGTCACCACGTTTCGATCCTGAGACCAGTTGTATCCCTCCATCACAAGCTGATGCGCTCGTGCCACCAGCGTCAAGCCGTTGTTGTGGTTGAATGCCTCTGAAATGTCCTGGCCAAAAGTGTACCCCGCACCGCGGGGAGAGATTCCCCAACCGCAGCGGTCGTCTGGGTCGGACCATAGGAGATCGCACATGGGACCTTCGTGGGGAACTTCTTGCACACGATCAAGGGCCCTGATGTTATCTAGTGTGTCGATGCTGGGGGAGAGGCCGCCGTGGAGGCAGAAAATCTGGTTCTCAATCAGGGCAGTCAGGGGGAGGTAGTCGAAGAAGTCGGTGAATATCTTCCACACGTTGGCGTTGCCGTATTTGCGAAGGCATTCGTCATAGAAGCCGTAGACTTGTGTGATCTGGCGCGACTCGTGGTTGCCTCGGAGGATGGTAATGCGCTGGGGGTATCGGATTTTGAGGGCAACGAGAAGGGAGACGGTCTCGACCGAGTAGTATCCTCTGTCGACGTAGTCGCCTGCGGAATTCAAACTTCATGGTCAGCGGCGAGATACCCCTCATTTTACGGATCGTATTGCGTATATCGCACCCATGAAAAGATAGTTGGTGTCGGGACTCGGGCCGCCAATCTTGAACAGCTCCATTAAATCGTGAAATTGACCGTGGATATCGCCACAGACAGTGACGGGGCATTTCTGCACGCAGCGATTGGATTAGCCCCAGAATTGTATTTTAACTCATCGCCGCGGATGGCCATCGCCTAGGGTCAACCTACTACTGGCTGCACGTTTGATTCGTCCTGAACAACTTCTCGACCCTAAATGACGGCCAAAAGTCAGTATCAAGTTCAACGACGCTCCAAACCGTGTGACGGGGCGAGTCGAAGGCGACAGGATGGATTTGCGGCCCAGCCAACACCTCGTCCGCTCGCGTCGTCCATCAGCAGCATCAAATGCTCACCATGTCGCACAGCCTCTGGACGTCGGCCTCGGACAGCTGCTTGCAGTTCATCAGGTTCTCAATCCACTGCTCCAGCGTGGATCTCGTTGCGGGTTCTGTCTGCACCGGCGACACATCCGCAGGCACTCGCCCGACATCCTCCATATTGGTGTCCATTCTGGCGATGCTGTGCAGTCTGTTCGTCCGCTAGAGCTGTGCGTGCGCCCGTGTACGGCCTGGGTCGAGCGGCGATGGTTGAAGCAAAGAACGGGTTGGAAAAGGACGGTTCGAATGCGATGGATGGGAGGGGAGAGAGAAGGCTGAGATGGGTTTGAATGACGTTGCGGTCACGCTTCGGGCAGCTTGCAGACTTTGGGTTCGCGAGCCACCAGCAGCTTGTGGCGGTAGCAAATAGCCGTGTGGCAGTGGCAGCGGGCAGGGAGAAAGGGCCAGGGATGGGGGGAGAGGGGAAAGGGGGGGGACCGCCCAGTAACATTCAGCAGCAAGCTCAGCTACGATACGCGCCTAATCCCTAATCCGTGGCGCAAGCCGCAATCTCTCAGCGCCACGCCAACCGCCACAGGCGGCTGCCAGCTGCGCACGAGCCACTTTGATTTCTTGCCTTGTTGCCTGAATAGGTAGCTAGTCATCGTGATCGTATCCTTGGCTGATAGGCGATTAGTCATCATGCATTTGCAATGATGGGATGGAATGGCAAACAAGGATAAAGGAGCAGAGGAGAAGTGAATAACTTAGATAATATTGGAGGGGTGGGAAAACTCATCAGCTTAAAGGAGAGAGAGAGACAGAGAGAGAGAGATAGAGCAGAGAAAAAGACAACTAAAGCGCTCCATATACCTATACTGGTTGACACAATGTGGCTTCCGGCTGCGCAAACAGAGATGGACAGAGCAGGGGAACTAAGTAATACTTCATGATTGTTCAGGAAATAGCTATGGTCAGGAATGCCCATCTAGTCAGCGACGGCTGTAAAAGAGCGTTTATGTGCTGCTCCTTGCAGATTCATGCTCGGCTGCAATCCCTTGGTTATGTATATTACACCAATCGCATCCTTCAATGTCTGCAAATTCTAGCCTAGTAATATAGCTCGTATTATATGGAGTAGCTATGACAGCACTCCAAGATCTGTTCTTAGTTTTCACGTGCTATCGGATAACTCAGTCGCCTCGGCGTTTTATAGCTGATGTGGTCGATCACTGTTACTGAGAAATATCCTCTTATATGGTAGATTACATGCACCTATTGGTATCAATGCTACAATTCGAGAGTGTACCCTACGCTCGGCCCCTATCATACGTCCACACGCCAGGGGGGTTTATAGCCGCTCGTATGATGACGATTTTCTCGTTTAGAGTTACTAGCACAATGTCGGTCACCATATTCCATATTCCAGGGCTTGTGGTACATTTCACACTGCTGGTAATCCTGTGATACTAGGTTTCCTAGTGGCAGGTACATGTATTAGATCGTATTGAATTTTGCCAGAATTTCTTAGTCGAGAAGGATTTTAGCTGGATACTGGAACACGACTTGTGCAAACAGGATTGCATCGCCAATTGTTTGATAGAACTGAAACGCACCCTTACAGACACATAACTGTGTAATAGCGTACCACAGCAAATCTGGTTACAACGAGAGTATGATGGCTGCATCGCAGCCCAAGTTCAGTATTGTCATAGCTTACTCTTTTATTCTTGCTTTCTCAAGCTTTACATACTAATGATTCAGATTTATAGTTACCATAATCGTAATGTATGCTCTTTAAGGGAATAGCAGTAAAGTTGTAGCCTAAACTTGTAAGATCATAGGCTTAAATATTTAATTCCACTCTCATTTTTTTCTTTTTTTTTTTCACCAGATTTCAGCGATGTTTATATAGCCGTCTATATAACCAGCATGGAAATAACACAGTAGCCTATCCTTTTTTTTCCCAAATGAGACCGTTGTGTTAAACTATTGTTCCTTTACTTGTAAGGCGGCCAGCTTGGTAAAACAGTTCCAGTCTAAAGTCACCTTACCCATTCCGTTTCCACCACCTCAGCTGCCCAAAAGAGACTACCTACTACATGCCGGTATATTCTCTTTCCTTTAGTGCCTCGCTGCACATGATCGCCTTTTATCTCCTTTAAAGAAAAAAGGGAAAAGAGAGAAGAAAAAAAAAACGTTATTTAGGTTATACAGCGCTAGCCACCTGCAAGACGCCGCTACGAACAGCCTCACCTTATCCGCTCGGTTTCTAGTGGTGTTCTAGAATATTTCCACAGTAGGTAACTTTTAGATATATGGGTTTCTCGTAGGATTGCCGCTACATATCAAGTATCTGAAGAAAAGACAAACAGCACGTCACTGTTCAAAGCATCCTTAATTTGAACAATATTTTCATATTCGATTCTTTACGTAAATGCCAACTAGTCATATCTCATACCCGTTAGTCCGGCGCTATGCTATCTCGCTGGCCCATGTCATTCCAAATATCGTAATCCCATAATATTCATAATCCAAAATCGTTAAAAAGGAAGCCAGGTCAGTTGCCTGCGCAGCTATATCTACTTTACACAAGGAGAATCGCAAGAAAGCAAAATATCAAGGACATTCGAATGAAAAAAAAAAAAGAGAGGCAATGATGGGAAGATGCAAAAATGAGAAAAGTAAAAAAGTAAAGCAATAAAGACAAAAAGAGCAGGCTTTCGCTGTATGCCAATGAAATCTGTGATATATATATATATGTCTGGGTGTTCATGTCTGCGCATCTGTCGTAATCATAAGCGGCGTTCCCGCTTCGGGTCGTGTCATTAACTGAAACTCATCATCGATGAGCCCTTTCTCCTGCAATAACTCTCCATCAAGCTCCAGGTGGGCTGCTCCAATCCCTGTTAGTGACACGGGAATTGTTCCGTGTCTTGGATACGTAAATCCGCTGGTTGGTTCAGTTTGGCCCAGTGTCTCCTCGCTTGGCGGGATCCAGCGTTCAGTCGTGCCGCCTCCGTTCAGAAGCTGTCCGGCCCTCTGCGCACCACTGGTGTTGTAGCTTTGCCTAGGATCAGGCGATTTGAAGCCTGGTGAACGCGAGGCAATATAGTCAGGCTCCGACTCGGTTTCTGGCGTCGTGACCCGAAGTGCTGCCCCATCACCCACCCTGGAGCTCGCGGTTGCGTCTGTAGAATTGGGTGTATCGGCTGTACCCGTCTGCCGGCGGGTTGCGTGAGACGAAGGTGACCTAGGTGAGCGTGAGGCTTTTCTGAGCCGCTTAACTTTGATATTGGCTGTGTTTTTCGAAAGCTTAAGTCTTGGACTTAGCCGAGGCGCTTCAATATCGATATCCGGGATAATGGTCGCTTCCTGAGCTTCAAATTCTATATCAACAGCAGAGTCTTGCCTGTCGGCATCTTCTTCTCCGATAATTTTTCTCTCAAGCATCTCCTCCTGAGATTCAATGCCCCTTGGCTGAGCTACTGCACCGATAGGTGACTCGGTTACAATAACAGCGGGGATTGTATGTGTAACAGCAATCTCTTCATCCGCGTCCCTTGGTTCCAGCGTAGTGTCTGCGTCTGCGTCTTCAAACACATCATTAGCGGCTGACCCTCCCCAGCTAGATTCGGGCGCCATAGGAACGG
Organism: Trichoderma asperellum; assembly: GCF_020647865.1. Taxonomy (NCBI): domain Eukaryota; kingdom Fungi; phylum Ascomycota; class Sordariomycetes; order Hypocreales; family Hypocreaceae; genus Trichoderma; species Trichoderma asperellum. Next base: position 3,486,750 of record NC_089415.1, on the reverse strand, counting down.
ATAGTCCAAGCTCGGCCTTTTCAGCCGGATCATCAGCAGCTGTAAAGTACTCTGTGCTTGCATAGGCACTGAGCTGGGTCAGGGGCCGTGAACGTCGATCGCTAATGTTGAGGAATCTCTCTGCCGAAGGCGTCGGAGTTGGCTGCCGCCGTACGTCGTATTCACTGTCCGGCATCACATAACTATCTCCGCTGTCGCTGTAAGAGGGAGCTATGTTCCTGTTTGCAGCCCAGGCAGATTTGTATGCCACCTCACCGCCACCCATATCGCTGGGCAGTGGGCTTGGTGGTGATCTGCCCCGACTCGTGTAGTACTGGTCATAAGGAAGAGGCCCGCTATGCAGATATGTCGAGCTTGGGTACGCCAGTTCCTCATCAAGGTCCGCTGTCCTGATTGCAGAGTGAGATTCGACATCGTAGCCATCCGAAAGGTACTCGTTAGTCACGGCGCCAGTATCCACGCGCACAGGATCGTGATCCGAGCGCAGTGCATCACTATGTACATCGTCCGAGACAGCTCGCGGAAACATTCGCAGCAGCGACGATGCTTGCAACCTCATCCGTGGATCATTGCTGAGGCAAATTTCTGTCATTTGTCGATACCAATCTGGCACATTAATCTCTGGCCCAAGGATGAGCGGCCGGCCCTGAGTCTCAGGCTCATCCTCAAGCATTGCAAGCCCCCAGAGCACCATGCCGAGCTGATATAGATCCGACTTGACACCAATGTACATTGATAATCGCTGATTAGACTCGATCAGAGCCGTCGCCTCTGGAGGCTCCCATCCCACGGGGCAGCCTCGTCGATTGATGTCGATGATCTTGGCATCGCCAGCATCGTCGATGACGATATTAGAGAGAGTAAAATCTCCCTGGACAAATCCTGATTCGTGAACATCAGCCAGCCCCTGGACGATTTGTCTTGCCCACTTCTCCCTTGTATTCCAGGGGAGACCAATGTTGTTTTCCTTGCAGTTCTCAAAGATGATGTCGATCAAGGCGCCCTGGCCAGCAAAGCTGATGAGGAGACCCTTAACCTGCTCATCATCATCATCGACAACCACGCCGTAAAAGTCAATGACGTGTTTTGAAAAGCGCAGGCCGCTCAACGCATTAACCTCGTAGAGGAATTCCTCCACAGTGTCGGGGCTTGGAATCTCTTTCTTAATTAGCATTTTACCCATCACGCTGACTTTGTAAACAAAGCCAGACATGTGGGAATCGAAGAGGATGTCTCGCTCCTTGACTCTTCTACACCCTAGGTGCCGAATCTGGCTGACGGTTGGATAGTGAATGATTTCCTTGAGGGTTAAAGTGTTATTAGTCCGCTAACGAAAAGGGTGTCGTGTCCCCGTAAATGTGACATGGGGCAGTCACTTACATTACCATCCTCGACTACATGAACATGCAGCCTTCCGTCTGTAGTCTCGAGCTTCAAGTTGGTCACTGTGTCGTAAAACTGGATATCCTGTAGGCTGTCGCGGATAGCCTCATATATCTTTGTGCTCTTATCCCTTTGATATTTGGTGCGGCTAAGATCCCACTCTAGAGAATTTTCTGGCGCATCGCGATAATCAAGTGAGATGGTGACGCGCCGCCATATGTGTTCTTCCTCACGGTATGTCACAAAGAACTTTTCTCTTTTTGAACGGTCTCTAAAGTGCATACTCAAATTGAGAATCCACTCCCGCTCTAACTTATCAAGAATCATTGCTTCGTACTGTGACGTGGTCATGGAGCAAGTATCAGCGACAGACGCCGCGTCTTGCGTGGCGTACTCGTCATCGGCATCGTCAGCTTCATTGCCATCTATATCTGAATCATCCGAATCGGTGTGCGGAATGTCGGACGACGCATCCGCCGCCTCGAACTCAGCGAGATCGACGGGAAGTGACTGTGCATAGTTGGAAGTAGTTTCGTGGAGAGGCTCGCCAAAGAAGCTCGGCGCACTGGAGTGGGGGTCGATATGAGTTCTTGAGACTCGCCCGCTGGGTTTGCGTGGATAGTGAGACCGTCTGTCGACCGAAGCCGCCCTTCGCTCCTCTGCTGAAGGCTCTACAGGAGCCAAGTGCTTTCTATCTTCTGACAGCTGGCGCTTGAATGTCTGAGCTCGAGGCAAACCAGGCACTACTCTTTTCGACATGCGCTTGATCAGACCTGGGCTGGGGACGGGTTCGGGAGCAAGTCGCTGATCGGCGGAAACAGACGAAGCCGAGGACTTTGTGCTTCTTGTGCTTGCTGAGCGGGCCAAGAGCTTGCGCAAAAAGCCCTGCTTGACGGGAAGCGGCGACTGCGGTTGCGACTGAGGCTGCAGAAGCGACGGCGACGTACATGGACGGCCATCTGGTAGAGACATGCTGACCAACAGGCTGGATTTATAAATTCAAGGTACTTGTCGATATGCGGTGTGCGGCTGCGAACGTCAAGTACCCACCATATGAGCAGGCAGTATCCAGCAAATAATGCGCAATAGTATGTAGCAGATGGTCAGATTTTGTCGCTCTTTTAATGTATATATATTTTTAACCAGTGAGACGTCAGAAAAAATGGCTTTATTATCGAGCGATGACAGCCAGTCGTGAGGCTGAAGCAGGGACAAGGAGGGGTGCTTGAGCTTTTATGGAAGCTAAGCAGGCGGGCCGTTCTATATATGCCGATTCACCGAACGACCAGCTTCGCCCAGATCAGCAGGGCAGCGAGCTCCTAGAGAAAAAGCCCGTAAGTGCTTGAATGGATCACGGGGAGCTGCCAGGGTTTTTTGACTGCGTATGAGTCAAGAACAAGAGCGGATTGTCTGTGATCGACGCGGAGGACGCACGCAGGGAGGCGTGAAGGCGGCCGGTGAATGGATGGCGAAGCAGGCAGAACAAGAGATGAGACCCAGGCCTTGTTAGTGGCTGACCAGCCTGGTTGTCCAGTAATACTGACGGCTTGGCGGAAGACGCGAGGTGAGGGCAGGTGAGGCGAGGCCAGAACGAGGGGCAAGGCGGGACGGATGGATGGTTGGATGGAGTTTTTTTTGCTGTGTAAAAGAGCCGCTTCGAGCGGCGAGGCAAATTGTGGGCGACGAGGCACAAATAAAAGCTCAGCTCCCCCACGATGGAGAAGGGGGAAAATGGGTAGCAAGATGGGAAAAAAAGGAGGCAAAGCTCGCGGCAAGGGGAGGTAGAAGAAGGTGGAGCGGCCTGAGAGACACGGAGGAGGTTGGCGAGAGAGACGAAAAGAGTCGATGCCGGGTTGATCTAGAGATGAATAACGAGAGAGGCATGGACGAGATATCTGGAGTACGCAGTACCAGCAGGTACATCCAGCATGGCGCATCAATTAGCAGATTGAACCCTGGAAAATGGGACGCGGGCTATTTCTGGGGTCGTGACCAGCCTTGTGCTGCCACCACATCTTGGGTACCCGTCGTTCCCAGCAGGAGGAGCAGCGTACCCAGTCGTACCTGGTACCCAGGCTCTTGGCTCCAGTGGCTCCCGGTCTGATCCAAAAGGCCTACCTGGTGCTCGAATCCCAGCAGCACCTGGCAGACAGTCGCCTCTGCCTGTATCTGTATCTGTATCTGTATCTGTATCTGTATTTGTATCTGTATCTGTATCTATACCTGTACCACCTCTATGCTTTCTTGATCCCAAGCATGTCCAGTTAGTTCAGTTACGCAGCCTCGAGGGCCTAGGCCTGATCGATACATCACACTTTGTAAGCCCAAGGCAGCGGAATATAGTCTACCTACCTAGTAGATTGACTCGATGGAATGGCGCCGCAGCTCGTTAGCGGCTAGGCTTGTCGTGCCCGAAAGCCCGCCATAGTCGCCTGCCGCTAGCGGGTGCGGTTGCGGTTGCTGCTCCATGGCACGACAGGCTAGCCCTGCCTAGCGTCGTAGGGGGGCCTAGCTGCTGCTTAGCGCTGTCAACTCTGGAGCCGGGCTGCGGGTTGGGCGCCGCTGGACCCCTCCTTTTTCCCAGCATCGCCCGCTGGCAGAATCAGGGTGCGCTGGAGCTCTCAGTGGACCTCGGGCTGCCAATCGTCCCCAAAATGGGCGGCCACAGCACTGGATGGCACCCTCCCGGTGCTCCAAACGGGCAATCGGCGGTGGCATGACGCGCCAACAGCAGCCACTGTCACAGCGGGGCCTGCACCTGTGATGGGCTGTTTTCGCGTTCCTCGCATGTGGCGTCTGCCGCCTCAAGTCTTTTGGGGCATTCATGGCCATCCATTCATGCCGTGCTGCGATACTGGCTCTGCTCAACCGCAGTCGCTAAACTCAACTCACTGTCTCACTGTCTCTCTCTTCCCCTTCCAATCCCGCCAGCAATCTGCACCCAACCCGCGGATCTCACATCTTTTGGACCACACCAAGCCAGACCTGCGTCGGCCTGCTTTTGTCGGTCACAGCTCTCCATCCATTCGCCTGTCCAGGGCCAGGGCCGCAGTCAATCTGGACCATAAACAAAGCGTTGCCCCATCGACCGCGCAGCTCATCTGCTCGCCTTCGTGACCGCCAATTCGACGACGCCTGGCCAGCTCCGCCCGCTTACCCTTTTGGTTGGGACCCTACTGGCGGAGCGAAGAGCCGTGATGGGAAGCGACCGAAGCTGCTGTGATTGCCATGGCAACGGCGCCTCGCCGGTGGTAGGTCTCATACCGAGCACCTGTGCCATACCACCATACGAGTCGAGCACTCGCTAGCAGCCGGGCATGCGATCAATAATACCTGGTCGTTCCATCATGGGCTCCTTGTTTGCCTGCCAGGCTGCCTGTGGTGCTGGCGTCGTCGCACCGACAGCTTGGACGTTGGGTCAGCCACGAACCGGGTGGTGGTTATTGGGCAGCGAACTAGCACTCAGAGAACCCGACGAGAATACGAGTCTAGCAGCGTTATCGTACTAGGTTCGCAGTCGTTGTACAAGCAAGTAATGCTAGTGATGGTACTCCATACAGTAGGTAGTAGTTCTGACACGGGCTCCAGTCCAGACTTGTCCCAGGGTCTTTGCCAGCAAGCTAGATCGGACTATGCCGCATCGTACATGGACGCTTAATCAATCGCTTCGGTACTCGGACGGCCAATCTGCCAGGGCAGCTGGTACATACTGGTACCTGTGCTGCCATTCAGCAGTGCCATCATTATTACCTTCAGGCCGTGGCTATTTGGCATCTTACTGACCGAGTCACATATCACTGTTTTGGGAGCCATTGACCTAGCAACTATCTGCGCCACTTGTCGCCTGGCCTGGGCTCGGCATTTCCGGAAACCTCGATGAAGTAATTTCAAGGCAGCTCGACTTGGGCTTCGGGCAATCACAAGGTTGGGCCAGATTTCAATTCAGGTATCCATCATAATAGGTAGTAGTCGCTACCACAAAGCTGGCACGATGAGTCTGTTCGCGAATCTAGTGCGTTGATAGCCAGAGCCCAACTGGCCAAGCAGACAGCGACATCACCAACACGATACTCCTGAATGCCATACCTTATTGATAACAGGCAGATGTAATATGCTCCTACTACTCCGTGCTTGCTATTACGACTACAGATGGCTACTGTAGGACAAAGGACGAAAAGTCCACGATCGCCCCAACGGCAAAATTGCAAATTGCTGCCCCTATCTCTCATCCCTACTGGTCTTACACGGAATGCATCCGCAGACTCATATGTCAGCCCCCCAAGCCCGGGCCCCCGTTCCGAGATGATCTAGCCTGCGTACGCACGTCATGCTGGCAGCAGCTCTTTGTTGACGCCTGGGTCATATTACGGAGAACTCGTGGGAGACAGGTTCCTAGTACGATGAGCCATTTCAGCACCGTTCCTTGATTTTCTTGTTTTCCAGTGGCCGCAAATCGCATCGTCGCATTCCCTACTGGCCATGCTTGCTTGTGCGCGCAGATAAAGGCGCATGCTCTGGGCTTCCAATCGCACTAGTGTGGGGTCAGGCATGGCTGCATTGCTAGCCGGGCCAACTAGACAGCAGATGAGGCTGCAATCGCCAGGACGAGACGGGCCTCAGATGCGCTCATCGTGATGCCGCCAGTAATACAAGCAGCGCTCGCAACAATCTCCTCCCGAGTGTGTCCTCCCGCATGCAGCCTGCAATATGCACATGCCCCTTCCATTTGCTCGCCTTTCTCGCATCAACGTAGTCGCCCTGTGTGGTGTGTGGTGTTGTGAGCAAGTTCTGGCCACAGTATGGTCTGGTAGCTTGGGCACAACCGCGGGGTTGTTGGGCCGAGCATCAGATCAGCAACAGTCGAGGGCCTATCACGCCCGAGAGTGATGCATCACTTTACGCACGTTCCCCTTGCATGCTCAAACGTCCTTCTCCTGCGAAGACTCTAACCGTAAAGAAGACCGAGCAGTTCAAGCCGTGATACTACGGCTATCGCTATCAGACACCTACTGTTAGAGATGAACTGCTTGCCATCAATCAGTGGTCACGAGAGTGTCTGAAGCTGGACTTGATAGGCCCGTTTCCGTCCTACTGTAAAACGTTCGGAACGCCCAAGTTCTAGCTAGGCCCGTCCCGCAGCACCGTCCCGCACGCCAGATCGGAGCGTCAACCCCACGCGCCGTTTCAGATGGCACAGCATAAAGATGGCCGCCTACAACGGCCTAAGTCGGATCCTGTGTAGCGTTGCCCGCGAACCTTAAGGCATATGCAAAGACAAAGACAGGTTTTTGCCCAAGTTAGAGTTGTGCAACTAGGTTACAGCCTCTTTTCTTTTCTTACTTAGACAATATGCAGTGCAGGAGGCTCACTAAAAGAAGTAATCTTCTTTTCCGCCACGCTGTGAAGGACCAACAAACTGTTCTTTCTCTAGACTTTGTAATCTGAATTAGGCATTTTGTGCAATAGTCCACGGTGATGTCAGCTTACTGCCACGGCCCTGGCGGAGCAACAAAACAAAAAAGGATCCAACTCTCCTCCACTACGTCACGTCATATCACATGGGATTTACCTACAACCAGGACAAACTCGGGTTTTCGAACCAGATAAAGATCTGTTTGTTCATTGTGCTATGCGTAATAGGTATATACCTTTCCCTGCTCTATGAATTGGAGATTTGCTGCTTCTAAGCGCCCGAGTATTCTACATTTCCCCCGCCTGCCTACCTGCCGACTGAGTTTTGATCTAATATACATACATTTGACATCTCCCACTTTCTTTTCTTTCTTGTTTTCTCCCCGTCCTCCCTGAGTAAAAGAAACAAACAAGATTTAACAAAAAAGAATATAAAAAATCATGGCCAATTAATTTTTGTGTTTTTACAAAATGAGTAGGAGTCCCAATCTGTCCGCCAAATCATTTCTTCAGTCCAAGCTCTGCCCGAACATTGGAGAAAGAGAAGTTAGAGAAATAAACGCCGGGCATATGCTCCTCCTCCCGTGTCATCTTATGACGATGTGTGCTGTTTATAATTCGGAGAATAGGGGGTGATAAAAATACCCAGAGAGGAGAAACAGTTTTTTTTTTTCTTTCAATGCTGTTCTCCCTGCGAAGTGAGATTCTTTCCCCTTCCCCTATCTCGCATTTGCCGTATGCTTTCCAAGATGTGTTATCCCAACTTGTTGCATGTGAGGCGTTTAATCATCGTCTTCCTTGCTTTCGGAATCGTCCTTCTTCTTCTGCTCGGCCGTCCACTCGCAGATCTTGCAGGTGTTGGCCTTTTGGCGGTCCAGGTTGGGGAAAACCAGGTCAAAGACCTCGGAGTACCAGCTTACGGCGTGGCCTTCAAGGCCTTCCTTGATAGTCTGTATAATAAATATCAGCATAAGTTCATAGGGTATACAAAGCACTTAAAGAAGGGAAAGTTGGATAGAAAAAAGAAGAAGAAAAACATACCTGAGGAAGCTCCAGCCAGTCTGACATGTTGTCCTTGGGGAAGATGATAGTCTTGCATCCTGCTCTCCTGGCTGCCACAGTCTTCTCACGCAGTCCGCCAATGCGGAGGACCTTGCCGGTCAGTGTGATCTCACCGGTCATTGCCACGGTGGGGTTGACTGGCTCGTCCAGCGCCAGAGACAGCAGCGAAGTGGTCATGGTAATACCGGCAGAGGGGCCGTCCTTGGAAACGGCACCGTCGGGAACGTGGAGGTGCATCTTGGCCTTGTCGAAGAAGTGGTTTTCGGGGAACTGGTTGACCACGAATGACTTGGCGTATGAGTAGGCGATTGTAGTTGACTCCTTCATGACGTTCTTAAGGTTGCCCGTAATTTCCAGGCCGGGCCGTGAGCTCGGTCGGAGTGGCGCTTGAAGGATGGACTCGATGTACATGGCAGCACCGCCCATCTGTGTCCAGGCCAAACCCATGGAGACACCAGGCGGGCTCACATCGTAAAGGCGATCGGATGTGAAAATTGGGGGTCCAATGTAATCGGTCAGGTTGTCCTTTCCAATGCTAACATGGACACTATCTGGCACTTGTAACGCTTTCCGTGGCTTTTCTGTAGTCTCACTTTCGCTAGCCCCGGTAGCGGCCGTCTTTTCACTGCCTTCCTCAGCCTCCGCAGCAGCCTCCTTAGCCTTCTCCGCAGCAGCCTTGCCTTCGACTGTCAGAGCCTCCTCTTCGGGGAGGACTTCCTCTCCAAGCTCCTGGACGATTTTCAGCGCTGATTTGCGGTAGACCTTCTCAATCTGCTTCTTCAGGTTTCGGACACCTGACTCTCGGCAGTAGGACTTGATGAGCTCCTCAATAGCCTCGTCGGTGAGTTGGACATCTGCGTCTTTCAGGCCGGCTGCTTCCTTGGCAGCAGGTGCGAGATATCTGTTGGCAATGGCCTTCTTCTCATCCGCGACATATCCAGATAAGGTAATGAGCTCCATGCGGTCCAAAAGAGGCCTGGGGATAGTGTCGGTCATGTTGGCTGTGCAAACGAACAGGACCTTTGACAGGTCGACGGGGACATCCATGTAGTGATCCAAGAAAGAGCTGTTCTGCTCAGGATCCAAAAGCTCCAGCAGGGCCGATGAGGGATCGCCCTGGTAGCCCCGGCCAATCTTGTCAATCTCATCAATCAGGATGAGAGGGTTCTCAGTCTGGCACTTCTTCAAAGCCTGGATGATACGACCGGGGAGGGCACCGACATATGTTCTTCGGTGACCCTTGATTTCAGCAACATCGGTAAGACCACCAACGCTGAAGCGGTAGTATTCCCGGTTAAGAGCTCTAGCAATGGACTTTCCGATACTCGTCTTTCCGACACCAGGAGGGCCGACAAAGCAAAGGATTTTACCCTCAACAGAGCCACGCAGCTTACCCACAGCGATAAACTCCAAGATGCGGTCCTTGACATCTTGTAAGCCGTAGTGGTCCTCATCGAGGACTTTAACAGCGTTCGGGATACCAAAGTTTTCCGGGCTTCTCTGACCCCAGGGAATCTGAGTGAGCCAGTCCAGGTAGTTCCTCGTAACATTAAATTCTGAGGCAGCCGTCTCCAGGTGGGCCAGCTTGTTGATCTCCTCGTCAAAGACCTTGCGGACAGGATCAGGCATGGCAAGCTTGGCGGCCTTTTCCTTGAACTTCTCCACCAGCTTGTCCTTGCCGTCTGATTCCAAGCCGAGCTCGCGGCGGATGCCCTTCATCTGCTCCATGAGCCAGTATTCCCGCTGGCGCTTGCTGATCTTACTCTCAACGTCCTTGGTAATCTTCGACTGCAGCTGAGCATTCATGAGTTCCTTCTTGAGCACAATCAATGCCTTTTGCATTCTCTCTTCAATGTTCATGCAGCCCAAGACTTCTTGCAGCTCATTCTGCTCTCCAGATGAGACAGCAGCCGCAAAGTCAGCCAGTTTGGCTGGTTCTGATGTGACGTTTCCGGTAGACTGGCTCATCGAGAAGGTGGAGATTTGGTCTCGGAAGAGGTTGTTCATGGTAGCGACCTCCTTGAAGACATTGACGATTTCGTTGGTCACAGCGCGAATGACAGGGCTCTTGGGATCGTAGGGCTCATCTACCAGGTTCTCCACGTTGACGAGGCTGACGGGGTATCTCTTAAGGAATGAGGTAGGCTCGTACTTCTCGGTCACCTGCTCTGGTTTCTTCTCCACGGCACTCTCCTCGAAGCTTGTTACCACATCGCCCTTCTTCTCCTGGGCCTCCTCCTCAGCGGTCTTTTGCGGTATCGGCTCGGGCTCCGCCTCTGACTTGGAATCGGCCTTGTCCGCGTCTTGAGTTCCAGGTGGAACGAGACTGGACAGCTTGATTCTGCGGTGTGGATAAAGGATTGCTGTCAGAGCACCTTCCTGGCCGTGAATGGGGAAGGCGCTGGTGATTTGGGCAAAGACACCAACATCATGTACATCCTCCACGTTTCGAATGATGTCCTCATCCTCGTTCTCATCTTTGAAGAGGAAGGCTCCTACATAGGGCTGGCCACGCTTGATAGACTCGGTAATTGCAGTTGCGACATTAGGATCCTTGATCGTAATAGCTTTGTAGAAGCCTGGGAAGAGCGGCCGCCGGGCAATTGGAATTGCCAGGACTTGCGGGTACACCTCTGGGATGACTGGCTTTGACAGCGCTCTCTCAGCAGCTCTGCGACCTCGCTTTCCACCCTCACCACCTTCGCCACCAGATCCCTCGTTGCCTGCACCAGATCCGGAGCCAGCAGCGCTTCCTGCCGCATCGCTAGGCTTTCCATCTTGTGATGACCCGCCCTCGTTCTTCGCCGATGATGCAACCGATTCCGGGTCAGCGGTGGTGGCCTTGGAATCCTCCTTGGCGTTGTTCTCAAGCTTGGCTTTAGCATCTTCTGACTCTCTTGTAGGCTCAGCGGCAGAGTTGAAGAAGTTGTCCTTGTCCTTGTTGTCCTTCTCCTTGCCGAGTCTCGTGGTTGTGGAGAAGGATGCTCCCGTAAGCCGGGGTCGCAGTCCGGGATAGCGACGGCCGGCGATCTGAGTGGCCCGGAGAGCCGAGCTGAAGGACCATGCTCTGGGTATAGAATCGGACAGCGCCCGGGTTGATTGTGAAGCTGCCGAGCGTTCGAGAATCAGGCGCCCAGAGGCTCGGGATCGGGGCAGCATGGTGGAGGGGATTCGAGCTGTCGGCTAATCGGAGTTCGGGGTCTGCTATTAGAAATACAAGATGACAAGAGAGGTCGGCAAAGAGAAGAATTACTCGCTTCTTCTTCTTCTTCGTCCAGTTTTCAGTAGCAATTCGAGCGCATTGCCCGAGTGTCCTTTGGCAAAGGGTGCGTGACTGAGTAATACAAAATAGAAGGCCTAGAGCGAAAGGTGGTCGAGCTTGGACTACTGCATTTAATAATACAAGAGAGCTCTAGGCGGCATCCTGGCTACGACACGGCCGAAAATTCGAGGGGGCCTAGTACCTTCCATCGGCTGAACTGCGGGGACCTGAGAGTTGCTGCTTCGGTATAAGTACCGTGCAGTAGACAGACAGCGCCGGATTCCGGAGCAATCGGTCGGAATTGGCGGGGTAGCTGTAGCTGCGATAAGGCTTGGATGGGAGATGCCAAGTTTGGGAGCATCAACTGGACATGGAATCCTCAATTTTGTTTACAGGCATGTTCCTATTTGGCTGCTGTATACTAGAGAGTTTGAAGTTGGGTTGACACCTCACGCGATATTGTTGCCGGAGACTTTTCAACTGATAACGGCACCTTTTACTAGCTGCGGGGCAGCGCGAGTCCACTATTGCTGGCACCCAGCATTGACTTAATAATACATAGAAAGCCGTATATCGGCATTAATAATCTCAATTGTTGACTGAGAGTTGACTACCCGGCATAACTACCTCTCCCGTTGTGTCTCTAGGTATGGCAGCTACTCGACTAGGCCCAAGTATTTCGTTCCAGATTCTCCCTCGTGGGGAGTCTGAATAGCGATGTTCGAGAGTAAGGTACCTAGGTAGATAGGTGGTAATATGTACTGGGTGCCTATTCAGCAACACCGAGAAAAATTGATGGAATATCTTTCCCATTAGATATGACAAAAGCTTGAAAATGCTCACACGAGCACTTTTAATCTTTGTACATTCCAATTTCACAGCCCGATGATGCCACAGAAACCTCCCATTTCTATATACACTCGTCATTTCATGCGTGTAATGTTTTGCTACTATTCATACATATACATCTCATACGTCTCTATTTTACAGCCCAAAGAAAGAATGTTCTATGCCAAGTTCATCAATCCAACATGATGATATGATTTATCCCACGTATCTGTTTGCCCACGCTGCTCCCTTAATGCTCTTAACGGCGCATAGATAGGCACCTAAGCCGCTGCTAGCCTACGCCTTTTCCCTTACTCGTCTTTTTCACCACCATCATCCTTTGCAGACTGAAGAGACCTCCTCTCCGCTCTACCCGCTGGCTTCCGCACTCCCCTGACTCGTCTCTTCAACTCGCTCGACACCGTTCGCAGCGGGCTTCTCTGTCGTCGTCTCAGTCGTTTACTCTGCTGTAACCGAAGCTGTCTTTCCAACGCCTTCTTCATGCCCTTCAACTCTATATGCGAAAATGGCCTCAACATCTCCGTGGCGCTCTTCTTTAGACTTGCCTTCCGGTTACCGTCTAATGCTCCCGAGACATGTTCAAAGTCAGTATTCGTAAAGGCGTAGTGCAGGCGGGGATATTGTCTCTCAATCTCCCTCAGTTTGGCAGAGACGCTCGCCGACCAGGCGGCCAACTTGCGCAGCTTCAGCCACTGCTGCTGTAAGCTGAGGACAGCCGCATTAGACGCCTGGAGCACGCGCGTGTTTCTCATATGGCGGCGTTCCTGGAGACTTCTCTTCCTGGGACTCCATCCACGCCAGCGCGGCATCAGCATGGTCTCGCACCAGCGCATGGCAGGTTCCCATTGACCCATCTCGGCTAGATAGCGAATCAAAAGATTCCAATTGCTCCGAGTCAACTTGAATCCAGCTGACGTAACCTGTTGAACAATTTCAAGCAGTTCCTTTCCCTTGTTCTCTTCTCTAAGCGTCTTGGCTAAGATCGTCATGGGTCTGGAGACATCGTATTCGTGGACGGGATAAATGCCCGTGGCCTGGCGGTGCCGTGCTCGAGCGAGGACTCTCTTCCAGGTCTGGTTCCACATGTTATTTACCTGACTGAATTTCCTGTCTTTAAAGTAACCTAGCATGAGTGCGGACACCACTTCTGGGGGGAAGGGCTCGCCTCCTCTATACTTGGGGAACATGCCACTGTACAAGCTCATGACCTCTTCGGCTGTCGTAAAATCTCGTAGGTCGACCAAAAGCTTGATAGCGCGGCCAATACTCTTGGTTTGTTTCTTCAAGTGTCTAATATCACTCGGAAGCGTTGAGACTGTGTGAGCATCTCTAGCCCTGGCATTGTGGACAAGCAGAGAGCGCAAATGGCCGACAAATTCTTTACCAAGCTGCCGCGTTCGGCTAGAAGATGGCTTCTTCTTAAAAGAAGCTTCGGCAAGCGCTACTTTGGCGTTGAAATTCATTGATTGTCCTGCCTTGAGAAGATGCGAAGCCAGGATCTCGACCAGTCCAAGGTCACCGATACGAACAGCGCCAGCCATGACAACGGCAAAATGTTCCGGACCAACTGGAAACAGCTTCTCCTTGTAGGCAGTCCGCAAGAGGCGATAGGCAGGCTGCACTTGATCCACTCTTACAAGAGCATCAAGGAGATATTCGTGAGTCTGATGATCCCATGCAAGGTCGAACGACTTCATGGCCTGAAGCAGCTCGTAACACTTGCTAAGTCTTCCTTGCATGCCATTGAAATGAATAAGCTGGTTCCAGATGGCGGTGCTTGTTGCATTTCGCTCTGCCAGTTCTATGCATATCCTTTCCGCCTCCATCAGTCGATCGTTGCGGCAGTACGCCATGACTAGAGCCATTGCCATCTCCTTCGATACGGGAACTCGACCTTTTTGAGATTGGTTGAAAAAGCCGAGAGTGGCTTCCAGGTCACCCTTTTTGGCAGACATGGCCATGATATGAGCATACGTAAAAGAATCGGGCCGATACATCTTGCAGATCTCGCTGAAACAAGCCACCGCTCGGTTGTAATCTTGCGCCCTCATATAGCACTTTAGCAATGTATTCCAAATGTCGAGGTCAGGCTTGACCCCATGATTATCTGTCATGAGTCGAAGCTCTGCTTCTGCTTTGGTGATATCGCCAACCTGCGCATAAGCATTCATCGTACTCCTGAAAGCCCTAGGTTTCTTCAGCACGCGGGGGTATTTGCTAACATACCGCCCCCATAGTCGTTGGACGGCTTGGACATCGCCCACCCCAGCATAAAATTTGAGAAATTTTTCATACCCCCATTGGTCCAAGTCTCCCCAGGCACGATGCCAGTCTTTGTAAATGTCCTCCAGTATCGTAGCCCCAGCCGGATAATGCAATTCAAACATATGCTGGAGCAAAGGGATGGGCGGATGAGCGCCTGGAAGCTTGCGGTATGTTCTATATAGCTCGGATAACCAGGTAAGGTTGGATTTCAATTCGGATTTGCCATGCCAAGACTTCAACACGCGAACCAGATAATCCTCGTATAATTGGTGGTCATTAAAAATACTCAAAATAGCAGTCGCTTGCCTCGGTTGACAGGGCTGCGCCAGTGCTAGCTCTGCCATCTTTCGCCTCAGAGCATAAAGTCCCAGCCTTGTCGTCTCATAGATGTTGATGGGGCGAACAGCCTTTGCACCGTCAGACGAGAGATACTTCTCAAAGGAGAAGAAGAGCTTGTCGAGGCCAGGCACGTGTTCGAGCCGTTCTAAGCGAATGGCATCAGGCCGGTCGGCTGGTTCAAACTTGAGGCGAGATGCGTAGAATTCTAGCCATACACCTATAAGCATAGACCATTTTTCATTGGCAATGGTATCAGCCAGAATGTACTCAAGGCCTCCCACTAAACCCTTCAGCTCCAGGCCAACCTTCAGCCTACTGATAGCATGCTCTAGGTCGCCAGATCGCATGAAAGCCAGAACACCAGCGGCCAGGAGGTCGTCGTCCCAGTTGTCAATGTCAATTTGGCGAAACAGCGAAATAGCTCTCCCGATCTCGACTATTCCGCGCGATTTAGAGAGATATAACACCATGGTGCGGCGGAAGTCCCATTGATCGTGTTCATCTAGCCTGCAGTACAAGTCCCAAACGTCGTGATAGCGCTCCTCGCTTTGATGTGAGAGCATATCTTCCAGGTGCGCTACAGTTGACTGCACCCGAGATATATGGTGTGTGTCTATGGAAGCTGGAGGCTGCGAAGCTTCACTTAAAGAGGCAGGTTTTGAGTGGGTGCTATATTGATATGAGTCTCTCGCCAGAGATGATGCTCCATCATCTCGCTGATATACTCGCCCCCCCATAGAAGAAAGAGCCTCTATTCCTGGCGGGGCCGAGGTATCAGTCGAGCCATGCTCAGCAGTGGCCGTAGAGGAGGTGAAATGCCTCCTTCTAGCATTGCCACCCGCACGACTAGAATCTTGAGGTCGCGGCAGGCCCGGGTACAATCGCCGCAGGAGAGAGTATGTAGCGCTCGGATATAGGAAGTCTAGCAGAAAGACGGAAGCAACCAAGCCAGTTTGTAGCGGGCGGTTGGCATTTTCGGTCTGATCCTGCTCGGTAGTCCGGCCAATCGCAGGCCAGATGCTGGAGAGCTCAATGGCAGACGCTCCGTGCTGCCAGAAGCCTGTATGGAGCTGGCGACAGCGTTTCGTCGAGCGGGTCGGCTTCGGAATAATACGCTGGATGTTGCATGATTCCAGACTCGCCGCCGCCGTTCTTTCGAGCATTGGTCCTAGCAGGCAGCCTCGAGTCGCAGAACTCTTGCTAGTATGCAATATAGTGAAAGGAGAGGGTCAAATTGG
This sequence comes from Trichoderma asperellum, assembly GCF_020647865.1. Taxonomy (NCBI): domain Eukaryota; kingdom Fungi; phylum Ascomycota; class Sordariomycetes; order Hypocreales; family Hypocreaceae; genus Trichoderma; species Trichoderma asperellum. Next base: position 3,470,940 of record NC_089415.1, on the reverse strand, counting down.
CATGCCTCGGGCGGCAGCCAGGTCGTGGATGTTGCTTCTCGAGCAATGGAGGAGCTGGATGCGGGCCCGCTGGCGTTGAGGTGGCCAATCGTCTCTGGAATGATGGTGGGTTGGATTGTGTTTCTGTAGAAGACATAGCCCGCAATGGCATCAGACGTGTTGCCTTGAGCTTCTGCAGGCCGAGGCAGAGATGCGTGGGAATGAGGCTGGTGTTAACGCAGAGTCAGCTTCATCTTCGCACTTTTAACCATGGTCTGATCGAAAAAGATACCAAAGGTCCGGGTGGGTCTCCGGAACGGTAGTACGATATTTTTTTGCGCTGCAGTGCCCGCTATTCTGTAGACAGCTGTAATCAACTGTGCCCGGCTGCAGAGATAGCAGATAAGGAGACCCACCTAAATTTTTATGATCTGATCTTGTACTCCGTAGCTGCATTGGCGTCTCGAGTAGCACGAGTATTTGTTACCACTAGCTCTGGTGTTCGCTACCTACTAGATTCTCGTACTAGATACGAAGTTGGCCTAGCCAGTCTCAGAATATCCAAATAGCCGGTATGGCATGAATTTACTATGGGAAAAAGAGCAGGTGTGAGGATTATCACCGCACAAAGAAGTATTCAGGGGTAGTAAAAGGTAGAATGGTTGGCAGATTCATGGGCGGAGGAACAACGTGGAATAAAAGGTAAATTTTTGAATTGCAGACTATGTATTACAGAAATTTTGCACGAGGCGACTCTCCGCCTCTCGCTGCCAGCAATGGATCGCTCAGAAAAGACACACAGTAAGCTTCGCCAGCGCCAAAAATAAAAATAGATAATAATAATAAAACAGTATTCGGGACGCGCCAGTCTCCGATATCCAGAAAGGCCATTCTTGAATAGTATTCCCAATGCGTTGCCGTCATAAACACCAGTATTAAAGAAAAAAGCATCTTTTCGTATCCCCGTCGTGGTGGTCATCGTACAGATATCGTTGCTTTTCAGATTCCATGCAGCGGCATTACAATCGCTTGCCACATCCCAGTTTAGTGGCAGCAGCAGTTTCTTCCCATGTCAACAAGCTTTGTTGTGATCAGTCTCCTCGTCAGACAAGAACACCTCGTTTCGAAGACTGGACAGATGGTCGACAGGTCTATGGAGTTCTTGCTCCACGCGAGGCCCGCGGCTTCGGCTTCGGCTTCTCATGCGCTGTTGTGACTGGAAGACATCTTGACTGGCAGGCGAAGCGATCCTGGAAGGGCAGTGCTCGCGGCGCTTCTCTCGCAGGCGATTGTGAAGAATAAGTCGGTTTGCGGAGGACTTGACCGAGGGAGAGGAGGTTCGAGAGGTCAAGCTAAAGGGTGAAATAGAGCGCCGACGAGACCGCCCTCGCAGCGTGCTTGATTCATCTGGGCGCAAGCTCTTGGAGCTGGGGACATTGCGGTCACGCGTTCGCCCCCGGAATCCGTCATGGTCGGAAGGAGGAACGACGGTCATTTTGATATCGCGGAATGAGTCGTTTGGAGGTGCCATTAGGAAGCTTGATGGCAGCTTTAGGGCTCAGCAAGTAGCGATGGCGAAATTGAACCACGGAATGCTCGGGAGAAAATAGAACGTCTTTGGAAGAACTGATGGAACTCGAGTCAACCAGGGGGGGTGCGGAGTTTCAGCTAGGCCCCAAGCGTCTGTCGTTTGCTACTCGTATTGCGCTGGGAGTACTGAGTAGTAATAATATGGAGTACGGTATCGTACTGGTACGGAGCACCTTGTGGGGAGAATTGGTAATTGGGCCACGAAGTGCAGGTGCAGAGTTGAGCAGGAGGAAGAAGATGGAGAGCAGCCCTCGCGGGCAATATATAAGTGCGAGTATGGAGAATGGTGCGGTTCTTCTAGAAGAACCGGGGCAGTGGCATAAACAAAGGCGGAACCACCGACAAAGATGTTTCAGACAGGAAGAGAGCAGCTGATGGATTTGGTATAGTGAAAGAAAAGAAGCAGCGTCGAGAAGATGAAAAGAAGCCAGGGGTTGGAGGCAGTATTAGTACTAGGTCGTATAGCGCGGTACGAGTACGCAGAAACAATTTATAGACTTCAATTTAGCTGAGGCCGCTCCATGCTCGTCGGTCCAGGGTCTTGACAGGGGGCCCAACAGGTGCTGTGCAGCGTGCAGCATCCCGGCAAAGCGTCCCCGGGTCACCTGAGCAGCGCCGGCGAGCAGTAGCCTGGGGGTGGCACATTATAGCGGCCTTGAAGGGCCTTGGGCGCCAATCAGACCGGCCTGGCGCCCGCCATGACTTGACGCCTCCAGCTATTAGCAGCAGCAGCAGTTATTGCCGGTAGTAGCGTTGATTGCTTGGGAGCATAGCGGGTAATAGAGCAGCCATCAGTCCGGTAGCGCCTCTCGTAACTCTGAGCCAGCAAACGCCAAAGTTGCTCTTGTGTGACATTTGCTTCAATGCTTCCTCTGGATTGAAACCTTGTTTTTCCCCAATTGGCGTTGCCGCGCCCAGTGCGATCGGCGTGCATGTTTCTGCAGATTTTGGGGCCCTCGCTCAGCGGTTACAGTGCCAGGCTAACAGAATTTTGCCGGACGGTCCAACCGCCGATCGTGACACCATTCACAAACACAGCAGCGTCAGTCACGGCGCCAGCAACCAACAGCTGCCGTCCGTCGACCAACACCAGCGGCCTGTCTGCAGCCATTGACCAGTTGCCTGTACATCTCTGTCAGCGTGACGCCGGCGTGCATACGAGCGATGCAGGGAAGATGCAGACAGCCCTGCACACAAGGCGGCAATGGCTCGCATGCTGCCCAGCCAGAGGCCTCGCTGAATCGTGGGGCCAACAAACTCGCCAATGGCCCTGTCCAGGCTACGTGAGGCACAGTGGATGGCCTGAATTGGCTTTGCTGGAACACGGCGTAGCGACGGGTTGGCTGCTTGCTCGCTTGTGATATTGATCCCGTAATAGAGAGCTGGTCACCAACCGCCATGTACAAGCGCCTATCGCTGGATTCAATACTACCACAGTAACAACAACAACTAACTACTACTACTAGCGATACCACCCAGTCGACAAGTTTGTGGCCATTTTTGGTATCCAATACCGACCGAAAAAGGTGGCGAGGCACTATATGGCACTACTAGGAGCACATTTGCATGTCTTGGTCATCTTTTGCATCTTGACTTGGATGGCAAGCACACATCAGCTAATCGAAGAGGCGGCAGACATCCCGACCACACGCTTCTGACTGCAAATCTTGACGCCTCCCAGTCTATCTGATCCTTTTAAATAGCTACTCCTACTGTGACAAATCGCCAAGCAATACAGGTCGACGGGAATCAGCCGCGTCTTCTCCACTTGGATCAAACCTTGAAGCCTCTGATGCTGCTTCTCTGTGCCGAAACAGCTGAGCATAGCAGAGCTTGCTTGATAAGCTGATAAGAGGAGCAGTGACATACCTCTCTAAATGTTTACTTTCCGGTGGCAATACATGACCTTAAGGCGACTGCATGTGATGCCCTCCCGGCACTGAACACGGTTGGATAGCGGAGGGGACGGCTTCGACTCCAATTGTGTTGAATCAACGGGAACATGGAAGTTTAGAAAGCTCCGGGGTACACACCATTCACAGTCAATCCCTCCCTCCCAAAATATTTAGAGGAATCCTTTCACTATGGGATCGAGATGGCCAACGTTCCAAGACGTCAATGGACAGGGACGATCAACCCGCATCGCCGGGGGTAGCCAATGATAGCCTATTCAAACCAACGTTAGTGTAAACTGGGGTTGAAAGAGCTGTTGGTATCCATACTGGCCCCTTTGATGATTTGAACGCAGGCACCCTCCACACCCTTGGGGATTGGCAGCCTGCGGTTGGATGCTAAGAGCGCCACAGTCCCATGGCCAAAGTATGGCCATCTCCTTGTTCATGGCAGGGCGATTTCTCAGCACAGATAAGGGAAATGACTAGCTTTGGGCTTTTTTGCCTCCCCAATTGCCCTGTTTTCATCATGCCGGGAATGCATCCGGGCGTATCTCAAATGTTTGATTCATTGTTTGACCTTGTGATCGGCTCAAAGAAGGGGAAAAAACGAAGCTGCTCTTTGATGATGGCCGCGTAATACGGAACGGCTAGTTGGGCCTGGTGACTGGAATGACATGGCATCTGCCTAGCCATGACGAGAGTGCCGAGGAAACAATCATAGACAATCCATGCCGTCGCATGGAGGCTTTCATATGTCTTGAGCGGCTTCTATCCGCTTTGTGTGCCCCGTCAACGTGCTAGTACTACGTATGCTAATGACAAAGTCCCTGGAAGCAGGGGACGGGGCAGGGGCCTCTAGTCTAGAAGCATGGGGTTTACCATCCAGAGATTCTGTGCCGTCGCCCCCTTTTTGGGGGGGATTCCTTCTAAACTGCCTAGTAGGTATACGACGTCTGGCAAAGCTGCGAATTCCATGCCAGCCAAAAAGACAGGCCATTGATATCCTTGCGTAGTCGAATATCGGAGGTTTGTATCCATGTCGCTATAATTAATAATTCAATTGCTGGACAACCTTGTATGCTCCAATTCGCCGGTTCCTGAGCTGTGATCAGCCGCAAGTCGTTGAAAATAAGTAGCATTCCAAAGCATCAAGTTGGAATGCAACGCTGGCCGAAGCTATGGCCATGCTAAACAGATCCACCTGGACTTGAAATGAACTGGTGGGATTCGGGCTTCTGGAAAAGAATATTCCGCTTATAGTTTGACATAAAGAAGAACTCGCCAACCAATCAAGCAGCGTATCCTCTGTGGCGCAATTGGCTAGCGCGTCTGACTGTTAATCAGGAGGTTGGAAGTTCGAGCCTTCCCGGAGGAGACATGCTAAGTTGCTTATATTTTTGCAGAACTCGAGGCACAGCCAGTGCTATAATAAGTTGTGCTATTCTTTTTGTCGCCGTTCGTACCATAGTAGGTTGTTGACTCAACTCTTCTAAACTCTCGAATAGGTCACTCCGAGCCACGATGGCCCCATATCCCATATGGCACCTGTGGTTTTCTTCAATTTTTTTTTTCTGTTGTGAGAACAATCACGCCTCTTCTTCCTGCTTTTCCCAACATGCAAGCAACTCAACTCGGCGGCCAAAGCAAATTTATGATGCACCACTTTGCCTCTCCATCTCGCCCACAAGGCAGCAACGCCCACCTGCTCCGGGCAAATAAGCCGCAGCTCACCGAAGAAAAGAGTCACTCCAGCTTAGCCAGATAAGGCACTGCTAGGCAGCCGCTGCATCATGCGCCACGCCTCCAAGAAGCTCCCCGTTGGTACCTGAAAAGGCATCCGGCTCGCTGTCGGATTATTCGATATACTTGCGTGTACGTCGCGGTACCGGCCAGCCCCTCGTCCGCATCCAGCAGCTCTGGTCGTCGACTGGCCAGGACTTGTCCTCATCACCCCACCGTCTCGCATTGCCAGCAGTCACGCGGGGCTGTTTGTAGATTCTTTGTAGCCCGTCGTAGCAGTCTGTTTCTGCAGCAAGCCGTGACTGTTGCGTGTGCATGCATGGCTCTGTAGGCAGACGAGGCAACCAGCCACAGCAGTCAAATGGCAGCGAAGGAAAAGTAAGGCCATCTGTGATGATGTGTTGGCTTGGGGATCCTGCGTCTCTTTTTTTTTCCCTCCCCGTGGCGGTGATTTTATTGGTACGTGATGGCGGTCGTTTGTCGTTTGCGTGTACACCTACATGCGTCAAATGACTCCCAGCGGCTGTGCAGCTTAGGTATAGTAGCTTTAGCTATTTACCTACTACCTACCTACCTTGCTGCATTTTACCTTTCTACATCCTTCGCAACCTGACTTTTTCTCCAGGGCCTCGTTCTTCGCATCTTGCTTTCCTTGGATGATCCATTGACTGTGCGCTTGCGCCGCTCTTTTCATCAACTTCGCTGTTGTCAATCAGATCCTCTCTATCGACTTCAGATCTTTACGACAGACACCTACATGTGTTGGTCAAGCTGAGCTTTGCCAGCATCGAGGCCGAGCTATTTGAGCTATTCCTTTGCAGGCTACTGATCAGTCTATTCCAATTTCCATCAATATTTCGTGCAAATTCAACCTCGCCGTGATTATTTCTCACATGTGAGCGTCTTCTTTCTTTAAATGGGTTGTATGCGACAAGGCATATTTCACTGCAACAATTTCTTCGTACATGCCTTCTACGTATAAGCATTGGAGCCATTGCGTGCATTGCCTGGGCGCTTGCACTTCATTCACGGCCACAATCTGTCCTCCCGTCAAATACTAGAATTATTCTTTTCTTGGGCTATCAATCACTAATAAGAGAGAGTAAAAAAGAGTATAATGGACGCTTATATGTATGAGAACGAGCCATGGCCGGCCACTTCCAGAAGGGCGTCGATTATTGTTCCCCAAGTGGTGCAGGATCAGGGCAGTTCAAGTGTCTCACAAGACACCACAGTTTCAACTGGAGTTACTCAAGAGCCTGCTCGCAATCAAGAAACTGACGTTAAGAACGATCTATATTCTTTGATAAAAGAAAGCCAAAGATCTCGAAGCGATCCTGCGTATTCGACGAGCGTCGAGTATGACCTGCCCGGGCTCAATAATATGTCACAGTGGGCCAAAGTCATGCAAGGCCTCACGTCCGACGAAGCCATCCTGTCGTCTCGCTTTGTCGAACTCTGTAGACTGCGCTCTATTGAGTCAGAGCTCAATGAGGGAGACACGCTTGTCTTCATCGACTACCCGGATATTAAACGCCGCCACTCAGAACAAACAGACTGCTATGGCATAAGCTACTCATCTCAGAAATTTCGTGTGCACTCGAAAAAGCTGCTCGCAACTGGATCCGCCAAATTCGCCGAGATGCTGAATCCGACGTACCAGTTCCGCGTCCAAAGACGGAGGAAGCTGACAAAAAACCTCCCTGACGGTGTCAAGTATGTCCTCGATTTGACACCGCCGTCTGAAGGAGATGATCTTGTATTCCAAATGACTCAGCTGTCGCTCACGCCTGGCATCATTAAATGGTGGGCCGCCAACGACCTTCACAAAGTTACCAGCTGGCTGGTTACCGGACACGATGACATATGTACATGCGGCCAGCGACCGATTCCAGGATGGGGTGTCCCAAAGGAAGAGAAAAAAGGAAAAATGCAGGTTCAGCATGAATTCGAAGAGCCAACATCACACGACAGCAGTAACAACAATTCCTACAACGACAGCGGCAACGACAACACAAACGTTAAAATAATCCCGCCAAGCCCTCATGATCTGCTTTCCAAAATGATTCATGGGATCAACCGACCGTATGAGACGCCAAGCTACCGCAACATCCCGGACTATTGCCCCATACGCCACCGCAATAATATTATTCGTCTTCTCATGATGATTGAGGGACACGATGTCATGCTAGATTCGGCAAACCGCGTCTGGACACTTGTTGGTCTGGCAAAGATATTCGACTGCCCATCCGTTGTGAGAGACCCCGTCACCCAGTGGATTATATACAATGAAAACACAAGATTCATCGAAGTCCTGCCAGAAGAGGCGTTGCAGATAGGATTTACTCTAGAGCTCGCACAGGTCACCCAATGCGCTTTTCGAATCCTTGTCAATGAGTTGGCCATCAAGGAGGCCAGTACCAGTTCCATACGCGACCTGAGCCGGGTCACTATCTTTGGAAGAAGGCTCGGGGACTTGGATGACGAGCTGAAAAACATCGTTCAGCACGCTGCCCGAGCACTTGTCGAAAGGGTGTCATTGATTCCCAATGCGTTTACGAGCGAGTTTAGCCTTGACTGCTGGATGATTGAAGAATGGGTCAACCTCCGGAAAATGGAAGGCGTTCTCGCTCAAGAAACTTCTGCAAGCAGCGTGGTGGCGTTGGAATCTCTCCGTGTTTTGATGACGGGAATCCAGAATAGCGTCAAAAACTCGTTTGAGAGACTTACAGTAGGTGATGAGAACTCACAAACCTCATTCATCTCCATGGATGAAGATCGAGCGTCCTATGTGCTACCCGAGGATTTCGAGCTTCTCCAGGACATCGAACAAAGTATGAATTTGACTCAGAGGCTCCTTTGCCCCTTCATCTATAGGCAACTAGGCGACATTTGGAACACTAGTTTCAACGAATCCCAGTGGCTGGCTGAGACAGCTTCAGGCTTATCTGGACCACTCATGGCTCGAGCACGAAATGCTATTGAGCAGGTATTTTATACAAGTCCATCCAAGGCGAGTATACCAAGCTGGTGGGTATTTCTGAACCCTGTAGGAGAACCTCTCACCGTAAAGGATCCGCTGGTCAACCTGTCTGCGCTCAACAGGCAGATTCACGCTGCCACTTTGCCGTATAGCAGCTCATGGGTGCGATTTGACATTGAGCCGCCCCTCAACATCACCCGTCATATGCTCCTCACTCTCGATAACAACGAGATGAAATTCTTGCCCCTCTGGGCTGGCGGCTGTAATGATGGCACTGGAGGCGTCTTCGAGGCTGAACTTCCTCCTGCTAGCTGGGGCCCTAATGGCCCTGGACCTGCGTACCACACCGGAAATACAATCGCATCTGCATCGAGCGTCTCCGGCTCGTTGGCTAATGACTTCTCTACGATGAAGTTCAGGGGCAGCACCGTAGTTGGTTCATTAGACGCCCAAGACAGCATATCGACGGTGTACGGCCCTGGCCACGTCATTGCCGACGATGTCTCGATTGCATCTGAATCCTTCGACGCGGATGGACTCGAGAATTATTACCAAGAAGCCAGGTATTTGGTCCCGGCAGACCACCAGGATACCGGCCGAGCAGTAGATATGATGGTCGAATCTCTACACTCAGACGCAGACACGGCGTCGGTTGTGACGGATAGCGCGGCAACTGTCAGCAATAATGATAGCAGCGGCGATGAGGGTGTAATGAATATCGATGATCCGGTGACGCAGGTGATTGCCCAGAGCGATGAGAGTGATGATAATGAGAGCAATGCTAGCACGCTGGAAGCGTGGGAAGACATCATATAATGTTGAGAATGGAGGGTCAAGGCGAGATATTGTGACAGGTTTCTTTTTCCTTTTTCCTTCTTTTTCCTTCTTTTTCCTTTTTCTTCTTCTTTCTCCTTTATCTATTGTGTGGTTTTGTGAGATGCTCACAAATTATTCTCAGAACTTGGCTATGTAGTTGGGTCTCTTTTACTTACCTTTTATATACGACTTGATGATTACAGGAATGATACAAGGATATACGCTGGGAACATCAAGATAGTACGACAAACAATTTAGGATATATATACACATCAGGACAAATATCTATAAGAAGCCTCGTAGACATGATTCTTAGCAAGTGTTTTTCATCTTATTCTTTATTCTATATTCAACGCTAAATATTATATATATCCTTTTGTCTATTTTGTTTTTTCGCATTCCATTAGTAAAGCCTACCAATTAACCATCGGCAAATCCGCTCAACAGCCTCAGTAAAATAAAAGAAACATGCGCATAGAATCATCCATTTTGGCAGTATTTAAGAGTCGTCTCAAAACTGCATCTTCTTTCGTCTTCTCCCCCCCCCCCCCCCCCCTCTCTCTTTCCATTCTCCTTTAGCCCATATTCAGCGTATTTCCCGATCCTTTCCTGTTATCATCTTTGAAATCATCCCACTGCCTCGCCTTATACGTCTCCATATCCACCGCCTCCATATCATCCTCATCGACTTGTCGCTTCGGAGGCTCCGTCCCGCCACCCTCAATGATGCCGCCCCGCTTACGCTCCTCCTCGAGGTACTCGTCTATCGACATGGTAGGCAAGTTATGGCCTGGGCGGAAGACCCCTCGGGCGAGATCGGCGCGCGAGCCGACAATGGTAAAGGGCTGTAGAGGCTCGCCTTTTGGCCCAAGGATGGGACCGCCGCCGCCCGGGCGCATCCGGCTGAGAGGCTGGTCGAGGCGGAAGGACATGTCGGTGGGATCGCTGCCCGAGGAAGATTGCGGCGCGGCGGTTGGTGACGGGGCGGACCGGAGCAGCGGCAGTTCTCTGTTGAGCGAGTCGAGAGCCTGGAAGGTGTTGTGGATGGCGAACTCGATGCTGGTGAGGTGCACTTCGCGCACGAGCTCCTCGTCGCCGTGTTCCAGATACCGCGGGTTGCGCTTCAGTATCTGGAGCTTGTCCTTGAGCGCCTTCTCGGCCTTGAAGTTTGCAATCTTGCCTTCTCTCTTGGCGGCCATGTCTGTGCCGGCGACGACCGCAAAGGCATCCTCGTCGTCGCGATACCGTTCCAGGAGCTTGCTGTACGATCCCCTAACCAAGCCATACCCATCCACTAAGCTGAGGAACCTCTCGTATGCGGATCTCGATTGGCCGAGGACTTGGAGACGCTCCTTCGGTGCCAGATGCGGCGTCCGTTGTACCAGCTCGGCGATGTAAAAGTCCACTAGCAGATACGGCAGTGACGTCGTCGCGACATCCTCAATGCCCTCGTTGGTTGAGAAGAGCGACACCGCAGATATTTGGTTGATGGCTTGTGCGTATAGCTTCAGCGCCGCTGCGAGATCTTCTGCATATTTGGGAGAGGTGGCAATCGGGGCGTCGTTGACTTCTTCTCGTTTCGACTCGGCAGCTTCGAAGACGGCTCTGAGGGACTGTGGCTCGTCGGACGAGGCCATGGCGGATGGAGTGGAAGATTGACAGGCGGCGCGTATGTAGATGGAGGAATCGCACGATATTCTTTCCTTGTTTTGTTCTACTTAATCAGAAGCTGTGATGTCGTCGTGCTTGCTATGAGGCTCGGTTGGCAGTATGACGAAAAGAGGTGGGTTTGAGAAAAAGAGCTAGAGTGGAGGGGCTGTTGTGTTGCCCCTCCAAAGGGCAAAGTGCTTAGATATCGATAACAGGCGATGAAGCATTCATTATACCAACTCACGCAATAAAACATGTAATAATAGACTTCATTCTACCCAGAGCCTGCCCACCGAGGCTGATCACTGGTACGTTGACTAACACATTTTATATACAATAGACCAAACATGAAGCAATATTTATCGAGTTAAAGCCAATATAATAGCATACCTTCATGTACCACCACAGTCATCCAGGGCCAACCTGTCTGGGACTAACATGTCAAATAAACCTATGCACCAAAAAATCCAGCCTCCAAAAAGATATCATAAACTCTCCACGATATGTGGCAATCAGTAATTGCTTCAATCGTCATCATCGTCTATCTGGAATGGGTCGTCACTCTCTTCTTCTTCCTCTTCTTCTTCCTCCTCGTCCTGCTCGTCCACGCTCATGGATGAATCTTCATCGTCGATGATGACCTTTCTGTTGGCAGCCGCAGCGCGTCCAGGTCTTGCCCGTGCCACTGGCCTCGGAGCAATTGATTCATCTGCAAATGCTTCTTCCATGTCATCGTCTGAATCATTCAGAGCCTTCTTCTTGGCAGCATATCTTTTTGCGGCTGGAGAAAGTGTTGAGGTTGTAGTTGCAGCCTTGAGTGTCACCTTGTGCTTGCTCACTGCTTTGCCCTCTGCTTTACTATTTGCCCCTGCCGGCCGGCCTCGTTTCTTGGTCTCCGCTGATACTGACGCTTTAACTGCAGGCTTCGATTTGGCAGCGGTCAATTCGTCCTCGTCATCGTCCTCGCCCGATCCTTGGCTCGTAGCCTTCAGTGGCGACGGCTTGGCCAACAATTCGTAATTGGTCTCATCATCAGTATCGAATTCAAATGCCTTGGCTGACTTTATCTTTGGCTTTGACAGTGCCCCGGAGCTTGTATTGCCGTGGCTCGAGTCAGGCCGGCTCATTGCGTGCAGACTAACCCGCGCGCTGGATTCTCCAGGCGGCTTGCTACCAATGCCTTTGACCAGCGCTCCGACATCGCCAAGCATCTTATCGTCGTCCTCATCACTATCGGAGGACGCATCGAACAAAGTTCTGGCTTTAGAGGCTGCTGCTCGTTTGTTGCGGACGGGGACGGGGACCACCTCTGGCTCTTCAGATTGCGAAATCGATCGTGCCTGTGAAATTGATCGCGACTCCGAAACTGATCGCGACTGCAATGGTTTGGCCGCAGCTGGCTTGGACGCAGCTGGTTTAACTGCAGCTGGCTTGGCTGCAGCTGGCTTGGCCACAACCGGTTTACTCCTGCTTAGGGCAGCAAAATCATCATCAGAGAAGTTATCGGAGAGTTCAACTGCCTCCGGCTGTTCCTCTTTCTTGACCTTGGGTTTAGCACTGAACATCTCAGCAAATCTTTGTGCCGTCTTGGTCTCTACCTTGGGCGCTGCTTTCTTTCGACCCTTCTTTTCTGGCTCATACTCGTCATCATCTCCTTTGGCCTTCCTGCCGCGGCCACCACCACCACCAGCTCCTATCTTCTTGGATACTCGGCGGCCCATGCGGCGAATATTGGTCTGGATTTCTGCATTGAGAGCCAGATGCTTCTCCCACTCGGCCTCGAAAGCAGCCAGATCTTCACACCAAAGATCTTTATCGCTCTTGGCATCGAGTTCATCATATTCAGCCTTCTTCTTCCGGATTGCGTCTTTCAGCTTCTCAAGACGTTCTGCAGTCAAGGACCAAATTGGCATCTGATAAAAACAATACTCGGTTAGGGATTACTCTGGCTGCACGATAGCTGGTTGGATTGACGGAAGATCAAACTTACCGAAAGAAGATAGTCGTAGTCACGAGCGCTTTCCTCACCCTCTTCTTCCTCTTCTTCTTCCTCTTCTGTCGATTTCTTCGTATTGTTGTTCTTGACAGGAGGGAATGCTTCGTATTTACGGTCACGCAGCTCTTTCACAAGGACTGTCTTCTTCTTCTTGCCAACGATCAAGTCGCCGTCGATAATCTCTTGGATAAAGCGCGCCTGGTTCTTCAGTTTCCGGTGATCAGCATCATAGACGCCAAGCCAATGGTCCTACATGCAGGTATTAGTCAATGGTCAGTCAGCTACGAGAGTGAAATAATCTCATACCTTTCGCTTCTGATACATTTCCAGTCGATAAACATAATATTCTTCCAAAATATCTTCTACTTTCTCGTACTTGCGAATCTGGCCACGAGTATTGAAAGCGACCAAGTTTGAAGTTGCAACTTGTTTAGTGAGCTTAAATCGCTCAAGCAGACCTTCTTCCAGAACCTTGGCCATGTGCTTCTCATCTACTTGAATCTCAAAGTGGACTGTCTTGTGGTCGTTGAATTCTTTGTAGTCCTTGATCCACGTAGGGCCATCTACGCCGCTGATAATCTTTTCAAGTCGAGCCTTGAAATCATCAGTCCATACGCGGATTGGAAGCTCAGTGATGACCACTTCATTCGGGTTTTGTTCGTTCTGGTAAGCAATACCGTTGAACTTGTATCGATCAGGGCCAGCAGCCTCTGGCGTGCCTTTCCAGCCCCTGAACCAGGGAGTCATTGTCTCAAACGGCTTCTCTTCAGCATCGTCTTCCTCAAGACGGCCCATTCGTCGTTTCAAATTCTTCACAACTTCCAGCGGATGATAGTTGGGGATGGAGGTGCTCCAACCTGTGCCAATACCATCGGCACCATTGACAAGCACCATGGGGAGGATTGGAGCATACACTTCTGGCTCAATCTGTTTTCCATCCTCAAATTGGTGGTTTAGACTTGGCTCATCAAGAGAGGAGAAAATTGACCGAGCAAACGGAGACAGTCGTGTAAATGTATAACGAGGACTAGCAGAATCTGAACCACCAGCAAGTCGAGAACCAAAGTTACCACTGGGCTCGAGGACGTTGATATTGTTTGAGCCCACAAAATCTTGAGCCAATCCAATGATCGTCTGCTGCAGTGAAACTTCACCGTGGTGGTAGGCAGTCAGACCAGAGACGTAACCAGCCAGCTCCACAACCTTCTCATCTTTGACCACGTTCCTCTTGAAACAGGCGTATAGCACCTTTCGTTGACCAGGCTTCAATCCATCAATCATCGACGGGATGGATCTTATGTTATCCGCCATACTGAACAGAATGAGCTCCTTGTTCACAAAGTCACTGTAGGTGATAAGCTTCGAAGAATGGTCCAGGTATGTACCCGGGACAAAGCCGCCTAGCCACTCCTTTCTGGCGTCAGCCTTTTTCTTGGAAAAGGCCAGGTCAAATAAATCCGCTTCCTCTGGCTTCATGACACTGAATTCTTTCAAGTGCTCGTCCAGGTTTGTGAAATATACTTGGGCATCTTCATTGCTGCTACTGCCCAGACCCTTCAAGTACTTGTAATGCCATCGGCTAATTTCACTACCACGTTCTTGCTTCCATTCCTCATACTGTGGCTGTGTAAAAAACGACTTCAACCTTTGGGGCTTCTTGGGGTTGGGACCTTGCCAGACTTTGACGATAGGTGTGATGAATTCTCGGAAGAAGTCTGGGATTTGGAGCAGTGAGGGGAATTGCACCTGGAGGAAGTTGATGAGAAGACCCTTGATGTGACTACCGTCGTGATCCTGATCGGCCATGATCATGAGGTGACCATAACGTAAGCTCTTCGTATCAGTGTACGTCTGCTTGTGCTTGAGACCGAGGAATTGCTTGATGTTCTGAATCTCTTGATTTTTGGTGATTTGGTCAATAGAAGCGTCTCGTACATTTAGCAGTTTACCACGAAGTGGGAAAACACCGATACGATCAGGATCAAGAATGGCTCGTCCAGAAACGGCTAGACCTTTGGCAGAGTCACCTTCAGTCAAGATCAGCGTGCACTCATGACCGCGCTTAGTTCCTGCCAAGTTGGCCTCCACAAGCTTAGCATTGCTCACTCGAGAGCGCTTGTTACCATCGCTCTTGGCCATCATCTTGTCTGCCTTCTTTTCGGCAAAGGCCATGATGTTTTGAATTGCGTCGGACTTGGCAACCTTCTTCAAGAAGTCATCTCCCAGAACACACTTGCTGCCGAATTGAGAAGTCTTGGTGGTCATCTGCTCCTTGGTCTGTGAAGTAAATGCAGGGTTATCAACCAAACAGTTGACAAAGATGAAGATATGGTTTCGGAGATGCGCCTGCTTCAAGCCGTGTCCCTTTCTCAGCTTTGTCACGGCCTTGAGGAGGTATGCTGTGATCTGGTCGGCGATATAGTTGACATGGGTACCTCCTGATGTTGTTGCGATCGAGTTGACGAATGAAATTTGCTGGAATGTGCCATCTGATACAGTGAA
Source organism: Trichoderma asperellum (assembly GCF_020647865.1). Taxonomy (NCBI): domain Eukaryota; kingdom Fungi; phylum Ascomycota; class Sordariomycetes; order Hypocreales; family Hypocreaceae; genus Trichoderma; species Trichoderma asperellum. The sequence continues at coordinate 3,455,789 of NC_089415.1, read as the reverse complement.
GCCAACTTCCCATTGGGGATGGCCCTTGTCTTTGTCGATTTCAACGGTGCAAGTCGGATTGCCACCTTCTTCCTGACTCCTCTCGCCAGCAATGGACTTTGCGTAGAGGTCGCAGTATGTTTTGAAGTTATTGATCTTGATAAGTTCGCCATTGAGCTGAACTTTGACCCCTCGCATTGTGCCGGCCATATCGTAGACTCTTCGGTAGAGCAGAGCTTCAAGGTCGTCTGTAATGCCTTCCTCCATTCCAAACCGAGCGTAATCAGGTTTGAACGTGACCCTGACGAAGTCAGAGGATTTGCTGGAAGTAATTTTGGCCTTTTGCATGTTCTGCATATTGTCTGTCCATGTCTGCTTATATCGCTTCGCGTGCTCGCTGTCCTGGCATTCCAACGTGAATTCTGTGCTGAAAACGTTACACAGCTTTGCACCGTAACCGTTTCGTCCACCAACCGTCTTTTTCTCGTTATCATCAAAGTTGGAACCAGCCAACAGGTGACCAAAGATCAGTTCAGGAATATAAACTTTTTCTTTCTCATGCATGACAATGGGAATGCCCTTGCCGTTGTTTTCAACGCTAATCTCGCCGGTAGTTCGATCAATGTTGACTTTCATCATGCTCATGGAGCTATCACGCTGTTTGTTGTCGGCAGCGTTTACCAGAATTTCATCGAAGATCTTATAGAAACCGGGGACGTAGGTGATGTTGCGGTATTCCATCTGCTTTGATTCTTTGTTATAGACCCATATTTGCTGGTCTGTCTTTTCCACAGAGCCAATATATGTATCGGGACGTTTGATGATGTGTTCGAGCTGGGTCAGCTTCTGGTAGGTCTCCGTCGCCGTCTTTTTCTTGGCGGCAGGCTTAGGGTCGTCGTCAATGGCCATGCTGTCATTTTCAACTTCTACCAGAGGCTTGGTGCCCGACTTCTTGGGCGGTGGCGCCGTCTTCTGCTTCTTAGCAGTAGGTGGAGTATTTGAAAAGCCGGACGACGCTTCTACATCTTCGTCGTCTTCATCGCTCTCAAGGTCAATGATCGGCCGTTTCTTCGGCGGTGGTTTAGATTTTAGGGTTGTCTGCACCATCTTTTTGACGGCCGGCTTTGAGGCTGCAGCCTTGGCTTTCTACAATGGTTATGTTAGCCGCCACAGGGTGAACACGCAAAGTTGAGGTGATGGAAATGTGTGTAGGTCGATTCCCATAGAGTGTTTGATCAGCGCATAGGATACAGGCGTGGTCTGATTGTCGCAATCAAAATACAGAAGAAAGCCAAGTGAATTGCTGCCTAGAGCTAGATGCGCCGGGAATATAATCTCCTTGGACAAAGGAATACAAAGCCGCTTCACAGGAGGGCAGCGCATCGCAGGCGCACTACCGCTTTGGTGTGGGAACCATGTGATGCGGCCGAGAGTGACTTACGGGCTTGGGGACATATCCGTCGGATTCATCTTCGACTTGGAAGACGGAGTCGTCGTCGGAATCCATCGTATCGATCGGGCGACAGCGGTTTGCCCTGTGGTAAGTCGGAGATGATATTGGGCGCTCGAAAAAAACGGTTGATAAAGTGCCGGGCAGGGGTGCTCCAAATCGGCCTGAGACACACAGCAATGAGGGATGGATTGGCCAAATAGCCCGAAGCGCTCGAGGGCGATGCTGCAAATGGGAGATGAAAGGAGCGACGGCGGCCCGAGATGAAAGGGAAATCGGCCTTTGTCACATCGGCTGGCCAAAGGAAGCAAAAAGAGAGAGAAATCCCGGTTGAGGCGGTGATATTTTTTCCTGTTGTTGAAGCCCCCGCGTAAACAAATAGCGATCCTTTGTTTGACGCGACCTTGCTGTGTTGTCGCAAAATTCCCAATCCGTACTAGCGGTGCGCTGATAGTGGGACGCGTTATTCTTGCCTGAGGCAGAAGTGAGGCAGCTGGCCAATCACGGTACGGGGCAGTGAGCCCAGGGTGACATGCCGGAGAGGTACCGCTAGGCGGACCAGAGACGGGCGGGTACCTGACCGGTGGCCATCCGAAGTACCAGGTACAGGCTGATCGATCTATGGTTGTCCGAATGCTCTGTACTCGTTTCTGCCAATTTGTTCCATACGGCTCCTGAATTTTTAATCCACGGGAGAGAGCAAAGTGATTATCTCGGATAGTTCAAACAGCCTACCAGGCATTGGCTGAAACGTCCTTTAGCGATTGGTGCTTGTTCATTCTTTCGCCCACTACCAGGAGTAAGCCTGAGCATGCGTGACCTCTTACATGCAGCCAAAATATGGAATCTCTTTGAACAGAAGTTACAAGTGGCCATGTATTGGACTCTCAGCCTGATATCACATTGAATATCATGATTCAGTGATTATACTCCAAATCACAACATCATAAATGTACCAAAAGTTTCCGTCGATACCTTCTCAAAATCGGAATTTCGTGGAAGTTATGCTCTTACCCTAAACCTCGTTCGTGGATTTCAACAAACAAGAATATCCGTTTTCATTTAGCAATGCTGCTCCTCGAAGTGAACCTACTGCAGCCATTGTTCTACTTTAATAGTAGTGGTATGACCTTGAAATGGAGAAAATTACCCTTTCGTCTGTTGACCAGACCTTGCTAAATAGAAAGATAGGCTTAATTTCCGACAGTCTCTAGGAGTGGAATCACCCTTCGGTAGCCTGCATGACCTCAAGCCGCAGCTGCGAATGACTCTTTCCTCCGAATACGGAATCTATTTTGAAATGGCGTGCGAATTTGGAGTTGGGGCCTCACGGTCCAAATACAGAGGCGGTGCAATGCGGAGCACGGAGCGTTTACATTCTAAAGGATGCAAACATCCGCCGCTGCTTCATTTCTCTGCAGACAAATGTTGCCTTTGATATCCCGTGTGCGACCTGAATACTGTGCCATAATCTGAAACTTTCCACCGGAAGCCACTCTTAGAGGGTAGAAACGCTACTGGTGCCATGATGGTTACATTCTCCTGTGAGCATTCTCTATTTGCCCCTTTTCCACTGTTGTTTAACATGCTGTAGACGCTAAAAGTGAATATTTCTGCAAGAAAAATAAAAGGATGAAGTGATGAACGAAAGTATGCAGAAGAAGGGGAAATTCAGCCACAGAAGTGCTTCCTGCTGTTTTAGCAGGGGGATCTGGGATCATCACAGCTGTGCTATCCCCAACGTTCTCTCTCGTTTGTCATATTATCCTTACCTCGCTGATCCCTTGTCTTTACCGAAGCATGACACTCCCGCCAGCCTTTCCGTCTCCCACGTTGCATTTCGTGATGACACATGGGCAAATATTCAGTACGAGCAATTACCGGTAGCCTGCCAATGCCGAGCTATCGGGCCGTGACAATCAACCTGCTCAGTGACATAATAACTGGCGTTGACAGGTGCGATTGGTGTACCACACCTGACTCGATAATCATTGATTATGCTGCTTCCGACCAGGAATTGGGCTGAAGGTATACTTGAACTCTCTGTTTCATCTGCTTGATGCCTGGACATTGTGCAACAAACACAACCTACAGCTCGATGGTTTGACGCGAACCGCACTTGAAAGAAGAGTTTGATACAGTTTAAGAACGTGAATATTGGCTTTTATTGGTATCATTACTCCGCGGAAGAGCAGTTAAGTCGACAGTTTCCCCTTTCGTACTGCTCTAACCGTCTGTCGCCATAAACTTAGAGATGACTGAACCTGTACAGCATCGGAGAATTTCCCCAAGTCTGTACGCATATGCTTCTATCTCTATGCTAAGTTGGTCGCATGGAACATATTTTTTAATTTTGCGTTTGTTGAACTGAGCCCGTTATAAATAAGGAAAGAATACTGATTCGTTACCTACTAGGTACTAGATGAATGAACTAGACTACTGAATCTTTACGCTACAGACTCGCCAATTATGAAAGATTCATACTCTCATCATGAATAACTTACTAGATGAGAGAATAAGGTTATAGATAAGACTTCCTGACACAAATTGCACATCCGACATCATAAGCCAGAGCCATATGATGTCGTGTTCTCGGCACGTGGCTATATCGAAGGTATCCTGTCATACTTTGGAAAATACGTCAACGGATACATGGAACACAATCCCCGAACCTTTTGTTCTTTCCCGTCCTCCATGATGGCCGCAGCGGACTGGAAGGATATTTGACCAAAAAATGCCGTCAATGCGACCACCCGTAGCGATAGCCGCTTCTGTCAACGGATAAGAGATGGCGTTCAAACAGATGGCTGCCATGTTCTGCGTCTGGCACCCGGTATTTGCGTTTGTCGAACCCATTTGTTCTACTAAGCGACTTTCCGGAATGCTTCACCTAGAGTAACGTCGTCTTCCATTCAAAATCGACGGATGTCTGCAGTAGCAGTGGTATCATGCATGCAAATGAGATAGTAACTATTGGATAATGCCCTCGAGCGCATGTCTTGGTCAAGGCATATTCAAGTTTCACTACTGGATGGGTTTGGTGTACGAAGCCAATGAATTTTCTGCTATATCCATGATCGGAAGTGCGTAACGTATTTTCATTCATCTGCGGAGATTATAGATGAGACCCATATGATCTGAGCTAGGATCCATGAGACCAAATTTCTTTCCCGTCCATAATTCTAACATAGCTGCTCATCAGCAGCAAACAGGTGCATGATACTTGCTGCACGGGATCAGCATCTGAAGTAACTGGGCCTATTTGGACCTGCATACAACGCTGGAGAAAGATTAACCTCATTAACCTCTCTCTACATTGCAGCGTGATAGCTGGAGAAGAATTTATATCCGCAGGCTTGCCTACCAAATTAACACCCTAATCTTTATTGCGGAGTTCTTCGGATATTCTAACCGCTGTGGAGACTCACAAACGCAGCAGCAAGAGGCCCATGCATGCTTGAGGCTTGAATCTGAGAACTAGCATCCGGAAATCTCATTCCGGAAGCTTAGGAAGCAAACCCCATCGAAGACGCACATGATCGGCGGCTGTATTGCTGATAGTTCAACGTATCGATCCCTGCGGCCTTTCTGTGCTCTGGATCTGTGACCCCCTATTCAAGAAACAAGCACCCCGAGATCCCCTGTCTGGACAGACGATACTTTAGAAACATTTCTCTTCTCGTTTTGTTTGCCTGTTCTGGGAGCCTAGGATGCGAGAAATCTTAGTGCTGCGTTTGGTTGTCTTTCGTGCCGTTGGTGAATTCTCGTGAAAACTATATGAAAGACTTGCATCCTCTTTTTCAGTCACAAAGCCAAGACTACGCTTGCTTTTTTCGCCTTTATCTTATGTGCGTAGCTCACAGAACACATGGTAGGGTTCTTCCTGCATGCCGACTAGATTGCATGATGCCTACAGATACTGGGAAGAGAATGCTATCTCTGCAAGCTCTCTTGAACCCTGCCTCACCTGGCCATTTTGTTACAAGCTTTCGGCAATCTGATCTAGTATTGACAAAGTCTTCTGCGTTACTACAAAAAGAAGTTTTACAAACCACCGGTGTATCGCCTTCCCCGAAAAACAAGTCAATGGAAAGCGTCAGCATGACCAGGTCGAAACCCCGGGGATCGATCAACTTTGCACCTTTCGAAGAAATCGACCAATTATCATATCAAGAGATATGCCGGTTTTGCGTTAGTCCTTTTGGAAAGATATGGCAGAGCTGCCAACATATTCCCTACAACAGTGCAAAAAAGGACTTCTTCGAGAAGACTGGAAGAGAAAGCATTGAAGGTAAGAGGGCCGCTCCGAGGAGATGGAAGATTAGCTGTACTTGGAATGAGACTGAAGTTAAATTGGCACAGTTTTCAAATACGAATTCCGTTTACCAGGCAAGGAAAAGTACTATACTGTCATGTGGGATTACAACGTTGGTCTTGTTCACATGACTCCATTCTTCAAATGCTTGGAGTATACAAAGGCAAGGCCCTGAACTGCGGTGTTGATCGCCGTTTGAGCCAATATCCTAGATGCTTTTCTAATTATAAGCAGACCATGCCGGCACAAATGTTGAGTCAAAACCCAGGCTTGAGAGAAATATCGCCTAGCATTACTGGCGGCGCCGTATCAGCCCAAGGTGAGCCCTTGAGCATTCCATATCGCAATTTTTTTTTTTTTTTTTTTGGGCTTACTGACATCTCTGTAGGATATTGGATGCCTTACCGGTGTGCTAAAGCGATATGTGCGACTTTCTGCCATAGTATCGCAGGCGCACTGATTCCCCTCTTTGGCCCTTCGTTTCCCTCCGAATGTGCTCCAGCTCCCCCTAACGCTACTCACTGCAAAACCATGGTGATCAGCCAGCAAATCATACTCAAAGCAACTGAAGAGGTTGAGAAATATCGTCAGGGGAAAGATGGTGGGCTTATAAAGGCTGTCGGTGAAATAAGCAGCTCTCATCGGGCCGTCGAAAGCTATGCATTGCGTCGCAAACGGGAGAGCCAAACTACACTTGTGCCCATATTACCGTCGCAACCCCGTTCTGCCTGGACTCCAGTCAATGGATCAGCCACCAAAGGCCGCATGATGAAAGCTCCAGCCCCGAAGATAGTGTGTGACAACCGCGAATCCAACAAGGTCTTGCTAGGAACAAGCCGCAGCGCTCTTCCAAATCAATCTGCCCCGAGCCAGAATCTTTGCCAGAAGGAGAAGGCCAGCATATCCAGCCCATCACGAACAGAAGCGGACGTTTCCGAGGGTAATTGGAGATTCAAACGGCGTAAAAGAGCCTTTGACGAATCGAGCACGACGCACCCGCCCATTTTGCACATGGAAGGACGTCGAGGAGAGGAGTCACAGCAAGAGCTGGAGCACTTGGGGGTAGCTGCGGTGCTACTGAGCCTGGCCACAGATGTTCGAGACACGGCATCTCCTTCTTCACCGGCTGTAGAAATGCCAGACAACGACTGTCCCGAGCGACATCACCAAAGGAAGCGACCAAAGGCTCTTTCATTTTAACAGCTGGATGGTATCGGACTACTTATGACGGAGTTGAATATTGTTTTCTACCCCTATTTTCTCTCATTTTTTCCCCTTCTATCTTCGATCTGTTTGTCTGCATAATAATAGCTAATTGCTTTTTGAGATACCCCATTGGGCTGGCATCTGCAAATCAGACTGTGATATTTTTTGGGGGGTCATCTTTTGCAGAGATGCTGGTACTTCTGCTCATCTTTCCTTTTGGATATTTGGATTCTGGGAATTCACCAAAACTGCCGAATATGGTTCTCTTTGTTCGGAAACACCGTGTAATTGTTAAAACTCTCGTTCTTTCGAAGTGGCAAAGCTATGCTATTGTTGTATTTTGGGCTCGTTGATTTGGATTTTGCACCGATTAACGCAATTTTTGGCTTCTTTGTGATTGACCAATCGTGTACGATAGTTATTTAGGCCGCTTTGCTTTATTTCCTAATAGGTCATGTCGAGGTCTTCACCTCTTCTAGATGGCATCTAATTGATTGAATTTCCCTCTTCTTTTTCCTTGAATACAGAATTTTTCTTTTCCTTCCAAATCGCGTGTCTATGTCGTAACTTTTCGTTTTCTTCAGCTCCTCTCTCCCTTCTCCGCCGCTCTCTTCTCCTTAAACTCCTTTACCCATCCATCCGCCTTCGAAGTCGGCACAACAAATATCCTCACCACCTCATCCACAACCTCTACTTTCCCTCCGGCCAACACCTTCAACAAAGGCACTCTCTTGCCCATCTTGATCAAGCCACCCTCCTTTGTCTCCACGTAACACGTCACCCCAGCGAGCGTATACGCCCCCTCTTTATCCCACGGCAGGGGAAGAATATATCCGAGATGGTCCTCCAGCGTATGCGTCTCCTGAAAGGCCTTGATGAAATCAGATTCCAGATGTAGGGGATAGAGCAGAACCGTTGGAAAGGCCAACTCGGACGAAGGATCATCCTCATCCGGCAACAGAGTTATCTTTGCGTCTTCCATCTCAGGTGGCTGTTCCGTCTTCCGCGTCTTGATACCCCTCGCCACGAGGGCCGTCTTCAAGAGCAGTGCCCGTCGCTGCTTCTTCGCCTCCCTTTCTGCGGCCTTGCGCTTCAGCTCGTCCAGCGTCTTCGCGCGCTTAATGATGCCGTCGGCGACAGTCCTCAGGGCTTTGTTCTCCGGCTCTATTGCCAGACCTCTGGCACACACGTCGTCGGCCTCCTCTATGCGATCCACCGCCAGCAGCGCCTTTCCGCTGCGATAATACGCCTTGACGTTCCGCGGGTTGAGCCGCAGCGCCGCCGCACAGTCCGTCCAGCAGCTGCGGTAGTTTTGCATCTCCAGATGGCACGCCGCACGGTTCATGTACATGGCCTCGAGCGTCTCCTTCTGCTGCTTGATCTCCTCCTCAGAGTCCGGCTCTCCAGTCTCAGGATTCTTGGTGACCTCTCCCTTTGCCCTTTTTCTCTCCTCGACGAATAGAATGGAAATTCCCTTTCCGTAAAACTGCTCTGCGTCTCTATAGCCCCTCGCTTTGAAGCACTCGTTTCCACGCTCCTTGAAGTCCGTCGCATTCTCCAGCGGCGTGCCTTCATATGCCAGTGCTTGCAACGCAGCGATATCGTCATTATCCTCCATCTCCGTCATAAACAGCGGCGACTTGTTCAGATCTGCCAGGATCTCGTCCACAGATTTGTTCTTGGCGATGGCCAGCGCCGGCGGAAGGCTTGGTGCAGTCGCATCAGATGGATTTTGCTGGGCAAGGCTCATGGCCTGCTCAACCTGGTCTGCGAGCTGGTCTATACTCATCGCTTTTGGAGACGGTGGCGCACGGATATGCGCCGCTCTTGGATTACAGTTGGATATACTGCGTGTGTAATAAGAAAGTAGAGTACAGGTATATTTCTTGTCTCTGATTTTCTGCGCTGTTGCTGTAAGAGACACACAGCCCGAAGAGCTTTATTTAGAGTGGGGCAATCTTGAATATGACGAAGACAAAATTTTGTCCGTCTTGGACGCTTGATCTTCTTAGTACCCAATACTAGCGGCCTAGCACTTTAACTACCTACAGAAAGACTTGAGATGTGCGCGGGTAACAGACCAGAAAATCTTCCATATTGTTTGCAAGAGCAAACACATTTGGAACTATTTTCAAAGGTCATCATCCGACCTCCTTTTTTGAAAGTTCACATCTCATTTTATTTCCATTTTCTTTCCGCCATCATTTTTTGGCAGCAATCTCCGATCTCATAGGCCCAAGTGGCATCTGTGCTACCAAGAAGCCGAAATCACTTCAATGAGCAAACAGTTTTGATTTGCAACCAGCACTATTATTGCTATCTTTTTTCTAGTCTCTAAAACTATCTAGTCCCCTTCATTTTTTGAGGACAGAAGAGAGAAATAAGTATGGTATAAAAATACACTTTTCCGTGCCACCCCCAAAACGCCAACAAATGCAACCCTTTTCAGATGTAGATACAAATACGGACATGTGCGCTTTCTTGGATGATATCGTCTGTATGTTCGTTCTCCCAAAGCGTCGCACTCAAATCCACCACCAGCTAATATTAAACATGCGCCATTGGGTATATAGCCACCTTTGCCTCGTCCCCGTAAAAAAAGCGCCGTTTAATTCGTGCGTAAAACCTGTTTATCAAAATCAACTTATTCACCACTGCGACTTGCAGATGGCGTTTCATCAGAAATGCAACGGCTCCTACCACGAGGATGCCGTTTGTAGAGACTTTTTGTCTGTTCTTTTGTTCTTTACTTATAAATCATTTTATGATTGTTATTCACTCCACGTCCTCGACTGAAACTTCAGCGGGCGCGGCGGGGAGATTTTGTTGCTCAGCATCCTCCTTTGATCGCGGGTAATCGCGATCGCGGGGAACGGTGAAGCAGTGAATAGCGCCGACAATGGCGACCAGAGAACTGGCGTACCATGACAACGCAGTGCAGTCGATTTGGCTGCCCAACGTGTAGAGATAGCCTGCGATTGGTGGCGCAATCATACGGCAAGCAGCGCCAGCGCTGGCGGCTAAGCCGTTGACTTTGCCCAAGGCACTCGCAGAAGGGGTAGCTCCCTTGATTAGGATAAGGAGGAGTGGGTAGAGTGTGATGGAGAGGACGTTGCGTACAGCAAGGCATAGGTAGATGGCGGGGAAGAGTAAGGATTCGGGGACAAAGAGCAGCATTGGGACAATGGCATAAATGATGGGGTGTAGAACCGTGACGACAAGGAAAAGTCGGAATACACCGAACCTTTCGGCTGCCAAAGGGAAGATGACGGCCTGGACAAATAGAGCGATGACTCCATTGACGGCCATGATCATACCCACATCACGAAGGGAAAGGCCCAAGCCACCAGGAGAGTAGAAGGGTGAAGAAGCACCAAGTTTGGAGAGAGTATTTACCGAAACACGCTCATCTTCAAAGAAGATTGGCATGAGGTGATCGTAGGTCATTGAGTGGTAGGTGAAGATGCACAGAGACAGGATGAAGCCGACGATGCGCTTGTTCCAAATATTGGCGGGCTTCGTCTTTTCCGTAGATATCTCGTTCGAGCTACGCTCCGGACACTCATCGCTGCTGCTGCTGCTGCTGTCTCGAATAGTTCCATAGGTCTCCGCGCGAAGGTCCACCGCTGGCCGCTTTATCGCGTCCGAAGTCTCCAGCAGTGGGGTCTCTTCTGAGACGTAGGTATCTGCGGGAAGTAGAATTCGAGGTTGCATGTCAGGGTGAGTTTCTTCAAGGAGGAAGAATCCCATGACGATACTGATGAACAAGAGAGCAGCGCAGACGAGGTTGGGCAGGAGGTAGGGGTATCGCTCGAACAAAGAGCCTTTGGGGAAAGCATTGGGCCAGGACTCGTGGGGATCAGCAAAGGTTCCGCCAATACAAGGGCCCACGATGGTTCCAATACTCCACACAAAAGGCATAACGGAGAAAGCGCGCGCTGGTAACAAACGTTAGCATGCATTGTTCAGTAGCGTTAACACAAATAGGTATTTGGAACAGAATACTTACGTTCATGCTCAGGTTTTGTGACAAGCTCACCGACCATGGTCTGGATGACGCCAATGTTGCCGTTGAGGAGACCTCCTATTGCGCGGCCGGCCAAGGCGATCCAAATGTTGGAGGCGAATCCCACCATGATCATGCTGAACATGGTTCCCACACAGCCGAGGATTAGGACGGGCTTGCGGCCGATGCGATCAGACAAGCCGCCCCAATACATGCCCATCAGGGCCTCGGCGAGAGAGAAGGATGAGATGAGGAGGCCTGAGTAGAAGGAGGCATCTTGCTCGTTTCCAATCTTGAATCTCTTGACAAGAGCCCAGGCATAAGGAAAGATGGAAGTGAGAGCGATTGGCTCGGCAAGGCGAACAATAGCTGCGCAGGCATTAGCTTTAATGTTTCCTATCCTTCTTCTTTAGATGACGAAATAGACTTACCGAGGAGGAAGAGTTGAAGGGTCGGGAAATCGTCTGGGTTGCGAAGACGTGCCTGCTTTGTTAGGTTCATGTCTTCTCTGTTTGGTATGAGCTTACGACAACAGACACAGGCACAGATTTGGAAAAGTGCGTGTGTTGGTGTGCGTATAGAGAGGCTCGAGTTTCTCTCTCAAGAGGCGGTTGGTTGCGCGAGTCGTGAAGGGCAGAGGAGTTGCGAGTTGAGTTGAGCGCAGAGGCGAAAGGAGAGATACAGTATAAGTAGGCGCGGTGGGTGAGGCTTATGCTGATGCGTTCAAAGTATGGTGTTGCTAAGCCCCGCACACAAGGTGGCAAGAACGAAGCAACAAGTTTCTAAGAGACGGACAACCTGAGCTGATGGAAGATGTTGTTGAAAAAGATTTCGCAGAAGGCGAGAGAAATCTGGTGGGAGCAGGCCTATTTCAAGGAGTGGCGTCTGCGAAGGTGGGAGCGCACAGTAAGATACAGTGCCCAAGACGGTGGCAGCTGGTGGATCTGAATGCATCGGTAAGAGAGACATGCATGTAAAGCGTGTGGCTGCGTGTGGCATGTGGGGGTTGAGACAAGGACTGCATGCAGAGCCGCGGCAGTATGCAGCAAGCGAGGCCGCACGAGCCACACGCTAGGCACCTCGAGTATTTTAGCCTCTGGCAGCAGCCGCAAGCGTCGCACCCCGGGGGTCTTGCTATTGGCGGTTTTTTGTTCGCGATATGTCTCGCGCTGCTTCAACTGTCTTGCATTGTTGTGTTTGCAACGGCGGCTGCTTTCAGTGGCAAAATCTGGTTCTAGCAGCATCAAAGACGCCGCGCAGCCATGCACATCTGCTATGTCGCCATCCATTGTTCCCGGGAAGACGCCACATCCGGGGAAGACGAAAGACGCTCGTCCGCACGCTCCGTGATGTTGATGCAAATAGTCGGTTTCTGCTCTCTGTCCGTCTCCCAATCCCCGAACCGCGAATCAGTGCCGGCTGGTACTACCCACGCAAGAAGAAAAAAAAAAAAAACTATTCGACGGGGGGGGGCAGAGTTAGGGAAGAGCCGATCAACTCCCAGACTAGCAACTCTAGCAACTCTAGCTCACCTGGTGGGTGGTCTCTCCTCTTGCGATAGAGGCGGCTTGTTAGTCTCGTGTTGCGCTCGGATCCAGACATCACATGCCCTGCCATTGGCTTATCGCTGCCTGGCAGTTGTCAACCTCGTTTCCCGCTCCGAACCAGGAGTTTGATGTGGGGTGCAGGCTCGGTGGCCACTACACAGTATATGCATCTATCGCAAACACGCGGCCAATTGGGCTTGGCAATTGGCAGGTAGAATTTTCCCTGCTTCGCGGCGCTCCACCCAAGACGGCAAAGCCTAGACAACCTTTGCATGCGCTGCACGATTGTCTGCGACGCCGACGAGCCGACGCCTTCACCCGCGATTTCAAGCGCTGGGAATATCCATCATGGTTTCATATGCTGTGCGTGATTATGCTGACGGTGTTGCTGCTTCAGCCGTCGAGATGGAAGGATGATTGTGTTTTACCTCGACTGCGGCGACTCTTTCGCCGTCATGGCTTCGCGATGAGATACAAATGATCGCATGACAATGCAATGACGATAGGCACTATGACCAAGATTCTGGCGTGGTGACGGACACCATTGTCAGAAATAAGTCAAGCCATGCCATTCGCATGCTTGTACGAATGAGCCTCGCCCTCGAAATGCCACGCTGCCTTTTTGACATCTTCATGCGGCTCGCGCTCAAAGGGCCGAGGGAGCGATGAGTCGCCTCGGATGCATGCCGGACAAGCCTCCCATGCGACATAAGATTGACAGCAGCCGAGCGAAGATGGGGGATCAATTGCATGCTCGTACTAGCATGCATATGGATTCTACTAGAACCTAGGCAGCTCGGTTCCGTTCCCTAGGGTATCCTCATATAGGTGCGGACGGCGTGAGTTGTCATTACTAAATATCACAACCTGCGAGATAGGTAGGTCTTGAGCCGTGGTGCCAGTATTTGCACGGTCACGCTACACACTTTTACTCCCACCAGCCTCCAACTCCAATTTAATCAGCTTATGCGGCTTTCCCGCACTAACCTTGGATCTGCAGCTGTTCGACCGGTCCTAAAGGCAAATTTGAACCGACATGGAATGACGGCTGTGGCTGCCGGTGGTATAACCGTCACTGGGCGAAGTCGAGTGAGCTGTAGAGCATCGAATCTAGTAGAAATGACAAGAAGAGATGCAAGACCAGCAAGAAACAGGCACCGGCTTTGGCCCATGAGCATCCGGATCTGCGCCAACAAATCGCCGGAGCATGTCCCCCGCCTCGTGCCCCTCCTCAATCTCTCTTCTGTTCTCCCTTCCCTCTTCCCCGCTGCTCACCTTGGGGGGGGGGGCCTGGAATGTGTCTCGAATCGCAGCGTGAGGAGCAAACTGGCGGTCTGGTCGAGTTCTACCCCGGAAACAGCCAATGGATAGCCTGTGTCTAATTGTGCTGAGATTCATCTAGTCTGGCAGCCTCATGACCAGCTTCCCGTGAGGCACTTGCCAAGGTCGTTTCTAGCGGGTGTCGCATAGCCGACGAGCAGACAGACCGTCAAACGCCCGACCCGGGACGCTCCTCCGACGACCTTGATCTTGGCGTGTGAACACCCACGCGCTGGCGCAGTGCCGGACCCTCAGGGCCTCACACCCCCTCCACTCTATTTATCTTCTGGTGGCCTGAGCGCCAAACAAGGAAAAAGAATCTTTGAAGGTGGAGAACGACTGCATGTTGTATGCAGCTATCCAGGAAGCGCTAGACAAAGAATTCCTCTAGTTCCCGAGGACTGGGCCACACTGGGTGGAGCATCTTTAGCCAACACGATAGACTGAAAATCGAACCGAAACTGATAATGAGCAGCCAGTCCCTCATTGGCGAAGAGTGGCTGCATTTCTGACACAATAGATATTAATGACGCGCGGCCGCTAGGCTTCTGATACTTGCTTGAATCAATGGCGACCATGAGCAACTCGTCTTTTTATATAACTCACGATCTACAATTTTGATGTTTTCTCTCTTCGGTTGTGAGCGGACTCGGGTGCCGACTATTGCCTCGCCGGTCTCGGGGCGCGAATCAACTTCGGCTATTCCGACTGCAGTACGAATGGTGATCTTGCAACTCTGTGTTGCATTCAGCATAATTTGGCTACAACGGGAGTTTCAATTGTAACAGCACACAGCCGCCATTTAGCACTCTTGCTTGTCCAATCGCAGATAGCCTTTTTAAACCGTATTACATGATAGGAATCTATCCAGGGACTTGTATTGTCCTAAAAAGAATGCGCGGCCCCGAGCGAGCAAGGCATAACAGTTCTCAGCTAATACTGAAGAAGATAACGATTCATCTCCAATGAGATTGGCTAAGTCCTATGCTCTTCATTGATATACTGATACTGTCGTAGCACGACTCTCCGGACAATTATGCTCTTATTACACATCTGACACACAACTCGCTGTTTATTAACATGTCTCTTTATCAGCTTCACTGAATAGCCACCCATACTACTACTATAGCTTTGCCGCCCATGCAGATGGAACATGTAGTTTCACAAAACCTCCTTGTCAAACATCTCCTCACAGTCGCTCACCTGCCTTAGCGCTGCCGACACCCATTTCTCCCAGCACAGCCTTATACTTCTCCGCCTCTTCCACCATCTGCTCCATCGTCCGCATGTTGCGCTCCGCGTCCTCAATGCTAGGCATCCTCCCCGCCGGCTGTGGCCTCCCATGTTCACGATCCCACAAGGCCCCTCCTACATTCGCCTCCTCGCTGGACAACTTCACGTAGATCTCATCGGCAGTCTCGCCCATGTCGCCCTTCATGCGAGGGATGATGTGGACGTGCACGTGCGGGATCGTCTGTCCCGCGTCAATGCCGTCCTGAAGCGCGACAGTGAAGCTGCCGGATGTGAGGTCCGAGGGGTTGGGGAAGTAGAGCTTCGCGAGGAGCTTCTGCGCGAGCTGCACGGTGGTGAAAAGATCTGTTGTTTCGGCGGGGGAGAGATCCAGGAGGCGGCGGTGCGGCTTGAGGGGGCAGATGAGGATGTGGCCCGGGAGGAGGGGCTTGAGGTTGACCAGGCCGTAAGAATGGGGAGTTGTGAGAAAGACCTAGAGTATTAAAAAAAAAAATGAGCTGTGCTCACACTCAAATTGCGCTTTTCCTTTCTGCTATTGAAAATGACGTATATGTCGTTCAAGGCTGGATTGTTCTCATACCTGCTTGGTGACCTCAAATGGCCCAAACTTGATATCCATGCCGTCGGTGTTGGTTGAAGTCATGATGCCTCTCGCAAAAGACGGCCTTTCAAAACTACCTAGTTTAGGAGTTGTAACAGAATGATCTGACCAACGCTGCTTAACAAGTTGGCTCGTCCGGAACAATAACAATCTATTCGAAGCTGTAACTGTCCGAGTTGTGTAAATTTCTCACTAGTCAGCAAACGTTGAGTGAGAAAATGGGGGGCAACGTATGCATTATTTCCTCGGCATTTAAACTAACCCGATCGATGAGCTAGATTTTGGAAAACTAGACTCATGAGTAAGAAAAGAGAATCAAGCCAAGGTACATATAATTAATGGCTTCGGTTTTTTTTTCATGTAAGAGTGAGATGTGAGCGTGAGATTGTGAGATTTAAGATTGTTTTGTTTGGCAGAGCGGGGCCGTGTCGTCGATGCGCCTCTCAGATTGATTAGCCTCTTGTGGTGTGGAGCAGGTCTCGGCTCGCTGGGATCGAACGCTCAATGGCTGATGAGAGAGGCTTCGTTTCCCCAGCTTGTGAAAGCAGCTATAAACTAGTTTAGTGACTCCGTAAATGTCTTATAAATGAGCTTTGCCTGTAGTTTATAAGACTCAAATGAAATACAGCTACATCGTACAATTTATTTGGTATCTTCTATCGGATATTCTAACATTACATATCGTATCACAAATCTCTCCTCTCAAGACTGCAGCAACCGCTCGTTATTACTCTTACCGTTGAGAACAAAACTTCATCAATATGTCTAATCGCTTTTGGATTATTCTTCTCATCGTTCTTGCCACTTGTCGAAAGAAATCATCTCCACATATCACTACGCCGCAAACCGCTAAAGAACAAACGCTCAAAGACAAACCGCTCTCCAAAAGTGCACCGCCAGGCTCCTCTGCATCTAAATAAAATTCGAGTCTTCGTTTGCTGAAAGAAGGGCGGCGCCGGCGTCAAGACGCGCCGAGGAGCGGTTTGGTGGCTGCTCAAACTGTTCCTCTCCAACATCTTCCCAGTGGACTTTAACACTTTTGTTAGCATATAAAAGGCCGCAAACGTTAATTTGGAGATACATACTATGAGGTCTCAAGATAAAAGCACATGTCAGACCGATGCTGAAGAGTCCACCAAGGAGCACAAAGATGGCTTGTGGGAACACGCCTACTGTCATCGCATATAAGCCGTTGAATAAAACGGGCCCAATGACTCGTGAGAGCGCCTGCATGAAACCAACAGCGCCAAGGACCTGCCCAATACGCGACGCGGGGACATGCTTAGTGACGGCTGCTTGAACAGTGGCGCTTCCAAGGCCCCCAAGGGCGGTGACCATTCCGCTGGCGAAAAAGAGGTGTTGATTTCGAGCGAAGATGTATCCAATGCATCCCAGCAAATCCGAAGTCAAAGCGAATCTGAGCACCCAAACGTCTAGATTGTCCGCTCCAGAGTTTGCTTCTATGTGAGGTTGCCCAGACTCTCGTCGCCGCCGGGCTGCTGGTCGGATGCGGAAGACGTAGTTGATAATGGGGAAGATGACCATCAGCACAAAGACACGAATCATGGACAAGGAGGAAATGAAACGAGACGTCTCAAAATTGCCCCAGTTGAACATGTATTCGCTGTAGAGCATCAGTACGTTACCCACAGCCATCATGGATCCCATGATGATGGTGTCGGCGATGGCCAGTGCGACCAAGTTGATTCGGAGCCTTGAAGAAGTTCCAGGGCCAGTTGGCCACAGAATCTTGAAAGTCGCAAAGGGGTTGTGAAGGAGGCGAGATGAGGAGCCCTCGCTACCATCTTGCTCAGCTTCAGATCTGGCCAATTTCTCGCGAGCTAGCATCTGCCTTCGCTTTGAAAGAGACTCTGGCAAGATAAAGCGGACGAAGAGGATGAAGAATGTGTGGCAGCCAAGAGCAACATAGAAGATTGAAATGAGCGTTCCGGTCCACTTGACGAAATAGCCGGCCATAAGAGGACCCAGAGCAAGGCCGGTGAAGAGGCAAGCATGGATATAACCAATGGACACGGCCCTCTTGGACGGAGGAGTGCAGTCGCTCGTGTATGACTGACTGAGGATGCTGCCGGCGGTGAAAGAGCCTGTAATGCCATCGAAGACAGCACCGAGAATCATCCACCGGTAGTTGAACGTCTGAGGGTATTTGGCGCAGAGGATAGTGACAATCTCACTCAAAACACCACCGCAGGATGCAAGAGCCATCAATTTTCGTCGGCCATATCGATCAGAGAGATGGCCCAGTTTTGGAGCGACGATGGCACTCAGGCCGCCGATGACGAGGTTCAAGGTCAGCATGAATTCAGCGACGTTTCGTTGAACGGCTGGAATGTTGCATTGTGGGTTGTCGGACCCCAGTACAATGGGCTTGTAGGTGAAATGGGGGTCAGCAAGCTGTTCATCAGCAAAGTATTGCTTGCAGACGAGATCTAGAATTCTGCATCATCGGCCAAGAATTATTAGCGATCTGCAAGCAGTTGACAGCATGACTCGACTATTGCTTACAGATTGAGCTTGGGAACGATGATGCCTCCAAAAGCAAGGGTGAAGACGGCGTAAGGACCGAGAAGCCAGAATACCTGCAAATGCTTGTTAGAACTTGTGTTGCGAATCGCACATCGAAACCGAGGGAAAGCATACAGACGGCCTGCGCCACCAGGGCAAATGTTGAAAGTCGAGATCGTTGTCCCAGCTGTCTTTTCTTGCTCCAGATCCATTTGAGCCAAGTAATTGAGACGTCTCTGTAAAGTCCGAGTTGCGGTCGTCGATTTCGCGAACTGTCGGACTTGGACTCCGTCCGTCGCCTCTCCGCTTCGGCCCAGCCATTTTGTGTTTTCGATGCGTGTTCTGGGGCTAATAATTGCGATAAAATGTCGACTGAGTTGATGCGATTCAAGGCAGCTTGGTCCGAGGACAGAAAAACAACACGGGGGTTGCTGATGGCAGACGCGCTCGGCTCAAGTTGGGAAAGCTATAGAGTAGCTTTCGGGGTTGTGATAGCGGCGCAAAGCTCGACTCAGTCTCATTTCTCACCGGGACGAATCTACTCGGTACTTTCCGTGACAGAGGGAACGAGCATAAATATCACAGAGATATGTATACAAGACGACGAGAGGGAGGTAGACAAGGTTCGGGGAGAGAGGAAGCGAGATGAGCGAGCCCGACACAGTGATTCGTCTGGAGCAAGAGCTTACATACATGCCGAGTCCCAGCAAACTGGGGCATGGGCTTCGAGCAGTGATAAGGTATCGCTGGCAAGTGGAGAGCGCTCACAGAAGCCCAAAAAGCAAAAGCAAGCCGCCAAGTCTAATCTCAAGCTGCCGTCAAGGTGCGGGCTAATCGCGTGGACGCCCTCGAGTGGATTCGGAACCAAAATCCGGGGCCCAGGGGGGAAGGTCGACCAGGATTCTTTCAATAGATGGATGGCGCACTACCAAAAGTCCTGTCTGACGCTATTATTAAGTGTGCCGACCCCGTGTTGACGGAGTTAGGCGGCTGGCACAGATGACGCCGTCATATATCTGCTTCACCTCTGCTTGTGCGACGCAATGCGAGCTGCAAAGTGTGTCAGCGCGGCCTGGCCTGATTGCTTCGAAATGCGATTCATTCCCCAGATACCCGCAGGCCACCGCGTCGTCGACGGAGCTGTCGCTGCTGCTAGTTGCCCAGCGCAGCCAATCTGCAGGTGTCGGCCAACCAATCTATGACGCCTGGCCGCTGCGAATGCCGTGCCTGACGGAGCTCTTTTGATAACGAGCCAGCCACACCAACGCACGGAAGCGCAGAGATGGTGCCCGGCCTCCAGCCTATCTCAGCCTATCCAGCCTATCCGGGTACTGTATCCCACGGAAAATGGCGGGGGCCAGCGATACGCTTGTGGACGAACTGACAGACTTTGCGACCGCGTCCGTTTAGCCGCGTCTGGGCTGGAATCTGGCGGTGCCTGGGCCTGTTTTGATGATGCTTGACAGACGTAACTGCCCGGTTGTGTGCTTGGTAATTCGGACTTTTTGCTGGCCGGAGTCCGAACTCCGCCTCCGCAAGCTAACTGCTGTTTAGGTTTCAGTGGACTTTTGAACTATTGCTATTGGGCTCTTTAACGTAGAGTAGACTTTTCCAGCTGCAGATCGAAAGAGCTGGGCAGAGCTGTGGCCGTTGCGTAGATTGGGCCGGATAAATAGTGAGACTGGGACATGATTTTTTATTTGTTTCAACTTATCCCATGGTCCAATCATTTGACAACTGCAGGTGGTTTGCCGATGATAACTGCGGTTAGGCTCAGTGTAGGTGGAATGTACTCCATAATTTTCTCACTGATAGGAAACCAGAGGCTCTACGTGGCACTCTATGCAAGTTGTATTTGTAAATGTAGAGTAAGAAATCGCCAATTAGGCGAAACAACGACATCCATTGATGCCTCATGCGTATGGACCTGACAGAGTGCATGATCGGGGAACCCTTCCAATGCATCCTCTTTAAGCTCAGACATGCAGCCATACGCCTGTGTTGCCAAATCCGGCATAAGGTGAAGCTCCCGGTGGCCGCTGCCGCTGCCCCCGGTGAGCCGCCAATTAAAAGCTGCGCCATGATGACTCAGCAATCTCCAAACGCAACGCGATATGGCTGCAAGGCTCTGGCATATTTTCTGGAGCAAGCCAGCGAGCCGACACGCATCAACCATCACCAATTCCATCGCCGCCGCCACAATGCCGGTCGTCAAGGGAGGTGTCTGGACCAACATCGAGGACGAGATCCTCAAGGCGTCCGTCTCCAAGTATGGCCTCAATCAGTGGGCACGCGTGTCCTCGCTGCTGGCGCGCAAGACGCCCAAGCAGTGCAAGGCCAGATGGAACGAATGGCTGGACCCGAGCATCAAGAAGATTGAGTGGAGCAAGGAGGAGGATGAGAAGCTGCTGCATCTCGCCAAGATTATGCCCACCCAATGGCGTACCATTGCCCCCATAGTCGGTCGAACTGCGAACCAATGTCTCGAGCGATATCAGAAGCTGCTTGACGAGGCTGAGGCGCGTGAATCATCTGGCCTTGGCCTTACCGGACCAGAGGGGGGCGAGACACAGGCACCAAGCGCCGACGATGTCAGGAGACTGCGGCCGGGTGAGCTTGACCCGGATCCAGAGACGAAGCCCGCTCGACCGGATACCATCGATCTCGACGAGGACGAAAAGGAGATGCTTAGCGAAGCTCGTGCTCGTCTGGCCAACACGCAGGGTAAAAAGGCGAAGAGAAAGGCCCGAGAACGCCAGCAGGAAGAGTCTCGTCGCCTTGCGACTCTGCAAAAGCGGCGAGAGCTCAAAACGGCCGGCATCAATATCAAGGTTACCACGCGAAAACAGGGTGAAATGGACTACAATGCAGACATCCCATTCGAAAGGAAGGCTGCCCCTGGATTCTACGACACCTCGGAGGAGAAAGTGCGAAATGATTTGCAGCGTGCGGCATTCGACCCGAGAAAACAGCAGCTTGCCAGTAAGCGCAAAGGCGAGGGCGACGAGGATAACGATCGCAAGAGGAGGAAGAACGACAAGGAAGGCATTTCAGAATCACAAAAGGCTGCTATCAAGGCGGGCCAGATGCAGAGGATTCGAGAGGCCGAACAGAGCAGCAAGCGCCGTCCGCTGAACTTGCCTGCACCGCAAGTGGGAGATGGCGAGCTGGAGGAGATTGTAAAGATGGGCAAAATGGGTGAAGCCGCCAACTCACTAGCTAGAGAAAGCGATAACGATGCGACGCGAGGATTCGTGAACTCGTATTCGACCCTCAATACAAATGCGCCGATCCGAACACCCAGAGCACCTGCACAGGAGGACCATATCGCCAACGAAATCCGGAACATTCGGGCTCTCAATGATACCCAATCTGCTCTGCTGGGTGGCGAGAACACCCCTCTTCACCAGGGAGCCGGCTCAACTGGATTTGAGGGCATTGCTCCCCGGAAACACGTCATGGCGACCCCCAATCCTCTAGCCACGCCTTTGAGAAATGGCGTGCCGAACGGCACTGTGCCTGGCCAAACACCAATGCGGACTCCACGAGATACATTTGCTCTCAACCAAGAAGATGGAATGTCAATGACAGGCGCAACCCCTCGAGATATTAGAAACAGGGAGATGGCCATGCGGAATCAGCTGCGTGCCGGACTGGCTGCGCTGCCCAAGCCGAAAGACACTGAGTGGGAGTTTGAAATACCAGAAGACCAAAGGGAGACTGTGGCTACTGATGATGCCATGGAAGAGGATGCTGCTCTCCGGGATCGACGAGAGCGTGAAAAGCGAGAGGCTGAAGAGGCGCTTGAACGGCGACGGCGGACTCAGGTAATGCAGCGAGGGCTTCCACGACCCGTAGTTGTCGACTTGACAGAGCTGCTGAAGAGGGCGAAGGCGATCGATGATCCAGCTGCGGCACTCATTGCGGCAGAAGCGGCTGCTCTGATGGCCAATGATGCTATTAAATTCCCCCTGAGCGGCTCTCAAGTCAAGGGCAAACCCTCGCCTTTGGCACAGATAGACGACAGCTCCCTCGCTGACGCTCGACTTCGAATTCTCTCAGAGACTAAACCGCTACCGAGTTTTGAAGATATACAAGCAGCCTTTGAAAGCAGGGCCAACGGAGACTCTTTGCTTCTGGGCCTAGGATGCTATAACGATGATGATGATGAGCAAGATGCCGCTATGCGAGCTGCTTTTGACGTAAGTTTTTATCTTAGCCCTCAACTGAATCTACATCGGTACTAACCAACCAAACAGACTGTTCAAGATTCCATCATGACTTCAGCAGAGGAGGACGCAAAGCTCGAGAAGAAGCTCACACTACATCTGGGCGGATACCAGAAGCGGCAAAAGATGCTTAAAGACAAGGTATCGGATGCGGCAGATGCTTTGGATAAGGCAAAGGTAGCTCTCAGCGGGTTTAAGACACTGGCCATCAACGAAGATACAGCGATCAACCGTCGACTGGCGTCACTGAGAGACGAAGTTAATTTCATTAGTCGAAGAGAGAGAGAGGCACAGGAGGAATACCAAAAGGCCAAAGAAGAGCTAGAAGCTCTACGAGCGGGGAACGTCAACGGGTACCATTAATCAGGGGACAAAGCATTGAATTTACTACCATGGGGTAATCGAATGGCTGGGCATCAAATGAGGGGGTTGTTGTATAAAAGGAAATCATCAAGTTACTGCGTTTTTTATTCGACATATGCGTTCTGACGTTATCATGCAAGAGTACCTAGGATATCTATCTGTCTACTCTTCTATTTCCAGTCTTCCTATATATCTCTATCATATGTATCATTTCTCACTATCGAACTTTTCAAGACTTGCGCTTTACTGGTGCTAAACGCGGCGTCTTAATGGGCAGAATAATAAATACAGAAACAGCAGCCAGCAAGGTGCAGAGGATAAAGGTCAGTCTTAGCGACGCCTCATAGCTACGAATCACTTGTTCCCTGTACGGCTCTTCTAGCTCGGCGACGGCCTCGACGGACGCTCTGACACGCCTGATGATTTCCAGCTTGTCCTCGCCGCGTACGAATTCATTGAGGTAGTAAACCAACCCATTCTGGATGACGAGGCTGCTCAGGGCAATGCCGAGCACCAGACCCAAGCACCGCCAGAGAATAAGCGTGCTCGAGACGACGGCCTGCTCGGCCTGCTCGCCGCACGCAAGGATGGCTATGAAGGTGCCCGGAAACTGGAATCCCTGTCCGATAGCCTGAGGGATGAGGGCGAGGAGGTAGACGATTTCCGGCATGCCGCGGCGGAGGAAGCAGAGGGTGAGGTTGCCAATGACATACCAGACGGTGCCGGCAAGGACGGGCCACTTGAGGCGTCGGGTCCAGGTTATGGAGAAGCCGGTGAAGGCGCCGATGATGGACGCGACGACGGAGGGGATGACGAGGCGGAGGCCGGAGGAGGTGGCGCTAGAGAGGAGGACGGCTTGGAAGTATAAGGGGCTAGAGATGAAGAGTAAGCGTGTGTCTTCAATCTGAGAAGAAGAAGAATGGGGATAAGGGTGTTTCACTTACATGTTGAAGCTAATGGCGTTGGCGAGCACAGCTGCGATGAAGTTTGCAAAAATGAGGTTCGCCCGAGGAGATTTTTGGATGAGATGGACGGGCATGATGGGCTTGGGGACGCGAGTTTCAAACCAGAGGAAGGATGGGAAGGCAACGGCCGCGACGGATAAAGCAGTGATGACAACAGGATGAGTCCCTATGAGATGAGTTAGATGAGAGCATTCAAAAAGAGGCAAATGTTTGGAAAAAAAGGGGGGTGAGATGCATACATGGATAGATGTTGCCGCCGAAGCTCTGAACAGTGAGTGAGTGGATTTCAATTAGCCCGTCTGCATTCACAATGCTTTCAAGAGCAAGAAGAATCGAAACTTACCAATCCCAGGATTGCAGTCGTCGTCGACACCGTCAACAATGCAGAACCCTTGAAATCAAACTGGCGCATCGCATCAAAGATGCCTCGCCGCGGGCCCTGCAGCCCGATATCATCTGGGATCACGACCGCAGACATGGCCATGCACAGGAGCAGCGGCGGGACCTGGACGCCAAACTCCCATCGCCAGCCGAGCGCCTCGGCCATGGCGCCGCCGAGGGCAGCTCCGAGGGCAGAGCCGGCGCCGAAATTGATGGTGACATAGGATTGGTAGGTGCCTCGGCGTCTGATGGAGAGTCAGCTTTCACGGATTTTCTGCAAGTGTCGCAACATCAACAAAAGAGAAAATACAAAAGAAAGAGAGACATACTCTATCGGCACCAGGTCGCTCGTAATGATACTCCCCAGCGCGGCCACCCCTCCAGCGCCAAGTCCGCAAAGCGCTCTCGCTGCTATGAAACTCTCGATACTTCCCGCCAAGGCGCACCCAATCGTCGCAACAGTAAAGACGCCCAGGCTGGCTATAAATAAGGGTTTCCTGCCCATGGCGTCAGACAACCTGCCCAGCAGTGGCTGGAACGCCGTCGACGTGAGCAAGAAGGCGGTGGATAGCCAGGACGCCGAGTTGGCGGCCCCGAAGTGCGACGTGATGACCGGGTGGGATGAGGCCATGAGGGTGCCGTCAAAGCTGGCCATGAACTGGGAGACGAGGATCTGGGCGAAGATGAGCCAGAAGCGAGTTGGGGAGGATTCGCCCAGGAAGATGAAGGACTTTGCGGCGGTGGAAGAAGTGGCTGAAGCTGTGCTGTTGCGCCGAGGGAGGAGGGGGGAGCGCTCGGTGAAGGGTTGGGTTGTGTCGTTGTCATTGTATTTGATGTGGTTTTGGTTGTTCCGAGTTGGGAGGATGCATTCTTCTTCATCTTCTATATGGCTTATACTTGAGTGTGTCTCCGAGTCCGGACCCGGTCCGGCTTGGGGCCCCTCTCGAGCCATTTGGAGACGGGCTGTTGTGCTAATGAAGATTGTATAAAAGTTTCGTTTCTTTCTAAACTTGTTTTAAACAAGAAAGCAAGCGAAGAATATGCAAAAGGTCTTTTTCTCTTGGGTACTTTAAGTCACTTAAGAAAAAAGGTGAGGAGAACATGCGCTGAGAAGGGGGGAGAATGAACGTTCAGTCAGTGGGAAACTTGCTAGCCGCCGTCCTGAAAGAACAAACCCCATATACCGGAGGGGGAAAAGGTAATACAAGACAAACAGCTGCAAGGGCGTAGAGTCGCATCCGACTAGTATTTGTCTCCTCTAATGTAGCTGCGTGTAAGTGTGGGCGGGAATCTCGTAGCCGACAAGGATGGCAGTACCCGCCTGTAGGCAGTAACATGCAAGTAGAAAAAGAACAAACAAACTTCTCAGCAGGACGAAATCTATATTGGATATATACAAAAAGGGAATTTATAAAGCCGCGTTTCCCCCCACGGCTGTAATGCTCAACGCCGCACTCGCAGCTGAGAAAACAACAAGGCCCTTTGTCGGTGTGTAAGCCCGCCGCCGCCATCGCAAGACATCAGCGGGCTTGTAGCTGAATAAGTCGAGGTCAGATGCACCCGTCCCGCCGCTAATGCTTCTTCAACCCCCCTGTCCATGAAGACACACCCGGGGAACTGGGGAAGCGCCAAAAAAAAAAAAAATATGGAGTTCCAGATGTCTGAACGCAAGAGTGACTACGCCTGCATTTGGCTGGGGATAGCAAGCGGTCAAGTGCCCTATGACGAACTGATATAAGCCAAAGGGACTTATGCTCATAGGCTGCGGTGCCCGCTAATCCTGGTAGAGGATCCTTACTCAGACTGCAGCGATCTCGCAGAGTTTTTATTGGGGCGATTCACTGAGGGGGCGGATTTTTGGAGATCTAGCTAGGCCTATATTCTTACTCATTGGGGGCAATGGCCGCTTGCTGGGAGGCGAAGAGGCGAAAAAGGGGAGAGTTGCAGAGATTCAAGAAACAGTGATTGTGTGTGCCGTGTATGACAGATTGCGTGAGAGGCGTCCAATTGCGCCAAAAGGTATTCGGCTGTGTCATCTCTTTGGCTGTGCTTCGTTACCTACTAGCACTACGCCGCATTCCAGCGCAGTGTACATCAAGAACAGTTTGTTCAGCCATCTGGATATATAAGATACATGTATATATATACAGGGTATATGAGTATGTAGATAGATAGGTAACACTTGTATGTAGACTACCTTCTTCCTAGTATCCCCGCATCGTCCTCTCTCATATCCCTGGATTCGCTCCACATGCTATTCTATCTCATCATGACAAGATTCGTATCTCTAGCGCTCAGTAATCCACGCTGTGCTTTGCAAGAAAGAGAAGGGGCAAAGTAAATAAATAAATAAACCGCAACCAGAGAAAAAAAAAGCCATTCTTTCGCTCACAGCTCTGACTTCTTACTAGATGACGCCTCTGCAACCACCAGGATACCCGCTCCTGTAACACCGCCATCGTGGCAAGGCCTCAGCACTACCCGCAGCCGAGCTTCGCCCCCAAATCTGCGGGACAGTAGCTGATTGAGAAATTGCTGGCAGTCTGCAAGATAGTCTTGAAAGTGCACGATGCAACCGCCGGTGTAACCCACGCCAAGCTCGCGAATTGGAGAGCTCGAATCTGCCATCGCTACCCCATCTTCGGGTAGATCATCCGCCAGTGTAAGCAGGGCGATAATGGCGGCGGCGATTATGCCCGAAGCTCGGACCTCGATGGCTTTTGCAATGTGATACAAGGCCGTAGCCAGGTCTTCCGTCCACGTAAAAGAGGAGTCTGCGTCTTCGGGGATCTGCCGTCTAAGCTTCTCTAGCAGGGCAGATGGTGGCTCTAACGGCTTGAAATGGCTTAGAAACGTCGTCGTCAAGCTCTCCTTCTCTAAGAGCTTCCGCGGCAACGCCTCAGTAGCCACGTTCAACTTATTAACCAAGTAATCGACCAAGATGATTCGAGCCAGCTCGCCCAGGTACCGCCCCGCGGTCATGTACTCTAACGGCTGAAATCCTGGCCTCTCATTCTGGGAAGACAAGGCGTCGTCCCATTTGGTGACTAGATTCATTTCCTTCATCGGTGGCAGCGAGCCGTTGATGCTCCACTCTGTGTTGACTGCAATCTTGGCATCCGCTACACTCTCGCCTGGAAGGACACTCACTGTCTGAGGGCGTTTACTGGGATGCAAAAGGTCTAGCTTCATGGGTATCGTGGCGTTGGTTCCCGTTCCCAAAATTATAGCCATGGCGGCTCGTCGATGCTCTGTGCCGCCGTAGCTGAAGAGGCACGATACAAGCGTGGAGACTGTGTCATTGGCGATGGCGGTGACTCTGACAGGTGGCAGCTCAGACGTTCGACAACTTTCGTAGCCTTGTTCGATGTGAGCGCCTAGATCAATACCAGGTGGTAGAGCAAATCCTTTGCCCATGTCCTTTAACAGGGCGTGAGAGACAGACCGCTGCTCCATGGGGAAGCTGAATGTGACACCTAGAGCCAGGGGTTCATCCTTGGATATGTTAAAGACTCTGCATCCCTCCTCTACAACTTCGGCGATGCATCTTCCAACCCATGAGAAGAGGCTATCTGCGTTATCGTTCTTGAGATGATGGTCTATGGGCCATGATTTCTCCAGTGGCCGCTGGATACGTGATGAAGGATCTTGGGCATCACCATGCAGCTCGACGAAGCCGACTCTGAGATTAGTCCCTCCACTGAATGGGTTCATGTTAGTATAGGTACCGACCAAACAAGTAAATGTTTCATTTTGTTGATAATTTGATAATGGCTGTCTTACATGTCTATTGCCAGATGCCTATTAGAGATTCACTTGTCAGCCTCATGTTCTTGCCAAGGTCACCACCAACGCTGCAGGCCTCAGCTTGCAGTTCTGTTAATAAAGTCTCATTCTAGGCCGTAGCACCACTTACTGTCCGGCCCCTTGGTCAGTGAGGTGCCTCAAAATAGACTCAGATATCGGCGTGGGCAGCCATTGGTCTCTCGAATTCGCAGCCAGATGCCTGAAATTGGCCAGAAACTTGCGCGATAGCTCGTACGACCTGTCGACATCGATGCTCAGCGGCTCCAAGAACCGGTGAATGTCCGCTGTAGTGGCCATGGCTCCAACTTTGCGAGAGCCAAGTGAAAACGTAGAAAAGACGCTATGACAGAGGTATCATGATAACTGTGGCAGAAGAGCGAGGAAAAAGAAAAGGCACCGGTTGCTTTATAAGTTCGCAAAAAAACAGTTACAGCCGGAGACGCAGCCGAGGGCACTCAATCCGAGGCGGGATGACAGCTGCTCACCTCCCGTTATAGGATGGCAGATAACGAAGTAGCAACGAAGTGGTGTTTGAAGTAAATGTGGCAGTGGTGAAGGGTTTCCCCCCTTTGGGAAGAAGCTGGCCGGGTTTTTAGTGGACGCTCTGCCTTATTGGTGCCATTTGGCGGGATGGGGCAGCTTGGCGGACCGAATAGCCTTCGGGACAGGCTTTTTCTAGAAGGGCGTTCAGGCCACCGGTTTGCAGCTAAACACCCAGGGAGGGGCTCGGTATACATGTACCTACCTGCATATATATGGCAGGGTCTTTTCAAGATGAAGCACTTTAACCTCAAGTCACTTACAAGAGAATGTCTCAATTCAAATGACGATACAGCTCGGAACTCGCAGTATTAATTGATAAACATATATCCGATGTTACGTCGCATACTTACCAACGAGCCCTAGCAGCTGCCCACTTGGTAGGCTCTAGTGCCCCATTCTATATATAGTGCTGATATAATAGCATCCATGGATCGATGCATGTAGACAGCCTTACCTGTAGTAGGCAAAAGACAAGCTAAGAGAATGAATGACTTTTCCTCTGGTGGCATCAGGTCTGAGGAGGCAGTAGTTGTCTTGTTTGAGCACCTTGTATTATTTCCGCATATCACACTCATCTTATATACAACGAAAACGGCGTCTCGTTTGATAGCTTTGAGCAGGTATATGATTAGAGTGCCAACCACCATATCCGTATACGTATTAGATAATGATGTGTAATATATTTCCTTGTTGCTGCGACTTCAAGTCACGAATTGCTGCAACATCTCTAGCCCCAGATCTCAAGTAATGATCAGGTGTGCTGCTGTTGGGCTGAAGGCGCTTTGTACCTCAAGGGACTAAAGTAGGGACACAAAATAGAAGTACATATGCGGTTGAAAAGAGCAATGAAAATATAACAATCTGATTCATTTGGGGTACTTATACCTTTTCCTGTTTGCGTATATGTACCATGGGGAATAAGCAGCAGCAGTGATACTGTATATTACAGTGAAACAGCGCCTAAGAGCCTTCTTGTGTACAGCTCTTCAATGTTTCCATCTTAGAAATAATCTGATAAATATGTGGAACAAGATAGTCCTCAGCTGTATTATTCACTCTACAACAAATATGAAGACTCTTGTATTACTGTGTATATGATGGTGCCTCGGTAGATCCCCTGGTACCTTATCAGACACGCGACCCCAAAAAGCCCCTGCTGAGCCGCTCTACTAGGACTAGCGCAATCACCAACCACGCAACCGCTCTTCACCATGACGCTATGCCGTCTGACCAATCTCGTCGCTGCAGCTTCGCGCGTGAAGCTGTACTGCTGCTAAGCTTTCAGTTCTCCAAACCACAAGCATTGCCATCATCAGCGTGCATCGTTTTGGATTTTTATTGCTCTTGGGAACGAACATCACGACTTTAGGATACCCGCATCTTTAATCAGCTACGCTTTTGACGACTTGCTCCTCCGCCGTTTATCTCCCTTCACCACCGCCATCCCTGGCTTCGTTATGGACGAAAAGCATCAGTATCAACCGCAGCCCATGAATCCTCCTCGGCGTGTGTCGTGGATTTTTTCCAAGGGCCGCCAGCTGCTCCTTATTGCGGTCGTCCTAATCGCAAGCTTCCACTTGATCGCTGTGCCTTTTATGCCGAAGCATTTCTTCCAGTGCAACCACGTTAGCACGACCAAGGCCCTCGTCCCGTTCGAAGCGCATATCATTAGCAAATGCCCCGATACCAGGGTACGCAGCAACTGTTTGCAAAGATATATTTTGTTTTTTTGGTGGCTGACTCCTCTCTTAGCATGCCCTTCGTAACCTGATCCTGCCCGTGATGCAAAAGGTCCACGACAAAGTCGACTTTCAGCTCTCATACATTGGCAAGTATGTTAAACCAAACTCTCTATCCACTCATAATCCGCCATCACTAACATCCATCATTCAGGCCCACTGCTAACGGCGGCGTCGAATGCAAACACGGTCCCTCCGAGTGCATCGGCAACATCATCGAACTCTGCGCTCACGAGCTCTACCCCGACCCCAAGATCCATCTCGGTTTCGTCATGTGCCTGACCAAGGACTACGACCTTATCCCCGATCGCGCGCTCATCGAAGACTGCGCTCTCGAGCATGCCATCGACTTCAACAAGCTCAACGACTGTGCCGCCCGAGATGAAACCGCCCACGGCATTGAGCTGCTGCGAAACAGCGTCCAGCGATCTGCTGATGTATGTCTTTTCCGAACTTCTATACGAAAGAAAAACTCCCGTCCGAGTAATAATCTAACAAAACAACTTTATAGGCCAACATAACCATCAGCTGCACCATTCGTCTCAACCACGAAGTCTACTGCATCCGCGATGACGACGAGTGGAAGGACTGCCCCAACGGCCCTGGCGTCAACGACCTCGTTCTCGCTATTGAGAAGCTGTACCGCGGTTCGTCGTAAGCGGTTCGAAGATTCCTGTCCATAGCTCGCTCGCCTCGCCCAACGTGTAGCTCATCGATAGTGCATCCATACCCGCCTCGTCGTCTCCCCCCATGACCTTCAATGTCTCTATAATGCTGTCAAGGCCGACAGCCTTGCCCGTGGCTTGCGTGGCTCCGGCCTCTAGGGCAACATGAACAATATGTATATGGAAGTGGTAGTAGGTCGGTTGATAGTGAACATAGAGCTTCAGCTGGTTCTCCTCGATGCTCGGGTACGTTTTCGTCGTGGCATCGATGACCTTGGCTTTCATGTGCTGTAACCACGGAATGTGCTTCTTC
Source organism: Trichoderma asperellum (assembly GCF_020647865.1). Taxonomy (NCBI): domain Eukaryota; kingdom Fungi; phylum Ascomycota; class Sordariomycetes; order Hypocreales; family Hypocreaceae; genus Trichoderma; species Trichoderma asperellum. The sequence goes on along the minus strand of NC_089415.1, from coordinate 3,424,583 downwards.
TTCAAGTCCCGAAGCGACCAGATGTCCCGCCGCTCCACCAGCGCCAGCAGGTGCAGACCTTCGAGCGTCTTGCGGTCCCAGTTGAGGTCCGGTGTTAGGAGGAAGCCCTCGTCGCCAGCCTCGCCGAGCTTAGTTCTGTATATAACGTCTTCCACCTCGCTCCTACCCTCGATAATGTTGAATACCCAATTGAGTCTTCCTTGCTCTCTTTTAAGCTGCATGAATGGTCGAATGTGATTCTTGTAAATCTCTGGCGTCTCCGTGACGAATCGAACAGCTTGCTTGCTGTACTTTTTAATATGTGCTTCGGTGCACGGATATATCAAGTTGATTTTCAGGTCCGCAAAGAAATCGACGCCGTTGTCATGGCCGTTGTCTGCCTCGGGCTTGATCTCCTCGTCCACGGAGCCCGTCCTCGCCATGCTCCACGAGTAAATGTCGTTGGCGCCCAGATTTCGCAGCCGCGCGAGGGACGACGGCAAACCGGCAAGATACACCTCTGACGTGGGGAACGTCGCCCGCTCGACGACCATGACGGCGGGCTCATTGCCGATTGTGCCGTAGAGAGAGACGCGACGGCCAGCTTGGTCTGCGTGGGAGATTCTATTGTTAGCGGTTGGGATAGGAATTTGGCAAATTTATGGTTTAACCATGAGATCGCTTCGGTAGGTTGCTAATTTGGTAGTATCAAAGAGCCGCGTAGTCCACTGGAAATAAAATAAAGGTAAAAACTTGCCTTGGTTGAGCACCTTTTCAAGCTTGAATTTGGGCAGCGCTGCCTCAGCCCGAGCCTTGAGATCAGCCATTGTGCGACAATGAATTGGAAATGTTTTGGAGATTCAACAAAAGAATTGGATGTAAATCACAAGGCTTTTGAATGCCTCAGCTTTAATCCCAAAGACTAGATTAAAGGCTGCAAACAGCCCCGGGAAGAAAGTCAAGTGTTGGTGAATGAATGAATGATGGCTGCTATACAAAGCTTTGGAGAAGCTTGCGAACCCCTCCTCAGCCTTCCGCCACTAACAAAGCCCCACGACAAACGCACTAAACACACTTGACAGTCACTAGCCAAGCACTATTCAACTAACACACGCATGTTGCAAACATCATAGCGAGCATCACCACTAATAAATACGATTAGCCTTCAATTGTTATTGCTGTCACTATTTACTTGGCTCAATCTGGACTAAAATGTCGATGGTAATGGAGACTAATCTCTCACAATAGCTGCTTATAGGAGCTGCCTTATCATCCTTATGGCTCACTGCGTTGGAAAAGTGTCCAGGCCGCTACTGATAAAAAGAGAAATGAGCTGACAACGGAGATAAGCATGACTTCACCACTAGAAATACTCTTCAACGAGCTCCCAAGCGAATTCACTACGTACATCCGCTACACTCGGTCTAAGATTCGAGAACTGGCCTAATCACTCGTGGCTTTTCCGTCAGCTGTGTTGATATATTTCCAAGGCTTCAAATAACGATGGCGTATTCGATTGAACTAAAACGCTATTCCACGAGGTGCATGGCCACACCAATGAATCGAGATCTGCCACGCCGATGGTTAAAAGCTATGCTGTAGAGGAAGGTGTCTGACACGTATTACAAGACTTTGGCCTCTCAGAAGAGACTGCGTCTGCTCCATGAGACATATTTGATCCGTTATGTGTTTCTCGGCATCTGTCTGCTGCAAGCCAGTAAAGGGACTTCGTCATTCATATTCACCAACCTAGTGTAGATCACGCCTTACTAAATACTGAAAAGACGGGAGAAAAAGAACAGAATGGAATTGAAAGTACGTGTGGCAAATATAGGCCCTCTGTTCATCATATTTAATCGTTTACATACACTTTCAAAGGGGAAAAGAGGATAAACGAATATAATACGACTATTAATTAATATGCTGGACTTATTTTGTCTTTGCAATCTTGTGGCGTATATGTATAGAAGACTCAGAGTCAGAGTCAAATTGTGTCCGTCTCGATGGTGCATCATAAAACTTCCGGGGGTCCTTTTGTCCCGGCTGTAGTATTTGAACAATGTCGTATCTGTTACTGGCCACCGCCCAGCCCAAGATATCTTGTGCATCAACGTCTCGCGCCTCTATATTCGCGCCGTTGTCAAGAAGCAATCTGATAATTGTGTGATGCCCAATGATCACTGCATGCCAAAGAGGTGTACGGCCAAGTTCATCTGTTGTCTCCAGATCAGCGCCGTCTCCTATCAGCTTTCTAATACTGGGTATATCCCTGGTCTCAATCGCTCGGAAGTAGGTACCATTTCTCCAACGCGTGAGACCCTTCCCTTCCGCTATAGTTTTCGGGTATTGAGAGCTATTGCGGAGTCGTTGATCTGCTGGCGTTGAAGCACCAATATTTCCAATAGCGTGATCATCGCCTTCGTTCGTGTTCGCATATTCCCAGCGACCAGTATGAGGTGCATTTAGCCACTTAGATGTATTATCTGAGTCATCGATACTCTGATTTTCAATCTTATCGAGCTCTTTTAGTGCCATCCCGAAATTGAGACCGGGATTGGAGCCCAGGGTGTTATCTTTTGCAACATCACCGTCTAGATTCGTAGAGCTTTCCCTGTTGCCCTGTCCACCTAGGTCTTCCATAGAGACATTTGCCCAGGAGCTAATACTAGATAATCTTCCTAGATCGGTGTCTTTTGAGGCGTCGCTATTTCCCTCGTCGATGTCAACAGAATTACTTTTGATGTCATCATCCAAATCCTCGCCACCAGACTCCAGAGTTGCGAAGCGCAGTGTCAAAAGCATTAACTCTCGTAAATGTCCTGCTATATGTCGTGCTATTGTGTTCGAAGAATCTCTTCTTTGCCTTTTTTGCCAATGAGAATCCTCGTTGTCAGAATTAGAAGAGGTATTCAATGAATCAACATCTAGGCTAGGATGAGGGCTAGCCATTGTGAGATTCATCCTGAGACTTTTGATAGCCTCTTGATTCTCTTGATTGATCGCATTTTGATTCTGTTTATTGATAGGCTCTTGATTCTGTTGATCGTTTTGTTGTTTGGAGATAACCGACCGATCTTTGCCTTTTTCCTCTTCAATTGTGAAACAGCACAAAAGACAGTCATTCCAAGCTCTCGGTTGCTCCATTTTGCTCTGTCGTGAAATGGCTTCGAGTTGTGTATCCTTGAAATTTTTTCTATGATATTTAGTTAGGTGCGAGTATAGAGCTTGTGGGCTCATGTAAGCGTCATCGACGAGTCCACAGAGGGGACACACCCAGCTAGATGTTAAATAAACTTTTTGATGCCATTGCCAATCGTGAAGTTCCATATGTGTATACCATTCATCAAACGTTGGAAAAGCCGAGTGCCCATCTAAACACTCTTCAGCTAGGCAAATGTAGGGTTTGAGATCTCGATCTATATGTTGACTAAGAAAAATTCAGCAAATTCATATCTATTGTTGATGTATATTCCAGCGCCCTAAAAGTATACGAGCATTGCCCTAGTGAAATACATATAGATGCTACATGGGGACTTCTGTCAAAGCGTAAGGAAAATCTCACAGACTGGATGTGAAGTTAATCAGAAATGGCACGTACCGCCAGCTTGTTTTCGAAAGCTTTTTCTTATCCAATGGCTCTCCACACCACTCGCAAGGGATGATATTGTTGCCTCCTTCTATATGAGGCAACAGCGGATAGTTGCCCCGCTTTACTAGAATCGACGACGTCTTATAATGTTTTGTCGATGCTTCCTTGTGCTGTTTACTGCCATTCGTGATCTGTTGAGTGTCGAGACTAGACAAGCCAGACACAGAGTGGGTATGAGGCACTGCCAGAAGATGAAATACAACTGGATTTGTAAGTGTTTTCGCTAGCAGATATATAAGATAATTAGTCTGTGTCTCTTTGCTAGGTTCTTCCTCAATTGTTGGAAGATCTCCTCGGCGTGTCTCGAGATGAGCGCGGGGAGAACTGAGGAATAGAATTTGTGCATATCTGGTAGTCATCGACTTGCCGAGATACTCTTTGAGCGACTGGTGGGCACCTGGATACAGAGCTTGGACAGCGTTCGCACATAAACGTGCGAATGACTCGAAATTTTGACCTGCAGCGAACTTCTTAACTCTCGTATTGATTTTGCTATTGCTTGATTGTAGAATGGTGGTTCCTAGGCGAGTTAATCGAGTGATAGTATCGTCTATCGTCTGCAAAGCTGCCAGCTGTGTTTGAGAAGTACCAGAGAGACACTCAGTGTCGCATATCAAAACCAGCTCTTGCTCTCTTTGGCTGGCTATTTCGGCCAAACAGTGGTGCAAGCTACGGCGTAAGATATCCAATAATCGTGCAACAAGATCTTGAAGGTCTGGGAGATTTCGGAGCTTTGTATCTAAGCACTGGCTCTTTCGAGCAAAGACTTCGAGATGCGCCGTCCATATAGCAAAGCGTTGTTGGTATTCGGAACATAATTCGACCATCTTATCCTTCGGTTCTGTCTTCTGTAAAGCTTTTAATAGGTTATTGAATTGACCTTCGCACTCATAGGCTAAATTATAGAGGAGATCTTCTTTGTTAAAACCAAGTGCCATGATAAGTATTGTATAACAGTAGTCTTGGTGCTAGACATTTAAAATAATACATGGATTTTGATCGGAACGAACTTGGATATTAAGGATACATGTAATCCTGAAGCGGGGAAGTTACATAAATTGTCGCGTTGCGGCCTAAATCAGCCCAATGAAGCCATGGTACAATCACAAGTACAGATAATTTACAATTGTAATTGGTAGAATCTCTGATACATTTGATATCTCTAGTGGTACAGACTAACAATTTATATCCCCGCACGGTATCTTATCGCTCAGTCCCAACTCTGCCGCATACTATTCAATTAATATCTGTCGTTACCAGTAGAGAACCTTGTGAGATGCCTAACCTCACTGATTCACACGAATGGTTCTTGCTTCGAGAGTTAGCAGAATGGCTGAGCCAAAGGAAAGCACAATACCATGCGCTACCTATCAATGAACACAGAGAAATTCATTTTGACGCTGAACTCCTCGAGTTCGAGCTTCGTCATACATTCTTCACGATTCAGAAGTTTCCCCAGAGCTTGAGTCTGGAGAAGTTCATATCCTGCCAAGGACTTTTAAAACAACTTTGTTCGTTGTTAAACCGCCTTGCAGCGCGTCGAAGAGCCCACGATGGCTCCCAAGGCCAAGACTATCCCCATTTAGAAGCATTGATAGGGCTCCTAAATCCGACATGTGAAACAATAGACCTGGTGAATGGTCTTAAACAAAGACTTTTTGAGGTTCCCGGTGATACTATTGATCTTCGTGATTACCTGACCGCCGTCACAAAATGCAATGATGATCTCAACCGGTTACTTCCACCTCCCCCCCTGGAATCAGTCATACAGCCATCACGAAAGGAACGGAAGAAAACGCCATGGAAGAAGGGTAAAACACGGGACCAGGCCTTATGCGTCCTTGAAACTTTGTTCAAGCACTTCAAGTGTGGAATACCACATGAAGTATTACTTAAGCTCATTGAGAATACAAATGAAGATTTGGTGGTATCGAATTTACAGTTGATGCTTCCATCATGTCCGGAGTTAAAGTCGTGGCAAGAGGTGCAATACGCCAATGCTAATCTGTAAGTCTGAGCTTCCCAAACTCCTACCTCCTTTCTTATCTACTTACATGGTTTGCAGAGACGACGCTTCAATTTCACTTATCCATAATATTTGTACAGACGTTCAACAATATAAAGGAATGGCATTAATGCTACATATTAAGGGGCATAAACTATACAGTGCTAGGGCGAATCCTGGTTCCTCCAGAGCAGGCCCATCTTCGAAAGAGTCTCTTGACCAACTTATCAAGAATGGTGCATTTAAGAGTATTAATGCCGGGGACTTCAACACCACACGATCATCATCAAGATTCAGCATTAGAGACAAGCGAAAACTTGCCGTCAAATTCGGATACTACCTAATGGATTTCTTCGATGCCGACTTCGCTTCGAATAGGATTCATTTCTTTGACTCTTCAAAACCAAGCCGCATGGAAATTCCATACCTAGCATTCAGTTCAAAATTTCCGATCACAGGTCACTCATACAGCTTCAAACTAGGACATCCTACATTTTTATCTTTTGCAAAATTGTTGATAGAACTAGAACTAGGCGGAATTATCGAGCTAGAGGTCAGTCCGGATAGCGAAAAGAATTTTTGGGCCTGGGCTGAGCTTATGAGATTTGTGGATGATCTCGAAAAAGAGAGAAAGGACTCGTATCGAGAAGCTATTACGAATTGCCTGCTGTTTCATAAAATGATAGACGCAAGCGATTTCGACGACAAAGATGCAGACTCGAACATACGACGACTCATTTATGAACAGATTGTTTACAAGCTCGAACTTGGACTCGATGAATCTAGTCCTAGATCACCTCATAAGCGGCAACGGTCGGAGTCTCCTCCTGCGTCTGATCTCCAGGGTACGGCCCAAACCGCGCACTCTTGGAATATGACAATATTGTCAATGGCGCCTCAGCCCGCGTCACATAGAAACAAGAGACATCGTGGCTCCGAGCTCCTACAGCAGCAATCTCAAACCAGTTTTGAATCACCTCCTGACGGCTTCGAGATCGCCTTGCTCTGTGCATTACAGATAGAATCCGATGCCGTTGAAGCTCTCTTTGATGAATATTATGAAGACAACTTCTCGTATGAAAAAGCAGCGGGAGATCCAAATGCCTATACCATTGGAAAAATGGCCGGACACAATGTGGTGTTGGCGTTTATGTCGGGTATGGGCAAAGTGAATTCGGCGAACGCAGCGGCTGGTGTTTGCGCGAGCTTTCCCAACATAAAACTTGGCATAGTTGTGGGTGTCTGTGGAGGTGTGCCAGATGGAGCAGGTTGCGAAAAGGAAGTGCTGCTTGGTGATGTTATCATCAGCAACGCAGTTATACAATATGACTTTGGTCGACAAAATGATAACCGATCTGTAAGAAGAGATACGCTACAGCACAACCTTGGACGACCAAATCCAGAAATCCGCGCGTTTCTAAAAAAGCTTGACGGATTAAGAGGTAGACGAATGTTGAAAGAAAAGACATCTTCTTACCTGGAGGATCTCTGTGCGAGAGATGATTTTAAAGAATCTTCATATCCAGGTGCAGAAAACGATATACTTCATCACCCCACCTACCGCCATAAACACCGCAACCCAGATGTTTGCAGTGTCTGTGCCAGCTGTGAGGGACTATATGACGATGTTTGTGACGAAGCGCTAGAGTCTTCATGTGCAGATCTGGGTTGTCAAGACAGTATGGCAATATCTCGTGCCCGTGTTGAGAAGGCAAAGGGTGCGACTACTAGTAGAGGTACACCTACAGATGAGGAGCTTCGAGAGGCACAGAAGCCCTTCATCCACTTCGGCACGGTTGTATCTGGAGATTTAGTCATGAAATCTGGACACCATCGTGATGAAATCGCAAAGCGCGAGGGAGCAATCGCATTCGAAATGGAAGGTGCTGGCGTATGGGATAGTTTCCCCACCGTTGTCATAAAGAGTGTGTGTGACTATGCGGATAGCCATAAGAATAAGATGTGGCAGAAATATGCTGCTGCGTCTGCGGCTGCTTGTACGAAAGCGTTTCTCGGGGAGTGGAGAAAGACTTGTTGATGAAGCTTATGTGGAAGGGATGTTTGGTTATGTACTATGATGGCAACATCTAGCGGAATTTGCATGCAATTTTATTTCATCTACCTACAGAGTGAAAAGTTGCTATTAGGGTAAGTGACTCCAGAAACGCATTAAACTGCCACTTCTGTCAAGACAGCACTTGCATCTTATAATAGAGTGTAGGCTCGGTATCTAAGTAGTCCGAGACAGACTTCCGATAGATATATCTTTCTTTTCTGAAGGGAGTAATTGCTCAGCAACCCGGCAGCCCTACTCTTGATATCTCTATTTGTCTATTACATGTATACTTGCTTTGAGTGTTCACATATGATATTATTTACCATCTTATAGTTATCAAGCTTGTCTTATTTTTAGAAGTTTGTTTGTGATTAGAGGTTTCGCAGCCGCTTACTGTTTCATTTTACGGCGTTTAGAGGACATGGTGCATATACTTGTATGCGAATAGCACTGGAACCTACAACCTTTTTATATGACATCTCCCGCATCGTCGTAGAGAGCTTTGAGGATCTCTATCAAGTTAAGAATAAGATTTCCGGCATTGGACTCTTAATACGTGATGGCCATGAAACCCACAAATAGCAAACACCTTAAGTGGCTGGGGTCGCGATTCAAGGGAGGGTGGATCTTTAGATTGTGGCTACTCCGCCGACCCACGTGGAGATGGATGTAGCTCAGTGTTGGGACGATGAGGCCGATAAATTACGCAGGGCATGCTTGTCTAACTATCCGCACAGCACCTGGTTATGATGCATGGAGTTGGAGTTGTAGAGAGAGAGCTGTGAGGGCTGTGAGCTGGGGCAAGTCCAGCGTCAAGCTGGCTATAGAGAAGTCATGCACTCTCGGTGTGTCATATAGCAGCAGTTGCTAAAAAGGGGCAAAATACCTACCACATCAGTAACATCACATTTACTTCGCACAACCAAAAGCACAGGCATACCACACAAGTACCTACATGTACATGTATTCACGACAAATTGTTGTCCTTCCCTGCCCTGCCCTGCCAGCAACAAACTTGAAAGCTGAACTGAGCTGTCTCTTCTATAAGCAATTGGCCCTTGCAGAACTCAAGTGCCGTACTGTACAAGCACAGCTCTGCATGTACTCCATAGTTCTCGGAGCAGAGACCAAAACATGCGGGCCTCGCACCCCCTGGCGGCGCCATCCGCAGCATCCCTGCCGGCCAATTTTGCAATGGAGATTTTTCTGCGTGCTAGCAAGAGCGAAATTGGGCTCTGCTGATCGTCTGCTGAAAAGAAAAGAAGAAAAAAAAAATTAAATAAAAATAATAATCGAGGGATTCTATCGCATTTTTTTCATGGTACATATGAACGAGCACTCTCTCTACATGTATGCCGGCATCGAACTAAGCGCCGCATAAGGCATCAATTCCGTAACTGGCCTCATACGAGCAACAGCAATGCATCGATGCCGGGGATCTCGGTGGAGCTCTAATCTAACACGAGAGGGTACCTGGACGAAGCGCCATGCAGACCACGCCGTGCCACGCACCCTCAATGCATCATCGCCCTTTGTCCGCAGGGTGTCTCAGCCAGCTTTAGTGACTGGGCCGCTGAAGATGCACTGCAGATGCCAGCGGCCCCATCTGTGGCACCTCGCTTGGTGCATGCGCTGGCTTTACGTGTCTGTGCTGCTGCGCTTTATTAGTGATTGTATTCCATGCTATTATACCGGATTGAACACGAAGGTTGCCCAGAGCTACGCTGCAGTAGAGGCACAAGCTCTGGCGTTGCAACGCCAAAGAGATGGACCCCTTTCGTTTCTTCCGAATAGAGCGGCCAATGGCGACGCGGTTCCTGCGCCTAACAATATGTAGCACAGTACAATACGGCACAGCTAACTGCGACCTGCCCGGCTTAGCTTGCGGTTAGCACGCTATCGAGCTGCTGGCGCTAGGGGCACAGGGCAGCAGGTGCCTAGACTTGGCGGCATTGGGCCTAGACAGGCACCCAAAGGGCACTAGCAGCCAGTTGCTGCCAACGAACATCTGGAGTCTCGGTCTCGTCCCCATGACAGCAGTGAAAAGAAAAAAACAATTGAGGGCCGTCGGAACAAAACACCATCACCGCAACTCTCCAGCCATTCTTTTCTGCAAGCCTTGGCCGTGCATGCAGGATCCACCCTCCTTGATCTCCCCTTTGCCCTTGCAGCTTTGTCTTTCTTTTCTTTTCTTCCCTTGCTTTGCTTTGTTTTGCCTTTTTGTCTTCCCTTCTGTGTATCAGCCTTTGATAATACTGCGCCAACCAGCCATTCACTGCTGCTTCAACACCCTCACTGCTGCATTCTGCGCTAGGCCGGGGCGTCTTGTCTCGCATCCTCGCCTGCAGCTCCACCTGCTGGCCAACCACCCCTACTAATATCCCACGCTCTAGTGCTTTCGACGTCGCTTCGCTTCGCAGTTTCGTGTTTCCCCAAAAAGCCGTTAGCTCGCCGTGTTCCCTCTGCATCCGCAAGCCTCGCCTACGAGGCCCTCGATCCTGCCATCTCTGCTCTCTGCTCCCTCTCTCCTCGTCCACCGACCAGGCCGCCTGTCCGTGCATCTCTCGCCAAAGTCGGCCACGGGGTCGCGTTTCCCAGCATCGAATCTGCCTTGGCACGATTCCAAAGGACAGACAAGGCAACGCGGTCGCAGCTGGAGAAGCACCACAGAGCGACCAGCCGCAGATCCTGTCAAAATCGCTGCTCCTGGTCGGCCGTCTGGCATCCCTTCCTGGGCGCCAAAAGTTTATCCATTTGGGCCATTCTTTCTTTCTCTGTTGCTTCATTGTTCACCACTTACCATTCATTCATTTTCGGACCTTGAGCCGGCTGCTGCTTCCATTCCCGGATCGGTGTTCGGTTCATGAGTCTTATTTCCATTCGTTTCTTGCATCCTGGCGCTTGCTCTTCTCCACGACTTCAGCTGAAATCGCGTTAATCCAATTTTGCTCAACAATACACACTCGCCTCTGCCGACATTCATTCAATTGCGCCGCTTAGAAATTTAGGAGCGTTACTTGTTTTGGGGTTTTTTTTGGTTACCGCTCGTTTTTTCTTTCTTTTCATATGCGTCTATAGCATCAAAGTCCAGTAACAGCACTTCACAAGACTCGTCACCGCTAGTTCTCTTCCGTTAAAATGGCCTCCGAAACATCAGGCCCGGCAAGGGCTCGTGGCCGAAATCGAGACACACCGAGACACAGACAATGGACGCTCAGGAATGCATCAATAGCCGCGTTAGCAGCGCTCGTGGGTTCCGCTTCAGCTCAAAATTCGGAAAGCTGCATTTCTCTCAAGGGCTCGACAACATGCCCAGCCTTCCAAGCTGCTTCTATATCCACAGACCAGTCACTAATCGATACATTGTGAGCTGCCTGCTATTCTTCATGCCCGGTGTGGACAGATTGCTAATTCTGATGTTACAGCTCATTCTTGAAGTATGTCTCCGATTTGGAGACGTTCGACACCCAGTTGTCCAGCTTCGTCAAGACTACATATCTCCAAGACAAGTAGGCAGCTTTCCGCCTGGTGTAACCCTGGTCCAATTTTCTCACGTCATGTGCTTTTTAGATTCCAGTTAACATTTGGCTGCCACAACATTAATTATACGAACCCTAGCGACATGTACGCGCGCTACACGACTACAGTCCTTTGCAGCTCCATTGTTCAAGCATCCGCGGCGGGCTGCGGCGTCTCTGAGAAAAACTCGCAGCCTATTTGCGCCGAAACCTGTGCCGAGTATGCGCAAAGCGAAGCTTACATCACCGCCGACACAGCTCTCTGTGGCAGCCCTAATAGCGACCTCAACAAACTGATTCGTGCCGACTTTACTGTCTGTTCCAACCCGGAACAGGCGCTCTCTAGCAGCTGCGTTGTTGGCTCAGACAATGAGCCGGATAACTGTGGGTTTGGTAACAGCACCGTCGGTCTCTGCTCATACTGCGGTGCCGGAGGCATCAATTCCACAGATACCTGCTGCTACAGCTCCAATGCCGAAAAGCTATGCAAAGGGGTTAAGCTTCCTGATATTACCGTGACCTTTACAGCACCCGTGCCTACTGCTACAGCGACGAGTTCTTCAGTCCCGGTTTCTGGTGGTGGTAGCCATCTCAGTGGCGGTGCTATTGCAGGCGTTGTTATCGGCTCTCTTGCAGGAGTTATAATTCTTGCCGCCCTTCTATTCTTCTGTATTAGAATGATGAGGCGCAGACGCGGCAGCAACAGCCAGACCGGCAGCATTTTCAACCAGCCCCAGCCTGCCCGTAAAGGACCACCCATGAGCCAGGGCAGCGCAGCGCCTCCACGAGGATACGAAATTCTTCCCGGTGGCCGCATTGCGCGCATGTCTGCCTTGGAAGGACATTCCGGCGATTCGCCCTCCCGCCACGGTAGCTCTCCTTCTGCTCGTGCTGTTCCTTACGCCGCCAAGTCTTCGGATCGGATGTCTTCATCTGATTTTGGTGATACTCCCGAGCCCGAAACCCCATATAGAGGACTTCGTGGGCCCCCCGCTACTTCGAGACGACAAGGCTCTTTATCCAGCAACTCAATGCTTGGGAGCGACGTGCCCGGCAGCCCCATTGGTTTCTCATCTCCGAATGCCTTGGCAAGTCAGCAGTCCGAGCAGCTGCCTTTCTTCAAAGATTATTACTCGCAAGACGACATTCACCCCCACGACAAAGTTGCGGTTCTGTGGGCTTACCAGCCAAGGGCCCCTGATGAATTTGCCCTGGAGCGCGGAGACATGCTCAAAGTTGTGGGTATTTGGGATGACGGTTGGGCGACGGGCCTCATGGTCGATGAACGAGCGGAGGAATGGGAAGCGCGAAGGCAGGCGCAGAGAGATAGCGGCGTATCGAGCACATCCGGCCCTAGAGACAGCTCGCCACAGGGCCACGGCGAGCTAAAGGCATTCCCTCTAGTATGCGTCTGCCTCCCAGAACACTGGAGGAAGACTATTGAAGGAGACGGCTCAACAGACACAGGAGCAAGTGGTCATCTCAGCGCCTCACGTGTTTGATATCCTCAGCTATCCTCTGATGACATGATATATCCTTACACATCCGCCTTACTCTGTTTCCTCTTAACTTTTGGACAACAGCACAAACATCCCATTCGACAGATGCTGAGTCGCGACATAGATAGTTCAACCTTTTAGCTGAACTCCTGGCGCCAGCATTCCTCTTGATGAAGTACATGAGATGCAATTTCATAATACCCTAACCGATGGGCGGAAACTTGCGCTGCGTTTTGATACAATTTCAGACGTTTTTATTTTTTATTTTTTTAAATACCCCACATGAAGAGCGACGATGTTGATACGAGATGGATGTTGAAGGAGAAGAAAAAAGAGCAAGCAACTGGTTTTAATATATGCCTACCTAGCTTAGGTAACAAAAATGCTCATTCACTTTTTTTTAAATCTTTATCTAAAAATGTGTGTGAAGATTGATGAAGAATGTGAAAGTTTTCCGTAAGGCACAATATACTTTGGAGTGCTCATGAGACCAAAAAGGTGACACAAATGAGAATTGTTGGATTGCTGCATAGTAGAATTCACGAGTATAAATACACGGATTCCATAACTCATTGCCTTCTTATGATATATCTCCAAGGAATATCCATCAATACTACTTATTAACAGACCACGCGTTACACATACCCTACCTATTTCTTCAAATTGTGATGCTTGAGTTCATGCTTCTTCTCAGGAGGATTTTTTACTGCAATGAAATAATTCTGGCCCGTCTCAGAAACAGCATGGACAGCGATATCTTCGCCAAAAGGCCATTCTCCAATAAATTGCGAGTCGCCTCGGCGATCATATTCTGCATACTGTGTCGGGTCGAGGCACTTGTATGCAGCCGTCCAAGCATCTGCTCGATGGACGTAAACTCCTAGGATTTCTGTAGTCTGGAGGCTGCCGCTGCGATCGGCGTTATAGTCCACAGAAATCTGCAGAACATAATGCAAGAACTTGGCGCCCTCTGGCAGTACAAGGTCTCCATCCGGGTTCGCGGCTACACCTTCATTGTTTGGTGTGGTATCGATCCCAACGAGGAACTCTTGTCCATCGAAAGCGCGGGCAAAGAGCAAGACGCCGTCGCCGTGGGACCAGCTTTCGGATGGGGCTCTGTCGCCACGAATTTGATATTGTTGGAAGTCGCTGGACGTGAAGTTGATGGACTCTAGTGAATGAACGGCAAATTTCTTTGCGGCTTCTAAGGTGCCGTGTGTTTTGAGAACAAATGTTGTACGATTGGCGCCGGATGCATCGTGAGAATAATCGATTACTTGAAGGACAGTGTGGAATAATTGCTCTGGGACGAAATTAGATGATGCGCCGTTGACGGAAGCCATTGTGTGAATGTTGCTGCTTTGTTGGGTGTACTGTTACCGCGAGTATGAAATATACAGTTAGCAAAGCGAGAGTTGAGAGCTACACTCTCGTCCTTTATAGAGTGATCAATTGCCACCGCACAAGAAATGATGTTGCAATTATCATGCCACTGTCCTTTTGTGGCTGCAGACATCACCACCACCTGACGGAAGTACTCGTAACTAGTTCATCATGGCGAGAGTTACTTGTTTAAAAGAGACTCAGCAGACATTTCATCACCTCTGCTGTCGCTTTAAGATTTAGTAGGCGGCCATGCAGTGGGCTGTGGTAACCAAACCCAGACTCAGTTCGCATATCTGAACGAACGCGACACCTCATGAAACGGCACAGATCGACGTTTAGCTTTTACTTTGCTCCGCCTATCGGCTAAAAAAGCATACTTGATTGGGTCGGAAAGCTGCATCGCCGGTCCCCAGACCGGTTGGTAGTATAAACCACGCCACTCGAAACTCTAACGCAGATGCTTCGCAATGTGCCGGTGAAACTCGAATGATCATCGTACGACTCGAACTATTACCTAAATCCACCATGGAGCTGAACAGTGGCACTTCTCTAGAGAGCACCCGATATTGCTATTGATTGTTAGGGGGTGTTGTTTTAGGATGCAAGACGGGCACTGAAACAGTCCTCACTTTATTCGAACTCTGGCACTTCCGTTGCATCTGCACAACTGCTTTATTTTCTCAACATATTGAGGATACGAAATAGAAACAACAAATTTAGTAGCCAGTACAGCGCATTGCTTCAGCGTACAGCTGATGTTGCATCTACAAAGCCTTTACTGGTCCAAAGTCGCTTCGGTCATACTTTTTCTCCTAGGAATTCAAATGACACTCTGCAACTCGTCTGTAACTAGGCTTTTCTAAATACTTACTAATCATCACCTTCAAGAAAAAAGTTGTATGGTGACTATAATTAGGCTGCTTCCGTTTCTTCAGCTTAGGTACTGACTGATAGTTTAAATTACATCAGCTCCTACTCCATAATAGCTCTTAGATAGCTTGAGTAAGGCGAATTCCTGCTTAGGCACTGGTAGTTTACATTACATCAGCTCCTACGTAGATTAGCTCCTGGATAGCTTGAGTAAGACAAATTCCTCTTGCCATTAGTCATCTGCTTGCTTTCCAGAAAAGACCATTTTCAGGCATATAAACGGCCAGGCATATAACCGGGGCGTCCGTTCGGGTCCTCCTCTGGAGACTGGACTCGTCCGAGGTGGGGCGCCGTCGCCTCGGCAAGCCACAGCCAAAGCGTACGAATCAAATGGCGACTTATACCGCCTCTGCATGAGCACAACACTAGGTCTAGAAAAAGATGACTGGCATAACAAAGCAAACAGCATTTTCAGTTAATCCCACTTCGTCCTAGTCACTAGCTGTAGCTCTCCAGTAGATGCGGAGTATATCTAAGCCACTTGTTTGCAAATTGTTTCTTTTACCGTACTTGTATATATCTCAAACGCCAAAACAAGTAACTGCACCATCACTGGGAATCGTTCTTGCACCATGGACGAGAGTCATAAAACAGGTAAAAGAACATATAAATTAGTCATATTAATCTTCAATAAAAGAAGCTAAATTTCAATAGGAAATAATTTCCGGTTTATATCGATATCGAGTCCTGATGAGGCGAAAGACCGCGATAAACGACGCCAGGCACGCTCACATGCTGCCAAACAAGGGAGACAGCGGTCTCAGTATGTGTCTCCGAGAGACGACGCGGGTGCGTCAGGCCAAACATTGATTCCTTGGTCCATATTTGCCCCGGTCTCGGCCTACGGCCCCTTTGAGACTCTAATTGGAGATTCTCCCAAATTGAGAGCTTTACTTAGCCATGGTAAGCTGCGTGGCGATACAATATGAATAGCTTCAACAGCTGAAACTCGCCTCAATGTCATAGATGCTGCTAGGCAAGCTGCAGAACCTATATTCAGCGTTGCAGATCCTGTCGTCTTCCAGGACTTTGCTTCCGTCTTCCGCACCGATCTTGACGACCCGGCTCTTTTAAATGCTGTTAAGCTCACTTTTGCATTTGCTGTGACTGGGGGAAATATCGATCAGGAATGTCTTGATTATCAAAATCAAGCCATGAGCACGATCCGTGAAAGGATGGATTCGCTAGAGTCGGCTTTGTCATTACCGACTCTGGGGGCTATCTTGCTCCTTGCTGGCGTGGAGGTAACACACCACCAAAACCCTGGCTATTGTGAAATTTTCAAACGCTAACCTAATATTACTGTCTCAGGCACGTCTTGGTATGCGATGGCAAGTTCAGCTACATATGGGTGCCATCCAACAGCTTCTAGAACTGGGCCAGACAAAAACCATCTACCTAACAGACGGGATCAAACGTGCCATCTTCTGGTAAGTCATGATTATTGCGGGCGAGATATTACTAATATAGTTGCGACTAACGGAAACTTTTAATATTCGTTGGAATAGGCAAGACCTGAATTCATCTGTCATGACGGGGTCTAATCGTATAGTGGACCACACTACTTTTGCCGAGCTTCAGTGGAAGCGCGATCCTTTTGCCTCTACTTATTTTTCCCTAGCGCCCGGGTTTCAAAGAAAATCTCACTTGTTCGACGAAAATTTCCTTGAAGTTCTGAGAGATATTCACGCGCTGCAGTGCGTTCAAGATTTGCCCCGCTACTCGTGCCAGAATCCAGTGGAAATGCTCCGCATTGATAATCAGCAGGCATCCATCGGATCGAGGCTGGTGGATCTACCGAAACTCTCCAATACGATGGAAGCTTGCTATTTTGCAGCATATCTCAGTGCTTGTATGCTTTGCTGCAAAGTGTGGCGCCATTCCGTGATGCCTGTAAGTGAGAAGACAAAGACGATTGTGAAGAAGGGTTTGCAAGTTCGAAAACACTAATTTAGGATGAACAGTCTCATGTATCTTTACGACTACTACGCAAGCTTCAAGAATCTAACGAGGACCCATTTTGGAATGACAATCTGGATCTGTTAATCTGGATGCTGTATATGGGCGGCTCGTTTTCTCCCAAGGGAGCTGTACATTCAGAATACAAAGCCCTTTTAAAAACATATCATGATTCCAAGTTTAGAGGAATGTATGTCTCGCTGGAGGATTTGATGGAAATTTTACATGATTTTATTTGGTCAGAGAAAGCGTATCGTATGCAGGTTGAAGAATTTTGGAAGGAGATTCAACCAGAGCTTGCATATAATTAATAAAGATGTGTCGATTGCACTTATAGACATCGCCGCACGTTCAACCCTTTTCTTAATAGAAGCATTATTATTGTATATACCTCGAGTGAGATAATCACCAAGCGGCTACTTCTTGGCGTTCCTGACTTACCGTTGCGTTGTTTATTTGGTATTTGCCATGTCCGTCTTATTGGCTGCATATGTAAAGGTTGTCCAGCATCGAATACACGCTGTATTTGGTAATCATCTTTCCAGATTGCTTGACTTGTTCCATAACTCTATCTGAAATGAACAAAGACAGATATTTCTAGACCATTCTGTCCTCACAAGCGGTGATTAGAGAAAACGAGCCTAGGCAGTTCTAACACAAAACAAGAATTATATGCAACACATCACTGTTAATCAGCCCTTTCGAAAATAGTGCTCACACTATCCACAGCTTGCCAAGCTCTAAATCTCTTCGACTTACACTAGTCATTAATCAGCGAATGATAAAGTAAGCGTTTCGGCCGAGATCGTCCGCTCAAAAGCCCAATTATTCAGGGCTAGTAGTGAGCGCGCTAAATGATTGCTAGCTGCTTTGGGAAGTGTCTTGTCGTCCCAAAAGGGTAGTTGGTCATTTGTCATCTGCACATAGCAACCTGTTGACAGGAAGAGTGTAGTTGAACTAAGCGTTTGGAACAAACTCAAATGAATAGAGTGAAAATGGCCTGCCATTGTAATAGTACTATTAAAATAAAATAAAAATAAAAAGGAAAAAAGACATAAAGTATAAATAAATCTCGGCCGTGGTGCTCGTTTTGTCGAAAGAAATCTGATATTCTTCAGCAAAGCATTCAATCATCTGACCTACAAAACGTTGTCTGTAAAAGCAATTTTACTCACTCTTTCACTTTTACCAACTAATTCTACTTGAAATTCAACAAAACAACCGTCTATAATGGCCGAGTCACGCCTCTGGAAACCCCTGAAAATAGCGGGAGTGGAAGTCAAACACCGCATCGGCATGCCTGGACTATCTCGCTTCCGAGGCACAGACGACCATGTCGCAACTCCTATGATGAAAGAGTACTACAGCCAACGATCCCGAGTTCCTGGCACCTTAATCATCACCGAGGCTGGCATTATCTCTCCAGGGGCCGGCGGTTACCCCAATGCACCAGGCATCTGGCGCGAAGATCAAGTTGCTGCTTGGAAAACCATTACTGATGAAGTCCACCGGAACGGCTCCTTCATCATTTGCCAAATGTTTCATGTAGGCCGGGCAGCAGTTCCCGAAATTGCTGAAAAGGAAGGAATTGAGATTGTGTCCCCCAGCGCTATTCCTATGGGACAGGATGCGACCGTACCAAGAGAACTGTCCGTTGGCGAGATTAAGCAAATCGTGAAGGATTTCCAATTTGCTGCAAAGAATGCCATTCGCGCAGGCTTTGACGGCGTCGAGCTCCACGCCGCAAATGGTTACCTCCTTGACAGCTTCATTCAAGACGTCAGCAACACTCGTACAGACGAGTACGGAGGCAGTATCGAGAACCGATCCCGCTTTGCATATGAAGTCATGAAAGCTGTCGGCGATGCCATCGGACCTCAGCGCGTGGGGATGCGCTTCAGCCCCTGGAGTACGTTTCAGGGCATGCGAATGGACGATCCCATTCCTCAATTTTCAGACGTCATTAGCAAGGCGAAGGAGTTGGGCCTTGCCTATATCCATCTAATTGAGCCCCGAGTTGCCAACTCTGACGATCTGGAGCATCCAATTGCTGAAAGCTTGGACTTTGCAATCAACTTGTGGGATGGACCAATCCTTCTAGCAGGTGGATACCGGCCGGATAACGTCCATAAGACGATTGATGAGATGTATCCTGGTAAAGACATTATGGTTATGTTTGGTCGATACTTTGTGGCAAACCCGGATCTGGTCTTCAGGATTAAGCATAGACTGGAGCTGAACCAGTATGACCGCAGCACCTTTTATGCGGTTAAGAATCCCAAGGGATATCTTGATTACCCCTTCAGCCCTGAATTTGAAGCAAACGTTCAAGCATAGTATAAGATTTGGCATTAATAGCAGCTAAAATAGATGGTTATCCAACTCTGTTCCGTTTCTTATAAAGCTTTTCGACTAGCATGAAATAGACTATTTATTACATGAAAACTTCTTCTCCCACCCGTCCACACACCGCCGAGTTCAGCGTCCACCGTAAGTCTCCCATTTATTTGTTGAATATTACCGCGTAACGAAATAGTCGTGATGATATTCGAGAAAAGTTAGTATAAAAAAGGGCTCCCGCCCACGTACCCCCGGCTTTCTTTAACGCCGCTCCGGCCGCACGGCACCCTAAACGCAGTTATCGCTGAAGCTGGGATGAAATAATGATAGTAATCGCTGTACCCAGCAGGGAGCCCTATCTACCTATCTATCGCTGTACTCACTATGGCTGGGAGAGGGGGGAAGAGAGAAGAAGATGTCTGGGGTGGAGGAACGAGAAACGGTAACGACAGTGGGGGGCTCGGTAATGACTGTGGGATCTTCGGTAGTAACTGTGGGTGTTTCGGTAAAGACTGTGTGAGGAGGCGAAGGCGGAGCGGGAGCGAGGATGAAGACAGGGAGCATAATAATAATAAGGGGGGGGGGGTCGGGAACAGCCGCAGGAGCAGGAGGGGAGGCGGTAGAGACAGTGGGGGGTGTGTTGATATTATCTAGGCGTACTGTTAATTGGGAAATGGACCTACGCACCTCTTCTAACTCGCCCCCCTGACCCATCTCAGTATCTCCTCTTCCTGTCGTTGGCGTGGCGGAGCGTTGACGGAACCATCGTCGGACTGGTTCCTCTCCGAGGAGACGAAGAACGTTGACGGCGAGGTTGCAGAGGTCGATGAGGACGGAGGTCCAATCCGCTGCTGTGGAAGACATATTCGATAGTAACTAGTATGGAAAAATATGTGATTAATCCGGCTGCTTCAGAAAGGAGGAAGAAACTAAACAAATCAGCGCACATAGAAGAAAAAGTACCAATAGTTCAACGTAAATAACACCTTCCCATGCTTGTGTGTAACCCTTTCCATATGCTTTCCAAATATATACAGAGAGGGCAATCAGAATTTCTCAGAATGATAACAAATTTAACCAAGGCAGGCGCCCTTCTGTAAGTGGCAGCTGATCCGTGTCGTGATTATATTCATCAAGAGCACTTGTGGTACAGCTATCGATGTAGTTGGCTGTAAATAGCGGGTGATTATGGTCGACATAACGACAAGATATAAAATACAACTGGTGTCAAGGCTGTTAATCACGATTCATACAAGATCAAATACTGAGGCGGACAATTTTGAGAAACTCAAGTCGGCTCAATATAGTACTCGAGCTACATGTACTCAAAAACAAGAAGTATCTTCTTCCATCGTAAAGTACATACAATAAGACTCCCCAATTTCCTTGCTGCGGCATATAGATCACTTAATCCCTTAGCTAATGACTAAGTTTCCATTCTAGAGCATAAAACTTTGTATCAAGCTAGCGGGGTTTCGCTTTTTCTTTTCTTTTCTGGCTTGGTTTTCTTTTTCACCTTTTTTGTTAAACTTTCTGATTGTTGTTTGTGTATAAGCCACATCCAACCCAGCAACAGCCATAGGCACGGTAATCAGCTTTATTGCAATCGTCCGTCGCGGGTCTCCTTGTTGTTCGCTAGGCAGCCAGTCTAGTCAGGCAGTCTTAAACTTGGCAAGTACAGAAGATACAGTTAGAAAGATGCGTCGTAGGTCTAAATATTTGCCAAAAAAAAAAAAAAAAGTTGCTCTGGAAATTAGGGGAAATTTTTCGTTTCTTCTTTCTTAAGGCTTATGCGCTGACGCTCTGTAAGGTTCTATGATCAATACGGTATCGAAGTCAGTTGAGTGTTGCGATCGGATTGCTGTCGCGCACAACATAATTGATTTCGAAATGGAGGCTGCCGTGGCATGCGGTAAATTCACTTGCATCGGTACCAAGAAGATATGTGATTATGCAGATGGTCATAAGCATGAAAGCTGGTAGGACTTTTCGGAAGCCACAACAGCCTCTGTGATGGAGGCACTACGAGAGCTAGAAGGATGTATATTCAGTAATAGGCGCAGTTTCATAATTTGTAAATATCGCAGATTATACTATATATTATCTAATAGATCTCACCATCATGCTCATGTGGACCATATAGTTTTCGAATGCTTCCAGGTTCGTGATAGACAAGCGTATCATTACACGCCATTGCTCTCCATTCAGGATCATATGTCGTTCCTTCTGGTCCAAAGTCTTGCCATACGCATATAGTAAAGCGCTCTGGCGAAGCTTGTATAGAGTAATCCGTTCCACATAAACCACAAGAGAAAAAATTCTGAGTAGACTCTGCTGATAAAGCTATATCAAAAGCTTCATCGATATTTCTCCTCATTCCGTACGTTATATTGCACGTTTCTAATTGAGATACATGCGAACATATTTCTATATGTAGTATAGACTGTCGAGATACCTTGGTCTGAGCTTCAAGGTAAGTCATAATGGATAAAGTTAAATATCTTCCGTTAACAACCTTGGGGTAAACTGAGATTCGCGCTGAGATGCCTTTAGCTACTTCAAAAAATCCTCTAACTTGGCCATGATGCGGTGTGAGGAGCCTTTGAAGATATTTTTGGTGCCTCCTTTTTTTGTCTTCCATGCGTGTGTACTTGAGCGTAAGTTCGACGTGTCTATGCATTGGATAATATTGAGGCGAGCCAAGCTTGGATACCCTATATCGTTCTGTGGTATCTAATCCATCTTGACACCTAAGATAATCGGATATGTAATGTAACGGTGTATCCCATTCATCAATTTGATGAAGCTTGCAACATTTGGCACAAACCCATCGATCAAGCAGAGACCGGGCTAGATGAGTGAGGTACAGCAATTTCTCTTCTACTGTGGTTATGGCCGTAATATCTCCCCTCCCAGCTAGGAAATATTCATGAGTGATCGCTCGTAGGGGACGGCAGGTCTGGCTGACGAGGAGCTGAGAATAGAGTGGAAGAAAATTCAGTATTTTCACAAGTATCTCGACCGGTAACTGGAGGATATAACTAGGAGTCTGAGGCTCGCTCAATGAGAGGCGGGTAAAGAATTGAATAATGTTCATGACGGAGACTGCTTTTATTGTAGGATGTTCCGAAGTATGTCTGTCTGGTAAAAGGGGATAGGATTTCTTCGGGGTTTATGAGCTACTTATAAGATTTGCGATTGGCTTAGTATTTTGCCCAAGATCTGGCACTTATATACAGTTTACTATATAGTTTGTCTATGCCAAGGTAAACAAGCGCCAATTCAATATAAGATTCATTCGATGTTCTTAGCTGGAACCTTTCTTAATACAGTACTTCCCGTCATTTGTACAGGATTGATGGCATCAACATGGAAATATAGAATTTGAGGCTTCTTAGGTATATTTATAGAAGTGGAGAGAGAGAGAATATAAGCTTCTGAGAGCATCAATAAGGTTCCACAGGTCATTGTTGGGGGAGCAAGTAAATGTTCAATATTCCACAGCCAATAGATCTGAGAAGATGGATGTAAGGACAAAATTCGACGTATCTCAAGTCTAAGAGAATGACTGCTGTGTTTTTACATGGTTGAGCTAAATAGGATGTTCAGGGGGAATACACCTGCATCGACTAATCAGTCAACAAAGAAAAACAAAAATTCTAGATATGGATGGTCGGTATACTGCATGCTATTCAATCTAATCTAATAGCCTAGAAACTTTCTCATATTTTCATCTCTAAAGATTTTCTCAAAGATAGAATGAACTGATTCCGGGTGGATATTCGGGAAAAGATTATTGTTGAATGGCTCTGGCAAAAGAGTTCCACCCCTGCCTTGAATCAACTGATGGCTAGCCTCTAGTTCCAGGTCGACATCGCCGACGGCCTTTGCGCGAGCCTCCTTCTCCACAGCTGATTCAACATCATGGTAGGTGACCGAATATCGATGGCCAGTAATTGCCTCTAGCTCGTCAAAGATTTCTTTCCAGGTAGGCGAGGCACCGTGGAAACGGTAAGGGCGTCGATGGCCATTGTCAGCAACTGAGAATGGATGTCGGAGAGTTTCAATTGTGTATGCGATGGCGTCCGCGGTCGAAAGCAATGACTGTCTTCCCTCTGGCGTTCCATAGATGTCAGCAGTATGGTTTGCATTATCGATTCCAAAATGTTTGATGATGCTCCATTCTGCTAGACGTCCGAGTTGTATGTATGTCCAGCCGAGATCTGGTGTATCTTCATCACGACCACGCTTCTCCAGATGCTCTCTAGTAAGAACCTTGTCTCGGTAGTATCGTTGAGTCCGGTTTGATCCTGCCGTCAGATCGGCTCCCCATTCGCTAGGATAAAAGTGCCGTACCCCGGCCTTGATTCCAGTATCAATGATGGTGGGTTGGAATTTGATTGCGTGGTTTCCCAACGGCATCAAGACACAGTCAAACCCAGTAAATGCTTCAGTGTCTGTGTATAAGCCAGAGACTTGTTCCATCCCACCATTACGAAAGGTGGCGAAAAGTTGTCGCTTTTCTTCTGTCTCTGGCCTGGATGTGTCATTGAAGAAAGCAATGCGTTTGAAGTCGGACTTTCTGGAGATGAGTGCTTGGCAGAGGACCTTGCCAACCATGCCGGAAGGGCCAACTACCAATATAGCGTCAAGAGTCTTTTGAAGAGCCATGATAAGAAAGACGTATGTGTGAGAAATTTGGGCAATCGATAAAGAAGAGCAAGAAGTAGACGACGGCTGAAACGTCGCCTGCAGAAGTTGTAAGAGTCCTGATTTAAGGGGGGGGTTACTGGGTATTTATATACTTGTGAAGATTGAGATAAAGATAGCAATATATCCCAGACTTACAAATACATCTGCCTTTGGACAGTCTATAGAGCCTACGTTAACATGGGCCATATTCTTCTACTTCCCAGTAGGGAAATGAGATTGGTAAGCGGTGCTCAGGAGTGTCTGACAGCCCAATTGGGGCGTTTCGAATGCAGTTGTCAGCTTGCCTATCTGAGCACTGATTACTTGTCTGCCGAGTGGTTATTGGCAACTAAAACCAATTATGATCCCATCTTCTTGAGCGAAACACATACTAACGTTTGCTAGCAGGGGAAAGTTGCCTTGCGTGATACGCTAAAACACATGTCTTATATCACCGAAGCGGCAATACCACGTATGCCTCGGTAAATGGTACGAAGATAATTAATCATTTATTATCGCCTGATATCGTCTAACATCATCTAGTATATACATATTTATATACGCATGCTGGCATAGACATATAGCAAGATAGAGCCTGGGAACATCTGCATTACATAATTAGCCATTGTTTAGATCTGCTAGATCGTTGCAGTCATTTAGAAGCCGTATCCCCATAGCCATGTAATACATGCAATTTGCACAGTACTACATTCTAACGTGGTGATAGCAAATAATCATACGTGTGTTTATGTGATGCGTGTATTGCACCTATCGGAAGAATACATGTAATTCATGTAATTCAACATTTGCTGACATCGGCCGGAATCGAGAGAGAAGCAGCCGGTACAGTGTTATTCCACCTTATCGTGCACTCCAGATTGAGTCAGCACGTTATCGTGATGCCCCGCCAAAATTTTGCATCGCGGGGCACCGGCGTCCAGCAGCAAACCTTCCATTTCTAAGGCGCCGCGTGCTGGATGAAATTCTCGTGCGCAGTCACTCTGACAACGCGCAAGTGACGCTGCCATCAAGATGGACGCGGGTTCTCGTCTCCAATTGGGGACAGCGGCTGCTGGTGAGTTCGTTGTGCTGATTTCTCCGTGTCGCGTGCTGACAAGACTGCACCAGACCTGGTGGAAGTTTGGCACGCTTATCGCACGTCCATAATTCTGTGCGCTCTTGTTCTCCTTGTCGGTCTGCGCACACTTCTTCATTCGACTGAAGAAAGGGAGCCCTTGGCTGTGCTTCCCCAGATTTATAACCAGGAAAAGCCCGAGGCGAAGGAAAAGATCGCCCTGGAAGCGCAACCTGTCGCTGCGGCCGAGAAAAAGTCTACCGGACCTAGGCGGATAAAGGGTGGTGTGGCCAGAAAGCCCTCGCAAGAGAAAAAGACAACGGCAATCGATTACACGGACAGGCCTGCCAAAATACTTGTCTTCTTCTCCTCTGTCACCACCAAGACAGAGAAGATTGCCCATGAGTATATCAAGACACTCGAGGCCTTCCTGGATCAGAAAGCGGGCGAGACAGAGAGCAAGTTCTTGAAGCCCGAGCTGCTCGACTTGACCGAAATCGATTTTGAGGATTATTTTGTCAGCCCTCCCAAGTCTGTTGAAAACGCCGCCTACGTCTACCTTTTCCTCCTTCCGAGCTACAACATCGATTCCATCAACGATACTTTTCTGCAGCATCTCCAGGAAACCCATCATGACTTTAGGATCGATACTGCCCCTCTGTCTCCGTTGATTGGATACTCGGTATTTGGCTTTGGAGACAAGGAGGGATGGCCAAACGAGGATGAGGGATTCTGCTTCCAGGCCAAGGAGCTAGACAAATGGATGTCCAAGCTGACCGGCCGGAAGCGAGCCTACCCCGTCGGAATGGGCGACATGAAGAGCGATCACGTGGAACGATTCACAGAGTGGGCTACCGGGGTACAAGACGTGATCTCTCAGGCTGTCCAGGCTGGATTCCTTGGCGAAGGAGTGCCCGGCAGTGGTGATGCGGTGGAGAGCGACGAAGAGGACGCTGAAGCCGATGACGGTGAAGTCGTATTCGACGACGACGAGGAGTCGGGCGACGGCAAATCGTCTGATGGCTCCAGGCCATTAGACGACGTCGAGGACCTGGGGAAAATGATTCGTCCTAACAAGAATGGAAACGAAACCACTCGGAAAGCGCCCCTGGCTGTTGACTTTACGACATATCCCTCCTCCGGCAAGAAGAAAGCTCAAGCGCCTATTGTCAAGGAAATGGTGGCCAAGAATTCTCCAACATATACCGCTCTCACCAAGCAAGGATACTCCATTGTCGGCTCCCACTCTGGTGTCAAGATCTGCCGCTGGACCAAATCTGCTCTACGCGGACGCGGCAGCTGCTACAAGTATTCTTTGTATGGTATCAACTCTCATCAGTGCATGGAAACCACTCCTTCGCTCTCATGCTCCAACAAGTGTGTTTTCTGCTGGCGTCACGGAACGAACCCTGTCGGTACAACATGGCGATGGGTGGTTGATCCTCCTGACATGATCTTCGATGGTGTCAAGGAGAACCACTACAAGAAAATCAAGATGATGCGCGGTGTGCCTGGCGTTAGAGCGGAGCGATATGCTGAAGCCCTTAGGATCCGACACTGTGCCCTATCCTTGGTGGGAGAGCCCATCTTCTATCCCTATATCAATGAATTTCTCGCTCTCTTGCACAATGAGCGAATCTCTTCTTTCTTAGTCTGCAACGCACAACATCCCGATCAGCTCGCGGCTCTCAAGGCTGTGACTCAGCTGTACGTGTCCATCGACGCCTCCAACAGAGACTCGCTGCGAAAGATTGACAGACCTCTCCACCGAGATTTCTGGGAACGATTCCTGAGATGCCTGGACATTCTTCGAGAAAAGCGTTTCCGCCACCGCACGGTCTATCGCTTGACCCTTGTCAAGGGCTTCAACGTGGAAGACGAAGTTGAAGGCTACGCTCAACTCATTGAGCGCGGACTGCCATGCTTCGTCGAAGTCAAGGGTGTAACTTACTGCGGCACGGCAACATCCTCCAACGCCGGCCTGAGCATGTCCAACGTGCCGTTCTACTGGGAGGTCTGCGAGTTTGTCAAGGCGCTGGACAAGCGCCTCCAGGAAAAGGGCCTCGACTATGGAATTGCCGCCGAGCATGCCCACAGCTGCTGCGTCTTGCTGGCTAGCAAACGCTTCAATGTCAATGGGAAGTGGCATACGCATATTGACTACCAAAGGTTTTTTGAACTGCTTGAAGAGAGAGGACCGGATGGCGATTGGACGCCCGAAGACTATATGGGACCACCGACCCCCGAGTGGGCTCTGTGGGGGAATGGAGGATTTGATCCCCGGGATGAAAGGGTGGATAGGAAGGGCCGCAAAATGGAGGCCATTGTGACGCGCGAAGCACCCGAGTAAGATTGCTCAATGGTATTACATATTAGTATCATGTATAACAGGATAAAAGTATAATATTACTAGTGTTCACCAAAAGGCCGATTAGGGAGACATTACTAGTACCACGTAGACCCAATGCAAGCCATTGGAATTTCATATTGGATTATGGAAACGCTACCCGCACCGGCCCTTCCCAAAAACCTCCCATGGCTATATCATTTCACTGCACAACTGTTTACACACGACTCCCAGAGGATCGATCTCGGAGCGAGAAAATGAAAAGAAACTATTAGAAAAAAAAGAGTTTCAGGAATTTATCGTACACCAAAGCGGTTTTTGCGTTTCCCCCCTCAACGGTTCTAGGAGAGATATATGTAACAAAGAGAGGAGGGGATCCGGCGCTTCGAATCAGGGTTTTTTTTTTCTTTTTGTCAGTTTTTTTGTGCCCCCCTTTCCGTCAAAGGTTGTTGTTTACTTTTGGCTAGAGGGGGAAAAAATGATGGATTTTTTTTTCCCCTCTCATCATGATATTTTTGTATAAGCTGAGTGAAGCGGGGGAGGAACACTCGGCTGGATTTGTTGTATGTTGAGTTGGCTTAGTCGAGGCCAACATTAGGGATATCGCCCAGGTTGATGCCGGCGGAAGAGGGACGAGTGCGAATGCTAATGTCACCGTCGTATGCGATCATGTCGGCCAAGATATCTAATATGGGCTGTTGGGGATCGATTGTCAGCATAAAGTCTAATCGGTGCATTGGTATAGCATAATGGTGGAGGAGGGGCATCTGCATCTACCTTGGGAACGGTGCTGTCGTAGATCTTGATGAGGTCGCCGGGAGCAGGGTAAACCTTCAATCCCTTGTAGAAAGCGAGCGCAGAGTCAAGCATCTTGGAAGCTAAATTGAGCGAAGAGTGCAATGTCAGCGTGTTATTCCTTATCGCGCTTCAAAAGAAAAAAAAAATAGTGTCATGGAGGGGAGGGTCTTTCATACGATCTTGGCTCAACATCTCGCCCGTCATGACCTGCTCATTGAAGAAGGCCTCTCGCTCCTCCACGCCGGTAGGGAAACCCTCCTCCTTAGCCTCGTCGACCTTGGCCTTGATGGTGCCGCGCAGTCGCTGTGTGGAGGCCTCGGCTTCTTCCTTCTCGGCGCGGACCTGCTTGCGCTCGTTTCTTCTCAGGTTACGACGAAATTCGGCGTTTCTGCGTCGCTGGAAATCAAAGTATGCGGCATATGCTGCGGACAAAAAGGAAATCACAGTCGTTAGCAAAAACCAAGCACCTTTCGAGCAAATCTCGCGCAGGCCATTGGGGGCAGAGACGAACCCAAGAGGCCTGTCGCAACGGTTGCGACTGATGCCGTCACTACGGTGCTTGTCTGAACCATTTTTGACGAATGGAGGGGAGCTCTCGGGTCAAGGGTTTCCAAGCTGTAGCTGCAAGTGAGAAAATAAAAGGATGGCGGGCTCCGGGGAAATCGGCCTTTGCGGCGGCTGCTCAGAAATAGCCCTGTTATGCGACAGCAGAGAAATTGAGCGTCAGCTGGAGAAGATGCCGCCGCCGGGATTTTTTTTTTTCTCTTTGGAAAAAAGATATCACAAGGAATATGGAGTCACTGCGATACCTGCTAGCTCGGAATATCGATTGAGCGACGCTGAAGGCAATCGGCACATTGTCGGGTAAACGAGAGTTGCCTTGGGACTTGCGCAGCCACCGATTAATGCTGGCGACAGCTGAGTTCCACTAGCACACTGTACATGCCATACCTCCATCCGAGCATCGACTTCCTAACTGCCAACGCAGCAGCCAATCCTGTCACAGCTCAGCTATAGAGCTCTGTGCACCAACTTCCAGAAAGTAGACGCGACCTGGAAGTTCAAAGCTGCCTGTGCATACATACCTGTAACCGTTATTTCTACCATAGAAGCTGCTCTTCTCCGCCTTCCCCTGTGTCATCCATCCAATCAGCCCTCACCTCAATGAGCAGCAGCCGGCATGTCTGAGGAACGCAGCAAGATAACTCTGTCTCTTCGAAGCGGCAAGCGACGAAAGGCCCGCCCCGTCATTAGTGCACCGCGACAAATCTCTGCACCAATTCCGCAAGATGGCTCGACTGGAGGCACAACTGCTGGCCCCGGTGGACTGGTTCCGCTGCCCGAGGCGCCTCGGCCGCGACCTGTAGCTGCTGGTGGAAAGGTGAGATCTCACGATACTGCTGCCAGGGGAGATTTGTTTGGCTCTGGCGACTAATCTTGGCTTTGTAGACCTCTGATCTAGTGAAGAAACGATTCTCTTCACGATTCAACAACTTACCCCCCGAATTCGACGCGGCCGCCCCTCCAGTGCCGAGTCTCCCCCCTCTTGAACGGTACAACACCGACTATCAACCCCCTCCGTCACGAGCAGGGCCGGGAGCTGCTCCCACCGTCGATCTAAAGGCATTGCGAGACCCGAACCTTACTCCCGACCAATATGTATCCTCAGTACTGAGTGAGGCGAGCGAGGATCAGATCCAAGAGTATGCCGAATCGCTGCAGGGCATCAAGACACGCGCTGCTGCGGACCTTCAGCAGAACCTATTGCAGAATCGGACGCAGTTCATTAAAATCAGCAAGGAAGCAGAGAAGCTAAAGGGAGAGATGCGAGCACTTCGCAATCTAATGTCTGAGCTCAAAGCGAACACGACTGCCCTTAGACAAGCTTCCGGTAGGGGAGAAATGGATACATCTATAGGGGGGGGCGCCACAATGAGCAAACGAGACAAACGCAGCTCCATTGTAGATCGAAGTGCTCTCTGGACCACGCAGATGCAAACTCTCTACAAGACAGTAGAAGGCTCTCAAAAGTTCCTGCCAAACGCGATAGGACGGCATGTGGTTCTTAATGCTGGTCCTTGGATCGAATTGGACAATGCAACCTACAAGAGCAGAAGAGCCATGCAAATCTTTTTACTCAACGACCATCTTCTCATCGCCTCCCGGAAGAAACGCAAGGTCGACGCGCCCAACTCGGATAGCCGTGGACCGATGGTGAAGCTGGTAGCTGACCGCTGCTGGCCCTTGCTCGATATTGAAGTCATTGAAATGCCTGGAACAGGAGATTCTATGGGCGGCCGTAATAAGTTGGCTGATGCCATTATGGTGCGAGGCGGTGGTCAGGAGACATTCATCTATCGGACAGAAAAGCCAGAAGCAACTGAGAAGAAAGCGCTGATGATGAATGTTCGCAAAGCAGTGGAAGAGCTACGCAAAGGGTTGCAGTCTGAGATGGAGGCCAATAACAAGGCAAGAGAGACGATTAACTACTTTGCTTCCAGAGACCCAGGTCTGCTCCAAAAGACGGAGCTGCTAGAGACGCTATCTGATATCAAGGACATGCTGATTGAGGTGGATGGCAAACAGCAGAATCTGCGCTGGGTCGAAGGCCAAATGGATGAGCTTGATATTGATATTGCTCTTCAGGGATTCGAACCGGCAGTGGCGCGCGTAGAAAAGATGAAGGGGTTGGCAAGGGGCCTCAAGGGCAACACTGTGGCACAAGACTTTATCAACTTTGAAGTTGAGGAGAGGTGCGGTAAGCTTGCGGGCATCATTATTCAGCAGCTGGAGACGACACACAACCAGCAGAGCAAGACGAAGCGAAACTTGAGCTGGTTGGCCAGACTGGGATATGAAGACAGAGCCAGAGAGGCGTATCTTGCGGCCCGTGGCGACACGATTCACAGAAGAGCAAGGTTCGTCTTTTTTTATCTCTCTTTCATATACCACTACATTACATGAACTAACAGGACGCGAATAGACAATGCATCTTCCAGGGCGATTTGCATTTATACATTTGGCAGCTATCATTTGTATACTTTACCCTTATCCACAACACGGTCCTGTGCTTCCAGAGCTGCTTCCCTCCCCCTATGATGAGCACGTGTGTCAAGTGGGCAAAGGAGCAAGTCGAAGCTTTCAATGTGATTCTTGCCAGGCAGTTGAGCAGCACAGAACGCGGCGGACAAGTCTGGACGCAGTGCATGGATCAGGCCAGAGAACATGCCAAGAAGCTGTCCGATGTGGGCCTTGATTTTTCAAGCTTGGTTGGTAAAGGTGTGGATGGGCCTCCAGCTAGTTCGTCGGTTGAAAGCCAGGGTCTTGTTGGGCTGGGCCTGGCTTGAAGAATGCGTTGATAGTAGAGAGCTGTCGAGAGCTGTCGAGACAGGAGATGGAAACTTGGTTTTAGATTATCTTGAAGATGTTTGTTCTTAGACAAGACAAAATGGAACGCGGCAAGAGGAGGTGACATGGTTATACTTTTTTATTCTCTATTATGCATCATATGCTATAATAATTACGGCTATCATTTATAGTTACTTTTTTAACTGTCGTTTGCATATTGAGTCGTGGATACTATGTTATCCGCCTACCATAGTGTCGTCGAGAGATCGTGATGCGGTATCTTTCGATTGCCCTTAATAGTAGACAGAGCCTGCAATGAGATATACGCTGAGGCAGTGGATTGAGAATCTTATAACTGTTATATAGGATCACAGCTAACAAGGGTGGTTTTAAGTTTCTCATTGACATTTTCCTATCAATTGCTTGCTATCCATCAACCTTTCTCTTTACCGAGATGGTACTTGAAAGTCGACTACTTTAAGTGCGCTACCCTGAACTGCAAGATTATAATTTTTCTAAGAAATTATAATTAATATATATATAATAGATATTTCCTCAGTTATTACTAAAATGGGTAGCCATTTCCGATCGACTGAGCACTTCTTCTCAAACTTTGTGCTCAATTCGAATCTGCCGCAACGAAACTGACCGAATTGCTAGTTTTGAAACCTTCAAATGATAGATTGCATCTCCATGACATTGACAGCATTGGCATCTAGCAATTCTTTGGCAATGACGGATCCATTACCATGATACTTGTGCGCGACGGCTTCCCAAACCTAGATTACAGGAGGCTGCAGGACGAAATACCATGTTCCTCTCAAGCTTACCATAGCAGATTGTTCATCTCCCTCTGGCTGATATTTGAAGAGTGCAGCTAGCCCTTGCCGCCCATTCCATATCTCCATGGCCTTAAGATTTGGCATTTTCATAGCTGGCTAGAGGCGAGAGTTTTAAAAAGCAATTGGAAATCTGTGTAACAAAACGGATATTGGTTAGTTGTCAACGGCCACCAAGGTAGTATAGTGGTGGGCTTCTATATGGCAAGGGAAAAAAAAAAAAGAGACGAAGCAACACTCACAGTGATCTGTATCCGCCTGCAAACAACTTCCCCACACCCTCCAAGGCTTACAATGAACTTCCTAGAGTCTAGTAAAACGGGAAAACACCAGCGACAGCGCCTTGGGATTCTATCGCCGTCGAGTCTGTTGGCGTAGAAGCACTGCTGTCACTGCGGGGACCAGAGGCCCAGTTGTAGCCACCAATGGGTTTCATGCTCCCGGGTTTAGAGCGGCCCTTCGCTCATGATTTCATCGAAAAAGTTTAAAGATTACCTGACCGGCCGAACTGAACTCGTCGAATTCTTTGGCAGCGCAAATGTGCTGGTGACGGTCGATTTTAGCCAGCATAGATTGCCTCTGCGGGTTGACCGTAACTGCACTTGCCAGAAGAAATATTAGGCTCGAAAGTAAGATGTTTGAACCAGTGTTCCGAGTCGCTAGGGGAGTGAACGCTGATGTCGAACTTCAAGTTTCCGTTCGGCTCCCATGTGCTAAGAGTTGTGAACAGATGCTGAAAATGCCGAAAACGCTGTGATGATAATGTTATTAACCGTATCGCTAATCCCCGAGACACGGTGACAAAGCCCGCCAAGTTACAGCCATCCTGTAGTAACGTCTGCAGAATTAGAACCGGAATCTCAGCGGGTAGGTAATGCCATGATGCCGTACCGGCCGTCATTTGCGATGTTGACGCCATCTTTAAGAACAGCGGCAGGAGAAGGGTATTTTTTAGTTTCAGTAGCAGCAGGTCTTTGGCAGCGGCGAAATGAGGTTACTGCCGAAGCAGCTGGTCTCTAGAGATAATATTTTGAAGCTCGTTTTCTTTTCTTTTTTTTTTTTTTTTTGCTTTCTTCTCTCTCCTTCTAACCCTCTTTCCTTCCCAGGCAGCTAATATGCAATGAAAACTATTTTCTTTGCTTTTATCTTTGCCCGTCCTTGTCTACGATTCTACCTTCAATCAATAACAAGTATTAATTCGTACAGTTTTGCAAATGGCACCGGCCTCGAAAAAAAAAAACCTTCTTCGGGTGAAGCCGCAACAAGATCCGTGGAGAAAAGGCAGCTCAGAGTAGACGCAGGTGTCCCACCTTGGCAGCCATTGATGACGGCTTTGATGCGTGTGTTTGTCGTTTTTATGTTTTACTCTTATCTAGGCGAGGCACCTTTATGGTCTGCTCCAAAAACAAGATGGAACTGATTTTGATCCACTTTGGCAATGTTGTGGCGTTGTATATAAACCTACTCTTATCATCTTATCATCGGGCTGTTGGGGATGTTGCTATCTACTAGTAGAAAGGAATGTCGCAAATGTAAGACCACCTCTCGGGGTTCAATTTGATCAATTTGAAGTTTAATGTTAGCTACATGTACTTCCTTACTTAAGATACTTACTTGTAGGTATCTAATGTCATGGCATCAAGGTACTACTAGGTAGGTAGGCACCTTCGTATGATGACCTGATAGTGTCTCATGGTACTTGACCCTCCTACTTAGCAGGTAGTTTATATTGCCGACGTCCATCAATGTTTCACATCAATATTTCACACTGTCCCTGTGTTGCGACAATATCAGGTACGAGCGAAGCTAGTAGTGAGAATGTACATGTTCGTGTGTAGCTGGCTCAATGCCAATGGGTGCCTGCTCTTTGGGAGCAAAGATGCGGAACTATAGAGCATGTATGCTTGTAGTTGTCTTGCTGGTTGCTGCATATAAACTTGCCACTATATGAGTAGTATACCGAATTCTGTCGAATGATGGGAAGAGATATTGCTTAGAGAATTATACAAGTAGCTTTGTAGATATAGTAGTGCTAAATAGTGCTGTTGTATAGCTACTAATATTTTTCACCGCATCATTTATTCAGTTTCCAGAGGGATGGAACATCTGAAAATTTTCATGCTGTTCCTACACATAGATTTTTCACATGTGTTCACATTTCTCTTTCTCAACATTCGAGTACCTGTATAGATCACAGCTACGACCAACATGTGAAATTCCGAATTTGTTGTCTTGTTGATTTCCCATTCATCAGTTGATAGGCTATTCGCACTTCCCCACATCTATCATCATCATCGACTTTTACCCATTTGATGATACGTACTGTAGATGACTTTAACTGTTGAACGCAGAGAGCAACCGAGGCACCTACTCGATGCAACGATCTTTTTTCCCTTTTAAGAAACACTACACGTAAGCTCTGCTCCTTTACATCCTACCTAGGTGCCTCCGTGGTAGAAACGGCATGTGAATGAATTCAAGGGTACGTACGGTACAGCAATCAACATGAAGTTGTAGCATGACGTTTCATTGCCGGGCCTCTCATTCGCCCATTTCGACAACCTTGCAGCCCTCCAAACACACACACGAAACCCAGAGCCACTAACACAGCTTGGCCACTGCGGGGGGTGCCTCGGCTGCGGGGACTGCGAAAAGAAAAAAAAAAAAAAAGTTGTTGGGGAAAGGACGGAGAAAAAAAAAAGGTTGAGCGTCTCTGCCGCTGGACCGTGATTGGCTCAACCTGCACGAAGCGAACTGCGCTAGAGCAGCGAAAGAAAAAGGGTACTGCGTTAGCCACTTACGGCAGACCAGCTTCAAGGTACTGCGCCGGGAGGGGGTGTGGGAAGCTGCGAGGGATGGGAACAATAGAGATGCGATGGAGAGCGTTTGGATGGGCGCTGTCAGGCGATATGAGGCTGCATCTGCTGATACCGACAGCTGGGCAAGATGCGAATGCTGCAATGTTGGGGAAGCAGCAGAAAAAGAGAACAATCTCGGTGTTTATCAGCTGATTCGCAGCTCCCAACTGTTATTGCCTCGAATCGTCGTCGCTCACTTACACGCCCTCGTGTCTCGCCGCCTGCCCCAGCGATCCAACAAAACCAGCCAGCAGGTACCGCGTAAGGTACTCTCGCCGGCCCAGGTACCCTGATCTTGCGCCATGAGCCCCCGTCCGCCGCGTACCACCCACCGCATAGCTACCGCTATGCTACATCTCTAGCGGATCCACGGAAGCATTTCCAGCCCATCTCGTTTTGCTGTTTTCAACCATCTCCACAAAGGCAAAGTTCCAGTGGCAGTGACAGTGACAACGGCCATGACCGACGCCGCCAGCCTGACAGGTGTATCTTTTTGTTGCAATTTCTTACACATTTTTCGCCTTCTTATCCGCTGGTCCGCCTATTCGGGAGAATCCAGCGTCCTATCCCGGGCCTGGCCTGATCTCAGGCCCTGTTGATCAAACGCCCCCCTCCTCGGGATCTTGACATAAAGAAGACGTGCCTTTTATCACACACACCCTCCACAACACACACAAAAAAACAAAAAAATAGAAGAGTTCCTCACTCTTTCACTTCTCTCACCCCTCCATCTCTCATCCCTCCCGGTCCCTCCCTCCCCCCCGGGACTTGGTTCTCTTATAACGCCTTTTTCGCTCTTCCTCTGGACATCTCTCTTCTTCCTTTTCCTCTGTGTCCAGCCTTGATAGAGTCTTCTTCGTTATCAAAGCAACAACCAACATGTCAGAATCATCTGCCGCGGCCTCAAAGGCCCAGGCGTCAGCCTTCCCTGATGGCACAACCGACTATGTGCCTCTGCGCTCCGGCGGCAAATACGACCTCAAGAAGGTTCACATCTCAGAGACGCCCATTACCTGGGGCAACTGGTACAAGCACGTCAACTGGCTCAACACCACCTTCATCATCTTCATCCCCATCCTGGGCTTCATCTCCGCCTACTGGGTGCCTCTCAAGCTGGCCACTGCCATCTTCTCCGTCATCTACTACTTCAACACCGGTCTAGGAATCACAGCTGGTGAGTCAACGCCCCTCAAAGGAATATCAATCAGCCATTGCATTTCATTTACTTACTGAATCTCAAGGTTACCACCGTCTCTGGGCTCACTCCTCATACAAGGCCACTCTCCCCCTCAGAATCTACCTTGCCGCTGTCGGTGCTGGCGCCGTCGAAGGCTCCATCCGCTGGTGGTCAAGAGGCCACCGCTCTCACCACCGATACACCGACACCGAGAAGGACCCTTACTCCGTCCGCAAGGGTCTCCTGTACTCCCACATCGGCTGGATGGTCATGAAGCAGAACCCCAAGCGAATTGGCCGCACTGACATCACCGATCTCAACGAGGACAGCATCGTCGTCTGGCAGCACCGCAACTACCTCAAGTGCGTCATCTTCATGGGTCTCATCTTCCCCACCCTCTTCTGCGGTCTCATGTTCAACGACTTCCTCGGCGGCTTCGTCTACGCCGGTATCCTCCGCATCTGCTTCGTCCAGCAGGCCACCTTCTGCGTCAACTCCCTCGCCCACTGGCTCGGTGACCAGCCCTTCGATGACCGCAACTCACCCCGTGACCACGTCATCACTGCCCTCGTCACTCTCGGTGAGGGTTACCACAACTTCCACCACGAGTTCCCCTCGGACTACCGAAACGCCATTGAGTGGTGGCAGTACGACCCCACCAAGTGGATGATTGCTCTGTGGAAGTTCACCGGCCTCGCCTACGACCTGAAGCAGTTCCGCTCCAACGAAATCGAAAAGGGCCGTGTCCAGCAGCTCCAGAAGAAGCTCGACCAGAAGCGCGCCACCCTCGACTGGGGTACTCCCCTCGAGCAGCTCCCCGTCATCGACTGGGACGACTTCGTCTCTCAATCCAAGAACGGCAAGGCCCTCGTTGCCATCGCCGGTGTTATCCACGACGTTACCGACTTCATCAAGGACCACCCCGGTGGCAAGGCCCTCATCTCCTCCGCCATCGGCAAGGACGCCACTGCCATCTTCAACGGCGGTGTCTACCTCCACTCCAACGCCGCCCACAACCTGCTCTCCACTATGCGCGTCGGCGTCCTCCGCGGCGGCTGCGAGGTCGAGATCTGGAAGCGCGCCCAGTTCGAGAACAAGGACGTTACCTACGTCAACGACTCTGCTGGCCAGCGCATCGTGCGTGCTGGTTCCCAGGTCACCAAGGTTGTCCAGCCCGTGGCCAGCGCCGACGCTGCTTAAATCAGTCGTAACATGTCAATTGTATGAAAACTACCGTTAGGGTGTGTATGGGGTGAAGAGAAAATATGCAAACAGAGTTGGAAAAAAGGATTGGGCTTAAAAAGTCCAATCTAAAGTTGCGAAGTAGTGTGGGGTAAGAAAAAAAAATCACTTGCGAGCTTCATACTGCGGTTGAGTTTTTTTACTTCCCAACAACATTCACTTCACTGCCAACTCTAAAAAAAAATTTATCATGAAATGGCGTTTGAAAGGGAATAAATATTTCAAGGGGTCCGGGAGACAATGAGGCCGGACAATTGGGGCGTTTTTATTTTAAACAGACAGAGAGACCAGAGTAAACACTGCAGAAGTGAAAAAGAGAAAACTCTCAAATCATAAAATATACTATATATTTTGATACAAACACTAGACCATTTTGAACTTTGTGAAGACTCGTAGTTGGTGGTATTAACTTGGGCAATCAATCTATTTCCATTTGCCATGCCCCGCTATCCTCAAAAGGAAAAAGGACATCATTATCAAAACAGGATGTGCGGCTCCCAAATCATAATTATACTAGGCCTAGTAGGTATGTGTACCTTATAGTATTTCGATAAAAAACATTAGCCTCTCCAATCCATCTTCATCTTGTAAGAACTCGTCAGTGGTATTAAAATAACTCTATTTCCATTTGCCAAAACTCCAACCCCCCTTCAAACGTGGAAAAAAAAAAAAAAAAAGAGGAAAAACATGAAAAAGGAACAGCCATTACCAAAAACGCCCCCCCCCCCCCCCCAAAAAAAAAAAAAAAGCCGATTCATTCCCTCCACACCACCTCAAGGCGTCGCCATCCTCGTCTTCATCATCACCAACTCACTGCTCTTCGCCCACAGCCCATCCGGCGTCTGCCGATAACACAGCAACCGCCCATCATCCCCCGTGCTGCCCAAAATCTGCCCATCATCATCAAAGCCCACGCGCCACACCGGCGTCCGGTGGCTGTCCAGCCGCGAGACTTCCTGTGCCACGTGCGGGATCTGCCCCGGCTGGCCCGTCCACAGGCGCTCGCCGACGTTGCTCGACTTGGCGAGGCTCGCGCTGAGAGTCGATGACGGCTGGTGATGGTGATGAGGCACGCTGTTGCCGTTGTTATTGTTATTGTTGTTGTTGTTAAGATTCGAGCTGGATCCCGGCGTATTACTCTCCTTCTCCTCCTTCGTAGCAGTAGGCGACGACTCCTTGTGCGCACGCCCATCCGGCTTGAGCAGATGCGACGCAGACCACGACTGGCCATCGTTATCCGAGTACGGCGTGTCGATGCGGAAAACCCTAGCATACCCGTCCTGGCACGCCGTGGCAATCATGTCGTAGCCCCTGATGTTGCCCGGCGCCCACGCCACGTCCCTGACCAGCCCCCTATGGCCCATAATCTCGACGGCTAGATAGAATTCCTTTTGCAGCGTGTTGGCGCCGAAGCTTGCCGATGCAATCTCCCTCGTGCGGTACACCTTGACCGAGTTCATACCCGCCACCACCAGTCCCAGCGCGTCGGACGGCACGCCTGCTCTCAGCGCCGTGTAGCACGGCTCTGGGTTTGGGTCGAAGCGCACCTTGAAAGACACCTCTTCACCGCGGCTCGGCTTGGGGCAGATTGTGAATTCGTCAATGGACGTGTACTCGGCCAGGTTCTCGGGCTGGTCGTTCTCGTACACCGTCAGCCGCCCATCGGTTGCTAGTAGAGCTAGGTACGTCTGCCTCGTCTCCTCATTGTGCTTCATCGAAAAGGACCGGTACGGGGATCGCGCCGACCGTGTGTCAAACGCTGGCCGGCCATTTACCGACCGTGCAGCGCAGAAGCGCCGTCCGGGCGCAGCAGAAGGGTTTTCAGCCCAGAGGCGGAACCAGCCCTCGATGCCGAGTGAAGCTATGAGGTTGGGATATATCGTGGACGGCAACCATTGTAGCTATATATATATATAGTAATAACACGCTCGCAGTCAGCACTTCAATTTCTCCTTTTCGTCATCACAGAGATCCCGAGTCCAGCAAACAAGCAGACATACCTCAATGACTTCTCCTCCATGCGCGCTCCACGTATCGCACAGCCTCCACGTCGCATCCTTGTGCCGGTTGAAGACCCGAATCTTGCCATCCACCGACCCCGTCGCGCATCGGTCGCCGTACGCGTTGAACGCAATCGCCTGCACCAGGTCCTTGTGCCCGTGCTGGAGGTTCAGGTCGAAGGACTTGTTGTCGTCGTCGGTGGGGGATTGCGGGATGGAGGTGGTCATGTTCTTTTGGAGAGTGAGGCCCAATTAACAAAACAAAGGAAAAGATGTTCGTTGCGCTGTATATACTACTTTGAGAGATTGAGCAAGATGTGTCGCCAAGAAATACCACATGCACTTGATCTGTTTGTGGAATTGGTGGGTTATAAAACTTGCTGAAGCATGGCATGTGAATCTGGATGCAATTGGAAAGTCTGATTGAGCCTCAGCTCACCTCACCAGAGACCCAACTGAAGCTCGAGGTCACTTGGCGGGGCTTTAGTGTGGCTTTAGTGTGGCTTTAGTGTGCCGTAAGGTACGTACCCTCGAGTGCCCGCCACGAGGAGGCCCAGCCCACTTTAACCACCAAAAGTTCAAAGTCTTCAATTCGTGCTCCAGACCCCCAACAATCACAAGTTATCCACAACTTCTACATGGTTTCGTGGTCTAACGGTCATGACTGCGGATTCTGATTCCGCCAGCGAGGGTTCGACTCCCTCCGAGACCTTTTTTTGTTGCTTTTTTCTAATTTTTCTAATTCTTTTTCTGATTCTATCACTTTTTTCTCACCAATCCAGCAAAGGCATGTCTTCGCCCAGAGTAAGTAATAAGTATGTGTATATTCGTCAAAATGTATGTACAGAATTTGAATCCCAGGGCGATTTACCCTGCTGCTGTTTAGATATCTCCCCAAGATGCAGAAAATGAAGAGGAGAAAGGCCGCAAGTTACGTGCCCAAACTAAGGCACTGTTATCCGTCATTGTGATACGCATCAACCGGTATCAATCTCTCCCATGTATTCCAAGTGAATATACAAAACGTCTCCCCTCATCAACGTCTGCAGTGGCCAATTTCAAATGAAATTCCAATTTTCAGTAATTAGAAGAAGAGGAAGAGAAGTGAGGGGAAAATATGGGAATAGGAGGCAAAGCGCTGCTCATGTCTAAAAATTCATAGCACCTAACTCGTTCGCAGCGATAAGAGTTCTTGCTTTCCAGCCGTTTGCCGATTGCGCCATAATGCTAACTTTCGATTCCAAAGTGTCCGTTTCAGTAAAAAAAAAGTCAATCAAGAATAGAGAGAGAATGAGGAGGAGCAAGTGAGGGAAGAGCGTGAGAGTGTGAGAAAGAATAAAGGGTATATGAGGTGCATCGATTAATCATCGGACGGCGGCGTCGTTGACACTGCTGCTCGGGATGGAGGCCGATGCGCTAGTTTGATGAGATGTGGCGTCGTCGGAACTGGTGTTTCTGAGTCGGGCGTCGTTGCCGTTGGGACTTCGACAATTGGTTTCCTAAGGTCATAGAGCTGCCGTCTTAACTCTGGACCGTCCCACAAGTCCTCTCGCCAGGGCCAGTTTATCATCATTTGAAACAACTTTTCGCTCATGGAGACGGTATAGCAATTTGACGCCGCAATGTAAAGCGTTGTAACAACGCCAAAGTCCACGTTGAACCACGGCGAGGATCCAGACGCTTCAGACGCCAGAGATACCCGTAACGCTTGATTGATTGTCTCTGCGATACTGGCAACTTCCAGAAATTTGTCTTCCTCTTCATCGGGGGGCGTAAACGCCATTTGGGGCAATGGCGTAAAATCAAGGGCAATCGACGCGCCGCGGTGCCGAAGCAGACAGCCCATGAATTTCAAAAAGTCTCGTGGATTCGAGGCATCCTCCATGTTTCCGTAAAGTTTCTTTGCCTTTTTGAGGAGCTCTCGGATATGGTAGCATCTCTGGTGTAGGATATCGAACTGGAATCGGGCAGCCGCGTGATCCCAAGTACCGTCGTCCCCGTTGTACTGTCTGCACATCCAACTGAAAGCATTGATATCCTGGAATAAATCGTCAACGTGCTCTTGTAGCTTCTCCAACGATGTAAACTCTTTGACCCCCCCGACGTTGCTTTTCCTAGTCTCGTATGCCTGGAGAGATAGCGATGGTGGTGAATTTATCCTCATAAAGGCTGCAGAGCCTTCCCACCGGCGAAGAAGCTTGGTCATGTAGGTTGCCCTAGCGTGAGAATTGTCACGATCGTGGCTGAATATCTCGGGATGTCGAAAGATGTCCTGAACTGCGTCTGGTAGATTTGTCATCAAGCGAATGCCGTTGGCGAGATGCATCATGGCGGTTGGCCAGTTCCTTCGCAAAATCTCTATATAGAAAAAGGAGACGCAGCATATCATGATGATTCCATAACGTTTCCTCATCGGCAACCCATTCAATTCCTCGGCCATTCGGTTTAGTGAGAGGTTATACTGTCTGATAATGTAACGCTCGGTGTTAGATGGTGGGCCAAAAATGGTGAGGTTGGATCCCGCAAGCTTAAAATCGTGATATGCAGAAGAGAGAGCGACCATAGCATGCCTTACTGCTTTTGATGTAAAGCAGTATTCCGGTACGACATGCCCCCAGAAGAAGGTATTGTGAATATGTGTGATTCCCACCAAATCCTCCGCCAGAGGCAAAAACTGCTGGATATACTGGCTCTCTACCATGTCGCCGCTGAAATTGGTCACCAGAGGTCGTAACAGTGTTAGTGATGATGAAGATGAGTTGACTGATGAGGACGATGAAAGCTGTTGAGAAAAGCCCGGTTTCCTGGTCGCTTTTGGTTTGGTAAGAGGCTTGTAGCCGTCACATGTTCGGCCTGTTGAGATGCATCTTTGGCACGCCGGTTTCTGCTCGTCGCATTTGATTCTTCTAATTCTGTAGTAACAATCTTTAGTTAGTAGTCGCAAAGGTGGGATGAAAAGATAGTTGATGGTAGAAGATTTCTTCTCATTTTCTGCTTCGGTGGAGGGCGGGTAGCTTACTTGCTATTTACCTGCTGTCAGTCCAGAGAATTTCGAGTCACCATGAAGAAACATAAGGGACATGGGGCATCTGAGTGAGATCAAGCGAGCTAAGGTTACAAAACATACCAAGTTACACAGCCCGTCCGAACCTTGGGCTTTCCGGCCCGCCTTCGCTTTTCCTTGACGGGAGGGCCTTCG
Organism: Trichoderma asperellum; assembly: GCF_020647865.1. NCBI lineage: Eukaryota > Fungi > Ascomycota > Sordariomycetes > Hypocreales > Hypocreaceae > Trichoderma > Trichoderma asperellum. Next base: position 3,381,687 of record NC_089415.1, on the reverse strand, counting down.
GACTCGTACGGCGGCGTTATAGGGGGGACGACGCCAGAAGGAATGGGAGAAGATTTTGGGGGCGTCATGATCGACACATTGGCGAGGAATACGCGATATTGGGGCGGCTTAGATTGGAAGGTCACGCAACAGCAAATCTGAGGAAAAAGAATATGAAAAAGAATATGAAAAAAGCCGCCGGCATCAGCGCGAACACCGACACAGGGTAAAGGGGATGCGTCGGAATTGATTGACAAAGAGTACGAAAGAACAGCAATAGGTTCTGTTGCGACAGCAAGATTGAATGAACCCTTCGCAAGGCGGAGAAACTCTCGATGTCGATGTCGAGCCGAACCAGCCAGAGTCCTACGGTGTCCTGTGACTGGTTCCCCTTTCGCAAGAGCCGCCCTGCGCAGACAGCGGATAATTGTCGCCAGATCAGATTGGCGGGGGATTGCAAGAAAATGGTCAGGACCAGCAAAGTATTAAATGCTGACAGCAGATATAATTGAAGTGGGCTGTTGACGGCTATCAAGGCTTCCCAGCCCACTCGTGCCGCCCGCTCGCCAAGTCGCTATGGTCTCGCGTTCAAGTCCCAAGTTACCAAGGGAGAGATGATGGCCCCCGGACCGGAATGCGGAGCCGCCTGGCCACATTAAGCAAGCAAGCAGAGGCTGGATGAGATGGGCCAAGAGATGAGGAGCGAGTGTCCGAGATGCTGGCTTTTCACGATTAGGAAACTTGGTTTCTCTTGTCTCCAGCTGCTCAACTCCGGTTCGTTACGGAGGCAGATTGCCACTCTAGCAGGCCCGGAGCGAATAAGAGGATTCGTGCCGTGCGATCTCTTGAGGCTTTGGCCATTCTGGCTAATAGCCAGTAGCGTTGCTGGGGGCTGATCTAGCAAAGAACTAGGTTATCGAGCGCATGGAGAGGAGGGTGCTTAGGTTGCTAAGCCTGGGCATTAGCCTAGGTACCTCCTGGGGAGTTTGTGGATTGTGGCCCATCCCATCGGCTGTCGCTGGGCTGAGCTTCTGCGCGAACAGACATTAGCTTGGACTTGGACCGTCTTGTAGCCCTTTGTAGCAGCACACGTGTATGCACGAGTTTGGACTCGCAGGCACAAACGGGCCAGCAGATCAGCTATGGCACGATGCCAGCGACTTGTTCTGCTGTGATTCCCTGCAGGCCGCGGTGTGATCTGACGCCGTAGCGCTCTAGCACGAAGGCATTGGCACTACTGGCGCTGGCTCCATGTGATTAGCCAGCGTGATTACTACTACTACTGGTAGGTATTACCACGCTATATCGTATCCTCGCTTCGGTAAGGGGGTTCGTAGCCAGGGATGGCTGTGACGGCTGGAGGCGACTGATGGCGTTTTGGGCGATATGGAAGCCGGAGAGTGGAGAAGGGGGAAGAAGCTGGCACATGAAAGAAAAAAGCAAAAGCAAAATGCGTAGCAGCAGACAGAGCAGGGAGTGGTCTTGGAGGGACTTGCTTTGTTGCTGCAGCGCCTTCTTTACAGCGGCTTGTAGCGGTACGGAGTAATACTGGATTCGTACTCCATACTCGCCTCTACTGGGCTGCTGCACTTGCGGGTTGCCGCGGGTACCCCCGCTATAGGTATTGTCTGTCTACTCGCAGGAACAAATGGTACCTGTAAAAATTGGCCTGTGGATGTACATAAATTGCAAGTGGACGTATCTCTACCAAACCGAGTTTCCGGGACGCCTCAATAACCAGAAAGTGGGCTGGTTCCTTTGACATTGACGCGAGGATAGAAAAAGGAAAAACGACGCTGATCAGACCTGGCCTGATTTTAAGAGCCATTATCCAAGTCCGGATTTCCGTAGATGGATTTAACTCGCTTCTATTGCATTAGTCTGGCCTCTACATTTAAAATTGTGGTTTTGCAATGCCTCTTTCAAAGAAGTAGGTACTGCTGTTATAAGTGGGTACTAGATCGGGCACGGAGTATTATACTCCGATCTCAGCCTGGAATAGAGAGATTTTAAATTTTGAATCATTGATTTGTAAAAGCCGGGAATAAAAAGAGGACACTGAAAGAAAAAGGAAAGCTTAGATTGCCGAAGCACGCACAAGAAGGCAGAGTATGGAGCCCACAAGTTGGCCGGATCCGCGTATCCGGACTGCCGTTGGTGCGAGCCCCAGACCTGGTCCCCAGAAGCAGCTCAGCCATGACTCAAGTCGCCCGATGATGGGACAGCAAGACCACAACTATTTGCTTGTATTGTGATTTATTTCTGTTTCCGTAGCTCCTCATTGTGGGGGTCGTCAAGAGAGGGTCGTACATCCGGCCTAAGGGATGCATGTCCTGCACCGAAGCAGATGTAAGCCAATCCGTAAATCCATGTCCATATCCATGTCTAGGTATATCCATATCCAAGGAGCTCCCCCCTTCCTTTATCTATTTGCGTCGTATAGGCGAATACGCCAACAGTAGGGTTTCTGGTGATGCATTGGCCATGTAGTCAGCAAATACACCAGTAGTCTATTCAAGGAACTATCTTTCTGTCATGGATCTGCCCAGTGGCGAGGTGCCCGGAGTAATGCGCTTTAGTAAGGATTAGAGTAGCATCGGGTAGAATCCTACGGCAATGCGCTGTGTCTCCTTGCATATGTACAGCTCGATTCAGAATTCCCCGCAGCTCGCATCCCTCCTGACTTATTAGTTGAGCGTAGTGGTAGTATTTTGTAGTAATTGTATGTACCTAGTAGAGACCAGCTATGAGATCACTCCTCCCCAGCATATCACGAAGCTAACCAATTACAGCGTGTTGTGAGTGTCCTGCTACCACTACCACCCCAAAAGAGCCATGCCGTCACCACATGACATCCGGCCTTGTAAGGCTGAACGGCCGCGCCTTGCCCTTAAACTAGCAGCAAGTAAAAGATTCGGAGTAGCCACACGCCTCTAAGACGGCGATGTCAAGCTTCGGGCTAATAGTCTAGTGCTTAGGCGCCGCTATTTGTTAGGTTCTTTTGCTTTGAAGGCCAGAGCCCAATGAGAAACGTCCCGCGGCATTTAGTCCTCTCAAAGAACTCGAGGCTTTCTTTATCAATTGCGGACTTTGTTAGCCAAGGTTTTCCGTCTTAGAAATGGCCTATGGCTGACTTTCGGGGTGGTGTAAACCCGACGGCTAGGCCATAGGAGAAAAATGAAGAGAGATAGGCAAGATATCGCTACTTACCTCTGAGCTATAATTCAATAGTAGGATTTGGATGCACATTGTATCACCACTGGGCAAAAGTAATATTTTAGAAATGCGATTGGTAAGGCTTCTTGCACGCCTGTCAGCTACTTTGCCCAGACTGCTCAGATTACTCATCAGCCGCCTCAAGCTAGCTTGAGCCGCCTTGAAACGTGATGAAGAGCTTCTTCTGAAGTGAATATACTCTTCATGGAATGATAGATTACTAACCCTCATGTCATCTCAGTCTACATAGGCCTATCCTCTAATCTCCAATTGGTAGAATGATTTGCGCTGGTAAGGGACTAGGAATGACAAGACCTATACTGTAGACCTACAGGCCTTGTCAAGCGTGTAAGCTCATACACGAGCTTCCAACAGCACAGAGCTATTCTTTTTCAGAATTTATGGGAAATCTGTAATCCAGATGCCTTATAATAGCACCAATGCCAACTTCTATCTCCTTCAAGTCGTCAAAGTGAAGATCGAAGACCGCAGGCATTTGCGATGTATCCCGCATCCATGTACCTATGTAGAGCGTCGGTGTGATCGCACTAAATCCGGAGCAGCTCTGGTGGGTCGCCGGACTTCAACTCAAAAGTTTCGTGCCTCGCCGAATTCATTAATCTAATCTTTCCATCAGCTCGCGTCTCGTCGCGTCAGACGGCCTCCCACTTCGGTCGTATAACGGGGTTAACGGCGAGAAGATCGCCACAGCCTTAGCAGCAATGAGCCATTTCGCGAATCCGCTGGCGACGCCTTCACAGCTCTACCAGCGCGCATCCGCCTCATCGCTGCCGCAAGATCTCCATGAGGCCATCTTCGTTGCGACACAATGCCTGACCCAAGCGGCCGGCCGGCTCTTGCAGCTGCCCCAGTCGGTAACGGCGCAGGCCAATGTCCTGTTGGCGCGGTATTGGGTGGTAGACTCGCCTATGGCTCATGAATTCAGCGTGGGTGACAGTTCCATTAGTTAGACGACGGCTACAGCCCATTCTTGCTAACTGCGGTCTCGTATTAGGACGTATCCGCTGCTACGATATACCTCGTCTCAAAGCTGGGGCCCATTCCTCGTTCCCCACGGGATGTCTCCAATGTCTACGCGTATCTAGCATCTTCCAATTCAGCACTTTTTTCTACAGACGAGCCACCAAAGAACGATCCACGGGCATATTACCAATCAGAAGCTGATTATTATGCCTTCCAGCAGCGCATGCTGAGCTTGGAAGCTCGTATTCTTCAATCGCTATCGTTTGATACTCACGTCGCTCTTCCACACCCGCTGGCTATCACCTACCTTCAGACTCTGGACTTCCTGTCACAGCCACGAACAACCGTCTCTCTGCGCGTGATTCAATACCTCAATACATCTCTGCTATCGCCACAGATGCTCTACGTCACTCACCAGCCGCACGCTTTGGCCACGGCGGCGATATACAACGCGGCCCGCGATTTGGGCGCCAAGATGCCGGAGCATGAGTGGTGGGAGGTATTTGATGTTGACCGAGAAGAGCTGGGCTTTTTGGTAGTTGCTATGCGAAGCGTGGAAGGGTGGATGCAGAAGCTCAAAGATGAAATTCCAACCTTTGGAAGCGAGATGCTAAAGAGGGGCATGATTGAAGACGAGTTGAAGAAGAGAGGTCTACCTGTCGACGGCGGAGACAAGGCAGCCGTGGATGAGGAAGATGAAGTCATGCGAATGATGGACAGTCGATGAGGCGACAGGCAACCCTATCACAGAACTTCAGGGCAACACTCATACGAGTTATGAAATGGATGCCTCTGCTTAACTAGAGGTGCGGCCTGACTTTCCGGGTTCACCCGCCTCGATGAAACTCGAAAAATCTACACCAACTGGGCTAAAGGCAAGCACGATGCAGAATAGGAAGATTCTTGCAGCTAAAAGGCCTCTAGAGTTCACACTCTGCTGTTTTATCGGCCGGTTACACGACACGAACACTGTCATAACAGGGCTGCGAGGGATTCTTTTTCCGGACCCCACGAGGCGTCTGTCGATTGCCCAAAGGCGGGTTTGAGTGATATCACGAGTGAACTAAACCAGGTCTCGACCCAGAATGTTTAGGCTGTGCGCTGCTGCATCTTTCACTAGCCTCTTGAGATGCCTGTTTGCACAAAACGGCACTGACAAGCAAACCATCGCACAAAATCCGCGTCCGAGACCGCTAGTTTCTCCTAGCTTGAGGCATGCAGAACATGACTGGACACTATCTGCTCTTGAGGGCAAAGCAGCAGTACGGTCCGTAGACAAACTCTAAGATTGCCTCGGGACTGAGCAGAATTTGCAGCGGTGAAGAGTAAAAGGCACGCCAATTAGCTACTCTGGCCAATCAGGCGATTTTAGTCAAAACAGTTGAGCACCTTTTTTTTTTCTCTCTCCGCTCAAAATCCTGCTCGTCATCGCGGGGTCCTAAGTGTGGGGGTAGGAAAGTGAAGACGATGGAACGAGACTTGAAAAAAGGTCTTACAGAAGCTGAGAGGTTGTTGAATTCGACTAGTGATATTTTTTCTATAGCGCCATCCGTGTTACCTAAATTAGAATATTTGAGGCTGCTTATAAGGAGGCGTCTCTCCAATCAATGTATTGACTTTGACAGATGACTTGTTAGACGACTGATTATTTGAATGAATTGAAGCTCATGCAGTAGCCAAGGCGGTGTATCTAGTCCTCGTCCTCTAAATATTGGTGGCGGTGATTTGATTCAGATGCCTATTCGCCTATTCCGTTGGCACTTTTGGGGGCCAAATGTGCAAGAAGAAAGAGGAAGACAAAAATTAGAACAAACTACATGCAGAAAAGACACACTAATGCATAGAATCGAAAGAAGGACTTTTCCCCAATCGCAAAACGTAACCGCCAAGACCAGTGGACTCGCGAATGTGGCGAAGGAAGAGGGACTTTTTTAACTGAAATGCTGCCTACGTGCAGGCTTGGCAGCTTCTAGAAGTCTTCGCTGCACATATGCCAAGAAGAGCGTACGTAGAGCATCAACAATTTGGGGCCCTGCTGCTGATTGACTACGGCCTCTCTTTTTTTTTCTTCCTTCTCCCCAACAATAGGTCGAATCTTTTGAATACATACCGGCAACAGGTGGGTCAATGGCATTGCATTGCTGTTCTCAATCCACACCATCTAGACTAACTTTTCATATATCAATTGATGCTTCGTCTGTCAGTTTTCCGGCGGCGGTAAAGGATTCCCGGGCCAACTCCACTGCCCGCTTTTGCCGACCGAGAAATGTTTTTGGCCCTGCCTCTTCCAGAACTCGGTGAAGCTTCTGCATATGCTCGCTCCATGCAACGCTAGTAAATGGATGCTGTGAAATGATACATGTACACTAAATAAGAGAAACCACCTGATTATTCTACTAGTTTTGTGTTTGTGATGCCGTGGGGTTGTTCTGCAACAAGGGCAATGTCTAGAGTAACAATAACACATGCCTTTGGCTTTCATTTGATTAGGCCAAGTGAGAATTAGGCGCAAGAGCTTGTTCCTCGTAAATTTTTCATCTTGACGATTGAAGATTAAAAAGGAAGCATGAGACAATGTGTAATTCTTTTTACGGAGCCGCCCCCATTATCAGCGCGGCTCACACAGACACTTACATGGCTCCAGCCATTCCCCAGAACGGATGCTATGAAATTAAATAGCTCACCTACCTTATCCAGAGCCCTGGGGAACCCCCAAAATTTCTGGATCTTAGATTGCGGGCCGTAGCTTTAATTGGAAACCAATCTTATGGTTAATCCGTAGACTCCTCCTATTCTCTCTTGACTAGGTATTGTTTCCTTTGCTTTTTGCCTTCAATGTTGGAGGGCCTTATATTGACCGCCGTAGCAGACAAATATGTGTATAGCAAGGAATAACGTGGAATATTTTCTCACAGAGGGTTATCTGAAAAAAACAAACAGTAAAAGAGACTTCCCATTTGTCTTTGTGAAGAGCTGCAGGATTCTGAGGTAGCGCCGTTGCTACCGTTGATGCCTTTCACCGGACCGAGCTGATCGCTGGATCTCGGTTCCCGCATTTTCTCATATATAAACTGGGGATCTATAAAGCTCCCCCTGTCCGCCCATGCATAGTCCTTTGCTTCCCTTCTTTCTTTACGTTTTCTCAATACCTCATTCTCCTTGCCACAGCCTCTTCTAATTCTTCAATCGCAAAGCAACACAAAACTCCCCGGAACAACAACCAATTCCCCCACCTAAAAATGCCTTCCACTTCCTCTGCCCCTCCTGCTGCCGCTGCGGCCTCCTCAGCTGCTCCCGCCAGCCTTGGTAACAACAAGGGCATCAAGTTCCAGATCAAGACTGGTGGTGCTCGCTGGGAATGTACGCTTCAGGATCGCTCTCAATAGTATGTCCAAAGCCAATGTGCTGCTCTTCATGAATGCGAATTGCTAACACGCGACACAGCGAGCGCATGAAGGCTCTACGCAGCGACTCCACCGATTCTACGGATTCTAATGATTCCAGCAACTCTTCTACCGCCGAGTCAAAGTAAAAATAAAACAAAAGAAAAGAATAAAAATATGCGACGAGAGATGGAAAGGGCTTTTGTTGCACGGGAGACACTCTTTTCTGTGTTGAAAAAGAGGCTGGCTCATCAAGGCGTATAGAAAACGCTCCCACATCCCTGAGTCGCTCAACGTACTCAACTTTGGCCTCTTGAAAGGAGCGGATATAATATCGTAGGGCTTTTGTTTTATTTTTGGACACCTTGTTTGAGGTGGTAGGGAGTTAAATAAGCGTGGGTGCTTTAGCGATTGGAAATAGTTTGTCTTGGGATTGGCGTCCCAAGCTGTTGTTACAAATTCATTTATCTCAGCCCGTATTCGGAAGATCGTGTGATGGATTGCCGAGTTGCGCGTGACTTGATGAGTATCGGTAGCTTCTTCTCGGTGTAGTGCTTGAGCTTTGCGCGATACTCTTATCTCTTAATGTTTGGTATACATACTGCCGCTTGAATTGTTCGTTATCCAAGGTGGAATACAGTACTCCGTAATACGCGTGGCATGCTATAAAGTGTTGGTATTGGCCCACAATGCCCAGCGTTGGTGCTCTCCAGCGGCAGTGCCGCGTACTGGCATTCTCCAATGTCTTTCATTGTTCCTCAATGACTGAGCCCAGAGTGACCAATAACAGCCCTTGTCAGTTTGCCGAATACAGGAGCGTTAATGTGACGATATAAATGCTGTTACATTGCATTTAGACAGCCCTAGCCGATAATCGGTTAGCTGCCACCGTCTGTATTTGTACGGGCTGTCTCTAAGAAACCTGTGCTATGAGCTTGGTATAGCTTCATTACCTAAGGTACCAAGGTAAGCATTAATCAATCAGGCACATGTAGCACCTGCATAAGAAAGGCTCACAGAATGAGCTCTCTCTCGCTTTCTTCCAAGGCTCGCTGCAGCATACTGTGACGCCTACGCTTAGCAGTAAAGCTAAGCTGTTTCTCGTTCGTGCATTACTGTCGCTGCCACGGTGAGAGGGCATCTCCTCTCTTAGACAAGCCGCCCCATCATCGTACATGACGCCTACGGCTATTAGTGCGGCCCTGCTGGCACTAGCCATGTCGACCTTGCATATTGCTGCCAGATGGCATCTCTTTGCGCTTGACACATCACGGATGACATCTGGCGCTCAACACGTCGCGTATGCCTTGCGCATTGTTGGGTTTGGTGTGGAATCAGCCAAGGTGCTTGCATCCAGCGATGAACGGGTGCGTTGTCACGACAGGTCAGCGGTCATGTGACGCCGCGCAGGTATCGAGTACATGCACGTAGGCGCCGAGCAGGCCGCGCATGGCGTTACGAATACGCCTCACCAATATCGAGGAATGGTGGCAAAGCTTGCGGCCAGGACTACGCAATCGTGGTGTGGCGTCGTCAACCCGAGGCTGGGCTTGTTGAGGACCTCCCTGTGGCTCTGCCATCCTTTCGTCACTCTTTTCTCTTTTCTCTCCTCTCCTCTCAACCTTTGTTTTCTCTCTGCCAGAGAATTCAAAGGGATAGAGAAAAAGAATCCCGTCGTTTCGTTCATTTGCCTCCCTTGCGACCACCTGCAGCGAATCTATAGAGTTGCAGCGGCTGGCTGGTTGACCGGCATTTCAGTCCCAAGTCAGCAGCTCCCTTCAGGCTCTGTTTCTGTTGCCTGAGCCTGAGCCGCCCGTTTGCTGGGCTGCCCCTCTCGCCTTACTGGCATTCCAAACCTGCCTCTTACACCCATAAAAACCCGCCCTGCAACCGCCATCATGCCCGTGGCGCACCACATGGTCCTCGCCTCAGGCGCCGTCGTCGCAGTGTCAGTGGCCGTGGCTACCTTTATCGCGATTTACGAGTCGCCAGAGCTGCGCCAGTACGCAGACGACGTTCGACGCCGCATCGCCATGGCCTTCTACTCGATGGGCGACGGCATCACTCCGCCGGCCAGGCAGCCCCGCTTCAACAGACCCGAGGACGCCGAGGGATTCTTCGAGTCCCGGCGTGGCCAAGGAGCTGAGCCCGGCGTCGATGCTGACGACGAAACCCGCCGCAGGCAGAGAGAAGAGCTCCTCTATTGGAACTCGATGCGGCTACAGCAGCAGGAGACCGAGAAAGAGAATCAGCAGCAAAACTCGTCTGACCCGCCGCCTCGGCCAGGTAAACTTCATCGTGGTTCTACCTTTGACGACTTCCTCAAGCCTGACACGACTGCCGAGCATGGTGCATACGTTTTCAATTCCGGTGCTGATCTTAGAGACTTTGGTGGTCTTCGCCGTCGTGGAGAAGGCGCCCGAGGATTCATGTCGCCAGCCTACTCCAATCCCTTCGCTGATGAGCACCACATTGATACCGATGAGATTCAAGAGGCCCAATTAGCCCGCCAACTTGCTCCGGAACAAAGCGAGATTATGTCAGACATTTACAGCGCAACTACTCGTGATGACCATGAAGAGCCTCGTTCCGTCACATTGGAAGCCGTCTCACCCGCGCCGTTGATTGATGTTGCTCAGCTGCCTGCCCCATCACAATCACCGCTGCCCCCCACCCTCGAGCGAGAGCTTGCAGAGAATGAGTTCATGTCCGCCGGCCAGGAAGATCGTCACGATGTTCATGCAACCATCCAGGCCTGGGCCCAGGAATCGAGCCGTGACTTTTACTCTCCCCTTCCCGTGACCCCTGTAGCACCAATGTCCGAGCCGGATATCATCTCCGAGGGAGAGCTTACTCCTACCGACTCCGTCTCCCTTGCTGGATCTGGTGAAGATATTGCCAATGATGCGCACTTTTCTGACCACGATGGAAGCGGGCGGTACATGGATGTGATGAGTGAGAGCGAGGGCATGGCCACTCCAGCTAGCTGGTCCGAGGTGGGTAGCGTCATCAGCGAGAACGACGGCCCAATGCACGCATAAGCGTAAAGTATAGCCTGGCCAATGCATTGTTGGGACTTGCCTACATATATAGAGGAGCCCAACCTTGGAGCTTTTACTTCCCTTGATGTTTATTATGATTTTTTGGGTATACATGGAATGGCGTTGAGAATTATGGGCGCTCAGGCAACATGATTAACAAAGACGTGACACTACTGCAGGTAGCCCCTCTATCGTTTTACGGGTGTGTACTCCATACATTCATCCCTTTACTGCTTTTGTATTTCAAGAAATATTTACCTGCCATGGCACCTAATGGCCGATATTTATACACATATATATATACAAATATTTTGGTGTATTATTGCGCTCTTTATTTACAAATGAAATACCATTTCATTCTCAGACAGTTCAAAGTAAAACCAAATCTATGAGTCTTTATACGCTCGTCGTATCTCTGTCATCTATATGATGCACATATTATTCTGTAATGAGCCCACCACCATATGGCTATAGTCGCTATTGTAATGATTGCGTGTACTCTGCAAACAGTTCTTCCACCTCTTGACCAAGAAGCTCCATCCAGAAATCGTGCGCGTGATACTTGTTTCCTCTCAACTTTTCGTTTATCCGGCAAACAGTACCGTGTCCAAAGCGCTGTTCCAGATACTCCAAGAAGTAAGCCGTGTGCTGATATCCAGCATCCCAGGTCTCTGTAATCTCTTGCTTCCAATGCGGAGGAGAAAGATTGCAGTGGAGGCGCACCCAGTCTGCGATGCCCTCAATGAGACCCCCTGGCGCAGCGCCGTGGCCGTTGTACTGGAAACAGTGGACGAGCTCGTGGGTTATCACACCGTCGATTTCTTCAGCAATGCGAGAGGGATTAATCTGGGCAATGTATGGTAGTGAGAAGTGAATCTCCTTGATGTTGTTGTCTGCACCAGAGCCGACGGTGTAGGCCACGCCAGGCATGTTCTCGAGTATGAGCGTCACTGAGCTGGTCGGTGGGACTGTCGTCTCTGGGTCAGAGGGCTTGTGATATAGGAGCTTGAGGAGATTCAGGGTGCCAGTAGTCAGGCTGTCGGTCGCGTTGACAGCGTTGAGGAAGCGCGTTGCTCCGGGGTGTTTGAGATCCTGGATTTGGAGCTGGAGAGCTGGTACCAAGAATCTCTCTTTGCTGACATCTTGGTCTTCCTCTAGATGGTTGCTTGTGCCGTTTATATGGACGTTGGGAGGGACTGGCGTAGGCTCTGGAAGTCGAACCATGGTGAATTATCTGTCGTCCAGGTCTGATCTGATATGACTGCTAATAGTCTATGAATTATTGAGGGGATGGATCAATGCCGGTGAATGAACGGCGACAGAAGAGATGGGCTAAGGACTGGCTAAATGCGGGTAAAGTTACAAATAACAGCGAAAAAAAAAAGCAGCAGTTCAGTGCTTCCAGCACCCAATCGAATGTCTTCTATAACATGAAATAAACAGCAATATCGTGTACCAGCCCAGCTGATCCTCTCTTTATCACGGCCAAGTTAATCCTGGGAGCTGAGCTCGCGGGGCAGGCAGCACAGCACCCAGTGGCCGCTTCGACGATGATGGCGGGGTAGGGGACCCTAGTCCTAGTCCTAAGGGTCTAAGGGTGCTAAGCCACGGCGCGACAGCCTTCTCCGTATCGACCACTTTGCTGTTCTCAGGGGCATAGCGCTACTGCATCCACTGTAACTTCCTAGTAAGTCCACTAAAAATCCCATGTGCAATGCCCAATTCCGACGCACAGACCTCTTGAGAATCCAAGCTCCCAGACCATCCAAGCCACACGTGGCGCACTTGCGACCGGGGCAACAGGCATTGGTCACGTCACGCCGCAATAAATCATCCACTCCTGATTATTTTCCTTTCTTTTGTTTTGGGCTGGGCTGGAAATGAAAACACAACACAAACTCCACACACACTATCTTGCCCCCCCCTCGCACCGGCGACAACATCAACACACGCGCCGCGCCTGCAAAATCGAGGACGATAAGAGCAGAAGCCGATAGAAAAAATAAGAAAGAGGAAGGGGAAGAAGAAAAGGGGAGGAAAGAAAAAAAAACTGAATTATTAATTCATTTGCTGCCCCTCCAAATGCAATATCGATTCTAAGCAAACCCGCGCATGCACTGTCTGAGACCTTGATATTTACGGAACGAGAGAAAAGAAAATAAACGCAGCGACGAAAAAAGGAAAAAGGAGGGAGACGATATAAGATTGGACGAAAGCCTAAAAATTAACCATCATTGCTGTGAGTAATAGAGCTCCCTACTCCGTTGTGCGCATGCCTGGTGCGCTGCTTTGCGACGAGTCTATTTGGCTGCATCGCACGGCGTTGGGTTGCTGTGAGCGCTTCTTTAGCCCACAGCTCTCACGACAGGCTTCCACACTTTGCGCAGCAGGAAGAGTTCTAACACAAGTGCGCCTCGTACAGCAGGAGATTCGCTCTCCCACCGAGCACCATGGCCGAAAAGCTTACCGACGACCAGGTCGCAAACCTGATGACCATCTTGCGAAGCGACAACATCCACTTCGACACCAAAGTCCAGTATGTCAATACAATCAAATCCGGCATCAAGCAGCACAACGTCCCCGAGACCTGTATCCCCCAGCTTTTCGAAGGCCTCCGGAGCGCCTCCGCCTCGCAGCATGTCGCGCTGGCTACCGCTGGCTTCACAGCACTCAATCACCTCTTTACGCGCATGTCGCGCCAGGAGCCCAAACATCTGGCTAAAGAGGCGGCGCGAACGCTCCCTCTTGTCGTGGAGAAGCTGGGGGATTCAAAGGATAAGCCTCGCGCATTGGCGATGCTGAGTCTCAACACGCTGTATACCGTTGCCCCCGCCGACGTAGAGCGCTCGATTCGAAATACAGCCATGGTGGGCAAAAATCCGAGAGCCAAGGAGGCGTCTATGCAGTGGCTTTTGGAGGTAGGCTTAGGTGCTGGGACTTGTTTTATGACTCAAATGGTGGACTAACTGCTCTCTAGACTCACCAGCAACACGGACTGCCGTTTCGAGGATATGTTCCAATACTGATGGATCTTCTGGAAGATGCGGACGGAATGGTCCGAGATACTGCTAAAAGCACCGTTATCGAACTCTTCAAGTAATATCTTGACCTCTCTTCCATCTTCTACCCCTCAATCCATGAATCGGGCTAACCCAGATGTCTAGGAATGCTCCTGGAGCTGCGAAAACCGATTTGAAAAAACAACTGAAGAACTTCAAGGTTCGACCTGCCATCGAGCAAGCCATCGTGAAAGCTCTTGTACCCACCGGTGCCCGCTCAGACGCCGTGCCAGATGTTGCGGCTCGACCTACACTATCAGCTCCTTCATCCTTTGCCGCGAGTGAGCGACCCACTACGCCCATGGTTGATCCTCTGGCCGAATCCGTTGAACCGCAATACGTTAATACCCATCGCGAATTGGACGACCTCTTTAGGGATATGGCTCCTTATTTTGAAGGAAAAGAATCTGAGCAGAATTGGATGAAGAGAGAGCAGAGCACTGTGACATTACGGAGGCTGGTGGCTGGCAATGCCCCGGCTGACTTTTTGGACACATTTGCCGCTGGTTTGAAGGTATTGCTAGACGGCATCATAAAGGCTGCTACCTCACTGCGTACAAGCTTGTCCAAAGAAGCCTGCAGTTTAGTCCAGGAAATTGCCAACACGTTCGGGCCCGCTATGGACCCTCTGGTCGAGCTTCTCATGCAAACGTTTATGAAATTGTCTGCCAATACCAAGAAGATTACCTCTCAGATGGCCAATTCTGTTATAGACGCCATCTTAAGCAAGGCCACATACACTCCTCGTCTCATGCAGCACATTTGGGGTGCAGTTCAAGACAAGAATGTTCAGCCTCGAACATACGCCGCTGGATGGTTAATAACAATAATAAGGAAGGAAGCTCATCACAAAAATCACATTGAACATTCTGGCGGTGTCGATTTGATAGAAAAGTGTATCAAGAAGTCTCTAAGTGATGCTAATCCTAGCGTCAGGGAAAAGATGAGAGCGACCTATTGGACATACTGGGGCGTATGGCCAGGAAGAGCAGACGCGTAAGTATTCCTTTCTCTTATTCCGGGTCCAAGAAGTTCATACTAACACGCAAATAGATTCATGGCAGACTTGGAACCGACTGCCCAAAAGCTGCTTCTCAGGGATCCAAATAATCCAAACGCTGGAAAGAAAGTAGAAGCACCGGCTGCTACATCCAGGTTGGGATCAGGATTCTCGAGGAGCGCCAATGCGGCCAGCAGCAAACCAAGTCTACGGGAGACTATGATGGCTCAAAAGAAGGCCGCGCTGAGCGCAAGGAGCATACCAAGCCGACCTGGCTCTGCTATGTCCACATTCTCTGCTGCCTCTTCTAATAACTCGAGTAGCCAACTTAGCACGGCGACCGCGTCGAAACGGCACCGAGCCGAGCCTGGTACAATTTCAGTCAACGCAGGTGGCATGTCCGTGGCGCCTATGCGGCCAGCCAAGAGGCGGCCAGAGGTAGCTCGCCCTGCAACGGCTGGTCCTTACTCTGTTCGAGACCAGCCGTCGTCCGTAGAGGCCCATAGCCCAGAGGGGCCCAAGTCCAAATTTGCATCCTCATCGTCATCAACATCATCGACCAGGCCCGAGAGGATCAGAGAGACTACGCCCCAAAGGCCATCATCACGGGCCCATCATGGGTCTCATGCAAGCGAGTCGAGTATTACATCCCCAACAACCATGCGGCCGACTGGAATACCATCGCCACGCGCTAGCCCAGCCAGACTTCGGCATTCTCAAACGATAATTCATACACTGAGCCCAACCAGAGCAACTGATGATCTCACATTGGTAGTGCCCACACTTTCTAGCATGCAGTCGGCTTCAGCAAGGTTAGAGTCGCCACCACAGCCATTGTTTGCCCGTGCCTCACCAACCCCTGTCCTCCCCGCTGAAATCCCTTTATCTCCTCGCACTGAGCTACCTACTCGGACATTGAGGGTATACGAAGACCCTTTTACCGACGACGAGCCAACTCCAAGACAGTCTCTTCCTTCTGCTCCTGTTTTGGAGGAGAGGACAATCAACGAAGATGCTGCCAACATTCAGAGGTCGACATTGCCACCTCTATCAGATGAGGTAGAGTTTCAGGAGAAGAACGGACAGAACGCCCGTCTCTTGGACAGCGGCATAAACAAAATTAGAGCCAAGACTCTGGAAGTCCACGGGTTCCGAAAGCTGCAATCTCTGATCCGAGATAGTAAAACTGTCTTCACTGATCAAAGATTCGAAGCCCTTCTGGTTGGCTTGTTCCAGTACTTGGAGGACCCTCTGGCTGATCTCCCCGCAGGCAAATCCCAGGATGTGAAGGCTCAAATTCTCACGACTATCAAGCTCTTGTTGAAAAAGGAGCGAAGGAACTTCCAGCCCCATGTTTCGCGAGGTCTCGAGTCCCTCCTCCAGACTCGCGGCTGCTACGATACCCGAGCCCATGTGGTGAGCGGCCTAGAGCTGTTGGCAGATGAGCTTGTTACCCTCAGTGACGGCTCCGAGACTGTCGTCGTGCTCACAAAGCGCCTGCAGTCCTGCAGTGACGCCACGACTGAAGGTTGCCGCACTCTTAGCATGGGCCTTCACGTCCTGAAAGAGATGCTAGCAAAGCGACCCGAGTACATCCCTACTCATAAGGAGCTCTTGCAGCTCACCAACCTGGCAGGCCGGTGTCTTGAGTCAGCCGATTCAGGCGTTCGCATGGACGCTGTCAAATTCTGCGTTGCTCTACATACTCGTGTTAGGGAGGCGGCTTTCTGGGAGGCCATGGCTGGAATCAAGGACGATCCTAAGAGCCTGATAACGTATTACATTGTCAAGAAGCAGCGTGAAGACGGGATGCATTCATGATTTTCTGATATTCGCCATTTTTCAGCCCTCCCTCCTCTTTTTTCTTCGCATTGCTTCTAAGAAAAAGAAAAGTTTTTGCAGTCGGATATTTTTTTTTTTTCCTTTTTGGAGACATGAAAGCGAATAGCGGAATACAAGACGACTTTTTCTCTGTTTTCCTGGTGAAGTTCTTTTCTTTTTCCCTGGAAGAAAAGCGACGTCTACGATATATTGATTGACTGGGCCTGACTTTTTTTTGGCGTGAATGAAATTCTCGGCGGCATGTTCTTCGTGCGTGTAGGCAGGAAACAAAAAAGGGGGGGGAGTAGTGAAAGGATGGACCTTTTTTTTTTTTTTTTCTTTTTCTTCTTCTTTTTCATTTCGTCTTATTCTATTTTATTGTGAACCAAAAATTCTTTTTCTCTTCTTTTTTTGATTATTCGAGACAAAACGTGTAACTTTTTTTTTTCGCTAATTCTGTTTTTCTCTTCTCTTCACTTTTTTTTTTAATGTTCTTTCCTGTGAAAAAGGCCCTTTTTGAACGGCCCTGGCGGTTTCGTATACATGTAGTTAGTCGATATTGTTACACATTTAGTAGGCAGGCACTTTTTTGATTTAGAAATTTCTTTGTAATGGAAGTATATACGTATTGCATACCTATCTTGTATCTCACCATCCATGATGTCTGTCTTAAGACAGCGAAGTTTATCTACTTCAAAATTATGAGCAAGTCACTAAAGTCAAGCAGGCATCTTGATCGCACAAAAGTCATCATAAATTTCATATTTTACTTCTTCTAATTGTTCTTCATCATGCTCGCCGACTCAAGCCAACCATCGCCCTCAACCATTTCAACTATATCATGCCCGCCCGCCTGCTGCTCAGTTCCAAATATATATATAAAAAAAAACGTAGCTATATAATATGATGGATGGAGAAAACGAAATAGAAGAGAGAGAACAAAAGCCATTCATAGCCATCTTCTTTATCTTCCAACGTTCAACTCCTCTCAATGATGTGGACAACAACAACAACACGGCCCAAAAAGGGCAAGGGACTTCAAAAAATCGTGAGCTCAAGCAGAAAAACCAAAGATCAACCTGTGATCAAGCCATACCAAGCCAGCTCAAATAAACAGTGAGATACATCGACTTCATGCCGCCCAAAAAAAAAAAAAAAAAAAGGGAGGGTAAATGTAAAACAAAAAGCCCCTATGAGCATCTTAAAAAAGAAGCTCCGAGTTCTAAGAAAAGAGAGACAAGACTGTTCAAACACTGTCATCCAGCTTTGCCTCCAGGAAAGAAAAAAGTAAAAAGTAAAAAACCTCGTCCTTGATCAAGCCAGTAGAAAAGGAATTGACATTACTTTTTGGCCAAGCACAAAACGCCGTGGATTTTGTCTCGCTAAAACAGACAAAATTGAAAGCAAGGGGGACCGAATCATGACGACGAACCGCCAGTGTAACCGTGAGCGCATAATAACATAAACATCTAGCCAATGAGGGCTTGACAGCCCATGTCGTAGCCAAATAAATGCAAAGGATGCTTATTCCTCTTGGAAGATCTGGTTAGTATTTTCAATGACAAATTGCACCGCGAGGTTCTTTGCATGCATATCAGTCATTTCACGCTCAATGCTCAGATCTCGCATAATGGTTGGCGCAAACACGACAGCCAAGTTTTTAGGCGACATCTGTCACAATTGTTAGAATTAGCGGTTATTAAGAGAAAGATGAAAAGGCAAATAGACTAACCAAGTTTTCAGGCTCTCTAATTGCCACACGGTGAAGGTGGAACATGAGGAACTCTAGACAGTCTCGGTGGGCTGGAGGCATCGAAGTAAAGACTTTGTGTAAGTGGGAGCAGCGTTCAGCTTCGTCGGTAATGGCTAAATAAGAGTTAGAAAACATCCAAAACCACTATATCACGAAGATGAAGGGGAGCTTACCATTAGACTCTAGCACTCGCTCATAGACATCGAATGTGAGTAGCGGGTTCGGCAGCTTTCGGAAATACTGCTTCAAGACGCTCGTGACAGCGGTAATATCCAGGTCAGGGTCAGAAATGTCGTAGTTCTCGCTCTTGTCAAAACCCTCTTTGATCATATTGATTTGAGAATTGCCACCCGTCTTTCGGTAGATACCCTCCTGGTCCATGCCTCTCAGCTCAACCTCCTCGATGCATCGAGTCACCACGCTAGGAATTTGACGATGCTCAAACTCGCATCGATCTGTAAGCTCAGATCCGAATAGGGTTGATGCTGGTTCTGGGGCTGCTTGTGCGACTACAATATTGGACGGGGTTGCCAATCCAGTCTTCGCATTTGCATTCTTCTTACCAAAGAAGCCAAATTGTTGCTGGTGCTGCTTTCCGGCCTGAGCGTTGGGCGTCGACGAGTTGGAAGAGTCTCCTTGAGCGACAGTCATGTTGTACGGAAGTCCAATGCCATCAGCTGCCAGGCCTTGCTGCTGCATCCTCTCGCGATCGTTCTGGAAAGCAACAACGGCACGTCCCACGCCCTTGGTGATGTTTTGTGCCATGGTCTTGGATCCCTTCTTCCAGTTGAATTTCTTGACTTGGCCCTTCCTGACTTGGACTACGGTAGGTCCGTGCTCAACAATGAGAGCCGGGTCCTCATCGCCAATAAGAGTCGTACCGGTTGCGACGCTTGCTGAGTCAAGATTGATGGATGAAGTGCCCTTGTGTTGGCCATAGATGCCCAAGCCGTTGGACTTGCCATCCGAACTAATCTGAGATTTGAAGCGTTCTTGGATCTGGTGTGTGAGATCGTTGTTCATGTCCGCAAGCTGAGCGTTCTTCGACGACAGTTGCTCAAATTCCATAAGAGCGCGGTCTCTGTCGGCCACGGCTTGGCTCTTCTCTTCAACGAGCTGATCGCGTTCTTCATGCAGGCGCTCAATCTCTTCAGTAAAGGTTCTCTTAACCTGCTCAAGTTTCTGGACAAATTCCTTAATGGCAGATTCCTCTAGCTCCCGGGGATCAATAGGGGTCTGTGTGTCTTTTGCGCGCTCCACATAACCTGCCAGGACCTCAAGCTGTCGAATCATAATCTCAGTCTGAGTATCCAATACGGAAACAGTCTTTCTCTTCTCAATAAGCTTCTGATTGAGATTAAGAAGATCTTTCTCGGCACCGACGTGCTTCTCCAATTCAGCGACTCGCTGTTCAGAGGATCGAAGTTGCTGCTTGAGGACCAAGGCAGCGGTATCTGCAGCCGAAACCGAAATTGAAACAGGGCTTCCTGACTCTTGTGCCTGGCCATTCAGATCGTCTTGCGTCTTGGGCCAGCGAGGCGAAATAGCCCCACGAGCTGTCTCGCTGATGCTCCTCGTGTGAGTGCCTCGGGTTGGTGGGGTTTGAGTAGATTCAGCGCTGCTTGTGCGTCCGTGTCGAACGGCGTTAGAGACACGCCTGAGGATAGAAGACGCTCCCTCGTCGGCACCGAGTATCCTAGCCATGTCCTCATCCATGGTGAAATCTGCGCCGCCGCTCCACCTAGGAAGTTTCGGCGAAACGGGCTCACCTTGAGAGCTCTTAGATGCTGCTTCTTTGGGTGGAGTTGGGGCCGCGGTGGTTGGAGGAAGAGGGGCTGCTCGGGGCTGCATGTAAGTATCAGTCAATCCTTTGTCGGTTGCACCAGATCTAGAGGGTGGGCTCTGGCGGGGAGTTGCCGTAGCAGGAGTGACATCTTCAGAGGCGAAAGATTTGCCCTGGGTCGTAATTGGACTTCCATTGGCTAAAACATGATTTTGTTAGCAAAAGGGAACGTGAATTCATCGCGTTGGGTGCATAAAAGGAGGGGAATACCAGGACGGGTAGATGCCGCTGGGACCTCTTTTCGCGGAATGCTCTTGACACTGTCAGAGCGGGGTCCAATCTTGACATTCGAATCACCATCATCTTGTGCCTTGGAATCGTAAGATGATCGCGACCCGGGAGTGTTGTCCACTGCTTTGCGTGGTTCAGCCTGCGATGTGCTGTCTTTGCGCGGGGTGCTAGTACCTGTCCGATTAGCAGTACCGTCCTGCTGCTGGGGGACGGACTGCGAACTGTCGCTCCGCGACTCAGTAGGCCTTCTTTTCTTCGTGGCCTCGTCAGATGCTTTGGTCTGGCTCTGTTCTGATTTCGGGGAAGAACGGGAAGACTTTGCCTGTGAGGTTTCGTGGTCTGACTGCTGACGAGATGAGGCAGCAGAGGAAGAAGCGGCAGCAGCAGCAGCAGCAGCACCCATGAAAGCGATGTGAGTAGCAGAAGAATGTGAATCGACCCGCTTGTCGGACATGGTCGGCCGGCGGTCCTTCTTCGCAGCCTCACCAGTACTCTCGGAGGATGGCTTTTGTGCTCCATTTGGTGATGAACCCGTATCGAGAGCCACGGATATCATGAAGCCGTCACCGCCATCGCCGTTGCTAGACGTAATAGTCGAGTTACGATTTCGTCGATATGTGGTTGAAGGGAGGCCAAGCCCGTCTTTGGCAGCATCAGCCTCGCGCTCCGCTTTGCCTCGGGCTGACGACTCATTGTGCCTGTGGCCAGTACGCGGCCGTGGTGATAGCTCCGTGGGCCCATCGGGATCGACGCGGTCGTTTGAGAAGGCACCGTTAGGAATGACGCCGGGTGGGAGGGCTGGAAGAGACTTTTCTGGCACCACGGGCGGCTGTTCTTTCTCCCTAGCTTTAGCTGCCGCCGCGGCTTTGGATTTCTTTCTTCTCCTAGCCATCAATGTCTCATAGCAGTCCATGCAAAAAATGCCCTGGGACGTTCTGGCATAGCGCAGGTTTTCGATCTTGCGCTTGCAGTTTCGGCAGCGAAAGCAGGTTGAGCAAAATGCCTGGTCTCCTGTTAAGATAGCTAGGTCCTCGATTTTGTTGCCACAGGCGGTACAGCTGTATGTGCAGTTGTTGCAGATGAGGGAGCCGTCACCGAGCAAGAGAAGGTTGGCGTCGGAGTCGAGGAGGGATCCGCAAGAGGTGCATCGAAAACAATCGAGATGCCACCGGTTGCCAGCTGGCAAGACATGATGTTAGCCCATATGCATGTTAAGCGAAATAAATAGTTTAGTGTTGCGTGCTGAGCTCTGTGTGGCGGTCAGGAGTAATGATGAAGGTCTCGTCGGGATTCAACAGAGCGGTATTGCGCTCAGGCAAATCAATGCACTTACCCAGTTCGAAAGCTTTCCCTTCTTCGAGGATCTAAAGGGCAAACACCGTTAGTCGAAGCCACAGGCCAGGAGATGTTCCGCAGTGCGGGTGGTATTACAAACCTCACCACAGCCCTTACAGGGGAAGGCATCGTCGGCCTCCATAGGGGTCTCCAGATACTCGTCCACTATTGTTGAAGACATGGTGGGCTAGAGATGAAGAGAGGAATTCGAAAAGGGTGAGATATGGTGCAGGATAAGATATGTCGAGGCGTCGATATATATGTATTTATATCTATACGCATATGCATGTATATAGCTTTGCAGCCGGTGCGGTGTCCGATATCTCGTCAGCAAGCCCTGGGGAGCTGGTTCGTTGGATGAGGCGGGCAGGGTTGAGCTATGGCCTGTGTAGGGCAGTCATGGACGGCGATGCAGAGCAAGCAAGCCGTTCGAGTCGTTATGCTCAGTCTCGAGGCAGCCGCAGAGCAGCGAGAGTCTGGCGCAGGTGCTCGCGCAGCAAAGGAGGCTTCTGGCGAAGTCGGGCCAAGTTGCGGACGGCTGGGGCCGGTGCTACACAAAGCAATGCAGCGGTCGTTGCTCCAAGACAAGGGGGCCACGAGTCGAGTCGAGTCGGGTCGAGCGCAAGGCACCACGGCGGGAGCAGCGAAGCGTCTGATGTCGAGTCGACGGCGCAACAAGAGGATCGATCGAGAGGAGAAAATGGCGGAGGAGAAAATGGCAACGAGCTGGAGATGGGGAGTGGGAGAGAAGGCGGCCAAAATGCCTGTAGAAGCAGGTACCAGGGACTGGCCACGCCAAAGGAGCCCCCCCATGGTCCCCTAAAACAGGCACGGCGAGCACGCTGACAGGGAGCTGCCGGTACAAGTTTGCGCCGCTGCGTGTTAGGCTGCGAGGTACCTAAATTTAGCTGGTGCAGATTCAAGACCAAAGGGCTCTTTAGCACGCTGTTAGCGTCAAGCCGGATGATGCACTTTGCTAGGCGGCTTGAAGAAGACTGTAGATTTGTGGTGATGCTGCGAGGCGAAAAAAAGAGCGGTATTACGCGAGAAGTTTGTTTTCGTGTTCTTTGTTTTTGAGGTTTGCTTATTCATGGTGGGATTGGGCAAGGTCGTTCTGTTCGCTGTGTCTTATATTTTTTTTTTCTTTCCTTTTTTTTCGCTATAAAAATTGACGGGCTGCTTGGAATGGAATAATATACAAGTAAAGCTTGATGTAGATGCCAGAGACGCATCTCCAGCCGTGGCAGGTACCTCTGCAAGCCACCCCCTCAAGTACCGATTTGAGCTGAGATGGCAAAAGGTACATGGCTTGATATCCAGATTCTGCAACGTCCAGTACCCATCCAAACTCGACCGCCTGATGCCAGCGTACATGCAGCCGCCAAAGCTGCCTACAGCGAGGCAGGTAGCTCTACTCCATACTTGGCATCAACTAGCTAAAAGCAATCCTGGACGCAGTATTAGGGAGCTGGTCGCACTACGGGGTGCTTGGTGCACGTTAGTAGGTACCTTATATGTGCTGGCGCCTGCACACGAACCACTGTGGGACTCTTTCATCCAGGGGACGTGGCGCAGTTGTCCAACTACAGAAGTCGAAGAAGGTCAGGGGCTGTTCTCCAGAACCACTGCGAAAAAAATATCCGCAAGGAGAGGCGGGCTGCTCCCTTTTTTTCCCTTTTCCTTGTTTCTCCAAAGCACGCAGAACAAACCGGGATCCGGCTGAAACACGAAACTTTAGATGTACAGGTACATGGACTGCTAGTGTTTGTGGCACGTTTTCCAGCCCTTCAACCTGGGCTTCCGCCTACTTGTAATTCAAGGCGCCTGCTCTTCCGTATATCAACTCCTCACAGCTCGAGCACCACTTAGTACCATCCATTGTCTTGATTGCTCGTAAATACAGATGATATGAGCTTCGCCCTTTAGTCATCGTCTACGGGTTTGAAATGAAGGGGAGCCACTGGTCCCTCTTCTAAGCCCTCTCGTCTTTGGCTTTGGGAGCCGCTTAGCCGCGTCTAAACATCTACTGGCGGCGCCAAGAAGGCCAGCGCTGGCTTCTACTGTAAGCTCCAGCGGGTGTACGTCTGAGGGGATCGACCGCGTGTCGAATGTTGCCCTCACATGATTGTCAGAACGCAGCCAAACTGGAGGTGCTTCCGCGGGCTCCGTAACGGAGAGATCTGTAGATGCTGAAACCAAGTTGATGCAGTTCAATACCCTGCACAGTGCTTGCACAGTATCCGTGCCACGCCGCAGAAATCTAGAATCAGGATTCAGCACTCCGCCATGTGTTACAGCATGATTTCCATGTTGTTCACCTTATTCAGCTGACTACCTCGCATATGTATAACACAGAGTGTGAAGTAGCAGGTACATATATATAGCATGGAGGCAGATGGTTATACTATCAGACTATAAGTACTCTCTACCGATCACAAATTCCCACAATCTGCAGCGGAGCAAGCCATCAATAGACGGTCTGCAAGTCGTATGCAGGCAACGTAGGACGAAGACTTTTTGGAGAGAAATCGCCACCGATGGAGCACAATGTATGGTGAGATTCGATGTACATACACTATCAAGGACCGCAAATAACGCCCGTGGTCTTATAAATTGCCCTGGAGCCGCGAACTGGCCTCTTTGCTAGCTTATAACCAGCACGTAGTCCATGGTAATAGAGAGCAAGAGTGTGCGAACTAGACAGTGCGGCGTGCTATCAGCTGATACTATGGACGGCAACAAACAGGGGTAATCCCACCGCCAAAACACCTCGTGGGGATATGGATTCGACTGATTCCACACACGCCTTGACTCGGGTGCCGTCTTCTACGTAGCCGCCTGTATATCGGCGTTTTCCCGTTTCATCTATTGCGTCTCAACACTTTATTCCCATAATTATCTTCGATCAAGTCTTTGCGCGTCGCCACACGCTATAATACTCATGTATGTATTAGATGACATTCCAGAATAAAATTGCCCAAAACTCGCAGGCGTTAGTCAGCTCTGTTTCACAGCATGACTTTGACCCCCTCTCCACTTGGGCCGCTGTTTCACCTTGATTGAGCCCTTTACAGCTCTAGTACGAAACAGGATGTGACAGCCTGTGAGTTTCGAGACGGGATTGGCTCTTTGGACTTTAATGAGGGTGAGTTGTTGGTTCCGAGTGCAAAGTACGCCGAAATGAACACCAGGCCTTACTCCTCCGCATCGTCCATCAACAAATGACATTGAGTTATCTCTATTGCACTAAAATCTGCTTATGACTCCGTGGATGGCTGCTTTCCTTCATCTTGCTAGTCCGGATTGCTTCGCATGAGAGAGACTCAAGCATCAATCAATTTTCTGTAATTATCCCTCCCTCCCTTTAATTCGCCTGGTCCATCATTCAACACTACATGTACCTATATCAGTATGCCTCACGCTCACCAAACATGGCAGTCTGCTCCGTTGGATGAACCGAGCTGCACATCGCCCAACACGCACTTGATGCATCATGTAAATGGCTGAGCCCCATCAGCTTCCCGATTCGTATCACGTCGCAACCCAGTTTATCATAACCTAGTTCAGTCTACGGCCAACAATTTGCGAGCCGCTATTGCGAGCTCAATCCTGCTTTCATATTACCATTTATCCATGATGCGTGCTACTTCATACTCGTGCGTACAAGAATATTCAAATTCTTTCACTTCTTCTTTTTCAATATAATTTCACAGACTACTGCTACCACAATCTCAACCCGCACAGCAGCTGCGACTTTACCCATGGCATCTGATCACCCAACCCCGGTCCAGCCGTCGATCTGCCGCAAAAGCCCTGTTGCTAGTCGAGCTGCTGTTATGAAGTACTACCCCCAATAGGCAGCTGGCGCCTTTATTGCTCTACTCAATGTTTCAATTGTGCGGATAAGAATTGGTCTTCATTATGCCGTACTCGTAGCACAAGATTCATTGTTTCTTCACATCAGCCTTTGGCTGAATTCAGCTGAGATTTCCCCGTGTCACTGAATTCGCTCCTTGTGTAATTTCCTCAGCCCTTTGTATCTCGCGAT
Organism: Trichoderma asperellum; assembly: GCF_020647865.1. NCBI lineage: Eukaryota > Fungi > Ascomycota > Sordariomycetes > Hypocreales > Hypocreaceae > Trichoderma > Trichoderma asperellum. The sequence goes on along the minus strand of NC_089415.1, from coordinate 3,355,994 downwards.
TATCTGCCATGCGTTCTATATGAGTTTGGCCGAACCTACATTCTCCTCAGGTTAGGTTCAACCTAAGCTCCTAGAGCCTGTCTGGCCAAAAACAAATCGGACAAGTCTGTTTCAACTTAACCTAAATATCACATGGTATTCAATCTTTATGGTTATCAAATTCTTCATTGCAATATGCTCCATTATTAGGCACTATACCATGAGGCCGGTCCATGTAGATACGCCTCGAAACCGCAAAGCCCAACATGCCAAGGTATCGTAACAAAAGTATAAATATGCAAAAAAAAACCAAGGCTCTGCAGCCTATTTTTCACCAACAAGCTTCTTAACCTTTTCCAATAACAATGAACTCTCTCTTCCCAGCTTCTTCTTGCCATCCTTATCCCTGGTCTTCGCCATGGCCTTCTTAAACCTCTCTCGCTCAGCCCGCTTCTGCGCGCGCTCCTCCATTCGTTCTTCAAACTCTCTCCTCTTCATCTCTGCCTCTTCGCGGCGCTCTGCAGCTTTCTTCAGCTGCTTGTCGTAGTATCCAGGGCGCCGAGTTCTCCGCCGCTGACCATCACTAAAGCCAGCCTTCTTCTCGGGATCGGCTCCGACCTGTGCCATTTCTTCATCCTTCAGCATGAGCTGTCTGGTGGGATGAATCTGTTCTCCCTCTTCTCCCTCCTCGCCCTTGGCATCTCCTTGAGACGGCTTCACCTCATCTTCACCATCATGACCCTCACTGTCGCCATGGCTCGGACGGGCCTTGGCTTCGGCAGCCTTCTGGTCAGCAGCCTTAATCTTTGCATACTCCTTTTTGACTTTGGCTCTGTGAATTAAATCACGCTTTAATTTATCGACTGCAGGTAAGATATTGTAAGTTTCGTTGCTTAAGTTTTAGGCACATGATTCATGTGAGGCGCAGGGAAAATTTTCTGACAAGGGGTGAAAAAATAAAAATGTTACCTTTGCGACGCCATGGCCCGTCTGGCAAATTCTCAGGCCCAACTCTGAAGCCGTGCTTCTTCTTTGTGACCTCAGATGAGGTATCTGCGCCTTCCGGCGTCTTTTTGGAGCCCATTTAGACCGGCCAAGATGAGTCGAGGATATCTTGATATTTTTTCAGCACTCTCAGAGAGCAAAAGTGAGATGGCCGGTGAGGCGTGAGGTGAGCGAAAGCAGCCTAGCCCCTTTAGTGTTGGTCAGTGGGGTGAGTGCAAGGTCAGCGGTTATGGCCCCTCACAGGTGAGCACTGAAAGACACGCCGGCACAGCGCCTTGCCCAGCACTTTCAGCGGCATTGCCGCGTGAGTGGGGTTCTGAAGCCCGCTGGCAGGCGGTTCCACGGATGCACAATCCGGGCTACTGCTGGCCGATATTAATGGATTACTGCAGTGGCGGGCGCCAGCTGAAGGCGAGCTGTCAAGGTGAGAGGTAATCAATGATAGGTAAACGAGTATTGGTAGTGCTATGAGCACATTTGATATCGGGTAAAAGGGAAAGGCCTGTAATATGAGCTCTTTTTTTTAAAAGAAAGAGTAATGCCATATTTAGTTTCTAAAGCACGCGGTGGACATCATTCAATGATACGTGACTGCATGCATCTACATGCTGCCTTTATCAGTGCCCCTTTGGGTGCTAATGCGGCACACCTACAGCGCTCACATGCATCCCCGACCCGCCTATGGCGCTGGCGCACACTCCACTGCGCGCGCTATCCGACTCCCCGTGAATAGCGTGATGTGCGCTATCGGCATGGCACGGGTGGTTATCGCACTGATCTTTGGGCACCGACGTAATGTTTGCGTGATTCACCGCCCAGCGCCACCCCGGCAGTAACAGCCCATACGCCTGTGCATTCAGCTGGGCTGGCTTCTACTCCATACTTGTATTGTTCTAATGTTATTATTGTTCCAACGCCATTCCCGTAAAGCAACGTTGTTTCTACCCTTGTCCCTCAGTGCTCTTCTCCTTGTACTCCTGCAGCCGCGCTTGCAACCGACGTGCAGAAGCGAAACAGACGCCTCCCCGTAAGGTGGCTCTACAAACCAGGACAGCGTCCCGCTTGGATGAACCGCCTGGCCCATTTATCTGCAAACAGATCGGCTCCGATGGTGACGATTTCGGCGGCGGCTGTTCATCACCTTGGTGGCTGAACATTTTTACGAGCCTTCTTTTTCCATGATCCGGTTCTTTTGCGCTGCGTCAGAACATCTCGCCTTAAAATCGTTCTCAAATGCCCATCTTTCAGGACGATATCGACAATGTGCCGCCAGCCTCCAGCCCATCCGGGTCCATAAGTATCGGGCCAGCAGGGTCGAGGAGTCGTCGCTTTTCCGAGGAAAGTCTGCGGCTCGAGCTATGTGAAGGGCCAGTTCCCGATAGCCCTGAGGCTCGTCCGTCGATACCTAAGAGCGATGAGGAGACCAGGATATCGGATAGAGCCGAGCTGATACAGAGGTTGAAACGGGGAGAGAGCCCGACTTGGGTTCCTAACAGACATGTAGGCCCAAGCTACTTCCTCTCTGGACATTTTCTTCTATTTTTTTCATCGTCTTTACTAACCTAGGCACCTAGCTCGAAACAATCCTCCAACAAAGTAAATCAAACGGTCAAGAAGATCAGGCCCAGCCGTCTCCCGAATCTCCGAGTCTCCTACCACCAGCACCAATTACACCAGAGAAGAATAAGTCGTCAGAGTCATTCGACGAGAGATTACGAGATGGACTTAGTATTGAACGGCCGAGATCAGCCTTACATAGCGGCGATTTCACAAGCGACGGTTCAGCATCCGAGAGCGGACAGCTCAGTGACTCGGGAAGGGAGAACGGCGAGGAACGGGTACCACCTGAGCGTGCCTGGTTTCCAACATCGCCGCCGAGAGGCTTTACACCGTTTTCATATGGTGGCAGAGCCCAGCTGATAGAAAATAATACCATCGATGGCTTCAAATCTGATTCATCTTTACTGTCGACATCGCTGTCTAGCTTCGTATATCAGCCGCCGACTAGTCCTCTCGCACAGTCTGAGACGAATGAAGACATTGATTTATCCGTGCCGTCTGAATTTCCATCCACCACCTTTAACTCTGCAAGGCGACATACTCTCACCTCTAGCCATTCTACACCATTCTTTTCGCCTTCTCCTTCAAGGTCCCGGCTGCAGTCTCGCCTTTCGTCACGACAAGGCGCCTTACCATATCAAGCTCACCAGCCTCGCCGCTCCTTAACATCTGCTCCCACTTTTTCCCACGGTCATCACCACTTCCTCACTCCTCAGACACCAGCATTTCTACGGTCGCGACGACAGTCTTTTGGCTCAGATGCCGCTTCGCCAATCCAACATGCTTCCATGGTCGGGTCCTACGAAGAAAGCATTCTTCGTGGCCGTATGTCGACAACACCATCGCAGCCATTCGAATTCCTGGCCCAGATTGGCGTATTGGGAAAAGGTAACTGCAAGCCGAGTCTTCGATGCCCACGACATGTGACACTCCCTTTCCCGGCTGTGTACTATAGATACAGTAGCACTCCGCAGGGAGGGTCGCCTCTTGAAGACGGCCCAAGCCCGTATGTTGGCCTGATTGATTTGGAGAATGGCCTTTCTAACCCTGAGGAGGAGTCAAGGTCGCGGAAGAAGGCCCAAAGTCGGTATAGTGACCGAAAGCAGCAGGCCAGCAACGAAACCACCAGGTTGGATGGAGAAGGCGTTGAAGTAGATCGGGAACGATCCAAGGCGACCGGGCCCAGGCGCCCGTCTGGGTCTGCGAGAGCACCTCCGGGAGGAAGCTATAGAATCCCTGAAACTGGCCAGATCCAGATCATTATCAAGAATCAAAACAAAACAGCTGTCAAACTCTTTCTTGTGCCTTATGACTTGACTGGCATGACGCCAGGGACGAAAACATTCATCCGCCAGCGCAGTTATTCTGCTGGCCCTATAATCGATAATGTGCCCAACATGCCCAAAGCGGACATGGACCGCCCCATTCTCAGATATCTCATTCATCTGCATATTTGCTCTCCTAGCAAGGGACGCTTCTACTTGTACAAAAGCATTCGCATCGTTTTTGCAAACCGGGTGCCTGATGGGAAAGAAAAGCTACGCAACGAAACTACGCTGCCTGAACCGCGGTTCTCTCCGTATAAGCCCATCAGGGCGATGAACCATGCGTTTTCGAGTCACGGCGGCGGCGCCGGAGCCAGGCTGATCAACGAGAAGGCTCTGCGGCGGCGCAGCATGGGCATATTCATGACCAGCAAGACACCAACATTTGACAGCATGGACGGCATTGCGTCGTCGCCTGACCACATGACCATGATAGCTCCGTCGCACAGCTTTAGTCGCGGCAGTGTCACTCCCGTAGATTGGGTGCCACAGCTCCATCCACAGTCAGACACCACAGATAGCGGCGACAATAATGATGGATCCATTGGTACCCCAATGGGACTCGGCCCACTAGGCGCTCTGTCTTCACAGGCCAAGAGCTGCCTGACTTCTCAAGATTCAGATGGTTCCGGCATTTGGGGCCCAGCACAATACGAGAAGCTAGACAAAGACGATGCTCGTTATGGCGGGAAAACTTTTTATCGTACAGCGGTCGGTAGCTCCTCCGGGAACGCTCCTGAAAGCTTGCTCTCTCAGCGCTTGCGTAGCCTGGGTGTCAAGCCTCAACAGAAGACTGAGCCAGCTGAGTGATGAGAATACATATATTATTCTATTACACATATGTTTATGAGCGCTATTTTCACATGCACGTTTCTCTTTTTCATTCTCTTTTCGTCTTTGACTTCATTATTACCACTACATACCCACGTCTCGTTCTGGCGTTTTTGGATATTGGAAACATAGAACACAGTGTTTAAATACTATTCAAAACTCTTTTCAATTACATTTCTCTATCTATCTCTTTTTAACATATATCACAAAATCCGGATCACCATCATTCGTCTTTTCGATTTCCTCTTCCAATAATTGACGAAATCACTTCTAGGTAAACACTTTTAAAAGTATTACGCACGCCCAGAATGCAGTGCATCTAACTTATAAGACACAATGATGTGCCTCGCCATTCGATGCGCAAAGATTACAAGCTTGTCAAGATCACAGCTGGGGAAAAAAAGTGAGAAACTGGAGAAATGAACGGGAAAAAAAAAAAAGAATAAAAATTGTGACATGTATTTAGCCTCGTGAATAGCTAAGTGAAGATGGGTTATATCAAATATCCATCTTTTATAAACCGCCTCACTCTCATCTCTAACTCTCAGCACACCACCAACCTCAAGTAAACCATCAGCCTTCGTTCAAGTAATCACATATGTCTCCTTTCCAAACCTTCACAATGTAGTGAAATTGAAACCATATAAAAAAAAATCAAAAACTCCTGATGGCCCAAAACAAAGAGGGAGGCCTCAATCCTCCCACACAGCCATCTTCGCCTTGTCTGCCTCCGTCTTTCTCCTCTCCTCCTCCGCCTTGGCTTCCTCCCTCCTCTTCTTCTCCTGCTCCCTCACAGACCGCTGATACGCCCTCTGCTCTTCCGTCTGCCTGGGCGCCTTCATGCCCAGGCCCGCCGCGATCAGGCGCCTCGCCACCGCGTCCGTCTTCTCGGGCCTCCTTGCGGGAGGCGTGCCGCTGCCGCTGCCTGTGCCGGATGCCGACGTCGCCAATGGGCTCTGGCTCTGGCTGGTTAGGGATGCCCACTCGTGGGGGATTCATAGCCCAGCGGCGAGGCGGGTGTTGGGGGAGGGACCGCTGGCGTTGCCAGCGATGATGGCGTTGACGTTCCTGCGTCCACTTCTTCTTCTTCTTCTATCTCTTCCCCCTTTGCTGCTGCTTCTTCATCGGATACATCTTCGTCCTCCCATGAGTCTGCGACGGGCTCTTTGGCCTTTTTGGATGCTGTTGGTTTTTTGCCGGAGCTGATGCTGAGTTTTGAAATGGTGGAGGCGATGTCGTCTTTTCCTTTTTGTGATGATGATGCCATGGTGAGTGAATGAGTGGGCTGAGCTGAGCTGAGCTGAGCTGAGCTGAACAGTGTGTAGTAACGTTGGGGACAATATTGAGATACGGGATCTGAGGTGATTACTATGACAGGTAAAATCGAGCCGGGCTATATCCCATAAGCTGTCCTTTTATAGATCGTTCAGGTCGTTGATTGAAGTTTTTGTTATTTTGTTTATTTACATATGACAATGTGAGTGGCGTTTACTGGATGAATTTGGAAGTGACGAGGTTTGAAAGCCATGAAGCTACACAAGCTTCACTTAGCTTATTGGAGAGCTGGGTGGGATGTTCCACCAGCTGATGGTGTCACGTGCCCCACTCTATAATAGTCTCTATACAGGTTCACGCCTTAACCTAAAGTAACGTCAATTGCTACAAGAGGGGCTTGCATTGCTCGAAGCTGATGCAAAGTTGTTTGAATCGAGTTGGATTTAAATAGCCAAGTATAAGTGATAGGGTTTAAGTGTTCAATGTATCTTATAAGTGCTGGCTTATTTGATATACACAATTTTCAGCTATCAGGCAGACCAGCCATTGATACTAACGTATATACTCCCCCTCTTCCAACATCGCCATGCTATAAATGTGAAATTATGTTCCAAACCTCTTAAACCACGCTCCATACAGCAGCAGGTAGTAGCGTATGGCCACTCAGCTCAGCTGATGCTGGCAAAGGGATATCCCCCCCCCCCAAACGAATCCCATCCCTTTCAAAGAGCATCACTCATCTAGCCATCGGATATCAGCATAAAGCAGTACAGTCTATCTCATATCGCCATTGACCCTGAACTCGCTGCTTCTCAAATCCCACAAGATTGTAAGCTGAAGCCATCATATCAGGCGACATCATAGAATGATGGCTCTCTCTCAGGTGAGCCATCATCTCATATCCATCCATCCATCCACATCTCACCCAATAATCGGCAGCGGCCGTCCATTCTTCATCAGAACAACCTCATCTTCCTCCCCCCCACCAGCGCTCCTCTTCAACGCAACATCAATCCCCTCCAGCCCTTCCTCCTCCGCCCTCTGATTCCACTGCATCTGCTTCATCCGTCCATCCCCAGTACAGCAAAAGTACGCCATCGGAGAACGGCTCCGGGTAAGGGCATCTCTCACGCCCCCTGTCGTCTGCCTCTCCGCCACCAACAGCCCCAGCACCCCCGATCCTCGCCATCCGGGCGGCGCGCCGACAAACGTCCCTTCCAGCTCTCTGACGAAATTCGGGCCTATCCTAGATCCCGCCTTGCATTGCACCAGAACCCTGAGCGTCTTTGATGTCGACGGGATGGTCCACTCTCCTAAAAGGTCGATGCCAAAGTCTGATGCGCCGCCGACTCTCTTCAGGGAGAAGCCATAGCGGGCGAGACGCTCGGCCACGAGATATTCGTAGCGGGTGCCGGTGAATGTGGTGGATGTTTCGTCCAGGCCAGTGCGTTTCGCGTAGGCTAGGAATGAAGCGAGATCTGAGTGCTGTGCTGCGTCGAGGGCTTTTGCTGATGTCGACTTGCGGCGTGGACTTGCACTTGCAAACTCGCGGGCAGTGATGCGGAGTGTATCGGCTATAGGACGGTTCCAGTTACTGTGTGTGGTGCCGAGCTTGATGCTCCAGCGTAGCATTGTCTAGCTGAATAATAAAGAGATATTGACAGTTATACAATGATTGCGTCAAAATACCGGCTCTATCGTATGGGAGTCTGTGATATGGGCCATGTGTGAAAGACTGTATTCATATTCACTAAGCGGGGCACATCCCACTAATACCGTGTACCGAAATATTGTTGGAATCCCCTCAGCCATCGACTTCAATATGTAGAGCAGTGCAATGCAAATCCAAGAGAAGCATTGAGCCTGTCAATTACGATGATGTACTGTGTCAATATCAAAATACACATCCCCATAGCATTATTAATAATCGAGGGTTTATGAGGATATATACAGTGCAGCCAAACATCACCAGACGAAATCCTCGGCGTCCACCAACACCAATCACAAAATTCAACGAAAAAAAGCAGTAGTATTATCAACATCCACGTAATTACATACACCTTCAACGTTCGTACGTTTTCAAATCTCTCACTAATATTTTCTCATTCATCTCCCTCCTCTCTCCTTTATGCGCATGCATCAATCGCCATTTTCTTCCTCTCTCCTCCCCCCAACAACTGCCAAAAAAGGGTATTAATTGCTTGTCAGTGACTCATACAGTTTCATGTCCATCTATTTCCCATTTTCAGTAAAAACACCTCGTCTTTTATACTTTCAGAAAGAAAAAAAAAAAAATTCCCAGCATGCCTCATAAACTTCATAAAGTAGATCAAACGAAAGAACAAAATATAACATCTCTATATAGCTTTTCTTTTTTTGCACCTCATCCAGAAGAAAAAAAGACAGAAAATTGAAGGGGCTCATCAAATAGGGTCGCCTTCTCCAGGCACGTTGGTCAAATATAATTTGCTGGTAATCTTAGGGGTTGGCTGGGGTGGCGCTTTGTCTCGCTGCTGACGCTCCCGAGATCTGCTCGTAAGACGCAGGTAGTTTGGCTGTGGAACGTCTTGTCTTTGATCTCGCAAGGTGCTATCCAGCGAAAACGACGACGACCCGTCGTCCATACTCCCCAAGTCGATTCTATCGTCGTCTGCGTCCGAGAAGCCGCCCACCACCAGTTCGTCATCTGACGCAAAATCTTGCGGATAATATGAAACAGGCGCAGAAGGCGAAGTGATTGATCGAGCGTGATGGCCAGCGCGAGGGGCCAAGCTGCTACCCATGGTAAACGCCCCAGGGTTCATAGTGTTGGAAGCATGTTCCCTTGAAAAGACTGTAGGTCGTTCGACGAATCCATTTTGAAACGACGTGTTGTTGGATGCTTCGTGCAAGATGGGCAAGATCTGTTCGTCGTATAGCTCTGTCCCTGTTTCATATGACTCAGGCGTGAATTCAGTGATTGTAAGAGAAGATCGCCCGTCATCGTCCGTATGAGGACTTGGAGGCTCATCGAAGAAGTCATCGAGACTATCCAGTTTCGTAACAAGATCGCCCGGGTGAACCTCGACACGAGCCTCATCCGACAGCATAGTCTCCGACCGCTCCAGAGAGTCAAAATAGCCATAAGGAAAGTCTTCAGAGTGAAATTCCACATCTGCTGTAGGTGTAGCCTCTGTCGAAGAGCCCTCAGTGCTTTGGCACATGTAAAAGGCGGCATGGATATTGGCCCTCGTAGCCTCTGTCTTCCGAGCAGGGATCGGGATAGCCCAACCAGACAACTCTGGAATGCCAAAGAGGCTTTGAGCACGCTCATACTCTTTTCGCACGGCTTTTGATGTTAAGCGAGCCATACTCATCCTCAGATGCTGCTTGTCCATGTGGCTTCCCGACATGGTCATTATATTGTCAAGCACCTCGAGTGCTCCCATGCAAAACTCAGACTGCAAAAGGCGCAGCAGAGGAGATATAAGATCAGAGCCATGAATTGCAATCTCGGGGTTGCGCATATCAATATCCGGAATAACAATGCAGAGAATGCGCATAGTCTGGACCTTGACCCAGGAGAGTGAGTTGGTCAGTAAGCCCATCAAAAACGTAATCATCCTAAACTCCATGTGTGGCAGGTAAAATTCGCGAAGTGCCACAAAAAGCTGATTCATAAAATCCTCGGAGCTTAGGAAACGGTCTGATATCAAACCATCCAGGACGAGCCCAATGCCTTCAAGACCTTGCCGATCAGACTCGGAGAGGAGTATCTTGGCCGTGTTTATTGCCTCTGGAGATAGACCGCCCCGTTCCAATTCATCCAGAAAACGTGGGAAATTCGCTAGCAGAGCAAAGAACAGTCGGTTATCGTCTCCAATGAGGCCATCTCCAGGAAGCTTGACAAGCTTATCTATGATGTCAAGGGTTGGCTGCCAGCAAAGGGATGACCTCAGGCCCTTATGAAGCAAAGGTTGAAGCCCCTCAAAAGGGCCTTCCCATTTACTCGGTTGGCCATCCGCGATCAGTCTTCTCACATTTGCGGCTCTAAAGTCAACCTTGCCAATCAATTCGTTTAGCATTTCCAACGCTTCGAGAAACTCGCGCTCATTGATCGATTCCAAGCAGGCACAAGTTGTCCAGAACAACTGTGGAAAAGTGATGAGCTTCTCAGAATCTAGTTTGACAATGAGCGTCTTGAGAGTTGTCAAGATCTCCATGGAGAATGCTTGGATTTCCGGGTCTTCATCTGCAATCGTGTTTGAAAGACGAGCAAGCATATCTCCAAGCATGTACTGGTCCAAGGATGTAAGAACGCAGCGGAATATCTGAAATGAGCGGCATGCCAAGTGTCTAACTGGGCACGAGGTAGCCCACGTCAAAGATAGTCTACCCCATTGCTCTTTGATTCCGGGGAACGCCACTTCAAAGGTTTTCACAACCTCGTTAGTAAGATATTCCATGCTTTGAGGCACTTTATTTTCATGATCGTAGACCTTTCCATTGCTGTCTTCGTAGCTCCACACGACAGAACGATCATGCTGACGAACCAAATCTATCAGTTCCTCAATGGATTCCTTCCGGTCCAGGTCCGTCTGTTCATCAATGCGTGACATAACCAGCTCATGAATGAGATGCACCAACATCTCGCGAGCTTGTTCTTGGACTAACGGAGTATAGTGGTCCCAAAGCACGGTAACAGTATGCAGCAACAGGGGGGCGCACTCTGGGGTCAGCTGCACTGGAGACACCATGAGATCTACGAGCAAGATCAGAGAGAGTTGGCCGAGAGAGAATCCGGCTTGCTTGGTGCCCACAGGCAAGGCTTCCGCCAGATCGGCGCAGTACGGTAGACTGCTGGTATCTGGCGGCGGTTGAGGCAGCTCTCTCTTCTCAATAGGAACCATTGCTTTAGGGTTGATCTGTGTAAGCAAAAACTCAACAACTTTAACACCAGGTGCACTATTTGATGTGGAGAGAAAAACGACGATTTGTTTTGCGTACTCGACAAAGTTTTGTTCGCGTCGCTCCAGGCAAAGCTGCATGATAAAATCAAGCACCAGACGTACGTTTCCAAGATGCGGCCCTGTGGCCAGGGCCTGCCAAAGGGCCTGAACCTCGTTATGCAGCGCCCCGCCGGATTTGATTGTGATTTCCAGCAGATTCGCCAGAAGAACGTAGGACTGCGCCGTGGGGCCTCCATTGGGATCCAAGGTCAATTCAATCGCCTGTATCCAGGGTAACACAATGGCAACAACATTTCGCTGTGCTGCTGGTTGAAGGTCCTTGAAATACAGAGTGAATTCGGAGATGACATGGAAGGCAAGCTCAGTATACTGGTTGGCAAGTCTTTTGGAGATCTCAAATTGAGCCAGCTTGTACACGGCCTGAGTTTTGTCCGAGACACTAATGTCAAAATCTTGAATCTTGGAGTTTCTTTGCTGGCGGGCCTCCAACACTCGCAATACAGTTGAAGATTTCGACCTGACTTCACTCTGATCATCCCCCAACATGAAGAGGCACAGGGCAAGGAGTTTCCAAAAGGGGCAAGGGTAGTCCCCGTGCTCCTGTAGCACGTCAACAGTGACCAAGAAATAACTTTCAAGGACCTTGGAGTTATCAGCCAGATAACAACGCGCGATGCAATGCTCCAGCAGATAGGGGTACTCTTTGTTGTGAACCACCAGGTTTTTCAGGGCTCTCCTGCCGATGACGTTCATCTTGTCGCTGCCCGAGTTGAAAATGGCCTCGATCCACGAAAGCATTCGGCGTATGTCAAACTGCAGTGTGACTCCACTCTCTGTCGTAATATTGATTGGTCCGCCACACAGCGATGCCATGGCGCTCAAGGCGGCGGTTCTAAGGTTACGTTTTTCAATTTCCATTGCTGCGGTGGCAGTGCCTCGTTCACCTAAAGATTGCTGATTCATCAAATTCTGCCGCATATTGTCTTCTCTAGCCCGAACCTCTGTCTGATTTGGCGAGAATCCACACCAATCTTCCATCAAAGAAAAGGCTGACTTCCGAGATTCAAATGTCATCCATCGAGAGGGATCTTTCGTACGATTGATTCCTTCAAACAGCGATTCCATGAGCCCACAGTAGTATCTTCGTAGCTTTTGGAACTCCCAGTCCATCTGCACTTCTCCATCCATCAAAAATAATTTCAGATCTTTGGCGTACATAGTCAAAGTACTAAGAAAATATTCGGACTCGTAAACGATCGGATCCTTGAGGAAGTGCGACGTCAGTTTGAAGACATGAGTGATTTCTGTTCTGAGCAAATCCATTTTGCGATTTCTACGCGGGCTGCTGTTTGCTCGCTGATGGATTCTCGCACGAGCTTCATCATTACACCGGGATACTTGGCCCTGGAGTTCTTCTAGCAAGGTCTGGTATATGTGAATATTGATTGATCCCATAGCAACGACTACAGCATCTCGAACAGATGCTGATGTAGCAGATAAGAGCGGGATCAGGTATTTGAAAAGGGTCCTTGCCGTAACAGCTTTCTCCGCCGGTGCAGGCCTGGAGGACTTGCGAGTGTGCTGAATAGAATCCAAAGGAACGCTCTGTGGCGCGCTTCCTGGGTCTGCCAGGGTAGTGCATGCAAAAATGAGATACAGCTTCCACTGCTCTACTATCGATTCCGGCTGAGCCGTCGGCGATCGGGGAATGGGGCGATTATTGTGAATTCCTTCTCCTGTGTGGAAAGGGCCTCTTGTAGGTTCGGACAAAAAGACAATGGGCTTGTACATCTGAAGGACGCGGTTGCAGATCAGATCTCGACATATGGTAACCGCAAATGGGCATTTCTCAAAGGCAATCCGCATCAAGTTGGGGAATATTTTGAACCAAAGCGTCGTATCATAGGTGACTTCGCTAGTGCATAGCTCAATGAGGGCGCCTTTGCCGTTGCCATTTTGTAAGCCTCGCTGCAGCCTACTGCGCTCAGCGACAGACAGGTGTTCGTCGTCAAAATTCATGACTTGGGATGAGTCGTTCTCGAGAACGTTGATTAGTCTCAAAGAGTCCTTTTCCTCGGACAAATCTTTTCCTAGTGCCTTGTCGAACTCGGTAATGAGGCGAAGGACAGTAATGGCAAAATACCGAACACGTCTTGACTGTGAGCATAGGAAGAATAGGCCATGCGCCTCAGCTTGATCAACCTCAGCCCAGACGCTAGATAAATCCAGCTTCAGAGCTCGGTTATCAGAATTATTTCCTTCAGACTCGCCTGCTGCAGCATCTCGCGACTTCTGTCTAATCTCCTCAATCCATATTTTCAATAGTTCGACATAGAGCCGCAGCGTATTTTCGATATGGTTAGCCCCGAGCATTCCACCATCAGACATGGTCGAGTATCTGTCATCAAAATTAAAGATGAAACGTGCAAATCCCATGGTGACTTGCTGCGCATGAGACTGACGAGCAATAGCCTTGAGTGAGTTGGAAGATGATTCTGCAATATTATACTGCACATGAGCAGTGCCCGTGCATAAAAGATTAATTAGAGAATTAAAGGGTATATCAACAGAAAGGCAGCGGGGAAGCGCCTGGACCGCAACGTGTAACAGCTCGTAGAATGCCTGCTTCTGATCCGCCGCAGTTTGATGTTCATCGCGTCGAGAGAAGGTAAATGATTCGGAGATTGGTGTCTTTGGCCCAGGGCTACCAAATTTTTCATCCAAGGCAGCTTGACCACCAAAAGTATTGTCGCAAACAATTGTGATCTTTCCGAGAATTTCACAGAATTTGAGATAGTATTCTCGAACACCATCCGTCAGGACGTTAGTGAGAACAGGTCGTGAAACGTGGCTTTCCCTCATCGATGACGAGCTTGATAGGGATGCAGGGCTACTCCGAGGAGGCGCCAGCATTGGTGACGCAGGAAACCTCTCCGCACTTGTTGGCCCCGAGTCGTAAATCTGAGGAAATGGCGGTCGGCCTTGCTCTCCCTTTTCTAAATCCGACATGATACTCAAGAAAGCCCTAATGCCGACAACAATCCTGTCAGGATCCAGCTGCTCAACTCTGAGCTCTTTATTAGCAGTGAAGAGCTCGGCATTGATGAGAGGGAAGATGACGGTGCGGAAGCAAAATTCGGGATATTTGAAACCGATGATACGGATTATCTGAATCAGAGGTTCTGTGATGGTGGCATCAGATGCAACTATACTCCGTCTCGACGGCGGAAGGACCAATTTTATAACGTCGTCTAATTTTCGCGCCACGCTTTGGAAGGTGTCGTTGGTACGATACAAGTATGTCCAGACCAGGCGGGATATCACTTGTAGGCATAAAGGTTTGGTCAGTCGATCTTTTACCTTTGTCTGCAGAGGCAGAACCAGTTGCAGCCACTGCGCTCCAAAGTTGTCCGGCGAAGAGACACAAAGCATTGTGGCCGTGAGTGGGAATGCGACGGTCCAGTGTCGTGGCTTTGTAAACATTTGGGCCAGCCGTGGTCCAATAGCCGCCACGACTTCCATCCACTTGGGATGCATTAGGTGGCTATTGCTCGCCTTGGATGCGATTCCGAGCAGAAGCAGGTCGATGATCTGGCAAAAGGCAGTCTTAACTCTTGGCCCGTGAGATCTGTTGAAAAGACGGCCCAGCGAAACCAGGAAGTCGCACGACTGTTCCCAAGCATCCTCGGGCGAAATCTTGATGCGAAGATGCTTCATACCCCCAAGAACAAGATCCATCTTTCCATCGTTAATATCGCGGCTTGTCAAAGAAGTTGGACTCTTGGTCACACGCTCAGTCAGGGAGCTATCCAGATCTTCGATAAATCGCTTCGTGACGCCAGCAAAGTTGATATCGCTCATATGGCCGAGGAGAAGTGTAAAAAGATTCCAATTAGCCATCTTCAAGGGCGAGGCGAGCAGCTGCTCACTGTCTGCAATCTTGAGCTGGCCAAATATTATGCTCTCCAGTTTGTCCTCGACCTCCGGGGTGATGGATGCCAAACTGCTCTGGCATATGACCTCGAGCAAAACGCGACAGAGTATGTAGATTGAAACGGTGGAGCGGCGCTCCTGCTGGGCTACATACTCTTGCTTCGAAGCCAGCATTCCACCTCCGGAGAGACCACTATCAGAGCCATTGGATACAATCGGTCCAATTGGCACGGGTTCAGTATTTCTGCGCAATAGCGGTGTCATCGGTTGAGCCACTCGTAACTGTTGCAGCTGGGTCCTCGCTTCGTTGGCAGCATCGCTTTTGCTCTTCCTCCAAAGCATCATTGAATCTATCAAATTCTTGGGCTTGGGACTCGCGATATGGCCCAGAGCAACGATGAGCTGGTCAAAAGCCGGGTCCACGCCAGGGCCGCATATCTTGTCAATCTGGGGCTCGGGGTCGAAGGGGGTGGTTATACATTCATTCAGCTTTTCTTCAGCTTGCGCAATAAACTGTGTGAAATGCATTAGCAAGATCGGAATATAAAATACGCTCCGCTCTAGAGGAGAGGGAGAGTTCAGCTCACAGAAGTAAATAGCACGTGCAAGGCATATTCGCCCACTGTTTTCTGTTCATCCCGATGCTGGCGGGACGACCGTGATGGATGATCACGCCTTGACTTGCTGTGCATCCTTTCAGCTCTACGCGACGGAGCTGAACCTGGGGGGGTAACGCCGTTGCCAGAGGGCGATCGCTTCATCGTATAGGTTCCATCGCCCGGGCTTGTCGCTTGCCCAGCCAGCATAGCGGCAGCAGTGGCCCTAGGTTGCCCAGCATCTCCCTCTAAGCGTGCTATGGCCGCCTGTATGTCCATCCGATCAAGCCCCAGGCCAGCAGCTGCAATCATCTGAGGACTGAGCGGGTTGGATGAAGAGCTCGCGCCGCTGCCATTTCTCGAGTGTTGGATCCCGTGGACGATGGACGTCTGGCGGTGGTGTCCATAGGTGGACTTTGCAGAGTTGAGAGGCGGTTCGACTACCCCGCCGGTGTTGGATCGCGACAGAGGGCCAAGAGTTCGTGGCGATGCCAGAGGTAGCGGTAGCGGGATCGTCTTTTCAGAGGAGGGTTCGGCAAGATTTTGCGTGGGGTGGCGCAACGAAGCCGAGTCGAAGGCGGGAGGGCGAACTGTCTGATCCCATTCGGGGTCCTCATCGAGCCTCGCTGAAGATCTCGACGGGAACTTGGCGGATTCCTGGGGATTGTCCGGCGCCGATTGCGATGGCACTGCGCGCGTTCACATCGTCAGCAGCTATCCGTTGGAAACGAGGCTTTTGGTGCGCCCGCATGTCATGTAACCTCATGTATACATGCGGGTTCGACTGCATCGATTACATGAGAAAGCCAATAATGCAAGACGCAGCTACTCGTACTCACCCATCTCGAAGCGGACCACAGCCCAATCCCATCATATGCCTATGGAGCATGCGCTGCCGAGCAAGCGTCTCCGGCTCCAAAATCCACGGCTACCTGAAATCCTGGAGCTTCTCGATTTGGTGGGCAGCTATCAGCCAGTTACGATGACACGGCTGCAGCCGGGAAGCACAAAGCTGGGAAGCACAGCAGGATGCTATGCTAGTCGTTACTTTAGGTGGCTTGGCTCCCCGTTACGCTGCTCGAGCGAGACTAATTCCTTATAGGGCCCAGCTTGGGCGCTTTTTGCTTTTCTTCCCCAGCCGCCTGGGCTTAGAAACTGTCTTGCGAGAGCGCTGCAAGGGCCGTTGGCTGGTCCTATCAGATGTGACGACGTGACGAAGGGAGGGGCAGTTGGAGGCTGGGGGTTGGTCGCGGATTAAGGGTCCTCCGGGCTGCGGAGCTAAGTCGAATCCTGGATAGCATCAACCTGGCAAGTTGGTGTTGGCTCTCGCTGTGCTGTTATCTGAGTCCCCTAAGCTCATAACTTTTTTGTGGGGAGGACGCTTTGGCCGTTGCTTGTCTTGCTTGGACATGTAAGGGGGAGAGATACAAGCACAAGAGAGTAGAAAGTTGCTTCAGTATTTCTAGGGTAGACGCTTTGGCCAGTCGTCGCCGCCTCCAAGCAGCGCATCTCAAGCGTCTCTATTACCATGATGATTTGCACACATTCAGCTCTATCTAATCAATGAGAAGGCATGGGGTGGGAAGGATCAAGTGATTTTTTTTTTTTTTTTTCAGGCTGTAACGAGTTGATGCAGCCCAGTCATAACTGTGCTCGCAGATGCTAGTCTTGATGTCGCCGTCGAGCCCTCTTAGACGACATTGACGTGCGACATGCCATCGCAGGTGATGATGAGTGGTGCATCCTCAAGCAAGGAGTAAGTGACAGAGGCGGCAACAAGTTTATTTCTGGTGGGAATCGGAATCGGTTATTCTTGGTGTACGCAAACTTCGGAAGAGGGCGGGTAGATCTCCATTCATCTGTAAATGTCTCTCCATCTGGGGTAGTTGAATCACAGGCGTCTCTTTTGCTCGGTGGCTCGCCTAGCCTTTTCCCCCGCGGACTTCCCGAATCCGGACGTAGCACCGCCCACGACAGTCGCCCGGGAAGAGATCGCGGCAAACTAGTAGTACCTACTACCATCTACTATCTATGAGGAAATCTTCACTCGTAGCGAGTCTATTACGCCTAGGATGCTTGTAGCAACAGTGGCCGGCAGCAGTGGCGGCATGTGCGTTGCAGAGAGTCAACCCCGAGAGCCTTGTCCTATTATTTTCCCAGCCTTTCTCTCGGTATCCATCGTGAAGACGGCAAATGAGCTACCTGCCTGCACGAACAAGCTTACTACATGCTTTCGTACTTGTACGAGTAATAACACTAAGTACTAGGTAGTAAGCCAGATAGACAGGCAAGCAGCAGAAGTAATAGTAAGCTTAGGATCTTACCTTCAAGTTATTTATTACCTGGCGGAACCCATCTTGGCATGGCATTCCCTCTGCGCTTTCATTGCATCTGAGGCAGTCTCCCCCTTTCCTCCTATGCCGCGGCATATTACTTCATATGTCGCACTCTGATTGAGAGCGTGCCTACGCAAAATATCCACAGCGCACATGCCGATTCCATGAGGTAAACGGGGTGCTGGATCAATCCTGCACTCCGACAGTCATCCCAAGTGCCGTGTGTTGACCCGACGGCGCCGACACCGCGGCCACGGCCACTACTCCATACCCCATTCCCGCCATCCGTGCCGGGGATTTGCACGCCTAGGAGCCACTAATGATGCTTCATCTACATCGTCGCTTTGGCAGCCTCATGCTACTCACCCCGCAAAGAGTGCACCGGGTGTGAATTACAAGGCCATCAATGCGGTCGTGTGCCGGTAACCGGGGCGGAAAAAATGTCTCATGGGCAGCTGATATCTGGATCTCTCTCTGGCTCTGCATGGCCAACAACAGGGACTGGCATATACAGACAGGTATAGGTAAGGTAGGAAGTACAGTACTAGGTAATATCTGCGTAGATACAAAGTCCAACGTGGCTTCAACCATTCACCTCTATTGTGTATGCGCTAGAATCTCGATGATGGCGTCAGTGAGCACATGCACAGACCGGGGCAGCCTTGCCACGCGCGTACCTACAGCGCACACTGGCGATGCGCCCAATTGCTCACCGCGCCCCGGAATTGTAGTAACAGCCGGATTCGAGCCGCGTCGCCACAAAGGCTGTTTGGCACCGCCTAGCACCTCGTACCATTGCACCGTAAGCTGCGGTTGGAATGATATCCAAGTGCATGTGCTTATTAGTAGACCAGACTAGAGGATCAGATGAAAAGGCACCACCGCCCCTCCCTCTCGGACGGGCAATGGCCATTCAACTATTTCTCTCTTCCTTTCCCTTCTTCTTCATCATCCGCCTTTTTCCATTTCTTCTCCTCTCTCTTCCATCTCTACACCTCCCTCGTCTCTCTCGCCTCAACCCCCGCGACAGGTAGCTTTCCGGACAGTGCGGCCTCATATTCAAGCGCGCGTATAAATGCGCCATAAGCCCGTGGCTTTGAACCCGTGGCTTTGAACCCGTGGCTGCGTATTCGGACTACGCCTGCGACTAGGTACTTAATCGTACATTAGCGGCCAGCAACCAGGAGCCCGCGCTCTTATCGATCAGTCGATTCCTTTTTTTTCTATTCCACGCCACGACCCACCGTCAAATCTCTCTGGCCTCAAGCCCCTCCCCCGTTCTGTTGCTCGGGCCTGGACTAGACCGCAACTCGCCGATAGGCAACTCGCCGACGCTGCCCGCAAAAACCGCTGCGCTGATCTCAGCCTTAAACCGACCAAGGCCAGGCGAGGACACGCTTTTTTTTTTCTTGTTCTCTCCGCTGCAAGGGGGTTTGGTAGCGAGTCACTATTCGAGCATCTGGCTTCTTTACATTGACTGCGCTGAATACTGCCTGAACTTTAGTGATTCGGGACTGTCTGGCCGAACGAGAACCCAAGCGCCGTCTGTTGCTGCTGCAACCCCGCTGCCGCCATGGCGGAATTGGACACGTTGGACATCGTCGTCCTCGGAGTCATCCTTTTGGGGAGCATCGTCTACTTCACAAAGGGCTCGCTCTGGGGCAAACAGAAGGATCCCTATGCTACCTCAACTAACCTCAATGGCATGGCCGCCAGGCCTGTCAGGACCAGAAACTTCGTCGAGAAGATGGAGGAGTCTGGCAAGAACTGCATCATCTTCTTTGGCTCGCAGACCGGTACCGCTGAGGACTATGCTTCTCGTCTCGCAAAGGAGGGCAAGAGTCGCTTCGGTCTTGAGACCATGATCGCCGACCTGGAAGAATACGATTTCGACGCTATGGATACGCTGCCCTCGGACAAAATTGCCATCTTCGTTCTGGCCACCTATGGCGAGGGCGAGCCGACTGACAATGCGGTTGAGTTCTTCGAGTACATCAAGGAAGACGGAGTCAGCTTTTCGCAGGGTAACGATGATGCCCCGCTGGACAACCTCAACTACGTCGCTTTCGGTCTTGGTAACAACACCTACGAACACTACAACACCATGGTCAGAGAGGTCGACAGGCTCTTGACCAAGCTGGGCGCCCACCGTATTGGCGCTGCGGGCGAAGGTGACGATGGCGCTGGTACAATGGAAGAAGACTTTTTGGCTTGGAAAGACCCCATGTGGACTGCTTTGGCGGCGCACATGGGCTTGGAAGAGCGCGAGGCTGTCTACGAACCCATCTTTGCTATTACCGACCGTGAAGGCCTGACTGCCGAATCCGCAGAGGTGTACGTCGGCGAGCCTAACAAGATGCACCTTCAGAACAGCGCCAAGGGTCCCTTCAACGCTCACAACCCGTATATTGCCCCCATTGCCGAGTCCTACGAGCTCTTCAAGGTCAAGGACAGGAACTGCATCCACCTGGAATTCGATATCAGCGGCTCTACTCTTTCGTACACCACCGGTGACCACATTGCCATCTGGCCTACTAATGCTGGCGACGAGGTTGATCGATTCTTGCGCGTTACTGGCCTCACTGAAAAACGTGGGCAAGTCATCTCTGTCAAGGCTCTCGAGCCTACTGCCAAGGTTCCTTTCCCTACTCCGACCACTTTCGACGCCATCATCCGCTATCACCTGGAAATCTGTGCCCCCGTCTCTCGTCAATTCGTCTCTACTCTTGCTGCTTTTGCCCCCAACGAGGCCATCCAGGCCGAGATGAACAGGTTGGGTAACGACAAGGACTACTTCCACGAAAAGACCGGCTCTCAGCTCTTCAACATCGCTCGCCTCCTGGAACATGTCGGCAACGGAGAGACCTGGGATAAGATCCCTTTCTCTGCTTTCATCGAAGGTCTGAACAAGCTGCAGCCCCGTTACTACTCCATCTCGTCTTCCTCCCATGTCCAGCCCAAGAAGATTTCCGTTACCGCTGTTGTAGAGTCATCCGTGGTGATGGGACGCAAAGACCCTTTCCGCGGTGTCGCCACCAACTATCTGCTCGCCTTGAAACAAAAGCAAAACGGAGACCCCAACCCATCGCCCTTTGGTCTGACCTATGAGCTCAACGGCCCCCGCAACAAGTACGATGGCATTCACGTCCCCGTTCATGTCCGCCACTCCAACTTCAAGCTGCCCTCCGACCCTGCCAAGCCCATTATCATGATTGGTCCCGGAACTGGTGTTGCTCCCTTCCGAGGTTTCATCCAAGAGAGGGCTCAGCAGGCACGCGAAGGCGCAAATGTTGGACGCACGATGCTGTTTTTCGGCTGCCGTAAGAGCACTGAGGATTTCATGTACGAGGATGAATTCGCGGTATGTATTTTACTCTTCTCTTACCTTGCCTGGTTTGTGTTGACTAATCAATTTTTTTTTACTGCTTGTAGGAATACAAGAAGGCTCTTGGTGACAAATTCGAATTGGTTACTGCTTTCTCTCGAGAGACTTCCAAAAAGGTTTACGTCCAGCACCGTCTTAAGGAGCGAGCCGCCGAAGTCAATGAGCTTCTCTCTCAAAAGGCCTTCTTCTACGTCTGCGGTGATGCCGCTAACATGGCTCGCGAAGTCAACACTGTCCTTGCGCAAATCATTGCTGAGGGCCGTGGTGTGTCCGAGGCTAAGGCAGAGGAGATTGTCAAGAACATGAGAGCAGCAAACCAGTACCAGGTATGTCTCATCCCCTATACCCCATCATCCGAACTTCCTCTCCACCCCACCATGAAACAAACAGCAAGCTAATCCACTTTTCTTATAGGAGGATGTCTGGTCATAAAGAAATGAGTGCATTTAGCATAAGTTGATCAAAATAAGCCTTCCCCCTTCAAAAAAAAAAAGGGAAAAGGGAAAGAGAAAAAGGCAAGTTACATGAAGAAAAACATGCCAAGAAGGGAGGGCGTGGCCTTTCGATTGCGATCACATTGGCGGGCGTTTGATTGTGAAAGCCATGCACATACATCTGGGAATGATTTTGTTTTTGTTTTTTTATTAGAACAGACCCGTACTATCTGGGCATCGGATCTAGAGGTTACATAGCAGGAATGGCCTGAATAGCGCACTTGCATGGGGATTTTTTATTTTCGATGTCATTATTCATGCTGCGTAGGATGGTAGGATGGATACGGAGTAGAGTTACAGGATATGAATGAGATGGGCTTGGATATGATCGGGTGGGGAAAAAAGAAACAAAAACAGCGAATGTGCAGGCTCGGATGGTTATGAAAATACTACACTTACAGATTTAATCTACATATTATTCTCAAATTCTTATGCGTGATATCATGTGCCAAACTTGTATATGCCATATACCTATGCATCTTAGCAGTGTGCGTCGTCAACCTGGAACGTCACATTATAGGTCAATCGGGACGCCATTACTTTGGGTTCTTACTGTAATTACAACATCTCCCTTTATAAGTAGGCTACAACTGGTACTGGCCATGCATAGCATCCTGTTGGCCGCGTATGTAACTTGTGTGCACCGAGACGGGCGATTTAAGACATGGCATAAATGCCAGGTCTCATGTCCACAGCCACCACTGCTGCCTCCAAAACTAGCATGTTTGAGGCGCTCGTGACCCCTGAAAGCCAATTTGCTTTTTTCTTTCCTTTTCCTTTCAAACAACAAAGTGTATAAGTGGCAAAGTTGAGCATCTACTGTAGTTGGCGCTTTGCCTAGGGTAGTGGCTTTGGATTGGCCATTTGTTGGCCAGGGAGATAAGCGGGATTGCGCTGCTCTCCTTGCGTAAACTTCCCTGCCGCGTCCCTGGGGATATGGGCATCTGGTAAGATAGCTGGTATCTCGAAGGGCTCAACGCTAGAATTAAATTAACAATCGGCGTGAAAATGCGAGCATATCGGGATTTGCAGAATGGAATATCCTATCATATGCAAAGAGATGCCTCATTGGGTTCAGTAGCCTCTGTGATGCTGTATTTGGTATCCTACGACCGGCTTCCGATTTTTGCGCTGGGTTGATTGTAGTAAGGAAAAATAATCCTAGTGTAGGTATATATAGATGGTATTTGCGAGAGACAATAGCCCGAAAAGTCTTGCTATAGCACCATAAAAAGCAACATTTCCCCCATAGCACTGGATCGGCCGGTGGACAAAGCAGCGTGTCTCAGTAAAATGGGACGGCAAAGCTGGCTTTACCCATGGCTTGCAAGTTGACTCACCTTGGCTTGCCGTACACCCCGTGCATTTTGGCTGGGGCTGTCAAGTGGATAAAGGACCCTTTTGTAGGCATTTGCGCAACATGGGGAAGTCTCCCGAACAAGATGGATCTTGTCTCATCAGAGTCCAGTAATCCGGTTGGCCAATATACCTTGTCTTCTTTCAAATGGTAAACCACGGTTATGCATGTCTGATAAAGAGAGAAAAAGCAACCCTCTGGCTCGGTAGCATTAATGCATGCACTCACCTACCTTGGTAGTACCCATATCAGTGCAAGGCCAGATCTACTTGTATTCCACCATCATGTGCGTCCTTATAAAGAGAGGATCCCTGGGCAAGATGCCAAAGCGAAAATCCTCTCAAAGAATATGCCTATTGTCCCTCGTTATTTTTTCCTTTCAATATTGAGTGCCCTATTTTGATCGACTACATCTTTATTTGGACCAGTCTTCCTGGATTATATCGCGCTTTTATACCTTAGTTATTCGAGCCTCGTTGACCAGCGTGTTGCATTTTGTGATATATGCTTGAAGTAGTCGCATTGTATTATCTCTTCTGCATAATACTACTATAATTCGCCAATCCTGCGTTCGAAGGTCGCTTGAGACATCATCTTGGCTTTGGAGTAAAAGGACAGTCTCAAGGAAGACGAGGTAATCGCTCCAAGGAAGAATCATTCTTTGGATTCGAATTCGAAGCAGCGTCGGTCGTTTTTGCAGCCCTGTGAGACAGTGGCCAGGGACTATCCAGAGCTATCAGTACCAGGCATAGAGAAGACTTATAAGCATTAATCCATCTGCTTGGGACTTACACTGAGAAGATTAAGTTCCACGACGTCCAAGTGCCGTCCTCGTCCTCGCAGACCTGAAGAAACGAAAATACCTGGTAGTTAGGGGATATCCTACCGACTTCCTGCTGCTCTCAGCACTCTTCTGGGCCAAAGCCAAAGGGACACGCAAGTTCCGATTTTCGTTTCAGAAGCGTCATCCAGAAACTTCCCACTGCATCGATATTCCCGAGTCGAGGCGTCTGTTGCCCCTAGAAACAGCAGGTCGTTGGCAGGCACTTGGCATCAACAAGCTGGCAAAAGGCCCGAACCGACAAACAGCTGGCAGTTGTCAAGCACCGGCCTGCCAAATCAGCTCTGCTCTGGCTCGGGGAGTATTTCGTCATCTCTCGCTTCCTCTCGCCCTCGCGATTTCTTCCTCCCCCACACACGTCCTTTTTTGTTTGATGGTAATTCTGGCCTCGGATCTCGCCGCCATCACGCCTGCACCATCATCGGTTCCGACTCTTTGGCATAGCTTATCATAACGACTCCTTCCTCTTTCTTGGGCTTTTAATTTTTGGCGGCTTCCGTTTCTACGAGGCCACCGCGTTGCTACATCGCTTAGGTAAGTTGGTTCTGCCATTCTCGCCTACACTTCAACCGTCATGTCTTTCTCTTCTGGCTCTCTCTTCTTCTTCTTCTCTTCCTCCTCACAGCATCACATCGCCACATTCCTCGTCACTCACTTCCAGCCTTCTGCCACGGTCGAATCTCTTCATCACCTTCATCTTGCTTGATAGCTTGTTCTATCTTAATTACTCTCGCTTCATCTCAATTGTCTTGGTAGCACCATTTGCCTTCGTTGGCCCTCGAGCTTCATTGTCTGCAACACCACGTAAACCCAAAGTCTGGGTAGGGTGAGCATATCTTTGAATGCCTCGTCCCCGCTCCCAGTCTTCTGATTCCCTCAGCCTCTCTCGTCCTTTGCCTTGACACAGCATCCTTTGCCATCAATTCCCCGCATCTATCAACGGGTAGATGGACCATTCAGAATGCCCTTCTTTTTGTTGCTCTACTCGCCCTATCGTGATCTTGCTCCTTACATCTCCTCTGTTTACTTTCTATGACATCTTCGTCTCTCGCTCGTTATCTTCATGTCCGCTCGACATATGATTGTCTCTTCGTATTGCTATGCTTTACTTTGGGTACGCTCATCATTCGATGCTAACTCTTTGGTTGGTTCAAGATTTTCGTCGTACAGTCGAACCATTTGTCATTTTTCTTTCGATCACTACAGTGACCGATCTGTTGTTCTTTGGGTAAGACATCTCCGATTCCATTTGATTGCTCATTATATCTCCAGTCCGGCAAATCAGTGCCTTTCTTTGCTCTTCCCTGCTCGCCCAAACAGCTTGCCTTGAGCTATATGGCTTTTTGGCAACGTAGTGATCTATGCTGGGAATATCTACAGACATCTTATGCTCTTGTCCATCAATCCTCAACAGGAAGGATCAATCTCTGGCGATATACACATTTACCTTGTAACGTATCACTAATCTCGTCTACAACAGGCAATCACATGTCTTACCATCTCCAAACTGTTGCCGAATCCAAAATGGAAGCCAACAGCGGCGTTGCTAATCCTTACTACACCGGCCGAGCCTCCCACGGAGCTGCGGATCCCGGCACAATTCTTAATCACTTCAACGGAATGACGCTTGGCGGCATGAGTATGCCCAGTAGTGCGGCTCCCATCCCCATGGGACCAGGCCATGCTTTCATGGTAAACTCGGATAGCCAATTCGTCCTCACTCCCGTCCCAGCCGCCCAGCCAATGGGACTTGGTCATTCCAACGAGAACCCATATCTTAATTTCTCAGTTGCTCCAGGCGGTTACGGTGCTTCGTACGTCGGACTTTCAGCGCCTTTGCTGCCCTTTACCCCTGGTCGCCCGGGTACTGCTCAGCCTCGTGTGGATCGTGGCCACTCTGATGTTCCAGGCCTTGAGAATCGTCGTGGCTCATACTCTACCACAGAGTCTGCCCCTGCCACCCCGTACTACGGCGGTGCATTTTCCATTGTTCGCGACTATCCTCCTCGAGTGGCTAGTCTCGATCGGTCTTCCTATACGACTCCATCTCCCAACGCTACTAGCCTTGCTCCCATTGAAACTGGCAAGCCTATGCCTATTGTCATCTCGGACCGCACTATTGATGAGCTTCTCAAGAAAGAGCCCGCTATTCCCAAGGCCGTACCAGCTGTGTTCACTCCACCCGGCCAGATGAAGACTCTTGAGCAGAGTCTGGAGAACCGGATCCCAGGAAACCGCAATGTATACATTCGTGGCCTCCACCCCACCACCGACGATGAGCTTCTGTATCACTTTACTTCTCGCTTTGGCGCTGTTGAGACGTCCAAGGCCATCATCGACACTAACACTGGAGCTTGCAAGGGGTAAGTACTATTCACTTCAGCCTTTTGTCTCACCTCCTATCTTCCTATACTAACATGATGTAGATTCGGGTTTGCCAAGTTTTACGATGTTCGCGACTCTGAACTGTGCATTCGAGCTTTCCACCGCCTTGGTTACGAGATTGGCTTTGCCCGGGTAAGATTCAACCATGCTCTTCTTCTTCCTCGACGCTCTCTACGGGAGATTTAGCTAATAGCCGGTAGGAATCGTTTAATTCTCGACTCAAGGCGGAGGGCGATGATGGCTCTACTAACCTCTACATCTCCAACCTGCCCAAGAGCTTGAACGAAATGGTGAGTCAGGTTTTGGATGAAGCCATTTTGTAGAGCTGCTGCTAACATTTGTGTAGGAACTTGCGACTATCTTCCTTGGATACCACATCCAATCCAGCAAAATCCTTCGTGATAGCATGGGAAACAGTCGCGGTGTCGGCTTTGCTCGGTAAGATGCCCAGACTTCACCTTTTGCAATTCTCTCTCTGACGCTGCCTAGATTTGATTCTCGGGAGATTTGCGACGAAATCGTTCGAAAGTTCAACGGCATTGGCATCGGTGAAGAAGGCCTTCCGATGAACATTCGTTACGCTGATACCCCAGCTCAGAAAGAGCTCAAGAGAGTCACCGCCGAGCGTCGTCAGTTCCGCACCAATGAGTACAATATTGGCGCCTACGGTACTCCTCTTGTTGGCCTGAACCCTGCTTTGTACAACCAGCAATCCCAATGGCGACGCAATCTGCCCCCGTCTCGAAGGTTTGCTTCTGACACCTAATGTCATGTCCGGCTGCTAACCCTCGCAGCGGCCTGTCGTCGTCGTCGTCGCTCGAAGACAGCGTGATGCGAAGCTCAGTGATCCCTCGTGGACAATCTGCGTACGCCTATAAACGAAGCACTTTTGCTAAATTCTAACTCTTTCGCTAGGGCGACTACGAGCGCCGACGCTACGATTTCGACTCCCACCACGTCTGAGTGCGATGAGAGTGTCACGATTCGAGCGGAGCCAGCTACTGTCGTCGCCTCCGGCAAAGAGAACATCCAGCCGTCTCCCTCTGCCAAGAAGGAAGCCGCGAAGAAGGAATCCCAGTAAATGCTATGCCGCCCTCATTCAATTCCTTTTTTGTCTTTTTTTGTCAGCACTTTTGTGCCATAATATGATGCCGGCTGCTTTAACATCTCTACTACTACTTGTTTTGGACTTTTTTGGGACCACTTACCCCAACAGTCAAAGTAGTTTTATGCCATGGCGGAAAACATTGTTTTTAGTCCGGAGGATAGCTGATACGCGGGATCACATTGTGTGGAGGGATCATTTTATGTGCCTTGTGTACTTTAGAGTCTAGGTAATGGTAGCTGTGGCAAAAGTTTGGCGGCGTTAGTATCGTTTTGACACACACAATGATGAAGCTATAATATCCCATCACCCCAGTGTCCATATCCTGTATTTTACCGTGCCTCTAAAAGAGTATGACTTCTAATTTTCGCTTGCCATTTTCTTGATTCATTAGATTTTGAATAAAACACAGATTATACGGCTAACCCCGCCATTTCCTGGTTGACTTTGCTTATGGCCGGCTCATCCTGCAAGAGGCCCTGAGACAGACCATCGCTTAGCAAACCCTCTTGTCCACTGCCGCTCCCCTCTCCTTCATCATCATCTTCTACCTCTTCTTCATCGTCGCTGTCTTCATCGTCGTCCTCATCCTCCTCGTCTTCTACTCCCTCTTGCCCATCTTTATCTTCCTCTTTCTTTTTGATGGCCGCCTCGAGGTCCTTCAGCATCTTCTTGGTGAAGCCTGATGCCTCTACGGTAGCATCAAGCCGCGTGAGTCCGTTCTTTCCGACAGTCTTCTTTGCGTCTTTGAAGAAAGGCCCGGGCTGAGTGGGAGTGAAGTGGAATCGACGTAAAAAGAAGCGCTTGATACAATTGACATCTCGGTCAAAGTACATTTCAGCGTTCACATGCTCCATAGACACCATTTGTGGAAAGTCGATAATAACTGGTTCGAGCTTGATAGACTCTGTGCCATCCTCAGCTGTCGATTTAATCTCCTTAATCAAGATGTTGAATTCGTTGTAGTCGCCGTGGATTAGGCCGTGGCTCGCCAGGCGGAGGATAAGTGAGATGAGTTCTGCGTAGAGAGAGGCTGGGTCGGGGACTTCGCTTATTTGTCGAAGGGGGAATGCGTCTATCAGGGACATGACGATGGTATGCCTGGATTGCGCTATGGGTGACGGCACTGGAAAGCCTTCCTCGTAGAGCGCGTTCATAAAGGCGTACTCTTTCATGGCGGCGAGCCTTGAGAGATACATCCATGACTGCGCATTGCGGTTTTTTAGGTAGTCTCGGTTGGATTTTACCGTTCGGAAAGAAATTCGTCCCAAGCGATGGATCTTCAATACGCACTGCTTGCCGGAGTGATCTGCGACAACCATGATGTCGCTTTCCTTTCCGACACCGATTCGGTTACCGACGCTGTAGACATCTTTGCGGCTGGCGTGAGTGTGTAGTGCTAAGTAGTCAAGACCTCCATATGTCAGGCGGTATCCATCGTATTTGGCCTCTTTGACACGGGCGATGAGGCCGACTTTGGCGAGGGTAGAGATGCTCCTGTGGACGCCGCTTGCGCCGCCTCGGAGGCGGGATAGTTTTTCTATTAAAGGCGTGGGCACGATTTCGTGATTCTTGCTGCCTGCTTCGACCTATTGCGATGAGAAGGGATGTGATTAGTGGTGTGTTCCCGATATATACAGGCTGTATACATGTATATGTATGTATTGATATTTTGCATGTGAGTTGACGTTTAACGTACAGCTGTGAGGACTCGCCAGTCCTCGGACGCCAGATGGCGCATTGCTCTGGTATCCAACTTCATGGCTGGCAATATGGACTGTATATGACGAAACTCTCCCGATATGCGTTAAAAAAAATAGTTACTGGGCCTGGAAATTGTTTGTAGGCGGGTATCTTTTGTCTATTTCATTCATATAGCGGAGGGGTCCTTTGAAAAAGTTGGTGGGGTCTACCCAAGTAAGGTGATGAAAGAAATTTGGCCAAGATCTTATCGATAGGTCAGATTGAGCCAGGATGGCGTCGCTAGCCCTAGTTCATACTAGCGAGCTCTGTTCTTATTGCCAGGGCACGTGATCATAAGGCTGGGGTTCCGAGTACGTAGCTTGTCCTGTAGGCGGCAGCGCCTCGCGTAATAGCCCATGGCAGCTGTGGGTAGAGTAGCGCCTCAGCCCAGCCAGAGCTTTACCAAGCAGCCTCCTTCACAAGCTTCCACCCGATTCCGCTCACGACATAGACCGCCTGCGTCCCCGGAGCTCCGATACTGCACAATTATAGATCATCAGCTATATTCTCCAGTTTCACCACCATACATCCGACCTTGCCCCCGATATTCTGCCTGGGGGGGTTCATCATAGACGCCTAATCATCTCTCTACGTCACCATGGCCCAGGACAGCGATTTGCCAAAGCCGGCGGCGGCCACGGACAAAGGAAAGGGCAAGGCCGTGGATGATCCCAAGGCCGAGAAGACTGCCGCCGATGGCAAGAAGGAAGATGACAAGAAAGATGGTAATTCCTTGGATCCAGACGCTCCCCCGCTCTTCGGAACTGCGAGTGTTTAGATGGCTGACTTGAGGGGTTCTAGCGACCGAAGAGGAGCTCAGCGAAGAAGACCAGCAGCTCAAGAGCGAGCTGGACATGATGGTGGAGCGTTTAACAGTGAGTATTTCCGTATATACAGGCAGATGAGCGGAGGGAGATGAGAGAAGGACGAAGAGGGGCAGCTGTTACATTTGGATGGGGAATAGTTGCAGACGCTCACCCTTTTTGTTTGACTTAGGAATCCGACAGCAACCTGTACAAATCCGCCCTTGAGATGATGAAGAGCGCGATCAAGACTTCCACATCGTCAATGACAGCAGTACCGAAGCCGCTGAAGTTCCTACGACCACACTACGAGACCCTAACTAAGCTTTACGAGGAGTGGCCCAACGATGAAAACAAGGTTTCACTGGCGGACGTTTTGTCCGTTATTGGCATGACCTTCTCCGATGAGGACAGGCAAGACACACTCAAGTACCGACTCTTGGCTCCCACAACCGACATTGGTTCATGGGGTCACGAATATGTCCGGCACTTGGCCCTCGAAATCGGAGAGGTGTACAGTAAACGTATCACGGCCGATGAGCCCACTGCGGATCTTATCGATCTGGCGCTGGTTTTGGTGCCCCTCTTCATCAAGAGCAACCAGGAGGCTGACGCAGTGGACCTGATGAGCGAGTTGGAAATCATCGAGAAGATTAACGAGTTTGTTGACGAGAACACCTACCCCAGAGTTTGCTTGTACATGGTCAGCATGGTAAACCTGTTGACTTACCCCGATAACGAGACGTTCCTCCGTGTCGCCCACGATATTTACATCAACCATAAGCAATTCGCCCAAGCAGTTATTCTTGCCATCCGATTACACGATATCGACTTGGTGCAGGAAGATTTCGACAAGGCAGAGGATCCCGTGCTC
Organism: Trichoderma asperellum; assembly: GCF_020647865.1. Classification (NCBI taxonomy): domain Eukaryota; kingdom Fungi; phylum Ascomycota; class Sordariomycetes; order Hypocreales; family Hypocreaceae; genus Trichoderma; species Trichoderma asperellum. The sequence goes on along the minus strand of NC_089415.1, from coordinate 3,325,218 downwards.
AAGAAACAGCTGGCGTTTTTGATTTCACGCCAGAGAATTATCCTGCCAATGATCAGCGAGGGCGAGGGCGACGACCCGGAGTTATTTGAGTGCCTCCATAACATTAAGCTGTCGGATCACTTTAAAGCTCTGGGCAAGGAACTAAACATCCTCGACCCCAAGACCACGGAAGATATCTACAAGAGCCACCTGGAGAGCAGCCGCGTAGCCGGAATGACCAATTTGGACTCCGCCAGACACAATCTTGCCGCTGCCTTTGTCAACGCATTTGTCAACGCTGGATTCGGCAACGACAAGATGATGCTTGTCGAGAGCCAGAAGGAGGCTTGGGTGTGGAAGACGAAGGGAGAGGGTATGATGTCAACTGTTGCCTCTCTTGGCACTTTGTTGATGTGGGACATTGAGAATGGTCTGGATAGCATTGATCGGTACACATATGCTTCGGAGCCGGAGATCACCGCTGGTGCCATGCTTGCCATCGGTATCATGAATTCTGGTGTTCGGATAGAATCCGAGCCTACTATTGCGCTCCTGGGCGATGCCGACAAGCTTCACAACGACAACCCTCTTATTCGCACTGCTTGTTTGATGGGACTTGGATTGGCTTACGCTGGCTCAAGTAAAGATGAGGTTATTGAATTACTCATGCCCATGATTGCAGATTCTACTCAGGACATGCAGATCTCCGCCATGGCCGCATTGGCGTGTGGTCTGATTGCCATCGGTACATCTCACCCCGAAGTGAGCGAAGCAATCATTACAACTTTGATGGATGACGAGCGGAAGAATCAGCTGACTAACAAATGGACGAGATTTTTGGGTCTGGGTCTGGGTCTACTTTTCTTTGGCCGGCAAGAAGAGGTGGATGTTATTCTTGAGACACTCAAAGCCGTGGATCATCCTATGGCCAAGCCGACCGCAGTCTTGGCTGAGATCTGCGCTTGGGCTGGTACTGGTGCCGTCCTGAAGATCCAGGAGCTGTTGCACATCTGCAACGAGCACCAGGAAGAATCGGATGATAAGAAAGGCGACGAACTGCTGCAAGCATATGCAGTCTTAGGTATTGCCCTCGTCGCCATGGGTGAGGAGGTCGGCCAGGAGATGGTTCTCAGACAATTTGGCCATCTTATGCACTACGGTGAACCCAACATTCGCAAGGCCGTGCCTTTGGCAATGGGCCTGATCAGCCCAAGCAACCCACAGATGAAGGTTTATGATACGCTTTCAAGGTATAGTCACGACAACGATCCCGAAGTAGCTATCAACGCCATATTCGCAATGGGTCTGCTGGGCGCTGGCACCAACAACGCTCGACTGGCTCAGCTGCTCCGACAGCTTGCAAGCTACTACCACAGAGATCAGGATGCCCTGTTCATGGTGCGCATCGCACAGGGTCTTCTGCACCTGGGTAAGGGAACGCTTTCCCTGAACCCCTTCCACTCTGACAGACAGGTGCTCTCCCCTGTCTCAACGGCTGGTCTGTTGGCCACCATGGTGGCTATGCTTGACCCCAAGGATTTCATCACCTCAAATTCGCACTATCTGCTCTACTTCCTCGTCCCCGCCATGCATCCTAGATTCCTTGTCACCGTCGATGAGAAGTTGAACCCCCTGAAGGTCAATGTCCGAGTCGGTCAGGCAGTAGATGTTGTTGGCCAGGCTGGTCGGCCGAAGACAATCACGGGATGGCAGACACAGAGCACACCCGTGTTGTTGAGTTACGGCGATCGAGCAGAGTTGGAAGACGAGGAGTACATTAGCCTTACCAATACCTTGGAGGGCCTGGTGATTCTGCGAAAGGTTAGTTCTGAACCCCTCTTCCTGATTTGATACGTACAAGTAGAGCATATTGACTAACGCATTCATTTATAGAATCCCGAGTGGCAAGCAGAGCAGTAAACAAAATAAAGGGCATTGAATGAGGTTGGTTGGAGAGGATAAATAGTATAGAAAGTTCTCTGGATTGGACGAGCATTGAAAGGATTTGAGGAGAGAGCTGAATAGTAATTTCCTTGTACGCCATGAGAAATAATTTAAACTACAAAAAGAGTTGACTATACAATGATAGAAGTCCTCGTGATGCCGTGTCCCCTCTTTGTGGCTCTCATCTGCTTGATTGCTGCAATTGAATACGCCAGTATGTAAAAGCTGAAGAAGTTTATGAACGAGATTTTTGTGTGAATTTATTGGCTATGTCGCTATCATCGTAATATTTGTAGTAATGGTAATTTGTGACTCTCTGATGGCGAGTAGCTAGCTAGCTTGTAATACATAATCATAGCATATCCAAAACTCCTCGATATGAATTCTATACATAGTTGTCCCCCCAAAAAATTGTCATATCTATTCAATCGTTAATTATGTGCCACTCTCTTTTCTTTCTTTATTCCCCCCCCTTTCCTTTTCTTCTCTGTTTGTTTACCATGATTCAGGCCCAAAATGCTCGCCTTCCTTGACCGTTCTGTACGAGCAAGCCTGCCAGTCGCATCCTTGCTTATACACCTCGGTGCCCCACCAGCTAAAGTCCTTCATCCACCCGGGATATATAAAGACGAAGAAGACAATGACGATGCCAAAGGCCAGGCCGGAATCGAGCGCGGCGCTGAGTGTCATGGTGTACTTGCCCCACCAGGCGTTGGCGCGGCGCTTGATGAGGTAGTTGAAGAGGAAGCAGACGAGGGCCCAGACGGAGAAGTTGAGCCCCGTGGCGGGGGGGATCCAGCCCATGGCGCCGAAGATGACGGGCAGGTTGACTTTTCGGATGAGGCTGTGCTTCTTGTGGCGGCTGTAGAGCCATAGCGGGATAGGCAGGAAGGCGCCGAGGGGGAAGCACCAGACGAGGGAGCGGTAGATGGCGGACGAGCCGAAGAACTCGCCGGGGCCGACGACGCCCCAGAGGATGGAGCCGTTGAAGTGCACGCGGGCGATGGGGCAGGTGAAGCCGTTGACGGCCTCGGGCGTGCAGATGCCTTTGACGTTTGCAAACATCCAGTTGAGGACGCCGATTTGGGTGACGGAGGAGACGAGGGTGGCGACGATCTGGACGAGGAACATGATGCGGGGCGGGATCTTCATGTAGTGCCCGAGTTTGAGGTCGGAGGCGAACTTGATGCCCTGGGCGGAGGAGATGTAGCCGTAGGTGACGAAGACCATGTTGGCGATGGGGCGGCCGGGGAAGGCGACGCCGCAGATAAGCTGGCAGATGAGGTAGATGCTGCTGTGCTGGTTGGTGATGGCCATGATGATGCCGTTGGGGATGAAGAAGATGGCGCCGATGGCGAGGGCGAGGAGGAGGCCGTACCAGGGGAGATGGACGGGATAGCTGAAAAGAAAGGGGGGTTAGTTTTTGATCAATTGAGTGCTAACGAAGAGGAAAATGGTATGCTCACTATTCAACGACAAAGATGCCAATGGCGGCCATGGAGACAAACGTCAGAAGGTACCAGCTGATGGGAGCATCTTTATACCGCTTCATAAGACGGCTATGGATGTCTTCGTGGCTCATTAGGCCTTCTATGTGGGATGATCCGATGTAAGACCCCGACGAGGATACTCGAGGAGTGCCCTGAGGCTGCGTGACGCCTGCTGGAAGATGGTCGGCAGAGCCGGATACGTGCTGATAACCTCCTTCTTTGCCCTGCTCTCGCGCCTCGACTAGGGATTTTTTCCAGGTGCGCCAGATATCTTGGCCATGCCAGCATAGGGTGTGTGTCAGGAGAGCAGCGAGACCGGCGAACTGAACGCCGTAGCTGAGCATATAAGTGACGGGGAGAAAGACCCGACTGTAGTTGGAGTAGGCCTCTCTGTCAAAGAGGAAATTGGGAGTCAGAATCTTGCTGACCTCGTAGACTTTGCCTGTGTTGTCGAAAACCGCGGCAGAGAGGATGGGCATGTAAGAGGCGTAGAGCACGTTGCTGTAGTAGAATAAAGGAGCTATAATCCACATGACAATGGCGAGACCACCAATGACATTCATGGCAGCCCAAAAGGGCACCAGAAGAGGGGAGCCGACGTAAGTGATTTGGGCCCAATCGAAAGTCATGGGGAAGAGGCCAAGGCCAGAGGAAACGCCAAACAGGTTTGCGAGGACGACGCTCTTTGGCGCAAACCACGTAATGACGTTGAAATAGCTGAGAGCGGGCATCAGGAGGCCCGGCAAGAAGTAGAAGAGGGAGGCGCACGTCCAGACGATGTAGAAGAATTTCCAGCGGCTTATGGTCCAGCCGTTGGCCGGCTTGTTCTCCTGCTTGTGGAGAGTGGAAAACATTGCGGCGGACATGAGTGTCCCTGGCCATATCATACCGCTGGGGCGAACTAAGAATCGACGGGCCATGCCTGCGAAGCCGTAGCCGAGAATCTGCGTGGATATCGTTAGGAGCAGCTGGTAGACAATGGGCGCGTCTTGGTTGTAGAACTGCGTCTGCTCGACAATGACATCCGTGGCAAAGGCGAAGCCAAAAGCAACATTGCTGCTCACGTAGACGCAGGTATGTTCCTTCTCATTCCATCTCCCCTGAGCAAGCCATAGGCGCAACGAGGTGAGAAATTTCTTTTGGTCATGGCCACCATCGTGGCTGTGAGACGACACGGCAGTTCGAACGCCGTCGGTGAATTCCTCCTCGGGGTCGTACGGCCGCTTTAATAAGTAGTCCCATAGGTGGCCCAGAGGATGGACGAGTAACAAGGCAATAACCGGGGTGATGGCAACGCTGGGGTATCTCAAAGAAAAAAACAAATTGGTGGAGGAGCCTAGGATGGAGAAGAGGATGGACAGGCACCACATGCGAGGGGTGTTTATTGAGAGTGTCGTATCGTCAATTGGTGATACGGAAGCTCGAACGACTTCGTTTGGGGAGTTCTCTTCGGCCTCTCGATACGGGATCTCGGTCGAGGACGAGGCTGAGGAGGCATCGCCCAGCAGTGGTCCGTCTTCCTCGGTCAAATCTTCGTCGTCGAGCACAACGGTCGACAAAAGAGCCTCGGGCATGCCAAAGCGACCTTCGAGGCCAGAGACCAGCGCCGCGCCATCAAAGTCCTCCGATCTGCGGGACGAGCGCCGAGAAGCCAGAGATCGCTTGGAGAGGCCGCTCCGGCTGGTTGAGCGGGTTTGACGGAGCCGGCGCCGGCGGTCACTGGCGGAGTCGGATCCGGAGGGCGACTGGCTGCGGTTCGGCGTCAAGTCCATGGAGCCGTAGGGCGAGGATTCGGATCGACGGCCATCGTGCGGCAGCAGCGGCGGCGTGGCGGTTGCGCTCTTGGCCTTGGCGAGGGCTTTGTTCGAGGCTTTGCTGGAGGAGGCCATGGCAGCAGCAGAAGCAGCAGCGGGCTCGGCTACAGCCTCGTCAAGCCCAAGATTGAAGGGCCAGCTATCATGCTGGATGATGGAAGAGGAGGAGGAGGCAGAGGAGGAGACCGAGGAGTAAGAAGAAGTTCTGGCACGAGGAGGAGATTGGGAATGGGGGCGGGATTGGACGGGGATCCCTGGAACTGCGACTGAGTCTGAGTCTGGGCCCGAGACAGAGGCAGAGACGGCGGCTGATGCCGAAGCTGAAGCTGAAGCTGCTATTGCTGGTGCTGGAGCCAGGGTCTGCAGCGCCACGCCATGTTGGTGCGCAAAAGAATCGCTCGCATGCGATGTCGTCAAGTCGCTGGATTCGCTGGCTCGGCGGCCCATGGCGGGGCGATGGCGAGGAAGCGAAAGCTGTGATAGCGCATGTGGGTACAGAGAGGGAGGATCTAGTCGTGAATTGGCGATTGTGGGATGGAGATTTTTTCTGCTTGATGCGTGCGGTGGTGGGGGAGAGGGGGCTGAAAAAATATGACCTCAGTGGGGTGATGGTGCGCTAGAGCTGCTGTAGCTGCCATGAACGGCGAAGAGGGTGCGCTGCGAGATCTGGTCTGGTGACGATGCTGAGACAGCAGTTGATCCTGCGAGGCGCTGGTGGTGGTGTTGTTGCCTGGTCCCTTCTCTCTCTCATTACATGTGCACTGATATCGCAGAGCTAATTCATTACCACCAATAGCATCTGCAGTGTCGCCTGGAAATCTGGCCTGCAGACGCGGCTAGGCGATGGATCAAAAGTCCCATCGAGTTAGTCATACCGTGTGCCTGGCAATTTATATCATTTTAGCAGCCCTTGACAGCAGCCTCCAATGGACGCCTGGGGATTTCCAACCCTGATGCATCCGCGGGCAATGTTTGGCTTCTAATTCGCAGCCGATGCGCCGATGTTGAAAGCATTGATTCAAACCTGCATGCACTTGGCTACCGTCTTGCGTGATTCGATACTTGAGCGATTATGGTTCCGAAGAGTCGGTGACACACGAGAGACATGCAGCAGGCTAGCCATTTACATAGCCTTGACTCAGAAGCAGGATCTAGTCTGGTGTGGTGGTTGGACAGATGGACTTGGCAGAGGGAACAAGCATGGTTCTGTGCCTCGGATATACTGCAGATGGTCTCACAGAAATGACAATGGCTGTTTGATATCATCCATACAAGCATACTAAGCCCGAGGGGACACAAGCACCATCTCTAACTCTACACGACAATTCACATTCACAAGTAAAACCGTTCCCCTTCCTCTCATGTGCCATTGCGCCATCGTCATCATGCATATTACGTGCATTACGCACATACAGCTCCAGCTCCAGCTCCAGCTCCAGCTCCATCATTCCTGCGTCTGCCATGGCCCGAGCCGGATCTTCTTAGTGCCGTCGCACTGACACTTTCTGTCCGGGCTCAAATCCCGGCCGCCGGCTCACGGGCCCTCCGATCCGAATCCTCCCCGCAAAATCAAATCAAATCTCACAGCGACATATTCAATCCTACATGTGCTCAGTTGATTCATAGTCCCATCTCAGCCATTCAATTTTTTTTTTTTGCAGTTATACATCTATTGAAACAGCCATTATCGCCATGGCCTCTCCCGTGGCTGCCGCAAAACAGCAGCTGAGGCGCCTTATCAAGCAGAGACTCTCCAAAGTCTCCCAAGAGTCCGTACTCGGCCAAAGTATGACCCATCTATCTCCATTCCTCAGTATAGCTGGCCAGTATAAGTTAATACTTCCTTTTTTTCTTTTTCTTTTTCTTTTTAAACCAGGTCACACAATATTTGAGACGCTTAAAAACTTCAAGCCCTACCAAGACGCCAACCGCATCAGCGTCTATCTCTCCATGCCTGTCGGAGAGATCCAGACCGACGCCATCGTCCGCCATGCCCTGAGCTCAGGAAAGCAGGTCTTTGTCCCATACCTGCACAAGTCGCCCCTCGATGAGCCCGGGACTCCAGCCCGTGTCATGGACATGGTGCAGCTGCAGGACCTCCAAGATTACGACGGCCTCCAGCGAGATTCTTGGGGTATTCCTAGTATCGACCCTGCGACGGTGCATCAGCGGCAGCGCATTCTCGGCGGTCCAGACATGCACAAGTCAGACCAGTCTACTTTGGACCTCATACTCATGCCGGGCGTCGCGTTTGATACCGACGACAAGGGCTGTGTACGGAGACTCGGCCACGGCAAAGGCTTCTACGATTTCTTTCTGAACAGGTACTTGGCTGCAAAGCCTCACGATGAGGGCGAAGCTAGCAGTGGCCCTTTGCTGCGCTTCTACGGCTTGGCTCTCACGGAGCAGCTTCTCGATCCGGCGACGGATGCGCCAGTGCCTATGGGTCAGTTTGACCGGAAGCTGCACGGTTTGATTCTAGGCGATGGTCAGATTAAGCTTTCACCGGATATTCAATCAGTAAGCGCTTCATGAGAACTATTTGCCATTTTTTTGCCGGCCTGCTCTTATACAATCTTGATAAATCCTCCCTGATAATACTACTACGATACATCTTCAAAGAGCAACGATAGAAAGCTGTCCCATGAGCCTCCTCCAAACCCCCGTGCTTTCTTCCTCTTCGTTTCCACCCGTCAGAGTCGCCTTGTTCCCTACAATAATCAGCCCCAGCTTCGCTCTAGTAAGTGCCACATTCATGCGACGCAAGTCCTTGAGAAACCCAATCTCCCGGCTCTCGTTACAGCGGACGGTGACGAAAATGACAATGTCAGCTTCGCGCCCTTGGAAGCCGTCGATGCTGGAGATTTCAACGTTTGGAATTCCCGAAAGCAACTTTTTGAGAATCTCCGATTGTCGTGAATAAGGTGTCAGTACGGCTATGGAAGTAGTATTCTCATTATTTTCGCCAGTGGGCTGTGCGCCATTGACACTGGTTTCAGCGGAAGATGCTGCTGGAGCTGGAGCCGAGCGTAAGAGCTTGCAAATTGAAAGACACAGGTCTGCTTGCTCTTTATTGGATTTGGACTTGTGCCCTAGATCTTCCCTCCCAGAACACTCGACAAAGATCATCCGAGAGACAGACGATGATGATGATGAGGTATTAGTAGCGAGGGAATCTGGCCAGGCGAATGATGACGGCGGCATTGGTCTATCGCTGTCCTTTAGCCCAGACAATAGCTTGCCCTCATAAAATTCCTTCGAGATGAAGTCGCATATAGATGGATGCATCCGATACTGTGTATCCAGCATGATCTTCGCCATGCCAGGCGTTGTTCCCTGTCGGGTATACAACCGCTCAAACAGCGAGATATCAAAATTCAGTGCAGGCGAGAACTCTTGTACCGTCGGCCTCAGCTGGACGTGATCGCCCACAAGGATTGCCTTCTGACAACCTTTCACCAGCGGCACAAGCGACGCAGGCTCTGTCTGCTGTGAAGCTTCGTCGACAACCACCGTGTCAAACACTTGGCCTCGAAGCAAACCCAATCCAGCCCCAATGCACGTCGTGAAGATTATTTGAGCAGCTTTCACACGCTGCTTAGCCTGGCGCTGGGCGGCATGGCTGGAGTATATTTCCTGGCCGGCCAATGCATCGCATGTGTACTTTCGTAAATCTTCGCCTACTTTTCGGACTTCGGTCGAGACACGCAGAGGGGTTATTTTAGGGCTTTGTAGGAGACCTTCTTTGCTGATTCGCCCAAGGTATCTTCTCATAACGTTGTCCACGGCATTGTGAGTTGGAGCAGTGACTAAGATTCTTTCGGTGTTCGGGTCTTGCTGGAGCTTTCTAATGATGGCGACAATGGTTTGTGTTTTGCCGGTTCCTGGAGGACCCCAAAGACAAATGAGCTTGTTCTTTTGTGCCGCCTCTACCGCTGATCTCTGGCTTGTGTTCAATGAAGCATCTGCTTCAGACAATGTCAAGCCTGATATTAAAGTGTCCTTTGCGTCCCTAGGAGCTGTATTGGCGATACTTTGAGGCTGAATTCCAATGATTTGGTCAATCACTCCACAGCAGTCATCATCTGTCCCAAGGTCCAGCACAGCGTCCAGCATCGTCTTTGCAGTTACATATAAGCCGCATTCTTCTAGAATCCAGGAACAACTTTCGGCATACGATGGTGGAGGATGAAAGCAGCGTATCTTTGCCATCCCCGACTTGCTCTCTATAACCAGGCCGTCCATCGAATAAGTCTTATCCAGTATCGAGCTTGAAGGCGGGCTAGCTGCGATGAGGCGTACATGAGTTTTTGCCAACGGAGTGCCACCAGGGGCATCTATTCTGAAAGATACTTCAACTGGAGTGCCAGACCGATCTTGTCCTGCTCCTTTCTCATCACTGATGACTCGGATGCTCAGAAGCTCATCTCTAGCTTTGGCTTCCTCTTTTACAGCCCCGATATGCTCCACAGCGATGCCGATAAGATTATGGACAAAGTGCTGAATGATGGCTGGTCGACCAGTTAGCAACCTGGAGCTTTGTTGGTCGAGACCTTCAAGGAGGAGATCCAAAGCTGTACTCGGCGAATGAACTGTAAGGGCAATGAGCTCAACAAGGTCGGAAAACGAGGAGAGCGTTAACCATTCCACATTGTCCAAGATGGTGTGAAAAGGTACCAAAATCAATTCTCCAAATTCAGCTTCAGATAGGATAACGCTGCGAAGCAATCTATGGCTCTCGTTTTGAAGAATGGTATTCAGCTCTTCTGGTAACTCTCTCCACGAACCCAGATTAGCAAACGTCGCGGAGACGTACGGCATTCTTTCTGTAAATTCGACCATGGTGCGAAGGGTGTCTGCTGGTGCCATCACTTTATCATCCTTGATGCTCGTAATTAAGTGATTGAAGCAGCGTGTAAGCAGCCCTCGCAGCTCCTTCTCTACCAGCCAAAGGAAACACTGTCGCAGAGTCGCAGAGTCTAACACATCTTGGAGGGCCGATATGTTACCCCTCCTTACAACTTCAACTACAAGCGGAGGCTGCGCACCGAGAGACCAATCGACATCTTGAAGCTTTGGAACATCGTATTCTTTGGGCTCGCGGGGGAATAAGGGGAGAGTTTGCTCTGTCTCAATGTAGTCTTCCCACAGATCCAAGTTGCGCATAGAGCTGACATCTCTATTACTAATGATGTAAATCTCCTTTATACCGGCCGAGAGTCAGTGTCTCAAGCAGGAAGCGTTATTCAAGGGATAAACTTACGGCGTCAGATATACCCTGCCTATGTAGCCGTCCTACATGGCTCTGGAGATTTTTACTGAACTTGTTCAGCGCAATGCTTGCTCTAAAGTCAAAATTCGTACCATTGTCAAGGGACTCTTGTCTCGCTTTCCGGCGGTCTGTCTCTCCAGGCGCATTCCGGTAGCTGCTATCATTCGACCCTCCACGGCCAATGTAGATCCATGTATTGCCTCTTTTGCCCTCAAATAGCTGCAATGTACTTTGATCGCAGAAAAGCCGGTATTCTTTCTTCGTCGGTAAAGAGAGGCGGCTCTGTGTCTCTCTTCCCTGAGAATGCGGGAACGCAAACAGCCTAACCTTGCTGCCAACAACAAAATCGTCAGCTGGAGTGATCTTTTGCGGAACATACATGGCTACTGTCAGTCGCTCATTTGGTCTAAAGATTATCATCTTTTTGTGAAATAGCTCGAGATTTCTACACGTTGCTTCCATGAACGTAGCGGGTCGATCTTGCTGGGTCGTGTAAACACGCTTCCAGTGCATGCCTGGATAGTTTAGATGGAAGTGTTTTAGCTCCGCCTCTGTGAGGAGGCTTGATGAGCAGAGAGCGTTGAGAACAAGACTTGGGGCATCGACATATGTAGGCACTTGAGCCAAGATCCACGATTTGTCTTCTGAGTTGAGTGAATTTAGGTCAAACATGTGCAGCAAATGATAAAAGGAAGTATTCGTTCTTCTGCACCACCTCACTGCCATCCTGATCAATTCGGCTTCAGAAATGGCAATATCATCCCTACAGAGCAACAATTGAATCGCGTCAAGAGTGTAGCCTTCCAGACTATCCGTACGGCTTCGTGACTGAAGTTTCTGCTTTGCGATAATATCCTTGGCTGCGTCGTGAAGCTCGTCGAGAACAAAAGGGGGCGCCTTTGCATCTGGCTCTGGTGGGTTCGCAAATTTATCAAGCTGGCTATCTTTGATACGATTGCCGTCCACGCACTGAGAGAATAGTCGGTTCAGTTCTTGACACTGAGGGCTCATGGCGTTAGTTGCTCTCGCCCACCGGAGATACAGATTCTTGACACGGCCCAGCGATGCGTTTGTGTATTTGGCAAAGTAGAGTAGGCGATCATCATCTGTAATTGGCGTGAATCTTAGGGGCTCACGAACTCCCGGATAATGTGCTGCTTGCGAGGTTGTAGAGGGAATAATGTCCGGATCCCACGTTACGAAAAAGGTATCACCGTCTAGGTCTCCTCCCGACATCATATCTGCGGCTGGTCGCCGCCCCGTCGTTGGAAAAACAATACAGTCAACAAGATGTGCGAGCTCTGGCCTTTCTACAACATCAAGCTTCTGAAGATCGCCCGGGTGCAAACAAGGGTTCCGCGTCACCAACACTTTCGTGCCTCTTAAGGCATAAGGCTGTCCGTCGCCGTCCATGGTGACTTTGACAGCACATTGGCCGGGCCTCAACACGCCCCAAGCATCACAAACTCCAAATAAAAGTCTTGATTTTGGGATTAAAATGCGACATTTTTGCTCATCACGTTTATTTAGCATTTTGTCATACTCCGCATTGATGAGCCTGTTGATGGATGGCCGCACGGCATCCAACGAATCAATAATAACACGCTCGGCAAGGTCTGGCCTGTCGAGGTGGCAAAGAACTCGGAATGCAGCTCGCGGATCTTGGTATGCTTCAGCTAGAAAGTTGAAATGCTCTTGTTGCTTTTGAAGGAGGACCTTCCGGCTAACTCCCAAGGCATCCAGAAGCACAATTACCTCGTCGTTCAGATGCCCGAATACATATGGCTGGCGTAAAAGAACATGATGCTATTAGCAGGCAGCTTCCATACATACTGTATATGAAAAGGAAATAGATGGCCAGGAGATGGCAAAACGTACCTTTGAGTATTCTACGACAGAGAAGGATAGATCGTCGCCTCCGCTAAACTTCTTCATCGACTTTCTCATTTTGAGCCAAGTTCCGCCTTGTGCCATGGCGGGATCCAAAGTGACCACTCCTTTGTATCCGCGATATCTTAGCTGAAATACAGAAGGCGTATATCTCATATTGCGAAAAACAATCCTTGTGCGTCTCGAAAGCTCCTTGGCCAGTGCTGGGGCTATCAAGCCACAGCCATCTGTGAAAACGTAGTCTCCTACTTCGATATCTGGAATGTCTTCAACCTTTTTCGGGTCTACTTTCATAGCCGCGCGTGCGACTGAGAAGAGCAGTCCAATTCGTTTTGCCTTTTTTGCAACGGTCTTCATCTTGGTAAAATCTCCCAGCCCTTCGATCTTTTGAGTGATTTGTTCTTTGGGAGCTGCCAAAAAGTAGCAAGTTCGAGACTTTAGCTGGCTGTTGCTATGGCCATAGAAGTTGTAGTGCACTCCCTGTATACTGATTCCGGCGCGAAGAAACTTGACGGCATATTCTGAACATTCCTTGTAAGTCGTTGGCTGTATCACCTTGCTGGCGTTTCCTTCGACCGTGGATGGAGAATTGGCGCTTTTGATAGAGTGAAACTCAGCGAGCGACACCACAAGGTATTTGTCCAAGGAAGCATCTTGAATAGCACGGTTCATATCTACTGGCCCGTACCGGAGCTCAAGACGATGGCGCGAATCTTTTGTCGAGAGGCTGACCATTTTGATGAGGTTTAGCCTGTTTGCCGATTCGGCAGTTGGAAGCCTTGATATATTGAATTCCCATCTTTCGTCATCAAGGGAAATTTTGTCGAGGAGAACATGTTCAAAAGACCTAGGACTGGCCGAAGCTGAAGGCATCTTGACGAGTGTACATGCATGTATGATTGGCCTCTTCGTTGTCTTCGTGCTTCAAATATTGCAAGCGTTCGCGGTGGTGTATTTCCGGCAGCAAGGACATAAAATTCAATCCGATGTGTTTTTTAGTGGATGGCTCTCTTGTCAATTAAATACCAGCAGAGGGATTTCGTCCCGTTTGTGACCATTGGATGGAAAGTGTGGTTACATGGGCAGCATCTTCTCCGCACTTACCTGATGCGTGAATACGTACATTCTGGAAGGCCTCCCGCATGAAGATGCCAATAATGAGCTCATAAAATACGGATGTATCGCTGCGCCTGTCAACATGCGCCCCCCCGCCATTTTCCCTCTGTCGTGTAGGCATATACATATACCTAGTAATAAAAGGAACTCTTTCAGCACCATGGGAGGCTCTAGCACGCTGCAAAACTTCACCCCAAAGAACATCTACATCATCGGCGCTCAATGCACAGGCAAAACTTCACTCGTCAACGCCTTGGAAAATGCTTTTCGGGAGCCATTCAGCTCCACAACCCCCGCCATCGTTAAAGAGGTGGCGCGTTCAGTGTTAAAAATTCATGGATTTACAGCCAGTGATATCACCTCGGATCCGGGCCGGTGCCTGCAGTTGCAGACACTCATATTGGAAGCCCAGTTCAATAAGGAGCGAGAGGCCCTAACCAAGAACGATTGGATCATATCGGATCGTTCTGGACTGGATCCCATCATATACGCGTCTCGTCATATTGGAAGCGAAGCCGTGGAACTTATGATTTCATCTGAGTACTGGAAAGAGCTGAGAGATCGAATGTCAGAGTCTCTCGTATTTGTATGCGAAACGGTGGAAGCTTGGCTTGTAAGTGATGGAGTCAGGCTGATGCCAAGAGACCTCCAAGATTGGACCGAGTACGACGACGAGTTCTGCCGTATGCTGGATAGCGCAGGAGTACGGTATCGAATCATTCCGCGCTCGATGCAGAATCTCGAGGATAGAGTCGCATATGTATGGTCAGAGTGGAAGAAGGCGTATACTCCGTAGAGCAGTGCTAAGCGAGTTGATTGCTCGGTATTAATGGCGGCAAGCTCTGAAACCCCAGGGTTGAGCGAGAGCATCAATGTCCAATCTCAGCCATTGCTCTTTCAGATGCCTGGATCTACTTCTAATACACTATTGATATTCTGATAGTAGTGATAGTAGCGATAGTCAAGTAAAAAAGAGATACTAGCGACACTGGCTCTTTAAACATGCAGAGCATTCATTTCACTGGTACTTTAGGCACATGTAAGCAGTTGGCTTAGTTTGTTGCCGCATCTATTTGTTCTCTTGTCTCAAGTTTCAACCTCATCCGTTATTCCATGCCTACATGCTTCCTCTGTAAATTTATGATTTTCGTCTCAATTCCTTTGAAAAGAATTGCCTTCCCCTCAACCACATCATCGCCATCAGTCATCCTTGGAGGGCATCATCAATTTCACACAGCGACCAATGCTTAGCCTGGAACAACATGCCCACGCTAAACGCAAGTTTCAATTACAGCATTGTAAATCACTTCATTAACATAAATCACCATAGCGAAAAGTACAATCGCCCCTTACTTAAGTTGCCTAACGGAGAAGCTATCATCAGTATCATGCATTGTTGTTCGCGGACTAGACTATAGTATACTCCTAGTGCCTTTACGCAGCTAGTCTGCCGCAAAGGTACAATTGCTGCAGCTTGTTGGGTAGCTTTCTTTCTGTCTTTATTTTTTTTAAAAAAAAAAAAGAAAAAGAGAAAGAGAAATTATGAAAATTCCTTCAGTCTTTCAGTGATAATCACAAAGCAGTATCGCGTCCATTGTTCATTCAGATGCTTTGGAGCTCGCCCACTCGCATGAGGCTTTATCAGGTACAAAGCTCCCCATACTAAAATGGCAGACACGCCGAGTACATGGTGCAGCAAAGCTTGGGACCCGGAAACGGAAAAACCCGCAGGCAGCCCGCAAAAGAATTGCCCCGCCAAGTCAAGCCTCTTGGAAAGCCCCCCATGCCACTTCGCCAGAGAGCAAGGCCGACTCCATGATTTTGCCTGGAGCAGTCATCCAGACCCAAAAGCACCGAGACTGACGCCTGCGACTCTTGTCCGCCAGCCCGCCAGCTTGCACTCGGGGTCTCTCTCGTTTTGTTGGTCCATTTGCTTTTCCCCTCGTCGCTGCCCCTTGTGCGTGGAGAGCGATCGCCCACGACAGATCTGGCTGTTTCTGCTTCTCCTCAGCGGCTGGTCTCTCACGACGTCCAAGGCTAGCTCATGAGCGCTGGTTTCTCGACCGTCCAAGCTCGCGCGAAAATAGCTCCACCAGCACCAGTTTCTCTCTGAGCTCCCACGTTTCTCTCTTTGCGCCCAGTCGCAACAGCCCGAGATGGCTGCAAATGGCACGCAGGCGGGCTTTGCGCCGTCAGATGTTTTGGGAGCCGTCATGACGATGCGAAGCGGGGAACAGGAAGCAAAGAAGAATGCGCACGAATACTTGGAGCAGTTCCAGAAGTCGGTACGTCGCAATCCGCTGCCCACGCTTCGCCTTCCTTATTCACCGGACCTCGGCTTGCTAACCGTGATCGCGTTTATAGAAGGACTCTTGGGGGACTGTAATTGGAATCCTCCAATCCAAGGCTGAGCCCGAAGCGACTCTTTTTGCTGCCATCACGCTTCGCGGAAAGGTTGTTAAACAATCCTCTTCCTTTTCTGCCGCCCTCGCTATTCTCGGTCCTCGGACTGCTAACAATACCAGATTACCTACGATCTCATAACTCAGGTTCCCCCTAGCGAGCTGCCCGCGCTTCGAAACCAAATTTTGCTCCTCTTGAAGCACTACGCCGCTGGCCCCAAGCCCATCCGAGTTCAACTATGCGTGTGCTTGGCGATTTTGGCGATCCAGATGAAGGATTGGAACGATGTGCTCTCCTCAGTCGTCCAGTCACTGAGCGACAGCCCCGAGAGCCATGCTTGTATTCTCGACTTTTTGCGAGTCCTTCCCGAGGAGGTGACTGAAGGTCGAAAAATTACCTTGTCTGTACGTGGATTGCGCTACTCTCATACGACGCGGCACCTGCCCCCCGTTGGTTTCGTCTCGGCCGGTCGGTAGTCACCCTCGAAGAACAAGTCTAATTGCTTGGAAATAGGAAGAAGATCTTGCGGCGCGGACACAAGCGCTGCTGGGAGATAACGCAGATCAAGTTGTACAGCTTCTTATCAACTATTCACAGTCTTCGCGTAAGTCTTGTGCCCATTCCTCGTCTGAACATCACTAGTTTCAGCCATCTACCTATCTGCTAGAGAACTAGAAAAACTAATAGATAATTCTCTCTAGCTGCTGCATCTCGAAACCCGCTCCTTATGGAATGTATCACCTCGTGGCTTCGGGAGGTTCCCGTCGGCATCATCGCCAGCTCGCCTCTCCTGGAAGCTATTTTCCACGGCGTTACATCTGATGAATGTAGCCAGGAGGCTGCAGAGTGCCTGTGCACGATGCTCAGAGAGACCGCCGATGTTGATGAGTCCCAAGATATCATCCAAACTCTGTTCCCGCGAATCATCAGCCTTACACCGCGCATCGCCACCCTGGTCGCTGAAGAGGATACCGAATCGTTGAAGTCTCTAACCAAAGTGCTAGCAACTGCAGCGGAAAGCTGGGTAGTTGCCATCGCACGACAGCCGACTCAATTCCGCCCCATTGTCGATGCTGTCCTCGAATGTGCCGCTCGGGATAAGGATCGCGACGTTATCGAGCATACTTTCAACTTTTGGTACGAGCTCAAGCAATACCTGGTGCTGGAACGATATATACAGGGCAGGTTGGAGCTTGTGGACGTCTTCTCTAAACTTGTAGATATTCTACTCACGCATCTGCGATTCCCGACGCCGGAGTCGGGAAGCGAAACTGACTTGTTTGACGGGGACCGCGAGCAAGAGGAGAAGTTTCGTGAATTTCGACACCAGATGGGCGACACACTCAAGGACTGCTGCGAGGTAATGGGCGTTACCGAGTGCCTTACCAAAGTACTTCATGCGATTCAGCTATGGACGCAAAAGTATGCCAGCCAGGCAACAGAGGCGTCAGTCCCACACTGGCAGGAGCTCGAGGCCCCCCTGTTCGCGATGCGCGCCCTCGGCCGCATGGTGGACAAGGAGGAAGACATTGTGCTTCCTCAGCTGATGCCGCTCCTTGTACAGATGCCCAGCCACGAGAAACTTCGATTTGCGACGATCATGGTGCTCGGGCGCTACACTGAATGGACTGCGGCACATCCCGAGTACTTGGAGCCTCAGTTCAATTATATTGTGAACTCTTTCCAATCCGACTCTCGAGAAATCACCCGGGCCGCGGCGCTGTCACTTAAGTTCTTCTGCACTGACTGCAAGCATCTTCTCAGCGGCCAAGTGCTACAGCTTCAGACGTTTTATGACCAAGTCTTGGATAAACTTCCTGATCTCAGTAAAGAAGAAGTCACTGAAGGTGTTTCAAATGTTCTCGCTGTTCAACCTATTTCAGAGACGTATCATCTGCTCAAGACGTACTGTGATCCGCTGGTCCAAAGGCTGATGACGAAGGCAAACCATGCGACCACAGACGAGGGGAAACTAGCAGTAGCGGGTATGACTTTTCTTTTCTTTCCCTCTCTCTCTTTTCTTTTCCACCTATGCGATTGTAGCTCTTTTTGCTGACTTGACAACAGATCACCTGCAGCTCATTACCATCTTTGTGCAAAATGTGATGCCCCTAGTCAACCCTAGAGAAGAGAACCCTGCGGTCAAATACTGGCAAGAAGTCTTCCCCATCTTGTCTACTGTTCTCGACAACTTCCTCACATTTTCGCCAATTTGTGAAAGAGTGTGTCGGTGCTGGAGAAACATGGTCATTTCCTACAGGACGGCCATTACACCCATGCTTGCGGACATGGCAAATAAACTGGCTAGTGGTTTCAATGTCTCCAGAGAAGGCTGCTTCCTTTGGGTTACGTCAGCCATTCTGCGGGAGTTCTCTGAGGCGCGAGAGCACGTGGATCCGAGTATAGCCGAAAACATCTATACATTCTTTGAAGCGCAAACGACGACATTCCTGAGAGTCATGACCGAACTCCAGCCCAAGGAGCTGCCAGACGTGATTGACGATTTCTTCAGGTTACTCATCGATGCGCTGCTATACTACCCCCAGAAGCTCATTCCATCTCCGCTCTTGGTCCCCATCTTCGAAGCCTCCATCTACGCCTTGACTTTGGAACAGCGAGATCCTCTATCTTCTACTCTCCACTTCTTGAGAGATTTGCTGTCATATGGTGGCGACAATCCGGCTAGCAGTGAGGGGCTGCCGGAATCAGCTGCGGCGAGCATCAGGACGATTGTTAAGAACCTCCTCAGCAGCCACGGAGAAAACCTGGTGAAACAAGTCATGGCAGGCATGATGATTACTTTCCCACGAGACTGCTTTGCGGATGGTAGCGGCGTTTTGCTCAGCCTCTTTGAACTTTTGCCTGTGCAGACGACTGAATGGGTTTCACACACTATTCAGCTTCTGCCTCAAGGCACCGTGTCTCCGGAGGAAGCCAACAGACTGATGGTCAAGATCAAGGAGCGACTGGCGTCTAATGAAGCAGGAGGGATCCGACATGTGAGAGTGCTGCTGCAAGACTTTACGAATACATATCGGCGCCGTAACGTTGCGCCTCGGGATGGCCTCGGGCAGCTCGAAGCAACCAGATTTCAATTTGCCGGATGAAGTGCGTAAAGGGCTACACGAGGATGAGAGAAGGAGAAAAACAAAGAAGAGGCACAAAAGTCAAATTCCGCAGCAACTACGGCGAGACTAAGATGAGGCAAAGCAGTAGAGTAACAAGCATAGGCACAAGCATGATCCTTGTGTACCCGGCGCGGATGACAAGGGTCAGGCGGGTGGTGGATGTTGTATGTCTCTAAAGGAGACACGAAGTTAATAGAAGGCTGGAATTGTAAGAGAAGCTGAAGATGGCATTTGGGCGCAGAATCAAGGGAAGATTCAAAGAGGAGAGAGCATCATTGAGTCATGGGAGCGAAAATTTAACGCCATGTTGATGAACGGGCATCTGGAGCTGAGGGATCATTGGGAGGAAAGGAATTCGGGACTGTTCTACGGGGAGGCTGACTATGCAAATATCCAAATGTTTACAGTAGATAGAGACAACACATATTCAACAAGGAGGATGTAGACGGGAATACGAAGAAATAATATTGAATGATATCTGAAAGGATGTCGATATGGGATGGAGCTGCCGCTTGTCGGCAATATGTCTAGCGGGATTGATTATATGAAGTCGGCGGCGGCGGGTAGTTTGCTGCTGAAAAGGGGCTGGTTCTTCACCATACGCTACTTATGCTCCAGGATGTCAAAAGAGAGTTAAAAGAGAAGAATACAGACGTAGGGGCAATCCATGAAGATGTGCAGACCTGTCTACTACCTAAATATATATATTATATATATTGTTCTGTTCATATTTTGCTTCCGATGCGTTTCTCTCTTTCTACATTTTGGGTATTGAGATACTTTACGATACACACAGTACTCCTCTCTTTGTTAACATCCAAAATCGGACTCGATTCGTAACGGCCAACAAGGCGTTGCCTTTCCAAACCAGCTGCTCCATAAGTACATTTCGGTATAGAACGTGCCACACTTGGCGGCTCCCATTTAGGGAACTTGATGCTTTACCATCTATAACATCAACAACATCCATAGCTTAAAATTCGATAAAAGTTTTCACAACATGTAAAAGAGCTGTATTTATATTTCTAACTACTAATAGCAAAGCACATTGCAAATTTAAAGAGTTGTAGCTTTAAAAAAGAAAAAGAAAATAGAAAAAGAAAACCTATTGGCCTATATTTTGTGGACATATATCCTAGAATACACCTTAACTTTTCACATGTGTTTTTTATCTGGTAATGATTGAAATTGTGATTTTTTAGGGTAGGTGTTTTGAACCTCAAACTTGTGAATACCTTCATGGCCCTTGCAGCCTCCAAAGATTACAGGGGGTGAAATCCTCCATGCTGGACTCTGGGATATCACCATTAGAAATATAGGTAGTGAGGTAGATAGTCATGGGATGACGATATAGCTAATATGTCACTTGCATGTCATGATCCAATAACGCAGCGCTCTCGAACATACTTCAACACTACACCACACGATTGATGCCATTTCATTTCTTATGTGCTGGATGCTGAGTGCCCGCATTAAATGGGAAGATTCCAACCAAAGAATTGCCGGTATGAGACAACGGTTAAAAACGAGACATTTGGGTTCTGCCATTGGTACGGCTCTGAGACGCTCTGCCAGTCACAAAGCCTTCCCTTACGCTACTGAAACCTTTTTTTAACCCAAGGTAGGAATTACAATGCCACAAGGCTATAAATATATTAAGCCGTGGCTCACCTCCAGATTCGAGAGATATAGTTCCTCCCGCTGTAGAAGGTGCTGGAGCGATTAAGATGGCCTACCGAAATGATGACATATGGGTTTTTGTCACAGTCACAGTTCAGATGGAGAATTCAGAGTCAGAATAGTTCTTGATTCCTAGCTGCCGAGATAGGACCGAATCACTGTGTATATAGACGGATTGATCCTTTCGTCTGAGACCAAATGGATGTTTTTGACCGATTGTTTATGTCTTTCCCTAATTCCTGTGATGCTGTAACGGGGTTCGACATGGTGAATACATACTCACTACCACCAACTGATAAGGCTACTGGTGCCATTGCAACAATCCATATCAGCAACTACAATAATCCAAAACGTGATCAGTTATGTAATGTTGCTACGAATCACTGTGAAGGGATATACATAGTAGCAGCGTCCCACAAGATCCACCTCTTGTCGTGGAGCAATTTCCAGTCAGAGGTGACGGACAAATAGGTTAGCCGTCGTGTCTTAGGCATGCTGATACCAGAAATTATGCATGATGTCTCAGTCGAGTCCAGTGATGTCTCAGTCGAGTCCCAGTTGTGGTATCCTCGAGCAAAATTCAATATATAAACTGCGAGCGAGCTCGACACATCTTTGCGTGCACACACCTGCCTGACAAGAAGGTAGACGAAACAGAGCTGCCAGCATGCTCTTCATACCGAAACTCATAATTGCCTTTCTGGCGGCGGTACAGAGTGTTGCCGGCTTTGAGAGCAGCTCAGAGTCTGACGATAAGATAGCTCTTATTCGTGAGCCGCAAGCAGCAGCCCCCTCTCGGTTCCGGATCTATGATGCTCCAGTGGATGTCTCACACTTTGCGGGCGTACAGCAGCGTGCCAATGTCGGCGCTGAGCAGAAGATCCCGCTTGCTTTGGCTTACTTGGAGCACAACCACGGGATCCAGGCAGAAAATGTCCGAATCACGGCTTCCGTCACCAATGAAGACACGGGAGTCAGTCATGTCTATGCCCGCCAGACAGTCGATCGGGTCGACATGCTCGATGGCGTCGCCAACATCAACATTGACAAGCACGGGAGGGTCATATCCTCGTCCCAGACCTTTGCACCAGTCCACCAAGTGCGCGAGGCAATGCGCTCGGGATATGGTCGTCTGACAGCTCGCAGTTCCCAGTATGACTCGCTCAAAGGAGCATTACAGACATTGAGTAGGCGCGTCGAATCAGAAATTAATGACCAGGAACTCAACAGCGTCCATATCTCGGCGGTGGAATCCGACAAGTCTCAGACCCCCAGGTTCGTCATCAGAGGGATTCCTACCAGCACTGCCGTCGACGGCATGGCCACGGCGCAGCAGTCAACAATGCGAAGACCAGATGGTTCTTTGGCCCATGTATGGGATTTTCTGCTCGAGCAGGCAGACCACTCGTGGAACGCGAGAATCAGCATAGCGACGGGAGGCGTCGAGTCGCTTGTTGATCGGAGATGGCGCTCTGGTGATTACGCCCCACGCCATCGAGTGGCTGCGGATGAGGTCGACGGTCCCAAATCCGCAGAGTCTAGAAGTAGCAGCAAGCTGCAGAGGCGGCTGTCGTACGTAGCGATTCCCATTACCTGGCAAGACCCTCGGGAGGGGTTCGAGTTTATCGTGAACCCGGAAAGCGCATCAAGCCCCTACGGCTGGGTCACTGCGAACTCAACTGCGGGCAACAACGCGATCGCCTTCAAGGGGTCTCAAGCTGGCGTTGCTTCGGAGACCAGCCCCTACGTCTTTGCCTACAGCTTCAACGGGACAGCCGACCCGCGCGTCCCCCAGAATGTTGGCGCAGCTATTGTAAATGCCTTTTACGTTGTCAACAGCATCCATGACATATCGTATATATATGGGTTTACGGAAGCCACTTTTAACTTTCAGGACGAGAATTTCGGCAGAGGAGGGCAGGGCAACGATCGCATCACCATCTCCATACAGGATTCCGCCTACATCAACTATGCAGATTTTGCTACGCCACCAGATGGACAGAGTGGCCGGCTTCGCCTCTTTATCTACGATCTCACCCATCCAGACCGTGATGGCGGTTTAGAGAACGATATCATTGCCCATGAGTGCGCCATTGGCATTGCAACTCGCCTTACGGGTGGCGGTACTGCAGCCTGCCTCCAGAGCCGTATTTCAAGAGGAATGGCTCTGGGCTGGGGCGATGCATTTGCGGAATGGCTCGAGCAGACGGGCGCTATTGCAGACTTTACGCTGGGCAGCTATGTGACGGGTGACCAACGAGGCATTCGATCCTACCCTTACTCCAGAAGTCCGGCTGTCAACCCGCTCACATATCAGGATGGACCACCTTCGGCGGACGTGCATCTTATTGGAGAAGTATGGGCGAATATGCTGCACAACGTCCTGGCTGCTTTGACGGATAACTACGGCTGGAGTGATAATTTCTTGGTTGATTCTAGTGGACCCTCGGGCAACGTTGTTTATATGCATCTGTACATGGACGGCCTGAGCATCCAGCCTTGCGAGCCGACCTTCATCACCGCACGCGATGCCTTCATACAAGCCGAGCTGAACAGGTACGGCGGCCGTCACTACTGCGTCATCTGGCGTGTGTTTGCGAGCAAGGGGCTTGGATATGGTGCCTACCAGGATTATGTGAATGAATATTCAGTCCCGCCAGGCTGCTAGTTAATTAATACAATACCAATATACCATCCTCTCAAATTCTACTAGCTATAAAGGTATACTATACATATACTATACCTATATATATCACAACTCTAAAAGTTGCCTTATCGAGATGCTGGCCTGATGTGCATTATTTCTCCGCTGTCCCCCCACATGAGTCACAGCGCAGGGTGTCAAAAGCAACATGCATTGGAGAGGAGAGGGCGCGCCCTAGGCTCTTTTCAAATACAAGTGACTGATGAGGGGGCGTGATTGGTGCCTTTTCCTGCGAGTTCTAAAACTGACTTGGAGACTTTTTTTCACTAGACAGATGGGCTATAGCCTAGATTAGTTCAAACATCCATCCTTAAATCGCAAACAAGTTGTTTTACAATCTTTGCTGTTTCTCAGCTACTATTTGTATGTATTATATTGGACATTCACCAAACTTGATTGCTTTTACGCACACACAGAGAGAAAGGATCAAATAAACGACTTAGACAATATTAAATCAATCCACACCGAGTGTAAAAAAAAAAAAAAAAAATGTCTCCTCCGGAACAGTTACCGTCCTCAAAATACAACAACGTCGAGCTCGTTCCCTGGGATCCCGACAGCGACGCCCATGGCCAGCGGTTATACGAGCAGCGCGTGGCTTGCACGTGGGATGAGGATCTAATTGACGAGTGGAGGGCAAAAGTGCGAGAGGGCAAGAAGTTTCTGTATTGGATTGTGAGATTGAATCCTGAGAGTTTTTTTTTTTTTTTTTTTTTTTTTTTTTTTGTCTGCTTTCACTGACTAATGACGGTGAGGTATTGTAGAAACTCAGCGATGATCTTGCCGGAAAGGATGACTTGATGGCGAAGCACATTGCAAAATATCCGGCAGTAAGATCAAAAGCCTCTCTGTGAAACAATAAAGTGTGTCAAAATATATTCATTCATTTGCCAAAAATAGGAAAAAGAAGCCCTCATCGATTCAGCCACTACTCTCGCCAACTCACCAAGAACACCAACTCCAATATCCTTCCTCCCAATCGGCCACATCGCCCTCGATCTCTATCCAGACCGAAACACGCGATTCTCACTCCCCCAATCCACAGTATGGGTCAAATCACTCTACATTTCACGGTAGGCTCCCCCCTTGCAACCCCCAAGTCTCTCACCATCCAGTCAATCATCTCTCATCCGCCTCTTTTATCCAGGACGATGCAATCCGGCGGCTTCGGCCGCTCAGCAATGCACCAAATCGAGCATCTGGCCACGCTCCCGCCTCTCAGCGCCACGACCATGGCTCTCGACACTGCGACAAAGGAGTATCAGACACGGCCGGACTGCCTGGCCTTTTACGCCAAGATGACTGGGCGAAAGGTCGAGGCCAAGGATTTCAGATCCAACGAGGAGTGGTATGTGCGGCAGGGGTACGAGGCTATTGCGCGGGATGATCGGGCGTATACGTGGGTGGATCCGAAGACGGCGGTGCAGGAGGTGATTCCGTGCGTGTTTTTGAAAAAGGACATTGTTTGATGGGTGTGGTGTTGATGCTGTGTGTGTGAGTTGGGGATAAGTGTCAAAGGAGTTGTTTATAGAATGTATGAATGGGCGCCATTGGGAGTTTTGCGTGTGAAAGAAGATATTTTGAAAGAATGTATTGTTTAGCTTTCTTTGTACATGGACTAGATGTATTTCCTTTTTTTTTTCTTTTCTTAATTGTTCAACTCACTGCATGTATATCCGAATTAGACTACTGAATGGATCATGAGCACTTTGAGTCCTGAAGTGAATAAACACGGTGCTTTCAGCTAACCTTGGTGCTATGCAAATCCTCTTCGACTTTATACAAAGTCCTTGTGTAGTGTCTTTACTGTCTCTCTCGTTTCGAACATGTTCATGTCGATGAAACTCTTCAACTGCATATCAGTTTCTTTGAGATTACACTTTCAAGACAACTTCATAATAGTTCAAGAATGTATTGTTATATTTTAGAAAAGGCTCCAGTGCACTCTTGTTATAGACATCATAATAATGCCCCTTTATGCCGACCTCATATGTATTTGTAAGTAACTGATAAAGTAAACTTGCTCCACGAAGACGAGAAGACGTTTCAAGCAATCTACGTCCATATGCCCTTACACTACAGATTGAGGACCTCATCGGCATCAACACACTTTTCAGGGTAGAGTAGAGTGAAAGAGTTGGCAATCATGGCCAGTATTGCAGACAGAATCAAGGATAGGACCTTGCGAAGAGCGTATACTGGCCGGATAACTCGCAGTCGAGCCGCCCAGAAGCAACAAAATATACAAGCCTCACGTAATCGGCAAAATTCAAAGAAAAGGAGCACAGTCGGTGACGATGAAGACGAAGACGAAGACGAAGACGGAGATGACAGTGGAGATGACAGTCACAAAGACGACAGCCAGTCCTCTCCAAAGAAACCTGTAGCATTAAGAAGATGTGATTTCTGCCTCCGTGATCCCATAGGCAAACAAATGTGCAAACAGAGATACTGCGACTATTCCAAGGGGTGGAAAGGAAACTTCATCGAATGCTCCAACTGCGCTGACTACCGCTCGCAGAATCCGGGCTCCGACCACAAGTGCAAGCCTCCTCAGATCAACAATGTCTGGCGCAAGTACGGCGTTGACGATCCCATGGGCTACCAGCCACCTGCCTGCGATCAATGCCTCAACACCAAACTGGCCGACCAATGCAATGTTGATTCCACCCTTGGCTACAACTGCACGGCGACAAAAGCCTGCAGAGAGGGGAAATGCACGGTCAACGGAAAGGAGATGGAAGCTCGACCCAAAACGCGAGTTGACGTTGCTCGATGGATACGTGCCGAGTGCCATGTTTGTCATAACAAGACGAAGAAAGGTACCACGACTTCCGGATGCAGCTGGCTCAAGGACCGCGCAACCTGGGACCGGGCTTGTTCATATTGCGAGGCTCATAATCTGACATGTCTCCGCGGTGGACGTGTTGTTGCCAATCCGCAAAGTCTGACTCTGCCGAGGGCTTGGGCCGCCAATCTTCAGGTGTTTGATCGGGGCTTTGTCGAGTGCAAAAGGAGCAACCCAGACCGCCGCTATTGCAAGAGATGTCGACAAGATGAACACGACCACTGCCGCGCCGATGCCAGTTCCTTCTTCTATAGCTGCAATCGCTGTGCCCAGCTGGGCGTGGACTGTATCGACGCCGAGGACGATACGTCGTATCCCATCTTCGACTTGTCCAGAGTCGGTGTTGGGGGTTTCCTGCCCTTTATGGAATGCGAATGCTGCAGAAAATCAGGGAGGAACTGCGATCTTCAGCGGCCGTGTGATTCATGCGTCAAGCACGGGGACAAGTGTGATGATTGGAGAGGAGACACGGCGAAATATTGTATCAAAGGGCGGTTGGACCCTCCCCCTGGACCTCTTTACTATCTCGCGCTGGGATATGGTGCTGGGGGAGTTGATGACCCCAAGGACGGATCTGCCGTTGAACACTGGGTAGGTCCGGCCACAAACATGTACGGCCTCCCCGAGATTCAGAACAGAAACTTCATCGCCACGATGGGCGTTCAGCTACGATCTATGCTGCGGCCGCCGGGAGCGCCGCCGCACGGTGATGCAGCTCAGGGGGGTTGTGTAAATGGCCGAGCAAGCGAGATAACTCGAGAGCAGATTGTGGCGTGGATCAAGGATCGCTGGCCTCAGGCTGTGCCAATGAATGAGATTGGGCATTATCGAGAGCGTGTAGAGGCCGTGCAGCAGAAGATGCGGGAACTTCGGCAGGGGAAGATTGTTTCGGCTCTTTTTTCAGATTTTCCTGGCTACGGCAGTGGTGACGAGGAAGACGATGATGGAGGCAACGATGGAGCGAGCAACACCAATGCCGACAGTCTCTGTATCCGAACAAAATCTACTGATGGTGATGATGATAATGAGCGTAATCGTTCTGTGAGTGCTCATGGCGATAATGGCGACGCCGGTACCCCTGACTGGCTGTCAGAGTTTATAAACTCGGCCATGATTGACGATGGAGTCGTTTCACCTCCATTCGAGTGTTCCACGTTGCCTGGACAGGGCCAGTTTGGCTTTGACGCTGCAGCTCCTTTCAGCCAGATGGCTGCAAACTTGCAATTCAGCCCGTTTGAAGTTTCCGGTATAGATCCCAGCCTCTATCTGATGGATATAGATCGAGATTTGGATACATATGAGTCTATGCAGCTTGATTCTCGAGATTTATCAGCAATAGAAGATATAGAATTTATCGATCATAACCCGCTTACCATTACGCAAGAAGCCATGATTTTGCCGCGCTTGAAGCCAGCAATACCCACCTTGTACAGTCTCTTCCCGGGCTGTCCAACACAGATCGAGTCTCCCTTTTACAATGTCCTGGGCCTCATCCCAGAGGACGTCAGGCCCTTTGAACAAGACGGCGACTGGACCTGTTCCGAAACGAATTGCAGCAATCCCACCTCTCTGGACTCTGTCTGCCAATGTCTCCTGCACGGAGCCGACTTTGCAACCGTCTGCAACGACTGCAGCGAGCAGAGTGCTCGTGATCTAACCAGCAGTCTCCTCACCAAGGCGCAGATACTGGCAATGCGCGCATATCTCTGCCCCGGCTGCACAGCCCAGGTCAGCCAGAGCGTGGGCGAGGTCGCCAGGCGCAGAACCGTCGGCGCAGTCAACATCTGGGGCGACTGCAGCGACAGCTACTACACAAAGACGGAGCTCGAGCTCGAGACGCGCTTTGGCAGGATCAACTTCAGGGGCGCGGCCAGACCCATGACGGGATGCTCCTGCGCAACAAAGCTGCTCGCCCAGCGGCTCTGCGGCCGGCATCGCAGCTTGCATGGCCGTTTGCTCGTGGAGCAGGTTGCGAGGATGCGCGAGTGGTGTGTGCAGCACCTCGGCGGCAATGTCTGTCCGGGCTGCCTCGTTGACAAGTCGGCGTATGAGGCGAACCGGTCGATGGATCTGGCAGATTTGCTGTCCGAGACGACTCCCAAGGCGTGGGCGTGCCTTGCCTGTGGCGATTGGGTCGTGAACCAGAAGAGTGCAGGGCTTGTGCCGGGTTGGGAGCAGTGGTGTCCGCCGAGGATGGAGGATTAGGATATGGCGAGTTAGAGGCGGTGTCGGACTAAGGTATTTACGTGCCGTATTAGAGGCATACAGTTTTACAGTGTTTGTATTCAATCATTCGATCATAAGGGTAGCATTAGGAGGCGAGTATTTGATTTGATAGTAAATTAACCTGGTATTAATGAGATTTCCAAAAGAAAATAAAAGCCCATTCTTACAATAACAGCTCCAGAATACATGCAAATGATGTACCAAAAATCCATCAACGTAACACAAAGACCAAGGCTAGGAATATCCCGTTGAATCAGTTGTAAAATGTCCGGCTAGAAACATAAGCCCCGGGGGGCAGAAAGAGCAGAGTCCAAAACATCTCAAACAGGATAACCAGTCGCGCAACAACGTAGAGCAACAGGCCAACGACGTGCAAAAATCTGCCGCAACATTTCGGCAGCGTTCCAAGCAAGAACCCGCCGCTGGGCTTCTCTTCAATCTTGCGCAAGAAGACGGCCACCAAGGCGATGAACACACAGCCAACAGAGTACATGGTTGCGACTCGCCACAGCATCTGATGCGTCTCTGAAGGAAACTCGACGCGCCAGCCTCCGACATGTATCCCTCCAAATAGCACTACTCCCACTAACAGTGCCCAGAATGTCTTGTTATCGAATTCTTTGCCTTCCCGAATAGTGTCGATTCTCAGTGGTGCGCCATCAACCGCTTCAGATCTTGAGGAGAAAGCGCGAGTTCTTTTTAGGGAAAAGATGTGTCTAGTGCTGTATGCTTTGACAATCTCTTTTTCGGTTGCAATTTCATCGACCGTTATTTCCCCCCTTACAAGCTTCATTGATAACCCCTCCTGTGCTGATGCTCATATTGCTTTCTGTCTTGATGCTGCCATCATTCTCAACAATCTCCATGTTATTGATATCGACACCACGAGTTCTCGCTTCCACAAGAATGTCCTTTATCCTTTCATAGCTTATTAATCGGTCAATGGTTGTAGATACGCCAATGCTCTTAGGCTTGTCCCAGTACAGCCAATAGATGGCAATCGCGCAGAGTGCAAAAGCCAATACCGTCAGCTCAAGGGCACATATGGCCAGCCCGTAAACAGTTCGATCTAATATCCGTGTTGTAGACCAGATAATCTGCGAGATAGAGATTGCCTTTATAAATGAATCGCTTTTGACCCTGTCTTTGTGCTCTCTTTGGTTAATATTTGGCAGCTTTCCGATGCATCTCTTCTTTCGCAGAATATAAACGTCTCTCCCAGACAGGTGGTGTAAGTTGTATCCGTTTCCAGTCTCAGCTTCGGCGTTTGTTTTCTTGATGACGAAGCCTCCCATGTTCGCGTAATAAGTGTGGTCCAACGACCATTCCACCTTGCCGCCTTCTTCGCCTTCTGCCAGCTTGTCCAATAGCTCATGATCCTCACGGGTTGCAAGACGGTCGTTATAAGCCACGGCAATAATGACTTCAGGAGCAAATATCGTGAGGATCATTCTCCCTGTACTTTTCAAGAATCCTTTTAGACGCCAGCTCAAAGGACCCAAGTTAAGA
Source organism: Trichoderma asperellum (assembly GCF_020647865.1). Lineage (NCBI taxonomy): Eukaryota > Fungi > Ascomycota > Sordariomycetes > Hypocreales > Hypocreaceae > Trichoderma > Trichoderma asperellum. Next base: position 3,295,215 of record NC_089415.1, on the reverse strand, counting down.
TAACCGCATAGCTTAGACTTGGGGTTTTGATCAACGTAGCCGTGATATTGCCTTGGGACATTGGGATAATGAATGGTCCAAGTACATGCAAATATTGTAAATATAGATTTTAACAGTATATCGAGTGTGCCGCGGGAATCGGGAGCTGCCACATAATTCGCCTCAGCGGTAGGGGCTGAGCATTTGGGCTTAAATACCGTATATGCTTGAACAGTGGCAACGAAGAAGAAGAAGCAAGAGAGTTGAATCGGAATCTTAGGAAGACCCATCTTGAAAGATGTCTCTAGGAGTAGAGGGTTGCGATGATTCTGAGGTTGTGAGCGAGATGTGGAGTGGATTTAGTAAATCACTCTCAAGTCTGTGTGTATCTGGCCTTTTATAATTTTCATCCTCTCAATGCCCATGTTTATCCTCTGTGGCAGTTGAACATAATTCAGCTAGGACTCATCATTATGCTTTCTTTTTCCTCTTTCTATCACTTTTCAGCAATCATAAATACACTTTGGCACGTCAGACCTGGGTATAACAGCAACTGATTGGCAGGAGTAGCGAGAAACCCGTGTGCCGCGCTTTCAGCTTTCTCAGCCACTCAGCAAAAAAAGGCTGTCTTATCCTAGATGAACAAGGATACGCATAGAAGAGTATGAATAGTTGACCGTATGCGTGGCCACCTAGCTCTTGAATTCGGCCAATGATCTGGTGTGATTTGCACAGCGAGGCTGAGGCTGAGTTACAGTCACCATTGTCTAAGCATAGCTGGATGCAGGGGAAACTCAAGTGCATCCAATACCATCTTTTTGAAAGATTAAAAGTGTTTATTGGACATATTGCCAAGTCTTCTTGGGATCTTGATTGAGTACCACTGGGCAGTATAGCTGAAGGTTGATATCGACAGAGGTACGCTAGAGCATCCCAGCCCGACGGAACGGAATTCTCGTGATATGGCGTGACATTTCCTAGGTATTTTAGAAATAGATGGAGTAAATAAGAGACTTTTCTTTGAGCAGTCTAAAGCATGTAATGAAGGCTTTTACTGAGCGCGAAGACTTATTGAGAGGCCACAAGAGCGCGACACAATGAATACTGCTATTCACATGTGGAGATTCGACTTTCAGTCAAGAATCAATAACATTTCCGTAACAAGCCAGCTATGTATCTCAACACAAATTACTCTCATTATCTCTTTTCTTGTTTTATACCTTCAATCTCGGAGCCGATGCTCACGCACAATGGCCTTCAATAACTCGCAAGCCGGCCAGATGGAAACAAGTAAAATCAGAATTACAGACCAAACGTATACTGGCTGAAGACCATATGAGGGCGGCTTACAAATATATTTCATTTCTTTTTTTTTTCCCCTTCAAAAAGTTCAACACCATGTATTATTTGTCAAGTGCCTAAAGTCCGCCCACAGCACTACATAGAAAATGCATGTACAGCAGCGAAATGGAAGATAAGAAAGAGATAGCGCGAAGCAATTAAAGCCACAAGAGGTATCCATGAAGAAGAAAAACGAAAAGTCCAAGATATCATAATTAGTAGCCTTATACAAACAAGATTCTTTTTTGTCTTTTTCAGTCCAACTTTTACAACCACAAACAGTATCCAACACATGTATCCTGTGTATACTCCTTTTGCCATGCCTAGATCTTTCTTCACCCAGCTTGCTGTATAAATCAGATTAATAGTCCGGGGTAAATCTCCAGATCCTTACAAAGCCGCTGACCAGATGCGACATATCAGTATACGCTTGGCGCCCCATATTCCTTCTCTCTTCCAACATATTTGCACCGTCTCCCTAATATCAAGGACCAGCTAACGGAACACTTGTTTGTACTTTGTAGCGCCACCACATGTTTGAAGTCAAGCGAGTCACTTTCTCGGATTAGTGCACATTTAACTTGCGACAAGTACAAGTTTGCTTTTTATTATTATGTCTTATCAAGGGAGAGAAAAGAGGGGTAGTTGCGAGAAGGGAAAGAAAAAAAGAAAGGGTAAACGAAGCTAACAAGAAGCTAAGATAACAAGGAAAAAGGAAAGAAAAAAAGAAAAAAAGAAAAGAAGGATTAAACAGAAGAATAGAGCAACATCAAAGTGAGCCAGTGGAATAGCTCAAAAAGGGGCATCCCAGTAGAATTGATAAGCTGTCCTAGATACAAAAGGACGGTAGAATCTTGAAGCGAATCCTCATTACCATGCAAGTTAACAATCAATAAGTAGAAAAAAAATGAAATTACACGTGTGAAATAATGGGATATAAGAGAAGAACGTATGACCCATACTTTCAGAGTCAAGAAAAACCATCCTCGCAAACCCGCCCAGGAGAGGATTAATTTAATAGTCAAGGCCCCCTGTTCGACCTTTGGCTGCTCGCACGTATGCTGCAGCGCCTCACCCTCTTCCTTTCGCTTCTCCCGCGATTCAAAATTTACCCTCCCGAGACTCTTTTCTTTTTCCTTCCGGTAGTGTGCAGCGAGCAGCCCTTTTCGCCAGCACGCTGCAGAATCACACGCACGCACGCGCTCCGGGCATGGGCACCAGGCTGTGTTTGGGGTTTGACACAGCTATCCCGTCGGTATATCTCTCAATGGCGCACGGAGAGAATTTTCGTCGAAATAGAACAAGACATGAAATATAAAAGGGAAAGAAATAAAAAAAAAGAAATCCGAATGCGCGACCCAAGTCAGAACCCGACTCCCCGCCCGATGCATTGAGAGGTATTGTGCTCGTTGATCGTTCAAGGCCGTTCGTCGCGCGTTGTGCTACGTGCTGCATCTCGTGCCATGGAGCGTCCAAAATCCTCTCCTTTTCACCATGAAATGTCGCCTCTAGCATCATGAACAAGGCAGCGCAGCCTTCCTTCCCCCGCTTTGCAAAGCAGAGTGTTTCTTACATGATGACGCACTTGCAGCAGCCACCCTCCTGCTCCTCGCCCTCAATGTCCATGGGCTTGGGAGGGTTTGCGCTAGAGCTGTTGCCGCCGCCGGTTGAGTAGCCCTGCATCTCACGGTTGTATCTTCGGATCTCGCGAACAATATCGTAGAAGGCCTTGTCAACGTTGATTCTGGACTTGGCAGATGTCTCGATGAACTTGCAGTTGAATGATTTCGCCAACGCCTCTCCCTCTGTTTGAAAAAAAAAATGTTAGATAAGCCAGAAAGGAAGCATTGCTTAGCCATGACGGAGTATGACGATTTGCTTACCTTGTCTGGTGACCTCTCGCTCGCCCTCCAAATCGCACTTGTTTCCAACGACGACCATGGGGAAGTAGTCCTTGTCCTTGACTCTCAGGATTTGCTGCTGGAAAGTGGTGATTTCCTCGAAGCTCTGTCGTGATGTGATTGAGTAGACCAGCAAGAAACCCTCTCCTGTGCGCATGTACTGCTCTCGCATGGCACTGTACTCCTCTTGACCAGCGGTATCTAGAACATCGAGCAGGGCGACCTCATCATCAATAACGCATTGCTTTCGGTATGAATCTGTTGAAATCAAAGACAGATTAGCCAAAGCTCGTAGGGAGTAAAGCCGGAGAGAAGAAGCCGAAGGAACAATCAGGCAAAGGAGCCAATAGAAGTCACCGTTGGCAAATTGGGAGGCCTTGTAAAGGGGGAGAGAGGTGGGATCCGGATGCTGTAGGGAAGCGACGAACCTTCAATTGTAGGATCATACTCGTCGACAAAGTGGCTCTGGATCAATTGGATGGTCAAGCAAGATTTACCGACACCACCACCGCCGACAACTACCAGCTTATACTCTCGCAGGAACTGGTTTGCAGCGCAGCCAATGTCAGCTATACAGAACAGGCTAAAGCAAAGATTGGCAAAAAAGGGAGAGAGCAGGAAAAATTGCGCGCTCAAAGCTGTTCTCGATTGGGCATACATACCTTGGTTGCTGAAGCCATTGTAAACAGCTCTGAATGATGATGCTAGGGGGTAAGAAAAGGCTGATTCCGCAGCTTTATACTTTTTTTTTTCTCTTGGCTTCAGGAGTTGTGCCTCGGCCAATAAAAGGGAAAAGAATATCCGACTCTGGTAGAGAAAGTAGAGAAGGCGACGGTTAGGAGCTTCACAGTCGGTGGTGGAAGAAGAAAAAATTAAACAGAAGCTGGCCAGAAGACAATGCACAGAGCAGGAAATGCAAAGGAAGAGCCGCAGAGGGCGATTGAGAGGAATGAATGAGGACGATGGAGGATGGAAGACGGAAGAGGGGTGGAAATACGGGAAAAGGCAAAGGGTGAAGGAGAGGTCCAGGATTGGAGGAGGAACGCGGATGCAGCCAAAGGTGAGCGAGAGATTGGCTGGGGCCTTTGGACGGACAGCACAGCACAGCAGACTGGAGCGCCGGGCCAGGGCCCCCAGCACCCCTAGCCGGCCCCAGCCTACAAGGCCTAGCAGGCCTAGCCAGCCTAGCTCCGGTCCCTAGCAGTGCCTAAAGGAAGCCGACCAGGACGCAGTTGAAGGGGGTGGGTGGAGGCTTGGCCAGCGGTGTGGAGAAGCAGCGGCAGGGCCAATGATGGACGCCAGTTTTCGGGGCAATTTGGGGGACGGTGGTGGCCAGTGATTCAATAGGAAGGGCCCTTTTTTGGGCGTCCTGAGCCTTTTGGGGCTAGACAGGGCCCTGAGTGCACCAACCGCCGCTGTGCAATATTGATGTGGCATGGCTGGCGCTTGTACTAGTACCACGACTCCGAGAGAGGTGAATCGATTGCGGTTTGCATCAATCAATGCTTGCCGGATTTCCTGATGGATTGGCTGGATGGTCCCTAGCTTTGCCAGCGGCAAACCGCAGCCAGTCAGTCTATGTAGGAGAGGCAGCTGATCAATTGTGCGGTGAGTCTCTTTCCCTCGCCCAGAGGCGGAAGACAGCAGCTTTGGCGCCAAAGATGGAGAACAGGACGGATGCCCGTGCTCTGTGCGTGCTATTCAGCAGCTGTGGATGGACAGGAGGTCGGAGAGTGGCGTCTAGCCGCAGGGAGATCAACTGCAGCGGCTGGGGTTCAATGCGACCTTGCGAGCATGAGCTACTAATGGCACAGGTACAGGTACTTTGCGCGAGCCGACGACGCTGGAGACGGAAGCGAACAGCGGACGGGCCCCAGGCAGAGAGGATGAATGAGTCGAAGCTAGCAGCAGCCAAGTGTGCAGTGCTGTAAGGAATAAGGAGAAACCGGGTCCGATGGCGATTGGAGCTCAGTCCCATCGGGCCCATCACCCGTCCGATGCTACTTATCTGGTCGGTCTGGGACTTTTTGTTTGTTGGAAAAGTCTGGACGCGCATGGGCACTTCTACACCAAAGTTGGACCTGCATGTACCGGTACGCGCACGTGTTGAGAACTGATGTCTGATGTTTGTCCAACGCAGCAACTGTTTGCAGACGGCATGAACATTTAATCTAGATGTCTATTCATTCACGTGAAAGAATAGGCGTCTCTTACTATCAGTGTGAAAAGTGAAAAGGACGCAGTTGGCTTGCTACCTTGTTTTCCCCATTTTAAGTCACCCTTTTTAAGACGCAATCCCTTCTTATCCCCCTTGTCAGACAGAAAAAAAACCGACGCCTGGAACACTTTTCCGAGCGGGCTTGTCTCATTCTGTCCAACCGCGGTTCATGGAGCGGAACGTTACCTAGTACCAATTCTCGATACGATATGATAGCAGCATCTGCTTGTACTTCAGCAACATTGATTGATCTTTTCTGCCTCTTGTTACTTGCTGCATTGCCATCACATCACATCACCGTGACGAAAATAGATCAGCTTTATTTAGTGCTTGTACCCGTACTCCATACCTGCGCGTCTGCCGCTGCACCTAGAGCCCTAGAGCGTGCATATCGTAGGCACGGAGTGCAGGTTCTCCATACCTGGGCCAGTGGCATCGTAGGATGGGATGCAAGGGCACGCGCCATACATATGTACAAGTCAAGAGTGAGGAACCACCGAAAAAGAAAGAAGAAAAAAAGAAAAAAAGAAAAAAGAAAAAAGACGGGAGATGGAAGACGCCATATCACAGGTTCAGGTTCAGGTTCAGGTACAGGTACAGATGCGCGCCCAAGGTGGAGGGAAGGTGCTATCTGTGAGGTATTAGCGTAACCCCCTTGTTCTCTACTGTACTTTCCATCTGTCTGTCAAACTTTGGCTCACGTTCTCGAATTTGTATATTCTTGCTCTATTCGTCTTTTTTTACTCTTCTTCTCCTCCATCACGGGCCCTTCTTCCTCGCACGTTTCTTCAATGATGATAAGCACTGGCCGTTCAGCCTTCTCATGGCCCGCCCAACTTACACAGTATCCATCAAAGACCCGTCGCTAAGAAGGCGGCCCTCGCGCCTCGGTCTGCGAATCGGTCCAAGTGCGCGCATCCGCAATCGACGTTCGTGGGGGAGCGGCCGCGACTCCATTCTGCGGTGCCATTGGAGCAATCGATATTAGCTCCTCGCTTCCCATTTCCAATTATCACGGCGTGGTATTCGTAATAGCTCATACTTCTTTTCCTGTTTGAATTTTTATTTTACTTCTTGATTATACCGAAAGTGCCACATCGGGATCCTAAAATGATTCAATCTCACCTATCCTGGTTGAAGTCTTATAGCAATTTACCAGGCTAGCAGAGATGCTACTCGGGTCCACGCAAATAAAGGCATCAACGAGCTTCAGCTATAAATCTTCTGGATAACAGCTTATCTAGGGGACTTAATATCTATCAAACACGACGCTAGGCCTATCTATCGATCATCTTTCCACCACGATATATCGGCGGAGAAGAACCTTAAAGACACAGCAAAGAAGCACTCCGTATCTCAGATTTGAGCGCCGTCTTGGAACGCACAGGAGTTCTTAATGTCACTTCATCCATCTTATTTCCGTCAATGGCAGCCCAATCAGGTAGGTCAGACCGTGACGTTAAAGCCGAAGTGCATGACAGGTAGTATTAGCATTGCGACTAACCTTGAAGCTACAGCACATCGCCTAATTGGCATCATTCAGCATTGAATTGAAGATTGCCCAAGCTCTCGCTCGCTAGAGAGACAGAAGCGATAGGAGAGGCGAACAAAGATAGGCAAAGGAGTAGGTAATATCCGGTTTCACGTGGCTTCTCGTCACCGTAGCATCGCTACAGCTGTCACTTGCACGAATACTGCTAGTACGCCAGCAAAACGTCGTCTTGTCGCTTCGTCTACCATCGCGTCGCTTCTCGCTACCCGGCCCCTGGATTTGGCTCAGTCGGTTGAGTCTGGCAATTCAGAAATCCCTTGTGCTCTGTGTCGCTACAGGCAATACCAGAGGACAGCTATACGAGTACTACTACTACCCTCATGGTGTAGCACTGCTGCTGTAACTACTCAGCTGAGTGGGCAGGCGTGACGATATTACTACCACTTCTACAGCATGCTTATAGTCCTGCGTACATATAACGATCGACCATATTCAGAGACAAGATCTCAAAAAGCAGACGGCCCATCTCTTGTCACGGCAACTCCAACCGGGCCTCTCTGTCTCACGACATATACTCGTATACCTTCCTGTGTACATGCATTGGCCGGGGGGGAGAAGCGACTACTGCCTAAAGCTATTAGTTTTTTCATTATGCTTGCAAAAAAAGAAAGAGAGGGGAAAGGGAAAAAAAAAAAAAAAAAAAAAGCGGCCACCCTTGTCGTAGAACTTGTACATGATATGATAAGTCAGTGTGGTCTTTGCTTCTTGGATGGCGCCATAACATAATACTACTGCTGCTATTATGGAGCACTAATACCGCTGATAGATTGAAATTTCTCCAAAGGTCAATGCGCTCTTTCGTTGCCCCTGACACACATCGCAGTTCGCTACCATTACAGAATAGCACAAGTCTGTCTTCATTAGCACAACAACTGCAGCGGGGGCTATTACCTTAACCACCCCTGTGCCAATCAAACTGTCCTCCGGCTCCCTCTATCCGTGTGGGATCATTATCATCCTGGGCGCTGGCCATTCACCGTACCTGCGAAAGCCACCCGATGCGATCCGGCACCGTCTCGTCTTGTCTCGTCTTGTCTCATCTCACACCCGAGTTCCAGCAGATGGGCCATAGTGGTTATCATTACGAGACTTGAGCATCTTTGGGGGTCTCACGTCTGAATTCTATTCTCAATGCCGGGCTCTACTACTGCCGCCGACCTGGAAAACACAGCTGCAGTAGGTACGTATGAATCCATCCCCCAACGACCGTCAATGGCATCATCATGCAGCCTCGCGCAGGCTCTTGCAGACGGCTGCAGCAGCGGTTGGGTCACGCTGAGCCTATCAAATAGAACGGGCTATCGAGCATATTCTTAGCAGCAAGCAGTGGTATTGCTACTGCTGCTACGTAATAGGTAGTAGCACGATTTGTAGTCCTGGACGCAGCTTAAACAAGCTCATGCAGGTGTTGGCACGGCGGCAAGGCGACCTGCAGCTCGTGCTGAGGGGCACCCGATTTCATACATATTCAGCCGCTGCCTGTTGGGCTCGTCTCGACTGGGGCTTTGTCGAGGCGTCAAGCAGCCTGGCGACACCATCATCCCTAGTGCTACTCCGTACTGGTGTTTGAGCAGCCAGGGCTGACTGTCGCCCGCATCGAAGCATTACGGGAAGAACTCAGAGCTCTGTATGGTTGGACAGAACGTCGCCGTTGGGACCGACAAGCACGCACTTGTATCGCAATCCAATCCTATCCAATCCGGAGAGCGGCCCGTCATGATTGATGCCGCCTATCACCACATCAGTTGTAGCGGCTGTGCTACATACTACTTGCCGGAAGTCGTAACAGCCGCTACACATGATTGGGTCTCTTTGATGCGGATTGACGCGCGCGCGCGCGCTCACTGCGAGCGAGTCAGGTCTCTTCGTTGGCGGGTTTCGTTTTCTGCAACACCACACACACTGGCTACGCCCTGCTTCGTGTCGGGTCCAGTCTTTTGGCCGTCGAATCGAGAGAGAACTCGTAGCGCGCTGCGGCGGCCTTTTCGGACCGGTGCCGATTCCCTGGACCTTCTTTTCTACTAGTTTAACTAGCGAACGATCTTTGTCGCAGGTGGATCGCGACTTTTCCCTGAGAGCATGCAAGTACAATGCCCGATATTTTTCTGATACAACCGGGCCCCTGGGCCCAATGGAGGCATGGACGTCATCAGCAATTTGCACAGACCCTGTATCTGGGGTAGCAATTTTTCCTCTCTCTTTCTTATTTTTCCCGTTGATGTCGGTCAAGTATCTTAGGCGAGAGAGCTCTACCTATCCTTTTCCTTCCTTCTTCTTTTTCTCTGCTTCTCTATTCAAATTCGTTGCCATGGATATCTTCAACGACGCATGAGGATCGACACGAATGATTTACATGATACAACCATATACACAGATTACTCTCTCCAGAGGGTCTCTTATACGGAATCTACCGCCCGTGCTCCGCCATATTTTTTTTTTTTTTTTGTTATATTGGCATGGATCCCGTTCTCGGCGAATCACTCTTATGGCCAAGGGGGCAGAAATGATGCCTCGCCATACTTTGCACAGTCCCTCCATCGTTTGCGCCTCATCTCAGCTCGCCCGTCCGGCGTCAATAATACCGGGCACGAGTCCTCATTCTAGAATCAAGGGAAGCCCAAGTGAAATGAAGCTCAAGCCTAAAAGCTCCATCTCGTGCCACTCTATCGGCCTTCTAGAATGATGCTCTCCACATTCAACGCCAGCCTCCACTCCACCCACACCCACAATAATAAACGAAGAAAAAATAAGAGAGCGCACACGCCCGTGCTGTCGTCCCCACCACCAAACTCTCCTCATTTCCCGGTCTAATTCCCCCCTTTTGGTCTTGGCAAAATGTGATGTCCATACTAACCCATGGCGGCTTGCTGCCAATCTTCGCGACTCAAGACGTCACTATCAGCTTGTATTACGGAAGCACGAGTAATGTTACGCTGATGAGTGAAAGAAGCTGAGATTGTCATCGTACAGTGAATAGCGCGTTCCTGATTTTGATACACCTGAATCTCTGTCCTTCTGGACCAGTCTTGTTAATTGCACTGCCTAACCCGACAACGATCAACCCGCAAAATTATCGGGTTCTACTCAAAGATGAAAAGTGTCAGCGTATTACAGCAGTGTTCAGTTGTTTGACTCAATACAATCTGATGATGACGTCGCATCATGTGTTATGCATTGTTGGTGATGCTGCCGTCGTGTCTAAACTGACATACACGGCCCGCCACCGGTCCTTCAAACCCACCGACGAAGTAGAGCATGGCCAATGGCAAAAAGAAGACCAAGCAACGAAATAGAACCGGCAACAACACTAAATTCAGCTGTAGACTTTATTAACCAAAGATTGCAAAAAAGGGTAGCACCAGCAAACTACGGGATTTGATGCCAATATCCATGTACTGGTGGCATGTAATTACATGCATGCTCACCCGCGTTGCTTCATTCATCCCGTCCTCCCCCCCAAAGGAGCTTGTCAGATTCCAATCTAGGCAGTCGCCATTGCTACTGGAAGCTGACGAGATGCCACTCTGGGCTTCATAAATGGCTTACACTAGTCGTTTCCTAGCAGGTTCGTCGCGTTTGCGGCTACCGTTAAAAATCGAGCCAAGTGGGGTGTGATCAGCTATGCTGGGCTCTTGAGCTGAAGCTTCTCTCACGGGGGATTAGAAAAGTATAAAAAGCTGGCTTGCAGGGTTTGGAGGCATTATTTGTGGCTAGTAAGTTGTTTCTGGAAGGTTTCTTCCGGCAGTTGGTCTCGTTTAAGTCTCTCTTGACAGCTACATACGGTAATACGATGGAAAACATAAGATGGGGCAAATACGAAAAGCGTGCAAGGTCAATGTAGAGGAGAGGCGGATGGATGGATCCTCAGTTGTGAATATGTACTACATTGTTCGTGTTATTAACCTTGCCCTGAAACTGAAACTAGCAGCTACTTATCATCTACACCGAGACGTGCGATTTCCAAGCACTACTACTAGTAGTATTAGCCGCATCGTTACAGTCCGCCGCATTGTCTTTTGGGGCTGATGCTGATCGTGGAGAAGATAGCACGAGCTTAAAACAGCGCCAGACCAAACGAACGCGTGGTGCGAGCGAGGTGCGAGCGAGCTATCCAAACTCCACTATACATCACGAGGGGGGCAGCAAGACTAGGCCGTAGCCTAAGAATCGCCTCTACCTGCTATAAGCAATGTCTTGCATCGTTTTGCGCACAGAGTCTTTTGCTGGGGGGAGGTGATCCGATCTACAAGGGGTTCTGACAACTCCACGCTTTTACCTAAGAAAAAGTAGCTCACGGTAGGAACAAAATCCTTGCTTTGGGCTGGGTGAGACATCGATACAAGATCGGGATAGAATGCTTGTCGCGATATGGTCCGGGCTTGAGGGACGAGAAACTCGCCTCCGCAAAAGCAATAGGGGGCCAGATATATACGCTTCAGGGAACTAGTCCAAGAGTAATAACAAGGGGAGAAGAAAAGAAAGAATTCAGAATGACAACGCAGATAAGTGTGATTTGTCTTTTGTTAGAAAATGTCATTAATATGTTTATATGATGTTATCATGGTTAGAATGACTTGTTTCCTCTTTACAGCTTCTTCTCTGTTTTGTCAGCGGGCTCGTCAAGCTCATCCTCTTTTGTAACTCGCTTGCCCTGAACTGCCTCTTCTGCCTCGGCCACGAGACTCTCGAGATAAGCGCGGTCCCTACGTGGTATCGTTAGCTGTGTATTCCCGTAGGAGAGAAGTCTGGTTGATTGTTATGAAATACCTTCCAACCAATGTCACCGTATTTCGTTTCCTGCCCCATCGTGGGTAGCTTCCTACTTTAACGCCATGAGGCTCAACTCTGGCCGCCAGCTCGGTGAGGTATTCCGCGACGGAGCTCTCCGGCAGAGGCGTAGATATCATTATGCGATGGATTCCTTTACCTTCAGGATCGACTAGTCTGGGGAGGACGTGGGGTTTCAGCCCATCCAGCAGTTTCTGGACTGTAAAAATGAAAAGAACTCTGGTCAGCCCCGAGTAACAAGTACTATACCCTAAGAATAGCGTAAGGGTCCCATCAGCCATCACTCACATAGCAGCGGCACTCCAGGAAGGATATGCACATTCCGGTTGACAACAGCAACGGGAACCCACAGGTCTTCATGCGGGAAGATGACCTGCTCGCCAAGGTCGCGCGACTCGTCTGTTGGGAGCTCGACCATGCGCAGCCTCGCCCTGAGAGCCGGGGAGTCGACGTTCCAGTCAAAGTTCGGCTGCTTCGGGTTTGGCTTGGAAAGTTTCTTCATCTTCTCAAAGGTCTCCTGGTGGAGCTTTAGGGGCAGCCCGAAGGCCTTGGCGATGGATGGGTAGGTGATGTCGTCGTGCCTGAAGTTGTTTGGTGGCTACCGTGAGACACAAGGACCAGTAACAATGGGAAGATGATGCATGAGGGGGGAGTGGTTTTCTTACGTTGGGCCGATACCTCCGCTAGATAGAGACAGTTAATGATCGTCTATTTAAAAACATGTCAAGACTTTTTAGTTAAGCTTGAAGCTCTCACCTGGTAATGATAAAGTCGTAGCGGTTGCTCATTCGGCTCACGGCCTCCATGATTTCACTCTCGTCGTCTTCAATGACCTCGATACGTTTCAGGTTCTGCCGCAGCACGAAAAAAAGAAAAAAGAAGTGTCAGGATATTTCAGGATATTTCAGGCATCGTCTATCAACTACGATAGTTGAGTTTTAGGGTGAACACTCACGATTCCGAGAGAGAAACACCATTTTGCCAGATACGCCGAGTTGGTCTATGAGTTCAAAAAGTCAACTCGTGAGTCCCATTGTCTCGTCTAGTTTTTGACAGCAACTTTTCAGAATCCAGTATACGAACATCAACAGTCTGTTAAAAGAGAAACTCGTTAGCCTTCTTCTCACAAAATGTACAAGTCACGCTACATCACAGGACAATGCTGGAGACATTTCTTTGAGTCATACCTTTCCACCTAGCACTTCATCGCCAATAATCAGGCATGCTGCCGTCTTGATCATACGGTCACCGGCGGCCGACATTTTCACGCTGAAAACAGTTGGGCGAAGGAGAGACTGGGTGGTGAAAGAGGAAGATGAGGCGACAGGTAAGCGATGTCTTGCGGCGTGAGATAGCCGCGCAAACATGGGTGAAGAGATGGTGGAGACGGGGGAGATTTATGCAGCAAGAGAGTCAGCACAGACGGCAAATTTCTCGCTGGTTGTTGTTCGGAATCGTCTCAATTAGGCGTAGAGGAAGGATGAAGACAAAAATTGTAACAAAAAAATAATTCAAGATGTGCAAAACTGAGTCCGAGCCTCTGGCGGAGAGTGAATGACCGGCCCGTGACGGCCCTTTCTACGGGCAAGGCTGCAACAGCCCGCTGCGATTTGTGTTTATGTGGGGAAGCGTTCCGTCTTACAGGTTGCTGTATTTCCGCTGCATGGGCTAACTAACAGCTTCGCAGCTTAGCGGGGCAGCTCTTGGGCAGCTCAAGCTAGGGCGGGATCAAATGACGAGTTGACGCTGGGTGTCGAGAGCCGGCAAGCAAATCCACCGCTACAGTTCTCTCGCAACCTCTAGATCGAGCGTCTACGCTGCGGCTGCCTCCTTGCCAGTCCTTCTCTCAGCCTTTCAGCCTCGTACTCGCTGCAACTGCGGCTTCGCACAACATGGTACGATCCCTTCGCATCGCAGTCTCTCCCCCCGCCAATACCCCTCCGCCGCTAACTCGAGCTTCCAAAAGGCATCCGAATCCAGACTCTACCAGATCTCTGGCGAGACCAAGGCCCATCTGCTCAAGTTCCGCTTGACGACGTCTCGGGCCAGCAAGCCTCAGGCGGTTATATGTAAGTGCCGGACGGGGGCGGTATCAGTGCAGTGGCAGCGGCACGTTTCAGGGCTGGTTGTGGATTTATGCTGTCGTTGACACGTTGATACGTTGATACGTGCATACATCTAGTATGTGCCCGTGCTCGGATGCTAACGGATCATCATTGGACAGATCTGATTGATAAAAACACCCACGAGATCCGCCAAGACGACGATAAGACCGTATATACCTCCCTCGACGAGATAGCCGACGACCTCCCCGACAGCACCCCTCGATTCATCTTCCTCAGCTACCCCTTGACGATGGTGAGTCGATATCCCCTCCTCCCCATATATACACATTCATACATTCATACCTGCATACACACATACACATTCGTGTAAGATTGCCGTGTCTAACATGTAGGATAATTCGTCGCACAGCCCGACGGACGGCTATCCGTGCCTTATACCATGATCTACTACCTTCCCATCAACTGTAATGCGGCAACAAGGATGCTCTACGCTGGCGCAAAAGAACTGATACGCAACACGGCCGAAGTAAACAAGGTTATCGATATAGAGTCGGCAGAGGATCTCGAAGACATTCCGAAGCAGTTGAGCGGATAGAAATAATAAGAATAAAGAAATAACATCTTCGCTATGCCAAAGTTGACTAATTGCCCGCCCATTTATTCATCCAATTGTTTCTTTGTTTCCCAGTATGATGCAAATGCTTGTATATCTCTACTCGTCCGGCAGTACGGTCTTCTCGTCCAGCCCTAGCTCCCGTCCTACATTCCTCACTACCTGCTTAAACGCAACGCAAGCCGGGCTATCGGGGAACGAGTCAAAGAAGCTCTCTCCATAGTCACACGCCATCCGTATTCTCGGGTCCAGAGGTACCGATCCCAAAAAGGGTATATTCATCTCCTCCGCGAGCGCCCTGCCGCCACCCGTGCTGGCCTTGAAGATCTGGCTCTCGCCCTTGCAGTTGGGGCACACAAAGGCGCTCATGTTCTCCGCCAGACCCAAGATCTTGATGCCGGCCTTGCGGCAAAAATCAATCTCCTTGCGCACGTCGAGGAGCGCAACCTCCTGCGGCGTTGTTACAACCACCGCGCCGTCGATGCCACTCTCTTTCAGGAATGAATTCACGCTCAGATGCTCATCGCTCGTTCCAGGCGGCGTGTCAACCAGCAGGAAATCCAAGTCGCCCCATTCCACATCCTTCAAAAACTGCTTTATCAACCCATTCTTCTTCGGTCCTCTCCAAATGATGGCAGCGTCCTTATCCGGAAGCATAAACTGTATCGACATCACCGCCAGGTTCTCCGTCACCCATACAGGCGACATGCCCGTTGCGCTAACGTGAATCGTCTCGTTCTCCACGCCCAGCATCTTGGCCGTGCTCGGCCCCGTAATGTCTGCGTCCATGACGCCCACCGTGCTCTCTGGGTTCGTCGAAAAGGCGTGCGCAAGGAGATTAGTAAATGTACTCTTTCCCACGCCGCCCTTGCCGCTCAGCACCAGGATCTTATGCTTGACGTGCTGTAGCCTCTCCGTGATGATGGGAATGTCTGGATCTGGGCCCTTGGGGGCGGATGCGCAGATGGCCTGGTTGGGACAGCCATCGCACTGCGACGCTGTGCCGGCGCGCTCAGATTCTGGGCCTGGGCAGTGCTCTGGCTCGGGGGCAACGAGTTGCGGTTTCTGTTTGAGAGGATTGGCGAGGACGTCGGCGACAGCCTCTGGCTCCTCTAATGACGGGGCCATCTTTGCGGCGCTGTCTGAGCGGAAGACTCGATAGGGTGGTGGCAGTGGCTTCTCGAGGATCAAAGGATCAGTTTCTCTTCCTGCTTTTTGTTTTTTTTAGCAGCGGATATTTTCGTGCTGCCTATTGAGGCTATTATGCGCTCTTGTATTTAGATGCAGAATGCAAATGTTGGTTCTCAAGCTCGGAATTAGAAGTTGTTTGCAAAAGACTGAAAGCTTAATAATGCGACTTGCATCAGTGGTAGGCTAGACTTGGTAATCCAAGCTGCCGAGATCGGGACATCATTTTAGGGCAGTAGATTGCATAGAGCATGATTGCGGCAAACGCGCATGCGAACCTATGGGCTTTGCGCAGTAAAGAGATGTCATGGCAACATCATTATTCATAGTATGTATGCCTACATATAAATAAAAAAGCAAGCATAATAAGCAAGGCATACAATTTTGGTTCTGGAAAAAAACTGTAGGGTAAGTGAGCACCTGGGCTAGCAATTGATTCAGCAGTTGGGCAATTGCGTGCTATGATAGTGCATTGAAAGGATCTCGCACTTGTATATGTGCCTGGATCAAGCTCAGGGTCAAATTATTTTATATGAAGCAAGTTTTTCTGGTTGAAAATAAATTTGTTTTGCCAAAGCCGACAAAAGGCAGTTGTAATGGCAGGAGCGATGGTAGGGAGTGATGGAGTGACTGCCCTCTGGAAGCTTGGTCAAGAAGATTAAGCCTTTTCAGTACCTATTTCTGGCATGCACATGTGCAGGCAGGTGCGGTGCGCATTTCAGGGTCCTTTTATCTCCAAAATCCATCTAAACACCATCAACACCATCAACACCATGCGCGGCCATACAATCAAGATTTTCTCCCAGTAAAAAAAAATCAAAAATGGGCAAAAAGAAAGGTCTCAGAGGGAGTCGAACCCTCGCTGGCGGAATCAGAATCCGCAGTCATAACCGTTAGACCATGAAACCATTAGTTAGACCGTTAGACCATGTCTATTCTGGCTGAATTGGTGGGTTGTGTCTTAATTATTGCATATGAAGGCTACTAATGCGCCTCAGGAAAATTTTTCTGCATGGCTCGCGAATCGCATTTCGGGATCTGATAACAAAACACCGATAAGAGACTCCGAGATGTCACCCCACCACCCCACCTAAATTTTTGATAGAGGCTGCATGCAACTCGGTTTACGAGCGTACAAACTTGTCATTGTTTTCGAGATACCCTCATGTTATAGATTGGAATTCATCATGTCTAACGCTACTATTGCCAGCCTGAGGCAGAGCCTCTGCTCTGAGGATACTCCTCTGCCCGTCCGATTCCGCGCTCTGTTCTCCCTGAAGCATGTCGCCAAAACCGACCCCGACTCTACCCTCCCAGCCATCGAAGCCATCGCCGCTGCCTTCGCATCCCCGTCGGCTTTATTGAAGCACGAGCTTGCATACTGCCTTGGCCAGACCGGCAACGATGCCGCCATTGGCCCCCTCCGCGACGTCCTGTCGGATCTGAAGGAAGATCCCATGTGCAGACACGAGGCCGCTGAGGCTCTGGGAGCTTTGGGCAATGCTTCTAGCCTGGACATTCTTCGGGAATTCAGAGATCGTGCCGACGAGGAAGTCGTCGTCAAAGAGACGTGCGAGATTGCAATTGATCGCATTGAATGGGAAAACTCCGAGGCAAGAAAGCAGGAAAAGCTACGCCAGAGGTAACTTTGTTGAATTTTCTTTTGTTATTCAATTTCACTAACAGCGTGTCTTAGTGACTTTGCTTCAATTGACCCGGCACCGCCCATGCCTGAATCTGAAAAGTCAGTTGAAGAGCTCGGCAGGGTGCTCATGGATCTTAAGCAGCCACTCTTCATGCGATATCGCGCCATGTTTGCCCTCCGCGACCTGGCTTCCCCCCCCGACTGCCCTACTGCCGTTCCCGCCGTCCAAGCTCTCGCCAAGGGATTCGCCGATTCCTCCGCACTGTTCCGCCACGAGATTGCCTTCGTCTTTGGCCAGCT
This sequence comes from Trichoderma asperellum, assembly GCF_020647865.1. NCBI lineage: Eukaryota > Fungi > Ascomycota > Sordariomycetes > Hypocreales > Hypocreaceae > Trichoderma > Trichoderma asperellum. The sequence goes on along the minus strand of NC_089415.1, from coordinate 3,277,624 downwards.
TTCGCACCCCGCATCTATCCCTGCCCTGACAGAGGCTCTAAGCAACCTGGAAGAGGCCAGCATGGTGCGCCATGAAGCTGCTGAGGCTCTGGGTAGTCTTGGTGATGAAGAGGGCGTCGAAGACATCTTAAAGAGATTCCTTCAAGATAAGGAGCAGGTTGTCCGAGAGAGCGTCATCGTAGCATTAGATATGGCCGAGTATGAGAGAGGTGGTGAGACGGAATATGCTTTGATTCCTGAGGTGGCCGGCGCCTCAGCATAAAAGAAAGTAAGAAATTTTTTTGTCCATATTACAAGTTGTAGATCTTTCCAAATGCAAAAAAAAAATAGAGCCTTTAATTGTTCTCATGCCAGCTGTATCCACATTCGCAATTGTAAATGACGGTCGAACCTTCGTCGGCACTTCGCAGCTGTACCGTTGTGTACTTGACTTCTTCTCGGCCGCAATTTGGGCATCGTTCACGTACGGAGCTTTCGGTGTTGAGAGTATGGCGCTCAACAGCCTGTACGCTGGACTGAAGCTTTTGGCGCAAAAATGAAGGGAAATCAGACGGCTTTGACTCGGTTACAATGACCTTTGCGCCGGTATCTAAAACAATCACCCGTTAAAAAAAAAATTCTGTCCCTCCAAGCGCCTTCTGCTCGAATTCCCAGGTAGTTGGGCCAAACCTTTATTTTCGGCGCTACAGCACTCGCAGCTAAGCACATTCTGCTCGGTTCCCTTTGTCGCCGGCAGCAGGTTTCCGCAGTCGGTGCAGAACACCATCGATCCAATGGCAGCCATTTTTGCTCAAAAATTTTCCCGCCTTGTTTGCCAGCGCAGCAACTATGACGAATTCTACGTGTGTAATGGAGGGATCGCGTGGGACCAGCTGTACAAAAATTGGCATGCAAGACAACTGGCAAAAGATCTTGCAGGGTTACCAGGGGCGCTGATAATCCGGAAAAACTGATAAGGCAAGGTACCGCTTCCGGAAGGGCCTCTCACTGGCCCAGCGCTGGGGCGCACGGGCCATCGGGTTCTTTTCGACATTGGAGATTGGTCCAGCGAGGCTGTCGATTCCCCAGGCTGCGATGCGCGTGATTCGAGATTCACGAAACAATACCCAATACGCAGGATTTGGGCACGCATTGCAGACACGCTGCTTTCTGCGAATGCGCAGCTAATTCGACCAGGCCTTGCATCCGACGCCACCACGCTCTTTTTCCGCCGCCGGTTTTCCCTCTCTACCGCCCTTATAAGTCGCCGTTTCCTCCATGACACGCTGGGGAGCTCCTGCTGCGTCTGTAGCTCCTGCGTCGACGATGCGTCTTTGAAGTGTCGACGAGCCTCAAGAATCTGGCAATATGCAGCCACACAATATGGAGAACCCTGAAAACGGGCTCAGTGCCCACCATAGTGGCCCGGCCGATTCTCAAACCGCAATTTCGCGACCGTTCACGCTGCAAGAATCTCTGCCTTACTCTCCCCAGACTTTGACCGTGCCCTTCGTTTCTGGTTGGTTACCACCCTGCCTCTGCTTGATATCTTCCTCTGCAACTTCACCCGTTACTGATGCTGGCCTAGAAATTATCCCAGATCCCAACATCGGGTTTGGCTCTCCAGCCCCATCCGTTTCCGACCTCTTTCCTCAACACGACTTCGGCCGACTGAACAGCGAGGCTCTTGGGCAGCCTCACTTGCCGAGGAACACGAAGCAGGCAGTTGACCTGGTACTGCACGAGATAAAACCTTCGCAGAGGACACACTAGTAAGACGAGTTTTCTTGGTCCTTCATTTCGTCTCTGAGTGTCATTGCTGACCGTTGTATAGCAACTTCAAGTCTATCATTACAGGGCAAGCGACTTCTCGACCTGGTAGCCTCTCACATGGGCTATCCCCCATTGCGCGAGCGGTATACGAGAAAGTCGGTGGTTATTTTAAGGCAACCAAGCCAAACCTTGCGAGTCCTCAAGCTGTTAGCGTCAACGGCGACAAAGGCCGGGTGGTTCCAAAGAGCGAGGTACCGTCTGGCGTCATTGATACCCCACCAGCAGCCACAGATAATCGCAAGGCACAAAGACAAAACCAGTCGAGGATAGAGGTGCTGATATCCTCAAGAAGGGACTTCGATCCATCAGCGTATGTTGACCCTACCGGAACTTCCTATCCTATTCGGGCTTCTCCTGAACCACCAAATCGGCAACCTCTCTCGACGCTATCTGTGACGCCGGAAGACTCGCTCAATGCCAGCTCAGCAACTTTGGATGCGAATTCTATAAAGCCTGCCTCAATTCGGGTGGAGCTTCCATCTTTCAATATTAAGAAAGACGAATATCTGGAGGTTGCGGTTCTACCATCTGCCCCCGAGGATCTTTCCGTCAGCAAGACAGCGCAACAGCTAGCAGCTGGTAATCAAGGTCTTGTTAGTAGCGCTAGTCTTGACCAGCAACAACGAGCTGACACTGCCCTCGAAGCACTTGAGTTGCTCATGCGCAGCGTTTTCTCAGCGGTGGGGCGTGCTCTTGGAATGGACTCAGGATATGACCACGTCGTGACGCTGACCTCTGACAACACCGTCACCATGAATAGTGCAACGCATCAGAAAATCCAAAGTGCCATCCAGAAAGCTATTGCCCTTAAGTGTTTCAATAGAGTTCCTGTGGAGGGCCTCCTTCAAATTATGAAGCTGAGCGATGCCAGCCTGAAGCTTGCTGATGACTTGGATATTCGTGTTGACGACAGTTGGGATGAAGCTTCTATGGAATCGTGGGTTCAGCAGCTGCCAGAGGTTGAGCTGGGGATGAGGGCTGCACGTACTTGCCTGCGAATCCTATCCGGAGGCCGAGAGGACAAGCAGCTGTACTCAGAGAACGTCATCAATAGATGCGTCACCATTTTCAAAAATGTTACCGAAGATATAATAATTCCTCTTGTGGAGCTGCGGAACTCGGGGCCTTCTGCCAACTTGTTCAAGATGACTTTGAAGCATAGAAAAGCCGTGTCGTCTACGTTTCTCAGCTGCCAAAAGTTGTTTGCCTCACTAGCGGAGCTGGTTACCAAGGTGGAACTCTCAGAAACCGTTTTCAACACCCTAGAATTCACAGCCTCTAAGCTCATCTTCGTTGAAAACGCCTATTTTGAAAAGGATTCAGCAGTCGGGGTGCAGCGGTTTGATGGTATGCGCAGCGTTGCTATGGACATGCTCTGCCAAATCTTTATGATCAAGCCCGAACAGCGACAAGGTATTATCGACGATATTCTTACGTCTTTGGAGAAGCTTCCTGTCGGAAAGCAGAGTTCACGACACTTCAAACTTTCCGAGGGCGGAAATATCCAACCCGTGTCCGCGCTGCTCATGCGATTGGTTCAGGCCAGCTCTGGGATGGTTGAAGAGAATGAAAGTGGCCGCGCGGCAGTGCTTCAGGCCATCAATGGTAAAGAGGACAAAATGGACGAAGGCGAGGAAGACGAAGGAGAACTGGGGGGCGAGAGGCACAAAAAGAACCCAATGATGCCGTCCATCAACAGCGATGACCAAGGGGCGCAACAGCATGCTGTTGCAATCCAGGAGCTCGAGGCAGCTGCCGCCCCTCTCAGTGAAGGAGCCAGTCGAAACGCTTCCTATATTGTCAACTTCATTGTGAAACGCGCCATCGGATCAACCAAGTCGGGTGACACGCCGTACCGCAATCTTTTGGACCTCTTTGTTGAAGACTTTACGACATGCCTTGATTCTCCAGATTGGCCATCGGCCGAACTGTTACTGCGCCTTCTCATGCTTATGATGGTACAACTATTCGAGGCACCAAAAACTCCTGCCCCTGCGAAGAACATGGCTCTTGAGTTGCTAGGTACCATGAGCGCAGCGATATCTCGTCTCCGGTCACACGTCAAGCGGACTGCCAACACGTTCGAAACCACAGACACCGATGGTCTCTCGCGGTATCTAGCGGCGCTGGCATGCCACGTCCTTGAGCAAAAGAGCTCCTTTGAGAGCATTGTTGCCTGGGACGGACCATATCGAGCTACACTGGAGTTCCTTCAGGCTCGTCTATCAGACGACCCATACCTATTTAGTGCTGTTTCATTTCTCATCACCGACTGGGCCACTCGACTGTACATGGGTTACGATGTGATTCAGGAAAACGAAGATGAGAGAGACTGGGAGCTTGGACGCCTTGCTTACAGATTGCGAATGATGATTCAAGATCGTCGCTGGTTGTCTAACGAGTACACTTTCAAGGCCGTGAGCTCGGTTCAAGCGAAGCTCTCCTACTCTATCATTTTGCTACGCTCTCCTTTCTTCGAGTCGTTTAGCAAGATTTTGAACATTCTACTTGGCTCCATGGCTGGTGACCAAGCAACAGTTCGCAGCAAAAGTCTGAAGAGTATTACTCAAGTCCTCGAAACAGACCCATCTATTTTGGACGGTGACTCCATGGTAATTCAACTCATATTGGATTGTTCTAGCGATTCCTCTACGCAAGTGAGAGATTCCGCCCTCGGTCTTATAGGAAGCTGCATTACACTGAGACCAGCCTTGGAATCGCCATTGACGCCCAAGATCATTGACCGCTTCCAAGACGCTGGTGTTGGCGTCAGAAAGCGAGCCATGAAACTTGCGCGTGATATTTATCTTCGCAATCACGACAACGCCATTCGCAGCGCCATAGCCAACGGCCTACTCCGACGTGTACAAGATCCCGATGATACTGTCCGCGATCTTGCCCGTCAGATGATTGAGGAAGTGTGGTTTGCCCCCTTCTACGGCGACGATAACAGCGCTGCGTTCCAGACCTCTCTCACTGAGCATGTAGCCCTGATTATCCAGACAGTAAAGACAGGTAGTGTCACAGAAATTCTCGACAAGGTGTTCCAGGCTATCCTTCGACCAAAAGATAAATCGTTGGATGGCCCATTTTCAGTTTGTTCTCACCTGGTGAACAGTATGTTTACACTGGTTGACAGTGGAGAGTCGGAAGAAGGACGTCCAGCAGGCCGTGATGCTCTGCAGGTGCTCACAATCTTTGCCAAGGCGGATCCTAAATTATTCAACCTTGAACAGATCCGGCTTCTTAAACCCCATCTCGCAACTTTCAGTGGTGTCGATGAGTTGGCAGCATTCCGAGCAGTTACCGTTATTTACAAACGCGTACTTCCCCAGCTACCCACTGTCAACTCAGAGTTCCTAACCGACATTCGTCTTCAACTCTTGAAGGGCGTCGGAAAGATTTCTTCCCGCGGCGCTCTGGATGATCTCATTGCGTGTACCAAAGTAACTTGTGATTTACTAAATAATTTTGCACCTTTGGCCAACTTGGTCGCGTCAGGTTTACTGGGCATTCAAAAGCTAGGAGCAGGAGCCGCGGTGCTGGATAGCAAGAGGATTAATCATCTCTGTGCTTACGCCATCATTGTTGGCAGTGTTGGCAAGCATTGCGACCTGGACCAACAGATGCAAGTATTCAAGGCCCGGTTCCCCAAATGGCAGGGAGATTCGGTCCCTCGACTGATTGTGGATGTACTGATTCCATTTGCCTCGCCTTCGCAGCCATTGGAGGCACGCAAGGCATCCCTTGAGGCGATTGGTCTGGTTTGCCAATCCTGGCCGAGAAATTACGTCTTGGCTAAGGTCTACACAGCTTTCCAACAGGTTTTCCAGGAAGAGTCTCCTGTTCTCGAGACCATGATACTGAAGTCCTTCAAGGAATTTCTTCTTACAGAAGAGAGACGGTCTGAAGCTGCTGCCGAGTCCGGCGCGAAAGAGAAGAAGCGAGAGCTGACGGTCATGGGAGGAACTAACTTTGACGATGTTGCCAGCGCTACCACGCAAAGGTTTCTCAAAGATATTACGCGAATTGCTCTAGCAAGCCAAGACGAACTTGCATTTTTAGCAATGGAAGTACTGGGCAGTATTAACCGCCAAGGTCTGACGCATCCCAAGGAAACAGGAATCACATTGATGACGCTGGAGACATCTTCGAACCGGAAAATTGCAGAGCTGGCATTTATGGAACATCGGTCTCTACACGAAAAGCACGAAACAGTGCTTGAAAGGGAATACGTCAAGGCCATACAGTCAGCATACAACTACCAGCGAGATATTGTCAAAGACTCTCACGGAGCGATTCCTGACGTCTTCCAGCCCAAGCTGCATCTTATGATGGAAGTCTTGAAGATCAGTAAGATGAAGAACAGGCAGCGCTTTTTAGAGAAGCTGTGTAGCCAAGTCAACTTTGACATTGCGCAGCTGGACGCGAAGCCAGAGATGCCACCGCACCTGGATTTCGCCCGGTTCATCATCGAAAACCTCGCCTTCTTCGAATACCAAACGGTTGGAGAACTCCAAACAGTCGTGAATACAATGGAGAAGATTGTAAGCACGACCGGTGCAGCAGTAGCCCATTTGATTGAGTCCGAAGTATTCGACGTGCGCCTCGACTTGGATCAGACAGAGCAAGACCAGGTTACCGACCAGCTGATGAGCGAGACCGTTGAAGCCCATGCAAGCGCAGAGGGAGCGCCTCTGGTCGGTGTCAAGGTGGACCCAAATCGACTTCGCCAGCTAACGACTGGGGCTATCATCCTGTCTTGCCTCTGGGAAGCTCGCACGCATCTTCGACGTCTCTATGGTATGGGGACTAATCGACACGATAGCAAAGCGAAGGCGCTCGCGAAAGACCTGAACAAAATGCCACTGAAGGTCCAAGGAGTTCATGGAGAGCGATTCTGGGATGAGGTGACATCACACTTTAGCAGCCTGGAGTCGATTAACAAGATGGCTCAGAAATGTAAGGTCTTTGTGGAGCTCATGAACGTCGACAAGGAGCTCAAGGTGCAAGACGACGATGAGGAGATGGCATTGGATGGACCAAGCACCCCACCAAGCGACGGCGAAGAGGGAGAAGAAGAAGCACCCGAAAGGGGCCGCAAGAGAAAAGGCTCAGGCACTCCCGGAGGCCGAAAGAAGCGTGCACGTTCGGGATCTCAGCCACGCAAACGAGGCCGGACAAATAAATCAGGGGCTTCACGCGATGATGACGAAGATATGGAATGGATTTAGAGCATTTACAGCGAATTTGACGCCAGGCCAACGGCGACTGATATCTGTCATTTCCCACCCTCATTTCATTGCTTGATTTTTTTTTTCTTCTTCTCTTGTCTTTATTAATTTTACCAAGTACCCTAGTGGCATCTCTCTAGGCGTACCTTTTTTTATCACTTTCACCCTTTTTGTTAAAAAAAAAAAAAGAAAAGGAAAAAGAAAAGAAAAATATAATCAGACCGATGGAACGGCATAAGTGGCGTTTGACGCTGGAAGGTGGTTAATATACGACGCGGACCCTTTAGTTGGGCATTGCGCAATCGAATATAATCGGGACGGAAGAAATTCAAGCATGGGATATACATTTACTCATTACTGGACGATGGGTGGCGTTTTTTAGGAGGACAAAGGTTGATTTCAGGGCGTTTCAAATGATACCTACCTGACCCAAGTAGTTGACTACATATTACGTGAGTTTGTACGATAATTCTTATCTCACGCTTCGAAGAGATATCATGCCTAGAAGAGACAAGGCTAGAAGTCTATGGCAATAAATTGAGTCTATCGAATCATGACGAGGACATCGAGTTGCCATGTGTTGCCATGTGATGGGTGGAAATTGGCTGGTGTATCAGGTTTATGACTGTGCTACTGCGCGTTATTCATGCTGGGTTTTGGCACTGTTGGGAGCTGGCGAGGTGATTCGCAGAACTGGGCGAAGGATTTTCTTCGTCACAGCCCAAGATGACATGGCAAGCTGCTTCTTCTTAGTACCGGTCCGGTTAGGTGTATGAGCAGAGGCCATGATATGGTTGACCGCCATCTTGCTGGCTTTACATCCAATGCTATGCTTAGCGGCAGAACTAGCTTGTTGCAAACTTGGCTCTCCGTCGTATATATTCGAGACAATGATGCCGTGATCCCTCGCAAACCTCGGTAACGGATTGTTGCTTTACTTGGCATCATGCTGGGATAAATCAGCTTACCCATTGTTTCTTTTGAACAAAACAGGTTTTAAATCTGGGGGATGTTCACAACGAAGTTTTGCGAGGGAATACGGTAGTAGTATATAGGCATAGTTGGGCCACATTGAATGGGAGTCATTGGGTATATCCAAGCTATATGAGCCATTAGCTGCATGGCTGGGAGGGAGAGAAAAAGAAGTTGTGGCGGAAGACGATTGGGCGGACAAGGCGCTAGAAGGCGAGCGTAATCGATTACGACCGCTGTGGTCTATCACCGACAGATATTCTATAGGTTCCTAGCTCTGGAAAAATAAAAGTAAGAAAATAAGATATAAGCTTGGTAACAAGATAGCGTGGATTCGGGCTGCGGATCAGCCATAGTGCCTGATCTGGCGATTGCCTAGACTGGTATGTGACTGCGCCTGGGATCAAAATAGGCCAATGCGTGTCTATTATTACAAAATGCGTATGATGATGCGTATGGCGACGGTGCTGTTAATACCTGACTGACATTTTTCTTACTATTGATGCACGTTGATGGGTTTGCTGTGGAATTATGGTGGGCTATGCGAACTATTGAATGATGTTGAGGGCGGAGTTTGCCCACGTAAGTCTGCGTCTACGTCGACAGTCTACGCCAGCCGCTGGAGGCTTTGATCTCACCCAGCCACAGCGACCTCGATATGGGGCGTGATACGAGCAAGACGGACGGACGACGGACCATATGGTGCCCGCGCGGGTACGCGTTGTGTGCGGTGAGAAGAAAAGAGGGCTTTCTCCTCGTATTAGAGTAGGGTAGCTGTGTAGAGTAGGTGGCAGCAGCTCGAATGGATGGCTGCATGTCAGCTAGAGCGATTAACATGGCGGCCTGTTTGATGCGGGCATGCGTACATACTTGTACATGCTGCATGCAGGGCCTTCCTTGTATAGTAAGTATTATGTAGTATCGCAGGTTGTATGTACAAGTATGTATGCAGAATCTGACGTCAAGGATGTGTGGAAACTGGAAAAGAAGAAAAGTGCGGAGAGGATTGGGACGCAGGAGTGCATGATGCAAAACTCACCGCAAGTAGAAAAGTTCAAGGGAGAAGAGAATGCTGCTGTGCTACCTAGAGTACTGCAGACTGCACTATGCAGTAAGAATCATACTATTTACTGAGTCTATGTAGCAGTGGAATCTTTTGAATATTAGAGGTGGAAAGTTGGAAGAAAGCATATGCAGAAACAAGGAAACAGGGGTAGTGGTGGCGAAAATCTTGCTTTCCTTGGAGAATGCGCAGCTTGTCGTGGGCATGACGAAAAGGATACGATGATAGTTACTCCGTTGGGCGTAGAGAGGCTAGTTGATTGGCCGTAAACGAGTGTTTCGTTTCTGGCTCTGCGCATTTTTTTTTTTTTTTTTTTTTTTTTTGCCGCCCGACATGCTGTGGGTTAGGTGTATGCGTACTGTATTAGGTAGGTAGGTACAGTATGCGTATACCTAGGTACCAAACAGCCTATTGAAATGCGCCTATGAGTTGGCGCTGCAAGGCACAAGCGAAGTTTTAGTATCGCCGTTTCGACTCGTGCAAACAGGAGCTATAGGAAAGCCAAAAAGTATTTAGAAACAGCCCGTCTGTGCTAGAGTTTAGGGAAAAAAATTCTGTCAGGGGCTTGGGATGGAGACTTTGGGTCTAAGGAGCGGGACAGGGGGCAGCAAAGACAAAGGCGGACTGGCATAGATTGGGGAAAAGATCGGGTCCAGGGGATGCTAGAACAAATGCTCAGGTGTGCATGGGCAAGTATGGGGTAGCTGGTACACGAGAGGTACTTTGCGGTGATTGCATACATGTATGCCTTTGTGGCCTGCTGGGAAGGGCTGGTTGAATCAGGCGAGCAAAGATTGGGGGAATGTGCTTGAAAGGCTATTACAAGGGAGCTTTGACTCGTGTCTGGTCTGGTCTGGTCTGAGAAAGGTAGGAAAATAGTAGTATTGGTAAATAAACAAAAGGCAGAGAAGGCGGCGGCAAGGGAGCAAGCAGCCTGACGAGGGAAGCATCGGAGCCTTGATATCGGAGCCTTGATGCTGGGGACTGGCCGTGTAATTTGTCTTGCATGGGCTGAAGCGTTTCAATATAGATACTATTAAGATCGTTCACCTACCAGCATTCCACCAGTATGCGCTAATACGTATAAAGGCAGAATGGACAACCTGTATTCCCATATCGTTGTTTGTAGCACCTCGGACCAGGCCAGCACAGACATATTTTTAAGTTGGAGTAGGGTTATACACGGCTACTACGCGGCTACTACCACACTGTTTTGTATAGGTATCATTTTAAGACCCGAGACAAACTGACAGAGACAAAGACGTGGACGTGGAAACCACCGACAGGGCAGATGGAGGCCTCCTTTGAAACCATTTGCCTGTGCGAGCACAGTACAGTGCCTGTAGACGATCAATGTCCCACCGGATCAGCAGACAGTGCCTACCTATGCAAGTGCCGTCGCTGTGCACAAAGAGTGCCGCGTACTCGTGATGCGTATTGGCTTTTGCGAAGCTATGGTAGTATCTGAGTAGGTATCTGTGCTGGCAGCGATGGCGCCTGTGCCACACACACATCCATGCATCTGTGCACATTAGGTTGGCAATGTGATGAGGTCAGTAGAAACACAGCCGGCACGTTCAGCAGGGAGGCGTGTCACTGAAGCTGAGCTGCCGTCAGCCAGTAACACAGCGCTGAGCGCGGCCGCATTAACAACCGACCACTGTAGCGCCACAGCACGTTGCCAGGAAGCACAGAGTACAGTGTCCCCAACGCCCGGCAGCACCGTACAGCGCACGAAAGTACCTGCTACTTCGGAAGAACATGCCTACACCCCCCTGGCGCGAGCCCCCAACAACTGCCGCCAGGCGCCTTTAGATATGTATAACCTTGAATTTTAGTTAGGGGGACAGCGCACGCCGTCATGAATTTCGTTTGATTGTCGTCAAGCCCAAAACCTATTCTGACCTCTCTCTTCTTTTCTCTACACTTCACTTCTCACCCTTCATTACCTCATTTTCACGGCTCTGCGCTGCGTTCTCTCGTCATTCACTGTACGCGGCTTGCGGAGAGAACGACTCTATTTTTTCTACTTTTTAGTCCACACTCTTTTCTGCTCCCCATCTGCCAGTCTGTCCGCTGGCACAGCCTCTTTCGCTACTTTCCGATCCAACGTCGGAGTTCAAGCCACACCAGTGTGTCTTGCTGCCTTAGTGATATCGGGAATCGTCGAGGAATCGGCCGCTTCAGTCTGCCTCACAGTTCGTTCGAAGAGCCCGGGAGCCAAGAACTCGGATCCAGCCCATCCTGCGCGCTGCTGCTGTGTAGCCCACACAGGCTGGAAACAAGCTCTTCGAGAAGCCTTGGCCTGCAGCAGGGACGCATATCGCGGGACCATCTCCATTGCACTGCCAAGAGGGACTTGAACTCTGAGATCTCGACCCGATCTCCAATTGAATCAATCCGATCCTTTTCCTGTCCGCTGAATAGCGACGACTCTTCTTCGCACTCTCTGGACACGTCCGAGTCCTTTCACCGTCATTATTGCGGGTACCAGCCACCGTCGAGTACAAGTACGCGTGTTTTGGTAGTGGCGCCAGGGGTTCCTGGAGATTATTCACCATTCCAATACTACTAGCAATCCTAGCTCCAGCAAGCCACAGCCCCCGGCAAGGAGTGGAATCAGCACAATTAATCTCGAATCACGGTCCCCATCCAGAGACACAGGAGCTGAGAGGCACTGCCCTTTCGAGGCCGCCCGTTGCGCTGCTTGATAAAAGCGATCGCCGTCGCCCAGACTTGGACTCGCACACGGCGCATATCCAACCTCCGAGTCACCGAAACGACGCGCGCGCCAACCACACGCAAAGGACACCCAACCCAATCCTTTGACTTGGCTCTTTTCTTTGCCGGAACACTAATCACTCAGTGGTGGAGTTTTGCCTGAGTGGACCGGGCTGTGTAGCAGACCATGTCATCATGTGAGTTTAATGCCTTTACCCGTTTCCTCCTGTTATTTACTATTGCTGCCTCACTCTCATTCTCTCTCTCGCCTTTCCTTGCCCCGTCGACAAATATCCGGACGCGCCGAGCATTTCTTCCCCCCCGATTGATTACCGCACCGTCGCAGACCCTTCAATGGACCTGTCGAGGGAGTGGCTTGTTGGGATTCATTCATTGCCGCCGTCGCATCTTCACTATCACCATTAGCCCTTTGTATTTTTTTTTCTTGCGTTCTGCGGTTTTGTTTGCTTTTTGCATAGCGCGTGTCTTTTAATTTCATTATCCCCCCTTCCCTCATTTCCTTGTACCTTATTTCTTGTACATACATTTCATGCTTCTGGTCCCGCGCCGTTGAAGCTGCACGCTTCTGCTCACCCACCAAACTCACGAATGTCGTCGTACGCGACGGGGGACGATGACAGCAAGGGGAGCCATAGACTAACCCACCTGCTCTCAGTCAATCACTTCAACATCAAGCGCAAGGCGCATCACTTCAGCCGCCAGAGCGACGAGAATTGGAATCCCTTCCGACATGTTTGGAAGAGATCGCACGCCAACACATGGGATGGCGCTCGTGCGGAGGCCCAGATCGAGGGGGACAACAACGGAGCGATTCTAACCCAATCAGTCACATCGCCATTCCCGACAACAGGCATAAGAGAGGAAGAAGCCTCTGTTCCCGGAACTGGCACAGGCACGGAAGAACCTGTTCGCAAGGCCAGCAATGAGACGCAGGAGCATGAAACGCCACTTATCCACCGAACCCAGTCCGGGACTGACGCCGATGGCATGCGGAATCGCGGCAAGGGAGACCAGGATGAAAAACTTGACGAGCCAGCTCTCAGCGAGCCTGACAACAGCAAGACGAAGAAGCCTAAGCAGAATGGCCTCATCCGCCACGTCCACCCCAAGGAGCCTTTTACCGTTGCCAATCAGATCCAGCGAACGCTGCTCAACTCATGGATCAATGTGCTGCTTGTTGCTGCTCCGATCGGCATCGCTATCAACTACGTCCACTCTGTCACACGTATCGCTGTTTTCGTCGTCAACTTCATCGCCATCATCCCGCTTGCTGCCATGTTGAGTTTTGCTACCGAAGAGATTGCGCTCCGTACTGGTGAAACCCTTGGTGGCCTGCTCAACGCTACCTTTGGTAATGCCGTCGAACTCATCGTGGCCATCATTGCTTTGATCGATGGCAAGGTCAACATTGTCCAGACTTCGCTTATTGGCTCCATTCTCTCCAACTTGCTCCTGGTCATGGGATTCTGCTTCTTCTTCGGTGGCCTGCGTCGCCCGGAGCAGCACTTCAACACCGTCGTAGCTCAGACCGCTGCATCTATGCTGGCCTTGGCTGCTGCCTCCGTCATTGTTCCCACCGTCTTCGATGCCGCCGCTAACACGCCTACCGAGAGCGTTGCTAAGCTCTCTCGCGGTACCGCTGTCATTCTGCTTGTTGTCTATGGCGCCTACCTGTTTTTCCAGCTCAAGACTCACTCACAGGTCTTCAACGAGCAGAGCCAAAAGGTTCCCGCCAAGCCATGGAGCAGCGGATCTTCAAACCCCAATCTCAAGCAGGGCCTGGTGGTTCCCGCCACTCTGGTGGGCGGCCACATTGTTGACAAGGACAACTTCAATTCTCTCATCACCAACTCACCAGACGAGGAAGAGGAGGAGGAAGAGGAAGATCCTCAGCTGCACTTCTACGTAGCTATTGCTACTTTGGCTGCCTCTACCGTCATCATTGCTCTCTGTGCTGAATTCATGGTTGGATCGATCGATGCCATTACCCAGAACGGTGCTCTGTCTGATGAATTTGTTGGTCTTATTCTGCTCCCCATTGTCGGTAACGCCGCCGAGCACGCTACTGCCGTCACTGTCGCCGTAAAGGACAAGATGGATCTCGCTATTGGTGTTGCTGTTGGATCTAGTATGCAAGTCGCCCTATTCCTCATCCCCATGTTGGTTGTTATCGGCTGGGGCATGGGCAACGACGAGATGAACCTGAGCTTCGATACCTTTCAGGTTGCTGTCATGTTTGTTGCTGTATTACTGGTCAACTATCTCATTGGCGATGGAAAGAGTCATTGGTTAGAAGGCTGGTTGTTGATGTGCCTCTACGCTATCATCGCTGTTTGCGCATTCTGTGAGTCTCAGAGTACTAACGATTATGGAATGAATAAAGTTGCTAACGCGCTATTCTTAGGGTATCCCAACCAAGACACCATAACCTCATCGTCATAAGAAGATAGAAATGGCCCTCACCCTTTTTTGCTTTCTCTCTTTCTTCCCCCCTTTTCTTTGATACCACACGCATTTTTATTCGATTTTTTTTCCTCACCAGTAATCTGCCTCCGGTTCTTTATGTGCGTTTTGGACTTATGAAAATATTTATTTTATTTACGCAAACCAAAGAAAAAACCCCCCCCCCCCCCCCACATCATATTCGAAAAAAAGGCGTTCTTTTTCCCTAATCTACGACGGCAAAAAATATCCATCCGTATTAGCGGCCGTGCCAAAACAAACGACCTTGATCTTATTCCTTTCGCCTATCTTCGATGTACTATTAGCATTAACGTACAGACGAATTTTCACATCAGCACAGCAGCCTTTGCTGTATTGTGTATCTTTTTTTTTTTTTTGGAACCTCTTTTTTTTTATCATGATTTGATTTGAGCTTGGGAGGGGAAGAAGTAGATGTGTCCCCGGTAGTTTTGAAACCTCCATCTTATGAATTGGTACAGGAATTTGCTTTTTTTTTTTTATATATAAATATAAATAAAAGAGAAAAAACTGCTTGGGTAGAACAGAGGATCGTGTAGGTTGTTGATACCAATTAGAATGAATGAAGATTTGACTTGGAAAGCTTTTTACTTTGGACGTATCATGAAGTTCTATTTATTATTTAGCGAAGTCTTTTTTAAAAAAAAAGTATCTTTTAGATTTCAATTGCAATATACTTTCATCATTTTAATCATTATTCGGCGTGAAAATCAACGTTGATCAGACCCCGTATTTTTGATTGATCGATATAAGGCATCATTATTGAACATTTCATATATTACTTTGCAATATATCCCCAAAAGTACTCCGTATTATCACCTAATTAAACTAACCTACCCAACCTACCTACCTTTACACGAACATGATATTACATTACAACTATCAACTCTGATCCATAGATAACCAGTCAAATCGCTTTTTCTTTTCTTTTCACAATAACAAAAACAAAACAAAACAGCCTCCCCTCCCTCCATTCGTTCAAACCTTCACTTCTTCGACCCTCCCAACCCAAGTCCATCAAACTGCACGCTACCCCTCCTCAAAAACATCATTGGGCTCCCAATCCTCATCGCCGCCCCGCTATCCAGCGACGCCAGTACGCCTGGCGGTAAGCCTAGCGACGGGATGCTCGTCTCCGGCACAGCCTCCAGCCCAGGTGGATTCACCGTCGCGGCCGTCGCGGGTGTGCCTTGAATGATCTGGCCCCTTTCTAGCGTCTCCTTGTAGAAAGCTTCGAGGGCGGCGGCGTCGGAGCAGAAGGCCTCGAGCTCCTCCTTGATGGCTTCGGGCACGTAGAGGTGCGCGGTGGGGTTGGCTGAGAATTGAGGCGGCGGCGGTTGTTGGGCGTGGATCGTGCTAAGCGAGGCGGAAGAGTTGACGGGCTTGAGGGAGGGAGAGGAGTGGTGGTGATATGGAGCGTGGTGGTGATGGTAGGGATGATGGTGGTACGAGAGATGGTGCGGAGGATGGTGGTGGTGCCCACCGGCATGGTGTTGCAGCGGCGTTGGAGCGCCCATATGCATCGAAGAGCCTGCCATGATCGATTCGGAGAGGCTGAAAGAGTCAAAGGATGGCGCCCGCCCACTGCCCCTTTCCATCGGGAGGTGCGGCTGGTCGATTGGGGTGAAGTTTCTTGCGGCGGATTCTCTCTCTTTGACGGCTCGCCTGCCGTACAGGCGGTTTGCTAACACGAGAAAGTTGCCATCGTCCGTTACTTGGGCTAGCAGAACTCCCGAACGATGGATGTATTGCGTGTATCTGTAGTCTGGCCGTCCCCAAGAGTATATAATATCGACGTTGCCGGGATAATTAGAAGCTGCCTCCATGTCGAGCACGAAATCAAAGTGCCGCAAAATCGACTTTTGGTAAAAGTACTTTGTGGGCACCGTCTGCGGTCCCAGCGAATTTGGGTCATAAAATGTCTCGGGCTTTTGGTCCGGCGGCTGCACGGCAAGCTTGATGGGATATGGCCGTCGGAGGGGGTTGATTTCTGTAATGGCGCTGGCCTCGCTAATGGGGACCTCGACGAGGCGTAGACCGTATTGGCTGGCTTCACGCTCCCAAATGTCAACAGCGTCTTCTACAAGCTTCGCGGTTGCATTCATCCAGTCGATCCTAACATGGTAGCAGTTGTCTGGGTTGTGAAGACGGTCGTAGTGCAGATCAATTCGTTCAGGACGATATGATCTCTTCCTAGGATCAACATCGTATTTGATGACCTTGCTAAGAATTACCTTGGGACGACTCTTGGCTATGTGCTGTGCTGCCATCGTTGGAGTGCTGGTTAAGGACGCCGGAGAGTAGTCATCCTGCAACGACCGGCTTCTACCCGACCCTATTGACGATTCTGTCATGGGGGTAGTGGGCAAGGGGGCTTCTTTCTTCTTGCTGCTGCCAAACCAGCCAGGCTGCTGCTTCGCAAATTCAGGAGCAAATTGGTAAAAGTAGTTGCCGTCTCGGAACCGATGTCGTCTTTCGACGTGCACAAAAAGCCCTTTAGACTTTTCTTTTTCCTTCTCCTTTTCTGATACTTCCTTGTCCTTGTCTTTACCCTTGGGTTCATCTGGCACCATCAGTGCGTTGCCCAAATCCTCTGCGTCTTCACGGGTCTCAAGGTCATCGAAATTCTCCAGCAGCCACGTAGTCATATCAGAGCCGAGGAAAGAATGATAATGAAGCCGTAGATGCCAGCGACGGTTTCGTAGGGGTACGCCGCCCTGCTCCACAGGCTGCTGCATAGCTTCGGCCAAGACAGCAAAGTTCAGATTCGACTTTTCGAATCGGTCTTTCCTCGACACGAGTTGATGTTTCTTACTAATACCACCCTCGAGGCCCTCAATCAGAGGTAATGTTTCTAGCTCAGCTGCAATGACAACAGAGGGGTCTTCTGTTTTGTAGACAATATCCAAGGGACTGCGATCCAGCTGCCCACGCCCTCTAGCAGTCTGGAATCTGCGTTCAGAGGGCGGTATGTAGCGATTCTTCTGCCACAGATGAGCTAAGCGTTTGATACCCTCTATTCTAATTTCCTCGGGGTATAAGCCGTTTTGGGTCCTAGGCACCGAAGGATTATGGGCAGCCAGCGGGATGAGGACGAATCGAGCTCTCCAGAACCGCAAGCTCTCCATCATCTCGTCGTGGTGGCCCGCAGCGTATGAGTCAATCATATTCCAGTTGCGATCAGGTCTAGGAATTGACAATAGCTCTATACGTCGAGCCTCATAGTCTGTATCAAACAGCGTTCGAATGGCGGGTTTATATATCGGAGAGTATCCTTGCGGTAATCCCGACATGTCTGCCGTGGGGTTTCTGACATAGATATTGACTTCAACCTCTGTCCCGTTTACGCACGAGAGCTGGTGAATAACGTTGCCAACTGACATGAATATACTTGTGCCATCTTCAAGGACCTGGTCGCGCGAGAAGATGTCACCAAGTTTAATCATCTTCTGTCCGAACGCCTTTGCAACGGCTGGCCCGACTACCACCTGGAACCCTTGTGAAAATCGCAGGCTGATCAGTTCACTGATGAATTCCTGTCTAGATTTTGGCTCCTCGGTCAATTCATCATCTGCATTTTGGTCCACGCTATATGGATGCCTTTGATACTCGGTATCGAATTGCGCCCTGGTAGGAAAATACTCCGTTGTCAATGGGACCGCAGCGGGGCAACACAGAGCCTTCCATTTCTGTATCTTCATGTCAGATATACGAGGAAATATGTGCTGCCAACGCGAATATAGATTTACGGCCTTTATCTGACTCTTCTCTGGATTAGACGGATTCAGCAAAACCAGCCAGGGGCTGACTGCTGATGCAGGCGAAATCGTTGGAGGGGGCTCCGGTGCGACGCCAACTCCAACGCCAACACCAGCCCGAAGCTTATTCAATATCATTTTCTGGTCCTCTGGTCGAAACATGCTCTGGATCATCTCGTGATCATCTTCAAGGCTATCACTGCGAGTGCGCGATGCCGAAGGATGAGCAGAAGCTCCTGCTTTGAGATTATGTATGCCTATGTCGTGGCGGCTAGATCCGTTCTTTTTCAAGATGGGGATGCTTGGCGTTGATGACATTCTATCCATGATAGGGTCAGAAACTTCTGCTCTGAGCTTAGTGATTGAGAATGGCGACTGGCTCCTGATAGTCTGAGGAGTGGACGGTCTCATATCCGAACGTGATCGTGGAGTCAATGGTGCTACGTTTGGTTTGGTAACTGCTGCGTTGACATTTTCCGTTTTCACCTCTGCTGCTACAATCTTTGGAGCTGCTATGCCAAAACCTCGTTGCCCAAGACTGATTTGTTTTATGAATTTGGGTTGCTTTGGAGCTGAGGGGACTTTGGTAAGAGGGACTGACTGGTATGGGCCTGTCTGATATGGGGCTGAGGTAAAAGATTGCGGCTGAGAAGGAGGTGGAGGAGATGGTAGGGTGTTTATGGGTAGCGGATCTGGTAACGTCTTCTTGGGGAAAATGTTCGGCTTTTCTATCTCTGCTTGATTCATCGAGAGCTTTCTGGCAGATGGGAAATTGCTATACAGCTTCTTTTCCGGAAGTGATGTGCCTAGGACATTTAAGTCCTCCATATGGTGCCTCCGGATTTCATCAGATCTAAGACCTGCTTCTGAAGCATGATGGTTATGACGCTTATGGTGAGTCAAGATGGCTCTGGAGTCATCGAAATCTTGTAGTTGCTTCCATGATGGTCTTTCCGAAGGTCGACCAAGCCTGTCAGGGGCGAATCTTTGAAACCCATGAATATTTTCGTTTATATGATCTGAAAGGCGACTCGGTGGGTTATACCAGAGGTCGCCAATGGCCTCTTGGCGTCTCTTTGAGAAGCTACTATTCTCAAAGATGCTACTGGGATAATTAATATCCGAATGCAGGGGCGTGATTTCGATCTCATTTGTATCAAGGGCACTCCTCATTTGGAGGTCGTACATACGACATCTTATTCTGAAATCGTCATCGTCGTTTTGCTCCACTCGATTAGACACGGACAAAGCAACGCCTGCGTACGAGAGTGCTTCGTTCGAAGTACCAGTCCAGAACGAAACATGCAGCCACTGAGGCAGAACATAGCACCATTCGTCACGCCTACTTTGAGAATCAACATGTTCAACGCGGCGTATCATATCTCTGCTCTTTGATGGCGAGAACGAACCGCCGCCAGACTGAAAGCTTCCAACGACGGGAGTTTGCTGATTTGGCGTGCTTTCACGACTGTGAAAGGACCTGGATAGCGAATGATGTCGATCTTGAGATAAATCTCCCGCTAATGAGAATCGCGGATTCCGATATTTGAATAGTGGAACGGAATGTAGAGGCATTTGAGCCATGCAAATCAGATCAATTCCAATGCCATTCCCTACAAGGGCCTCTGTTGTTCTTCGTAGTGTCTCATAATCCACTTCGAAGATACCGGCGCCAGGACTAATGACAGCGACGGAGATGCCTGTCCTGGTCAAGTCCCGGTCAATGTAATCGTGAGAGAACTGGGCGCACGCGAGATTGATGGCTTCTAGGATATTGCCGTGGATGGAAAAGGAAGATTCGGCCTTGGTTCGACTGACAGGTTCATTCCCGGACGCAGTGTCCTTGGAGCCGTCTGATGGATTTGCTGTTTGGTGATGCAAAGTGATGTCTCTTCGAAAATAGTTGAGTTCTTTCTTTAACTGAAATAGGATTTTTGTCCATTCTCCACTGGCCATCTCGCTCACCACCACTCGATAAAAGTCTTTGTACGGCCGCCGATTCCCATAGGACTGGATTCCCGTATAGTAGTCCGACTGGAGCCCGCTCACGTCCAGCTCATTCGTCAGACCCGTATCATATTCGACACGCGCAAACAGCACAATGCTAACTAAGTGTTTTACTTTGAGCGTAGCCCACTTCTTAAACAGGGCTGGCAAAAATCCGTTGACAACTTTATTGAACATGATCTCGCCGGAGCTGTCAGAGTCAAAGTCCCACATTTCTTTGGACATTTGGATGAAAAGCACAAATCTGGCCGATTCGCTGCGGAATATTGGTCGCGTCTCCCGACCAAAGAAGCCAGAATGGACGCTATTCCCATTAGCAAAGACTGTAGTGACCTGAGCCTTTATGGTGCCCATGAAGAGAAGTGATTGTCCCTTGTACACCGTCCTCTGCGCAAGCTCCCCGACAGCCACCCTCCACATATCCGCTCGTGAGAGATACTGATCTTTGAAGATCATTTCAACGTGCGTAGCTTCGGTAACTGGGTGGTCGTCGTCAACCTAGGAGAGAATGCAGGTCAGCCACATGAAGTCATTCGCACGTACGTATATGTCATAGACCGGTGTGAGTGAGCGTACCGGTGTCAGCAGAACAATGGACCCCTTCTTCATCCCAAAAGTGTCTGCAATGTGCTTCACAACGTATACTTCCGCCTCAGGCTGCCGGGCCTTGACCTCCTTGGGCATATCCTTTGCGACAAAGATATACTGATGCCCCAAGTTGTTCGGATCGCAAGGACCGGCATTTTGGTATCGCAGGCTGCTATTATCGTCATGCGCCAGCTTCTTATAGCTTCCATATCCCGCCGACGATTTTGACAGGTCCGACTTCACGACAGCAATGGACATCAAGGTGCCCGGTTTGATATCGCCGCCAATCAAGTCCAAATTCAGCAGCACCTCGTCCCGCGAATATCCTTCGTTGACTGTGACAGCGCAGTAGTGCTCAGCCTTGCGCGGCTTCTCATCTTTGGCATCCTTTATAGTCGAGTGCGTAGACATGCTCCTTGGCGAGGCGAGTGATGCTTCGGATGCGCGATCCGAGTTGGTGCTCGACTGTCGAAGGTGATGGGACCAATGCGGTCCCCTCCGCGGAGCCGATGGTACTGCGCCGACATTTCGGGACATGGAGTCGACTCGGACGCAATCACGATGCGGGAATCATAGAGAGGCTGTTCTATGGGCGCATAGCTCGCGAGCAGCTGCCGAGATGCTTATCAGCTCTGCCGTTGATGCAGTCGCGCGACAATTGGAGATGGCAGATAGCGGTAGCTGAGCGAGCGGCAGAAATGGAGCTGTAGCAGCCGAGGGATTTTCACCGCCTGCTCATTCCATCCATCCAAGGTAGTACTAATGGCCTAGCAGGTAGGTACGTACCTCAGCAGTACTTGACATGCTGTCTCGGCGGTGGGGCACAAGCCAAGGCCAGCTTAGACTCGCAGTGTCTCATTGTCCAGTATTTCCCCAGATGAGCTGACTCGGATGGCAAAGTCTAGCTATATAAGCTCTGCCTTGTTTATATGGAATAATACCAATATCGATATAAATATAGCTTTAGTAGCATTTTGGTCAAGGCACGGATACCAGATTTGCGCGACTCGGAGTTTGCATTGTTACGTTTGCTTCTCAGTCCCGCCTCACTACAGATGGCTTTTATTTTCCGGCAAGCAAGCCGAATCATTGCTATGCTATGACTTGTCTAACAGGAGGTGCCGAGAAGACAAACAGTTGAGGAATTTTACGTTGGTGATAACCTTCCTAGTAGAATTTCTTCCCTTTTTGTACTTGGCGAGGGTATACAAGGTGCACATCACCTAAAACATCAAAGTTGAGTACGGACTGTCCTCGGATCACCGACGGCCGAGTCAATTCGGAGCTACAATGACCGATATCCAGCTGAGAACTCCGTCTACGCATCGCCATGATGTAAGCCCCAAAGTGTTTTGTTCCCCACCGCTCCCAGCGGCGCAATTACGAGGCTGGCCAGACAAATGGGCTTAGTAACGGTTGAAATAGAATCCTTCTTACATGCAGGCAATAAATACTACTTGTGAAGATGAGAAGTCCTGGATAAACGAAATCAGGCCATAAACGCTTTAGAGCTGACAGGAATGAAACATATCCCCGCTAGCAGCCCACCATGCAGAGTCGTAGGTTTGGCTGTTTGGCAGACACGCACCATCAGCCTGACCCTGTATCTCTTGTACGGCAATGATAATCCGATTTTGGTTCTCTAAGCCCCAGAGTACGCATTCTGTGGAAGGTTTCACGCCGATCGAAGGTAGGTTATTGTTATCCTTGATTGGGTATTTGTTTGTACTGGACGGCCCGGAAGTGGCCCGGAAGTGGCCCGAAAGCAACCCAGAATGTCTGCCGCGATTCCCAGCATGGCATTTGACACATTGAATTGTAAAACACTACTTTGCAGGTAGCGACTCGGGCCGCTTTGGTGTTAAAGCTACCCGTATCCCATCCAGCCGCGTAGTGACAAGGTGGTATTAAATAGCCCCGCCCTAGGCATATTAGAGCTCCTGAACAGAACCGTGCGTTTGCCAGCGATTGAAGCCCCTACTTGAGTTGTCGCGGCCGATTGGAAAATTTCTCATCCCCTTTTTTCAAAATAATTCGCCATAGTAGATGTCGCTTTCGTTTAATCAGAGGATACCACATCGCCACCAGTACTCCCACTCACAATAGGGGACAGATAAGCCTCCCTTACCCCGACAATATGGCGATTCGAATGAGTCGTAAACAGCGTTTACTCGCGACGATAGCCATTTCGTTTTCGTTCTTCGTGGCGGAGCTCATTGGTGTGTTTTTCGCCACGCTTCCAGATAACCAACCACTCTAACCTTGATGCAAAGCCGGATTTTATACGCATTCTCTTGCGCTGATCGCGGATGCGTTCCATTATGTACGACAAATTGACATTTGAGCTGAGATTGTTGCTGATTCGTTTGTAGCTGAGCGACTTGATTGGATTTGTAGTTGCTTTGGTTGCCGTCATAGTCCGCCCTCCCCCTCTCCCTGGATACTCAGAAGAGCACAATAGCTGATGCGTCTCTCTAAGATATCCGAGCATCCAACTCCGCCACCAAAAGACTTGACGTTTGGATGGGCACGTGCAACCCTTTTGGGTGCATTTTTTAACGGAGTATTCCTTTTGGCGCTCGGCGTCAGTATCCTCGTTCAAGCCATTGAGCGGTTTGTTAACGTGACTGGTGAGAGGCAGCATTTGAGTTGCAGAATAGTTGAATCGAGCTGACAATTCAACCAACTCGCAGTCGTCGATCAACCCAAGATCGTCCTAATCGTCGGAAGCGTTGGTTTGGGATTGAATCTGCTGGTTTTGTCCTTTCTGCACGGTAAGCTCAACCCCGAATCATTTTCGTAAATCTCCAGGAAGTCCCAACATATCCTCTTTTAGAACACGATCACGATCACGGCCACGGCCACGGTCACGGACATGACCACGGCCACGCGCATGAACACGAACACGAGCATAATAGCGACCATAGGCAAGAAACGCTGCACGAGGAGGACGCTGCCACTAGGATGAATGATGGAACAGCGCCTGAACTAGAAGCGCGATCGATATCGGTGAGACTTCTTCTTTGTCGAGCGGTAAATGCTTCATCCTAACAAGACCCAAAGGCTTCTAGCGGTCACCATGAGCATAGACATGTGTCGGTGACACCATCTCGCCCTGGTAGAGATTTGGGGATGTTTGGCGTCCTCATCCACGTAGTCGGTGATGCCATCAATAACATTGGTGTCATAGCATCAGCCCTCATCATATGGAAAGCCCATGGAGAAGCGAGATACTATGCCGATCCTGCAATTGGCGTCTTCATCTCTATCATGATTTTTTTGACCGCTTGGCCATTGACGAGGAACAGCGGCCGCATTCTGCTGCAAGTTGCCCCCAACGAGATAAGTCTCGACGATGTAAAGCACGATATCGAAATGGTAGGTGCAAACACCTTTCTCAGCTCCTGTTGCAGTGAAGATGAAAGCTGACGATGAACACTGCCGCAGATTCCTGGTATTGAGTCTGTCCATGAACTTCACATCTGGCGACTAGACCAGCGCAAGTCTATCGCGTCTGCACACGTCGTTGTCGACGGTAGAACCGTCAAAAGTTTCACAGACAAGGCCAAGGTAATCATGGAATGTCTTCACGCGTATGGCATCCACTCAGCAACGCTGCAGCCAGAGGTTCAGGACGCCCATGGCGAGCCAGAGACCCTGAGCACATCGGTATCTGTGGGCTCAGATACTGGAGCGCCGACGCAGAGACGCCCAAATAACGATTCCAAGTGTCAGATTCTGTGTGGAAGCCAGTGTGGCGGAATGAGGTGCTGCACTCCGATACACATGTCCTAATCTGGCGGCATTACCGGCTTTGAGAGAATAATATGCTGTGTATGAAAAGAGCTAGGTATTAGCCTCATCTTGGCTTGAGAATAGTAAATTGAGAGAAGTTGAGAGAGAGAATAGTCGTCATTGCACACATCTCGCTGTATCAAGTGTCTCGGTAAATCCGCACAAGAATGAAGAATTCTCGTAAGCACCTGTCAGAAAATTTGACAGCGCATCCAGATATAGCGACCATAGCATCCATGGTTGTCGTGCGCGCTTAACAGGATTGTTATTGTAGGACAAGATTCACAAACAAGTTGACAGATTTTGCTGAGCGCGCATTGTCAGGTGGAGAAGAATGAAATTGAAACTGGGTTGGCGGTATTTCTAATCTAATAATGCCTGTGCTCCGGAAGGGGGTAGGCTGAGGCCATCAAGGTTCTCGCCATGCTCCCCGCTCTGTTCCGGCCCCAGCCAACCAACACCGCCGATAGGGCATACGCACACAAGTACTACTAATAATAAGTCTTGCGCCTAGATCGCGTGTTGGCAAGTGAAAATAAAGGGCGGGGCTCTTCAAATGCACCGCCTGCGGGATCTGCTGTAAAGATCAAGTCCAACTGAGTTGGGGCTAGAAGATGAGATGAAGAACGAAAGCAAAACAGCAGCACCCCGTATTTCCACCAGATCGTGTGAGCCTGGGCGGCCGAAATAACGTACTCACGAAGAAGATATCACTGAATTTGAAGCGCGGAACTTTCCAAGGCTATTGGGATCTTGCAGATAACGAGCAGATCCTATTAACGCCATTTCGATGCCCTATTAAAGAAGATTATATTCTTAGTAGCACTACTCATTACCAAGTGAACCCTGTCTCTTATTATGAAACATGAGCAGCTTTACCAATGGATTCAGACAACCGCCATCACACTAGTGAAACTGCATATTCACTCATTTACTGTGAACTTCATAAGCGAATGAGACAGCTAATGTAGCAGATCTCCGTCAAACCATGTTATTAAACCTGGAGTCTAAACGGTTTCCTTTTTACGGCGGTACTTTTGAGATGCTATCTGCCTTATCATTCATTCTGCTACAGTGTCAAGAGGTATGATCCTGTTTAGTTTGGCTCATTTCGAGTCTGCCTCCGATGATATGGTTTTGTGTCGGGTAGATTTGGAAGCCATGGTTTTGTCTTTGCTGTATTCCACCAGCAGATTGGGCAGGATATCAGCGAGGCCTTGTATACATGTGTGAGGTCATCATTCTGCATGGCGATGTCGCAATCTTTCATAGCTACGTTCATGCAGTAATCGCGCTTCTCTATTTTTCGTAACCTCTTTGCGAGTTTATGGGATATATGATTTCAAGTAATTGTGAAATTCCTGGTCAATGCCATGACCTTCTTCCTCCTGAAAAATCCCTTCAAGGAGAGCGAGATCTGGAACAAGTTTGTAGTATATGTTCTGGCGGGTCTATTTGGTAGTTCGAGATGTATATCCGCTCAGGCGGTGGCGTGTGACGACTATAGAGTTATCTTGCTGTTGGTGTTGGATATAAATGTGTCGCCGATAACACATCGCGAATCATCCAAGATGATGGCAGTTGCAGTTGGTACTCTAAGAGGCTAATTTTGTCAATCACTGTAAACGCTCTTGCGCGCTGCTGTTACCATTTGCAAAGTAGTTTTCCGGGTAAGGGGCCTCCCTTGCAAAATCTCCATCATGTTGAAGATATAGTATTTATAGGTGCCATAGATACATGTAAATAAGACGCACACACGATAATGGGTGACATCACTGAGCGTATAACTACCAACATGAGCCAAATCCCCGAAATCGTTGACTATCTGGATTTGAACGCATCAGATGATAATGGCTCTTGTTTACAGGTATCATGGTTATCTACCTAGATCAAAATCGCCTCCATTAATAAAGTAGATCTGGAAAGCAGTCCCTTTAGGTACATACTTTTGCTTAAATGCTGCTACATTATGAAAACTATAAGCTTTCATATAATACGGTAAAGCAACTAACAAAAATAATGCAAACACACATCAGAATTGTTAACATTATTACTTCTGCGCATATGGCTATTGTATTCGGACCAACAACACCGCCCTGCGGTAAAATTCGGAATGACTGATGTCTGCCTCAGTCCGGCGCAGTCGTACTTCTTGTCCCAGTTGGTGTCCCAGTTGGTGATTAATACTTGCTAGATAGGGTATCATCGCCTTGCGCAGTAGGTTTATGCTATGAAGCTTGCTGGCTATCTAGCCTCCTTTTGCGTATGTATGGAATATATTTCCCACTACAACATCATCTCTTCTAGCTACTAGAGAGAACTCGATCTCTACCCCGCAAATATCAAGATAGAATATGGCCGCCATACACCCAGCAATCTTTGCAGAAGGTTTTCAGGAAGCTTCTTGCATAGCTTTCATTTCCAT
Organism: Trichoderma asperellum; assembly: GCF_020647865.1. Classification (NCBI taxonomy): domain Eukaryota; kingdom Fungi; phylum Ascomycota; class Sordariomycetes; order Hypocreales; family Hypocreaceae; genus Trichoderma; species Trichoderma asperellum. The sequence continues at coordinate 3,250,747 of NC_089415.1, read as the reverse complement.
TGACGAAATCTGTATTGTCGGCGCTGGTTTGATTCAGTTGGTAAGCATATTGCCATTTTTGGCTATCATATAGATATTTCTTGCTACTACTACTTAGCTGTTATGTCACTGCCTTGGTCCCGGTACAGAGGCGTGGAAGAAGGATTCGTCTGACGAACAATCAAGACGAATAACAAACCGAGGAAAGGGCAAAGCCACAGTGGTAGCAGAAAATTGATAACTGTTCAAGTACATTCCGCACGGGTGAAGACGATCAAATCTACTAATTATACGAGTTTCTAAAAAAGCACACGTGCTGTGGCGGATGGCAACTTAGTGAAATGTCAGCTTCAACGATCAGCTTTGGATAAAGTTGAGTTTAAGCTGCTGCTGGTTGACGAAGCTCATATAGATAAGGCAAAGCACCAATAAGAACCAGATTCTAACATCCAATACTTATAACTCTTTTCTAGACAAGTTTGGTCTGTCAAGATGACCTTGGCTTGCCTAGCCGTTCATCGTACGCTTACTCTTTTTATGCATCTGATATCATTCAGCTGGGGCATGCCATCTCATATGTGGAGGCTGAAAGAAGTTATCGGTGAGACTGGAAGATAATTAACTAATGGTAAAGATGTGAAAGCTTTTAGATGTTTCTAGATCTAGTAGACGCAGCATCTTCTTTCAAACAAGGAGAAATTTATAATAACGAGACTTATAGTAAATAAGATGACATCTTAAGCATGATATAGACTAGCACTCCTTATATTACAATATATACATTTTGGTACTGTCTGTCGTAAGTATCGCTACTTTGCCTACTATGCTTATTTCTTGCCGCCATCTATGATATCATTACATCGGCTACGTATTTTTGCTACGTTCTGCGGCACCACTCCCTTATTTCAGATTTAAATCTTTCTCGGTGAACAAGAGTAAGCAGACGGTAATTCCGCTCAACTGGTGGAGCAGTTGAAGCTATTAAGTAAGAGGAAAATAGAAACTCGAATGTATGTAGTGGCAACTGCCATTCAGGGATAGTGCTTGGATCTAATAATAAGAGACGCCTGGCATAAGGCTCGGAAGATTTGATCTCGGCTAGAGGTTCAAGCCACTGCCAAGGCACGACGGCGAATTGTTCTAGAAGAATACCCTATTAGCAGAGTGGCAATAAACTTTGGAACTCTCATTGGATGAGATCGATGTCAATGAGTCGTGGCGTCGGCATCTAGTGGGACTGGGCACTTTCACTGTGGATATTCCCTTGCTCGTTGAGAAATGGATTGGCAGCGGAGCGGGCAGCACCAAAGAGTATCACTTTTGACAAACATTCCTTCCGCTTTGGCCGGAAAGCTCCGGAAATGATGAGTCGCATAGAGACGGATGATCCCATGCCTAAGGCTGTGTGAGATGCTAGCCGAATGTAACACATTGTAGGGCACAGAGGCTGGGCAGACAACGCACACCATGCAGACGTGAACATCTTGTCTATCAATGTTTACTCTTCTTGTCTGGATCCTTGTCCATGTTTGCATCTCAATTGGTGTACTTTGTTTGGACAAAACAAGGTACAGTAAGCACGGATAAGGCGTCAACCTCGATGACTAGAACGGGTCTTTGCAGCAGCAGCTGCCAGCTCTTACTTGAGCACCACAAATATAATCATTTTTCGCCTCTTGGCAGCAGGGACGGAAATGGAATTCTGAAGCCCTATGCCGTGTCCATATGCCACCGGCGGCAGACCAGTGGGCCCGTGAATCTGGGTCGCCTGGCGATATTTCCAAAGCTTCGCGACTCAGGCAGTTCACGAGCCTGACAACAACTACTAAGGAGCTAAACTACAGGAAAGTCCCGCCGCCACTGCTCTCATAACGATACTGGTGGGAGATCCTAATAATAGGGTGCTGAGCTGAGCCTCGTGCTTTCCGGCGCCATCTAGCTCCAGCACGGCCCTTGCCACATAGAGAAATCCCTTTCGGAGATCTGGGAAATCGGATTGTCGAGGATATACTAGTGCCATAGTAATATCCCTCATCGGCGTTTATCACATACAGCACACAGAACCTACAATACAGGAGCACTTCTCCGGAAACTCGACTCCGCTCTTGGCACATCGTTGCTTCGCGGCCCTCTGGGTCCACCCACATCAGCATTGTATACCTCGCCTGTTGAACTACCGAGCCGAGGGCCATTGTCATTCCGTGGAGCACAGTTATTGTACCTAGGAGCGATAACGCTGCGAGACTGCTTGATGCACGGCTGCCGCAAGAAGAAAGAATCCTAATAGAATGCGGGCGTAGCTGCATAATGATTATGTATGTGTATGCGCGACCACATCATATTGTCCCGCCCGCCGTGTCTTCACATATAGACATGGCATTCGGCACTCCGCACCAGGTTGGTAATTACTAGTCAGTGCTGGACACTCTAATTATGGGCCGTGCCTCTCGCTAAAGCAGGCGACAGTCAGATTTTTTTTTTCACTTGCTAGGCCTCCTGGTCTCCTAGTTACCTGCAGCATGCTGTACGACATGCCCGGCCATCTGCAATGTGATGTCGGGCCGGTACTTGGACAGAGACCAGTTAGAGCAGCCTAGGACACCGACAGGTGATGCAACGCATTCGAGTGGCTAACGGCGCCTAGGCGATCTTCGGACCATCGTACTAGCAGTTCTAGCGGCCGGCTCGAAGCAGATGACTGAGTAATTGTACATCCATCCAAGTCCATGAGAGAAAGGAGGTGAAAAAGACGGTCTGTCGCTCGGGGCGGCCGAGTAATGAATGGCCTGGACGCCTGGACGGCGGATGAGGCGCGTGAATGCTACTTCCACGAGCCTTGGAGGGCAGAGAGAAGTCCGTAAGCCCATTGGGTATCGCGAGCCTGTTGGCCCCGTTGATGCCTGGGTCCTCTAATTCGCCCTTCTGTCGGGAGTCTGATAAAGCGTACGTGCTGCTTTCCTGGCCCCCCTGTCGAGTTTTGACGTGTTGGGAGCTGCAGAAGCAGAGACAGAAGCAGAGAGAGACACACAGAGATAGACGCGATGATGATGATGTCAAAGGCCAGGCGATCTCGCAGCGCTGCAGCAGCCAGGAGGAGTCATCTCCGCAGCGATGCTGCACATCCGTTGGGCATGATGCAACCTGCGTATGGCGAGCTGTTCATGCAGAGTTTAGAGGAGCATCGACACGATGGGTACTAACAAGAGTACGGAATAGTGGCAAACCTTTTTCCTTCTTCCTTTATTTCTTATTTTTCTCTTTTGCCGCTGCCGCGAAAAAAAAAAGGTCGAGCGAGACCCATCGAGGACCCTGGATTTTCATCGTCGAGAGCTCTGGCCCTCACGAGATCAGCACTGCTGTGGATATGGGCCCGAACAAGACGATGCGCCGTGGCAGGCCTGGTCATTCGGTCGAGGAACCATCTTATAGCGCGCATCAAGCCAGGCGGGGGTGGATAATAATAGTTAGTGCCTACTTGCCTGTGGCAGACTTCGCAAATGTCAATGCAAAAGAGCAAAAGCATAGACTAATAGAACTACATACTACTGCTGTGCACCATAGTATAAGCGGACGGCAAGCAGATGCAAGAAAGGGATGGTGGAGGGGGCCGAAAAGCGCCGCCAACGTCCAAGCCAGCCAGCCGCCGACTCCATAATAAACTTGCGCTTGCCGGCTTGCCTGCATTCACCGCATTTTCGTAGCTTGTGTTTCATAACTGCTCAACAAGACCGGAGCAAGGCCCTTCCTTGCGAGGTGGCATGTGAGCATCGCATCCCTCGCGCTGACGCCGCCAGAGTGACTCTGCGTGCCAAACAGTGTGAGTGGGCTGGGGAATGATGGGCTGAGACGGTGTTTCTACCGCAGCTTGGGCGATGGGAAGTCGATGGCATCATTGGGCAGACGGGGAGGCAGCAGCAGAGATGAAGAGTCGGCGTTGTATAGAATTTCAAGTGTCTCAAGCTGGTTTGATTGGATGGATGGCGGCTGATGTGCGAATGGGGGCTGGAACAGTGACGTTGATGCTTCGTTCTTTTCTTGCTTGCTTTGTTATGGGCGACTCTGCTGGATTAGTAACGATAGACGGGGCCAGGGCAAGCAAGCTGTGCTTGATGAGTGCAAGTAATCTCGGGCTGGTCTGGTACCTGACGGGCTGAGGGCCGAGTTTCATGCCGAGAAACAAGCATTTGCATGAACTAAGCTGGACTGGGCTTTGCAATACTATGACCTCACTACATATACATATATACTGTATTACAGCCTGTTTTCTCCAAGTCATTATCTCGTATCAACACATGTACAAGTATTGTTATCAGTGCAGTCGAGTGGAAGAAAGTCAAAAACCGATGCAGATAGCCCTGGGGAATGAATCACAGATCTGGGGCCAATCGCCGGCAGCGCGTTAATAACGCAAACCAGAGAGGCGCCTTATGATCTGCCATTTGCGGTTGACTTGGGTCTCGGATGTGCATACAGCGTACCCACCGCCTCAGCAGCTTCCAGCTCCAAGGTACTCGGATCGTGCTGGTGGCTGTGCTTGTCGCACAAGTAGCACCAACGCCGAGTGAGATCCATTCAATTCCATCAATATCCACAGCACAACGCGCCCCGCGCTCTCTCCGCCGCGGCTACTGCGCTGCGCTGTCCAGAGTCTGGGTTAGCGAAGAGGAAATTTAAAGCAGCGTTCGGGACGGGGCCCCTTGACAGCAAAAAGAACCTTGTTGTTCCATCGCTCACGAGGACAATCTGTGGCAGCTGAAACTACGGCATGCAATCATCTGCAGATTAGTGCTTGTCAAGATGAACAGCACCTCCATGGCATTGTCAAAGGCTGCTGTACATACCTACCTAGTGGCATTATGTAGATCAGCCACCCTCTCAACCAGTCAATCAATGCCGATTTCGCGGGAATTTCCTGAGCTGCGCTGCGTAACCACGGCCTGGCGCTCTCCCTGTATGTATTACCACAGGCCCGGAGCCCAGCCCGCTGAGCCCTATACCAAGAACAACGTCAAAGCCCACTTGGCTGCTAGCCCACCGCCTAGCCCGCTGCCCAACCCACTGCCAGCCCACTGCCAGCCCACCCAGAGCCCACTAAAAGCCTCTGAGCGCTAGCGGGAGTTGGCCGTGCTGGCGCTTCACTGGCAGGGGACCTGTCGGCTGCCCATTTTTCTGCCCACCCCACCGCGCTCGGGTTCCGCCAACCTCTTCCTCTCCATTCGCCCATCACCAACAAAAAGGGCTCGAGCTGCCTCGCGAATAGGCCTCGTCCCGACGCAAGCAATTCGCCTCTGGAGGGGCGATTCCCGTTGCTTCTCGCAGCCAATACTTATACCAGCACGAACCATCGCCTCGCACCGCACCGCATCGCATCGCATTCGCGCTGCAGTTCCAGCGCCCCTGCATCGCATCCCCAGCATCTCCCTTCACGCACGTGCCCTGCGATTTCCGGCTGCCATCGCCGGCTTTGCTGCGTGTCTTGCCTCGAGAGCCCCCGGACCGGCTGCCAGACTCAGGACTCGCCTGTTCGCTTTTTTATGATCGTCATCTTTTGGGCCAGACTAATCGCCTCCTGATATCCGGCCTCTCGCTAGGGCTGTCTCTGTTGCGTGGTTGTGTGCCACCGTCGTTCAATTTCAGCACTTTTGTCATAGTCAGAATCCTGGTGACACGGCTTGCGACTCACAATCCAATTTCGTTCAAGAGGCTGAATCCACCGGCGCCTGACGGGACTTGAACCAACTTAAAAGAAGGCGAAAAAGGGCAACAGAAAGGAATAAGCAAGAACGAACATGTCTATGTACCGCCGCCATGTATCGACTTCAGCAGTATTTGTGAGGGCGCATCGCTTGGTTTAACTTTCTCACCGAAGCTGGTATTCCGCATCATCCGCGCCGTGTTTAGCTTCATCTGCCGTCCTTTAGATATTGATATTCGCATCTTTTTCGACAATTCTTTTCATTTATTCCAATTTCACCTTCGACTCTCACTCACTGGCCGTCACCGCACGATATGCTAGGAAGGCTTCTGCATCTCGGCTCCGGAGGCCAGTCCACAGGTCCTACTCAGTCCAACAATGGCTCACGACCCATCCTTTCCCTGGAATCCGTCCAGGAAGACTCTCACACCCGCAACCTGCTTTTCCCCGACGCCCAGGATCTCTATCAACACCGCAACGACCAAGTGTTTCCTTTCTTTGCCCCTCCGGTAACCTCTACCGCATCACCAGCAAACGCTTTCGACTACAACGATGACGTCGAACTCGATGTCAAGGACGTTCGCGTCATCATCATGCAGGATGCTCTGGGTCCCACTAATGCATCTCTGCTTTACGATAGCCACCCTCTTCCCGAGTCCGCAGCTTCCGCTGAAAGGCATTCTACTGCCACTCAGGATCTCAAAAGACCGGCCCCCTTTTCGCCTCGCAAGGGAAGCCAAAGCCAGGCTCCACGCCCAACAGGCATTCATACTGATGGCTCTCAGCTTCGCCAAGGGGCGTTTGATCGCCGAGCCTCGGTACATGGCCGTAGCCCCAGTTTTGGAGAAACTGATGGGCAGCGAGCTGCACGCGAGTATCGAGAGGAGCTGGCTACCTTCTCCAGCTGCATCTTTGGCAACTCGGAGCTCATGGCTTACAAAGGCACCTCCACAAAGGTCCATGTCGTGCCATCCGAGCCACGCACAACAGAGTATGGCAGCTCAGTGTTTGGGGATGGCCGCAGCTCTATCGGGCGTGCTAGTGGGCGCTCAAGCAAGCTGTCCCAGTCCTATTCTTCTCAGACCATGTCTCCAACACATCCACCACTGCCCACCGGCGCGTCTACCCCACGCCAGAGTGAGCGAAAGAAAGTCCTCATCACTCGGCTCTTCCCCGTAACTCTTGCTGCTGATGACTTGGATACTGTCACACCGCCAAGCCGGTATTCAGAGGATAATGGGGGCTTTCCATTTCCGCCAACCGGCGACGAGTCTGCGGCCAAGAAGAAGAAGCCACAGCCAAAACAGAGGCGCACGCCAATGTATGCTGTAGTCCTTGTCGTACAGCTCCCACCTTCTCCGTCACGCATGTCTTCGGCCGTACCCCCCAAGCCTGTCTTTCGCGAGCCGGGATCGTACAATGACCAAGATCTATTCTCTTCGTCCTACAGTTCGACTCGTGCGTCTGGCTGGAATATGTCGGGGTCGGGCCTTTATGGCGAAGCTACAGACTCGTCATTCTCCATCGACGTCGAGGACCGCATCGATTCGCTTACGAAGCACTGGGACATTGTCATGCGCACCTTGACCCATCTCCAATCTGTCGTCTCATTCAGGTTACACACCATGCTCAAACAAACCGACATGGCATCTCCGGGGCCGTACTCGGCAAATTTGAGCTCCAGAAGGCCGTCCGTTACCACCGGTGGGCGACTGGATGAGTCTCGGATCAAGCCGTCCAAGAGCACTACCAAACTTGTCTCTCTGCTCCCAAACTGTCTCTCAGATGATGTGCATATTGCATCAGAAGTCGGTCTTGCCAGGACCAGAGTTGTAATGGGTTTGAGTGCTTCCCGTGTCGTCACTGGACAGGGGCGTTGGGGGATTTGGCGTGACGAGGCCATCTGGACTTGCAAATGGGCTGCCGGCCTACACCAAGGCGTCTTCCTTCATACCCTGCTTACCGGCTTTTTGGCCACCCATGTCGACTGGCTGCAGGCACTCAGCTCTCCTACCTACCGCCGACGAGCACTGATTCGAAAACAGAATCAAAATGAGGATGATTTGTCGCTGCCAGCGCGGACTATTATCATCTCGGAGGACAAAATGGCCGCACGGCGCATCATCTTTTTGCTTTCTGCGTTTTTGCCAGCGAACCAACAAGTCCACGGCCCTCGAGTACATCGACCAAGCACGTCGGGTGCTTCGGTTGGCGCCTTTTCAAATTCGCCTCCTTCATATGTTGTCCCCGTTGTACGAGAGGAGTCGCTTCGCCGCAAGATTAACCGCCGCACCGGCTTTGGGCGCACTTCTCACTCCAGAACAGCAAGCCAGAGCACCCGGAGTGGAACCTTGTCGTCCCAGATGGGACACTTGAACATTACGGATCCCTCAAGTCACCACAGGCGCGCTTCTGATGCAGCTTCCATTCGAACTCCTGGCCTTCCCATCCCAGGCCATGACCTGATGACCCGGAAAAGTAGCGTTGCTACTTCTACCATCATGCAGGACTCAACCACGCCGCATTTCTCAACTATTCAACGGACCGATAGCCTTAGGCGGCGGCGGCCGGGAAGTAGTGGCAGCGCAGCGGCAGATGACCTGAAGCGATCTCTCAAAAGGGGAGAGAGCGGCGGTGCTGGAGGTTCTCGCCCGCCAAGCCAAGGACTGCGATGGAGTAGCATAATGAGCGGGCTATGGAATGCACGCCGTCGTGAGTCTATGGATAGCGGCAGCACTTACAGCCAAGCTAGCGACCTCCGATCGCCAATCAAAGCAGGCTTTCCCCAGTCGAACAGACTGTCTGACATGGGCCGTGAGCTCGCCCCTCATGAAGAAGTACCAGGGAAGTCGTCGGCACACCTGCGTCAGTCGAGTAATGCTAGGGATGTCGATGCGACGCGAGGAAACGCTGAGCGCACTCGAAAATCCTTTACTCAGGCTGACAGGACACCAGATCCCACTGGCGCCTTTGAGTCTCCAGTCAAGACATCAATCAATGCCGATGATGGTGTTATCGATGTCGATGTTCCATTTCCCGACTACATTGCCTCTTTTGAATCTGCCATTAGCTCTCCTTCTAGCAGTGGATACCTTTCGACACCAGGCCTGCCCGGCCTTGAATCTTTTGAGCAAACCGGACGTATCTCGATCGATGGTGATCTGCCCCTTAATGCGGCTGGCTGGTTAAACCGTTTCCATCCTGACTTCGTCTTGCAAGGAGTTCCTCCTCAGGAGGACCTTCTCGAGAAGGTCAAAGCTGCACTTCAAGCTGAGCCGACGCCTGCTGTGCTCCAGTCTGGTAACGATGATGTCTCTGAGCGCTGGGTTGATGTGAGCTCTGCTCTAGTCGTGGACACAACTACAGATTCTATTCTCCGCATTACATACCGCCGACTGGTTAAGCCAAAACCAATAGCAGAAAACATTGTTGGAGGTGTTGCAATCACTCCCTCAGCTTTGCCTCAGGAAACCATGTTGGATGAGAAGTGGGTTGAAGAATTGGTATCTGTGCCAGATGATACATTGTCAGAAGCCTTGGAAAAGGTCATTCATCTCATCCCAGACTCTAGCAAAGAACATTCTTCCGCTTCTTCTCAGGTTCACGTCGACATCCTTGGGCCTCTCGACACCGGCAGCAACATGCCTGATACGCTTTCGGAGGTTACGCAGATACCGGAGCCTCCTCTCGAAATACCCCGGAGACAGTGTAAGACGGTGGTGCTTTCTGCCCTTGAAGATACGATTCGAGATGTTATTGATCGCAACGACGATGACACCCCTAACAACTTCGGACGAAAGCAGCAACCTGCGGCTTCGGAGAACGTACTACGCCTAGCAGTGAGGCAATGGGCAAACACTCTTGACTCAAGTGAATGAGCCCCAATAGCCACGCGTATACGACCCCCATTTGTACAATCTTTTTTTTTTCTCCCATTTTCATCCCGTTTTCTACGACACTTGTTCTAACGTTTCTCTATTATGACGTTACGAATTGGTTGCTACGATATAGGACGACAAACCAAACGAAACCTGTACCACCACCTTCCCTAATAATTTGATTCCTACCCACAACATATGATACCCAAAGTGCGCAGAGATATCGCGTCTTATCTTTCTTCTTGTTTTGGGCCAACCATACTCGCTTTAACTCTTGATATGTTGTTTGTTGGCTGAGAAAGCCAATCCTACGTTTCCCATTACCACACGTTTTTTTTTTCGGCCTAGCGTTTGTTTGTTTGTTTGCCTTCTTTCTTTTGGACACTACAGTGATTTTTTTATGAGCGAGGCGTTTGGACGATATCAAAGGGATACTACTTGCCTAGCTATGGAATGCTAGTGCTGAGTTACACGTTTGCTATACAAAGCGGACTCTTACTTCAGAGAAGAGTAGCGGAAAACGGCAGGACAGCCGTTTTCTTGAGAATTACGATAGATTATGCTTTTAATCCTAAGATATACACTTACGCTTTTATGTAAATCCGGCTTTTGGCTCTCTCCCTGTGATATGTGAAATTGTGTGGTCTTTATTTCTCTCTTATTTAAGAATTGAAGCAAAGAAAAATTATTTTACACATATAGTATCATGCTTGTACATTATTTCTAAATAACGCTGGTTCCTTTTTAGCCTCTTTTATCTCCTTTTGCCTCCTTTACCCTTGACCTGATGTCTGCCCGTCTTGGCCCTCTTCCTCTCCTTCTCCTGTCTCGCCCTCCGTATGTCATTCACATCCTTAACCTCCTTCTTGCTTCCCATACCATCCTTGAAGCGGCCAACGCGCTTCTCACGAGCCTCGTTAACCCTCTTCTTGCGCTTCTCAAAGTCATCCCGATACTTGTCGGCCTCCTTGGGCGCCTGCTCCTTGTTATGCTTGTACCGCACGCCCGAGGGGATGTGGCCCACGCCGTTGCCGCCGCCCGGCTTGACCAGCTCGCCCACCTGGGGCAGCTTGTGCACGCGGTGGGCCTTCTTCCACTTGTCGAACCGGCCGCTCTGGAAGCTCGCCGCAATCTTGACGCCGCTCTCGCCGGTGATGAGGCGCGCGCCCTTGGAGCCGTCCTCGTCGTTGGCGCTGTTGACGTACTTTTTGGACTTTGGGTCCCAGCGCATGCGCGGGCGGGTCGGCGCGCCAAAGGCCTTGGCCGTCTCGTCGTTTGTGAGATCCATGGCGGCGTCGCGGGCGAGCTCGACAAAGGAGGAGGCGTTGTTGCCGCCGGAGTGGACGCCGTAGCCGCGCTCTTCAGCGGCGTTGACGGTGCGAGGGGTGTAGGACATGAAGACGTCGTTGTCGCGCCAGTCGGTGCGGCCCTTTTCCTTCTTGGACTTGCCGGTGTTTGTGACTGTGACTTCGAGATCGTCGTTGCCGTAGTCGTCTTCTTCTTCATCTTCGTTCATGTCATCGTCGTCATCGCTGTCTTGGGCCTGGGCACCGCCGAAATCGTCGTCGACTTCCATGTCTTCATCGTCTTGCTTGTCTTCCTGCTTGCGTGGCTTGACTCTCTTGCGTAGCTCCTTCATCACTTCTGCTGCCGCACTTGATGCCTTGTCTCCCTGCCCAATCTCGAAAATGGTCTCCTGAGGCTTGAAGTTGCTAATCTTGGCTAACATGGCGGCTCGAGCCTCCTCTGCGTCGTCGACGTCCTCGCCGAAAAGGGGATGCAGCTGTGACCAACCCCGAGATGCTACTTCTTCTCTTGAACGCTTTGCGCTCTGACTTGAAGCCGAGTTTCGAGTCTTCATGTAGAGCTTCTCTGCTTTCGCGGCAACAGCTCGTAAGGCGCTGACATCTTCGCTTTCGTTCATGAACTTGTTGAACCATTCCATGTGCGTTCCTACTGAATCTCGCTGCAGAGACCCAACAACGACATCTTCAGTGTATGATGGATTCTTCTCTGCCTGCCCAACAACCAATTTCTTGCCCAGGAAAAGCTGCAGATCCAGCAGATACGGGGCATCAATATCTCGCACTAAACTGTAAGCCCAACCCCTCTGGCCGGCACGAGCTGTACGACCAACTCTGTGGATAAATACTTTGGGTTGCGGGGGGAAGTCGTAGTTGATGACGTTGGCCAACACGGGAATGTCGATACCTCTGGCAGCGACATCTGTGACGACTAACAGATTTGTTTTGCCATTTCGGAAATCTTCTACCTGTATTCTTCTAGCGGTTTGGTCCAGGGAACCATAGACATGAGAAGTTGCAAATCCGGCTTGCTGTAATAGGTTGTAAAGGTACTCGACGTGATGCTTTGTGGCTGTGAAAATGATGGTGGAGTGCTCTGTTGGCTTTCCGGCGCCGCCATCTGGTCCACGCTTTCGCTTCTTGGAATTGTTTTCCGTCGTATCCTGTGCGCTCGCGGGGGGGCCGAGAGGGACTCTGATCACATCATGGAGGATATGGAGCAGGGAGCCTTCCTTTTCAGCTCCCTTGACGGAGAAGAATGCAATTTCCAGGTCCGGGGACATCTTGGTATCCGCATCGAGTCGCACAAGACTAGGATCCTGAAGACCGGCGCGGGCAAACTCGACTAATGAAGCGGGAAGCGTCGCGGAGAAGAGGAGAGTCTGTCTTGAAGGAGGGAGCGCGTGTAAAATTTCGGTCAACTGAGTAGCGAAACCCATTTCGAAGAGTCGATCGGCCTCGTCGAAGACGACGTATTTGATTGATGAGAGATCAAGGTTCATCTCGACCTTTAGATGCAAGAATCGACCAGGGGTGGCAATCACAATATCCGGGTTGGCAGACATGAAGCCAAACTGCTCCTCCAAGCTATCACCTCCGACCAAAAGCACGGCCTTGAGATCTGTTCCGCGACCAAGTTCCTTGACAACCTTGAGGGTCTGGATGGCCAGTTCTCGCGAGGGCGAAAGGATGAGCGCTCGGGCACCAAACTTGGAGCTGTGTGCGCGCAGTCGCTCAATCATGGGGATGACGAAGGCGGCCGTCTTTCCCGAACCTGTTCTGGCCATGCCAACCACATCTCGCCTTTCGAGAACTAAGGGGATCGTTTTTCTCTGGATCGGCGTCGGGACTGAGAAACCCTTGCGGGCAATGGCTTTGAGGATATTTGCATTGAGACCTGCATAGAAGAGAGTTTAGTTAGTGATAATTTGGCCAAACGAGCGCATATTGCCTTTTTTTCTTACCCATTGCTTGGAAACCACCGCCCTTCTTGACCGTTCTGCCCTTCAGATTGGACGCTTTGCGATATGAAGCTGCCTGCTGCAGCGCAATGAATGCCTCATCGTCATCGTCGCCCTCTCCTCCCGCGCCGGCGTTGAGAAAGCCATCAAAATCGAGTCCATCTTCGCCATCTGCGCCGAAGCTCTGTCCTCCATTCTCGCCTTCGCCGGGGTATAAGGAGTCAAGAATATCCAGCTCCGGCTCGGAAGCAGCAGGCGATGCTGCACGACGGCTGGGCATGATTGCGACGCGCTGTATGCAGTGAATTGCGCTGATTTATTGTTTTGTCGTCTTGCGCAATCGCTGCCCCAGACCTAGCAGTGCTGCTCTAAGCCATGAAGTTGTAATCTTTTTTTTTTCTCCAAAAGCTCGGGCTTATCTTATCAGCCCGGTGGGGTGCGGCAACAAACAATTATGGACCCCCTGCGATCCAAGTCTCTTGATGCGCATCCACTTCTCTTAACTGCGAATCATCTTTGCCAATCGCCCGACTGAGAGCACGCGAGGGCTGCTGCTTCGTCGACCTCTTCAACCACTCGCCAGACGCTCGTTCCCCCCCGCTCCCTTGTCTGATACCATCGCAATCTGCACGGGAGAATAATTGCCTATAGAGACAGAAGGCAAAGAATAAAGAAGACTTGTTTTAGAGCATCATTCGATAATCATCATGGCGGACGTTGACGCAAAAGAAGATAAAGATGCGCTCGATGCTCTCGAGCTAGAGGCCAAGGAATTTGACAAGGTTTGTTTTGCGCCTCCATCAAGAGAACAGCTGTGCCAACTAAGTTGACCTGTAGGATGCCGAGATTGATCGAATCCTAAAGGCGTTTCGCCTCGATGCGTGAGCACTCTCCTTCTCAATGACACAACGCTCCATCTTTCACTCTAACGCCTTCATCTACAGATATGCCGTCCTAGACCTGCAACCCGGCGTCCCCGAATCAGACATCAAAATCACCTACCGCAAAAAGTCCCTCCTCATCCATCCCGACAAGACAAAGAACCCGCGCGCGCCCGACGCCTTCGACCGCCTCAAGAAAGCCCAGACCGAGCTCATGGACGAGAAGCACCGCGAGCGCCTCGACGAAGCCATCGCCGACGCCCGCATGCTGCTCATCCGGGAGAACAAGTGGACCGTCGACAGCCCCGAGCTCAAGACGGACGAGTTCGCCAAGAAGTGGCGCGACAAGGCGCGAGAGGTGCTCATCGACAACGAGCACCGGCGCAGGCGCCAGCTCAAGGCCCAGCTGCAGGAGGAAGGTCGCGAGCAGCGCCGCCAGGACGAGGAGCTGGATGAGAGGAAGCGCAAGAGGCAGCATGAACAGGACTGGGAGGCGACGCGGGACGTGCGGATTAACAGCTGGCGACAGTTTCAGAAGGGCAAGTCCGGCGGCGATCCGGATAAGAAGAAGAAGAAGAAGCTCAAGCCGATTGGTTGAGAGGGGGGAGGAAACCGAAATATGAAGTTAATGATCCGAGCTGCGACTTTTTGTTTTGTCTTGTCTTTTTTTCTTCTTCTTTTCTTTTCATAAAGGAGTACATGATTTGGACGATATTAAGTTGGGGGCCCTTTTTTCTTCTTCTGTGAGTTGCTTGAGTTTCGTGATGGATTTGACATCTAACAATGGTAGCCGATGATATCAAAGACACATATCAAAGATGACAGATGGCACCTTCTTTGACATCCATTGTGATGCAAAGCGATGGCGGTATTCTATCTAGCAGAAGCATTAGACCATGGACCGCAGAACAAATGGCAGAGATGATGAAGATTTAGTTGTTACATCGCTACGACAGTGGATACAAGTCATCATACCTAAAGCACATAGAGCAGGCAAATACCACTATACATGAAATATACATATACTATATCATATCATATATTAATGAGGGGAGATTGGTCTCTGCGAAAACAATGGTCTCTTCGCCCCCTTTTCTCCCCCCATTGCTTATTTTCCTTAAATAAGAGGCAGTAATTGCAGCTATTAATGTACACAATGCTCACAATAAGCGTCCACGCCGAGCATAGCAATTGAGCCCAAAAAGCTAGTGGAAGAAGCTTTTGGGCATAAAAAAGGTGACACAACCCCCATCTTGAGCAAGCGCCATCCGTCAATGATATCCTACATTAGTCGAACCCATCTTTTTTTTTTTTTTTTTCCTTTTTCTGTTTTTATTCGTAGTGGTTTGAAAACAACCATCGAATGCAAGCTCTCCTTCCATCCTGCACACTCACTCGCTCACTCTTTTTTAACATGTATTCGATTTCCCAGGTCTATGCAAAATGAAATCCCCCTTCCTCCTTTTTTCCGAGGCTACCAACGTTTCATGCATGATCGCGTTAGGTTTTTATTTCTTTTTTTCTTTCAGTTTTACATTTTGAGTTTGTATATTCGAATGCTGTAGACGCAAAATGGGTTGAACCGGACAAGGTAAGATAAATCGCGAACCCTACCTCAAAAGGATGGAGCTTAGTCAGAAGTAGGCTTGTTCTCCTTCTTTCCCTTGTCATCGGTTTTCGATTCACTGGTAGATCCTGATGTGCCTGATGAGGCTCCATCCTTCTCGTGAGCAGGATGGTTAGTCAGCGTATGCCATACGGACTTGAGGAATCCTTCGTCCTTGTGGGAGTTGGGGTCATTAGGGTCAGAGCTGGAACTGGAGCTGCATGCCGGAAAAAGCTGTGCGTTAGTAAAAATCCTACAGGTACAAGCAGCTCAGGTTTTGGAATGTCCTTCTGACCTTGACGAAACGTTCATGACGCGGCGAGCTGACTTGTCGTCCATCTCATCGGCGAGCATCTCGAGAATGGTTCGCTGGCTGGCGCTGAGCGACTTGGGCATCCTGACTCGGAACTCGACCTTCAAGTCACCGGATCCCGCCCTTCGTGAGCCGAGTCGCTTCATACCCATGCCAGGCAGAGTAACCTTGTCGCCTGTGTTGGTGCCGGTAGCCACCTTGAGATTAACGGATCCGTCCAGTGTGGGAATCGTGACCTGTCCACCCAGGATGGCCGTGGTGAGAGGAATGTTTGCTGTGTAGAGAATGTTGGAGCCCTCGCGACCAAACTTGGGATCGGTCGCCACTCGCACGAAGACGTAGAGATCTCCGTTCTGGGCCCGGGAATTGGGGGATGTGGATCTTCCGGTGATGGGAGCATCGCCGGCGCCGTCTATCCGGAGTCGCATGCCGTCCTCGATACCGGCCGGAATGTCGACAGTAATGGTCTTCTTGTTGCGCACAACACCCTGTCCAGAGCACGTCCGGCACTCGGAACTCTTTGGGATGGTTGAACCAGTACCGCCGCAGGATCCACACGTCGAGGCCATCTGGAAGCCACCCTGCGCATAATGCACCCGTGTGCCTGTTCCATCGCAAGTGTGGCACTGCGACCGCTGTGCGCCAGCCTTCAAGCCACTTCCAGAGCATGTGTTGCAAGATTCCACCGGCGTGATGGTGATGGATTGGCTAGTGCCCTTGGCAGCCTCCATGAAGCTGATGCTCACATGGGCCTCGATGTTATCGCCCACCAAAATCTCCTGTTGGAAAGGGTTCGATCGACGGCCCCCGCCAAATGCCGAAAACAGATCCTCAAAGTTGAAACCTCCGCCAAAGCCGCCTCCAAAGCCACCCTGAGCACCGAATCCTGCAAAAGGATTGCCGCCCGCAGCTCCGGCAAACGGATTGGCTCCAGCTGCTGCGTTGGGATCGAAGCTCGCATCGCCAAACTGGTCGTACTGCTCCCTCTTCTTCGGATCGGAGAGGATCTCGTAGGCGGATTGGATCTCGCCAAACTTATCCTTGGCCGTAGGGTCCTTGTTCGTATCGGGGTGAAACTTCTTCGCCAAGCCGTAGTACGCTTTCTTAATCTCAGCAGCCGTCGCAGACTTGTTTACACCGAGGGCCTTGTAGGGATCCTTTTGCGACAAGGTATTGGTAGCATGGAAGGTCTATCATGAAGTGTTTGTCAGAATCTGTGGAGCATGTAGTCATAGACCTGGGCTTCGGAGACTTACCCTCTGTGATACACGAGCCGACTTGTGCTCTTTCCGGGCATTGGGTCTTTCGGATCCAGTGCGAAATAACGCCGTGTGAAGCTGAGCGCCTTTACGCAGGCATTGCTGGATTTTCGGACGTCCCGAGAGGTTGTGGCTCTTTGCAAGTGCCCGCGCCGGAGCTGCGGCCTTGGAGAGGAGATTTGACATGGTTCGGCACGGCAGACCCAATGTGTTGTGTTTTCTATCTTTTTTTTTTTTTTGTCTTTTTCTGCTTTATCCCGTTTACGCTTCTTCCTTCTTCGCAATCAATCCTTCTGCGCCCAAGCCGAGCTGATGACCAGACAAATCAAATCGATGAGAAATAAGACAACAGAGACTGGAGAGAAAGGCTAGAAGCGAATCGGCTTAACTGGCGCGGCTCGAAATTTGTCCCCTCTAAAAAGTTATTAAGCAAAAAGCTCTCCACCAGGCGATTCTATCGTTATCTGGCGAACCAAAGAACTTGCAGGAAGATGCATCGAAAAAAAAATAAAGGTGGGGTCGCTCTCTCAATGTCTCCCGCATTCACCAAAGAGCCTCGAGAGCTCAACTTGCCGCGTTTCTACCGATTTTAAGCCGAGGTCATGTGCTTGAGACTCAACTGCTTGGTACAATATGCCGTCATAAGCCGGCCGATCCCGCTCCGGGTGCCGCTTTTGCGAAAGCCAATTAATCATCTCTCAATGGCTGAGCAGCCGTTATCGAGCTGTCTCTTGACCAGATCCATTGTGTTATAGGCTATAATTGATGAGTTGCTGCCGCGATCTTCGGATGCTGCAGAAGTCGCCATTTGGGATCGGCAATGGAAATACAATACTTCACAAAGTAAAGTATTGTCTTGAGCTTCTCCCAGACCGTGCGGTAACTCGTATATTATTACCTACTAATATATGTCACAGTGAACCCGGAAAGAACAGCTTTATACCACTAGCTCAGCATCTGTGAAGAAAGAAAAGATGCGTCGCTTGTTAATAGAATCTTCGGATAAAAAAGGCGACACATGATGCTTTCTTATTCTACGCGCCGACCGGGAATTGATAAGCCAGCCGCTTGGACCCGCCGCGTGCAACGGGGGTCTGGATGACAGGCAGACAGACCGACAGCGGTGGACCAGACAGGGCCATGGTGTTTGTCGCTCAGCTGCTGTAGAATGCCTTGCATGAGTCTGTCTCTGCAAAAGCAATGCCGGATAAACTGTTAGTCGCAGCGACAGAAGCAGAAATGCAGACACAGACACAGAGGCACCCCCCAAGAATAAGAACAAAATGAACTGCACCAAGGCAGCCTCATGCACACCTTTGCGCAGTCCTGACGCCGTTGGTCGACGACATTCGCGTACCTACATTGCGCTGGTATGTCATGTATGTAAGAACTGGGCATGGGACGCACAGCAAAGTGGACCGTCGAACCACCACAGCCCGGCCCGTGCCCTATGAAGGATTTCTTCAGTGTCTGTCATCCTCGTGTGCCTGTCCCGTGTCCCTCCTTTGTCTCGCATGGAATGTTTCACGCCACCCTTTTCTCTCTTTTGTTTCTGGAGAGAGTAGGTGATATTTTATTCAAAATTGGAAAAAGGAAAAATCAAGGTAGACAAAAGCCTTCATAAGTATTTCATGACTATGCTGTGTTTGCCAATTCGCATCAAAGAAACCATTTATAAACAAAAAACCATTAATTCGCCCTCCCCTCTTTGGGTGACGCTGTTAAATGCCTGCCACAGGTACTTGCTGGTACACTGCTTTGTTCTAACACACACAAAAAAAAAAGTCCGAATCCAAAAAGCTCTTTGGTCCCTAGCATTGCACCACCAAAGGGCGCCACGGGAGCCGACATGACTCGCACTTTGAAGGAAGATGACAAGCAGTAAAAAAAAAAGGGAGAACAAGTTCAGAGTGCCAAACGACTCCCACGGGTATCTACCCCATACGCACACAGCTGGTGTGTCGTGGTCAGGAACCTAGAAAACGCCAAAAACACCGACCCATGCTAAGCAAATCTTGGAGCCTTGCTCTTTTCTCTCAGAGCTCTTCATTTGTATAAGGGATCGGTTCAATCTGCCACCTCGATGCTGTATTTAGTCGGTGATTGGTCCTTGACACCTTGGTGGTTGCGGACTTTGTAGATGAAGTCGACAATGACATCGTTTTCTTGGATGCCCAGCCCATTGAAGTGCTTGCGCACGGCCAAGGCGAGCTGGTCTTTGGACTGTCGCTTGATCTGCTGCTTGCGGACCATGGTGGGAGAGTATAAGCCCAAGCTGCCGGGTCGTGACAGCACCCAATTGTGAAAGGAGCTGGTGTAGGAGGACGGTGTGGTGAGTTCGTGCTCGCGGAGGTAGGCGTGGAGGGATCGCCGCTCGAAGGAGGCCCAGGGAAGCTGTTGGCGGAGCTGCGTCAGCGTTTGATGTCTTCAAGTAGGAAATAACAGCAGCAGTGGGCTTGGAGAGATCAAGCAGCTGTAGGAGAGAGGCAATTTGACGTACGCTGGGTAGAAGAGGCTCGGTCGGCACTTGCACGGGCGCCGACGTGGGAGCGGCATGCAGCTCGCGGTTCAGAGCAGCGTGAGTCTGCTGGCTGGCGCCACGGCGCATCTTTGTAGAGCCATGGCCGTTCTTGCCTCCGGTGGGAGTATCGGCTTTATGGTCGTCATGATCTTTTCGCGAGGTCTTGGTCGGAGCCATGGTAGGCGACTGGAGGAGGGTGGACCGAGAAGCGGCGGACGCAGGGAGTGTTCTGGCTGGAGGCTGCTGCTAGCAGAAGAGGCTATGGCAGTGACAGCGCGGGATATGGAAGAACAGAGAACGCAGGCCACGAGAGAATCGATCGTCACATCTCATGGGCAAAAATGCTCCGCAGGTGCTTGTGTGTGGGATTGCGAGGCTCGGAGGAGGAGGAGAAGCGAGCGGGCGACCTGGACCAGGACCCTGCGGGCAAAGTAGCAGCACCTGACTGCTAGCACCACTCCAGCAGGTCCTCGCTACAGGAACATGTACCTACTCTTTTTTCCCGGCAGAATGACGCGCTACCGGCCTTGACACCGCCGCCCATTTCGGCGTCCCGGGTACCTGCCCCAGCGAATCTGCGTGCGGAGGTACTTGCGCCATGGAAGTGGGGTAACACCACAGGCGCCTCTGGTGGGGTCAATTTAATGCGTCGCGTGCACCGAATTGGCGTGCGTGTGCCTTTTCCTTCTCTTTTTCTGGCCAGGGGACTGCACCGCACCGCCTATCAGCGCCAGTGGTTCCTCTGAATGGGCGTACTTTTACATCGATGGCTTGGGCTAAAAAGAGCACGTACCTCTTTACTCTCCTCCATTGCTTGGACGTTGCCCACGGCGATAAGCTTGAGGACCGCTTTTAATCTTTTCTTTTTTTTTTTTTATCAACTTTATCTACTGGTTCTTCTCGTCCTTTGCTGTCTCGATCTATTCTCGATATTCTCTAGTCTGGCTTTCTTTTCTTTTTCGTTCCTGGGCCAGCTGCTAGCGCCGTATAATTGTGCGACGGTCTCGCAAAAAAAGAAGAAAAAAAGAAAAAGAAAAAAAGTCAATCCCCGCTGCGCAAACCGAAAACCGAGCCTCTGAAGTCGACTGCGACTTTGGGTTAAGATTTTCGGCAGCCACTGGTGGTGCTTCTCAAGTTGAAACAGACAGCAGGAATTATAAAAATGCCACGTTCTTTAATAAGAGGCTCGTTCATCGTATGCCACACAAAAACGTTTCATAGATGCCAATGAACTGTTTTGAAACAAAATTGCGTGCGGAACAATGCGATAAGATATCAGTGATGTCACTGCGCCCAGAACCGGCCGAGAAGCTGGTCCCTTGCCGTTCCCGCCCAATTAGGACTAGCGCCGACTGCGCTCTAAAGAGCCTCTCCGAAGTGCTCTGTCGAGGTAATTGAACTTTACTTAATGAATCGCTGTCGAATTTTATGATTCGCTGTAAAAGGAGTGGACAGAAAGTGAAGATATCATAGAAGCGGGTGGTAATAGTATCTAAAATTGTATGAAATTCACTGGACCTCTTGAACATTATCAACCAGCCTTTCTGGCTATCGGCCATACAAACTTAGCACTTGCCACACAAATTCCGCACTAAAAGCCAATAGAGAACGAAGAAGGCTATTTAGACACAGATGCGAAGCGAACTGGAGAACAAATTCAAAGTGCTGCAAATTGGACAGGACAAATGAAACGACTGCGAATAAAACGTCAAAACTTCCGCTCCACAAAAAATGGCTGGACGTGCTTCGGGGGGTGTTAAAAATGCTGTGCAATCCTGTGGCGTTTGACATGCATATGCAACAATGGTTGAAGGACTCGGGGAGGGTTAAAATTGCTGTGAACCCAAATCACGGCGACTGCGTACGAATCACCCATGTAAATATTGCGTCAAGTTCCATTTCGCTGTAATTGATATATTCGTCATTGTCTACGAGAAACATCACGCGGTATAGCGCTAATTGCTGGCAAATGCATTTGAGTACTCTATAGTAACAAATGCTACCAAAGCCTTTTCCCTAGTCACATCTTCTACTCATCGCATGATTATCTCATTTTCAATATACTTCTCTTATATCAACAAAATGAATCCTTCATCTTCTGCTACGTCTATTCACAATGTGTGTATAGGCATGTCGTAAATCTGCAGTTACAGCAGTTTCAAATCTAGTCCTTAACATGTGTGTTGAATTTTTAGCTGCGCTCATCATTCTCTGAGGCACCGTATTTGTTTTTTACCCCTAATTGTCTATTTACTCAGTTCATAGTACTTGTTATATTAATAGATGTATTGTATGTTTTTCTCTCACTCTGAAAGCCGAATGTCCATGTTTCTCTCAAAGATTATCTCATCAACAAAGGCGAACATCGTCTTGAACAGGAAATGAGTCTCTTTTTCAAACAGAAAAGCAGATATTTTTAACTATAGCATAGATCTAATATATATATATATATATATGCGTGTGTGTATAAGAGCAGCTTCAAGTTTTGAAAAATTTGTTTCCATCATCTCGTAATCAGTCCTAGTGTTCAGCTGTCACAACAAACCTCTACAATGCCCGGGTATTACCGTGATTACAAGGTATGGATATACTCTTCAAGATTTATCCGTCTCTAGTAACATCAAAATTGACCATATTCCGTCTCCATAGGGTATCACAATCCGAGACAGATGGCGTCTCGAGGGTGAAATCGGCGCTGGAGGCTTCGGACAAGTCTATCTAGGTAACTTTCTGTCTCCCTTGTCTACATCTCTATAAGCCCTTTGGTCTGCCATCAAGTTCAAGTTGTTGATACTCTCCATTTAGCCACCGATCTCAAAACAAACAAATTCGTCGCCGTCAAGCTCTGCTATCTCAAAGCCAATCCCGGCAACAGCAGCCTCCAGCACGAGTCCGTCTTCTACAAGATGCTCCAAAACCAGCCCGGCATTGCAGCCCTCCACGACATTGGCTCTGACGATCGCCAAAGCATCGAGTTCATGGTCTGCGACCTCCTCGGTGCTTCGCTATGGGACCTGCTTGGACGCTGCGGGCACCGCTTCTCCCTCAAGACGACGCTCATGTTAACTGACCAGTTGATATCTCGGGTGGAAATGCTGCACTCAAAAAATCTCCTTCACCGAGATTTGAAGATGGAGAATATCGTCATGGGATTTGGTAAGGAGAATGGCAAGACCGCATACCTTCTTGATTTTGGCTTATCTGGCTATTTTCGGTCCCGCGACGATTACATTACTGCGCCTGATTATCGTTTAGCTGGGACCATAGAAACTGCATGTATAGCATGGCATTTAAATCGGGTGAGTATATCTTCCCTGTTTATTCTATCTTTTCCCCCCTAGCCAAGAGTCAGTCCTAACCTGTTATGAATACGTACCTTATAAAGCCCCAATCTCCTAAAGACGACCTCGAATCACTTGCCTACGTGCTCATCTTCCTTTTCCGCGGTTATCTCCCCTGGAGCATCGACGGCGACTCAGATGCTTCCTACCCCTCGTCCGAGCGCGCCCTCAAGATGAAGCTCTCCCTGCCCATCGACATCATCTGTAAAGATATGCCCCCCCAGTTCGCGAGACATCTCAAATACGTCCGGTCGCTCAAGTACAACGATACGCCAAATTACAGTAAGCTGCGGGACATGTACCAACGGTTGATGAAGCGAATGGGTTATGAGTATGATGGCGTCTATGACTGGGACTTGACAGAAAAGGAAATCGATAGCACAAAGCAGCCACCTAGTGATGCCATACCAGCCTCTACACGAGATCAGTCGTTGAAACAAGAGAACGCTGTAGCACAAAGCAATTCTCCGATTCAAGACAAGCCGTTTGTTCAAGATAAGCCCTTGGTACAAGACAAGACTCTCGTACAAGACAGCCCTTTAACACAAAGCAAAACTCTCAAAAGAAAGAAAGACGAAGATAATAGAGAGGATGATCAACAAGACACGCAGAAACAAACCATACAACCTGCCAAAAAGCGCAAACCTGTATTTACCGAGAAAGTAACCGACAAAGACCAAGATCAACCCGTAACAAAGCGTCGGGGCAGACAACCCAAGGTCCAAACCAAAGACGCCAGCACAAAGAATGCGCAGGAAGAGGCCACCACTACTGAAAAGGTTGCCGAGACCAATGAGACGGCTGGCAAAAATGTTCCTAGGGGGAAGAAGCCGGCGACTCGGAAGGGAGCACATAAATAAAAGATGCCATTTAGGAAAAGCCAGCTCAGATTATGTGCAGCGTGTAAAGTAGGAGTGCTCAAGTGGGAAGGAGAAAGATGTCTGGAGAGCAGCATTGATTTTTTTTTTGTTCATTTCACAGTATTAGAGCTTACTACACAGGGTTAGAGTTGTATTGAATATTTTTCATTTTTTTAATAAAAGCAGAGCTAAATGATGATATGTATGAGTATATAACACGGTTTTCAAGCAGTAACAGAATCAAGAATTTTCTTTCACCCATCCCATTCCCACTGGCCGTAGACTTCATACCCGTAAAAAAAAAGCCAATTTACCTAGGTAGCCATGCACATCCCGCCATTGTCATCGAGAAAGAAAAAAAAAAAGATAAATAGAAAAGGGGGTATTATTTTTTTGGAAACAAAGCAAAAAAATATTGCGCCGTCCCATATGTTTGGAGACAAATCCGCCAGTTATCCGCAAGTAAGATTCGCTGTCGCTCAGCCGGCTCTCCTTTCCCCCCTCTGACGGACCCTTTTCCTTTCAATCGTGACGAACAAAAAATAAATAATCTTGCAAGAAAGAAGAAAAATTCACAGCGAAAAGAATATTCCCAGCATAAAAGTCATCAGGAAGACGTTGCAAATCGCGTATGCCAGAGCTTACAAGACGTTGCCGCCAGAGTTTAGCACAATGCAGTTATGCAAAAGGTTCGCTCCTTCATGCAATAGCTCCCATCGAGAATTGTCAAAAGTGTCCTTTAGCACCATGAGCAATGCCGTGTTGCCATTTATACCCCTCATATTTCGTAGCTCATTCGGGTCAGTAACTCCGCCGTATTTCGTAAGGTATGCTCTCATTTGCTGCCATTGTTCTTCGTGTCCCACCGGCGTCGACCCGGTCAAGAAAGGTCCCTCCACAGCATATCCATAGCACCAGACGACCAGCGCGGCAAAGTAGAGGACCCAAGGTCGATTCAATAGCACATCATCGCGGGTTTCGTATGGCTTGTCGTGGTCGGGGCTGGTTGAATACGGAGGGCCTGCTTGATCTGGTACGAGAACCGACAAGAGAAATTTCAGCGCGTAATAGGTGGCGTCGCGAGCTCTTGCAGACGGGGCCCAATATTCCTTGATCCTCCTCTGAGCGCTGAGAAATTCCTGATGTCCAATAGAACGGCCAAGCAGCCGCTTAGCGCGAGCGAACATCTGACAATCCACAATATCAGCGTGCATAGCCATGTGAGCCAAATGATGTAGCACTGTACGGCTCTCAAACACGACATTGAAATCTTGCTGCTGCAGATCCAGTCTGTAAGGATCAGATTCGTTCAGCTCCAGTGCCCTGTCAAAATTTGATTTCCACGAATCGTATGCTCTGGTAAGAGTTGCCCTCCACTTATCTCGTCCGCCTAGGGCTTGGATGACACCTCCTCCAAGTACGTTGACTTGAAGATCGCGCTGGTGCATATGATATGTGACACTGAGAAGACCTGCCATGAGGACTGACCGGCCAAATGGTGTCGTGCGCACATCCTGATGGCTCAAAGTGCGCTTCAAACCTTCGAGAAACGTTACAGGCTTGATGCCTCGAGACATCAAGTTAGCTTCGACTCGGCCTACTTCTGCGCTACTCGCGGCTCTCCAAAGGGACTCATCGCAAGGCAGTGTCAATCTCATTTCATGTGCTACCATCACCGCCGAATGGCCAAACATGGTTGCATGAGTAGAGTCTATGATAAAAGCAGCAAAGGCAGCTCTCCGAGTTGCCTCGTTTGTGATCCAGTGGTTCCACCATTCGTCTGCTGTGTGAGCTATGCCAGAAGCCGAAGATTTCCGCGATCCATCGGAGCTATGCTGTGGCGGTGAGTCCAACGTCGATTTGCCAATGAGGGAACGCCCTCTCCTCATCAGGGTAACTGTGGTGGCGTGGTGAATATGAGCACGCTCGTGAAGCTCTCTCGTCGAGTACATCTTTTCGTAAAGCTCGAGCAGAATCAGGGTCTGGAAAACCCAGAGTTTGGCCGGAGGCCGAAAGCTTCGTTCCATAAACACTTCCCATCGCAGATGCTCGGCTAGGAAATTAGATACTTCGGCTCCAGCCATTGTCACTTTGGTTCCATGGGTCCTATCAAGGCAAGCAGCACCAATTGCCATAATGGCAATGAGCAATAAATTGGGCGTCTTTTCCGTAGCAAATGTCGGCTTGTGCAAAATTGGCATTTGATCGCTAAAATGGTACCAGTAGGAGCCGACGTATGCTTGCATCATCCTCCTGCTCAACATGTGTTCCCCGGAAGAGCGATCGCCACTCAATATGCTGATACGTCGCTGTCTCGCGGATAAATCTTCGTCGTCCTCTTTGAATCGCTCACTGATCAAGTTATAGATCTCCTGGCTGCGCTCTTCGGTTATACTTGCCTCTGGGGCATGCTGCTCCAAGAGGTTATTAACGGCCATGACATCTTGCGGGTCAGAAGGAAAGAATCCCACAGTTGAATGATCTAAGTAGTGATCTCCGTGATTGCCATTTTGCGAATCGCCGTAGCTGAACAAAATTCATATTAACTTCTTGAGTCCCAGCTATGAAGTATCTTGTTTTCGAGAATACTCACCTTAGAAGAGGGGGTGGCAGCGCCTGTGGATGGGGAGAGCCATTCTGCGGCAGGGAGTTGAAGAGATAGGCCATAAAATCCTCGGGCATTCCGACGTACGGAGACTTGTTGACGCCATCGTCAGCAAAAACTGGTCCACTGCTTGACATTTCCATGTGGTCGAGTATCATCATTTCGTTAGGATGAGAGTGGTGAGCATCGGAGTACTGTACTGACGCCGTCGTCGCTGTATGAGGCAATGCTCCATCTCTCGGCGCCGGGGCGGTTTGAAGGTGGGAGTATTGTGCTGGTGGCAAGCTCAACGGAAGAACATTGTGCTGAGGAATAAACCCAGCGGTTTGCGGGGTGCTACTAGACTGGCTGTGGTAGCCTTGCTGGCTGGACGCTGGCGATATCACACCATAGGGCCCGACATTGGTCTGAATTGACGGCCGACTCGGCGGCCCGTGAGAATGAGCCTGACCAGAAGGTATCCTGCGAGAAGGTGCCGCACTATGTACGATGGGATCACGCGCAAAAGCATCATGTCCAACAGACGATGCGCTACCAGCGAAGAGAGGAGGGCCGACATTGTTTATAAGCGGATAAGGGTCCCCTGGAGGTTCTTGAGGAGAGGGATGATAGTGATGTGTAAGTGGGGGTGGTCTAGGGTCATTATATGCAGGCACGGGCACGGGCGCGGGCGCGGGCGCAGGCATAGGAGGACCAGGCCCTTGGCGGCTTGAATCAGCAGGCACAAGTTTGGGAGAAGTAGCAGACGCCGCATGGCTAGCCATGGAATCTCTTCTGTTTAGCTGCGAGCCCTTGGCCGTATGTCGATCCATGTGACGTTTCAGCAAGTCGCCTCGAACAAAGGTCCGAGGACAATCTGGGTACTCGCAGTGAAAAATCTGCTTAGAATTATGATTAAGCTGATGCCGGTATCTGACTTGTTGTTAGAATCGCCTATCTGATATGTTGGATGGTCGCAGTTTGGGAATATCCCGCACCAGGGCGTGGCCTCATATACGTGCTGATACGAGGCAACAGTATATCAACTACCACGGAAGATGCAAAAAGGGAGGCCACAAGGTGGTATATCAGGGTCGACTTACAAATGCTCTGCTCTTGAGTAGCTCTTCCCACAGCCCTCGGCGCTACATTCAAATCTCTTCTCGAGACCCTTCCGACTGCGCCTCCGCTTTCGCGTTGGCTCTTCGGAATTTGATGAGCCCTCATTTTGATCATCACCGGGTTTCTTCTGGCTCTCGTCACGGCTAGAGACGCCATTTTCCGTCTTGAGAGCCCGACGAAGCTCGGCTTGTCCAGAGCCATCTGGCGACGCGCCGCTTCCATCACGGGCGGAGCTCATCGCGGTGGAGCTGGCCGGTGAGATGGGTAAAGTTGGCTTTGCCGTCAGGGAGCGACCTACACTAATAGTCATTGCTCAATTTGAAACTGTTTCTCTCGTTGGCAGAGAAGTCAGGGACGAGAAATCGAGGATCCACCAAAAGGGTGAGGCAGTCGAGGGAGCAGCCGGATCGTCGAGCCCGTTGAATGAGAAACGAGGATGAAAGAAGGAGGGATTGCGCAACGGCCTCGTCTCGGACCAACAGCCGCTCCAAGGTCCTTTTTTTTCCCTTCCCTTTTCTTTGGCCTCTCGACTTTAGCCTTGCGGGACACCCCGTTTATGGGACTCGGCAGCGGAAGCGGGACACTCAGGACAGGAACAGGACAGGTGTTGGGGCTAGTATTAGGCAAAGACACGATATCCTTCTATATCAGCCCGTCTAAGAACCGGTTATTGGGCTGCGCTCAATGCAACATGACGGCCAGAATCAGCCCGACGGAACGACCCGGCCAGCGGATTAGATCCGGGGCCGATCATGCGAGGGCACGAAGAGACACGGCGAGGGCAGGGAGAAGACGATGGACGGCACGGCCGATAGCGCACCGTTGTGTGACGGAAATTAGGGCTCAGCAACTAGCAACGACGCCGGCAGCGAATGACCCCAGCAGGCAGATGGCAGCGCAAACGGCGATGAAACAGCGCAGAACAGCGTCGCGAGTGGCAGAAGAGAAGAAGAAGAAGCTCCAGCAAAACGGTCTCGAGGCTGAAGATGGATACCGCAGTCTGGGGAGGGGGGCCCGTAGTCAAGTGCGGCTGTGGAGAAGCTGAGGGAGAGAGATCAGTCCACGATGCCCTCGAGGCCGGAGAAAAAAAAAGCTGGAGCCGTCCAAAGCACAGACGCTGCAGCAACGGCAGAGCCAAAAGAGAACTGGACAGCAGCAGAGTCGGCGAGAGAAGCAGCAGCAGCAGCAGCAAAAGATTTGTGTTGCAGGCCCGTGACTGCGATCGTCTGTGCCCGCAGCCGCTGGTGGCGATGAAGCTGCTCTTTCTCCCTCGGCGTCTGCGTCCCTCTCCTTCTGCAGACGGTGATGGTGAAGCGGATGGAATGGATGGATTGGACAGGATGGCGCGGACAGTGGACGATCCGATGGAGATTGGGCGTTGCAAAAAAGGATGCAGCTGGAGCAGACCCTAAAAGAGCAGGGAGGATCCCCCCATGGAAAAAGGCTGGACCAGGCCGCAGAACCATGGGGTCAGTCATTTCTAGCGCACCGGCTAGTGCTGTAATCAATTGCTAGATGCGCCTGTAAAGCGCTATTTGGGGCATCGCCGGCCAGTGAGCGCGAGACAAGCGGGCCCTTGCAAGCGATGCAGAGGTGATTGGGCGAGCAGGTCTTTTGCATGGGGGGTTAAGGATGGGTACTGTGATGGGGTGCGGAATATAGCACATGGGGGGACAATTCATGGAAAAGAGGCTGACTTGTGAGAGAAAAAGAGTGTGAAGAAAAAAAAAAAAATAACGACGAAAGATCAGCAGTTTTTTGTAAGATGCGGATCAACTCTCACTCGCTCAGCAGCGTGGGTATTACTAAGAAACAGCAGATGTTCACACACATGCATACCTGAATACACAACCACGCAACACGAAGCACATACTTAAGCACGTAAGCTGTATTAGAAAATGGCTGGGCTTCAATACATAAACACCTTTCCTCTTCGTCGCACTCGGCAAAACGCCTGCAGCTTGCTTGCAGAGCGGATAATGCCCAGTCAGCCGCGCGGGCGTCCGAAAGGTGAGTGTTGGCAAAAGGAATTGAGCCGATGCGCATTCCCAACGGCCGATGGCCTTGTCCGTGCTGGTACAGGCAAATCACGCCAGCTGCTAAGCCAAGTACGAACGAGACTCGTCCGCATGCTGTTCAAGGCAAGCAAAGAAGCAACGAGATTTTGCGCAGAGCCATATACTTGTATGCACGGGACAGTCGGTTCCGGTCCCACGCCCGGCAATCCATGTTCATGTGCCTTGAGGGAGGAGGGATAACCCCAGCATGGACGCACCATTCACGACCCTGGCTATGCCCGACATGTTGCACAGCATCTGCGCGTATGTGCCAACCCCAGAAACGCCCGCTTCAAGGCGATGCCGTCGTCCCATAGGTCTGTCTGCTCTATTGCAGGGCTTGCTGAAGACAGGTGAGGTGGTATTCAACAGCACGACTATGAGCTCTTTACTCAAAGAGAAGAAGAATCCAACGAAAGGGGGGAACAAAAACCGTCCGACTGTTGGAGTTTGGCGTCAGCCATGCGCAGAACATTGTGCCCAGCCGCCAGCTCATAACGCTTATTCTCAGCCTCGTATGTCACCGTCGGCTGGCGCGGCCTGAGCCGCCCGCTGTGGAGTTTGGAAGGAGATTGAGTGGCTGTAACCCGGACCCAACACGCTGCGCGCACGGAAGTTTTTCGGACGATGCTGCTAGCAGTAAGACGCACGAGCAAAGTAGTGCAAGCAACAATAAAATCCGGGCGCGGGAAACCCCCAACGTTTGGAAAGTTAAAGGCCATGGGGGTAATCCGGTCCATGCCGCAGAGATACCCTGATCATCGATCTCGCGATGCTCCGCAAAAAGCCTCCAGAGCGTGCGGACCAGCTGCCATTAGTCGCCGGTAGCGCTTCAGCGGGCCTCACACGTGCAACCCCCAAGCCCTGAGCACGCCGTCGGTACCGCGAGGCCCCCAGATTCCGAAGCCAATCCTCCGTTTCGCATGGATCGTCGCCTCGCTGCCACGGATCAGGGAGGTCAAGCGAAGAATGGATGCCGCGTGGACAGGCGTTAGCCTCTTTGGCAACCCGGCACAAAGCCGCAAGTGCGGGGGCTAGCGGTCGAGAATCCTGAAGCCACACACACCTTATAGGCTTGGGACTGATCTGGTAGGCAGAAATCGGCGCCGAGTGGCACCGCAAAACATCAGGTTGGCGGCTGGGGAGTCTAAGTCTCGTTTGTGACCGTGTGGCCGCGGGCAGGGATTTGCTGAGCCCTCGCCAGCTGAATGGCAGACGGCAGCGCTGCATGCATAGTCAACTCCATGCTGCTATAATCGGGTTAGTATTCAGGCAGCGTCAGCACGAACTGCGGGTGGCAGTCAAATAGCAGTACGCACCATGGGCGAATAGTCCGTGTGAAATAGATTTGCAAGATTTGGGCTTCGTCGGTAGTATCACAAGATACCGCAGTATCGACCTCATATGAGAGAGAACAAGCAAGATGAAAGACTAGGCCTGCCTGCAAGACACAGAGATCGGATCTCGCTCTGTCGGGCCGAATGGTCCCCATCCATTGTGTATTGGCCGTACTTGACAGCGCGTGCAGGTACATGTATACAAGATACATGTATACACCACGCACCTACAATGACAGGCATTGGCTTTCCATCACGACAATTCAATTATGGACTATTCGCAAAGATCATAAAGGGGTGGCTATCCAGCGCCTAGAAGCACGTGTGACATCCCTTAATGCTTCAACTATTGCTGCCACACGTTTCTTCCTAATAAATCACAAGTTACTAGCTTGTAGTTGGCGGCCAGCGGTTATTATATCCGTCTACGGATACACCAACGTGCTATTTTGCCGGACAACCATTGTTTCTGCACATCGATTAATATTCACGGCTATTTGCAAGATATTACCAAACAGAGGCCAACCCTGAGGAAAGGCGAACAACGACGATCGCCCAGTTGCTCTCACTCGGCCATATAGAGCCTTTTCGTCCTCATATAAAGAGAGGAATTCCCCACATTGTATCACAGCTTCACACCGAAAAGGAACTAGTATATAAGCCAAATGCCAGCATAGCCGCGCTCTTGACAGCTGATATTTGTATTATTTTCGGTTCCCCGCAATCCCCTCTCTTTCGCCCCGCTGGTTGCTGATCCCATTACCCCTTTGGAGTACTGGTCAAGGGAGAAGGGTAGTATTCTTATAATAAGATTCCCGTATCACGGACTTGGCTTACAAGTCTAATCTGACATGCCGAGGAATGCTCTTTCGATAGACCATGCGGATCGTCGTTTGCTGACATGTGGGTTTGGGGGAGGTCTGGTTATAAATAGTAGGATTGTAAATATCCAAATATCCAGCAGCAGGGAGGCTATTCTCTGAGAAGGGCGCCTGATCTTGTCCTGTACTATCTTGAAATAACTGGACGAGGATCTCGTGCTAGGTAGCCACCATGTTTGGATTTGGTACAGCTCGCACAATCGCGTGGCTCGCCTTGATAGCTGCCACTCACGCGGTGCCCCTCGACTTACAAGGGAGAGGAGCTGCCATACTTCCCAGCAATGACCCCTTCTACGCCGTGCCTGCAGACGTGGGCAATTCAGCCCCAGGGACCATATTGAAACATCGTCCGCCACCGGCGCAGATTGCAGCCTTCGGACTGGCCCCCGTGAACCTCCAGGGCAGCCACCAAATCCTGTACAGGACCAACGACAACTTTGGAAACGCCACAGCAACCGTCGTCACTGTCTTGATCCCCCATAACGCAGACCTAAGCAAGGTCTTGTCCTATCAGGTAGCCCAAGATTCGGCCTGCAAGGACTGCGCTCCTTCCTTTGCACTTCAACTCGAATCAGCTGCTCTAGGATCTCTAGGCACGCTGGTCACGCAGGCTGAGCTGCTTCTTGTCGAGGCGGCTCTGAATCGAGGGTGGGTCGTCATTCTCCCTGACCATGAGGGTCCAACCGCCGCCTTCTTAGCCAACCGACAGGCTGGCCAAGCAACCCTTGACGGAGTCCGAGCCGCCCTCAGCTCTGGTAGCTTCACTGGTATTTCCAAGGATGCCACCGTTGCCTTATGGGGCTATTCTGGCGGCAGCCTTGCTTCTGGCTGGGCCGCGGAGCTGCAGCCAACCTATGCGCCGGAGCTGAAAATCGCTGGTGCTGCGCTGGGAGGCACCGTGCCCAACATTACCACCGTTCTCTCGGAGATTAATAAGAGTGTTTTTGCTGGCATCCTCCCCGCTGGCATCGTCGGCCTGGCGAACCAATATCCCCAAATCAACAGCGTTATCGAGGAACACGTGCTGCCGCAGTATCAATCCCTGTTTAACAAGGTGAGGAACCAGTGCCTCACTGCCGATCTCACGGATTTTCTCTTCAAGGATGTGTTAGGCATGCTGGATGACCCATCTCTGCCCTTTACGCAACCCGATCTTTTGAAAATCCAAAACGACAACGCTCTTGGCCAAGCCATACCCAAGATCCCGCTGTACGTTTACAAGTCTACTGAAGACGAGCTGAGCCCAGTCAGTGAGACAGATGCCTTGGTGAGCAAATATTGCGGGGGTGGTACTCCTGTGAAATACGTCAGAGACATTCTCTCGGAGCACGGAACTCTTGCCATCACTGGAGCCGTAAAAGCGTTGGCTTGGTTGATCGATGTGCTGGATGAAGGAGAGGTCCAAAATAGCTGCTCAACATCAACTGTTATATCGTCGCTACTTGATCCCAGTACATTGGAAATCCTTCCCGGTTTCATTATTGATGCTTTGCTGGATCTTCTTGGAAACCCAGTCGGGCCTGTTTTGATAGGATGATCGTGATTGATAGTCACTGGGCATAGCCTCTGAGGTGCGCTCTAGGCTTAAGAGCGATTGAATACGATAGTCATCTTGGGGGCTGGCTTGCGAAAAAGTTAGACCTGGAATTCGGATTGGTTGCGTAGCACCATGACATATTTGGCTAGGGGTTACCCGGAAGATATCAGATAAAATAAATACTAACCAATACGAAATATATCTATATAATCTTTTCCTAAGTGATAGGAAGGCGAAAACTTTTGTGAGAGTTATTAGAAAAGACATCCTGTTGAGTTCCACCATGAAGTTTTCTATACTGCTGGAATGGACAGTCGCGGTGTACTGGCATTGAGCAAACTCCGCCAGTCACCAGCAGCATCAGCATGCTCTTGTTCCACTGCTGAGGATGACGTTCAATATAGAGCGATGTCGAGCACGATGACACGTCTGTATAGAGACAGACACGAATGCCTCTGCATAAGTAGATGCATTTCACAGTCTGCAAGTTCACCACATCGTGAAAAAAGCTCGTCTGAGGTTCACTCCCTTGACGCTTTGGGAATAGCAGAGCAGTTGATCTGCCATGTCACCCACGGTCTCCGTACCGTGCCCGAACATGTCCGATTTGCACGGAGTTTGCTTCTGTCCGCGCCAGCTACAGGGAGCTCAGATGCAAGGCCCGCTTCCCCACGCGGACTGCTCCACACAGCGCTAGCAGCACAGTGCATGCTAACGGAGATAAGGACCACTGTCTCTTGGGGAAGGTGATATGGCATCATTCTCTTAGCGAGCCGCTCTGATTGGAACTTGGAATCTCCATTCTCAGCTTCGGCTTTCTAAGAGACTGCAGCTTTTTGCAAGGAGATCTCGCGACAAGATGGCCCAACTAACGACTTTGCCAAATGAGATTCTTCACAACATCCTCCAGTGGCTGACGCCGAAGGATCTCGGATCCCTACCCCGCGTCTGCCGAGCACTTCACAGCTACGTGAAGGACAACCAGAAGCTGTGTCACGATCTCTATCTGCATCATTTTGTAAGCATTTTGTGGTTTTTATTTCCCTGCTTGGCTTACCGAAATCAGGAGCTGATTATATGGACTAGGACTCGCCTCCAACTGAGGAGGGATTTGATTGGGAGGATGAACTACACAGCATCGTCAGATTAGAGAATATCTGTCTGCGCGAAACAGCTGAAGAGAAAGCAAGCTTTTCCTTTTCCTCTATTCTCCCCTTTTTATACCTTTCAGCACCGAGTAATGCTCGTCTACACCTCGGCAAAGCTGTTTACTAACTGGTCATCTAAACTGTCTTTAGGAGGGTGAACTGAGTTTTGTATACGATGTTGTAACTCGGATGCTCCAGCATGCCTCTTCTACGGGAAATGCTGTAGAGGCCTCTGACACTCAGTACGCCTCAAGAAACGTGGATTTTCTAAATAGTCTCTTTGAGAACGAGGTGAACCGCGAGGCCTTCCTTCAAAAGTCGTCCCTCTTTGAGAGGGTCTACAGATCCCAGCACCAAATACCGTCTAAGAACCTGAGCAAAGAGCAACGACAACAAAGTGCAAAGCTACACTGTTTATACGGCAAACCAGTTCTCCAGGTTGGGAGACTGCGTTCGGCGAGGACTTATCCATATGCCTGCTCCAGGGTCTACGACATCCGGCAATACACCACCCAGTCTCGATGGGGCCCCTTTATGAACGATGGGAGCGACCGCGTGGACTGGGAGAAGGTCGAAGCGATCCTTATTGTGTTGGGGAACAATGTTTACGCCAAGAAGCTCACTCGGCTTTTTAGCGATATCTGGGACAATCCCTTCTCTGGATCTTGGAAAAGCAGCTTCATATCTTCTCCTAGTCCTGATATAACATCGTTGGACGCTATGGATCCATATGGCGTGACTGGCACTTGGTATCGAGTACGTGTTTTACTAAATATCTCGTTTCTATGCAGCTTAGGCTTGATCGCTCGTAGCTAGTGGCTAACACATTATAGATTGTTTGTTTTCTTGACTATAACGACTTCTTTAGCTACAATTTTACCAATCCTGAGCGAGACGAGTCTCCCCTTCATACGCTCGATGTTGGTGAAGCGACTCGATTGATCATCATGAGGATTCACGTCACTAAGATTGAGCAAGCCGGGCCGCAATCAGAATACTCGTCGGATTTGCCGATAGTGCACTTTGAGGGTATCTCTCGCCCGCTCGATGATTCATGGGACGACAATGCGTCGTCTGATCTTCGAGGTATGTATCCCACTACATCCCTTCCTTTGATAAACGGTGCTGAAGCTAAAGACTTTAACTCGAAAGGGACCGTCGGCTTAACGAAAGAGGGCGAGGTACGGTGGACATCAGTATCCATCTTTCACGGACATGAGAGGTGGAAGAGTGAAGGCGTCCAGGTCGGTGGGGTACGATCTGCTCGGGGGGTGATTGGGAACTGGTTTGATAGGTAAGACAAACGCACGCTAATACCTGATACATTGCTTACTATATCCAGGGACTACGATCCTCACGGCCCCTGCGGGCCATCGGCCTATTGGAAAGCTAGCGACTCTGAAGTAGCACACGGCACGCACGCTGTTCTTCCAAGGAATTTCTTGCTGTGGAGCGCGCTGCTCCAGATGGAAGACTCTGATGATCCAGAAGGCGACATGGAGTACACTATGGAGAACGAGGAAGACGATGAGGAAGACGATTCGGAGTCGGAGCCAGTGGGCAATGAGCTGCCAGAGCTGCTGTTAGATGCGGAATTTGAGATTATCGAGCTTACCCATCATATCGAGGAGCCACCGTCGGGAGCTTAAGATGTGTCTATTGTTTTATGGTGCCTACATTATGTACGATGGCGAGTTTCTTTCTGTTATTCTAGCAAGCTTTCATACCAAGAACCATCTTTGTCAACGCCATTCAAATATGATATCATTTCCTTCCTTACAACTTGGGATCTGGGTCAACGTTTGCCTTGTTATGGTCGCAAATGCAAAGCAGCTCCCCATCACTTTTTCTCCTGATGGTGCCTCTCAAAGCACACAGCCTCTTTCCCACCTGCAGGATCTCACAGTGCATGAGCACCTCCATACCCGCTGGGATAGGGCGCATATACGTAGTATTTAAGGTGCGGCTGACACCCATCATCTGCCAGAAGCCGGGCTTGCTGACGAGCGCGAGGACCACGGAGGTGCAGAAATCGAGAAGAGTGGCAGCAGCACCGCCGTGGAGGTTGCCCAGACCGTTGGTGTGTTCGTCCTGAACGGTGAAAGAGAAGGTTACGGAGGGGTGAGGGAGAGTGGAGTCTGTTGAGACGACCTTGATGCCTGGTATGAGGCTGTGCACCCATCCCTAGTTGAAGAGAGTATCGTTGTTAGCCTTTCGATAAATTGATTTCCGGTGTCAAAAGGATGAAGAAAAGCGACAGGAGTCTGGGAATATATGTGTGTATTCAAGTACCTTGTCGTTCTTAAACTTATCTAACCAGTCTTGGACTTTTTCCATATCGGCCTCATTGTTGATATTGCTCATCTTGAAGATATTTGATGTGATTTTTGTTGGATAAATGAGATTATAGTCTTGGCGAGAAGCTGAACGTGAAATGAGATGAGATCCGATGAGATCCGATGGGTTTTGGTGGTTAACTCTGGCTCTGGCAGTAGGCTGTGGAGATGGTTGGATAATCTCAGGAATACGGCTCCTGTTCAGGACAACGCGTAGGTCACTGAATAATTGATGAGAGTATGGCGCTCCTGAGCCGCACAGCTGGCTATAGTGATGCGATGAGTGATATTGACAGCTTGCGGTGAGCGACAGGTGAGATGGAAAGCATTGGCGTTGGAATTGATCAGAGGGCCAACGCGAGTGTCGGCGAATTGAACCTCGGTCTGTTTGAGTCGCATTAGCGCAGCTTGCTAGAACGAGTAAATAGCGGGCGAGTGCGCTAACCCGCTGGGGACTTTCAATCTTAACCGCTGAACCGGGATGCTGTACGGAGTACCTGCGCTTTGAGATGGATGAATTGAATGCTGATTGAGGCTTATTAGGGACACTCTTTGGACTTGTAGATGCTAGATATTTGTCAGGTCTAGAGTTGACGATGCTCCCATGCTTTTAGAAAAGCCCACACCTTAGACAAGTACCGTATAAGACAACTGGATGCATATGACATGACCACCGAGTTTTGCATGTACATGTGATGCAGGGACTCTCGTCATATCCTCAGCTTCAACTGGATTTGGTCTGCCCATAAGCGGTAAATAAATTAGCAATTAGTATTTACCCTTCATTAAATGCCAACCTAGCTACGATACACTTTTCAAGTACATGCTTGAAGCACCAAACGTGCGTTTCCGGGGAAGCTGGGGCCGGTGGCGGCACTTTTACCGAGGCTCTTCACATGGCCGTTCACTAGCGTCATTGGCTGCCGTGCACAGAGCAACCGCGCAGCTCTCCATGCGGAAATGCAATTCAACATCTGCATCAACACCACGAGTCATCACCACCAACGTCACCTCCTCATTCTGCTGCATATGAATTCTATCCCCCGAAGAAGCGGACGGTTGTGAATCAAACACCTTCAGTCGACTGTGCCGAGACGGCCTGGATCAGCCCTTCGCTCCTGGCAGCGGCAGCGCAGCAACTGTCGGCAGCTTAGCAAGCCGTCGTCGCCATGGAGTTCATCACAGCCCTCAGGGGCACCTTTGACGGCCAGAAGCCCTCGCTCTTCGAGGTGCTCTCTGAACAGCAGCTTAACGGCCTGCTGCCCCCGACACTGCGATACCTCCTCGTCGTCGCTACCCACCGACATCCGCGATACCTGCTCCGGATCCTCAACTCCTTTGACGAGCTGTACGCGCTGGTGATGCTCGCCGTCGAGCGCCACTACCTGCGCACCCGTGGTGGCTCCTTTACAGAGAATTTTTACGGCCTGAAGCGCGAAAAGGCCCTTCACGGCGAGATCCCGAGAGCGAGCCTCGCCGCGCCGCATTTGGTCCGCGAGACGCTGAAGCTGACGACCAAGGACGTGTGGCAGAATCTGGCGGTTCTGGTCGGCGTACCGTATCTGAAGAGGAAGCTGGATGAATCTTACGATGTCAACGCGCCCAGAGCGCTACTTGGCGCAGCATACACGCGGATGCCAGACAACCCGACGATGCGCGATCGATTTATGCACTACTACCGGTGGTTTCTGCGCAACATTTACCCACACGTAAACGCAGCCTACTGCTTTGCCATGCTGGCCTTTAACCTGGCCTACCTGTTTGACCGAACGAAATACCACAACCCGCTGATGTGGCTCATTGGGACGAGGCTACGGCGGATGACCATGGCAGACTACCAAGCCATCGAGAAGCTGTCCGAGCCCGCGGCCAATGCCGCCAAGCCCGGCCTTCGATCTCTACTATCCGCGCCCAAGGAGTTGGGTTCCAGGGCCATGTCAAGCCTATCCATGCTGCTACCTATGAGTATTTTCGCGTTGAAATTCCTGGAATGGTGGTATCAGTCAGACTTTGCGAAGCAACTATCACGAAAGGCAGCTGAGAGCATCGAACTGCCTCCTCCGATAGTATCCGGAAAGACATCCTTTGGCAAGAAACAGGCTGCAGACTCCGATAAAGCGGAAGAGAAGGAGGAGGAGTCAAAGGAAGTTGTCATTACGGAAAAGGAGGCCCCAATTGCAACGCCATCCATGCTTCCCATCTTCGTCGTCCGATTCCCAGAAGACTCGTCTCTATGCCCCATATGTGTCGATGAGATTGTCACGCCGACGGTTTGCCAGACAGGCGTCGTCTATTGCTACACATGCATACACCGATGGATCGAGGGCATGCACCCCAAGCAAGAGGAATTCATGGAAGACCGTGAAGGCAAGTGGGAGAGCGGCCAGGGCCGGTGCGCCGTTACGGGGAAACGGGTTCTTGGCGGCACAGAAGGCCTGAGGAGGATCATTGTATAAATGTATGGGAGATGGAGATGGGGGTCTCCGTAACAGATGGTGATGAGCAGATCATATGATGTGATATGACCTGTCCTATATATGTTACATCATCAACGGAAGAGGTGGATATCATACTAATTCGGCATGTACGATTATGAATGAAGTTGTACATCAAACATCTATGCAAGCAAGCGGGAAAAGAATGTAGATGGATATTTAGACGGATATATAATACTTGGCGCATATCACGGGGCATTTTTAGGCGAAACATGTAAACTCGTTAGAAAGAACTATCAAAGATGATTGCGTTGCATGTCTCATACAGTTAAGCCACCCCAAGGCATGTATAGAAATCTTGAGACCCTGGCCCGACAACAATGGATGATTGACAATGGAAAATGCCCCTTTTGCTATTCCATGTCGTGACGAGCTCTCAGAGGTCTCACTTTCTGGAATGGCGGTTGCGGCGTGTCCATGCGCATAGCCTCACGCGACATTCTTTGGTGTCTTGGACGGCCAGGCAACGAAGCATCACTCAGGAATTGGTCTCTGCGGATTGCGTGCTATAACAATGGATGGGCTAAATGGGCTGCTGGGGGAACAATGCAAATTGGCGACCAGCAGCAGCGCTAGTAGTAAATGAATTTTCCGGATAGAGGTTTGGCTAAAGTGTTTGTCTCACCTATTTCGCGTGGTAGGTGGGAGCAATGAGATTCTAAGACCAGAGAGGCATTCCAATGCCAACGCCTGCACTTTTCTGTGCGAGTTGATCCATTTATATATTCTGCTGATGGCTCTCAAAATCTCCTTTGTCTTCTCTTCCCTTGTTTCTTTTCGTTAAACCATCCCTTGTCCCCTTTCATTCATTCTCCATCAACGCAATACACTGGTTGAGGGTTGAGGATGGCGTATTTTCTGGATACGTCGTATGCCGGAGAGGCGCTCCTCTCTGGCTTCAACTGGTTCGACGGGGTAGATCCTTCTCATGGATTTGTTGAGTAAGTACTAGCTTTTTGCCCACCCTTTTTGTGTCGATTGTTCTTGAACAAACAGATGCTGATGTGTATTTACCCATGTAGCTACCAAAGCAGACAAAATGCCGAGCAAATGGGCCTTTACAGCATCGATGACAGTTCGGGGGTGGTTAGGATAGGAGTGGACAGCACGC
Source organism: Trichoderma asperellum (assembly GCF_020647865.1). Classification (NCBI taxonomy): domain Eukaryota; kingdom Fungi; phylum Ascomycota; class Sordariomycetes; order Hypocreales; family Hypocreaceae; genus Trichoderma; species Trichoderma asperellum. The sequence goes on along the minus strand of NC_089415.1, from coordinate 3,210,541 downwards.
ACCAGTATTCACTTCTAGATCGAGGTCGACCGAGTATTCGGATTGAAAGCAAAGAGACATATGAGCATGGCCTGTTTATTGCAGACTTTCTACACATGCCCCCTTCAAACTGTGGTCTGTGGCCAGCGTGTAAGTCTTTCCTCATACACAATAAACATTTTATCGAAAAATTGGCCTCGCTGACACAAAATAGTCTGGACATATGGCGATAACTGGCCCTATGACGGCGAGATTGACATTATAGAAGGAGTCAATACGGCGCATACCAACATTATATCCGCACACACTGCAGATGGCTGCACACAGGACGAATCTATAAACGGACTCTATAGCGGCCACCAACTAAGCACGCAATGTGCCGTGGGGACCGATAATATTGGCTGTGGCTTCAATCCCTCGCCTGAGGACGTCTCATCATATGGTGACGGATTCAACGCTGCTCACGGAGGCGTGTATGCCATGGAATGGAACGAAGAAAATATTCGCATCTGGCACTTTCCTCGTGGATTTATTCCTCCCGATATCGAGAATAAGGAGCCTGATCCCGAGAGCTGGGGACAGCCGGTGGCCATCTTTGGAGGCCCTAGCTGTGATGTGGATACATATTTCAAGAACATGAGACTCGTTCTCAACATTGTAAGTACAAGATCTGTTGGGACACAGATAAAAAAAAAACGCTTTTGAGAAGAAAAGATACTGACTGTTTCATTAGAACTTTTGCGGAGACTATGGCAATGCCGTCTGGGGCAAAACAGACACATGCAACCAATTTGCGCCGACGTGCGCTGAATACGTGGCTCAAAACCCAGAGGCCTTTACAAACGCCTTCTGGGACGTGCGATATATCGATGCTTACCAGTTCCGCGATGGTGATCGCAATCCGTGGCCAGACCGTCCGAATCGTCCAGATCAGCCCGAGGGGCCGGATTGGACAGGCGACTACGAGCCCACGACGACGACGACAATGACTACTTGGGCCACCACAACCGTAACAGTATCCGGGCCGGGGAATCCTCGTCCTCCATTTACCAATGATACTCGCGGCAATCCCATTCCAGATGTGCCAATTGAGCCTGTTACCGCCAAGGCGCCTGTTAATCCCATCAAGATCAAGGACTATTCGTATCTGGGATGCTTCCACTCGAGCAGTGATTTCGAATCATTCTGCGAAGCTGATTCCGGGGAAGACATGACTCTCGAGCGGTGTATTGATCTCTGTGATTCCAAGAAATACGCCGGCGTGTTCGCCACCTACTGCTTCTGCGCAGACGAGCTCGATGCCCGCACAAGAGCATCCCAAAAAGAAGGTCTATGCAGCCACGTCTGTCCGGGAAACAGCCAAGAGTTGTGCGGCGGAATCATCAAACATGGAGGAGACGGCGTAGGCGGACTTCCAGGAACAGTTTCCAATTCAACTTCGGCTTTTGCCCTCACTTTATATGGCTATGTTGCGGAGGAAGAGCCCAAAGCTCCTCCCGCAATGGCGCCTGGGTCGGATGAGGTCGCGCCGAAGGCTTATCCTCATCAGCCGTGGGGGGAGTATTCCAGGACGACTACTGAAGTTGCCGAAGTGACGGTCTTTCCGGTTTCTGAGCAAGGTTGGCGCGGGCATGACGAGAGTGGGTGGAAAGGCTGGAACGGCAATGGCTGGCAGGACGACGGCGCTGAATCGTCGAAGTTTGGAGGAGAGGAACACGAAGATGGCAAGCATAAAGAAGAGGGAGAATCTATCGCCAAGGGACAAGAAGAATGCGACTGCGATGAGGATGGCAAGGAGAAGTGGAACCCAGCAAATCCAGAGATTACCAAGGTTGTGGTTCAGTTGACGAAGACGGCTACAGACTGCCCGGAAAGCACCACGGCGAAGGAGCATGTTGTGATACCGGCTTGGCTGCCCCCTGCGGAGTCGAAGCCATGGGATCCTGCTAATGCTAAGGAGCACTGGGGTGCTGTCCCTCCTTTTGGTCCTTTGCCGCCTTCACCTACTCCTCTATCTCCTCATGATGATGTTGAGTCTCATCAGCCTCCACCTCCACATCCTCCATTTCAAACAGGAGCGCATCCGCCATCTCCTCCAGTGGTCGTTGCAGCAGCGCCGGGGAACCACGAAGGTAGAGAGAAATATCTCGTCATTATGGGATTGAGCATACTAGCTGTTATCATGGGAGTGTTGTAAGATGCAAAGTCTAAAGAAAGAGAAAGAAAAGAAAAGAAAAGGAAAAAAAAAAAAAAAGGAAAGAAAGAAACAAGGACTGAAATTTGGAGGCAGAGAATCATGTCACGTCATATCTTGTTTGTACTCATAATACCCCTTTGGCTAAGATGCGTCTTAAATTTTGGGCTCTTGCTGTTCGTATCTAGTGTAGTACTATTTAGTTTTAGGATTGTTAATGATAAACATATATCATATACATTGCTGCTGCTTCTGTGTGTACCTCTGAAAAGAGTATGCATATCCTTCCGTGTGTTTCATATCTAGTTGAATAGAGAAAATTAAGCAAAAAATAAAAAAGTTAAAAAGTTAAAACCAAAAAAGGCTAGATGTCCACGACAATGGCCCTATTCTTCACCTTCCCAGTGCCTCCATACGCTTGCGAGGCGTTCACCATCAAGCTGCCCTGGTTGCTACCCGGGCCGCCCATGATCCATTTCCACAGCACAGCGTGAACACCGTGCCACACCACGTAGAAATGATCCCACCAAGCAGCGTTGGGGATAAAGTCCCAAAAGGGACCTCGGGGAGGACGAGAGAGCAGCCGCTCATAGGCAAGCTGCATGTCGTCGAAGAAGGCAGATTCCTTTCCGTGGCCCCAGTGGATGTGGCCGAAAACGTGAAGACGGGGCTTGACGCGCCAGAGCTCTTTCAGAAGTTGAGGGTCACCTAGGCCGAGATCCATGTGATGTTTCTGAGGCGAGACAAAATTAGCAATTGTGCATTTGGAGGAAAAACTACTAGTGGCTCTATATCATACCGGAGGACAATGAGTCACGAGAATATCAGTTTGCGGGGGGATCAAGCTAAACCATGGGGGCTGAGAAGGCGGATATTGAAACCTATCTCAAGTCAGCATTCCAGCTCGGTATTTTCGCCGCCAAGACAAAGACCGCCTTTGTCTTTGTCGTGTCAACAACTCACGCGAAGCTCTCTGGACCGCATTCTGGAACGTCCGGTGCGCCAAAAATAGTCAGTTTCCTCCCTTTGATCTCCTGCACGTTCAGGCCGCTCTCGAGGTAAAGCAGTCCGTCCAGGTTCACGACCGCGTTGGACTTGATGTCCTGGTCCAGGCGGCTACGCGGGTCAAACCAGCTGTCATGATTTCCTGCGACGACGATTTTGACCTTGTGCGGCTGGCTCTTCAGCCAGTCGATCTGCTTCTGGATTTCTTCAGCGGTCCCGGACTGGGTCAAGTCGCCGGCGTGGATGAGAATGTCACCGGGGGGGATGTCGACGAATTGTTCGTGAGTGTCGGATATGCAGACGACGCGGATGGCGGGTCTGCCGCGCGGAGGAGTGAAAGGCTGGCCGCGGAGGAAGAGCAGGAAGTGATAGACATTGATGGTGATGAAGGTCAACGGCGAGAGGAGAAACTTGTCGAGCAGAGTGAAGCGCTCCCACTGGTTCTCCCGGCGAAGGCCGAGAAAGGTGAGGAGGCCCATGGCGAGGCTTTGGAGAGGGGAGGGATTTGGTCTAATCGGATTGGTTAGGACGTTGTCGTCGACATTCTTTGCAATGTTTTTCCAATGAGCGCTGCGTGAAGGTGAGCGAGTCGAGGAGGTGAGTGAATGCATGTGATGAGCGCTGCATGTCGGAGGATGAGCTCATGGCAGCAATTCCGATCGCTGATTGGTCGAGCGGGCTGCCCCGCCCAAGCTATCCAACTTTCTGGATTCTGATCTTGGCGATCTGATTTCGGGATCATCATCCTTGCCTTGGAATCTGCTTATTGGGAGTTTTCGCTTTCTCTCTCTCTCCCTTCTCTCGCGCACAATATCATCGAATTATTTCCTGTTTTCTGTCATATACATGTACTTACTTGGCTGCATTCCACAGCATTCGATTCGTCCAACCTCAGCTTCTCACAGCCACCACCAAGCTAATCCCCACAGGGGCCACTGCACAGCTACAGGTATTACGCTACGCTATAACCAGCTCCGCCAGTGACGTCTTCGCCCGCCATCCCCACACCAGCTCCGTGCAATCTGGCTATCGATTGACCGTCATAATATCTGTCCATACTCCATACTTTTTCTCTTCATAATACGAGCCCCCTATAGCTGTAGCTTCATCAACGCGCGCGCTGCCTGGTGCTGCCTGCGCTCAATTACCCGTGATAGCTTTGTACTTGCCTCTCGCTTTCTCTAAGCTCATTAATCTCCCCTTGTCGTGCCCGACGTCATCGCCATGTCGAGCCTGCGGGGCTTGGTCGGTAAAGGAGAGGATCGAGGCCTGGAGGGCAATTTTGGGTGAGCATGTGACTGCTGAATGCGACCGCTCTCTCATGTAACCAGCGGCTTACCATATCGCAGCGTCGATTATGTGATTCATTATCGAGTACCGCCCAAGGGTACGTCTTTTCCTGACATCATTCACTCTAAAAAATCCATCTTCCTCTCACTTACACCCTTCTAGAGAAAGCCAAGGCAGAGGCCGCCTTTGTTCAGCTCATTGAAGCCCTCGCCAACATTGGTCTCACCACTTCCGTCCGCTGCGGCGATGAGTGCTCTCTCCTTGTCTTCACCAGGCTCGCCTCAGATGAAGTTCTAGCTCAGCAGGTCTACAGCTCTCGTCTCCAAGACTGGCTGCAGGGCATACGCATCTCTGGCCCGGGAAGCGATGTCTCACAGGCAATCCGTGATGAGCCTGTTACCGAAGCCGAGAGGCTGCGGTTGATATACCTGCTGATTACCCAAACTCGAAATGAAGGGGGCGCGGGAATCACCCAAGGACAAGGACAATGGAAATATGTCGAGTCCATCTTCCCGCTTCATAACAATGCTTTCAACAAGGAGTGGCTGCACAAATGGAGCCAAAAGTATGTCCTAGACCAGTCCGATCTGGACGACATTCGAGACAAGTTTGGCGAGGACGTTGCGTTTTATTTTGCCTTTCTCAAGGATTACTTTCGCTTCCAAATATTCCCTGCTGCGGTAGGCTTTTCTGCTTGGTTGATATTGGGCCAATTCTCTGTCTTTTACGCCATCTGTAGCTCTCTCTGGTCCGTCGTCTTTTTTGAGTACTGGAAGCGGAAAGAGGCGGATTTGGCTATTTCTTGGGGGGTCCGCGGCGTCTCCAAAATTCAGCATCAACGACCGGAATTTCAGTGGGACTTTGAGACCGCAGACTTGGTTACGGGAGAGCCTATCAAAGTCTATCCTTTTACTAAGAGGCTGCAGACTCAGCTCCTTCAGATTCCATTTGCCCTAGCTTGCGTTGTTATACTTGGTGGACTTGTTGCAATAGTTAACTCTTTGGAAATTTTCATCAATGAGGTTTATGGTGGCCCAGGAAAGCAGTATCTGGTGAGTAGACTGCAGTTGAACATGACACCTCCGATGCATTGGGATTACTAGCGGCTAATGGTCACTTTGTTCGATAGGGCTTCCTTCCTAGCATACTGCTTGCTGTTCTGACTCCAACCTTTTCTACCATTCTTATGACCGCAGCCAAAACACTGACGGATAAAGAAAATTACGATACCATGGATGGTATGTATGGAAAAAAAATATAACCGCAGAGTCATGACCTCTGGGAATTAGAACTAATGGAGTCTCTTCTAGCACACCATGCGGCTCTTGTCCAAAAACAGTTTGTTCTCAACTTCATGACCTCGTATATGGCCTTGACATTCACGGCTTTTGTTTACATTCCTTTTGGTAATATCTTGCAACCATTTTTGAACTTTTGGGGCAAGACGGCACAAACCATCACCATGAGCGAGGTTCCCTTGGACACTCATCAGTTTGAGGCCAATCCCCAGCGAATCGCTAATCAAATGTACTATACTACGGTCACGGCGCAAATCATCAATACCCTTACCGAAGTTGTCGTGCCGTATATCAAGCACAAGGCTTCTGTCAAGGCAAAGGAGCTCTCAACCAAGGACACGATTAAAAACAACGACCCACCTGAGGAAGCCGAATTCTTAAAACGAGTGCGCAATCAGACCGGACTGGATGTGTATGACGTTACTGCAGATTACCGTGAGATGGTTATGCAGTATGGTGAGTCAAACTATACACCCCACTTAATGAGCATATGGGTATGAATATGGTTAATAACTCTAAATAGGTTATCTCTCTCTCTTTTCTGTCTCATGGCCTCTTACGGCTTGCTTTTTCCTCTTGAATAACTGGGTCGAGCTGCGGTCTGACGCCCTAAAAATCGTCATTGGCTGTCGCCGACCCATCCCATGGCGAGCTGATTCTATCGGTCCGTGGCTGACGGCCCTTGGCTTCCTTTCATGGCTTGGTAGCGTTACCAGTGCTGCCATTGTTTATCTATGCAGTCGTGATAAGCAAAACGGCTCTGTATCTCATATCACCGCGGGTGGCGTTCTACTAAGCATCCTTTTAGCGGAGCATCTCTATTTTGCAGCCCAGCTCGCCGTCAGGTTTGTCATGGGTAAGGTGGAGAGCCCCGGTCTCCAGAGGGAGCGAAAGGAACGCTTCCAGATGAGGAAGAAGCTATTGGAGGAGACTGTCGGCCACGTGGTGGGTGAGAAGGCTGCAGTCGCCCTCCCAGGGGCCGAAAAGACGGAGCAAATCACGAGGAAAACGCTGGAAGAGGAGGCCCGTCTGGCCTCGATCCATGGACATGGGTCACCAGAAGAATTGTAAGACGCCTTTATCAGCCTGATGCTTGGCTCTGCGATGCCCTTGGCATGATGCTGAGCACGGAGAATCCCGCCGAGCAGACTCAATTTGGAGACTCAATTATGGCTGACACGATAATAACAGGTTCTGGCAGCGCCAGCGAGGCATACAGGAGACAATCTTGGTCGGGCGGAAATTGATCGAAGAGCAGTCTAGCGGCAAGTCTTGAGGTTGAAGCTGCATCAGGGGCACCTGCACTAAAACCAGGGGGCGGAGATTTTGGTATGTACAGTATGCTTTCGTGCCTATATTCTGCAGCTGTCGTACAGAGGATTCAAGAGCTCCATCCGGAGTAATACTCTGGTCTGCCCCGTCGACTAACTCTTTCCACAGGTTGCTGGCGAGTTCTGAGATGGGGTTATGCCCCATTACGATACCGAAGAGTTTCGACATGGGACGGTGTGGAGGCTGCTGTGGTGGGGTTGGCGATGTTGAAGAGACAGCACGTGCTCGGGGCTCGCGACCGATGCGGACGACGGAAGCCGGAAAGCGGCAATACGGGGGTCAGAGGTTTATTACGGGTTTGGCTCCTTAGCTTCCGTGATGGAGATTTGTTTAGACAGTAGTTACAGGCTATTCGCTAGCGTTGGCTGGAATCCTTTTTTGCAATTTGAGGAAGATTGTTCTGGCTTCTCGCACCCAGCCTCCATATCTTTTGTGTGAGATGGATGAGTATGTAATGTGCTCCGTACCGCTACATACTTTCATCACTACTGTACATGACAGTAATATGCAATGAAATGGCGGAACCAATGCTATTGTTGGTCCCTGGGTTACGAAGCCTTGAATTGGACGCAGAATAAGCATGAGCCACCCCTCCCTCTAGTCTAGAGCCACGCCCCTCTAAAACCAAATCGTCTTGAACAAAGTAACGCCCGCTGCATCGTCTCAGAACAATAGGAAGCCCGTGCATCTAGCACATCTTGCCCAACGCGGTGAGTGGTCACGAGGATAGCAGTGAGCAACAACAAGGCTGATGGATCGGCGGAGTGGACAATAGGCGCCCGCAATTCATCATGGAGCTAGAGAGATGATTTGCTAGGACGACGTTGGAGACCTGTATATGTGCCGGCGCACTGACAATTGAGCGATCCGTTGTTGATGCCAAGGCCAAAAAAAAAATTCTTTCAAAGATGGAGAAGGCAAGATAGTCAGTCTTTCACCGACTTTTTCTTTTTTCCCCCTCGGCTTGGGTGTAAATTTAGGATCAAATATGGAGAAAGGTTGACCATGAGTTTGAGTTTGAGTTGGAGATGATGTCCGTCATCATGTGCCATGCGTTTATGAAAGCCCCGTAAATGGAGCCGCGGCAAATCATGGCCCCAAAGGTTGATCAATCGATACGCTTCTGCAAGATCTTTTATTTTTATACATAGTATGTAGTACAAGGGTTCCACCCTGTGAGTCTCTTCGGCTTGTCGATCTTTACCCCGGACTCGGGATTAATCAGAGTTGCTGTACATCGAGTGAATGTGGTTAATAGTGAGATGTTGGCTTGTTAATCGGACAGATGAGCAAATTTTTTGGTAAAAAAAGGCGTCAATCTTTTTGAAGATTGAAGTAGGAAGTGGGAGCCTAATAAAATGGAGTTGCTAAGTGCGGGCGTAACCTAGAGATATATGTACTTTTAAGTACCTTGCACATGGAGGAGAATGTATCGTTTGTGCTTCAGCTGGTGATAAAATTACAAAATTATCTTTTAATAATATTTTTCATCTCAGTCCTGAAATATAGGAGATTGATGGACGTTATGTTGAAACGGCCCCAGCTCCGATGGTTTTCAGGGCTGTTAAGCTCGAGCAAAACGGAAGTGTAAGTCTGTTGAAATCGAAGTAGGTGGAATTGTCCTCGGAACTAAAACAGAATTTGGTAGAAGATTACGATTTTATCCTTTTACCGCAGTTGATTTAGCTACATCAGCCCTAAGAAATCAATGTTTTCTGAAAAGAGTCCGCGGCAAGAAGTATAAGATGAAGTGTATTGGAGTATTACCCAGACTTGGATGGCGAATACTCAGCTTGGGTTACTGTGCGACCATAGCCAGCAATCATAGATAGCTAAAACAGGCCAACCCGCCTCCATAATTGGCCCAAGAGATGAAAAGGCATTTGTCACGATGTCATCTTGTTCTTCTACTATCTGTCTCGACTTTCCTTTGACAGCTCTGTTACTTACACTGCTGCCTAAAGAGAAACCAAGACGCACATATTGTTGCAATTCTCTACGAATGGCGTGACATGAACTGAAACCTTACTTTAAGCCATTCTAACTTGAAATGCTGTTTATCGCAAAGGGCAATTCCTTGAGCCTGGTTTCAAGGTGGGTCATTTTTCCGGTAACGATGCTCTCCGGTAGCCCGGACCGTCGCCGCTTGAGACAGGGCCCCTTGCAGCTCAAGGTTGACAAGGCTATGTAGCGGTACTCATGGTTCGTTTCGCGTGTTAGTGCTACGAGAGGTTTAGCATCCAATGCTGAAGATTCTTATCTGTGAGTAATCCTCTTCTTCAAAGTACATGTATCCAAGTTCAAGCTATATACGTACTAGGACTGACCTCGCTTGCCCATGAAGGGATTCTGGATATGGCAGACTTCGGATCCCGTAGATGTAGTCTAGTAAGCGAGCTTAATGCAAAGTGGTGTTGAGCATCTAAAAGCGATATTAAAGAGTTGATTCATCAGCTTTTCCCTCTCTGCGGCACCGCCAGTTGGGGGCCCATCGGTGGGGACTCATTACGATATACCGGCTCTGCATGATAAAGCAAAAGTTGAGCGACGATGTTTACGCGGCTTCGCGTATCCGAGAGACGGCGGCAGCTGCTAAGAGCGGCGCTTCTCCGGTTCACGTCCAGTTTCTAACAAAGCCTTGGACAGTCGAGAACCCTGTCGAGAATGGCTAACCCACAAGCAGGAAACTCACCCGCGGGCCAAAATAGGATCGGTCTATGCGTATGACGGGCAGACTACCCATGCAGTGAGACATGGGATGGTGAGACTCGGGAAGTGGCTACATGTATTTACTTACACTCTCGCTACCACTTATACGCTCGGGTGACATGAGTCCTTGTGAGAAATTGTTATGCTTGACGGTATACTACTACGTACTAGGTAGTACTGTTACCCAAAGAAATCGGAGTCTGATATGTTGCGATATAGAACTCACTTTGTGTTTAGGTGACAGCACAAGTGTTGAAGCTGTTGTTTGGCCCCAGCACCCATGTTGCCAGTTGCCAAAACAGCAATGCTTGTCTGGACTACTGTATAAGTAGTCACTGGAATGTGACAAACGGTTCCTGGACTGCTCCCGAGAGGCCAATCAAGAGGCCAATCAAACGGCCAAAAGGTGGTGTGCGTGCATTGTAACATTACCTGCAGGCTATTGCTAGTATTACTGCTACTGTGATGGATAGAGTAGAGAGCAAGTGGCTGCCACACCTGCATCCCCGTATTAGATGCTGATGCTCTAGCTCCCCCTTTTACACACGATTTCTCGATCCAAAAATGGCCTTGTTCCTCGAGTTTCAGATAATCTGCTGAGGGCCAATTGGTCTTGATAGCGGCCTTGCAGGGCCTCAATTGGTGCTACAGTGCCTATAGCAGTCCTGCAGGGCTCATGCTACAGCAGCACTGGGGCTCGGACACAGATAAACCCGGCCATTGGAATCTCAAACCCTCAGGTATCCATGTTTGTTGCTGGCACGTTTCTTTGGGCATTTGCATTCTCCACCCTTCACCACCATCGCGGGTTCCAAGCCAGTCCATCTTCACAGCCCTGTTCCTGTCTAGTCCCACTAGAGCGACAGCTAAAGCAGCCCGGCATCCACAAAGAATATCAAATCACTCAGCGGCGTCTTTGAACCAGCTCGCGGCCCCCTCTTCCTCCAGAGGCTATTGAAGCCTTTGCCGTTTGCGACACCGCACCGTTGTGCCAGATCCTTACTCAGAAGCAGAGACGAACCGAGAGCAACGCTAGATCACCATGCTGTATACGCCACCGTTCTCATCACACCGGGGTTACTAGAGCGGATACGGGGCCACTAGAAGACTGGCTGGAGCGAGTAAAGATGATGTTGCATCACGGCACAGCTAGAAAGCAATTTGTCCCATCTTCTTCCTTCTGCTTCTGCTTCTCAGCTCCGAGATGATCAACGAGTTCGTACATACTGCCGGTATCAGAAACGAGGTTGGTAAATCCTCAAACCCCCAGCACGACTATTGATTGCCATTGCATGAGCCATGCTTCATACGATGCCGTACCCACGCGCGGGACCTGGATTTGTCCCATCTCAGCAAAGGAGCCACACCCGCACGCTAGCGACTCTCGATGGACGGGGCCCTTCAGAAAAATGAGGCTGCGGCACACCCACATGCGCGCGCGCACGAGCTGCCCACTATTCCTGAACAAGCCTTTCTTTGACAGCTCCGACCAATCTGAGGCGGTCCTTGCGCAACGTGGACAGGACGCATCGAGTCCCCGGCTCTTGGTCAACAAGGGTCCTGGCAGGATCGCTGCGCACTTACACGATGCTAAACAACCCTCTTCCGAATCAGCCCATACGCCAGACCTGTCCAATCGACGCTGCCCTCGTGCTCACAAGCCCAAAGCTCTCTTGGGCGACCCCGCCAGCGCTCGATGGAGGACCAGACTTGGAGCCCCGTCGCTGGCTCTCGGTCGATTCATTCATGCCATGAGAACCGGGCAAGCTGCCTTGTTCGCTCCCCGAATGGAGAACCTTTCAGGGGAGAACCCAACATTCGCTTGGCCTACCGCTACTAGTCGTGGTTGGTGTGCTCCTCCTCCCATATCGTGCATGCTTGCATCAATTTGCCCCGGCGGGTACCTGCCCATTGATTGCTGCAGCCGTGCTAGTGCTGCGACTGGTCCCCTTCTGCCTGTGATTGTTCGTGATACTGGTAGCCTGGCTATGCTATATCAACGCCTGGGTGGCTGCAGCCATGGCCATGGCCATGATCTGGCTCCGTGGGCCGTGGTATTCCTTCCTTCCACCTAATGATGCTCACGAGTACTGCTACTTACGTTGGGGCTGCTACTCAGCCCTTTGATACGTACGCCTCTTTCTTCTCCTCTTAGCCACACTCCTAAGCATTCTCTCTCCTCTACTTTACGCAATCTCTTTTCTTTCCTTCCTTTTCTCGCCCTCCTTCACTTTCTTGTTTCACCATCTGTGCCGTTTTCACATAGCTTATTAGAGTAAAGCCTACTGTTGATAAACCACAAACCACCTACTTAACTAGCTAGGCGGCCTACTCAAATCTTCAACATCTCGAGCTCGCCAGCCTGCCCCACGCGGGGACTCCCTCGGTGCTGACTGACGCCGTTCTCTATAAACGCCACACCAAGAATCGAGCCTCCGTGGACTATCGGCTTGTTATAGCAGCTATATCCTCTTTTAATTTCCGCTTTCAAGTGCATTGCGTCGGCCTATTTTTGGCATCGCACGTGTGCTACACGCCGACTCATACCAAGTCGGTTGTGAGAGGTGTCATCGTACAAAACCCCCCCAGTCCCTCGCCCCGCCGGCGAAGACGCATTGTCTCACCTATTCTATCTTGCCTGGGTCTACAACGATGGATGACATTGCAGACCTCGTCCTCACTCCGTTTAGGGACATTGTCGAGAAGGGGAGAACAGCCGTTCAAAATGCGGGTGACACACAGCCAATGCTCAAAGCTTCCCAAGCCTTGCTCAAGGAGGGCGAACGTGCTCTCAAGAAGATAGAGCCGCTATGTAAGAAACACTTTGACGATTATGGGCCAAACTTTATTGCAGCATTAAGAGACAATGGTGAGCTCCTGATAAATAATATATTCATTGATGCTTTTCTTAGCAATCGGAGTTAACTTTATGTCAATATAGACGATATTGCCCAATTTCGGCTTCAGCTTACAGATATGCTCTGGGAGTTTGATGACTATATTGAAGTAGATGACTTTGATGCTGCCAAATTCACTGAGCTCCAAATGCAGTCGCGGACGGCAGCTCCTAAGATTTATGACATCCTGTTGAAGATGAAGCTTGAGGCACCTGCCCAGTTCAACTCTCAGCATTTCATGTCCCAGCTGTCTCCCCCTTCATCCCCTCACCCCATGCCGACTATGCTTATGCCGCAGATGCCCCCGACGCCTTCAGTTGCTGGCTCCATCGCTGGCAGAGACTCTGTGTCGAGCTTCAAGACCGATAGCAAGTCTGTTGGGGATGCAGCTACCGCTGAGACTGCCAACGAACAATTAAGAGTGCTGCTTGACAAGGCATTTAATACTAGTAACAATACTAATAGTATCGATCTTATGTCTCCCCCGATGCCACCTCCGGACAGGGCGTTGCCTATGCCCCCGCCAGCGCCGCCAGCGGCAGTGGATCAGCTGCCTCCTCGACCGCCGTCGACCAACCCATGGGACATCAGGATCAAGAATATTGCTTCTGATGATGAACGGTCAATGCGAGACGGCCCTCAAGCACGCCGGCGACCACCAGTCGATTCAGCGCTCCAGACTCCGGTTGAAGGCTCATCACCAGGCAGTCCGTTCACTTCTGCAAAGAACTTTTCAATTCCGCGATCCAACTATTCAGATAGCACTCGCAGCTCATCATTAATGCCAGACAGTGCTCGCAGCTCGGGATTATTGCAAGAGTACACTCTTGACGGGGACGACAAGCACTCGTCTCTTACCAGCCAATTGACAAACTACAGCATGAGTCCCACTCAAGTCTCGCGGCCACGAGCACCGAGCAGTACCACTACTTATAGCGGCAGCACCCCAACCATACCTGAAGAAATGTCGCGGGACAAGGCCATCAGATCGAGGAGCACTTCACGACCCCGCCCAGTTCCCGTCATGTATTCGCCAATGCCGTACAGATCACAGCCACGTCCACGTCAGCCGTCGTATCCAACTACCTCGGAGGAGCGTATGGAGGACACGAAGCCTAGTCCCAGGAATGATTCGCTCAGTGATTCTGCACAACAACAATCTACATCTGAGCGAAGGTTGTCAGACGCCGAGAGTCTGCTTGATCCCAACCCTCTTCCAGTCAGTACAAGGCCGCCCCCCTATGATAGGCGGCCAAGCGCTGTCAATACAGAGCAACAAACGCAGCAACCGCCTCTGTCGGGGCTCGAGCTCGCCCGTCGCAACACAGGCATGACTGCAAATGAAATTCCAGATAGCGGCCTGATCCCGGTAGACACTTCTATGCCTGGTGCTGTTCTTGCAAGTCTGCCTCCCCAAGATCTCACCATCGACAATCAAAGTTCGTTTTACGTGATGAAACAATTCTGTGCGGGAGCTACCGATGTCATCAACGGAGGGATCGGTGTGAAAAGGATAAAGAAACCCGTACGTATATTCCTTTCTGGTACCTTTGATGACCTTGCTGATTTGGCTGTGCCAGGGCTTTTCTGTAACTGCTGTTGCTGCCAAATGCACACACTGCTTGTATGAGTTGGATTTTAAGCATGTGGAGTTTGATCTTAACAAACAAGGTATTCTTAACAACCTTTAATTTGATCAACCAGGAGATCTAATTTTTTATGTCTAGAGGAGGGTAACTATACTAAGAATGGCATCGGATACCGCTTGCGCTTCTTACAGAAGAGCCATTTGCACGCAAAGCGGGTTGACGACGTCATGTATGCATGCGTCTTTTGTATCCACACCAGCCGAACTCTGGATCAGAGCGACTCAACTGTTTTCACATCGACCGCCGCGTTGTTTGCCCATTTGGCTCGCCACCCTCGGCCGCTTCCGGATGTGCCTGGCATTGCCGTGGTAGACCAGACTGAGGTTCCGCCTCATTTAGTCAATGACTACGATCTCCTGTTTAACAGCCCGCCTGAACCTCACCCGGTACGCGAAAGGGCAGCAGAGATTGCTCACCTTCCCACTGGCCATGCAAAGGAGTCGGCTAGGAGACTCTTTGGTCAGAGGCTGCTCCCTGATAGGACGCCAGCTTTGGAACTGATACAAGGCGCAAAGATTACGGGAGTGACGTGGCCTGCTCGATATGGGGGAGAATGGGCTTTTGGATGGCACGATGGTGTATTCGCATCGATCCCAGTCGAAATATTAAAGCTGGATCGACCTCCCTTCAGTTTAATCAAGAGGAACAACTCAAGTCGCGTCCGAGCCAAAGCCAGATGGAAGTTTTCAGTGAAGGAAAAGAATGAAGACTGGCTCAAGTTTGATAAGGACGAGATCATCACCAACATAAGTTGTGAGTACTACCAATTTATATACATGCGTTTTAGGCAAGAATAGGATATAGTACTAACAGATAGCCAGGGTCATCTCCCGAGTATTGGTGCTGGTCGGGCACAAACGCAAAGGGCAAATGGGGAGTCTTCCCTCAGGCTTTCCTTGACCCGAACTCACTGCAGGAGATATCTTCCATGATTGGTTCAGATCGATCCAGCATTCTCAGCAACGAGAAAAATAAATCCGGTACTATGCTGACAAGCTTTTCCACACGGAGCAAGAATGGACGCCCACCTAGCGTTGCGGGATCGACAAGCAGCGGCGAAACGACACGATCAGGATTTGGAGGCTCAAGGAGCCTTCGGCGACTGCGGGGGGATTGATTAAACAGAAAATATTGGGTAGCAATGGGAGTTTTCGTTTCATGGCGGGCGTTGGGTGACCCCAGCTCGCAAACCGATTAATGCTCAGGGCTTCGATCTATGGGCAAATTTTGTGAACTCGTATTTGGTATTTTTATGAGCCTTCAGCTTCAGGATATGCAGGATGTTTTGGTTTTCATTTCGATTCTGCTCTTTTTCCCCCAACCTTGGCCGTAGGGAGAAAGAAGACGCCAATAATGGACATTATGGGAGGATAATACTGAGGAGAAAGTGTTCTTCCTTTTTAGCTGGATATAATGGGAACATCGTGGGATTTTAGGAATGTGTATAATAAGTAGCCATGAATATACTAAATTTAGCCAATCTCATGCGCATATCTAAATAGTGGCGCGAGTGAAATTAAAGGGGTTGATCCAGATGAAGTAGCCCTCATTCTTTGGTAATTTATGCTTGAACTATGATGAACGAGAGCTTGACCCTAAAGAAACGGTGTCTGCGGTCATTTGATATATACTCAGTAACTTCTCTTGTTTACTTGTAGCATGTTTGTTTACAAAGTGTAAATACATATAATCTCTATACCTTATCACGCTGCCAATAGCCTTCAACAGAGAAAACTTAATAGGAGAGAGAGTCTAGATGTAGTTATAGCTTCTGGGCTCCATTTATACACATTAACCGCAATGTGTTTTCATGCTCCTTGACGTGTACTGCCATCATAGGTAGTGTCAGGCTGAGCGCCACTGCATGCATTTAATAGTAGGTAGCTCTTTGGCTTTGCTGGTGCAACGGCTGAAATTCAGAGATACAATTCTGGCTATAGAGGCAAGTAAAAAGAACATAACCATTCATGTAAGAAAATCGGGGTGGTACCCAATTGTAGTCTAACGAGGCTCAGGAATTTTGAGTCTCTTGAACTTACATCGGTAATTGACCGTGATATACCAACGAATTATAGCGTGCATGCATGCTGAATCAGCAGCAAACATTAGGCGGTAATAAGATTGACCCTTATAATTACTCAATTCATCTCGAGCACCTGTAGTTATACGTGTTCGTAATCGCATGATAGATAAGGGGCTTCATAGGACATGCATGGCAATGCAGTGCGGCTCATTGATGCCCAATCTGAGAAATGGGCACTGCAGTGTAACCATGCCACCTAGTGAGGCTACAGTCCCCGATTCAAAAGTGTGATTATTATCTTCTCCTCATCTACTCAGCGAGATTTCAACTTCAATTTTAGTCTGTCTCCTCAGTGTTACGACCTGGTTCACCGTAACTGCAAATCCCTTATAGGCAGCTGGTTCCGTTACAGTAACTGCTACAATAGTGGTTATTGGCCTAATCTTTTGCCCTGTTTGGCTTAACGGTATAACGGATCGTTACACTCAGCTTAGGATCGCACAATTCAGTTACGATGTCTGGACTCGAGGCTCTTTCGCTAGTCTGCAGCATCATGCAGGTTATTTCCTTTACCAAAGAGCTCATCACGACCTGCAAAGACATTTACGAGGGCCGCGCTACAGCCGATGATCAGCTGCAAGAGAACACGGCATCAATCAAGAGTTTATTGGATGATATGAATCAATGTTCTGGCTCTGTTCAACAACGCACCCAAAATGAAAGAGATCTTCATGAGATAGCTCGAAAGTGCAGCATCGCAGCTCAAGATCTGGAAACCGAAATACAGCGACTCACTCGATATCATAAGCCTGGAAATGTTGTGAAGGCACTTGTGGGAGGAATCAAATCGATTACACGTGAAAGAAAGATTAAAGAGCTTTCTAAAAGTTTTCGCCAATACCAAGAAACTTTAGAGACGCATATACTGGCTCGTATATGGTGAGTCGTTCACGCATCTTCCCTTACCTCCCCTTTCCTCTCTTTTTTTCCCCTTTGACTTTGCTATTTTTGATTAGTTTTGTATATAAGTTGAACTAACATATAACATCCACAGCACGAAGACCGATGCATTGCAGATTCAACAACGAGACAATTTTAAAGAGCTATCGGGGACTTTGCAGCATTTCATTTCCCAGATCGCAGCTGGTCACACTGACGTGGCTAATCTTATAAACCGACACGGAAATGAAACCAAGCAACAAATACAACAATCCGAGATGGGTGTAAAAACTCTAATCAACGCGCGCCACGTCGAGGCGGATATGGAAGCGAAGCGAAATCGCCTCCTTCAGAGCCTAAAATTCGAGTCCATGAATGCACGGCGCACTGAAATCAAGATTGCAAATGAAGCGACATATGTCTCATTTTTTAAATCACTTGAATTTGAAAATGAACCGACTTCTGGATCTGCTGCAGTAGCTTGGGTAAATTTTGTCAAATGGCTTGAATCTGATGAGCAATGTTTTTGGATTCAGGGAAAGCCAGGTGCGGGCAAAAGCACGCTCGTAAAGTTTCTACTTCAACAAGAAAATACAAAAAAAGCGCTTGATAAATGGAACCATAACTCTATCATTGTTTCTCACTTCTTTTGGAAGCCAGGAAATATTCTACAGAGAAATTTCAGGGGATTGCTGTGTTCTTTAAATCATCATCTTCTGTCAGCCGAACCAAGTCTCATTGATCAGATATTATCAGAATTTAAGTCTACCAGAGAGAACGACTCAATAGGAGACTGGGAGCTCTCACACTTGATGGACATCTTCAAATACACATTGGCAAATTGCAATAGACCAATTTTTTTTCTTATCGACGGCGTTGATGAAGCGATTGATGCAGAGGAAGTTCTCAAATTTTTAACATCTAGCATCACCTTGCGCAACACCAAATGGTGTATTTCTAGCCGCGGTGAAGATATATTCCAGCAGGCCTTCTCCGAGTACAATGGCTTCAAACTCCACGAATACACTAGAGATGATATGTTCAATTTTGCTAGGAAAGAGATTCAACGCACGCTAAGAAGCATCCAAGAATATGAGAATACGTATCCAAAGGATTTTTTGACGGAATTGCAATACTCTCTAGTAAATAAAGCAGAGGGTGTTTATCTTTGGCTAGTCCTAGCACTTGAAAGTATCAAAAGAGGACTTCGGCACAACGATAGGAAAGACGTTATACTATCTCGCTTAAGAAAACTGCCAACCGGACTCGAAGAGCTATATGCGGATATGTGGGGCAGACTAGGTGAAGACAAAGATATATATCAGAGGGAAGCAGCACACTATTTCAATTTACTCATCATATATCGGACTTTACTTGCAAAGTACCAAAAAGAATATACCCCAACTTTCTTCGAATGGCCTATGACGCCTTTCCAAATGATGCTTGCTCAAGACGATGAATTACAACGAAATTTGTTAAATCGATCATATGAGTTGCAGCTTTCGGAATTGGAAAAGAATTGTTCAGATATGACGAAAAGCGTATCTATCAAAACTGCTGGACTCCTTACTACTCAAGCTAACTTCAGCTTTTGTGCCGGTTTGCGAGTCAGAGAAGAATATTCCCAGTTGAAAAAACATGCTACGAGCAAGATAGAATTTATTCATAGAACTTTGTTCGACTTTCTGACAGACACGGAATCCGGAAGGGATATTTTGGCACAAGCTCAAGCAGATCATGTTCATGTACAACTTGCAACTATCATGCTCTGCCAACTCCGGATTATGGAAAATATTGTCAGCAAGCCATATCTCGTTCATTATCAAAGCGAACTGGACATCGGGGCTTGCTTACATTATTTTCGCTGGTTGCTAAGCCAAGCACAGAGAAAGGATAGTTTCTCACACGAAAGGGTATATAATACTCTACTACCCGCCTTCGAGACTCTCTTCGAAGCCAGTCTTATACCGTGGGATCAGCGGCCAAAGAGATGTCCTAGACCATGCTTTGACACTCTTCTACTTGACGATCCTGCCTTCCAGCAATTCACGAGAGAGCGATTGAAGAGCAAGGGGGCATCATATGCTACGTGTGTGCTTCGAGAATGCATCGTTCTTAGAGAAACTGGGCTCTTTTTATATCCTGGTCCCCGTGTTGATTTGGTGGAATTATTTCATGATTTGGGTGCTGATGTAAACTCCACAGACGCTTGCTTTTGCGAGCCACCGGTCGACGTTGGACAATTCGCTGGATGCTTCAGGTATGAATCAGCATTGAGCGCGGTTATAAAGGCATCTTTTAATGACATGCGAGTATATATATCAGGTGCTCACGCTGTTTTATTGAAACTTTTGGTGGCATTCCTAGAAAATTCACCCAACCTAGATACGCACACCTCCTGTCTCTTCACATCAGACGAGAGCATGTTCCGCTCGTCATATTGGAATATGCCCTTAGTTCTTTCTGCTATAACTGCAGGTGAAAATAAAGATTTGGCTGAAGCCGCCGATGATCTTTATGGGGATTCTTTTTCTGCAGCTATTATTATGGAGGTAAACTTGAAATACCTCGTCGAGGTTTTTTTGAGAGGATTTTCCTCCAATGATGCAGCCATAAATGTTCTCAGAACCCGTGCCGAGAAGCTGGTTCAGCTAGAGGGCAGTAAGGCTTTTTCCAAAGCTCGCTTCATAGTTACAATGATACAAACCGGACCTTTCAGGCAAAACACTCAAGTAAATGAGTGCTACCGGTTTATTAATGAGGCTACAGTTTTTCCAGAGCATCAGACGTTAACGCAAACAACCTGGGGCTTTAAGGTGACTTATGTTTCATCTCGGGTAAAAAGAGAGGAAATACTCAAATGTATTAGCCAATGTGAGAAAGTTGATGTCTCAGCTTTAACTATTCTCCTAGATCAAAAGCTCGGGGTTTGTTTAAAAGAATTTTAATAAAATGTGCATAATTTGAATAGAGCTTACATATACCTGTTTACCAACATTATTATATAAGCACAAAATGAAACATTTACATAAAATCTAGATTTCCTTGATTTTATTCAAATTTTCTTGGTGGCGAATTGTAAGAATGCACGCCTCAAGATTGGTTGTTAATGCATACGGCATCACCATCTGTACTACAGTTCAGATTATTAGCGTAGAATGAGCCAACCAACTGTTAGTACGACCTTCTTTTTCTTTTTACTTTCTTTACTTTTTTTTCTTTTTTGAAAGTACAGGGGGTCGCTGATTGGTATGCAGGCACTTTGTTCCTTAAATGAAAGGGTCCAAGAGACAAGGCTCTAAAACGGATGGACCCCCTGTTTCTTGTTTGTTTCCGGGTACGAGATAAAAAAAAGACCAGGGCTAAGAGAAGAGGGAGAATCAAATCTATCGGAGGGTATTTTCCGGGGAATATCTTTCATTTAATTTTTTAAGCGCTGAGATGGGGGATGCGATTTGTTTCATAGGGTAGCTTGCTCTTTTTTTTTTTTTTTTTTTTTTTTTTTTTTTTGGTTCTTTGTTCATAGGAGTTACGCGATGGTATGTAGTTGTGCTAACTTGTTGCGGGAGTGCCTCCAATTACGAGATCCTGGAGGAGCTGAGAGGTAGCAGCAATAAAGCAGTGAAACAGCAAATAGTGTGCTTTTATTTCATACTTCCCTTGGGGAATGTGAAAGGGAAAAGAAAGAAAGGCAGCTCATAGCTGCGAGGTGCATGTTACATATGAGGTAGCCATGCATGGAATGCTGGTAGAATCAATCAGTAAAGTGTACGAGGTGCTACCACAGGAGAAATAAACATCAGCTTGGTTTCACACGTGCTTTCGAGCTGTTTTGTCCGGACGTACGGAGTAAAACAAGAAGAAACAACAAAGCCATATGGAATATTTGCTCTCTGATGCATATACTACGGTATTGATCTCACAGGCGGGTCTCCCTGGAGGAGCTGCGCACAAGAAACAGGCACACAGATACACAGGACCCCCTCATCAACGTTTCATTGAATGAGTCTTTTTCTTCATTCTTTATTAATTCTTCGTCTTTTGTCCTTTCTTACAAAGGAGAGGCTGTCGCGTGAGGGCTCCTGATTGTGTGCATGTGCCTGTAAGACGGCAAGCAGAGTAGCATTGCTGCCTTGGGTCCCGTGTGTGCAAGTGCCGAAAAGCAGCAACAGTATGCGCGATGAGATGCCAGATTCGTCGATAGAGGAGGATGCCCTCACGCAAGGGTCCTTATTTGCGTCTGCATTTAGAGCGCCTTGCCGAGATCAGCTATACGCACCAGTAAGATGAAGCACACAGACAGCTTACAAAGGGAGAGCCAAACGACAATCTTTTCCGTTTTCTTTCACATCCACGAGTGAGTAAAACCTAGTCAGTATACCATAAATACTCTTTCGTGGCCGCTGTCCCGAGACACCGCACACCGCTCTGATCTGTGCGCCCCGTTGATTGAGTCAGTCATTCAGGTCCAGGGAGAGGCAGAAGCCCAGCAGGGAGGGGATACCAAGTGAGGGGGGATGGATGGATGATGCGGGGATGAGGGATTGCCTCGTGGCTTTGTGAGGTTGTATCACGGCCTGGGAGACACGAGATGCCGTGAGAGTCGAAGATGCCGAAGAGGGTCGTGTGGTGGGTGAATACGTGAGCGAGTAAGTGAGAGTGCAAAGTCTTTTTTATGGGTAAATAAAGTGGCCACGCCCAATTACTATGATGTTGTGCTGCCTCAAGATACAGGATATCGAGATTGATACGTTGGAGTTGATGGAGCTGGTGGCGCAGGTGCAGATCGATAGTCATCACGAATAAAAAGTATATGTGTAAATATTAATGCCCTATTTGTGCAGATCGATAGGTACCTGTTATCATGAATAAAAAGTATATGCGTAAATATCAATTACGAGATACCTTATTTGTTCGAATCGAGCTGGCTGAAAACACGTTTCTGTGACATCATTGAGCTTAGACGGTCGTGACTGCCTCAACTGAGACCGTCCTTGCAGCAACACAGGGCAAGACAACGCCGCCCGCAGCTTCCGCATTGAGAAACACCTCCCCATCCGTGGAAACTTTTCTCGTCAATTTAGCGCTTCTTTGCATTTTCCCCTCATCAACAACACATCTCGTGAATCACCCATACGACGCTCTCCCTCTCGGACATAAGCCGCGCGAGCGATGGTGCCTCGTGATGGATCCCAGAGCCGGATCAGCATCGATCGGCTGCCCCTCCAGCGCAAATCCCACCGCCTCACCAAGTGCTGCCGGCAGATCGGGCCTCCGCCGCGCCGCGTTCTCTTAGCTTAAATAATGCGAGACAGCCCACCGCATATCGCCATGATCTGCTGCCAACTGCATTCGGAACTAACCCGCTGGCGCTTGTCTAACATCCGGCGAGAGGGAGGCAGAGACACAGCAAAAAGTCAAATCTCGTCCAATCGTGCTACTCCAGGCTTCCGTTTGTGAGAGGTTTCCTGTCATTAGTCCTCGTAGCGCCTCATCACTAGTCGTCCAAGACACTTTGCCGGCAAACCCCGGAAGTTCACACAAGAAAAAGAACAAAACTTACAATACGAGATAACAAAGAGACGCCCGCAACGGTCACAGTAACTTCGCCATTGACAATGTCCCCTCAGGGCGACGCCACTACCGATGCGGCAGCATGGCTTGGCCGTTATGAAGACGCCATCGGCATGGACGCCACTGTGCGGCCTGGTTCGCCGGGCCCTGAATCCTGGGTGCCTCTGGCGCCGAACCAACGAATGGCAGCCGCCGGCCCTGGTATAAGCGATAAAGCGTACGATTGACGATTGATGAAGGGGCTTGTGGTAAAGCCCGAACCTACAGCTGCTGCTAACCTATTTCATTCTACCATAGTGCTATCGCCGGCTACCAGTACCAAAAGAGTTGCGGCAACCCTGCCGAGCCGCCAAGCTATTACCATCATGGATCCAAATCTGGACCCCTGTCTCCAAACTCTCCATATCCCAATGCCCGTCTTCGCTCAGACCCGCTCAGGAGCTTCTCCCTCGCGTACCTGATTCACAAGCTTTGTTTGGTGTTCGTGTTTCTATCCATTGCTTTGTTGGTCTCCGGTTTATTACCTATTTATGCCCCCGAAACCCATGCTGTTCCTCACGATGTTTCTCCATCTTCTTCTTCTTCCTCATCTTCTTCTTCTTCCTCTTCTTATTTCCCTTCTAAGACGCAACTACCAGCTCCTCAGCTGGAACAGTTAGCCTTCGTTTCTCACCCTCACACTCTTTTTTCTTATTACATCATGGCTGTTCCAAGCTGGCTCTGGAGGCACGCCTTGGCCTACTCAGCCGTTCTTTCGTCACTCCTTAACCCTACTCACGCCGCTCCTTCTACTCCTCTTTCTGCAACCAACTATGTTGCCAACTCCGTCACAGCCATTCGAGAGCTGAATAATGCATGGTACGATACCGAGACTGGTCTCTGGAACAGTGCCTGGTGGAACAGTGGCAATGCCTTCACCATCTTGGCCGACTTTGCACAGCTGAGACTTAATGAGGCCAACCAGCTCAACGTTGGTGGCTTTCTTCGCAACACCTATAATCAGGCTCAGTTAACCACTGTTAACGTCGCCAAGGTTGTGAATGCCGTGGGTCTTCCCACGTCTACCCATTGCATTAATGGCAAAGGGTGCCATGCCACCGTCTCCTCCTCATCTCTCGAAAAACGGGGGTTTGCTGATTTCCTCGATGACTTCTATGATGATGAGGGATGGTGGGCTCTTGGCCTGATTCATGCCCATGATGCCACTGGGGACCAGGACTACCTCGATTCAGCCATCGAAATCTTCAACGATATGCAAACCGGCGCAGGAACTCCCTGTGGTGGAGGCATCTACTGGAGCAAAGACCGCACCTATGTCAACGCTATCGCTAACGAACTGTATCTTTCTGTTGCCGCTTCCCTTGCCAACCGTGTACCCTCCAATACCACCTATCTTCAGTTGGCAAAGGCTCAGTGGAAGTGGTTCCAGGGCAGCGGCATGATCAACTCCAACAGCCTCATCAACGACGGTCTCGACTCCAACTGCAAGAACAACGGGCTGACCACCTGGTCCTATAACCAGGGCGTTATCCTCGGTGGTCTAAGCGAGCTCGCCCGTGCTACCGGAGAACCATCTTACCTCGCCACCGCCGCTGCCATTGCTAATGCCGCTATCAACACCCTTTCAAATTCGAATGGCATCCTGGTCGAGGCGGACCACTGCGAGCTTGCATCAGGCAACTGTGGCCTGGATGGCCAGCAGTTCAAGGGCGTCTTTATACGCAACCTCCGATACCTCAATGACTTGGCCCCGAACGATAACTTTAAGAATTTCATCCTTCGCAATGCTCAATCCATATGGAACAACGATCGCAACAGCGACAATATGCTCGGCGTCGCCTGGGCGGGCCCATATGTGGCGGCTACGGGGCCGTCCCACAGCAGTGCTCTAGACGCCCTAGTGGCGGCGATTGCTGTTTCATAATTCTATATCTGATCGGCTCTCCGTCTTGGCAACTTGAATTTTTCTGTACTCTCTTTTGTTACTTTTATTCCACGTGAATAGGGCCGTCTGGTGACGACGATATTTCAGGGGTGACAGTCACAGTCGAGCCAGGCGTTTGCTGTGAGTTTGGGGATTTCTCTGATTCTGCATGACGGGCACGCAATCAACCTTTTTTGTGGAAGACATCATTAATGAATAATCATAATGTTGTGAAACAATCTTTTTCGCTTTATCTTCCCCCTTCGCTTGAGGTGATGCCTTAAAATTTGAAATGGGGAACATGGAGAATGTCCCTTGTCACATTGCCATGTTTCATCATGGAGCGTGGCGAGGACATGATTCGCCAGCGATAACTAAGCAATTTTATCACTTTGCCAAGCTTTATGCGACCAGCACAACGCTCCGTGAGTGAAAATGAATACGAGCTTGCATGTAAAAGTGCAAATAGTGAGGGTTAAAAAGTATAACAAGAACACGATAATTAATTAGACCAATGAGGTTTGTCGCCGCGCATAGATTGATAAGCGACGAGGAGAAGAATTAAGCGTTTGGCGAATCCGTCTTTAATATGTCATAGACTGCGTCTAGCGCAAACCGTACTTTATACAAAACGACCATTTTTAACTTTAACCTGTACATTATGAGATGCCAAGAATGTTTATCTGAAAGTTTGGGAAGACTGCTCCGTTTTATATCCATGGAATTGGAGCCTCAAGATACATCGTATAAGTGATGCACACCAGGTTAAGGAAGGTATCTAATGCATGTAATATACCGTTGCCGCTAGCTCCTTTTCAAGCTTAAACAAATCAAGCTCTGTCACAGCAATCGATACTCAGCAGCTGGCTAAGCTACCCTATAGCGTACAGTCTTTTATACAGTCTACGCACTGTATTTTGTTCCACATTGCACCTCACTGCAGCTTCACAGGATGTGTGCAATGCTAATGTTAGGCCTGATATTCAGGCAGCCGCCAAAGACGCATCAGGCAGCTCAGCAATCAAAATAATCAACTCATATTTGCAGCAATTTTCAGCCAGTTTGACTTGGATTTATTTAGCTGCCTAGCTTCAACAAGCTGCTATACCGTCACCGCTCAGCCGCTTTCATAAAGTGGTGCCTAACGGCCTTTCCCTGCGTGGAGTTTAAAAAAAGGAGATGCTCGGCCAGCATTGCGTCTAGAAAGCATTCGGCGGCAAGCACCTACTACAGTATTATTCGAAATGGACGCCTCGGAGAATGAGATTGACGTGTATTTGCACAAGCATTCCAAGGTCTTGCTCGACGAGTTGGATCAGAGCCTGGTGACTTGTCTGCGGAAACCGGATGGGCGAGGGGGAACTCGTATCCGGCCATGGGTGCGCATCAGGGAGACGCTGAAAGCCACCAGTGTAAGTTTTGTGAGACCAACGGAACAAGAGACATCTGCTGACAATCTACTCTCTGTGTCCTAGGTCTTGGATCAATTCCAGGAACTGCCTCAGCTGCTGGATCCGCATCTGCCCAAATGGATTCCCTTCCTGGCTGAGTCTTACCTGGAGTATCTGCAGACGCGGCATCGCCAGAAGCGCATTCCCGAGCATACGAACAAGCTGCTCGCTCCTTTGGACTACGCCATCTCCCAGATCCTCTACTCGTTCTGCAAGGTGCGCGGCGAGAAGGTCATTGTGCGCTTTCTCAACGTCGAGACCAAGTACCTGGAGCTGATCCTCTCTGCGGTCGAGGAGGCTGAGGCTGAGGCAGACAAAGTGAAGGACAAGAAGCTCGAGCAGACGACCTCTTCTTCTTCTTCTTCTACTTCTGCTTCTTACAAGATATGGTCTTGGGAGCAGCGGTACATTGCGCTGCTTTGGCTTTCTCATCTCTTGTTCGCGCCGTTTGACCTGTCGACTATTTCCTCCGCCGACCTGGACGAAGGTGGCGTACCGCCCATTGCCGGGCTCAGCTGGCCGCCAAACGTGCCGAGTCTTACGATGAGAGTCATCCCCCTTGCCATCAAGTACATTGCCTGCGCGGGAAAAGAACGAGATGCTGCCAAGGCTCTCCTGGTGAGGCTCGCAATGCGGCGGGATATGCAGCAGCTTGGCATTCTTGAGAGCCTCGTGCAGTGGTCGTTGAAGTCACTGCGGCCGCAGAAGGAGGATGAAGTGGACAACCCTTATTTCTACATCGGCGTGCTTTCTTTCCTGGCTGGCATACTGCGCTCTTCGTCTGAAACGTCTTACATGGACAAGTATCTGTCTACCATATTCGAATCCATGCTTGAACTTTCAGCCAGCGAGGATGCAATCTCCAAAGTCATCATGTCTCAAGCGTCAGCACGAAAGATGATGCTCAAGGTTGTCCGCTCACTCGTCGTTTCGCTGCTGCGGAATTCCCGACGGGACATGAAAGCCACCGTCTTGGTGGAGAATGCCATTGGATATTTCCTCGAGAGTCTCTCCGATAACGACACCCCAGTTCGCCTGTCTGCTAGCAAATCGCTTAGTATTATCACGCTCAAGCTAGATCCCGACATGGCATCCCAAGTTGTTGAAGCCGTCCTGGAGTCCCTAAACCGTAACGTGCTTTGGAACAAAACGTCAAGCAAGCCAGGGGCCAACCGAGTTCGCGATTTGTCTGCAGTGAATCCGTTAGAATGGCACGGTCTGATGATGACTCTGTCTCACTTGCTGTATCGAAGATCTCCGCCAGCCAGCCAGCTCTCCGACATCTTCCACTCTCTTCTCTTGGGATTGACGTTTGAGCAGCGTGGTATTTCAGGGGCGAGTGTGGGAGCCAATGTTCGCGATGCGGCCTGTTTTGGAATATGGGCTTTGGCTCGTCGGTACACAACCTCTGAGCTGCTCGCTGTGCCTACCAAGTCTGTCTACGCGGCTAAAGCTCATCCTCCATCGAGTTCTGTTCTACAAGTTCTGGGAACAGAGCTGGTGACAACAGCATCTTTGGACCCAGAGGGAAATATCCGGCGTGGAGCTTCGGCTGCGCTGCAAGAACTTATTGGTCGCCATCCAGATACCGTAGAGCATGGCATTGGAGTCGTCCAGTGTGTGGATTACCATGCCGTAGCCCGGAGATCGCGCGCCGTTCAAGAAGTTGCGCTTGGTGCAACAAGGCTGTCGGGGCAGTACGGCGAGGCTGTTGTTGATGGCATCCTAGGCTGGCGAGGAATTGGCGACATGGATACGACTTCGAGACGAGCTGCTGGCGCTGCATTTGGCACGCTGATGGTAGAATTATCCGATGTAATATCAGAAACGCCATTTGCTCGCTTCGAAGAATCGATCGACTCGGTGATGGACCGCTTGAGCAGCTTGCAAAAAAGACAAGTGGAGGAACGACACGGTTTGCTGGCATGCTTTGCCGGTGTGTTGGATGGTTTCCCCGAACTCGCACGCAAGGCTCAGCCAAAGTCTTTGGATCACGCTACCGTACGCAACATTTTAACCCACGTGTCCGCGATTCTTGAAGATTGCAATGCCACCGAGTATCGTAAGCCAGAGCTTATTGTGGAAGCAGCAAGTCGTTTGGCTGTATCCTCTCTACCTATCGTACAGCTCGCGTCTTTCAGCGACTTCTCTTCTGAGCGTCTTGAAAGGGGGGCTGATATTCTATCTGTGGATAAAACTCATGGATTGCCAGATATCGTCTCTTCTTTTAGCTCGGCTCAGCATGTTCCTGAAGTTGAGACATTGACTTCCCGGCTACGCAACGTAATTCTAAAATGGCTCAGCAGAAATGAGCAAGAGACTGTTCAACATGCTTCTGCAGCTGGTCTGATGCTTCTCTTGCTTTCTTCACCCGAACAACGCACTGAAACGTTGGAGCAATGGGCCAAGGTGATCGCAGCCAAGCCTGGAAGCCGTGCAGCAGCAACTGGCAATGGATACTATCACGTCATGGCCATGGCGCAGCCCCTTGCTCACAGCTCACAGGACGATGTTAGTGGAAACGACATTGTATGTGCTGCGTTCCTCGAACGATGGAGAGTTGATAGCGAGATTGAAACTAGAGTTTCTATTCTGCAAAGTCTTCTGAGCAGCCGTATTCTCAGTGACAAGCCAACTGTCTTCTTGGACCTTCTTGCGGATGGACTGAACGATTATACAACAACAGCTAGAGGTGATGAAGGTTCCTTGGTGCGATTTCAGACTCTCAAAGCCATCACAGTTCTGTGGGGAGATATTGGCCGTCCTGATGCTCAAGGAGACTGGGTGGCGGCATCTGTTCGGAAACTGATTCACAATATTCTGCGGCTCTCTGCTGAGAAGCTGGACCGAGTGCGCCGTGTGGCCAAGGATGTTATTGCGCTACTCATGAACGAAGGGTAAGTTTCTTTTCTTTTCTTTTATCTAAATTAGCATTTATGAAGTCGAGCAAACTTTTTGGGGATATGGTGCTAATTGTGAGACTCTTATCTTCATTCTCTAGTGATGTTGATGAACTTAAGGACTCGATTCAACCATCTAGAAAGACGTATCTCACCAACCACCTGAGTTTCTCATCAAAGGCCTACTTTTCTCTACTCTTGGACCTCATCCATAAGGACTCTCTACACAAGCACATAATGGACATAGTCAAAGACGATACAAACGCCTGGATGGCCGGCCTCATGGCCGGTTACGTATCCTCAGCAGACACAGGCAACGAAGACCTCATCATCGACAGCCGTGCAGCCCTCACAGACTACTGCGAGCAATCGCCCGAGAAGCTGCAGCTAGTCTGCTCCGCGCTGCTGCACAACCTAAAGACCTGCCAGGGCGAAGACCGAATCATTGTGCCAACTCTGGAGATCATCGCGTTCCTCTTCCACGTGGGACTCTTCCAGCGCTGCAAAGGCATCAATTACCGTAGTCTCTGCTTGCAGACCCAAAAGGCGGGATACAAGACTGGAAACGTGCGCAAAGTCGCGGCCTGCATCAAGGTTTACGGCGGAATTGCTGCTGCTGGGGCTGAAAGCGCCGGAGACAACGTTGAGATTGGCGTAAAGGATGCCCGCAAGAGGCTCGGCGCGCTCATGTCTCACCCGTGGCCGCGAATCCGCAGCGCGGTGGTTGATGAGATATGGGGGCTTGTGGATAGTGGAGAGCTGGCTGCGGATGGGCATGAAGACGGGCATGGTTTGACGGGTGTCGATTGGACGAGCGCGGATAAGAGTCGGGTCAAGACATTGGTGACGGAGCTGAAGTTGGAGTAGACGGCATAGATGCAGTAGAAGTTGCAAATAAAGCGTCTGGATTAATATGCCACGATGTGCCAAACTTATTTATCCGGTGATGTTGACGTGGCTTGTTTAATGAACGTGGCAGACAACGTATCACGTATATTGCATTCTCCAGTTACACATAGTATCACCTCTAGATGGACTGCTATGCTTCTTTATGGCTTGATGGACATTGTGAAGCGCTGTATTGGAACCGGCCGGTTTCAAGACTGCGACTTGCAAACTACAGCAAGTAGCTCGATGACGAGGCATCTCTATAGACATGAGCATTTTGATTTGCGTATGTAAAAGTAAAGATTTATAATCACGTAGACAAAGAGAGTACAGAGAGATCCATCCAAGTCTGATCCCAGCTGACCAAGACAGTTGATGCTGAATCTCATAGAGAACGACCTCACAAAGAGTGGTTAAACCATGTTGTATGCTGGAGCTTATTCCATATAGCCAACCTTGGTTCTATTTTGTCGTTCCTATCTGCCGTAGTCAACTCTTACAGATGGCCAACGACAAATCTAGGAATAATATGAAAAGAGATTGAGAAACATTGATAGCAGTGCGGCGGCGCATGTTCAGCAGGTCTACGAAAACTTGCCAAATCGAGATCTGTTGGGCTGCCAGCATACTGAGATAAGCCACCATGATATGAATGGTGACTAGCCATTTCAGCTTTGGCAACAGTCAATCAGGAAATACGCTAGAAACAACTAGATCACCGTCTTGCAAAAGCCATTCATAGGAACAGCCAGCCTTCTTCTTCACACCACCAGCGAACAAACTATTACCACCAGCCCTACGATAGTTTACTAGGGCTAAAAGACACATCATGACCCCAGCCGCCTTCTACAGCATGCTTCTCGGCCAAATTTATCCTGTAACTCAGGGGAGGAGACAGCGGAACAAGCCACGGCCAACGGTCAAAACGACTCGGCACAGCAAACCCGAATATTTCAAAAGTTCCCCTTTCGATTCCCTGCGTGCGAAATCCAAAACTGTAACGCCCCTTGCTTGGGATAAGCCAGGGTCAAAGATAACCGTTTGTTTTCAGAAAAGAAGATCAAAAGCCACGTTGGGCGAGCTGAACTCTGAGGCCCAGGATATGGCATCATATCAGGATAGCCCCCCAACTAAAGGACGGCACATATCTTTCACCAACGTCTGAATGAATCATGACCATCGTTGGGCGCTCAGGGCTGAACGAGATGTGGAGAACAGCTAAATGAGGGGACCTATTTCTGGCCTACCCCAGATATTCGTATCGTGAATAGCGGTCAGTAGTTTGGGAGATCAATTGCCACACAACCACATAGCAACTCAGCAATCAGCGCCTAGGTAGATTAGGTTTCGTCGCTACTCCGGAAAAGCCAAGGGGCCAATAACGCATATTGCAAAACGAAGCACGACTCATGTAGCTCGTGTTATTTGGGCGGCCTGCCTGTCGTTGGCGCTCTCGTAATTTGACGCCACACATATAGAACATCTCTAGCTGGCTTCTGGCCAAAAGTCAAACCCCTCTAGCTTTCTGCGGCTGAACGACTTAACGCAACATTGTGCTGATTCTCTTGGGCGAGCGCGCCGGATACAGCACTGTACTTACCTAACAAGTGTCAATAAACTGGAAACTTACCGGCACTAAACACAAAAGTTTATGAATCAGGTTTCTGACAGCATTGACAGCAGCCTTGTCGTGTGGGGGACGATGGAATGCAGCACTTGATCCTAGCACTAGCACAGTACCACACAAACTAGATCCAATAGCCTTTCACTTCGCTCATGAGACAACGCAGGGTGATTATTCTCCAACAATTCACACGTGGGAGTGAGAGCTGTTGGTCGGTTGGCGGCAAAGGTGCGCCCACTCCAGGATTTTGGTGGACTAGGATGGCCGTTATCCTTCCTGCAGGGATTGGATCTTTGGGGGCGGGATTCTCGCTTGCACTGGACAGGATATACAGTACTACTACTGCAGCAGCATCTCAGCCAGAAGAGGATGGAGGCGTTGATAAGAGCCGCGCCCAGGCCAGACTGGTGCTATTCCGCGCCGCGTATCTTTCGACACATGACGGCAGAGCTGGGTCTAGACCTGTAAGAACTGCATGGAGAGGCGAGCTTAGAAGTATCTCGCCCTAGAACTATTAGCTTGGTGCGACCGCCACCGAGAGTCCTTTTAGGCTGGAGATCGAAAGGATGAAATGCAAGCCGCCCGATGCGGTAGACAGTCAAAGACAGTGTTATCGGGTGGGATGGTCTCCAGACAAGGCTCTAGGCACCCATGAATTGAAACGCGCGAGCTGCAGCCGGCCGACGATCGTTGAAGCAATGGCGCTCTCTAAGTGTCTCTCATGCGGCCGCCCACTGCACGCTTTCGCGGTTAGAGAAGCCACAGGGAGTTCTAGGTTCTGATATCGAAGGGCTTCTGCTTCTAGGCCGGGGGTAGTACTCCGAGCAACCAGCTCTATGAACGCATGGCTGATGCTGATCAGAATTTTAGGCTCTAGGATCCCAGAGCAGGTGGCTTAATAAGGAAATCAACCGCGGTGTCTCACTGCAGTCTCAAGGCTTTTGCACAGACGTCCCTGTTGAATGATGGAGATCGCGTCTATCCCATAATATCATCCGCCTAAGAAGAGCGCCCGCTGAGATCAATTTTTATGGAGAATCGCCAGGGTGACAAACCTGGTGTTGGCGGTAACTACCGCCTCTGATGATGATTTCTGGCCCTCTTCTGATAAAGGGGTCAATAGCAACCGCCCCCGTTCATTCTGTACATGCTAGCCATTGCACATAGTAAAGAGAAGAAGAAAAAAATCTGATAGTCACAGCATATGGTTCGGAGCCAGAACGGTGTGGCGCCTCTTAGAGCGCCTCAAACAGTGATGGAAGTGGAGAGGTAAAAACGGAAGAAGCAGGTCACCATTTCCGATTTTGGCGTAGATGAATGAAGAGTCGAGCCGCGGATTGGTACAGTAGTAGTCTCACATTGGGCTGGACGCTTTTAGACGCGGCCTTTTGAATGTTATTTGTTGGGCGCAGCTCTCTATCAATGAAGCCATTACCGGCCAACAGCAAACAGCAGCAACGCCACGAACAACAATAACGCAATGATGTCGCATTGTCAATGTAAGCTAAGAAGAGCACAATAGCATATGAGCATGTATAGTACTCTTGCAAAAAAAAAAAAAACGTGAAGGAATCATCTCGCACGAGAAGCGCGTCGGTCCGGCGGATGGAAATTTTCAGTCTTTGGTGGCGTCAAAGGGCTGTGTCTCATTAGCCAAGATGCCATTCTCTGATTGATATCAGAGGCGTTTCCTCCATTGCCGACTGCAATTGCCGGGCTGTTTGTTAGTAATGAAGATGCTGACAGGCAGTGTCACGTGCGCTTCAAGATTAAACTTCTTATAGCAAACTGGCTGGTGGATGAGATGAGATGAGACGAGGTGATAGAGCTGCTGCGGTGTATCTCGGGTTGGAAATAAGCTGAAGATGCTCACGCAGCCACTGCTTGATTGGCAAGTTCGTACTCGGCGAGATGGCCCGAGCTAGGTTGGCCGGTAAAAGGGGCCAGACAAATCATGGCGTCCCTTGGCTGCAGAATCGGAAACGCAGATAAAAAAAGATGACAGCTCTGGTGCCTTCCCTTGGGATTGATGTATGTACTTACTGACTGTACACGTATGTACGAAAGCACGGCAAGACTCCATAAAACGACATGGAACCGTAATACCGCACCGTTGGCCCTAACACGTCGGACCGCTCCCCTCCTACATGCAACGCCTCATATCCGGCCCTCTCAGCCTCCGCAACCAGAAATGAGACGGGATGGATGATACCGGCGCATCAGGCCGAAATCCTGGCTCAGCTCCGTCGCAACGGTGGATCGGGATTTGATAGGTAAGATAGGCGATTATGTGCAAGGATGGCGCAGCTTGTGGCAGTGGAGGGATGGCGTACAGGACAAGGAGAAGCTTCTGGGAGGCGAGGCGAAAGGGGAGCAATGGATTACTAAGGAGTCTTGTCCGCGTTGGTGCGTCCGGAGCTACTTGCGACGGCCACGTGACGGAGATAGCCGCTTTGCGGTGGCAGCGCGGGAGGGCGCTAACATTTCGTGTGTCAGATAGCGGGAGGAGCAAGTACCTTCCTGCGGACGTTGACAGGGCGGCAGGCACCTCGTTTAGGTAATTGCCCAGTGACATCTGCCACCCAGCCAAGAGAAATGGATTCATGCTTAATGGGCCATTGAGATGATGAGAGAAGAGCGCCAAGCAAACTGGTACAGTACATACTCCGCGCATGCTCCATTTTTGATATGACAGCTACATGCAAGTATACATACATTACCTTATCGATCGCCAAAGCGGATAATGCTGCTGCCTAGCGATTGCCGGACGCATTGATTGTGATGTCGCCCTGCTTTTTTATATCTCATTTCTTAGCTTTGCTGCAAAAACCGCCACTTCGGGCCCTTTGTATCATGATGTAAGCAGACGCTATAGGCACAATCCCTCTCAGATACACCAACTTACTCAGGTGTTCTACATGCGGTGCCAAGCACGTCTTTGCCACAGAATGATAACGGTCGAGTATAGCTCTTACATGCTCAGACCCTGGGCCCCGCTCACCAATCAACTCACCAGTTATGACGTACTTTGCGTGTCCACAGCCCGAGCTTTTTCGGCCGATATGAACGGTGAAGGGGGTGGCAGAAACAGCTGGAAAGAAAACGACCAAATTTTTTTCAATCAGGGGGGGTTTCTCGCTTGTAATTCAAATCCCGGTTTAAGGAAGAAAAATAACTACGAGCCCCGGATCTCTAGTTCGTCGGGATAAATGATTAGGGTATAGCTTGCCGGCGCCCGCATGTGCATATACATTAGAGCACCGGCTAAGTTTTGCGCTCACCGCATCGCTATCGCATCCCTCCCAGACTCAATTTTCCGTCGTGCTGCAGAGGCGTGAAGAAAAACTGCAGAAAAAAAGGACAAGGTACATACATGCTAATAACGTATAGTGTCCTACTTGATGTGCATGTTGGGAAGGGGTGTATGTCTACACTACTGTGCTGCAATTTTTCTTAAACTGCTACTGTAAGTGCTCTTTGAAAAGAGCTGCCTGATTTAGTCTTCTTTTGTAAAAGCCCGTCTCTGTTGGCTCGGTGTCCAGAACTGGGTAACGCTTAAAGGGACCCGCGCTCGATCATTATCGCGATCTCATCGCACAAGATGCGCGGTAGGAAAAAAAAAAAAGCAAAAAAAATGGCTCTCATCACCTCTCGGGTCCTTGGTTCACGGACCCAGCGGGGGATGAGCTTCACCCAAAGCCCACCCACTTGGAGGGTTCTCGGCCCTGACCCGAGGCTGCTCCGTGCGCCGTAGGGAGGGTCCTCCGTGGCCTCGGCTCCTCCCAGCGCTCTGGCACGCGTTGCGTCTTTGCTCGCCTCGCAGTTCGCCAGTAGTATCCTTGGTGCTGATTGACGGCTGGGTCCCTCAGCCCCAGAAGGCGGACTTGGGGACTCCGGCCAATCTCGAGCTGCTGGGATGACTCTGTGGTGGGGGCAGCTATGCCTCGTACACAGAATGTGCTGCAGAGACTGGGCAGCGCTCATTATTAGAGTCGCATGCGCTGCACTGCACAGTAGAGTATACCGTAGGCATTGTCGATGCATGGCTCACACACACAGTGAATCCCCTCGCCTCGCCTCGCCTCGCCTCTCCATCCAGAGATCAGCAGAAGCTGAGCCTGCAGGAATCGCACGTACATACCTCGTGCGCATGTGATTCGCTGTACCACGGCCGCCACCCACTGCTGCTACATGATACAGGGCGGTGTCTGGGGTTGCCATGAAATCCCTTGCCTGACGCTTTCAGGTCCCTCGGTGCCGTGCCTTTCTCTCGCAATCGCCAAAAAAAGTCAACCACGCACAAGCAGCGCCCCAGCATTCCGGCTGTCACAGCGTTGCCCGTCCAAAAAAAGAACTCTGCGCCGCTCAGGCCACCCTCTCGATCGTGTGGCCTCGTGGCCAGCCGCCGCCGTCCGAACTCTGCACGGGTCACCATGTGTGCGTGTATGTACTGTGTAACCTTGGGCCAGTGACGCAGGTACTTGTCCATCCCGCCGGATGCATATGGCGGCGCTAGGTTCCTGCAGGCAATGATCCTCGTACTCCATACTTTTGCGCGGCCTATCGCTAGCCCCAGCGAAGGGACTGTATGTCTCAGATACCTACCTTGTGCGGAGCCCAGCGACAGTGCTCCGTAATCCTGCAGTATTCATCTCAAATAACTCGAGGCGGGCATGTCACAGCCCAGGAGCGTGTCATCACCGCCGTCAATCGGCTGCGAGAATGACCTGATACAGTTCTGCAACGCCGTTTTTATCGAAGATGACCAGCACTCCTGCTTGAAAGGATCGATAGACTGTATCAAAATTACCCAAGTGGTTGGCGTTGTTGCAACCGTTAGCGGCACATAGGTACTGTACCTACTAAGGTACGAACGATAGTGACAGTTCCTCGTACCTCCCTGATGCAGATATGACGGATGCCGGCCGAGATAGCAATCCTCAAGCATCCAGATAGGACCAAGATAGGGACTTTTGCGTGGGTTGGTAGTACGATGATACGAGTGAAGCGACATGCACGCCTAAATGACATTGATTACTGCGTACGGATAAAGGCAGTAAGCCGAGGATTTGCACATGGCCATGAGGCTTGCAGGCGCGCAGCACAGGCCGGACGACTGATTGATTACTGGTAACATGATAAAATCTGTGGTAGAGGGAGAGCGAGAGCGCGAGGGTCCTATCTCGCTCTCGCGCGTATCTTCCTCGCCCTGTTCCGTATCATTCGAACAGGCCATTTTGTCTTTGCACAAGTTTGATAGGGTCGGCGACCACAGCAGAATGGCTGCCTCTTGTGGCTTTGTGGCTTTGTATCAAACCACAAACGCTTCTTCCCCCTCCCCCCTCCGGCTGTGAGAACGCAAAAATTTTAATCGCAGCCGAACTTCGACCGGGTTATCCATAATTCTGGCGCGCATGGCGTCAGGTCAAGCCGTCTTGATAATCTCTTTTGGGCAGAGCCCTTCACTGCGACCTTGCTCTTGGCCGGTTTTACAGTGTGTAAATCAATCGCCCTTGGCCTCGCAAACGAACGGATATCCCACCACCCACCAGCTTTGCGTCAGCTCCCTTTCGGCACCGAGTCCAGTCGGGTCGAGTACGGGGTAAGCTCCCAGGCGTCTGGCGGACTAGGTACGAAGGCTCCAATCAGAGGGCGAGAGATGTCGCTGTCGGTGGCCAATATCGCAATGAATGGGTCCTGGAGTCAAAGATGCTACTGCGCACTAGAGCTAGAGATTAAAAAAAAAAAAAAACTGGACTGGCTACACAGGGCCGGGACCCCCCCTCTTCTGGTGCACCGAAGGCTTGCAGCTGGGAACAGGAGGCCAAGATTTGCCCGAGAGGGAGGGAGGGCAGGGGAGGGGGCTCTGCATCTCGCGCATGGCACCTTGGAGGGGTCCAAGAATTTGCGGTCATCTTCATCCGTCTTTCTTTTGACGCTTGAGTACTAATGTAAGTACACTAATACTTGGCAGATAAAGAATGCCAAGAACGCTTTTTGGAATCAAACATGTACATAGGTATGTATAGATCTCCGTACTAGGTAGTACTAATGTACTGTGCTGTCAATAGGTACTTGGTCCAATAGCTACTCCACAGCTCGATCGACCTGCTTATTCAGAGGTCGGAGACAAGGAAATCAATCAGAATGGCACTAACAGCTCCGCTGAATGGCCTGGGAAACAGGGACTCGGGACCGCGCCATTGGGGCACGCCTCCTTGTGCTATTGTGCTCCGTACTGCGTCTGCTGGTGGTGGCACTAAGCAGGTACATGTGGCAGGTGGGCAATGCTACTGAATGGCATTTTAGCGGCCACGCCGCCATGAGACAAAGGACAGGCACCGCCCATTCTATTGATTGGAACGAAAAAGCCCCTAAGAATAAATGTATCTCGGCAAGTATTGTCAACAGCGCCAGTCGTAGCAGTACCTGCGTCTCTCCCAATTCTGCATTACAGTTAGTACTAACTAACCTACTAACCCCTTGCCCTCATTCTCATTGCCTGAATAACAACTAGTAGGTATAGTACCTATTGCATATGGCTCATCACAGGGACAGTGATGGTGCTACCTGTATGTAGTATTCCCTAGTACTGTACCTTATAATACGGAGTGCATGCACGCATGGAGCGTCCCTTGTCTGGACCATGTAGGCCGATGGAGCATGTGCATGTAGCTAATATCGCCTTGCAGCTGCTGCTTTTGCTAGTGCTGAAATCTCGATGCCTCCCCCCGTCGCGGCTAATTGGCGGCGACGTTGTTCAATTCGTTCAATTCGACACCAAAAGCGATGCGCAGCAATCGCTGGCACAGCCAGCCACAACGTCCCGCCAGAGGCCAGCCCCGGTGCGTGGCAGGTACTCCATCCATGTACCAGTACCCGCTTTCTCTAGCACCTGCGGCTAGCAGCGACTAGGCGGTACCTGCTGGGATTGCCTCGCCCGCCACCGCATCCGGGGCGCTGCCCTTTTCAGGTCCCGGCCTGTTATCGACGCTCCGACTGTGTGTGTCTTGGCCCTTTCTTTTTGCCTTCCGACTCGCTTTGCCTTTGTGCATCCCATACATCCAGCTGCCAATCCCCTCCATCCGTGCTAAATTAAAACTCTTCCTACCAACTGCAACTGCTGCAACGACTCCTGCTGCTACGCACCTCTTGCATACATCATTCCGGCTCCGCCTCTCTACTGCTGCTGGTCTCTCTTCTCTTCTCTTCTTCTTCTCCCCCATACACAGCGTCGACTTTCTTCAGCCAGCCCCACGTACAACGCATTCGTCGGCCTCTCTACCCTCATCCGCAGTCGCTCTGATACTCTCTGATACTCTCTGATACTCCCTCATTGCCATACCGCCGCCCAGATCGCCCTTATCCCACCGATGTAACCACTGTCTGCGGCCGCTATAACTTGCAGCGTTCATGCAGCAACCCCCCCGAATCCCACTATCCGCCAGCACAGCGCACCCGCCTGCAGACGCAGAGCAGCGGCCTCATGCCCTGGTAGACTCGCAGCACAGAAACTCCGTGCGCCGGTTGCCCATCTTGACGCCGCCATAACAACGACAATCTCGAATCCGACGACCGCCGACCTCGCGATATAGCCTCGACCACTACCGCGCCCTCCTTTTCCCTCCCTCCTCGCTCGTCGAGCCCTCTGCGGAGGTCGACGGGCGCGGGCCCTTTGCTGCAAAGAGTCCGCCATGTCCATCTACTCAGACCCGCCGGCGCTGCGAGACTTTTCGCAGGACAAGCCTTCGCTGCTGGTCTGCTGGTGGGCCACCATCTTCTGCGCCCTCATGATCCTGTTGCGAATCGTCGGCCGCTTCATCCGAACCGAAAAGCTCTTTGCCGAAGACAAATTCGCCGCAGTTGCCTTGATTCCCTTGTTTCTGCGCATGGGATGCGTCCAC
Organism: Trichoderma asperellum; assembly: GCF_020647865.1. Classification (NCBI taxonomy): domain Eukaryota; kingdom Fungi; phylum Ascomycota; class Sordariomycetes; order Hypocreales; family Hypocreaceae; genus Trichoderma; species Trichoderma asperellum. The sequence continues at coordinate 3,170,961 of NC_089415.1, read as the reverse complement.
TTTATCCTCGTCAATGGAACTAACAATGCCGACTTCACCGGAGTCACCCTCACTCCCGAAGAACTCCGAAAGAAATCCATAGCCAGCGGCCTGGTGCTTCTCAGCCGTGTTCTCTACGCCGCGACGTAAGTTTTGTTCATTCGATTTATGCATTTGCAGGTTTTTTTTTTTTCTACTTTTCTTCTTCTTTTCCTTTATAGCTCTTGATTGGGCTGGCTTTGTGTTGGCGCAGGGAAATCTCAATCATACTACGCAAAGTGAGACAATCGACGCTGACCCTCTTTGGATTTAGCCTATGGATTCTCAAGGGCACAATACTCGAGTTTCTAAAACGAATCGCCGAAAGCACCTGGCAGCGAACCCATCACTACACCCTCATCGCCATCCGATGCTCCCTCGGCCTCACCTTCATCGCCGTTGTCATTAGCGATCTCGCCGAGTGCAACCCCTTTAGACATTACTGGCAAGTCTTGCCTGACCCGGGTGGTCAGTGTCGCCAAGGCTATGTCCAGCTCATCACCATGGCCGCCTGCAACATCCTCACCGACCTGATGCTCGTCATCTTTCCCATCCCCATCATTGTCCAGAGCAACATGCAGTTTCGCAGGAAGCTGCAGCTCCTCATTCTATTTTCTCTCAGCTTGTCCGTTGTGGCAGTCACCATCTACAGAGTTCCGCACACCATGGACGTCAACGGCCGACAACAGTACCGGTCTCTGCTTGCTTCCGTCGAGTTGATTTTCGCAACTGCAGCCGCAAATGCCCTCGTTTTGGGCTCCTTTGTCCGAGATCGAGGTGTCAAGAAGCAGAAGCCCAGACGAACTTCCACCGCTGCCGAGTCGTTTGAACGGAGCGCCACCGTTCGAAGGCCAACTATCCATCGGCAGTGGGGCAGCGACGAAGATTTGGTCAGAGACCTTGGCTTGACCGTCGAGCCCGAACTTCGGGAGCAACAAGATAGCCCGTCATCTGATCTGTACGCGCCAATTAGACAAATGCGTTCTGTCGAGCATGAATCCGAACAGTGGCATAATCAACAGGAGGAGGAACATGAGCAAGCAGATAGCGCACATAGCGCAGATAGCGCCCCGGAAAGCGCAAAGGCAAGCCAAGACCTGCTGATATACAAGACCGAATCCCGGACCGAATCCCAGCACGAGTCAAGGAAACTCTCCTTATTTGATGTCGGCGGCCTCCTTGAAGATGGTCCTGGTACGAGCAGCGGGAGCTACCGAAGAGGCAGCAGCTTTACTTCCTCTTCCATGGAAGCCAGCACCTCCCAAACTGCCCCCCCGGCGTCTAGAAAGGCCAGCGTAAACGGTGTCCGGCGTGGATCAACTGCGCTGCTACAAGATCTGGGCGGACTTCTAGGTCCCCTGAACTCAAAGTCGTCAGTGCGGTCAAAACACCGAACCGGAACCGAGCTGCAGCCAATCCAACAATCTCACCAAGAGCATCATGCCTCCCAAAATGAAGGCTCTGATCTTGTTCTCAATGACCCTGGTGGCCTCTTGCGATTGTGAACAAGACTTATTTCTCCTACGGCAACCGCACCCACTTGCCTTCTATCTAATTCGAAACATATGACGGCCTAATCTACGACTTGAATCACGAATGTCTTTACTTCTATTCTGAGAAATAATTTGTTTATTTCTCATGTTTTCTTTTCTCTGCTATATCTTTAGACACGACTCGTCAGGCAATGGCGTTTATGGGGTTATTCCCTTTTATACACCTATACATATATATACCTACATATATACACGGCACCTTTTTCTCTCCCGCCCTTTTATCTTATACTTGGCGTCGAAAATCAACGATACCTATGGGAGGGAACGATGGAGCCTTCTTTATTTTTCTGCGTCAAGTGCTTAGACAAAGGGCGTGAGACAATTTGGAGCCGGTGGAACTTGGCGGCTACTACTTGATCTTTTTTACGAGTTATTTTCTTCTTCTTTTTTTTTTTTTTTGTTTTGGTACTTGGTTGCATATACCCCGGTGACAAGCACCGTTTTTGCCAAGAGATGTATCTGTATCTGTATGTGTATTCCCTGAACATTGGGAAAGATGTTGGACAGTGGGATGATGAAGGAACGGCAGTGAGAGATAGCTATAGCTATACGTTGAAGAATTGAAATACCAATTGAAACGTACCTTGTGTGCTTGAGAATGAACAAGTGACTGGATGTGTCTGGTGCTTTTAGCCTACCAAAAATTGTAACGTAACGTGGTCATATGTAACTACTCCGTATGAATGTGCATGTGCTTCAAATGAATGGACCTGATTTAACTCAGATGCTTGTTTTGGCCTCTTAAGCACTTATAACTTGTAGCCGTACATGAGAACATGCCTTTCTTTACTGTTAGCTACTTTATATACACATATCATTAGAACTCGACTTGGCCTTCTTCAAACATAGGAATTTTGTAGCCATAATTTGGACAATTGCAAGTCATATTTGTGAAGATGTATAGACGTTGGTATTTTTATTTAATTTGGTTGGTTTTTTCTCGTGATTCTAATAATTAAGTGTTCCCCCCAAAAACGCCAGCTTTCACTCTGCAAATGCAAAACATTATGTCAAAAACAGCATTCCGTCCGCTGCTCACTTCTGCTGCTCCTCGAGTCGACTTGGTCCAACTTGAGCTTTTTCTTGTCCCATCTTGTCCTTTCCTTGTTCCTCTTCTGATGCACGCAAAATTGAGAAGCCCACTTCGGTCCAAATTTGTGCATTGCCAACTCTCTTCCCCTCTTTCATCTTGACCGTTACACACTCCCCAATGGGAAAGTCCTTAGACACACAGCCGGTAACTGGCATATCGACCGGCCGTCTCACTAACACGGATAATCTTGACGACCTGTCCCCTCTTGAGTCCTAGATACCTCGCCACGGGATCCTTCTGCAGAATACGCGGCAGCTGCGTCTCCTTCAGGCGGTATCTCTTCAGCAGCGCAATCTTCTCCTCCCTGGAGAGCAGCACGTGCCGCGGCACCAGCTCGTGGTGCGTAATGTTGACCAGCAGGTCGTCCTCGAGGAAGCACTCAATCTTGGCGAGATTCTCCACGGAGGCGAGGGACTTGCGGGCGGCGGGCGAGAGGGCCACAGGGGTCACCATGATTCCCGTCTTGTAGTTGTTGGTGATTGTGTACTTTGCAAAGTTGCGGATCTGCGAGACACCGAACTGCTTGTCGGTCAGGAACTCGACCCAGATGGGGCCGCAGTCGGGCACGGGGTCTGGGTTGGAGGCTGTGGCGGGAGGGGTGTTCTTGCGGAGCATGGAGTCGCTTGGGCGGGCGGAGAATTGGAGTTTGGCGCGGCTGTTTGGTAGAACGTTAGCTTTGCTTTTGCTTTTTTTTTTTTTTATATAGACATCGGGATCGGGTATATAGCTGATGTCAGGCAAGTTTGCTGCTTTAAGAATAGTAAGAAGGGGGCTGAGAGTCGTACTTTACGCTGCCGTCGGGGTGGCAGTACTCGTCGCGGAATCGCTCCAGAGAGATGCTAACTTCGTCCTCGGCAAGCTCATACTCCTATCAACGGGGCAGAACGACGGGTTAGCCAAATTGTCATGGAAGGACAAGAAAGAAAGAGACAAAAAGAGGAGGAGAAAAGAATCAGATCGTTTGTGCAAAAGAGCGTACCCGATCCGCAACCATCTCGTGAACAGTCCTCCACGCGCGCCAGAGTCTCACGACCTCTTTGGACTTGGCATCGTTGGGCAAATCGTCAATCATCTTGGAATCGTGTATTTATTTATCCGACGACTTGTTTCTTCGAGAGCGGGCGTTTATGCGACTAGAAATCTGACCAAAGGGAGCAAGGGCTGCGTGTTGTCGTGACCGGAGTCCTTTTTGCTTCGTCGAGTTTCCGCTTGTCGGGGAGAACTGCGGTCGTTCAAAAATTGTTTGCGCAGCCTTGCATTGGCTTGGCTTGGCTGGAACGATTAGCTGAGACGGCGGGAGCTGATAAGGAATTGTCATGTGACTCTGCTGATAAACTCGGAGTTGTATTAGCTAAGCAGCTCTCGACGGCGCTTAGTAACGCTCGAGTCAGTGCCAAGGTAGTTCTTTCAAAGGGTCTTTTCTCTCTGGATTATGGGACAGTTAAGCCCTTTTTCCAACAGAAAGGCCGCCCAAACAGATAAAATTGAGGCATAAATGATACTGGAGTCCCTTCCAAAGTGTAATTGTTGATGTCCCGGTTTATTGCAAAGCATCACTGTCCAGCGGTTGGGGAATTTTACTTTCCTCACAGGACACTTGCAGGCTGCTTCTCCAAAGTATAGCAGCTGGAGATCCCCAAAATCCCCCACTAAATCCCACTCCGCCAAAGCAAAACCATCCATGCTAATTGCCGCCTTAAGAGCTTCAGCAAACTCACTAAATCCCCTCACTAAAGCTGCGCGGTCTGGTCAATGGTTTAGTGGGCGTTACAGCAGCTAAGCCGCTAAAGCAAACCATCTCAGGCGCCTGTAAAACACTGAGTTTGTGGCGGTTATTGTGTTCGGGCCCATCCGTTCGTCTGTAGTTTTGTCCCTTACCGTGGGAGGGACATGGGATAGAATTATTTTTTTTTTTTTACTATTGGTGGGGACCCCAGCAAAAAACGTGGTGGTCAAGGGCATTTTTTTGTGCCAACCTTAGTAAATTCAACCACCAAAGTCCCTAATTGGTGTGTTGTCTGCTTCGGCTTTATTTTTTTCTCTCCTCTTCTCCCTCTCCTGTCCACACCCACCTTCAAATCCCTTCCCTCTCGCCTCCATTCTGCTCTCCGTAGAGAGACTGCGACGGCTTCGTCTTTCTTGTTTTCTTCCTCCCACGTTTCGACTCTCTGATTCACACAATGGCTGCTGCTGTCGCTGCTCCCGCCGCCGAGGCCGCTCCTGCGCCGAGCGTTCGCCCGACTCGCCCCGATGAGAAGGTCTTTAAGGAGGAGCTCGCCAAGGCCGAGAAGGAGCACAAGGCTTCCATGGACAAGTTTGTATGTGTGGCTTGGCTGCTCTTTTCTTTGTAGCAATGCGCGTTCCTGCTTTCGATTCCGGGGTAGCTGCATGACTGCAGCCTTCTATAAGAGGACTTTCGATTTTCCATCTTTGTCACCAGGCAATTCACTCTCTCAGCTGCTCCGAAGCCACAGATTGGTGCATGAGAAGAGCATAAAAAGAGGGGAAAGGAAGAAAAATCATGAAACAAAGAAGGACAGAGCAGAGAATATGCGTCATTCAGGCAAATTGGACATGTGCTAACTGCAGCCTTATAGAACGCCATCAAGGCCAAGATCGATGTTGCCCTCCCCAACAAGAACAAGGACCAGCCCAGCCCGACCCAGAAGCGCCGCCAGGAACTCATTGCCCAGGCCAACGAGATCCGCCAGAAGCAAGCCGGTGGAAAGAATGCTCGCACCTCCAAGCTGGACCAGATCAAGCGCCTCGACGAGCAGCTCCGCAACCGCATTGCTGAGCAGAAGACCGCCAAGGCCAAGGTTCCCTTCAAGAGCGTCGAGGATGTCGACCGCCAGATTGAGAGCCTCGAGAAGCAGGTCAACTCCGGCACCATGAAGCTCGTCGATGAGAAGAAGGCCCTGACCGACGTCTCCAACCTGCGCAAGATCCGCAAGAACTTTGGCCAGTTTGACGAGTCTCAGAAGCAGATTGACGACCTCAAGGCCAAGATCAAGGAGATCAAGGACACCATGGAGGACCCCGAGCAGAAGGCCATGTCTGAGCAGTACAACAAGATCCAGGCTGAGCTCGACACCATCAAGGCCGAGCAGGATGAGGCTTATAAGAACCTGTCTTCCCTGCGTGACGAGCGCACCAAGCTGCAGGCCGAGCAGCAGGAGAAGTTTGCTGCCATCCGCAAGCTCAAGGACGACTACTACGGCCAGAAGAAGGCTTTCCAGGCCTACGAGCGCGAGGCTCGTGAGAAGCAGCGAGAGCGCCAGCGCGCCGAGCGTGAGCGCTACCTCAATGAGCGCAAGAAGGCCGAGGCCGAGCGTGTCCTCGCCGAGGCCAGCGAGCCCGCCTACCTGGACGAGATCCGCCGCGCCAACAGCCTGCTCCAGTTCCTCGACCCCACCTTCAAGGCCGAGAAGACCCCTCTGTTGGCCAACTCTGGCCTGACCGCCCAGGCCCAGCGAACTGTCGACGAGTCTGGCCTCAAGGGCACCAAGCTTGTCCGCAAGGAGGACCGCGACGACGAGTATGCCCCCGCCCAGACCAAGGGCAAGAAGGGCAAGAAGGGCAACTCCGGCGGTGCTGCCCAGAAGGGCTTCAACTGCCCTCCTTCGGTTGTCGAGGACTGCTCGTTCCTTAGCCTTGATCCCCCTATGAGCGCCGCTGATGTCCCCAGCGTCATTGAGAAGGTCAAGGCCAAGCTTGAGCACTGGAAGGAGGACCAGGCCGCCCAGACCCAGCGTGTAAGTGCTACTTTACTTTTCATCTTCTACATATTCGCCCACTCTGTCATGTGTTTCCTGGCTAATCCTTTCAACCTAAACAGAACATCGAGAAGGCCAAGAAGAAGCTTGAGGAGCTCGAGAAGGCCGAGGCTAATGGCGACAAGGTCGACGAGGTTGCTGCCGACCTCAAGGACGCCTCCCTGGAGGACAAGGAGAAGCAGGAGGAGTCATAAAGGACTTTCTCCTCCCTTCCTTCACTGAAAGAGAAGACTCCGATTTTCTCAATGATTCCTTTCACCTATCTACATTCCTCATTACCAAGTTGGCGCATTTCACCCTTCGTTCGACTTTCCTCTCTCTCGCGCGCCATTTCATACACCGCTATATGATATATTCTCTCTCTTCTCTCGTTCCATCAATCGCCAGCTGCAGGGATGTAGATGGGAAATCGAATCGTAATTTTCTTTTTACAAGTCTATAAGGAATTGAAAAACAAAAAAGTAGGAAAGGGAAAAAAACCTGTCTCAAAATAGGAGGGATTTTGTTCTTTTTTTTATAAAAAAAAGGAAAAGCTCTTTTCTTTCTTTTCTCCTACATCGTTACAACAAGCGTTCCGCGTGTTGGTCTGTTTGTCCTTTTTTTTTATCGTTTCAGCTTTCTTTTTTGTCATTGGTATCTCTTATTTTGTACCTAGGTATCTTTTATATCCTCGTCAATGGATGGGGGGATAAATGGGAGTTTTCAAGCCGAGCACGAAATATACAGGCCTCATGGAAAATGATGTATAAGGAAAAAAATAAAAAGGCTACATTCCTCCCCCTTTTAAAACATGTTGACGTGTGGCACAAAGTACTGTCTCTTCCCCCACTCATGTGATACTCGCATTAATGCTGGCACAACCTGGTAAATGTCCCGAGGTCTATTCGTTTTTTTTTTCGGTGTATGTGGCGGCTTTGACTGGCTGGCTTCCTGCATGTAACTCGCTGTATGCGTCGATGGGAACACACCTACATGCAAAGTAAGCTAGTAGGCGTAGCCCATGCAATGATACCAGCAATATATATGATACGGTTCACCACGCTGGGCATCTAATTAGTCGGGCAATCTTGGTGTGTTCGTGCTGCTATCCGCCTCGGCAGCAAGGCAGTCAGCGGCAGACTTTTAAAGTTTACATATTTGTTTCAGTCGTACTGCGTCTTGTACAAAATAGACTAGATCAGACCATGAAAAAAAACACGAATTGTTCAAATCTTCAACACGGGATGACTTATGATGGCTGTAGGAAGCACAAAGGCCCCTGATTACTCTTGAGACAGTAATCATGTTAAGCATTGGAAAAAAAAAAAAAAGAAAAAAAAAATAATCCGCTTTCCTGAATACTTTAATTTTATACGCCAAGCTAAATGGTATGCGGATGGTATGTATGCGTTTCAAGCCTTTTTTTCGAAACTCGTCTAACACGGGTATTCAAAATCGTATAAATGTAGGCAAAAATTGAAGAGAGAAGGAGGAAAAAATGAAAAAGCTCCAACATCCGAGATTTCAAAGCCAGGCTACTCCAACTACCATGCAATCGTGCCATTCCCATTCCAGACAAATGAAACCTGATGGTGATCGTACATGTCGTCATGCTCATGTCGCAGAAGAGATGAGGGTAAAGAAACGTGATATCTTCACTGCTTGCGCTTCTGGCGTTTGTGTCATCATATGAAGAAAAGAAAAAAGAAAAGGCTTTTAGCCATAGTTTCTTTGGTCGTTGCTTAGCTGTCTTGACATCTTGATTTTTGGTTTATCCAAAAGGTGCGTAATACGATGAAGATGGGTGGTGCTGTGGTGGTGGCGGCCTGAATGTCCTTCGATCTCGTGATGCAGCAGCTGGGGCAGGAGTGCGACGCTCCATAAGAGCCTCACGGTCATGAAATTGTGATGGAGGAGCTATGGCTGGAGGAGGGGCAGGAGTGCCAGCACTGGCGCTGATTGAGCCGGCTCGACGGGTCGGCTTTCGAGGAGGAGCAGTCAATGGAGGATTTTTCACGGCTGCCTCATCGTCTGCGGGAAGGGTGAGCTCGATGAGGCTGTAGAAATACTCGAGGACCTCGGGGTAACGTTGGACGCTGGCCTGCCAATCTTCATCAATGCCTCGCTTCAGGGTGGCCTGAGCCTCAGCAATTTGGTTTGGGTGTGGCGGCGCATTGTAATGGTAGAAGGCGTGGGCAGTGATGTGATCAAGATGAGCCGAGTGGGCCGTCTTTCGTCGCTCAGCGAGTTGACGGAAATACTCAAGTATGTAATCTTGAGCATGGGCCCTTACCCACGAACTATGATTTGAACAAGTTAGTGGCGCTAATAGAGTCGATTATGAAGGCGGTGAACGAACCGTATGTCACTATATATGGATCGCATCATGCGTTCCTCGGCCTGTTTAACAGCCACTTCGAGGCCTTTTGCCTCGCAGTCACAGGCCATCGAGGCCGGAGCATGGCAGATGGCGCAGTCCGGATCCATCCTGATGATGGTCTTGCGCGCCTTGGAATCTCTGGTGTGCATCTTAGCAAAGGGGTATCTTTGGGTGAGACGATTGTTTCTTTTTGTGTCTAAGGCTGAAGTGTAATTGAGAGGGTATTCCAGGGAGGAATGGGTATAAAACAGAATACGGGCTAGTATTACACAATGCAGAAGCTATTCAGGCACACGAGAAGAAAGGCACGGTGAAGGTTTTTTTTTTTTTTTCTTGCTGGCGGGAACAGATACGGACGGGGTTTCCTCAACCGCAGTAGCAAGGCCTCACTCCCCCTTTGGCAAGCCCATAGACGGGCTTCATGAGTGACGGGCGTGGGACAGACGGAGAGCGTCGCAGATGGCGGGAGGAAGATTGGGCATATGAAGAGGGAGGAGAGGGAAGTGGAAGAGGAGGAGAGGAGAGGAAAGGAAGAGGAAGAAGAAAGAGAATGGAAGAACGAAGGGGGAGGGTCATTGAGAAAGGAGAGAGAACAAGGAGACTGATTGACTGACTGACCTAGTAGTACTAGAAGAAAGGATAAGACAAGCAGAAGCAACGATAGGCTCACGCCAGGCGGTAAAGGGAATAGAGGAATGCCAGCGGAAGAGCAGCAGCAGGACGCGGCGTCTGTGCTAGATCAGAAGGCTGACGCTGTTTCGCGGATGTATCCTGCAAGCAGCAGCACAAGCACAAGCACAAGTACAAGCACGAAGCAGCAGCTCTGGCGGCGTCGGACCCAGGATGAAGCTCTCGGAGGGGACCAGACGAGGGCCTTGGGAGGGACAAGATCTCAATGCCTGGGACCAGAGCGTGGGGAAAAGCCAAAAAGCCAGCTGCTGCAGCAAGAGTCGAATGAGGAGACGGCGGGTGGGTGACGGGCCAGCTGTCGTGGCTCGAATGCGGGATCGAGGAGCCTATGCAGGCTAGCCTAACGAGCAGCGAACTGGCCCAACGCAGGGCAGGAGGAGGTGCCCAAAGAGGTGAGCAGCGCTGTCGAGCAGGCCGAACGTCTGCAGTGGCGAGCGGGCTTTTGGGCAGGGCGGAGAGAGAATGGCGGGAGGCAGGAAAAGAGCCGCCTGGGCTGAGTAATTGGAATTTCGAAGCTGCTCAGACCGGCTTACCGTGCAAGAGGCGGTTCTGCGTAGCCGTATTTGTATATCGTGGCGGTCCGCCGCAAGGGTTGCTGAAACCGAGAGTCGTAGCGTGTACGATGAGAGGTCCCGCACGCCTAAAAACGGCGTCGTTGCTGGCTGGACTTGTATATGTGGCTGCTGGCGTCTCGTTGTCCGTGCAGCGAATGGAGCCGCTGGTGTGACACAAGCAGGACACGACAAGACACGACACACACTCGCACACACTCGCACACACACACGCGCGCGCGCGAGAGGAGGCTGGTGGACCGATGGCTGGATCTGCTGGCGCTGACTTGTTGACCGTGGTGAGGAGATCGCTGGGCTGGTATCATGCAGCGAAAACTCAGCAGGTGGCGGATGGGGCCGGCAGAAGCAGCAGCTCGACGGTCGCTTTCTGTGGTCTCACCAATCGGGTCAGGCTGCCCTTAGCGAGAGAATTCCTTGTGCGGTACGTGGGTGATAATCCTGCCTGCAGCAGCCCCGTCGTCTCCGTAGCGGCGCCTGTCTCTGGCTACCCCGGCAGATCTCGTGCTTTGGGTCTCCCTTCGCTCGGCCTCTTTTCCTCTCTGCCTGCGGGCGTGCTGATGTGCTGGATGCCGTATGTAATGTCCGTGTATGTAGGTGCTGCCGCGGAAATGCGGGCAAACAGGCGGGAAAGTCACCTGCGGGCCTGAAGACGACGACGAGGCAGAACAGGCTTGTCTCGTCCTTGGCTAGGACCAGAGCCAGAGCAATTACACCGCACTTTTTAGCAGTGGCAGCAGCTTCAGAAAGCGGGCTTGAGCATGCACCGTCGAATCACGAGGAGGGGCGGGCCATGCATGGACGAGGCCCGCTGTTGGCCAGATTCGACCCTGTGGACAAGGCTGCGAGGAGCTAAGAGCGTCTAGCTGGCTGGTCACGATGCCGAGCAACTGGCGATGCTGGTAACTGGCTGATGAGATGATTGATCGATGCTAGGCTAGTCGCCAGAGAGGGAGAGTACATAGCAGCCGCAATTTGGCCTCGTCCTCGTCTTCTATCGTGATCACATTTCTCCTCTTGGACGGAAAACAGCGTCGCATCAGGATGCCTCCTGCTGCGTTGGTCTCTGCACTTGCGACGATCGAGCCACGGCAGCAAATCAGACACTGGCAGAGTCAGCCTTTTTGCCTCATTGTGAGTGCCTTTTCACGTTGTCCTGGTCCTGCTCGACTCGACTCGACATGGGGGACGGCAGATGAGCAGGGTCCAGTGAGGTGTTGTCTGGCCTGAAAGCGGGGGAGACGAAAACTGGAGGCTTGCTGCCAGCTCAGCGGTGCAGCTTCCCGTGCTAAGGTACCTGGAATACCTGCCTGATGCTGTGCTACTGTATGTGCTGAGTCGTACTGTACCACTGATGGATTGCATACCCAGGCACCTCTTATTAATGCACCTGCTCGGCACATGTAGTCATCACACAGCCTGCAGCCAGATTGCAGATTCCCCTCTTGTTACGGATATTGCTATTCTGTAGGTATGGATGCAGCTGTGCAAGCCGCCGTGCTCTCTCCAGTTGAGGCACTACTAACCTAGTAGGTACTGTCCCAGCGCCACCCACTGCTGCGATGAGCTAAATCCTCTGATCGGCTCCCTAAACCCCACTATGCCCGCCGCCATTCGGAGCCGGTGGGGTCGAGCCTCCGGCGCTGTCTTCTGCTAATTTACACCACTTGGGTGGCCTTATCTTATCGGCCACTTCCAGTATCGGAATTTTTAAATGCATCCGCCAAAAATCCACATGTACACCATGGACAAAGCGAAGCGCATGCAATAGCAAATTGATTCCGACATGCCGCCACGGTGTCCTGGTCCATCTCACCTGCCCCTGGCACCATTCCTCTATCCAGCCCTCTTCCGGCCCCGATATGCCAGCTCTTCTCTCCTCCGAACGGCATTGAGCCGTCAAGCACGCCACTCTTCCTCATCCTCTAGCCTCAACGACCTCCCCGAATCACGACTGAATCCCGCACCAGATGATTACGCAGCCCCAAGCTTCGCCGACAAGGCTGAGCTAACGCTGTACGCCGGCCGTGGCGGCAACGGCTGCATCTCCTTCCACCGAGAAGCTTACTATCCCGACGGACCTCCCAACGGTGGGGACGGTGGCCTTGGAGGTAACGTCTACATCCAGGCGGCCCACGGCGAGACTTCACTGCACAAACTGGCCCGCAGACGCTTCATCCGCGCGGGACGCGGAATTCACGGCCAGGGAAGCGGCAAGAGTGGCATGCGAGGCTCAGACGTCGTCATCACCGTCCCAGTCGGCACCATCGTGCAGGAGATTGAGCGGCATGACCCGGCTGCCGAGGAGGATATGGCCATAAGAGCATTCCAAGCGCAGAAGAAACAGAGGCGCCGCGAGCTTTTGGCGCAGCAACAACTACAAGCAGAAGTGGAAGAGGAGGAGGAGCCTCAAGAGACTGACCGGCACTCAAGATGGAAGAATCCCGAGGACGACTACGATCCAGATGCCGACGACCCAGAGCGCGGCAAGTGGCTGCTCTATCCCGGAATGTCCAAAACCGACGTCAAAACAGCAGAGTTTCCCAAGCTTCCCAAACGAACTCGTCTCTTCCAGCAGCCTCCCCCGCCAATCTATCTCGACCTCTCCAAACCAACGCCTACACCCATCCTCCTAGCAGCAGGTGGCATTGGCGGCCTTGGAAACCCGCACTTCACTTCACGACAGCACCCAAAGCCAATGTTCGCCACCAAGGGTGATGAAGCCGTAACTCTCAAGATCTCTCTAGAGCTCAAACTGCTCGCCGACGTGGGCCTCGTCGGCCTTCCCAACGCTGGAAAGAGCACCCTCCTGCGAGCTCTCACCAACAGCCGCACGCGGGTTGGCAACTGGGCCTTCACAACCTTGCAGCCAAACATTGGCACCGTTGTCCTGGACAAGTACTCCGGCCGTCCCAGCGTCAAAGCCGCTCAAACCACCACTGACGATGGTGCTGTTGGCGGGCCAAGAACGCGCTTCACCGTCGCAGACATCCCCGGCCTCGTCGAAGGAGCCCATCTCGACCGCGGCCTCGGAATAGCTTTCCTGCGCCACGTTGAGCGCGCCGGACTCCTCGCCTTCGTCATTGATCTCAGCGCCGGTAACGCTGTTAAGGCCCTACAGTCCCTCTGGCGCGAGGTGGGCCTCTACGCCGAGATGCGCCAGGACGAAGAGCGCTCCCGCGAGATCGAGTCCCGCGTCGATTGGGACCTAGTCTCCCAGGCCAGCCGCGGGCCGATCAACCTGATGGGCGCTTCATACGGAACGTCGCTGCCGCCCATGCAAGAAGCGCAGACGAGGAAGGCTGCTCCGGCGTTGGAAATTGCTGGCAAGCCGTGGTTTGTGGTCGCTACCAAGGCTGATCTGCCGGAGACACAGGAGAATTTCAAGGAGCTCAAGACGTATCTTGATAATGTTACCGAGGGGCGAGAACAGCATCCGAGCGGCGTGGAAGGAGCGTGGACGAAGAGATGCGCTGCCATTCCAGTGAGTGCGATCAAGGGGAAGGGAGTTGATCGCATTATTCACTGGACCGTTGGGCTGTTGGATGAGTAGAATTGTCGTCGCTTTGAGCAAGCACGGGATATCGTAATAACAGCATTTGTACGAATAGACAACGACTCTGTAAAATTAGAATAGCAAAAGAAAACGTTACTTAGAACAAAAAGCATTTGTATATATAAATAGGTACCTAGTTTTACCAAATTCTCCCATATCAAAGCCCGATGGTACATCTTTTTCTTTTCTTTTCTTTTCTTTTCTTTTCTTTTCTTTTTAAATCTTTCATCCTTGTTTCAGGGATTATACAAGGTTAGATGGGTCATCATGATCCTCTCCCAAACTAATTATCTTAATCGGCTCCCTCAGGCGTGGGAATATCCTCCACGTCAATCTCCTCATCTTCCTGCTCCCCGGTCTCCTGCTCCTGTTCCTCAGCCGCCTTCTCCTGCTTCTCCTTGCGTTGGAGGCTGATATTAATCAATGGTGAGGTATCGTTAAACACTCTAAGCAACATGGCCGAGCGGTCCTCCTTGGGCAACATCAGATTCAATGAGTGGATGCTCTTCCAGAGGGGCAGCGCCATTCTCTCCTGCCACTCCTCATCGTCGCCCTCCGGCTCGACTCTTAGCACGCAGCATCCCATGCCAATGTCACGCACGCGCTCACCAATCTCCTCAAAGTTCTGCCACTCCCCTTCGTTGATCTTGGGGAACATCTCGATGAGGAGCTTGTGGAGTGTCTCCTTCTTGCGCAGGCGCACAACGCGAGGCTCGCCAACGTAGCCCTGCAGGATGGGCATGCCTTCAGCTTGGATACGCCAGCGGCAGACCTCAGCTGAGGGGGCGTCCTGCTTCATGAACATGCGGACACCGCCGTGGATGAACTTGAGGCCTCTGCCTTCGTTCTCCGTGAGGATGTCTCGCGTGAGGGCGGTGGTGTAGTATATGGCCTTGGCAGGCTCTCCCATCTCATTCCTCACCATGTATCGGTTGGTGGGGAAGCGGCTGGACAGTCTATAAAAGTCTTTGATGTTCTGAATGACAGGGTGGGAGGGATCGAGGTACTTGAAAGGCTCTTCAATGGGACCGTTCCTCTTTGGTTTGCCTGGGCGATCTTCGCGCTCAGTCGCAGCAGCCGGAGCGGGGGCGGGGGTGGTGGCTGCTGAGCTCTCCTCTGCAGTCTTTGCCTTCTTAGCTGGCTGTTCTGCATCTTCTTCGGTCTCAAGGGGTCGCTTGCTAGCGGCTGGGGAGGCATCGTCCATGGGTTCATCTTCCTTCTTCTCTTCCGGCGCAGAGGCGTCCTCTGGTTTTGTCTCGGCCGCAGTGGTAGCGGTGGCAGCATCATCTGAGGCGCCGTTGGCCTGGTTAGTCTGCTTGGGCTCATTCTCGTTCTTGGCCTTGAACTCCGCCTTCTTCTCCAGAACTGTAATGAAAAAGCCGCCAGTATCCTGCAAGTGCGGGTAGATTCTCATGCAGCGCTCCAGGGGCAGAGTAGTGCCATTGGGGTCGGGGAACATGGATGGGACAAGTCGACCAGGGGTCACGCCATCCTTGCTCTCCTTGGTGAAGTTTTCAACCTCTTCCCAGCTGTTCCAGATCTTGCCGCTCTTGTCCATGATCTTCCAGGACTTGAGGCCAGGTCTACGCACAAGACCATCCAGCTGATCGCTAGAGTCAACGATCTCCACATTGTCCAAGCCGCCACATCTCTCAATCGCAGCAGCAATGATGGACTCGTTCTCGACAGGGTTCATACTGCAGGTAGAGTACACAACGCGACCACCCACTTTGAGAAGTTGCAGGGCTCGGACAAGAATGCGGATCTGGGTGATGTGAAGCCCCAGAGCACTACCCGGCTGCCAGTCTTTCCACAGGTTGGCATTCTTTCGTGCTGTTCCGTCTCCGGAGCAGGGGACATCGGCAAGGATTCTGTCAAACTTCAGGTAGTTGCCCTTGTTCGAGTTCGGATCGGTCGAGGGCAGCTTGATGGAGGGGAACTGAGTGGCGTCGTGATTCATAACCAGGAGATTGGGAGATGACAGTCTCTTGAGTTGATGGACTAGAAGATGGCCACGCTTATAGTCGGCGTCGTTGGCGATGAGCAGACCTGTAGCACGGCCCGCATCAGAGGGGTCAGCCTCCAGATCCGCTTCAGCTTCTTCTTTGGTCTCGTCACCAAGGTCCAGGCCGTCTTCCTTGGCAAATTCTCGCAGGACTTTCCTCACGCGAGACTCTTCGCCAACGTGGAGCATCTCCAGCAGCTGGGCGGACTTGCTGCCCGGCGAGGCGCACATGTCCAGCACAGTCATGCCTGGTCGGAGATCCATGAGCAGAGGAGGAATCATGCTGACAACCTCTTGTCTGCTGATGTTGCCGACGCTGGTCTCGGACACGAGGAACTTTTGGAAGGCGGCAAAGGGCGGGAACTTGCGAACGACGTTCTTGGGCGTGGTCATCCACCAAGCAAGCTCGTCGGGGTACCAGGGAACGGGCTGGGGAGGGTCGACGGGACGGCCATCCTGGTGCTCAATCTTGACGATTTCGGGAATGTATCGGGATCGCAAAAGTCTCTCGACAGCGAGCGCATGGCTATGCGACAAAGCTTTAGGTTAGCAACGGATCAAGAACAACAGAGAGGGTAACGTTGACGCGCGCGCGCAACAAGTTGGACGCACCCCTTGGAACCGCAGAAGCGGAAGCTGTTGGGCAGCTCGCGCCTCAATGCCTCCCAGAACTGCGTCTTCTCTTCGTCAGAGAACTCCAGCAGCGAGTCGTAGTACTGCTGGAGCTTCTCGTTCTCCTTCTTGAGCGCAGGATAGTCTCTCCAGCTGTTTCCGCGCTCGCCGCCGCCGCCACGACCTCCGCCACGGCCACCTCCACGACGGTTCTTTCCCTATTCGCAGGCAAAATAACAAGAAATGTTTAGCAATGGTCTTCAATTAAGTCGGCGGGCATATGAAAAATAGAAAAGAGCAACTCACTCTGAAGCCCTTTTTGCCCATCGTTGCGGATTTGGATCTGCTCTGGCTGTTGGAGCTTGTGACGAATGGAAAATTTACAAATTTACGGGACAGAAAATCTTAAAATCGAAAGCGCCCCGCCATGTTCGCGGGTAGGAGTGCGCTAAAGGCCATTGGAGGGTGTGGCGCCGTCCAGTAAAAATGCGAGGCTGGAGCGCTAAAGCATGCGGGCTGCTGCGGTTGATCTGGCAATGGGGCCTGAAGTCAATAGAGGGTAATGTTGGTAATGTTCCATGTTCTTAAGCCCACTCACTTATTGGCAGCAGCAGCGCTGGAATCGAGTCAGCAGACAGTTTTTCTATAATTCAGCTCCCTTTTTTCCACGCCCCAACAAAGAAATTCCTACTCAAATCAGTCAGCTTATCGCCATATTGATGTTATGGCTTGTGTATTAGTACCTAGTTCTCAGACGCTGCAGAGTGTGTCTAATAAGGAACATGTGCCATATGTGGACGCAACCCTTCTGCCGTGTCACGGTTTCGACCAATCAATCCCATCGTGCTTCTCAGTTCTCAGCCTTGGATGAATTGATTGAATTGGTCCGTTAATATGTTGAGTCCGAGGTTAAACCGCAGTCGCCGCGCGGGGAAGTGCTATAACATCTCGCCCAGCATCCATCAACCCTTCATATCTTCAGCCTTCATCTTCCTATCGTCGTCTCCTTGCTGTGCTCAATATGGCCATGCAGCCAACTATTCTTGAAGTTGACCCTGAAGGTGATACCCTTTTCATCCTACGCAATCCCGACGCGCCCTTTGCTGTGGAAAGCTCCTTTACTTTATGGCCGAGAGCTCTGCCGCAATACTGGATGCCTCACATGAAAGAAAACGAAACTAGCTTATGGTTGTCGGCAATTGCTGCAACACCAGCGACCAACAACACCCCAGAGATACATATGCGGCTTTCTTCGAAACACTTAACACTAGCTTCAGTATATTTTCAGAAACTGGCGTCCAGTGGCTGGATAGAGACCAAAGTAGCGAGTGGCTACTCATACACGGTCACAGCCAAAGACTGGGATGCAGACTCACTAATAATTCTGATGAATATAATCCATGGCCAAACGCAAAAGGTTCCCAATAAGATTGATCTGGAGATGCTGGCAAAAATAGCTGTGCTTGTCGATTATTATAAGTGCCACAAGGCAGTACGCTTTTTTGCAGATGCGTGGATTAGCCGGCTACGACAACCTCTGCCCTCGTCCTACAGTCGGGATCTGTTGCTTAGACTCTTGGTATCTTACATATTTTCCGAACATCGGGTCTTTACAGCGCTTACAAAGACCATTATATATGAGAGTAGAGGCCCTATTCATACATTGGGCTTACCAATACCAGAGGACATGGTTTGTAAGTTTACAAATCGCGGTCCTTTGTTAAATAAGTACTGAGATTAGATTCAGATATCCTTGAGGTGGAAAGAAAGCAGCTGATCTCCGGATTGATATCTAGCCTTAACTCGTTGAAGACCCAGTTGTCTAAAGAGGAAAAAGAATGTTCGTTTGAATGTTCTTCAATGTCTCTAGGCGCTCTCATCAAAGGTATGATCTCGATGCGCCTAGACGACCCCCAGCCAACAGACCAATTCAATGGTTACAGTGTCGTGGCAATAGAAAAAGCCATCGGCGATATCAAGATACCAAACTATCTTGGGTCCCTCCGCCATGGCTCGAGTTTCTCAGGAGCCACTCACTCTACGTACACTGGAGGTTTTGGTAGTATAAATAGTTATGCTGAGAAGCCCAACTGCAACCTTGAGAAGAAAATTGAGCCTATCGTCAAACAGCAGCTGGAGAGCCTGCAGGGGTTGAGTTTGGCGTCATTCCCTAGTCATTGATGGAAGCAGAGGCAGTAGAGGCAGTTTTTAAGATAACTCTTGAAGTACATAATAACAGCACGCATAATAGTAGACTTCAATGTTGTCGACTTGAAACATGTGGAACCAAGGCCATCAAAGGGTCCATTATTCCCAAGACTTCATCTTTAAGTCCGCAGATAGTTATGTAGACAATGCACTTAAGTGGACGACGATATAAACTGTGAGTTTGTGATCGCCCCAGTAGCATGCATCTACATTGGAAGCACACCACATACCACAAATAAAAGCTGCTCCTAATACACTGTTTCAAGCCGAGGCAGAGAAAACTATCCAGAAACGCGTGTAGAAGATCTACATACAGCCGCACGACCTTCGCCATCTTCTTCACGTCCAAAGACATTAGATTGCACGCCCAGTATCGACACACCACCGTTGTCGTCTATGTTGACGGCGGATTAGTGCCAACATACCGCGTGCAACATCTCAAACGTCAAGCCCAGTTTCTAAGAAGATGGAAGAGGAAGAGGAAGAAGCTTGAATACGTTGCTCGCTTTGATATAGCGAGAATGAAACACACAGGAAGATCATTGCTCAATCTATACGTCTGAAAGCTCATCTCAATTGAAGAATTGATCCGGTCAAGCGGCCACCAATGTCAGATAGGACAGGGCAACGCAAATTAGATGAGCAATTCATGGAATATGTCACGATCCACGGCAAGGATCTCTGAGAAGAGTCCCCGTAGAGTTGGATGACAACACGCATGTAGGGTAGCCAAGCCATATACTGTAAGTGGATGATCAAGATTGGAAAAAAATTGTTCTATGCTATTGCTAGACTTATATTCCTACTTCGCTGAGAGAAATGCCTTCACAGTTTTACCAAGAACAAGGCATAAGATATTGGCAAAGCAGGTGAATTGTAGAGTGCGAGGGCTGGCGCAAATACAAAATGTTCCAAGTGCGGAGGACAACGTAGAGCAACACACGACTCCCTTATGGTTGGTTCTTCCACGATGATATATCTTTTCCGTGACCCTATTCACATGCCGCCTTCCATCCCCGCAACCCCAGGTAGTGTTGAGGGTGACATTATCTTGAGTTATATTTGCGGCTGGTGCTCATCATTTGTATTTGGACACACAAGGAAGTTAACCATGACGTCCACAGATGGCTCAACGATATTCACACCGGACCATAAACAACATATAAGAATACGCTACAGAGACGTCTGCAAAGACGCCACCCACTTTGGCCTGGAACGGTCGCTGCCTCGCAGTTCCTCCGGCGGGAAATACCTACAACATTTTCCTCCAGGGCACGAATAACGCTATTCTGATGATCGAAGATGGTGAAGCTTATGTCGGCGACATCTATTTTGATCAATTTAAACATAGTACTTGGCTTTGTGTCAAGAAGAATGGATACTTTGGGTTTACACAACTAGGAAGATATTTGGGGCACACAGTTACTGGCCATATCCACGCTTGGGGCTAATAATTTCGAAAACTGGAAATTCTTTACAACGAAAAAAGCACCCAGACGGAGGACATCAGTTGCTAATGCCGCACTGGTGGTTGGTTCTCACTTAAAATGCTATGCTGTGTTGATGGAATTGGACCAAACCTAGAGTTGAGGGATCACAGAACGGAGACATGGGAGTTTGTTAGGGTAACTAAACTTGAAAGGCCCTATGTCACTCACTTCGCATCATTGGCATGGTATTAGTAGGGTTCTTTCTACCCCGCGAATAAAGTGTACCTTCTCGTGTATCTGGCAAAGGAAGCTCTACGTGAGATAGATGTGACGACATGAACATTCCCCATTGCCATACGTGTACGAAGAGTCACAGTTGAGTATACTTTCTCGCTTCTCCTAGGAGTATGAACTAGCTCTCTCGCCAAGGACTGAGTTTGTATAGTTCTTCATAGCGTGTTATATCGCACTCAAGATGCTGTGTAAATCTTTGACATGGTTGGAGTAGCAACGCCGTTTCTGCATCTCACTAACATTTCTCTCTGGCGAATCAGAAGAGGACTGCTCGTATGGACTGCGCCATCTTAGGCCGTCCTACCGTATTGTGCTTTCTCCTACTTGCATCGCTATGTCTGCCGCGCTTTAACCCCTTGTCTGAGCCACGTATCTGCCCACACTCGCGTATTCAAGGAGCAGCCACCGTTGTTTATGTTGGGGCGTTGGGGTTTAGGGATTGGCGATCTTTTAGACCAAATTCGTATGCTTCGCTTCCATAAGACTCTATGTATACATGCCCTAGTAGATAAACATTGGAGATGCAATCTTGGGGGTGGTAGATTGCATGTTTTCTTGAGAGGGAAGTGATTGGAATCAGCAATACTAGCTGCATGTTAGTGTGCCCCTAGCTGAAGAATGTCTCAGTTCTGTCATACTATCAATCATGAAATTAGCATCTCCGCGCCGTGTCGTGAAGAAATTTTCACAATGAGCGTAGAAGCCTAACAGGGGCAGGCTGTCTTATAGAATTATTATTATAGTGCGATGTCAACCATCCCCAGTGGCTTACACAGGTTTGCCTAAATTGGAAATCTTAGTGAATGACATAGTTATAGCAGGGATTCGTGCCAATAATAGCTAAGACAATAGGCTAGCCGTATAATTAAGTGGCTTGAAGACCTCATTGCTCGGTAATTGAGTTTATCCCCCGCATATATAAGAATATTGGTCGATGTCGATCACTGCGCTAATGCAGGCGGTTGAGGAGATTAAAAGCCCAAGCAATATTCTGGCGGTACTATGCTGCTTTGCTCCAGGGTATCTACCCCAGCTTGAGAATAGAAAAAAAAAAGAATTAAGTTTATCACCTGCATGTATAAAGAATCTTGGACGATGTCGATCACTGCACTAATACTGGCAGTTGAGGAGATTAAAAATGACGAAAATACCGGCGGTACTTATATTACTATATTCTAACACATTTATTGCGATTTAAGGATACTGAGAAGGCCATAGTCAGTTAACAACCACAGCAACGAAGCGTTAAAAGCCTTATCAACACTCCGCAATATATCGAATATATCTCTCTAGTTAGCTGGCTACTCTGAAATAAAATATATCCAAGAAATGCCACGAAGATATCCTAGTACAATAGTTTTATACCGACAATCAGCTAATCCATATAAGATCCATGTAAGCCACACCGTCAGATAGGTAGCCAGTTAGCTTTTCTCGATTATTATGTAAACTATAAGCTATAGAATAACCAAGCGATCTGCAAAAAGATAGGGACAGCAAAAGGAATATTCACACACAAATCAATAGTAAGCGCCCACGTTTATGAAACTGATTGGTAGTTTTTTGTGTGCATATTTATTATCTTGTGTGTTAAATTTTTCAGACCCCTTGACAACTATAATCTTTAGTATTACATCATTTATCGAACTGGCCTTGCTAGAGTTTGATCTTCACTACACATTTGGTAATGTATTGCTTCAATTTAGCCGGTTAAGATTAAACCTAACAGCATAGTGTTCTTTAACCCTGTTTCTCTTGAAAAACTCAGTTACAGATGAGAGTGAGCAAATCCTTGAGGTGCAGCTGAAGATATAAAAGGCAGGTATATTCCTGCTGTTGTCCAAGATAACATACCATCAACAAGTGTCAATCTTTACTTTATAACCCATTATCATTCGTTCAAGTCTCAGCTACTTATTATTATTTTTATTCAACAAAATGAAGTATACTGCTGCCCTCATCGCTCTGGCTGCCACTGCCATCGCCGTTCCCACCCCCGGTGGTGGAGGAGGTCAAGGTGGTAAAGGTACCACTGGTGGAGGCGGCGGTGGTGGAGGTACTTGTAACACCAACCAGAACGCCGTTTGCTGCAATGGTTTCCTAGGAGGCATAGTCTGCAATGTTGGTATTCTCGGGACAGGCTGCAACAGCGGTTCTTACTGCTGTGACTCGAGTGCGGACCAGGTGAGCTTCACACAACTTCTACCTAATCTCAAGTCTCTTTTTGATCACCACTAATCACAAGATGCGATAATTAGGGTGGTCTTATCAACCTGAACCTTCTCAACTGTGTTTCCCTTTAATCAGAATTTGCCTGGCAAACAAGTACTGTTGGACTGTGACAGGATTAGGACTTTATCTTGCTCTATTTGTTCAGCTCAACATATTATTCTGTGGATGTTGTCTTGGTGATATTCTTAGCTAGTAACGGGCTGTAATTACAGCTACTGATACCAAATATCATCAAATAAAAAGTATATCTGCTATTATGGTATAAATCTCTATAATGATTACTATTGCATTCAGTAGATTTAACACCAGTACAGTTGTACATAATAGGGCCATGTGCCATGAACTATGACATGAATTGGAGCATAACGTTAGAAAAACATGGTTCAATATGGTGACGGAATTTGCTATGAATATACGGAAGAGGGAGTATTTATTTGTCCCTGAAGCCAATGATGAAAAAGCATTGACCGGCGTCACGCGATAAGAGTTGGCAGCTGTCTGCATATGGTACCTGTGGGGTAAATTTTATAGGATTTATAGCAAGTACCCTTATGGTGCTGCAGAGTACAGTAATCCGTAGTAAGAGAGAGTAAAAATAAAAGAGAAAAAGTACAATGGCAGTATGGGGCATGTTAAAGGTACATATCGTGATACCAGTGCACAGCCATAAGATGATACTCTACTATGGCCGCCAATTAACGAAATTCACGACCATCATTTCGCCTCTTGAGTGTAGAAATAAGTGTCTGACGTTATTAGTTTAGAATCTCTTTCTGCACGGACTATTGTAATTTGTATGTGTACATCGTAACCAGCTGTGTACATGTTTCTACTAACCTACATGTAACATGGCTCAGAAATTGATTTTATAATAGTCTGTAAGAGGACACAACTGGCCATAACAATAGTAATTGACTTGCTAGCAAATTCACATAGCCGAAACACTTGCACTCCAATGGAGCCCGCAGTCACAGTTGATTGGCCGATGTGACAGCAAGACTGAGAATGACCTGCAGTTCTTGCTACCTAGAAACTCGGGATAGATACTGGAGACAGTGGAACTGCAATCAGACCTTATAATTGGTCATATTGATGGCAAGCATCAGTAATAGGGATATGGATCAGTAATTGTGAAAATAGGACCAGGGAGACATGCGAGGCGACTCATACACACACATATATATAGTGTAGCACTTGAGCCTCTGACAACAGCAATCCAGAATCACTCAATTGCATACTAGCGTGTTCATTCTTCAATCTGTCCACCTCATACAAACTCATACTATCCTTAATTGGCACCGCCTGCAGAATGCATCAGACTATTTCTCCCTCGATCTTCTACTGGGGAACGGTAGTCGCATTGATCACAACGGAAAACGAGAATGGAACCTTTAATATTTGCCCAATGTCCTCTGCGTGGTGGCTCGGCAACCGCTGCATGCTTGGACTGGGAATAGCCTCTCAAACAACAATTAATCTTCGCCGCACCAAGCAGTGCGTTATAAATCTACCCTCGGATGACATGAAGGACGCAGTGAATGCTCTGGCACGTACAACTGGTCCGGCGAATATAATGACCGCAGAGCCAGATGACGGATACTTGTACTTTAAGAAAATGAACGGGTACAGTCATGTTCCTGACAAGTTTGGCCATGCAAACCTGACGGCGCAAGCCTCCGAATTGGTGCGACCTGCACGAATCGCAGAATGCCCTGCACAAATGGAAGCACAGTTAGTAGGCGTTTACGAAATGTGCCAGGATTCCGACACAAAAGGCTTCATGGCGCTAGAGGTCAAGGTTCTCCGCACTCATGTAGATGACAGCATTAGGATGAAAGGTCATAAGAATCGAATTGATCCGGATTTGTGGCGTCCCATGATTATGAGCTTCTAAGAGCTATATGGGCTGAATCTGGGCAAGGTCGCGCCATCGGTGCTCGCCCAAATCCAGGAGGAAGAGTACAGAGCATTTTCCAATCCCACGGAAGATGATGACCCAGAGGAAATGGCGGATGGGACGACTCAGCCTGAACAGATTCGAAACTGAGACTGGATGATGGCAAATTTAAGCTGTTGAGCTGGGCAACTGTAGGTTGGCCGCTGGTTCGTGGGCATTGGATAGATCCGCATCATTTGATGCTGCACATTGTTAGGAGAGATCTAAAGTAGTATATATATATATATATATATAGGCTCTTAGAGTATAAAACCAATTAGCTAGACGTTATTAATGAGTCAGCCTGTAATAAAAAAAAAAGTTAGCTAACGACAATGGGGATAGGTGCTGCAAGAATATATGCAAGTGCATATTAATGGCTTTAGTTGTAAAAAAATACTAGGTCTTCCCAGCATATACCGTTGAAGGCATCCTGCTGGTATGTATATACCTAGGATCCACGAATGCTGACTTTTTTTTTAATGATTTTATTGAATAATTACTCTATTTTTGTAGTAGATGGCCAGAACCTAGATTAGTCCTTGTTGTAGATAATACTGGTTTTCACTGTTCACTGTTCAGACAGGCTTTCCTTAGAGCTGTTTTCCAGCAGCCATTTGGCCAGAGTGTTAGTATGCCAATCAACTATCGACTGTCGCCCCATTTATATAATGATTGAGATGATAGAGGTTCTTCCAAGGAACCGCCTGTCAAGCCGTTTTCCTAGGCTTTGAGGAACACAAGCGTGGCGGTAGCTAAGTTTAAGCCTCACGTGTTAAAAGGCGGGAAACTCTCGAGCTACATCATCATAAAAAGCGGCTTGCAAAAGCTACACGTACCTATCACGAGATCTATAAAAAGCAAACCTATCGCAAGGAGACCTTCAGACACTGCTGATTTATCTCAAATTCATGGCCGAAAGGTAACTATATTGGCTTTTAGAAGAGGGTGTCTTAACGGTAAGGTTCCAGCTTCCAGGAGGTTTACTCTTCGATATAATGGAGCTGAAAGCCTATTCCTAGACTCTTTCTACTGCATTCCCTCATTCACCTTTGGTGTTTTACATGTGATATTAAATACACCAATTGTAACCATCCGTTGTAGCAGGGCAGGACATGTTGAATCGGGTTGTTATTACCTTGCATACATCCCCTAGAAACAGGGATCGTGTCGGATTGATTACAAGCTTCAGGCCTGGAATGCAGAACGTATGTCATATAGACCTCATTTAGCACCTGGTCCTGCAGAGGATAATATTTAGTGTCGCCCGTTGTCCAATCGCCTAGAATAAGACAGAGCAGGTCTAGATAGCTAATAGCCGAAAGCGACGTCACTCTTATCACCCTTTCAACGCCGCGTCTGCAAGGGGTATTGACCAAGTCATCAAACACCCCTACTTGACCTCTCACTTCTCTTCGCATAGTTGCCTGAGTCATACATGCAAGGACTGCACAAGGCTCTTAACACCTCCAAGTCTCTCAGCCAAGGAGAATACTTCATTCTCTTATAAAACCAAGCAGCCACAGCACCTCCAGGGAAAACAACGTCGTGGCGTTTGGTGGAACAGTTTAGGACTGGGGCTATTAAAACTTTCCAGCGTGCTACCCCGCTTCAGCGCTCCAGAGCCTACTTGTTGCCGCATATAACATGCATCTGGGTCTGGGTCTGGGTCTGGATCTGGGTCTGGATCTGGATCTGCTCTATTAATATTTACTGCAACACCGTCATAGCTGGCGCACAGGCTGTGCCGGAGCTAAGTATACAATTCCTGCATATCTGTTTGCAATATTATCCTCGTCCATCACCCCAAAGTCGATTTGCTTTCCCGCGCTCTACTTTCCTTTATTAATTCTACTCCATGAAGCACGTCGGCCTTGCATTCAAAATGAAGCTGAATATCATTATCAGCACCTTTCTCCTTTCATCTTCCACTCTAGCACAGAGCCTGTCGGGCCTACCCACCTGCGCTGTAAGTCCGTCAACGCCACCAGTGATTGGCATATGTTAACCTAGTTGGTAGGCAACGTGCGCTCTTAATGCGGTCGGAGCGACGGGGTGCGCCGCAACTGATGCCAGTTGTATTTGCATGGCTGCTAGCTTTCTTGCTTCCATTCAAACCTGTATATCATCCGCTTGTAATGCAAGTGATCAGGCAGGTTTGTGGCGCCTGACCCCCTTTAAGAAGCCATACGCCTAATGTGCCATTTCTGCAGCTACTCTTTCATTCGCCCAGCAATTTTGCGCATCCGCGGGCGTCACCATCACTTTACCGGCTGCCGCCTTACCAGCACAGACTTCGAGCACAAGCTCGGCGCTCCAAGCAACCCCCCAGCAGTCGGTGACTGAAGCTCCAGCGGCCATTCCTACTACGCTGGTTACAACTACAGACTCGGCTGGAAACGTCTATACCGTCACCGGCGAAGTCCTTATATCTGGAAACAGCACGACTACCGTCCCATGCCGAACCGTCATAACGACCAACGCCGCAGGAGTGACAATCACTAGTACCGAGACAGGCTCATCCGTCGTACGCTCCCCTTGTTCCTTTTCCTGATGAAACTCGGCTGACCAGAGTGTACAGTTGCCGACAGCACTACAAGGTACAACGCCAGCGTCCACGGCCAAATCTTCAACAACAGCCATTGTAACTGGGGCAGCTCAGATGCTAAATTGGTCTCGTGCGGCCTTTTTATCCATCGGGCTATCAGGGATCTCTATAGTCTTGGTCCTGCTGTTCTAGACTAAACTGTATTTGCAGAAGACATGAATTAACCTCTAATACTAATTCCCCTAGTTTTCCATCCCTTATATATAGCGATATGAAATTCACACTGATTTTCTTATATTCATATTATATTCAACATATCTCGCAAAACACATATTCATATAACATATTCATGCATATTTGTTAGGGGTTCCCCTAATGCTAACCTGCTACAGTGAAGTAAATGAGGCTACAGGCGTTGTCTGTGTGATGAATGAAGTTAGGTTGGGATGCAGTTCAATCCACTGAAGAAGACTACAAGATTCGGAGAGATATCCTCGAGGCCCTCCATACCTCACCGTATCTGGAGAGAAATAACAGGAATCTAGATCGGGTCAAGTTGGTCTATATTTTTTTAACATATTTAAGGACGTGGATGATAAGACTAGAGGAGCGCTTCGGCAGGTATATCAGGGACCTCTGCGGCTTAGCTCATATGGAAATCTTTACCTCAGCCACTCTGGATTGAGTTGATATTCATGCCTTGGAAATAAGGGTTATAATGTCAGCTTCTGACACTACAATCTGGGGAATCTATGTACTAAGTATAAACCTCTTATTAATTTCTGCATACCAATCTCGGCTATTGCCTTTATAAGTATAAGTGGCAGCATGTCAGTATTCCGTATCAACAGGCAGCAGCCCCCCATATCGCAACTAGAAAGGTACTTGACAGCTACGAAATGACAAACAATCATTGAATCTCTGGCAAATACAAAATATATAGTCAAATTCAGACATAGAATCCAGCATCGGGGTACCTACAAAGTATATCCAGCACTCTCCTTCAGCCCTCTAGGCAGCAGCTGCACCAGCCCACTCACACCAAACCTCACTCTCACTCTCGCTCTCACTTTCCCTTCACTTCACAAACTCACCGCCCACAACGCACAGACCATCCTCTCAGCTATATAATCTCTTCTTCCCTCCCTCTCATCTTTTTTCTCTTTTCTCTTCTTTTTCCTCTTCTTCATACTTACCTTGTTTCGCATTCCCAAGATCATGAAGCTGGGAATGCAGTGCGGAGGACCTGCATTGCACATCGCGGAGTCGGCTCCTTGCTCCATTGTCCTTTGGGGCCATGGGAGGCGCAATTTTTGATCTTGTTTCTCTTTCCTTTTCTTTTTTTTTTTTCATTGTGCTGCTTCTGCTTGCGGGAGCCACGAAGAAGAAATAGAAAAACTCGTTTGTATGCCGAGATGACTGTATATAGCTGTGCGGGGCTTTGGATGGAGATGTTTTACGCGTTTGGTAGTTGTAGAAAGAGATACCTATCGTCCTAGGAAATATACACGGAGACCAAAATCAGCCATAATACTACTTCAATGCATTATTTTCATCCGCTATTCTTTCCCATCTATCATTATACTCCAAAAAAAATAATGGCCCAACATATCATGTCCGCGGGCTTCTCAAAAAGGTGACCACGCCGCTGCAGTATCCAACCAAATCATCCAGCCTGTTGCATTCCTTCTCCTGCTGTTCCTTCCACGCCTCAAGAGCCTTCAGTAGCGCCTTATTCTCCATCACCATGTCAAAGTGAAGTCGGAGGAACACTGTCATCCACGCTTGTGTCAACTCGTAATCCTTTCGTGCTTGGAGCCTAGTTGTGAGGGCTCGGATGAATAGCAGCAGCTCGTTTGACTCGTCATCATCACCTAGGGAGAGCGATCGAAGCTCTAGATCCGCGCTTGAAGGAGAGAGAGACTTGAGGTGCTCAATGAAATCGTCATCTGTAGTTAAAAAAAAAAAATTAGTACTTGTTCAACTGCCAGAAAGTAGCACTCGAAAATATCCAGGTAGGAAGCTTACAGTTATTATTTTCCGCACCAGCACGAAGCCTCGACGTAAATGCTTCCTCAAAGCGAGCCTGGTCATATCTCGAGATACGAGACTTGCCATCGTTCTCTGCCTGCTCAGCATCATCCTTGAGCCCGGGTACTTGCGCGCCAGAAGTGGATGGCAGGAAGAAGGGAGCCTTCTCGGGAAGCTTTGGCGCCTCAGTCGGCTTGTTTCGCTCCTTGATCAGGTCTAGATGGAGCAGCGTCTGCCATCTACTCTTGGGAACCAAACTCAACGTCATCAGGTCTGCGCTGATCTGGTCAATAGAAGGCGCAACAACACCACTGTCTTCCTCCTCCTTGTCTTCTTCAAAAGCGGCTTCCAGTAAGCCTTGGTTTCCTTCTCCAGCCGTCGTGGGTGCAGCCACCAGGCCGATTTCTGCTTCGGATATCTGGCGAGTTGGAACGTGCTTGTACAGGGCCTTATTTGTCCAAATCGTAACGCCGGGGCTATCCTCGAGAGCAGCAGCGAGATACTCGCCAGTGTATGACATAGCAACAGCTTTGCAAGGCTTCTCTAATCGAATAGCATCGATAAGGTGGCTGGTAGGTAGGTCCCAGATCCTTATGACAGAATCGCGAGAGGCAGCGATGATCCACCGGCCATCGTTTGAAAAGCAAAAGTCGTTGATAACGTCCTTGGGGCCCCAGAATTCACGAATAGTTTTCTTTGTCTCTAGGTCAACAACTCGAATAGACAAATCATCGCAAGAAAATGCCAAAAGGTTGTTAGCTGGGTGGTATCGGCATCCAGTTGGGAATGTCATAGGCGCCCAGTCCAGCTGCTCAAGGAGAGTTCCCGTCAAGAAGTCCCAAAACTTGATCTTGCCGTCCAATCCGCAAGATACGACAGTCTTATTCATGGAATCAACAACCAGACCAGTAATAGCCTTGGTATGTTTGCCGACGCCGGCAGGATATTTCCGATTGCCTTCGCTCTGTAGTTGAACAACGTCGTCTGCTTGTCGAAGCTGCTGCATCTTCAGCTGGCGAGCCTGTGCCGGTGTCAACTTGGAAGGGAAGCGCTGGCGATGGACACCAGACTGTAGGTTGTACATGTCGATACCACCAGCTCCTGAGCCGACGAGCGCAAACGTTCCGCAAGGGCTGATGGCAACAGTGGTAACGTCAGTGCCGTCTCCCGTCGGCAGTGCCCAACGACCAGCTCTCTTTCGGCCCCAGAACCAGGTACGGGCGCAGGGGTCGCCCTTGTGAGCAGTGACAACACTTTCCCAGCCCGTCATGCCACTAAGCTCAGCGTCCATCTTCTTGCTGAGGTCCCGTCCCTTCTGCCAAATCTCCTGTTTACCAGGCAAGGCGCCAATGCCGCCATCGCGGTTAAGCGAAGTGGCAATACAGGTAATTTCGGGGGCTTTGAGGTCTTCCAAAGTCGTTGTTGGACCGTGTGAGAGTGCGTTGGTAGCCAGTATACCAACCTTCTTTGCCTTCTTGCGAATATTGCCTTGGCTAAGCTCTGTACTCTGGCCATCACGACGCATACTCCACCCCCAGAGGCTCCTATCTTTGCCACCGCTGATGATCCACTTATTTCCAGCTTCAGCACCGTCGAAATCGGAAGGCAAGAACTGCAGGCAGTTGACTGGTCCGGAATGTCCGCTACGCGAATGCAAGATTCTCGGGATAGGGGAAAAGGGTGTCTCGTCGAAGATCCACGTCTTGAGCGAATTATCTCGGCCGCTAGAAACGATGACTGCCTGTCCAGACAAAAACTCGACTTTGCTGATACCGCCAAGGACAGCATCTCCCTCGCCTGATGGTGGATTGTGAGCACTGCGCAGGACTCCCATCACACGACCTCCACGGTTCAGATCCCAAAAGGTGATGTCGCCTGAGGCCGGAGTCGCAGTGGCCATGACACCATCCTTTCTACCATCATGTCCGGCTCCCAAGCCGTCGGTTCGGAAGGATATTGAAGTAACGGGGGCGTCTGGATGTCCGGCTTCGACTTGAAGAACGCGCTTATCAGTCAGAACATTGGTGATGACCAGAGAGCCGTTCGAGTATGCAATCGCCAGCATAGAGAGAGCCGGGGTTGGCTCGAGGCAGGTGACAGCGCCGGAATCCGGTGAAGGCGGCAAAAGGGTGTAAATCAACTTTCCGGTGCTAATATTCCAGATTTCGACCCAGCCGTCTTTGCGACCAACAAAGATCTTGTTCAGATACGTCGGCATAGTGACAACGCCACCCGTGATCTCATGGCCACCCTTGGCAGCAGCCATGGTGTGAATGGTGGTGTAATGTTCAAAGGTTGCCGTTTTGAAAACCTCAATTCTTGTCTTTGCGCAAGCAATGAACCAGGTTCCGAAGATGGCAATCTGTTGAATTGGCTCTGCCAAGTCGCTTGGAAGGGCCACCTCGGCGATCTTTCTGCCTCTTTGAAAGACCCATAGGCCCTGAGGCTCGCCATCCTGCGATCCACCCCATGCTGCAAAAACCTTCTTTCCCCAGGCTAAAGTAGCAGTGATATCGGCGTGCGTCTGTGGTCGAGTGACGAAGACGAGGTTGAGACCGCGGAGCAGGTCGTATGTTTGCAGAGAACGGCCAACGGATGTTGTGATTTGGAAAGTCGTTTTGCCCAATGGAACAGATGTGAATGGGATATTGGACGGGGAGATTAATCCAACAGTCTACACAGTGGGTGGTTAGAGCCTGCTGTGCCAAGTTAAAAAGCTATTGAGGATATCGTATGAACGAACTCTGAACGGGGCAAAGATTCGCGAGGAATTGCTCTGAGTTTCGGGCGCATTGGCCGAGGTAGAGACTTTCTGGCGCTTTGCCAGCGGCCCATCGGGATCGGAATGCGGCATCTTGGCGCTGGTGTTGTGGTGCAGCGTTTCGCAATCTCTCGTCGAGAACGTGCCGGCGGATCTGTAAATTTTTGGCGGTGATGAATACTGCCGTTTTCTGCCGCTTACCTAAGGATGGCACTACTGGGCAATGCATGGCTACGCCACAGCATCTCGTGCCACCTCCACAGGCACCGCCACCACATGTCCATCCAAAGTCCATGTAGCTGAAAAAAAAAAGCAGTCTTTCTTTCAATCATAAATCATCTTAATGTGTAATAGATAGATGGCAATGTTTCACTAGAGGCAGCGCACCACCGGCGCCTTGAAAGAGGCCATAGATACTAGATACTTGCAGTGCTGCTTGCTGCGGGTTATACAACAGTCTCTGGCGCCTCATGCATAAATAGCCGCGCAGCGTGCAGCACTCCCGATCTTGAGGAGCTCTAACAAAATGAATTATGCCAAGCAGCTACAATATATGCCAGTAGGTACTAGGTAGCAGAATAATGCCCGGCGATGAGCATCGTACTCGGCCAAGAGGATGGCTGCTGCAGAGCCAAATTTCAGCCCTACGACCGTTTCTTACACTCTATCCAATCAATCTCTCTGATTGGTGTGGTTACACAGACTGCCACGCCCACTACAAAGCATTACACGCATGCTTACATTTCAAGTTCCTTGCTTTCGATTCTCAACTCGAGCGACGGCTTCACCGCCAAGTGGGTTTTGTGCCACGCAGCATGTGCACATTGCTGTAGCTGGTCGCCTTTGCATTCTGCTCAGCGCACCGGCTGCTTCCATTCGCCAATTGCGTCTTTACCCCTCCACCTGCTCCATCCAGCTCTCTCTTTTTTTTCTTGGTGTGCCAGGCAGATCCTTGTCTCTGTGCCCTGCTCAGCTCCCCAATTTGCCCCTCGATGGCTGACGCTGCATGAACTCTGAGCCAATCAGAGTTCGAGAAAGGCCGAGTTAGGAACCGAGAAAGTAGCAAAATGAGGAAAAATGAGGAAAAAGAGAGAAAAAAAAAAAAATATTTGCAAGCAGCGGCGCCACCAAGCGCGGTCTCTTGCAGCGACACTGGACTAGCAGTAAGTCGCACCTTGCCATTGGATTTTCTATATCGACATTACTCACGTACTAAGATATGAAATAGGTACCATGAAATACCATTAACATTCCCATTTACTATTTAAATTTCCATCTTATCCCTTTTCCTTTCTTCTCCCTCCCTTCTTGTGCAATCGATAAGCCCCTTGTTTCTGATGCCCTGTGTCAATTCAGCCTTTAAATGATGTCACCGCCCGCTTGACGTTTGCAGCCACGCACGGTCACTTAGTCTTGGGACTCCCGACACTTTTCACCAGAGTGGATTCTCTCGGCCTCAATTTCTTCCCTCTGCTCTGCTTAACCTTCAGACCGGCCGGCCGTTAGTCGACAGACTACTTTGAGTCCCCCATAGGGCCGTGCCCAAACCACGGCAACAGAGCGAAAAAAACAAGTCCAGGCCCAGTTCTGCGTCCCCTCCGCCACCGCTATCGAAATGGACCCCTTGAGCGCCTCTGGCTCATCGGCCATTGCTGCTGAAGAGGCTCCGCAGCAACCGCAATCGCCCTCGTACGAACCCAGTGCGGCCAATTCCTCGCCGTCGACGTTGCCGTCCCAACCTTCGAGGCACTCCCGCAGCGTCTCCGTCTCGTCCTTCACGGGGTCAGTCAGCAGCAGGAAGAGCCGCTACGCCGAGCCGGGCGCCTCCGATATCCACGCCGAGCGATCCAGCTTTTCCAGCAGCCTTCACTCGGCCAATCCTCTGCGAGGCGGTCGATCGTGGCCGTATAGTCGACGACACTCTGCCGCTTCTGAGGCCTTGACTGAGGAGCTCTATCTGGGCGAGTCGCAGCAGCAGCTCTTCGACGACGATACTCCTCGGATGCGTCCCAACCCCGATTCTGCGGGCAACCACTCGGCCCTCCCCGAACCCGCCCTGACCACGAGATCGTCCTTTTCCGATTCGTATTCGGTCCAATCCAAACGTCTGTCGGGAACATCGCTATACTCGTTGGCCTCCGCGCGTGGTGTGATTGTCGGTCCTTCTCAATCTAATCGAGCCTCCGAGCAAGGCGAGCCTCCGCGGTCGGTCCAGGGCCTGATGTCGTCTACAAAAGGGTCGGCGTCGGCCCAGCCAGAGGCCGCAGTGTCCAATGTGACCGTGACAACCTCTTCGGCCAACCAATCCGGACATGCGTCTCCTAGCAATCACAGCCTGGCGGCCAGAGACTCGCAGGCGCACGATCTTGTCAGGCGAAACCAGCGTTCCGAAACCATGCGAAGCAGCCAACCCGATCGCTCTCGGAGTAGAGCAAAGAGACGATTCAGCGGGAGCACCGCATATAGTAGCCAGAGCCCTAGCAGCGAACGAGGACCTCATTATCGAGAGAAAGAAGAAGGTGCGTCAGAACGAGCAAGATTCATATCAGGTGTGCACTGGGATATGGGCAACATCTAACTTGGGTTTCAGCCAAACCGGCTCCTCTAGGTATTATCGGCATATGCGCCCTCGACATCAAAGCCAGAAGCAAGCCAAGCAGGAATATTCTAAATCGCCTCATCGCAAACCGCGAGTTCGATGTCGTTGTTTTCGGCGACAAGACGATTCTTGATGAAGGTACGATACGACGTTCCATTTGAAATGTCCCCAACAGGGGAGACCGAAGACAAAATCGGATTCTTTTCCACAATGAGACAAGAAAAGAGCGAGAAAATTTTTAGATTAACAATGCTGACCAAGTTTTTTTCTCTGTGCAGAAGTTGAAAATTGGCCCATGTGGTAAGTATTGAAGATCCCTCGGTAACGTAAAGAGGATAGTGGCATGTCCCCTTGCGTTTTGAGCCAGCTGAGAGAAATCAACACCCCATGGAGCACGCGACATTTGCTAATATGCCTCAAGTGACTACCTAATATCCTTTTATTCTGATGGATTTCCCCTCGAGAAGGCCATCGCCTATATAAAGACGAGAAAACCCTTCTGCGTCAACGATGTGCCCATGCAAAAGATCCTTTGGGACCGCCGTGCATGCTTGCGTCTGCTAGACAAGATCCAAGTTCGAACACCAAACCGCCTCGAGGTCACACGAGACGGTGGACCAGAGGTTCTCAGCCCAGAAATGACGAAATACATCAAGGAGATATCAGGCGTGAGCTTGGAGCCCGCCGACCCCGAAAATACCTTGCCGCCAAAAAAGGTCGAGCTAATAGATGACGGCGACGTCCTCAGTGTCGATGGCGCACTCCTCAAGAAGCCCTTTGTAGAGAAGCCCATCAGCGGCGAGGATCATAACATCATTATATATTTCCCAAAGAGCTCAGGGGGAGGAGGACGAAGGCTGTTCCGAAAAGTTGGAAACAAGAGCTCGGAATATGTTCCCGACTTGAATATCCCCAGGGCGATTACCGAGCCTGAAGGCAGCTACATCTACGAAAGCTTTATGGAAGTCGACAATGCCGAGGATGTCAAGGCGTATACCGTTGGTCCTCAGTATTGTCATGCGGAAACTCGCAAGTCGCCCGTTGTCGATGGTATCGTTCGGCGAAACACGCACGGAAAAGAGCTGCGCTACGTTACTAGCCTGAGTACCGAGGAAAGGGAGGTAGCGCGCAAGATCTCGACTGCTTTTGGGCAAAGAGTCTGCGGCTTTGACTTACTGAGAGCCTCTGGGAAGAGCTATGTCATCGACGTCAACGGCTGGAGCTTTGTCAAGGATAATGAGGACTACTACGAGCATTGCGCCAGCATTCTTAAAGATGTTTTCATCAAGGAACGGCTTCGTCGTGGCATCACATCACCGCCAGTTGCTTCTCCCGCCCCTTCTTCTTCAGAAGCCGACCCTATCGCAAGAGCAGGGCAGACGATTGAGCAAGGAGGCTCCAGCACCACTGCTGCGCAACCCATACCCGTGGCAAAACAGAGCAACCGCTCATCGCAGGCTGAGCAGGCCGACCAAGCCGAATCAGCGATTGCTCCTAGCAACACAGCGTCGCCTACCATACAAAGCACGCGGACGTCCGTTGGTCAGAGCACAGCAGGCAGCCCTTTGATGCCACAGCCATTGCCACCGCCAGCCGCAGACATTACGTCGCCGAGTGTCTTGTCGACGACTCCTGCGTCTAGCAAGGATGCATCACAGTCTCCCGCCGGCGCCTTGGCGCAGGAAGAGGAAGAGGCTGAGCCGTCACCCCCTCCTCCACCTCCTCCAAAGCATTCGTGGAAGTTGAAAGGAATGGTTTCGGTAATCAGACATGCGGACAGGACTCCCAAGCAAAAGTATAAGTTTACTTTCCATACTGAGCCTTTCATCGATCTTCTCAAGGGCCACCAAGAAGAGGTGCTGCTCATCGGAGAGCCAGCCTTGGCGAGCGTGATACAAGCCGTAGACGTCGCTTACTTACAGGGCATCGAAGACAGGGAGAAGCTTAAATCTCTCCGAAACGTCCTGGTAAAGAAGGGAAGCTGGGCTGGAACCAAGGTACAGATCAAGCCCATGTTCCGCAAGAAGAAGCCGCTGCAAGTGCCGGAATCTGAGGAAGCTCCCATGGCAGCGAGCCAGACCGGGGAAAGCACTCCGCTAAATCCAGGAGGCGATACAGAGCCAACTCCTGAGGGGCGGTCATCAAAGAGGCATGATTCAGTTTCAGAAGTGACCATGTCGAAGTTTACCGCCGCCGAAGAAAGCCTTGTCCTCGACAAGCTTCAACTCATCGTCAAGTGGGGCGGAGAGCCTACGCACTCCGCGAGGTATCAGTCACAGGAGCTAGGAGAAAACATGCGTAACGACTTGATGCTACTCAACAGGGATATCCTCGACGAGGTCCATGTCTACAGCAGCTCCGAGAGGCGGGTTACGGCTAGCGCACAGATCTGGGCATGCTCATTTTTAGGCCAAAAGGAACTACCGGAAGACTTCATCACCATCCGCAAGGATCTTCTAGACGACTCCAATGCTGCCAAGGACGAAACGGACAAGGTAAAGAAGAAGCTCAAGGGCTTGCTCCGCGAAGGCAACGACCGCCCGGCGCAATTTGCCTGGCCTGAGAACATGCCTGAGCCGTCCGAGGTGCAGAACCGGGTGGTTCAGTTGATGAACTTCCATCGCCGGGTTATGCAGTACAACTACGGCAAACTGTACCCCAGCAACGCCGCCACATCTCTCGGTGCCATCTCCAACCCAAGCAGCGAGAAGCTCAATGGCGAGGGATCCAGCACGTCGTTGTCGTCAGCACTATCACAGGCTAATGCAGTGAACAACATTCAACCCAGGTGGTGCTGCGGGGAAGACGCGGATCTCTTCCGGGAGAGGTGGGAGAAGCTGTTTACGGAGTTCTGTGACGCGGAGAAGGTTGATCCCAGCAAGATCTCTGAGCTCTACGACACGATGAAGTTTGACGCCCTGCACAACAGGCAGTTCTTGGAATGGGTCTTCACCCCTCCAAGGAGTATGCTTGAAGAGGAATACGGAGTCAAGGATGGTAAGACCGCAAAGGATAGCGAGGAAGCCAAGACAGCGGTGGCAGACGATGGCAAGACAAGCTCAGGGACCTCCCCTGACAACTCGGACAAGACAGAAGGCTCCAGCCGATCGGCAACCGTGAAGAAGCTATTCCGGCGACGATCTTTCCTCAACAACCTTCGCCACATTAACGACGAGGCGCCGCCGGAGCAGTACTTTAGGCTGTACAAGAGCAGCAGCGCCTCGGCGGAGAAGCCAGACCCGCGGAACGAGCCGCTGCAGGAGCTCTACCGGCTAGCCAAGATCCTCTTCGACTTCATCTGCCCCCAGGAGTACGGCATCTCGGATAGCGAGAAGCTGGAAATCGGCCTGCTGACGTCCCTGCCGCTGCTCAAGGAGATTGTCCAGGACCTGGAGGAGATGCAGGCCTCCAACGACGCAAAATCCTTCTTCTACTTCACCAAGGAGTCGCACATCTACACCCTGCTCAACTGCATCATTGAGGGCGGCATCGAGACGAAAATCAGCCGGAGCACCATCCCAGAGCTCGACTACCTCTCGCAGATTTGCTTCGAGCTGTACGAGTCGGAAGTCAGCCCGCCCGCGGAGGGCGCTCCGGGCGACGAGCCCACTTTTGCTTATAGCATTCGCATCACAATCAGCCCTGGGTGCCATGTCTTTGACCCCTTGCACGTCCAGCTGGATAGCCGGCACTGCATCGGATGCGCGCCGCGGCGCAGTCTCACGCCCCATCTAGATTGGCTGCAAGTGATCAAGACGCTACGTGCCAAGTTCAACCAGTACGTTATCTCCCCGTGCCTTGTCCCCCTTCCCCTTCCCCTTCCCCTTCCCCTTCCCTTCCGAATTACGTACTCTTTTTTTTTCCCTTCTCTTTCTCTATCCCGTATAAGCTTGTTCCTTTATCCTCCATCTTCTAGTTCGTATAGGAAACTTTTTCTTTTCCATGTAGAGTAACAACTAACGTCTTGTGACTTTTTTTTAAAAAAAAATAGGGTCAAGCTGCCAAAGACTTTCCTAGCCATCAATTTGTCAGATGCCTTCAGCTTTGAAGAAATCGACAAACAAGGCAGCGACCAAGAAGGAGCAGGAGAGCTCCTGGAGATGAAATCGGTCTCCACAAAGGAAGCAACGCCCGCAGATGCCGGCCTCGATGCGAGCGAAAGCTGCGCAGTCGCCGATGACGAGGACGAAGCTCCTCCTGCTGCTGCTGCTGCGGCTGCTCCTAGCCAATCAACTAGCTAAGTTAGCAGTGCCATCGAATTTTAAAGCACGGCCCGATTATAAGCCCCCGGCCTAAGAAGTGGTACTACGTAGCCCTACAAGGCGAGCAAGAAAGAGAGAGGGAGAGTCGGAAAAACGAGATCACGCCCTTTGGTAAACGCCGGTGGGCCGGCCGAACCAGCGATGACGAAACCCCTGGGCGTTCCAGGAGAAAGCGGGATTCTGTTTGAGTAACCTTGTTTTTTAATTTGTCTTATTCCACCAGCGAAAGAAAGAAAAAAAGAATTAATAATAGCGGTCCTCTTTTTTTTTTTTTATCCTTTTGTTTCTTGATTACCTGGGGTACCCATACACAGTAAGCTCTGAGGAAAGACCTTTTAGCATTTTAGTCTCGGTCCCTACTTTTAAACCACGACGGTTCTTCGGTTTCGAAAAATTGTTGTAAGAGCAAGGCAGGGCATTTGCATATTAGAGTTGCCGACTTAGCCGGCGGGCAGCAAAATTAAATTGTCGGGTTGTTAACACTCTTTCCAGTTCAATTTCTGATATTGGCGTGTCAAAGTCTCAAAGAAGAAGAAGAAGGAGTGGCTGGTCGATAGTTGAGAGTACATACGTTAGCGAGTGGCTCGCGCGCGGTAGCCAGGGGGTGGAAGTGGGAGCGTCAGAGACTTGCGCTGACTACTACAACTACTATGCGCAGACGGAAATAAAAGGGTTATAGATGGAGGAGACTTCCTCGGCTCGAGCACTCGGGATGGATGTCCGGACAAGGAAGTATTGCATCTAGACGGCAATTTTTTCCCTTCGTTTTCTTTCCCCCCTTTCAACGGGTCTATTTTTCTTTCTTTCTTAAAGTTCCAGAACTAGGAGATGACAATGGCTGGTTAAAATCGTGGCTTGTTTCAAGCGGTATTAGCATGTGGGATGCGAATTACATGAGGACGCTCTTGGCGTGATTACCGTATCAGCCTCACGACCTCCAACTAACCCCCATTGCCTGTCGATACAACAAGCGCTTCTCTCATAATCATGACGGAGATAGTACATAACGTATGTTAGCATGATGTAAATAATGCCATTGATCGTCATCAGCAGCCACAAACGAATCAGAAGTCATATTCGAAACCAACAGACATAAATATCCCTGCAGTTTGTAACAAATCCTTGCTTGGCGGGGCTTTCTCTACGTCGTGTCGAAATCGCAATTTAGGCAGACGTTTGAAAAAAAAAAAATTAAAAAAAAATAAAAAAAAAAAAAAAAGACCCCCCAGCATTGGTAAGTACGGCGGCCTCGAAGACGCGCTCGGACCAAACATCCCAGAAAGTGAACTGTCTCATATCCAGAGATGGTAATGACAAATGACAGACCCAGAAACTTGGGCTCGGGAAGAGGCGCACTAGCGCTGGCTCCGGCCCCTGTCTAGCGTGCCGGCGCAGCGGTGCTGGGAATGGCAGCGTGACACGGCCAAGCTAGAGCGTAAATGACAATCATCCGGCTATTACCATCCAGGAATCCGGAGCTCCCGTCTAGGAAGGGGATGCAGGATGAGAGCACATGCAATCATTCCGGGTAATGCGGAGATGCTGTACATATTTGTAGACTTTCTTGCTAGCATCATATGTACCCCATTTGTGAAGGTGGTGTTAGCATAACCGAGCACGTGGTATTCAACGTTACTCTCATCCTGCTGACGGTTCAAGTACAAGTAAGCAAGCTATGGATCTTCTAAGCCTTGTGGCTCCAATGCGAAAGATCCTACGGTGCTCTGTTTCCGCTATAGTAAGCACTATGTATGCCTTATCTGAATCGTTAGAGGCATATGGCAGGTATATGAAGGCATATAGAAGATTCCTCCCGTGGGGGTATGGAATCCGTAAAGAGTAATTAACTTTCGAGAGAGACTCTCGCCAAGACCCTGTCGCGTGGTGGATGGCCACTACGTCATGGCGATACCAGCGAAGAAGCCAGACCTCGGGCGAGCTCAGATATAGCTAGCTGTTTATCGTAAAACGCGTTGGTTTACCGTCTGCATCTCTTCGCCGAGCATGCGGCGCAGCGAACAAGGGGTATCGGCGAGCAGCGGTGCCAGAAGGAGTAAGAGCAGCGAGTAGCTGCTCGGAGGAGAAAGAGCGGCTAGCCGGAAGCTATTGGGACACGTCTAATAATAAAATTCCCCACAAGCAATGTTCTAGAAAACTCGATGGCGTCGCGGATGACTTTATTGATGCTTCCCCTCAACAGCCGCTCTTGGCGACAGCGTGCAGCATAAAGTGCGTACCAGTGACGAAAGAACTTGTAGAGACACAGCGCTCAACCTTGCGCCGCTTAAGTGGATTCGGAATACCCATACCCGCTCTTATTCTCGAAAATTATCATCTGCCCTCAAATGTTCAAGTCGTTGATAAAGATAAGAATGCGTGAGGCCATCAAACTTGGCGCTAACCGCAGTTGCTGCCGAGGCAATAGTGTAAGGGGTTTCAAACGGGATAGAAACGCCACATCTCGATATGGGCAAAAATACTGCTACTAGCCAGCATCGTTGACTTCCAAATCGCTCCTTTTGAGTGCACTTGCGCCGCCGTCGGATGAAGACGTCGTTCCAGGGCTGACGTCCTCGTGGCTTCGGGAGGTGTGGGCCCAATTAGCAGCGCCCGACGAGGTGTACCGCTCTCCAGGTCTCAGATCTACATCAGCTTGAAACATAAAGAGAAGGCGGCGGAGTCCTTTTAGAGCGAAGAGCAGGTGATGTTGTTTCGAACAATAGCCCGGGAATGCTGTCTGTATACAAAGGACGAGAGGGTCATCTCCCATGACAGGAATCACATGATAATATCCTGGTGCGGGTAACGGGGAAAGGGAGAAGAATAGCCTGAAAAGCCGATCTTTGTTAGCCAGAACCTAGAGGAATGGTTGCATCCAATA
Source organism: Trichoderma asperellum (assembly GCF_020647865.1). Taxonomy (NCBI): domain Eukaryota; kingdom Fungi; phylum Ascomycota; class Sordariomycetes; order Hypocreales; family Hypocreaceae; genus Trichoderma; species Trichoderma asperellum. Next base: position 3,129,548 of record NC_089415.1, on the reverse strand, counting down.
CCCAGAAGCTTCGCGCTGCTGCGCTGTTTATAAAACAGCGACCAGGCCCTTGCCCTGTCAGCCGATAGCCGGTCTATATGGTAAGCTGGGCCGGTGATACGCAGTAGAAAACCCGCTCATCTAAGCTTTTATTAAGCGCGAAATAGCTTGAGCCAACCGGATTTAAGAGCTTCAATTGCTAGATCGCCGACCTATATGTCGCTTCCAGGAACAACCAATGATGTTCTTTACGGCCGATGCTGTTGATAGGTACGTATTGACAAAGTAATTCCAGAAAATAGGAGTCGGACCTTTTGCATGTGAGCGATTGATAAACAAGTTCATCTATGAACTTCGACGTCTGGTATATGCAGGATATGACCGTATTAGTGGGTTGATGCTGTCTCGCAAAAGGTTCAAAAAACATATCTGCTAGACTGTACTCTCTATAAAGGAGCACATGCCCCAGAAGATCGAGAGCACTCGGCAGAGAGAGTGACGCGAAGAGGAATGTGGAGAGCAGGAAGTCCATTCAACAGCAGCGGCAATGTCACTGTTCTCGGCCACTCATTTCCCCTTTATTCCCCGTGCATAGGTCGCTGCGGTAGCGGACTAAGTCCAAAACTGTTTGGCGACGTGTTTCAACGAATCGCGCCATAACAATTATGTGTGAAATCTGGACGCTTGATGCTTGTATTGCCTGCAATTATCCTGGCCAGGCTAGGAGTTTTAGAGAGATGAATGCAAGGTTAATCGATGTAGCCCTGTAGCCTTCAAGCAGGTGGCCAATGCTGCAACCAATCGCTTCGACTAACCAGCCGCTTATGTCTCTACGATCCAACGCTTGATGCTGCCGGGATGACTTCCGGCCATCCGCCAAACAAGTTTGACCCTGCGGCAAGTGGAAGCCTTGTTATAGATGTGCCAGTCGATGGCTCTTTTGTTATCTTGCCGTGGCGAGTTTTTGGATCATCCATTAGAGAAGACGACATGTCACTTGCCCTACGTGGCATGGCCTTCGGAGCAGGCAAGTTGGACTGTGTGTATGGCTGTGATGCAATGATTCGCTCGGATGCGGCACCCAAACTACAAGCCGATGGCGCATTTCGCGTAGGCAAGGGTATGCAATACGTAAGACTCTCGGGGAAAGGCGAATCAGTAGAGTAATCACATATCGACCGCGCTGATAGCTCAAATATCCTGCATGCAAGTACAGCAAGCCGTGTTTGAGCGCTGCGTAGCTAGAGTTGTATGGATAGAGGGCTAGATTGCACCCCATGGACCAACGATATGGGCGGGGTCAACAGAAGGGCTAATGGTAGGTCAGGTATAGTCAATAAGCCGATATTGCATGCATGTGCTAGCTGCGAAACGTGCTCGAATCATCGAGGAAACAAGAGGCCAGCACAGCGCGTCGCCTTCCTATAACGCAGATATCTGACTCATTTGAAGCCCCGAAATAGAGCAAAGGCGATTTGAACAATGCAACGTAGCGTAGACTAATCATTGAGGCCAAGAAGTTGGCGTGGTGATGAGTGATTGAATAGTAGCAGCAGCTACTATGTTGAGAGCTTGCTAGACCGGCGCCGGCGCGAATCGCATCGTAGATCGCGGCTGGGTTGGCAGCCACTGGAGGCCGCATGTCCACGTCTCAGGGTGATCTAGTTGAGGCGTAATACTTATACAGCGAGGTGAATTATGTAATTTGTTTGCTACACCCCGTACTGTGTTCGCAGTGGGGAGCCAAGCGACGGCCAACATTTCGCCTGCGCTGCTGTTAGTCTGAAGACGCAATCATCAATATGTGCTGGTAGCGCTACTTGCTGCTGCCACCCAAGTAGGTAGCTGCATAATACCGCATATCAATCGCCCTTTGCAACGCCAGGGATCCCTGGCCCGTCTAATGGCAGTACAGCTCGACAGGGGTGCCGGAGCGTTTGTCAACCGCGCTGCTGTGCCGCGAGGGGCCCTGACGGTTGGACGGGTAGATGGTTGATTGGCAGTGAGATGATTGGCCAAAAACGCTAGGAGGCGGCGGCCAAGGCGAAGTTTGGCGAGATGCTCAATGCTTACGGAGAAGAGGGTGTGTGTATAAGCATGCGAATGCGATTATGGCGAGGGTGAGCAGAAACAGGATTGGCTGATGACAAAAAAGTAGAGAAGAAGAGAGAAGAGAGAAGTAGAAAGTATAGAGAGAGAGAGAGAGAGAGAGAGAGAGAGTAGGAGATCAGTTGGGGAGAAGAGGCTGCTTGGAGAAGGAGCAAACGGCTGCGAGAAAGAGGAAGGACCCAAATATCGGATCAAGTAGAGTAATTGTTTCTTGATATTTACCTGTTCATACCCCAACAGTGTCGTTTCCTCTCTTGCATCTTCTATTGTTCCCTGAAAAGTAATTTTGGTTCTATAACCTACTAGGTAGGTATTTAATTATGTTGTTTTCCCCTTCCCCCCTTTTTTGCCTCTTTTCTTTGCTGTCTTTGGTGGCGGAAACCGAATAAATTATTGTTGTTTCTAGAAGTAGCAAAAGAAGGTAGCAGCCGTACGGAGTAAAATAGGGCCTAGCGGCAGCTCTCCGATACGGAAATAGAACAGCGAAGCCCCCTGTCTCTCGCCAAGATTTGTTAGGAGCCTTTCAGTATTCTGGCAGGAAATATGTAAGAATAAAGGTATCAATACCCTTGAACGTGAAATAGTTCAGCGGCCAGTATCAGTATTACATGGCGCGGGACAAATACAGGCGATCCAAAGCCCTCCGTCTTACCTGAGCAGAATACGGACCTCCCAACAAGCACTTAGCCTCGGGCGCAGGCTTATACCCGCCCTCCTAATATGCTCTATAGCATCAAATGTTTCAAATGGCACTACTGCTAGGTATCTACCTCACATAAATTAGGAGTGGTGCTCATCGCGCTGAGTATTACAATAGCACTAGAAACGTCGCTCACATAGCCCTCTATTTCCCCGATGTCTGCCCGGGGCTGCGGGACGAGATGCGAGAACCCGGATGGGCATGTCTCTGTTTCTGCCCGTTTCTTTTTCTCTCGCTCGTTTAGCGAGCAAGCGAGTCCTGGATCATCAAAGGGTAGATCTCACCACAGAGTTGATCTCACTTTCAAGCATGCCCCATACTACAGGCACCCAGCACCATTACCACTTACCACTTACTACTACTTGTAAGCACAGTCTACGGATGTCGTAGGTGGTGTGCATGGTAAGGGCGAATCAGGCAATTCTCAGCAGGCCATGGGGTGGGTTAAAAGCCAGAACGCTTCCCGCTTTCCTGATATCCGAATTGAGGGAGGGGAAATCCCATGGTCTGAGACAATGCCCTGAGACGATGCCGAGGCAGAGACCCAGGCATCAGGCAAATCAATATCGACAACATGGTCGAATCTCGCCGACTTGGCCTCGGGTGCGGGTTACTGGCAGCAGCGTAGACCGGCCTAGACTAAATCCCATGCGTCCCAGGCCAAGCTTGGCCGATCCGTTTGCTGGCATGACAGGCGTCTCGCTCATCGCCAGGTGATAACTTACTCGTAGCAAATCATGCGAATATACGGAGTACTTGGAGCGCATAGCCTATAGCGAGACTGGGCATTTCCTGGAACGTACTGGTCCCGCTGCGAGCTCTGCCCAAAACGACTTTGTCTGCATGTACCGCTAGCATCGCGGATGTACTAGCCGCCGCGGGGAGCTGCACAAGCTACAAACGAGCTGATTGAGAAAACAACACTGCAAGCGGTCTTCGGTCGCAATAGGCTCTGGGCTGCATATCGGTGAGCGGCCTGCATCGAGCTTCTGCAAGCCGTGCAGCAGCGCCGTGGGGTCCAAGTCGAGATCTTCCGAGGCCAACCAGATAGGTGAACAGCGCTGTAGGGTGTACTGTATCTCGCCAGGCGGTTGTCGCGAGGTACGACAGGGAGTACATATACATCGGTCGAGAAGCGCACGCGATGCGCGCTTATTGGCCAATGCCACTCGAAATTACTGCGTTTGGCCATCCGCTACCCTAGCAGGCGTGTACCTCTGCATCTTCCGTGCCTGGGCCCAATGCAAGCCACCAAGTGCTCACAGGTACTTCCCTATGCAGCAGCCACGACAGCTCTGCCCCAGAGCAAGAGAACAAGATGGCCACGTAATATTCTTCGCTTCGTGCTTGGAAGCCGGTTTATACGCCAAACCGGCTGCAACCGCACGGCACGGGGCATGCAAGGCGTTGGAAACCCGTGCATTTGGTACCCAACTGCTACCACACAGGTTCGAGTACATACCTTAGTATGTACCTCGTACCAAGGCAAGCCAAAGCACCAAATGTTACGCGCATGCATGAGGAGCCTTGTTTTCTAAGTGGCCGCAGGGAGATCGTCAGCCCATCAAGTCGTTTTAGTGTCCTTTCTCTGCCCGATGCCAGGAATACGGCGTTTGGCAAAACACCACCAGCTTCGGGCGCATTCGTAAAACACACCGCTTCCATGGCAGAATGACTCGATCCAGGCTGATTCAGCAGTCATTTTGGCTGCTTCACTTTCCTCCGTGTTTTCGGTCTTGTTCCAAGGGTTTGCCGTCAGTCTCCATCGGCCTCCAGCGTCGGCTGCAAAGGGCGCTGACACACACGAAGCCCTGTCTGAAATTGACTCCACTGGAAGAGCCCTAAATAAACACCATCCGACATGAGGGTACTGTCAAGGCCCCACGCCAAGCCGACCGATGCGGCGTTTGGCAGAAAAGAGCCACGACACATCATGGTCGGCAGACGTGTGTGACCGCTCACCCGTCCGTCTCACTTGGCCGTCGCACACGCGCTCTGGCTTTGGGCGTATGGTGATCCCATCTTGGAAAGGTGCGTCAAAACAGGCCTGGGCTGGGAACTTTTTTGTTTGGGCTGCCCCATGCGGTAGGGCTACATATGTACCTGCAAGCTGTACTCGTACATCTGGTTTGAGGTTAGTCGTATCTCTACTCCGTATCATGATTATCATGTTCTGGTATGGCTGATTGACTACCTACCGCAGCATCCAGAAATTCTCCAGCAGAACATTGCCGCTACTTGCGCGTATGGCTACTTGACTATACCACAGGTAGGTAAAGTGCCTGTAGTTTTTGGCATATCGGCTCGCACTATTCAGGAGGTCGAACGCACAGCTGCGCAACTTGATGCAGCATGAATCTGTCTGTCTCGAGCCATGACCACAGGCAATGACTCTACGACAGCCTCATACACATCAAACTTGCCTGTGCCAAGCAATCGCCCTACAAGCCTAACATGAGCTCCCCGCCAGCGCAGTTTAGCTCTCAATTAAGTATGCCGTAGCGTCCTTCATCCAAGAGACAAGTCCCAGGGGTGAAAACCCGCGCTCCCGTCAGTCAGACCCTTTGTGGCGTAAGAGAGTGATCCATGAACGGCGATGGCGGGTCAGCTCGGAGCAGGAGGGGGCACTGCTAGTAGTAGTGAGTAGTGCGAGTAAGTACGAAGTAGCACAGCTGTCGTAATGCTAGTTGCAGTATAGTAGTATGCTCGGTTCAGCCACAATGACGATGGTCTTTTCCTTGCTGCCCTTCTTTTTTCAGCCAACGTTGATGGACCGGGGTCCCTGGTCGTTTTGGCATGTTTATGCCAGGCTGCGGCTCTGTAATACTAGCTGCCAGACCATCCGCGGGTTGAATCGCCCGCAGCCAGGGAGCTGGAGCGTGACCAGCGACATCATCTGCTGTTGTTCGTCAAAACTCCAGGATTAGACCAAGTGCCAGGGCCAGGTTCCAGGAGGGCTGTGCGGGCTTGGTGATCTGATTCCCATCCCACCGGGTCGCCGCGCTTTCCCAGGTCCAGAGATGGGCTCGCATGGTCAAAGTGAGAGAATCTATACTATCCAAGTCAGCGAGACGACAGCGCCGAAATCTGGATACTTGGTGCTGCGTACCTGATGCTGCATGCTGGCTAGTCGTGAGGAGTTGAAGTCAGTCAAAGTCAACTGTAGTTGGCTCTGTTCTTTGTTCTTTGTTGCCTCAGGCTGGATAGTGAACAGCCACAGCAAGCCAAGTACCTGCTTTCGCATCCGGAGGTACTCGGGAGGGACGCGGCACGCGGCGTACCTTGCATTATAGCGGCGCCATCCACCACGCAGCTGCATGTACCTCCGACAGATAGTCATCGGTAGCCGTGCATGCTGCACGCCGTACCACGCCATGCGCAGTTCGCTTGGCTGCGTGTCTCCCTTTTAGCAGGTACGGGTCCATCCAGAAAACAAGTACCGGTACATGTCACTCCTCCCTTGCGTTGGCCTCTTTGTCTCTTTTGTCTCTCTCTTCTTCGTCTTCCTCATTTCTCTTTTACGTTGTCCCTCTTTCGTCCTTTCACCATCCTCTTGCTTGACCCTTGGTCGTTTTCTGCCCCTCTATGCGTCATCCCTCCTCGATAATCATAATCCTTGCTCGCCTTCATCACGATACTCGCTCCTTCGTCAGCAGTTGTGGATGGGAAAGGCAAAGACGTCAACACAGTCCGTGGGGATCAAAAACCAGAACCGAGCCGCCTGCAATTGATTCAAGGCCGCTGAGGCTCTTTGAAATCTCTGCCGTCGTTGATTGATTCCATCGTTCGCCATCAACCGCGTTACCCGCATCTTCGCCGTTTTCTAGAACCAATCTCGGTACTTCTCACCACCGGAGCCAGCTCCGGCGTTGCACCAGGCTGTCGGCACCCGCTTTGCTAGGCCCCCCGTCATTTCTTCCCGCAAAGGTCTGCAGGAATCAAGCAATCGACATTGGCCCTGTTCTATTTTTGAACCCCAGTCGTTGCTCATCACCTGGGCGAACTCGCCACCCAGGGAGCCTCTTTATCGGTATCCTGCCCCGGATTGATAGCTCAAAACGCCCGCTTCTACGCCCCGTCAACAGTCAAAAGACACAACACCCCCCTTGCCAAGTACTTGCAGGGGCCATTGGCCCGGTCTCTTGTGCTTCCCGGCACCTGGCCTCTCCCGTCGTCCGCCTGGGCCCTTGAACCCTGAGCCGAGCACCAACTGAACAAAAGCCTGAATTCCGCCGGCATAAGAGCAAACAAAGACGGGACAGCTTCACACACTACCTTGTCACTCACTGCTTTCACTTGCCGGGGTCGCTTTCCGATCCGTGGGGTTTCTAAAAAGCGCCGGGGTTCGATATATAAATCGCCCAATTCACGTCCTTTATTCAGCATTCACCACAGCTTGACACTCAACCATTCACTCCTCATTTATACAACTCTGATTATCCACAGAGCATATTCATACTATTCTCAACATCTCAGGAAATACTTCCAGTATAAACCAAAAACTTTAAAAGAAACGCCTTCCTCTCCTGTCAGCCGCCACCACTGCTGACACTCATATCAACAATCACTTTCGCTCACTTGCACTAGTCATCCTGAGCAAACGTCACTATTCTTTCACATTATTTGAATTTATACTGTCCTTTATATCAGCAATAGCAGAGGACTCAATCTAAGATATTTCCATCTCTGACAGATACCTAACCAGCGTCCCTCAACTCAAATTACAACAACCGTCAACACGGCTCAACGACAATCTTCAGCAACAATGGCAGTCTCTTGTGCTCATTCCTTTGTCATGATCAAATCTGACAACACTCTTGTTGAGTGGGTTTGCCAGCACTGCCGCTCGGGTCCTCACTGGGCCATCTACGAGTGTACTTATTGCAAGCTTCACTTGTGTCGCCCTTGTACCCAGGCTACCTAAGCTGACCATAAGGCTACTGTTTACATCGAAGCAACAACTAATTGATTGGCCAATCCCATGGCAGGCCCACGGGGAAGGCCAGTCGTGATTTTACCTACCCACCTTGCCGTTTGGGATGGAGTAACATCTTGAACTCGGCCTATTATGACGACTTTCTTACTTTTTACGAAGCGCTCGCTTCTTTGGAAACGCTTTTAGACGGATACAGTTCCCACGAATCATGACTTTCGCTCCTACTGGTTTTTCTCTCTTTGTCTTGATCACATATCCCCATCCTCCAGCACTTGTCTTTCTTTGGCGCTCGCCAGTTACTACTTGCATCCAAAGCTGTAGCTGAAGCCCATATTTGGCTTTACCTATAGCATTATGCGCAAAAGCGGTGGCATTGTGTTTTATTGCCTGCGTTCGCAGCTACCTGTGGAGACATACGATGGTCACATGCCATCATGTTTGCATCACCATCCTCATCAGTATAGGATAGTCTGCCATTTGTCTATAACTAGAGGTCATACTTCTTCTCATTCTTACTTTGGTTCCCCAAGTACGCGATTGATGTTTGTTTTTGTTTTTGTGTTTCTGGGTCTGGGTCTGGATTGGCTTTGTACGTTTGATCACTTTGGATGGTCCGGTTCTCTCTTCTACTCATTAGCCCGCGCTGTTTTGAGATTTAGATGGATGGACGAGGCTGGCTCACGTACTTGCATATAGATTGGCTGCCGTAAGGCAAGGATGCTTCAACATGAATATGTGAGCTTGGCACATAGAATCAGAATATATACGGATATCGATTACATCTCTGTTACCTAACGACTTGGCTTGTAATTCTCACAGTGCAATCGAACACCTTTTAAACTAATCGAAAATAAGCCCATTTATTGGGGAGAGACAAGATTTTTGTATTTTTTAGATGTAGATGGAAAGACTTCCGGCATAACAAGTAGAGATGTCAGATCCATAATCAATATGTCAGAAAATTATACGCCATTTAACATGCGTTATAAGAAACTAAGGGAGTCATATAAGGTGCTGTCTATGAACATTCATCGAAAGCATAAAGCAAGAAACCAGCTATTAGGGGATATTCTCTACTACTATTGCTTTTCTAGTTACATAACTCTTTACTTTGTATTTAAAAAAAAAAAAAAAAAAAAAAAAAAAAAAAAACCCTAAAGCAGTCATTTTATCCTGTCTATGGGCACATGCTAAATGAAGACAGAGAGAATATGGCCCAATCTCGTTCCGTCTTTCTTTTCATCTCTATTTGTTTCTTCTTTCGTCTCTTTTTATTTATTTGCCTGTTCTGTAGTACAGAAGCTGTGGTCCCAAGAACAAAGGAAGGACATGCATATCAAGAAACAACGGTACGTCTGTAGCACAGAGATCCGTCTGGTGTGAGATCATCTTGTGTGCCTGTAGACGTGATACACAAGATGGGTTTGTCGATCTTGGTAACACAAAAGATACTCCAAATTTTAAGTTTGTGTGGTTTACACACTAATAGGATACACATGCATTGTTTGCTTGCTTGTTTGCTTGTCTGACAAATAGGAGGAGATGGAATGGGAGAGGAGAGAGCGTTTAGTATAAGCCGAGGCCCTCTTAATAGGCAATACTGTCGCTCACAGTCAAATGACGAAACTTGACTCAGATTTACACATAACGATAGAAGCGAGCAATCGTCTTATCCTTGTACGGCCAGTCAGCCGCTGGTCTCTCGACTGTTCTCTTCGTCACAGCTACTTCGTCTCCGACAGAAATGTCAGCGCCATCCAAGTCATCAACCAGGAAGGCATATTTTCCGAAGACAGGCTCCCACTTGGCGCCCATGTCGACACGTCGATCTGCCATCAGCTTCTTGAGCAGCATACCCTTCTCCCCTTCTCCGAACCGGCCCGTGTCGTAATCGACGTTGAGAGAGGTGCACCTGTCGCACAGCTTGGTCAAGGCAAGGACAGGGCGACCGCCGATGGACAGCTCGGCCCAGAAATCCTCTTCGAATTCGACCTCGCCGTCCACAACGATATTAGGACGGAACTTTACAATATCCACGGTGGTATTGGAGAACCGCGCGTTGACATTTCTGAGCGACTTCTCGGTCACGACGAGATAGGCAGCCATATCGGCAAAAGCAAGCCAGTCTGGCTCGGGCTTTGACTCTGCCTGACATTTATCACTTCCGCCCCATACATAGCTGTACAAATAAGGGAGCCAGCTCTGGGTAGGGGGTACAGCAGCGACCACCGGCTGGCTTCTAGGTGAGTTGGTGCCTAGTACTGGACGACGCTCATCGCCAATGTAGAAGAAGATAGTTTCGAAGCCGAAGCAAGCAGTAAACCACTTATCAAAATAGTCTCCCATACGGTAAGCATTGACCAGTGCCTGATGAAGGTTGATCACTTGCTGGCCGAGACCCGATAAGTCAGGATTCAGGGGCACGCGGAGGACGACTCTCTGTTCCGGGCATGATGGCACCAGCGGCACCTCTGGAGGCATATATCGAACGTGAACCTCATCGCCTACAATTTCTGGGATGAAGCGGCTGCATGCAGGAAACCTATCAAGCTGTAGCTTCTGCAGGTCCCCATTCTCTTTGACCTTGAAGAGCATGAACCGTCTGTCATATTGCACACCTTGGGAGCCAAGGTGAGCGTTGTGGAGCGATATGCCGCGAAGTCCTTTGATAGGGTAGACCCAGATCTGGGGTAAGACAGTAGTGGTAAGCAACCTTAATCTAATCCACTCCACGCTAGGTAAGACGCTTACTCCTGTGACTTTCATGACCGGCGAGATTGGGTGTTCCAACGGAGTAGATTTTGGCCGACTCGAGTGATTGAAACAAGAATATGACTGAGATGCTGCTACTGCCCTTTACCTCAAATTTTGAGCCGTAGTGAGACACTTGTATGTTATTTTAAAACGAGAGGTGGCCGTTAGAACTCCATATTATTCGCCGGACTGCCTTAATAATCTCGGTCATGTCTGCTTGTATGGTACGCCTTGTCTGGCGCGCCCTTCCACGGCAATTGGCCAACTAGGCTGTAAATCATAACTTATTGGCCGGATCCCCGCCATTCACCTCCGCAGCAAGCGACCGATAATCTCGCTGGCTTTAACCTTGTCTTTTCCCCTTCTCTTCTTTTCTTTAGACGTGGGGGTCAATGCTTGGTGACATGGATTCGCGACAATTTATGAACATGCTGATAGGTGGCGAGACAAGCAGCCACGCAAAAGAAAGATCTACTTTATAATAGCATCTGTAAATCTCCAGTTGCAAACGTAGATAGATGCAGGCAGGCTCAAGTAGATAAAGAAGCAGAGAAACACCCAGAGAGACGGGTGTAGAGCGAGGGGCATATTGGTACGATTTTTGCAGTATGGCGGGATTCTTCAATCTAGTTCCCATCAATTCTGCCTACTCACTAGCCTGCACATTTTGTCCACTGACATTCCCATGGAACGCCGAAGATTGCCGGAAGTGATTAGAGCCGGGCTGCAGAGCCTAGATCTCCTTCGCTTTTGGACATTCTTGCTCTTTCGCGTGATCAATACTTTCGTAATCATGGATTCCTTGCCAGCTTCAGGGTTAGAAATGACTAGCCAAGCGGTCTATTAGCGAACAGCGGTTGTTGCATAATTCTGCTGCCTTCTTTGTAACATTTTTTCTGTCGCTTCTTATCATTGACGCCATTTAGCCGAAAGTAATAATGATAGATAAAAGCTTAAGGGACAGGGTCATTTGTAAAGCGCCGTCAAGCGAAAATCAAAGCGCATTGAGAAGAGATGCCATGGTCAAAGGTAAACATTTCATTGGGGAATAGCCATGGCCCCTCTTTCTTTCCTCACATATTTTTAATAAAGAAATATCGAGGCTACCAAATTGCGTATATTAACGCTTGAATCTGTTTGAGAGCTCCAGGGCATTCTTCTACCCATGTATTCATCGTGCAGAAGACCCTTAGCATTTTGACCACCTCCCACTTGCGTTTGTCAGTGAGGGGGGAAACAAGAATTCAGCCAGGCCATATCGACTTTGTAGTAAGCGTGAATGTTGAAATGAAATCGTCTGGTTTTCGTTTGTAGAAACGCGTATGGCTTCGAAGACCATGCGAACCATGAGGCAAGCGAAATAGCGAGCATCAAACCCGGGGCGGGGAAAGCAAGATACTTCGGTGAATGGATATCTAAGAAAAGCTTGTGTAAGCTAGAGGCTGCAGCTAATGTTGCCGCGGATCTGACGTATGAAGGTGGGCACTGGGCAAAAACCAGGCCGCTTATCCATCTGTCACCCGGGACCTGGTATGCTCCAACCCGGAGTCTTTTTCGTAATCCCCTGCATCAGTACCGGCTCTCACGGCGAGTTGATTTCGAAAATACTGACCAAATATCATCACCGCGTCTTCAAGTTCCGTTCAAACCGTCTTGGCAACAAAACGAAGCGGCCTCAGTTACTCAAATACGAAAATCGCTGGTGCTATGTATTCGGACGCGTACGCTCTGTACGTCAGCAGTGGATCGACCACCCTTGCTCTTCTTTTTGAGACGAGGATCCCTCCGTTAGAAGCGTTGCCGAGTAGGAGAGGGTCGATGTTAGCTTGATAGCTTAAGTGGCCGGGTTACCGAAGGATTTGGATGATGACTGGCTTTGAATCCGGTGTTGATAGTTTCTGCCGCTATATCACATCACATGGCAGTTCTCATGGCAAATAGCTAGCACACATACTAGTGACGAGAGAACAATTAGTGGTAGTGAGCTTTACCCGCGCCATCGGGAACGGGCATGTGGTTGATGTGAAATATCAAATCATCTTTTTTTGTGAGTGCACGGCATGCTTGCTGATTCGTTCAGCTCTTTATCTTGCAGTGTTGGGAGTGGGCCGAGACGGGATGTATCCAACCCTGATAAAGCAGATGTGGCACAAGAGGGGGACGATATAATCCTTCACATATGCACGGCAGCCTGCGTTGGTTCTGTAAATCTATACTTCGGGATGCATATGAAAGGTGCTGTGCATATCGTATTAGATGCGAGCCAGTTAGAAATAACGGTTGGTCTTGACAAATGCAGCGGATAAGAGGAAGAGATGCCGGCCACTTATTCATTCACTTGGGGCGTCAGGCCGTTCAAAGGCACGCTTGCATACGTGCATGCAGGTATGAGCAAGCATAATGCTAACTCAACGCAAGTGGTGTGGTGTGGTGTGTGGTGCACTTGGACGTCCAATTCACCCGGCTTGCATTATCTTCATCGCTCAATATGTAGCTTGATTTGCGCAATCTGGACCCCGATAGCCGTCTTGCTTGGCAATCCTGATAACCCTGAAGGACGTGCCATGAGCTCACATCTGCAGGCAGGGCCAGGCGAGAGGAACAGCCTGCCATGGCGGCGTGCAAATTACTGCTACTGCTGTTGGTTGACGCCTCGTTGAATCTATTGGATGCGCATGAGGAGTTTTTTTTCTTTGCTGGCTTATCGCGTGCCCTCCAGCCCAGCTAACTGGGGGCCCAGACCCTGGCTTGAGGCATGAGTTTTGGCGCTTGGGATCGCTAGTCTGGCTGGGTCCCAGGTGGAGAGAGGCGGCTGGGTTTGAAACCCCAGGTTTGTTTGAGCTTCTCCAGCAAGGGCTTGTTTTTAGTGCAGTGGGTGCGCTTGGTCGCATGCGAGCACGAAAGAGCCATTTGCAGAAAAAGTCGCTGGCATTTAAAGATGTGAAGAACGGCCGTGATGGAGATTCAAAAGGACGAGAGAGAAAAGAGGAGATGAACGTGACGTAGTGATAGTAGGAAGATGATATCGGATACCTGAGGCATCGCTGCTGGTGCAAAGCAACAGGTACTCAACTGCACTGTAGCACCTCTCCGCGGTCCACCGTTCTGCACGCTGCACTACTTTGCTGTTTGATCGTCTGCAAAAGAAGAAACTCCACTCGCTCCTCCTGATCCCATCTCCACCACCGCATGCGCTCTCTTCAACAGTTAGTCCAGGCACTAAGTACTAGAGGGAGGTATGTGGTATTTTTACTTGGCCAAAACGATTACTACCTACTGTATGCCGGCCATCAGCTAACATGCAGTAGTAGTCGCCTAATGGCCAACCAGCTCACGCCACCAGCTGCTCAACAACTTCAGCTCAGCTGCATTTGCTACAGAGTTCGGTGTGGAGGCCAGTCAAGGCCTCAAGCCACCGCCCGCTTTTACACACGCACTATTAGCACGCGGACATTTCGACGGGAAAAGCCACTTGTATTTTTTCAATTGCTAGCTGTGGAGTGGTTTATTAGTCCTCGATGCATCAGTATGAATCTGTTGCTATAGAACAGTCGAGTTCGAGTAAATCTTCGCAGAGCAACCACGCGATGGCAGGCAGATGTGCTGCATGGAGCCGAGGACTGCCAGAGGTGCCTTGTCCTCTTCTCGTCTCGCCTCGCCTCGCTTGGTTGTGGCCTGCATACGAGTTACAAGGTTTTTTCCTTCTTTCTTACATGAGCCAAAATTCTGCGGGTTGGTTCGTCGACGGCTTTCCCAACCGCTAATAGATAGACCTGATAGCCATGGCGTACATACGGAGCAGATGATGTAGATCTTGTAGGGGAAAAAAGGGTTTTCCTTTATCTATCCTTGAGCCCCCGCCTCCAGACTTGGCTCCCCCTTTTTTTCTCTTCCCACTTCTCTTCTGCATCTGCCCATGTTTGCTGCTGCTGGCTGAGTTTGCCTCACTACTAATATTTGCTCTCGCGTTTGGGATTCCTGAAACAAGCAACTTGTTTTAACCTTGTTGATCCCCTTTGTATCACGTTGATTATTTATATACATATTTACTCGTCCTACCCAGCATAGGCGCCTATCACATCTCATCTATTTTTGCCCATCATCCTACAAGCGTTTACATCCGTTCCACAACGAATATTTAGAAGACACACCTATCTGCACCTCTCCTCTCTTGAGCTCCCGCCAGGTCTGGAGCCCCCTCAACCTTATCTGATCTCCATATTTTTTCTCTCTGGCTTGTTTCTTCTTATATTACTCTCTGTTTATCCCTCTATATCCCTCGCTTGCATAAATATTTTTGTTTTTTCTATTTCCTCTTTGCGCTATACCCTTGGATCGCCGCCAAGTGCTGCGGCTAAATAAAAAAAGAGAGCTTTCGCGCTTCTGGAAAGACCCTTCATACAGCGGGTAAAGGGCGTCCCGCGGCAGTTGATATTCTAAATCAGAGCTTCAGCGTTATAGACGGAAGAGCATTATTCTGGATTAGGGAGGTGGTAATCTCCCAACGCATGATATAATATGGAGGAAGCACATCGTTTCGTGGGTGGTGTTCGCGAGCTGGATCTCGCCAACTACGGATCTGTCCCTGTGGTAGACAGAGTTAATATTGTGCAAGGCCTGAGGACCAGTGCAGGTAAGACTTGATTTTCTTTTTTTTTTCTTCTTCTTTTTTCTATCCTCAATTCTTTTATTCTTTGATACATACACAAACATCCTCTTGAAGATTCGAGGCGCACAACAAGGATCTTACTTTGCTGTCCCTCAAAAATTTTCCCACTCCCCCGCCATTTTTGTCAGCATCTCTTAGCTTCAGGAAGCTTCACAGCTCCTCAAAGCTTCAAGCTCTCCTTGCCATGATATTTTTTTTTTCTCAAATTCCCCTTTTTAAATCTCCATTTCAACTGTCCGACCTCATTCAGCTTACAAGTCACCTTTGATTTCCAAAGCTTACTGCTAACCTGTCACAGCATTCTTCACATTCTTACGCGCAAATCTAGCTCTCAGCGCAAGCGCACCCTCTTCACCCGTCTCCTCGCACGCGCCAACACCACATCTCGAGCCATATTCACACCACCAGTTCCCGTTTCCGCCATCTCCTTCGCCTCTCAGTTCCTCGACCTCCTTCTCCGACTTACACTCCGACGCCAACGCCGACACCGCCTACTATGACCCTCTCGACGATATCCCCCCGCTATCTCTCGAGCCTCTACTCACGTACGACGACAAGATCGCCGGCCTGAACCTCATTGCAGACTCTATTGCTCAGATGAAGCAACGAGCGGCCCGATCTTTGGTTTTCCACCCGCTGTGCTTGACGCTCCTGTTCACCGCATGGGCTGGTGTCTCTCGATGGGCTTATGTGCCCTCATCTGGGGATCCTAGCCTGGCTCTCCTCCTCTCCTGTGGCGTAGCTATGGTTTATCTCACAGCTATACGCTATTCCACAGAAGGCTATGTGAAACTAGCAGAGAACATGCGATGGTCATGGCTTGAGGGACCTGAAAGTATCGAGGGAGACCTTGTTATCGGCGCTCGTTATGGTGGCGCCTTGATTGGAGCCCTCATTCTCAGGCTTGAGCCTCGCTTCTCTCCTGCGTCTTCCATTGGCGGAAAGCGCAGAAACAGAAGCAGGAGCGTGAGCTTCCGCGGAGGCAAAGGCGTCATCCGAGCCTGGACTACTCGCCTTCGCTATCGTGGAAAGGGCATCGGCAGAGACCTCCTCGACGGTGCCATCCGTATTGTCAAGGATCGCTGTGGGAAGGATGCCGAGGTGGGATTCGCACAGGAGCATGCCAACAGCACCATGCTGCTGCCAGCCTTCTTCAACGGAGCGTTTCGTCGAGATGAAGTGCGTGCTGCCAAGGCTCTAGAGAAGGCGCTGGAGGAGTGGGAGTCGAGCAAGAAGAAGAAGAGGTAATGGCATCTAACGTCTTGGAGGAGCTGGAAGCAGAGCAAGAGAGAAGAAGAAAAGAAGAGGAGATAGCCTATCAGCCATCCCTGGAGGAGCTGTATAGGTTCTGGGAGCGATTGAAGGTCAGGATATATTTGGTGGAACATTCTTTTGTTTGAGATACCCTTGTTTATACATTTCCATTTTGCGGTTTTTTATTCTTATAGCGCCAGGCTTTTTTCCATTATATCTTATCCTCTAATATTCATACAAGACCTGTATTTGCTATAGTCTTTTCTTCTTCATCGAAAAAAATCTTATTTGTCAAATCACTAAGGGTGGCGTCCCGTTGCTGTTGTTGATCATTACTCATTATCGTTCTGTCATCGTCTGTTATGGAGCCGCTGAGAAAACCGCCGTTATTGCCAAACATGCTAAAATAGAGAAGATATTCCTCCATATATAACAAATAGAAACAAAGAACAGAAAGCTAGAAAAATCAACGGGGTTTAAATGTAAATTCTATCCGGTCGATAAGAGACTCGTCGACGACGTCGACTCTTTTGGTTATCTTGGTCCTCTGGGTCCTCGGACTCTGGCCAGGTTATTTGATCAAAGCCATAGAGGGTGTGTCCGCGGCGCCGAAGACTATGCAAGACCTGTATGATTCACAGCTATTAGTATTTTTTCCCCCCGTTTCTCCTTCAAATAACAAGAGGTATTCTGTAGAAAAGGTAAAGTCACGTACATCATGTAAGGTAACTGTCTTGGCATTACGATGCTCTGTATAAAGTACAACGTCCCGGATAACCTAACCAAAGAGCGAAAAAAAGAAAGAAAATGTTAGTCGAAGCAAATAAAAACATAGAAAAAAGCAACTGTCGGGCCTCGCCTGTTGAAGGAATTCTTTCAACACATTTCTCATATCGTCGTATATACTGTTAGAAATGCGGGCAACTCCGCCGCGACGAGCTAAGCGCCTAATACATTCCAAACCAAATGGCTGATTAGCAAAAAAAGGACAAAAAAAACTTGCCATATTTTATAGCTTTGTGTTATTACCGAATTGCGGGTTTGGCTATAACCCCATGTTACCATTCTGCGTCAAAGTATCTTTAAGAGAATTGGAAAGGAAAAAGACAACAACATACTGACTCCTTGGATCGAATCTCGGAGTCTTTTGCGATGACTATTGCATAAAGTCATTAGTATTTCATTTAAGAAGAGCAGAAAAGGGTGGGCCAAGCTTACCGTCGTTCACTGCCTATCGTCTTGCCCCCAACTATGTGCCTAGAGGAACCTACAGGAGGTGACATTGCCAGCACTGTAGATGGACAGGAAGCTAAAGGCGCTATTCGCAAATAAAAATAGTGGAGCAGACGGCGAGTGTAACGTTAGTGAGCGCTAAGTAGCGTCTGCTTGATGGCAAAGAGTGCTCACGATGCTGACAAGGAGCGCTGTACAAGATGGCTTTGCAAGAAGAAAAAGGCAGCAGCAGATGTGAGAGTTCCATCCAAAAGAACTACTCTTTGTGTTCCGGGTTAGGGTTACTCCGCTTTCTCTGCCCGTTTGCTGAAATTCCCTTCATTAAACAGAAGGTGAATGGCGAGTTGTTGCCCCTGACACGCACCTGCCGCACTCCTGGCGGCCTCCTAGCGGCAGGCACTTGGCCATAAAGTGCACCTCATGCACACCTCGGGTTACGTACACTTTTATCCAAAGGGTACTCGACATTCACGTGAAATCTAAAGTGCAGCTAATGTAAAGCTGAAGAGTACCTGGAGTGCACTTGACAAACTGAGTCCCTGTTTGAACCCTTCTTAGATTTCTGTCAAAATGTTTGCAATGGTCACTCAAAGCAGTGGTTGCTTGCTTGCTGGTGAGGCATGGGCAGGCAGATGGAGAAAAACACGCGCAAAAATAGTTCTAGGTATATTTGTTGGGAATAACAAGGTAAACTTTTTCTTTTTCACTACACACTGGCCGCTCATGCCTTTTTTTCGATGCCCTGAGGCTTCTCCCTCCTCCTACTCTGAGAATCTGGACTTTATCTTGCCAACCACATTCCTGTGCAGCATTGTCTAAAGCCAAAACGAGGGTATCGACCATCTCCAACCGTTTTCGCCCATATTAAAGCCGTCCTGGGTCGTTTATTAAAGTATTGGGGGGTAAAGAAGAGAAAAAAGAGTGCGATAACAAAAAGACCATAACGCCGAGGCATTTATTTTCATCGTTTCGGCACCGCGAAATGAGTAACCGGGGCTGATGCGTTTTCTTCTGCGCATCACCGTTGACTGATATCAAATCGGGTTTCGTACAAGGGTATTAAAATGAGCAAGATTCGTCAACATATACCACGCATCCGCCGCTGCCACATCCTAGGGCAAAATGAAGAGGAACAAAAAGAAGAGGATTACTGTTAGTGGACAAGCGTATTGGGCTCGGAGCCCTGAGTTTGCAGCAACCCAGCAGTCATCGCACGCGAAATTTAAGCGGCGACTTCTGCAGGGGCGGCAGCACCCTCTAGTTCTGGGGTAGCATTATTTGTGTCTGCCATGGCGGGCTTAGATGCCTCTGGAGCTGAGTCCATCTCGGTGGTAGCTTCGGCAACAGGCTCTGGAACAGGTTCAGCAGTAGGCTCCGTAGTAGGCTCCGTAATAGACTCGGCAGCAGGCTCAGTAGCAGGCTCCGTAGTAGGCTCGGCAGCAGGTTCAGTCACAGCCTCAGCCGTTGTCTCCGTTACCATCTCCGTAGTTCCTTCGGCAGTTGTCTCGATAACCGTCTCTGTAACTGTTTCTACAACTGTCTCAGCTGCATCTGCAGGGGCCGCTTCTGCAGCTAGTTCTGTAGCCAATTCTGTGGATGGCTCGACAACAGGCTCTGTAATGGCAGAGGGAGTAATATCAGCGCCGTCATCCATTGACATGCCGGACGGCAGCTCTTCGTGTACTTCAGCAACGTGCTCCGCAGCAGGTACTTCTGCCATATGGGCATCAACCATTAGCTCTGGAGCAACGGCAACTGCGACTGCAGCCAGAGCATCAGCCGCTTCGGCCTTGACAGCCTCGTCAGAGTCTATGGTGCGTGCTCTCTTGTAGGGCCGCGCATCTGCTTCATTGAGAGCTTCTTTCGCAGCCTTCAGTTCAAGCTCCAGGTCATCGAGGCGTCGCTTGAGGATGTTTTCCCTTCGGTGACTCTCTTCAAGTTGACCTCGTAGTTGATTTTCGGTTTCTCTGCTAACGTCTAGTTGAGCCCGCAGCTGAGTATGCTCGACGCCGGCGACCTCTTGGCCCCTAAGAGCTTCAGAGGCAGCGGCTTCTTGCTGCTCAAGCTGGCTGAGACGACCGCGGAATAGTTCGTTGATGAACTCAAGTTCTCTGACTCTTGTTTTCAAACTCGAATTATTCGCAATGAGTTGCTCTTGTGTTTGAGGAGACTCAAGGCCACGGTCTCCATTCATGGGCGAGACGGCACGTCCCTCCCCGCCATTGAAACCGCCGACGCCTGCTTGGGACGGGTCGTCCACCATGAAAGAAGGCAGGCCATGGTTGTACATGGAAGGGGTTCCGGTGCGGGAGATGGGTGAGTTAGGACCTTCGCCATTCGCCTTTTGCGCTCGTCGAATTGCTTGTGCCGCAGTGTTCTCAGCACTGTTAGGATCTGTCGAGAGGGGGAAGCCGTGTCCATGTTGTTGATGTTGCTGCTAAAGTTTGGGCAATATGGTTAGCAAAGGATGCAATGCACAGCACGCGCCGACGTGTCACTAACCTTTCTCTTGGGAGCCAGATCTGGGCGCATCGTCTTAACACGGTTTCGGCTCTTGATAACGTCCGTCTTGAGGGATATCGGTCGCGGTCGTCCGTGCAGCTTCAAAAAAAGTCCACATGCATTGCAAAGGACGGAGCCAAACTCGTCACGTCGCCATAATGGCGTTGTTGACGTTCCGCAGTTTTGGCAGACCGGCTGCGTTGATCCATTAGTTGCCATCATGATGCCGGCTAGTGCTGGGAGATAGGGATGCGATTAGGAAATCGATTAGGGAGCGCGGCCGATAAATATTATCATGATCGATAAGGATGACGGAACTGAAAAAAAAAAATTTCTGGGCCCCCCCCGGTCGTCCGATAAGACAAGGATAAGCCGGGGACCAGCGCGGGCTAGCGCGGAAATTTCTTGCGATAAGGCACGTGATTGCGATTGTGATATGAGATAAGAATGGTAAAAGTTGGAATATGGCGACTCCAATTGGCCCGCTGTTGGCTCGGCAGTTTTTGGTGCTGGAGGCGCAACAGAGCCGGCGCCATATCGTAGATTGAGATAGGAAAACAAGAGGGCCAGGGAAGAAGACGGAAAGAGAAAGAAAATCGTGAGCTCACCATGTTGCCGTTGTTGCCGCCGCTTGTAGCAGCAGGGGAGACGCCATGATACATTTGAGGCTGAGGAATTGGAGGTGGTCTAAGGATGCTCAAGTCAGCGTCAAAACAACATGTAATGCAAGTGCTGGAGGCGCCAGCCAGCTCGCCACGCGGCGTGAATGCAGCCAACGCAGAAGGCATTGTGTGGTTTCAAACAGAGATGCAGATGTAATACCTTTGCTGCTGTGGGGGCTCAGCCGTCGCGTTACTTGCTGCAAGGGAGGCAATGCCGGGCAGTTGCTGCACATTGGCAGATGCAGAGGTTGACGTCGAGCTTGGTCGAGAGATGGGCTCGATTGGTGGCGGCGGTAGAACTTGCGCTTCGTCCATCTTTGGCTAGGGATTCGACAGGGCTTGCGGACAGGCAGAAGAGGGCCAGGGAGGCGAGATGTGAATTCGGAGGGTCGCCAGCGTGAACAGCGATGGTGGAGGCTGTATCTTGTCTCTCCCAGACGTGGGTGCTTTTTTTTCCCTTCCTCAGGAGACGACGAGCACCAGCCACAAGATCGCGGGATCGCAGATTTCGGCTCGCGCTATTGATGATGTAAGGAATAGGCGACGGGCGTGGCGGCGTTGCAGAAGACGAGGCTAAGGCGCGGCACGGGAGCGTGGGGAAGGAAGAGGAGAAAAAGAGAAGCGAAGAGGAAAAGGTATGGTCTGGTCTGGTCTGGAGGAGTATCGCGATGTAATTATTGTTCCCCCTTACAAGTCGAGTGGTAGGTACACACAATGTAGCAGAGAGGAAGTCCGGATACGAGTGGTAAGAAATGCTGGGAAGGCACGCGCGGGAGGGAGGGGCAGCCGGTCGTGCATGTACCCGTACCTCTGCGGTGCGCTGGGCAACGAGCGTTTCTGGCTGTCAGGCCGGCGTGTGCGCTGTACAGTGACCGAGCTGCGCTGGCCTGAGCCCGAGCGCTCGCTGAAGTGACACCTGGGCTGCAGCGATGGCCGGCGCTGATTGGCCGGCGCAACCTCCAAGAACCGCAGGGTTTAATTTCGCAGCAGTGCAGCCTTATGAAGGCTTGCTCCAGCCTAAAGGGCCGTGTGTGGCAGCATCCCAATCTTGATCTGTCCCACCCCACGACCGAGATTGAGCCTTTTGGTCGTCCTGTCGCGGTGCCAGATATCTAGCCGTGCCACGATAGTGCGCGCATGTCCTCTTGGGCGCGCTTCAGGGCAGCCGAGCGGGAGGGGGCTGCTGATGGAGCAGCCTGTAGCATCGCCAAACTCCATGTAGGTACGTCTGATGAGTGTCGCTGCATGCAGATGACTGTCGTGGATGCATGTCATTGGCACTTGATCAGCTCCATATTTGACAGAGCCCCTCCTGCGGCGGCAAGCGAGGGTGAGGGGTTTGGCCGCTGCAGTTGCGTGAAGACGCTGAGGCCGGGGTTTTGCTGGGGCCGCGAGAGAGGGAATGGGAAGACGAGGTTTTTGTGTATAACACGGCTTTATAATGGCAAACGACGTTTGTGTCTGTTCTGTCCATCTGCCTGCGAGCCTAAGGCGATAAGGCTGGAGGGCGTACGCAGATAAGTGCGCATCTGGCAGCCACATCTCTCTACTAAACCTGCCCAGTATCTAATCGTGATCGACGACGTCGTCTTAATACATGGACTAGACATATAGCCTACCAACCTACGTATAACCAGCAGTGCGATTCCGCCAACACGTCGTGCATATCGATTTTATGGCTGCAACTGCCGACGGAAATACGCCCCGAAACAGCAGTCTCTACGTAGATAGTACATATGTACAGGATGTCCATCTCTTGGCAGGTCGCAGGAGGAGATTTACCAGTGCTGTTGTGATGCTATTGCATGGAGGTAGATTTGATGCCAACCAGTGTCAACTAAGCTGTTGGGCAGACCTTGGGGCCCATGTTTTGTCTTGTGTTGTTTTCTATGAGGGGGTTTTATTATTATTATTATTATTATTTATTTATTTATACATGTATGTATATAATTTTTGTCGTTTTTCCCTTCGTTTTATCTTCTTTTTTTTTCCGCCAATGGACCTCGACGTGTCCTTTTATCCACCCATTGAATGCCCAACTTTCAAGCTTCCATGTTCGTATCCGCTCTGCTGTCGTCGTCTTACTTTCATCTCGCTGCTGCTCATCTGGTGGCGCCAAAAATCCTAATAACGGCTGATGCGTCTATCTAGCCACAACCCCTTTGCCATCGACCCACCGGCCCGGTAATTTCTGGCTGCTTAGCGCCCACTAGGAAGCCACAGATGCCGCAACGCTCGGCGTCATTGGGACCTCATAGTCACTGTATGGCCATCCGGGCCACAGCGGTGTGCGCCCTGTAAGTGCCCGAGCTCTGCGCTGCAGCACTAATTTACGGCCTTACGTCGCGGTACTCCATAATATCCGTGAGCTACCGTCAACGTTAACGTCGGGCAGTACTCCATCTACCGGCCCTTTTGGATCTCTTTGGCGTTTTTTTCCTCTTCATCTACTTTCTTCCTCCTTTCATTCATCGCCACCGCCGTTTATCCTCCAGAATTT
Source organism: Trichoderma asperellum (assembly GCF_020647865.1). NCBI lineage: Eukaryota > Fungi > Ascomycota > Sordariomycetes > Hypocreales > Hypocreaceae > Trichoderma > Trichoderma asperellum. Next base: position 3,106,250 of record NC_089415.1, on the reverse strand, counting down.
CCCTCCTCATCCGACGCCTCTCCCGCCAACATGTTCAACTGGGCAAAGCAGCAGTAAGAAGAACCCCTCTGGCGACCTGAAAACACAAGCCCCGCCATTCTTCCGTCGTCCCCCCCTCCAAGGCTCGCCAGCGAAATGGAATCATCATATGCTAATGAAGAGCTGCTAGGCTGGCCAACGTCGCCGGCACCCAAGAGCCCATCTATGGCCCGACAGCCATCAAGTCGGTCGCCCAGGAGGCAAAAGAGACCGGCACGCCGTATTCCGAGCTGACCAGAGCCGATCACAAGTGGCTGGCGCTGGACAAGACATGCGTCGAGAACCAAGTCTTTTACTTCTTCGCCGAGGACGGCACGATCGCCTTTGTCCAGGTCATCTATAGCAACGTTGCGTATGGTAAACCCCTTTGCACTCCGTTTTCACCTTTGCTGACTTGAATTTCCCCCCCTAAAGCGGCCTTCGAGTGACCTGCCAATTCAACGCCAAGATCTTCTCTCGCGATCCGGCCAAGCCGCACCTTTGGTGCTCAAACCCCCTAAAGAACGTCGCTTTCAACGAGGAAAGGACGTCCTTCTACGCCGACGACTGCGCCGTCGAGCTGTCCGAGGATGGCAACTCCTACACAATCAAGAGCATGAATGACGAGAGGGCCCTTGTCAACCTCAAGGTTACTCGGGCAGCACCCGGCTTCCAGGCCGGAAAGACGGGCACGACGCTGTTCGGCACAGACCTCAAGGACCCTTGGGGACAGATGCGCCACGCATTCTGGCCCCGCTGTACCTCTGAGGGCACCATCACCACCAAGGACGGCGATGTCAACTTCAAGGGCCAGGCCATCTACATCTACGCCCTGCAGGGCATGAAGCCGCACCACGCTGCTGCCACATGGAACTTTGCCAACTTCCAGGGCCCTAACCACTCTGCCATCATGATGGAGTTCACCACGCCTCCTTCTTACGGCAACACGGTTGTCAACGTCGGCGCCATCGTCAAGGATGGAGAGCTGATCGCCGTCAGTTCCGAGAACAACAAGGTCACGCACAAGGCCTCCAAGAAAGATTCTGCCAATGACTGGCCCGAGCCTACCCAGGTCGAATTCGACTGGTCAGCATCCAGCAAGGACGGCAAGCCGGTCAAGGCCGTTATTGATGCCGCCCTAGGCGATCGCGTCGACAGAGTTGACGTCATGGCCGAGGTGCCCGGATTCGTCAAGACCATTGTCAAGGCCGCTGCCGGAACGAAACCCTACATTTACCAGGTGATTAATACGCCATCCTGTCTCCCCACCCCTGCCTACAAAATGCTGACATGAATTTTGCAGTACGCCACCAAGACGACCCTTAAACTCAAGATCGGCGATGAGGAGATTTCTGAAGACGGCCAGCTCTTCAGCGAGGCCACTTTTATTTCTGATCTCGCAAACTAAAGTATAAATTAATGTGTTTTTTTTGTTTTTGGAAAGAAATAAAGGGCATTTTTGCAAACAACAAAGAATGATTGATTGAGAACACCTTTGGGTATTACCTAATCTGAATAGGCGTTGGAGCAGAGAGACTATATATAATACTACTACTAATCGCTCGTTCTTTTTTTATTGACCTGATTGCCTCTGCGTACGCATAATAAAACGGCACATTAGTTTTGATATATCAGAGAAAGGAAATTATATATATATTAATGTGTATTAAAGTATTGTCATGGGCACTTTTTTTCTTCTTTTTTTTTTGGCTGCTAGTAAGTAAATCCTGAGTGAGGCTGATGGACAAAAGTAATGAGTGACAGAAAGTGGAGATGAATGATGCCCAAGGACTGGTAAAAGACCTTGGCGCACATTCCCTGTATATATATATATATATATATAAAGTAAGTCGTCGTGTAGCTCATAGTTCACATACCATCACTCTCATGTACATCTTTTTTCCGCCACATTTTTGTATAAGCCGTCCTCCCGCCTCCAGTCTATCCGGATCCCGTATATAATCCATTCCGCCCTCCATACATGGCATAGGTATAAAAAAAACACCAAAAGTAAAACCCGCTCATCAGGCTCCACGCCCATTGATGTGCAATTGACTCGTTGATATCATCATCGGCATAACAGATTTTTTTTTTCTCTCCTTCTCAATTGTCTTCTTCTTCTTCTCCCCCCTAATTTTATCATGAATTCTTGTCCTTCTCTTCAGACTTTTCAGTCTGCTCTTCCTCCCCTTTCTCCAACGCCCTCTCAACCTGCCATATCGCCCTCTCCAGCTCAATCTCGACGGTGGGCAAGTTGAGCGTCTCTGAAAAGTCGCGTATCTGCTTCTGCGTGATGAGCATCTGCTCCTTGCCGGAGGGTTCCTCGATGGGAGCCTGGCCGTCCTTTGTGTATAGCTGGTCGAGGTCCTTGGAGGGGGAGAGCTGGACGAGCTTGTTCTGGATTAGCCATTGGACGTGCCTGCCGCCGTTGATGGCTCGCCAATGGGACCAGGCGCGGTAGACGAGGTAGAAGAAGGGTATATTTGGGATTCTGTTATTTCACAGTAAATTGTTAGAAAGATATATACCATGCTATATAAACACACACACAAACACACACACACACACAGAGAGAGAGAGAGAGAGAGAAAATGAAAGAAGAGAAGATTCTTACACAGGCACCAGCCCCAACGGCGCCGTAATGGGCATCCCCACAAAGCACCACATCAGCCTCTGCCGATGCAGCGCCTGCCTCTCCGTCGCCAGCGTCCGCAGCACGCCCTCAGCCTTGTGCTCCGGGATCGCCGCCGGCGGGAACACCAGCTCGACCTTGTCCCGGCCCCGCAGCTCGTCGTCGCGGCGCCGAGCCGACAGCGGCGGCACGGACTTGAGCCCCCACTCCTGGAAGGGAATGCGGCGGAAGGCGTGGTTGCCGTAGTCGACTACTTTGCGCTGCCAGCCGCGCTCCATCTTCTCCCATTGGGCCCATTTGCGGGCGGCGAAGTCGGCGCCGCGGTCGATGTAGCTGGTGGTGGTGCTGGAGGGGGAGGCAGAGGAGCCGGGGGGGGATGAAGCCGAGGTCGAGGCTGAAGATGACGATGCTGGGTTGACGAAGCGGCTGGCGTAGAGGAGGGTGCGTCTCGTCGAGACGGGGAGGAGGTAGAGCCTCATTGCGGGCTGTTGTGTTGTGTCCGGTTCAGAGCCTTGGGGAAAGTGAAAAAAAGAGGAGGCTATATATATATGTGTGTGTGTGTGTGTATATATATGTATTCTCTGATATGATATGGTGAGTGAGGCTGAAAGGAAGCGGAAGAAGAAAAAAATAGATATCGATCTGCTTTGGTAGCTTTAGCTGCTGGGTAGCTTAATTAGCACGAGCAAGCTAAAATACGTCAGAGGGCGGGTCGAAAGCACTATGCCGCAAACAGGATTATTTTCATTTTCAAACCCGTTTAATTTGTCAGGAAAAGTAAAGGAGAGATTCAATCACAAGATGGGACTCGGAAAATGGGAAAGCAGAATATTCAACCTGAATACTTACTCTCTTTGCTTGGATGAGTAAAGATGAGCAGATGTTTGTTCGTAGTTGCAGAATTAAAGTTGCTACAAAGAGAGCTAAGCCTAAGCTAGATTAGGGCCATTGTTCTTCTCTTTGTTTTTTTTTTCCTTTCTTTTTTTAATTGGAGCGACGGTCTTATCGAAGCCCGGCGAACCAAACAGTGACGCACATGGGCGTCATGGCGGGCTGGGATTTGATTCTGAGAATGTTCTATTGCTACCTGGTAGTATCATTGGATACTAAAATTTGAAACAACTGGAGAGAATTGGGATTTCTATGTACATTTATTCTTGCTTAAAATTACAAGTACCAAGTGCCTTGAGTGAGGCACATTTCACATGTGGTTGTCAGGTAAAGCCACTCCAATAACTCGGTGTCTCGGAATTCGCCTAGATACCGAGATGCAAAGAAGCAAAAGCATCTACGCACAAGACAAAATACAATCAAAAAAACAAAACCCACTTGAAAAATGGAGCCATCTTTATTTGTTCTATCTAAAATCGAACTTGCATACCGTTGTATATCTATCCCCCAACTCAACATCTTCTCACTGCTTGTACTATTTGTACTACCCTATTCCTCTTGCTGCACTCCATGCAAACGGAGTTGGTGCTACTTTCATGTACCTAATTAGCGCTGCAGACCTCAAGCTTAAATGGGCGGATGGTTTAGTGGTATAATTTTCCCTTAGCATAATGCAACCTTCGAGTAGCATTTCCGCATGGGAAAGGTCCGGGGTTCGATTCCCCGTTCGTCCATAAATTCTTTTGCGTTTTCTCGCAAATTCACATTTCAAAACATATGCTTTGAAGTACTTTTTTTTTTGTGTATAGCTGGCTGCTTAACAAATAATAATGCCCTCTTGGTTTTGTAATTTTGACAGAATTTTCATATTACTTTTTAATCATTCATGCGCCGTTGATTGCTATCCCCACCAACCAACTACCTAATCTATTCGGTGTAATATGGGAGGGTATATATGCGTATGTAGTACAAGTACATGGATATATGAATGTCTCGCTGCTTTTCTCCCCCCCCCATCTCTTTCTTGTTCTCTCTCTCTCTCTCTCTCTCTGTGTGTGTGTGTGTGTGTGTGTGTGTTGTACCGCTTTCATCAATTCTTCACTTGGTCCTTTCTATCACAGGACTCTTGCTTCTTCCCCTAGTCGCCCCCTTCCCAACAATCTTCTCCGTCCAGTTCCATGACGACGGACTCAACCTTCCACCTTGGGCCTCCTTCGGTTTATCTAGCTTCTTATCGCCATTCGCGTCGTTAATGTAGTCAAGCTCGCTCTCGTTCTCGCTACTAGCCCAGTCGCGCTCGCTCCACGACATCGAGTCCGCCCGGTCCCCATGGTGGCTATGAGACAGTAGCGAAGAGTGCTCTGTGTCCTGTGTCTTTGGCAGGTCGGGTACTTCATCAAGTGCTTCTCGTGCCTCGCTTGCATTTGCCGGCTCCGGAGCAACCCCACGGGCCTGTTTCATGGACACTGTCTTGGTCTCGCCGCCATCTGCCCCAGGTGGCTGATTGATGTCCAGTGCCCGTTCACCCATATACTCATCCTCAGTGCGCAGCCGCGCGACGGCAGAATCGCTAAAGTGGGCATCGACTAGATGCTTGACAACTGGCCAGCCGTAGGCATTGGCAAACATGCGGCGGACGAATATATTGTTATGGGCATCCGGTTCCAGCTTGACAAGCACCTTTCGCCAAGACAAGTCCCGGTGGTAGCCGCGAGAAATCTTTTCCTCAACACGCATATTCGAGCCATCAACAATCTCATTAGGTTGCTTTTCAGGGCCCGTGTTTGCAGTGTCGTCGTAATCCTTTGCAGACGCCATCGAATCTTCATGGTTTATCCCGCCATGTGGTGTCGAAGAACCGCTGCCGCCTGGCGACAGCGGCCCGAATAGTGACGACGAGGAAGACTTGATTTTCATCTTACTTAGTGCCGAAGTTCGCTTCTTCAAAGGGGGCGGAGGAATATCTGTAGGGTGATAGACTCGGTCATGGAAAATGGTCCGTGGTCGCTTTGACGGGTCAACGAGCCACTCCACATCAGGAATTTTGGGATTCAATACGTCGCCCGCAGATTCGAAAAAGGTGGTCCGAGGTGGCGCCCTTAAACCTTCGGCGTCACCCTCTAGCTCGTTACCTGACGTTGCCTTGCCTATCCGCCTGCTGATATCTGATGAAGCGGAGCTGCCAGGAGTACTAGAGGCGTCTTCGCTGGCTTTCAATGTTTGACTCCTGCGCAGTATCTTCTTCTGCTTCTCAGACGTGGGGTGCTCTTTTGGAGGTTCGTTGCTTCTGAAGAGGTTGAAAAATCCGGTGAGCGGAGTGTGAAGAATATTCTCTCCTGGGCTTTCGAGTGGCTCATCGGCAAATACTGCCGGGACAGAGCGGAGACTAGCCCTGTCATCTTCGGCGAGGGCATCGCTAGATGGCTGTGGCACCTGATGGCTGTCGTTTTCGTTGTTGTTGCCGCTGCCATTTGCATTCGGAGTTGTGGCCCCTGATTCTACGTCGCCATCATCTGGGGGCATCTGTATTTTCTGCCGCGATGATCCCATATTGGCTCCTGTTAGCTCTGCCCATCCAAAGCCCACCACTGTCTCTACAAGGCCAGCATCTCGCCTTGCTTTACCAACTCGCCCAAGGCCTTGCCAATCCAAGAACAGTAGACAACTTGTACGCAGCGGAACAATGCCGTCGTTGACCACGTTGGAGTAGACCGTTCTGTTTCGAAACTTCTTGAGCGCGTTATGCGCAGGTCCTGAAGGCAATATCCGCAGCAGGGGTTTGGATTCAGGTTGCGACTCTCCATAGACCTTTTTGTGGGCAGATTCACCCAAGTTGCTCACGAGGGCACCCCAGCCGCTGCGTGCAATCGTCGGCGCTCTCCACGTTAGACCCAAGTCCTGCCCTGTCCTGCCCACGAGACCAAAATCCAGAGCAAATTTGACATAGAGAGGGTTCTCGTTGCTCAAGCCTAGAAAGGGCGTGGCTAGTGCAATAAAGTTAATAGGCTTGATAGTATTGAAGAATTGAGGCGAGTGCTTTTGTATGTATGCAATAGCATAGGTTTGGACCAGCCCGCCCAGTGAATGTGCGATAAAGCTGATGCTTGTGACCTTGTATGGCCTTCGATACTTGCTGACGTCGCTGGCTCCATCTGCGTCGCCTGCCTTGATCACGGTGCTGTTCTTATGAGCCTGTATCAGGTCGCGCGCTTTCTGCTCGCCCAATCCGTGTGTAAACCCTTCCATGGCACCTTTCCCTATCGGCAAGAAAGGCTGATCCGGGTATGTTATTGAGAGAACGTATCTGGCCAGTCTTTTCCCAAGGTATTTAATCCCCTTCTCTGTCTTGGTAGCATTGCCCGAGTATCCTCGCACAATGACTTCTTCGTCTTCGTCTTCCTCGTCGTCCTCACTGCCTGTTGACGAAGACCCATCCTGCGCCTTTTTGTCGGAGGCCTCCTCATCCTCTGCTCGTTTCTTTGCTCGCCTAGCTTTGGCATCAATCTTGGCCTGCTTTGCAGCAGCATCGATGCTCTCCTTCATGAACAACATGTCGGCGCCCAGATTGCTATGTAAACCATGAGTTAAAATGACGAGGTGAATCTTCTTCTGCTTTCGTGGAGACGGTTCTGCTTCCTCTTTGGTTTCTGGATCGCCAGTTTTCACCATGCTCTCGACAGGTTGATCGGCGGCAGGCCGGTCTTCCACCCTCTTGTCACCCGCGTCATCCCATCCCGGTAGCCGTGGTGTGTTCCACAGCGTTGCCGTATCCTCCACTTTGACCTGTATAGCTCTTGAGAAGACACCTCGAGGTTGTCCTGGGTGATGTCCATCCTTGGCCCCAATGCTCTGCTGATGATCCGTCAACTTTCCAGGCTGTGGAACCTGGGCCTGGCCACTAACAACCGGAACAGAAGAGCCGAGACTCAATGATTTCTGCTCTCTCGCCACCAAAAGCTCGTAGCCAACCGCTGCCGATGTGGAGAAGATGACCTGCGACGAGATCTCAATCACCCAGCTCGCGCTTTCGAAATCGTGCTCCGGACCGTTGCCAAACACCGTGTTGTTGCCTCCAGTACCGGCTAACTGCCGTACATCTTCTGGCACAACCAGCTGGCACTCCCAGGAGCCTCCAGCCTTGAGCATGGGCTCGAATTCAGGGACACCATAGCGGCGGGGGCTGGGAAACTTTTCGTTTGGGTTGAACTTGGCGGGGTATGTCGCCACGCTCAGCGTGTAGGGGCCGTGGACAAAGGCCGCTCGCAGGGCGATGTTGGACGTGTTGCGTATTCGTACATAGAGCTTCTCTGGTGAAGGGAGGATGCGATCTTGGGAGGGAGTGTAGGTGACGGTGTAGCGGACAACCTCGCCGATTTTGACGCTGCCAGTCTGGTGGAGGAGCAGCATCTTTGCCCGCCGCTCGTTTCCTGCTGATTCCGCCCCGTGTCTGTCTGTTTGGTCGGATGGGCTCGACCGTTTGTTGGTCTCGGTCTAAAGACGGACTGCTTGGCTGCAGCAGCGATGGCAACAGCGCAGCCCCAATCGTTTCTTCGTCTTCCGAGAATTCGGCTCGAAAGGGGTTGAAGAATAGGAGAGGCAAGATCTAGCAGGCGTGACGATGACAAAAATAGTAGTCGGATTGGAGATTAGACGCAGGACGCATTAACACGCCAGCATTATTCTGGACCCCGGCTCCCGAGGCGAAGCGATATAACGGTGCAGGGATGGACGAAGCAAACGCTCATTTCAAGGTTAATTTTTAACGTGCCTGGGTAAGGGCAGAACAAAGGCAAACGATGGGATTGGCATGCAGGCGGCAAGTCGAAGCCATATGGTGCAAAGGTGGCGTTCCTCTGGGAAAGGGGATCGAAGCTGGGGACAGCAAATGGCGGCGATCTGGACAGAAGCAAAAGCCCGTCACTGCTGGGAAGCTGCCTGCGCGGAATTGTCGGGACCCGCCCCGTTGGAGAAGTTTAGTGGATGCCCGGCGCTGCGTCTTCTGGAATATGACGCTGTGGGCGCTGGATCGCCGCTGTTTGTTTCGATCCAGGCGTGCCGTCATCGACCCAGCAGCGCCCAACCAGCGTACCGTGCTGGGGTTTTAGCGTGTTGGGGGCGCCACATGCACTGCTGCGACGCCTCACACAGGGCATGCGACACGAGGCTCTTTTTGCCTTTTCGGACAGCCAGGGCGAGTGTGGCGTCACGCGACCTGGCTCCAAATGTTTGTTTGCCAGTATGTATGAAGCATGTGATACGGGGATGTTGCTGGCAGAAGCCTGTTGGTCTATACGATATCAGCATCAGCATCAGCATCAGCATCAGCAACAGCATCAGAAATATAGATGACAAGAAGACGGTATATTTTGGTGAAGAATCTGCTTTATCATCTGTTCCACTGCATTCTATATTTTTTTTTTCCCCATCTAATTTGGATTGAAATTCACTCTATCGCATGTTTTTGTAACGGATGATTATGCCAAACCGTCTTGGACCTACTGAGTGTATCGTCGAAGGCCAATTCTTCAACCGTCATAAGTACTTTCGCTGAGCCGGAAGCATTAATTTCTATTTCATATAAACCCTTTTGATATTAAGATTGTGACAGGCTCTTGGTTCAAACCGGGGTTTTTTTGTTCGGTGCCGAAAAAAAAAAAAGAAAAAAAAAAAAAAAAATTAGACGCTAACATGATATATCAAGTGTCGGCCGTCTTATCACCACTACATAAGCTGGGCAAAGACAATAAGAGACTGATTATTAGCAGTGCAGGGAGCATATTGTGATAATGCTACAATGTACAGGGGTATGATAACAATACTTTGTCTCTGATTTAGAGAACAAGATGGGTAATAAAATATGGCCTTTTGCCCATGTTCGTCGTCAAGGTTTTGTGCTGAGCGAGTATAATTTTGTCCAAACTAATAGTAACTAATGACTCCAAGACGGTCAGGCGGGTGATGATATCTTCAATCCTGAACAGGCAGTGACGGTTCTAAATTTTCCTCTGAGACGGCGAGAGAGTGAGAAACAAGCAGAATAATGTATGAGTAAATTACTCAGCTACCCATTCAATTCGTTTTTCTAGTAGGCTGGTCTTCTCTGACGTATTAAGAGTGTAACTATGCATGTTTTGTGAGACCTATTGGCGAGAACTGAAAAGGGACTACACAGCCAGGAGGGGCCTGATACATGTAGGAATTTCACGAATTTGAACATTGAATGTATCGTGCGGGGTTGGATCAATGGCAGCCAAGAACTTGCTGCATGGTCTTCGGTCTCGGGGTCTGAAATTCGGGCGCAGAGCTGAAGCTGCCGTAAGGTAGTAACACTGCATGTGTTCCATGGATATTGGGCACAGTTGAGTCCACTTATGGTCGCAGCCAGCGTACATGCAGCACAAGCCGCTGTTATGGCCCAATCCTGGTGAATGTGACATGAGGCATTGGCTCGCCACGGTGATTGTGGTTTTGAATAGGCGCAGCAGCGAAAGAAATGAAATTCTACAGTCTACTCTTAGTTGCATTGATGTAAACGAGCTTGCCAACTTGCTAGAAACTGAGACTATATATATACATGTAATAATGCTTGGTACATATAGGTATGTACCCGCTTTTGTGAGGGGAACTACCTCTATTGTAATACGGTGTAACCTAAAAGTTGCGAGCTGAACATCCATCTGCAGCTGGATGGAGCAGCCAACCTACAAGTTGTGAGCTGAACATCTGCTGGCAGATGGAGCAATTACTCCAACGGTTGTGAGCTGAGTGAATGCAGGTAGATGGGGCAGCCATTGTATAGAGAAGGGTTTGGTTGTATTGATTCGATGCTTCGTGTCTCCATTCGGCTCACGCATGTGATATTGTCTACGGAATGCAATGGCCAATGACCTCAGACCGTCGCCGTCCATCCCGAACATACATATATGCGTTGGAAGTACATAAAAGGGCGGCATCATTGGCGGCACAGAGATCCCACAGAAGTGGATTTGCATGGTTTCACTCATCCCGAACCTGGGCGGGCACCAACCAGAGCAAGTATGAAGTAATAAGGGGAATCTTGAGTTGACATCAATTGGCTACGATTGACCACCGGCGCTGAGATTGATTACATTGCCTGATACGCACATGTCAATTGGGCGGTTTTCTACAGGCGCCAAGATGTTGTATGACCATGCAGAAACCCCTCATGAAAGGCGTGATGTTTTGAAAGCGAAGCCAGTTCTATAAAATGGCCATGTCGACGCTTCATGTTCTTTCTTCCTCTCTACACTTCAAGCCTTGAGCATTCTCATTCAGTGCCGCATAAATTCTTCTGTTCCTCATCTTCAAGATGGCCACCACATCCGACAATATCCCAGCTGCGGACCTCATCCTTAAACAGCCATCAGTCGTTGATTGGCAGCGAGACACTGATGATGCTCTTAGAAATGATGTCAAGGCCAGCGATCTTGATCCTGGTGTTTTGGATCTTGAGCTTCTCAGGTTGACCAAGTACCCTAAGAGATCCCAACAGTCACCAGTATCTGGAATACCTGATGAGTCTTTACACCACCCAGCCCCCGGTGGCGGCAACTTCCGCCAGTCCCCTGTACCTCTCAAGGGATTTCTGGGAACTCCTTACAGAGGCAGATCGTATGATATCGAGCCTCCAAAGAAGATTCCTGGGTCGCATCGTTCTGGGCAGTTTCATTCTGCTCCTGCGCTTGGAGGAGGAGAAGAAGAAGACGAAGACGAAGGCGACAGTGAACAAGGTGGAGATGACAAGAGTGACGATGCTTCAATGGAGCAGATCCTCGCTCTAGTGACTCAGCTCTACGGCAGAGTTGAGCGAAGGTGAGACCCAGAATTGACATTTTATTTATTCTATGCAAGACTAACACCCACATCCTAGTTACAATGCCTATCTGGACGTTGTTGAGGTTGAGCCAACATGGCCTCGGTTGCTCAACCTCGAACAAACCTCGGAAATGTTTGAATGGAGTACACAAGTACCAGATGGGAACGGCGGCTTCCTTGAATATCCTCCTCATCTCAAGGTTATCCCGAGTGAAGACGATGTCGGTCTGTTCAAGATCTTTGATAAGCTCGGCTTGATGGAGACGCAATGGATCATCAGCCCCTTCATTCCCGATTCCTGGTGGGGAGGCATTGTCGAAAAGGGTGCCGAGTGGATAATCAAGAGAATCAGACAAAAGACTGGAGACGTTACCGCCTGGGCTAACCAGGACCCAAACTTCAAGGCCCTCGAGTCCTACAACGAGTCGAATCGCAAGGCAGCGACAGATGTTGCAGAGGGCAGAAACATTGGTCTTCTTGGTGATTGGTATAGTGACCGCCGCTTTGCTGAACAGGCCTTCACCGGCACCAACCCAACGACGCTCGTGAATATCGCAAAGACGCCTGGAAATCTTCTTCAAGAGTTTATTGATACCGCCGAGCGCAAAGGATACAAGAAGTGGCATGAAAGGTTAAGCAAGGCCCAGTCCAACCCGGAATCCCTCTTTGTCCAGGACCACCGCCATTTCCGGGAGGCTTTTGGCGCGGCATCTGACGAGGAATTGAAACACCAAGAGCCTGGGTCTGAACTCAACTGGGCCTGTGCCGCTGTGACGCTCTTTGAGCTTCATGAGGACGGAAGACTCCACCCTGTCGCCATCGTGATTGACTACAAGATCAGCATGGAGAAGTCGGTCACCATATTCAACCACAGACTGGAGCCCCGCGAACCTGTTGGAACTGGCGCCGCCATCCCCGAGGAGGAGAGCGATTGGCCATGGCGATACGCAAAGAGCTGCGCCCAGGTCTCGGACTGGATGCGCCACGAGGTGGGCGTCCATCTGACTCGGGCGCACTTCATCGAGGAGGCCATCATCGTCGCAACGCGCCGCACGATTCGCATGGACAGCATCATCCACACCATTCTGTCGCCTCACTGGTACAAGACGCTGTCTCTCAACGCAGCCGCAAGAACCACGCTCGTCCCGCAGGTCATCAAGGACTTGGTCGGCATCAGCCCAACGTACCTTCAAAAGTACGTGCTCTACGAATTCGAAAACTTCGACTTCGTCAAGCACTACGTTCCCAACGACCTCAAAGAACGCGGCTTCCCCAACACCGCCGAAGGTCTGGCCGCTCCAAAGTACAAGAACTACGCCTACGCGAAGAACATGGTTTCCATGTGGGCGGTGATTCGCAAATACGTGTCAGCCATGCTCCTGACCACATACAACAAGGACACCGCCGATGCGGAAATCTCCAAAGACACCCACATTCAGAACTGGGTCAACGAAATCCGAACCAGCGGCAGGATCAAGTCTTTCCCCGACATCAAGACGCTGGACGCCCTCACCGACGCCCTCACCATGTGCATCCACATTGCCGCGCCGTTCCACACGGCCGTCAACTATCTGCAGAACTTCTACCAAGCGTTTGTGCCGGCCAAGCCCCCCGCCGTCTGCACAAAGCTGCCGGCGTCGCTGGAAGAGCTGCAGGGGTACACCGAGCCAGAACTCATCAACGCACTCCCCATTGGCCGCGAGCGGCAGTGGCTTCTGGCCGTGCAGGTGCCGTGGCTGCTCAGCTTCAAGGTCGCAGACGAGCGCAGCCTGCTCAAGTTTGCGTATTCGCAGTCGCGAAACTACCGCAGCGGCTGGAGCAAGAAGGCAAAGGCAATTCGTACGATTAGCGGCCAATTGCATGACGACCTCAAAGAGCTGGGAACGGAATTCGTCCTCACAAGTCAAGCCATGGACAAGGGAAGCATTCCCTACATGGTCATGGATCCAAACGTCACGGCTGTTTCTATTCTCATTTAAGCACTACCTACATATAGCAAAGCTACATATATTTTATTTGAAAGACTATAGCGTTTATTGAAAAGCCAGCACTTGCAAATGTGATACGCCGCATGTATTGAACAATTGGACATCTCTCTGAATTCCCCATAGAGCTGCGTCTGCAAACTGCATTTCATGTACTTTGTTTTATACAACTGGGCGCTGAGACAAGAGAAACAGGAGTATAATGTATTCATATGTTCCCTTTTGTAATACAAAAGCAACGCGACCCACGATATGAGGCTGTAAATGTCAGCGGAAAGCCTTGCAAGGCAGCAACGGGACGGAAGCGGGGCCATGTTACATGTATTCGGCGTACTTGCATCAATGCGTTGGCATAATCACTTGAATCTGTGCTGGATAGACTTCAAATGACAAGGAATGCGCATATTTTGGGGCATTGCTTACGCATGGGAGGCAGCTAATGCAGAGTAAGTAAACGATGAGAATGAGGGGTACCATTGGAAAACACCTAGATAAGTAACGATAAGTAAGTGTGTTGAAGTCATCGTATCTAGGAATATTAGACACACCTCATCCGCCCATTCGCTAAATAATTTTACGTTAAATCTGCTGTGGACCTACCACTCGAGCTTTCTCTACGCCTTTCATCCTTAGGGTGCAATGAAGCCTTCAATCCCTGTTGACGCCCTATGTGAAAAATGTCGCGAGTTGCCATGGGATACCTACCGAGAACTGCGGGAGAAGCCATCAAGCTTCATAGATGAAGCATATCCAATTGATCATCACAAATCCTTACGCCAACTTCGAAATTCTGCGGAAACTGGATGTCGTACATGCCAGATATTCTGGTTATACGCCATTGACGAAACCAAGACGGAAGTGGACACCGAGTTAGAACTAAAGTTTACGTGGAAGATTGGTGCATGGCCCCATGCTCAAGTAATAATAATAATAATTGAAGGTTCATCGCAGAGTTTCACGCGCGGGGGGTCTCGGAGGACAGCGCAAAACATAAGCATGGAGGGCTGCCAAATCGAGGCACATATTCGCGTGTATGTGGGGGAGCCAGCTTCATTCTCAAGTGATGACATTCCTTGTAAGTCGAGCAAGAAGTTTATGGGCTTTTCAAGAGCAAGAGTTCATTGGAACATAGCTAACAATATCCCCAGCGCTGAGGCATGAAGATTTTCTCGGTGATGGCTTAGAATATAGTTTCCGAAGCATCATCAAGCCGTGGGTGTATGACTGCATTAAAAACCACCATGGCTGTCGTCAGGTGCGCCAGCTCGGTTTTGGTAACTCTTCGCCTACCCGGTTGATAGATGTTGGTGCATCGCGCGAAGATATCGTTAAGCTTGTTGATACGGGTGGACTATCAAAGCCAGAGTATCTAATTTTAAGTTACTGCTGGGGAGCTTCAAACGATAAGTCAAAGACCACCCAAGCCAATATAGAGCAAAGGAAAGAATCAATCCAGATATCAGCACTACCTAAAACAATCCGCGATGCCATTACTGTCACAAGGCTTATGGGAGTGCAGCATCTCTGGGTTGATGCCATATGTATTATTCAGGAAGATACAGTGAATAAAGATGGTTTTCATGACGACTGGAAAACCGAAGCCGCCAAGATGGCGAGTTATTATTCCAACGCACTTTGCTGCATTTCAAACTTGGGCGCCGCAGATAGCTCTGAGGGGTTTCTGAAAGAAAAACAAATAGGCCTTCGGCAAGAGAGTCAACGAACAAGACACGGGCTGATTGAACTAGAATACTTTGAGCACCGAGGGCAAAGATTCAGAATCTACCTGCCAGGACTCACGCGAGATTGGAGCCAGGAGCACCAAAATTCTCCGTTGATGCGCCGCGCTTGGGCCCTTCAAGAATGGATCCTTTCTCGTCGAATTCTACATTTTACAAGAGCCGGGATATTCATGGAGTGCGGCGAGGGGATATGTCAAGAGAATGACCCTTTTCCAAAGCCAGCAGCAGCCTGGTATCAAACCCCGGATAACGGCATACGCAACGTCATGAGAGCATACTCCGGGATTCCTATACCTATAGGCTACGATATAGGCAATGCCCTGAGAGCATCTACCGGTATTCCGATAGGTGATTTGTGGACCAAGCTAGTCACTTTCTACTCTACGATGAATTTGACCAATCCTTCAGACTGCCTTATTGCTATTGATGGGATTACCCGTCTTATTTGCGCGAAATACAATGTCGGATGCTTTGCTGGCGTTCTCAGCTCTCACATTGCCCAAACGCTGCTTTGGAAACGAAAGAAGCTGACAGATGAAATCAACCCGACAGTCAGTTTTCCTAGCTGGTCATGGTCTTCAACAATGAAAGTTGGATTTCCAAAGTTTGATGACAAATGCACATCTTACGTTAAATGCACCGGCGATGGCTGCTTTCTCCTAACCGACCGGGTGGTGAATTACATCGACCCTTCTACGCGGCGATTCCCATTACAAGGCCCTCTATTGCACCTTTCCTTGAGTTACCGCCCATCTCGCTTGCCAGAGATCAATGACTGTCTCTTTTTCACCCACAGTAGTCCCATATGGAAAGAAGAGTCCATCAGTTTTTTCATGGACTCTGCAAAGGCATACCCTAAACTAAAGGAATGCGCCACAGACAAACAGAAAGAGGGACTATTAGGGCAATTGAGACTCTTAGTTTGTTTAAGAAGCTTTAAAACGCCTGGAAGGCGTCGTTATAGATCCACTAGCTCATATTATGGGCTAGTTGTAGAAAGATTGGAAGAGATGGGCGAAAATGCATACAGACGGATAGGGGTTTTCGAAGTGAGAATTCAAGAAAATGAAGAATCATATCATAATCTAGAGAGGTGGATGGCCGACATTGACTTGTTTTAGATTTAACCAACCAAACACTAAATACGTGTCGAATGAGGGCCTCAGCAAGTAGACCAAATCCTCACAAACCTCTATCTGTAGAGCCTCGTAGGCGAAAACTCTATATCTAGAATCAAGTATCCGGGCCAGTTCGCTACCATTTGAGTATTTCCGTCGCCTAGCAAGGCCCCATGTTACAGTGGAGGCTTATATAACCTCGATGAAAGTTAAGACGTTGTTTGGTGGTATGCTTGGATGCGCGACCGTGAATCTCCACGATGTGACCTGCTATGCCTTGGCCTGCATGCATTGATCAGGTATCTGGCAGGCAGATAGTTTTAGAATGCATATATCTAGCCATCTTTTTTTTCACAGAGGGTTTTATCTTAATGGCTGTATCATGTCACCAGTCACTTTCTGTATCGCCTACGTTCAAAACACAGCAAACTATTGAAGATTATTAGCTCAGTAGTAATGATTCTTCATAAAAAATTCGTATATCATAAAGTCTCGGCTTTATATAGGAACTATATCAGCCTACGTTGAGAGGTCAATTTCGTCTTACATATTCACGGCCATGATACGGCAGCATAAATCACTCCTGCTCAGGAAAGCCCGGCACAACAAAGTTTCTCCACTCAGACACACGGTGAGCGCCCCGTCCATATCCAGTCAATCCTGCAAGAGTTGATGATTTGGGTCTCTCACGCTCTTCGCCGCTACGCCGTGATCTGCGGCGGGGAGAGGGGAGCTCAGCCTCAGCACCGTCCATGCCTCCATAATAATACGGATCGTGTACAGATTTCGGTGCTGTTGTATACGCATTGTCGTAGTATGCATCCCCTCCAAAGGGATTCGGTCTCATCATTCCTGGCGGGGGCATCGCCGGTAATGGGGCATAAGCTGATGGTGGCGGTATAGCTCCCCTACCCATCGCGCCCATCGCCATGCTTATTCCCATATCTGTAGCAGCATCTCTCTGGTGTATAACATGAGGCCGCATAACTGGGGCTGGAGGAGAAGGTCCTGTCGATCGGCGCCCTGAGCGATTCTCCGACAGCCTATCAGCCAGGCGCTGCTCCATGGAGTTACTGCGCTGCGGACCTCTCGCACGATTGACCTCAGTAACATAGCCAGCGTAAGGCTGCGGCTGCTGGGCGATTGGGGCAGTGGTAGATAGGGCCGGCATACTTGTTCGTCTGTAATCCTCGGCCGGATGATACTTGCCGCCAGGGAATCCAAAGTCCATTTCATCTTCCTCTACATCTGGCGTCATGGGAGCAGAGATGGGAGCGAAAGGGTTCTCGCGCTCACGTTCACGCTCGCGATCCCGTTCACGATCCCGATCACGTTTTCGATTTCGGTCTCTCTTTCGGTCTCGATGGCGGTCGCGGCCATGACCGTGGTCTTCCTCGCGTTCCTCATCATGCTCACGGTCATACTCGTCTGAGTGCTGCATCCTCCTTGCTAAATCTCCATCGCGCTGCTCTTGGAGTCGGCGAAGGAGCATCTCCTCTTCATAGTTTTGAGGCCTTGGTCGCACGGGCATTGAGGTAGTAGGTCTAGAATATGTTCGCAAATCCTCCATAGAAATTGGTCTGTTGCTTCGAAGGATCTTTCGGAGATCTTCCGGAGGGATATTTAAATCATCCAATGCGTTGTTTTGCCATGGATTGCTTCCATTTTCGTAATTGAACCATGGGCAGCTACAACCTTTCCATTTGGTGCCGCATAGCATACAGAATTCGGCTCCACATCGACTTGATTATCAACAGTTAGTGACTGAGAAGATCTTTGGTGAGTTTATTAGCAAAGATCTCTATTAAAACTTACCATGTCATATGGTTGCATCCTTCTTTGAGTTCTACCATGGATTTGCACTTGTAGCATCTCTTCCAGCCTTCTTCCTTGGCTTGATCAAGGAATTTGTTGGTCTCTTCGTCACGAGGGCACTCAAGAGAGCTGTGCCACCTCGAACTGCACTTTGGACAAACTTTGGTGTTGCAACGACCACATCGGGCAACCCTTCTACCATCCTCGCCCCTATAAAAGCTGGTGGGTTTAATCCATTCACCGCATCGTTTTGATGGGCAGTAGACTCGGTTGCCTGTCGAATACTCGGCAAATTTGCGATTCCATGCCCTCTTGAAAGCATCATCAAACAGCTTATCAACATGCTTGAGTGGGATGTGAGCCTTTGTGCAGCAGCGTGGAGGCATGTGCTGCGGATCACGAATCGACATTTCAAAGTTGCGTTTCATGCACGCATTGCACATTCGGTGACCGCATTTGAGATCAGCTCCTTTTGATGGTGGCGTGTCTTCCATACAAATGACGCATGCAATGCTTGAATTGAGTTAGCTTCCATTATGCAGAATCATGGAACATCTAATTGAATTCTTACCCTTTTCGTTTATCCGACTTGGTTTGTTTTTCAAGTTGGAAAAACTTGTCTGGTGATGCAGGTCTAGAGAGAGTGTTGCCGAAGACATTGCCCAAGATGCGGGCTGGCCCGGACGTCGAGCCATTAAGACTGCGAGCCGATCGCATGGTGAATGATCTTCGAGGAAGAGGATCTCGATCCTCGTATGCCGACCCTGCCGACCTGTACCCTACGCCATCTCGTCCTGTCGACGTAGCACGCCTGGCCAATTTGTTATTGGAGCTAGAAGTGTCAACTTGGCCCGGGACAGGTGCATAGATAGGGATTACTGAAGGAACATACCTTTTCCTTGACGCCGCAGGTGGGCGCGATCCTTCTGGGCGCGAGCCTTCAATCGCATGTGTCAATTGATAACGTTGGGCCTTGTGGCGCGACTCGCTCCTCTCACGCACTCTGGAGGACTCTCGCGTGTGTGAAGAGGCCATTTCACTCGCCGATAGCGGTGAGTCAGAGTCTTGCTCGTTATCGGAATAATACCGCCGCGGCGTAAATCTTTTTCGGAAGCGGTCTCTCTCAATTGAGGAATCAAGATAATCGTCATGGCTTGGCACACGCCGTCTACTATGACGAGACGATGCGTCGGGCAATACTTCCTCCACCTCTAGACCATCATCTTCATCGCCGCCGTAGGATGAGACGCTAGGCGATCTGTGTGTTGAGGCCTCAGAGTACGCTCCAGGCATGAGTCGGCGTCGAGGATAGTTTGGAGAGGAGTGCCTCCTCGTACGTCGCGGAGGTCGTTGCTCGTTAGCAGACTCATCCTCTCCGTCGTACGAGTCCATCAGCGTGCCACTTGGTCGACGGTAAGCTTCCGAGGCGACTCTAGATAGACCCGGTTGCCATGGTGCGGCGTTAGAGCGGCCACCTGCAGCAACGGCTGCAGCAACGGCAGCAGCAGAAGTCGCCGGCGGGGGAGCGGGCGCAGAAGTATCTACGGCTTTTGAACTGCTGTGCTCTCGCCTGCGAGTCGTCAATTGCGGTTGTGACGGCGCCTGCGTCGGATCCAGTCGTCTTTGTATTGATACCGAGCCACGAGGGTGAGGTGGAGGAGCTGCATCGTCAGGCCTCTGGTTCCATTCACTTGGCTCGCCTGGTCTGAGCTTGCGCCGTCCAGACTTGACGGTAGCAGGACCATTATCTTGACCTGAATTCAGCCTCATATTGTGACGAGGGTTAAGAAATGGAGAGAATAGCCACGACGACCTATTTTTCGACGCCTGACCGTTCCGTGAGGCTTCCTCTGTTGCCTCACTGCTTCTGCGTTCGAATCACAACGAGCGGCAGAATTGGGATTCGAATCGATTGCCGCGCACTCACGGCGGCGGGGAAAGGTGAAAATAAAATAAAAAATAAGATCAAATCAAGCGTGGGCCTAGGCACGCACGTATACTCGCGCAGACACAGCAATAAAAAGGGAGCTGGATCTGAATGGATCCTCTCTTTCTGGCCTCTTTCGGAGCTCAGAAATCAAGGGGTGGAAGACGAGAGGGGGATTAGAGAAAGAGAAGATGGTGTAGTCGGTTTATGCAGGAGCGATCGCAAGCCTCGTGGGCCAGTCAGGAACGTCCACGCTGCACCAACTATAGCATCCCACAAGACTGTGATTGGAGTTGAGGGGTCACAGCGTGCATGACCAGCTTTGTCAGAACGCTGTTGGCGAGGATACCGAAGAAGCGCACAGAGCAGCGAAGCGATAGACGGTGAGATGAGGATGTAAATGATGGACAGGCCAGCAATGGAGAGAAAAACCCAGGAGGAAAGAAGAAAAAAAAGAAAAGGCGCAGCAAGGGAGACGCCGGCTTGTGTAGTTGTCAGAAGGCTGGGCTTGTAGGACTTTTGAGCGTGTTTCACTGGCTCGTCTTCACCCTCACAGCTGGTACAGTGCAAGAGATTTCTTGCGGCTTCTGGCCTGGAGGATGCGCCTAGCAAAGAGGAGCCACGCCCTAAAGATAAGCCGGCGCTCCAGAGGCTTTACCGACGTGGCAGTTGAAGCGTCAATTCTCGTCGGCCTTGGAACCGGAGACACGGGGCCTGCGTCTGCGAAACACCCACCAAACAGAGTGTGCAGCAGACAGAGCTAAGGCCGGCGCTTGCTGCGCAAGAGGGCAAAAAAAAGAGGGGAGACGAGAAAAAATACAGCGGGATGGAGACGGTTTAGATGGATTGAGAGAAGACTATGGCGTCGGCCAGCGCGCTGAACATGGACTGATTCAGCTTGGAGGAGATACAAAAGCTGCGATGTAGATTGAAGAAATGGACAAGGTCGACATGCTCTTGCAGAGATCAAATGGCGGTGGTTGGCATCCGTGATTATGGCAAAGGCTGAGGAACAGACATCACGTGTGGGGTTGGAGGGGAAGGTGCTGCCTGCCTTCCATTCCGTGCTTGCCCATGACAGAGTGCGCAGAGCGGGAAGCAGGTGCTACTGGGTGCTACTGGGTGCTACGAAAGGTGCAAGTGCCATTCCTATCACACATTATCCCGGCATATTGGCGTGTATTAGTAGCTCCAGCGCTTGATGGTTTCCTGGGCTCGTACAACGGCATCAACACCACCAGAGTCGCATGCAGGCGATGCGATAAAAGGCACACATCACCTTGCATGAGCAAATAGGATGCATGAACACATGCTGGTGCCCGCCATCACCACTGGCAGTGTTGCTGCTTGTTAAAGGGCACCTGCTGCTTGCCGTATGGCCCTCTGTATGGCACTATGGAGTACTGCTTCTTTCTATATCACCTCTCCTCTGCATTTCCTCTCTCGCCTCGAATCATCCGCCCGCCAGACGACTCGTGACCTCTCTCTTAGCCCCATCCACCAAGCGCTGGCAACATGACCTGACTCTCACAACCCCTTGTCTGCGCTGCTTCTGACTCCTCCCCTCCAATGCATCGCCTCCTCATGGGACACACCACTCGAGGCCCTCACGTGGAGACCTGAGCCGTCGAATCATCCGGCGTCAAGCCTCAAGCTAGTCGTGTGCGGCTCGGCCCCCTTGCGGCGTCGCCTCGCCGGCCCGCTGCCTCCACCGGGCGCCTCCAAAAAAAAAAAAAGTTCTGTACCTACTTTTTGCTTTCTGCGACCTGATGCTGGAGTCGGTTCCGAAGCCACGGTACGGGGATTTTCGGTAGGGGCTGTGCCTCTGGAAATCGGAAATGGTAATAAGGAGCAGCTCTTGTTTTGGGCATAATCGACGCATTTTCTCCAGACGGTGTGAATGAGGACTGGATTTACCCAAGCTGCCGTGTCCATGTATAAGAGGTGGGTGGCATTAGAGGTACAGCATTTCCAGATACGGTAAAATGCCTCCCAGGCGCCACCAGAACGTTCTTCTCAGCCCAGAGTGCAAGCAAATTCTAAGCCTCTTACGGCATACTTGTGGTGCCTCTGGCCTATTTATCCAGATAAACCACTCTGCTATGGATTACAACCACGACCTAGACAGTTACATTGGTAGCAATAAAATATTTAATTGGTGGGCTAACCTGGGTTACACACCCTCTCTAGCCGCCGGTAAGACCTCATCATGTTTACGATGCTCTACATGTATGTGGTCTTTCTTTGTGCCTGTTGATACAAGATTGTATGCAGTTGCACGACAGATATAGAGGCACCTGTGCATCCCCAAACAGCGCAGTTTCACATACACATTGGCATCGTGGCTGCCGTTTAGCGGGACTCAAGCACATTCAAGGAGAGATATGAGAGTTATGTGCCTGTAAAACCGGATGTTCGGATGGATACCAGTATAGCCGATTGAAAAGGTAATGTAAGGTGCAATGTGGGTAAATATATTGTTATGTAGAACATTGCTCATTGAGAGCATAATACAACCAATTGCCGTGGCAGAAACAAAGGCAGCATATAAGATAAAAAATGTATTTCGTCGTCAACTACATATATACAAATCGAATCGTGATGCTTAAACCAAACTATATACAATCCCATCGCATCATATCACATCGCATCGCATCATATAACAATTAAGTAAAATAAATAATAAATGCTTTATGGCTTAATGTTGGCCTGGTCAAACACCGCAGAGGTAATCTGTCCGGCAATATCAGCATACGCCACAAAGCCACCCAGCATGCCAGTCGCGGGATCGCGGTCGACAAAGACGACTCGGCCGTCGTCCTGCATACCGACGGCGAGCAGGTTGCCCTCCTTGTTGATGGAGAACTGGCGCGGGAACTGGCCGCCGGCAGGGACGATCTGGAGGAGTTCGAGCTCGCCGCTGGTGGGGTCAATCTTGAAGTTGATGAGCGGGTCGGAGGGGATGGTCTTGGAAGGATCGTCAAAGTCCGGGATGGTGGAGCTGTTCTCGGCGCGGGAAGAGACGATGAGGTAGTTTGTGTCAGGCTAAAGGAAAAAGAAAAGCAAAGCGTGTTAGCTTCAGATATTCTTCTACATATAGAACAAAAAAAAATATGCTGGCAGGAGGAGTGGTAAAAGTCAAATTCGGCGTCTTCAACTTACAGAGAGGACAACCTCAGACACGGCGTAGCTGCTGGGCTCGGCTGGGCCAGGACCGTGCGAGGGAATGCTGAAGAACTCGGTCAATTGGATCTTGCCCTTGGGGTAAGTGACTTCGTAGCCAATAATGGTGTTGCCCAGCTCAGTGACGAGATAGGCAAAAGTCTTGCTGCCCTTGACGACAAAGGCCAGGTGACGAGGACCCGAGCCAGGCTTGACGCTGACGGGAGTGATGCTTGTCAGCTTCAAGGAGTTCGGGTCGAAGGAGTAAAGGTGAATGAGATCCATGCCCAGATCCGGAACGAGCAGGAACTTCCCCGTGGGGTCAAGAACCGCCTCGTGAGGGTGAGGCGCATCCTGGCGATCAGGATCGGTTGGAGGGCCGGTCAGCTTGTAGTTGATGGTCTGGAGCAGCTTCAGATTGGTGGGATCGGACACATCCCATGTGGTGAAGGCAGAGCCACCGCTGTTTTGGAAGAAAAGATTCCTGTTAGCAAAGTCTTTTTTTCTCAACTGCTGCACAGCCAATAGATGCGTGCACTTACTAGTGAGCCATGGCCAGACCATGGCGGTTGTTGCCAAACACAACGCCGCTGACAGGGCCACCGGGCGTGGTAGTCTGGCCGAGCTTCTGCAGACTGCCATCACAAGCAGTCTTGAAAGTTGTCAGCGCACCACCGGGCGTGTTCAAGCCCTCGTTGATGCAGTACAAGATAGCATCGTTGTAGTCCAGAGTCAGCCACGAAGGGTTATCAGAGCAGCCCTGAGACACCGAGACGGGGCTCAGCTTCTGGATGCCCGTGTTCTGGCCGTGAGTGTAGTTGAGGGTCGTGACGGTCTGAGAGTAAGAAGAGACGTAGACCAGGCCAGCAGAGGCAAGATTGCCGGCGCAGAGCAAGGTCGAGACCAAGCTCTTTGCGAGATTACGACGGCTAGGCATTATATTAAGGGCTCAATTGATCAAGAGAGGGAAAAATTAATCAATTAGAGAGAATAGACAGTCAAGTCTAATTTATAGTGAGGGAAGGGAGAGAAGGAAGAAGAGAACGGCTGAGACACGGTCGTAGCCTTATATATAAGATCGGCATTGAGCTTCCCCCCGCAAATCTCCCAGGCGATCAGGTTACAATGCAGATCCTATTCCGCCACGTCAAAATAAGACGGTGACCCAAACAGCGCCCAAGGAAACAAGTACTACTCGCATAGGAAACAAAGCAACATGGAAAAGAAAAAAAAAAAAAAAGAGAGAGCTCCACAAGCTGTGACATATTCATCAAGGGGCTGATGACGAATAAGCATCAATCGTTACGGTGACATCGCCTGCCAAACCGGGAAGGAGGAAGCATCAGCTTTCGCTTTCGATGAGGCCGCTGACAACGTGGGGGGAAACTATTTGGGGGTTATACTGTAAGTCTGTTTGCTTTTTCCTTTGAGTCTTTTACTCGTTGCCTTGCTTTGTCTTGCTTAAACAAGCATTGGCATTAGCATAGCGTGTGTCCGTTTGTATTCTGAAAGACTTGGTGTTGCGGCATGTTACGTGACACAATTGAGGTTGAGGTGTGCCAACTCTGTTCAATACGGGGGTCTGCTGCTCTAGCGTCAATATCATCAAAACATATGGAAGTCAAGATATTTTAGCTATATGGAGAAGATGAACGGGCAGATCCACCCATTATCTCGGATAGGTTTGCTGAACATCATGGACATCATCCACCTATTACCTAGTATCTATATGTACCTAGTATGCATCTTATTTACAACTCTCGCCTCTTTAAAAGCAAAACTTAAAATGTTCATTCTGGCAAATACCTACCACACTGACACAACAAAGAAACTCCCACATTCCGTCACCGCCGGTCCCACCATCAGCTATTCGGCCCTGTAACTAACCTTTGCTCCATGCATGTCCTCTAGCGCCAATCAGATACGCCGCCTATTCCGGGGATCTCGTGAAAGCCGTGCCGTGCCAATTGGTTCATTGCTCAATTGAGACCGCGTTTTGTCTTTTGCGATAAAATATATTCTACAAGGACAGCCCAGCACAATGCTTTCGTTTATTCATATTCCACAGCATGTACTAAGTAATGTTCCAAGTGTAAAACTGCAATATTTTCCTTGCCAATCCCTCTCTCTACTCTCACTACTCTCACTATTCACTGGCTTTCAGTTGCAGATCACCACCAAAGGCAGCTCATCCGTCCACTGACCCCCACCAATCCCTCTCCTGGACTCAGCATCTCGGCGAAAGGCATCCGGATAACCCTCCTCTTATGCAAGGCACAATTCTGTGGGGGAGCAAGAGCTACAGCTGGAAGAGATATCCTACCAATAGGTAGATTTCGAGTAGTATTTCCCCCCCAATATTCACCAGCCGTTACCGTCAAGAAGACGGTCAACAAACTTGGCAGCGTGCATCAATGGCATGCCCCAACTACGTCTTCACTCACGCACTGGAAGTCCTTCGTGAAATTGCATGTTTTATATTTAAGCTTTGTCTACCATCTTTTTCTCATATCCTGACGCCTCCCTTTGGTATCATAATTCTTATCCTTTTCATCACTCGTTCTCTAAATGCTTTTTAAACAAAGTACTCCATACATCCAAGATTGTCGTTAAATTTTCTCGGGGGCCTCTTGATTGGCTGGTGTTGTTGCGCCCTTTGAGTGTGACATGCTGTAGGGTGCCTATAAAAAGGTATCTGTTAGAATCATCTTGCTGTAGAAAGAAATAACGGCGAATGCGTCAAGTGACTTACCAATACTTCCTTGGCATTGCAGATTCTCCATGCTAGCTTTCTCACGTTTCGGTCCGCCAGAACGACGGCCGGCGCAAACTCTACGCCAAACATTTCTCGGATAGCGTAGACGATTCTCTTGGCATATTTGCCGTCTCGCTCTACATGGCTGCCAAAACTCTCATCCACCGTGCTTGGTGCAATATCATCATCGCGGTCCAAGCAGTTTTGAATAATT
The DNA here is from genome assembly GCF_020647865.1 of Trichoderma asperellum. NCBI lineage: Eukaryota > Fungi > Ascomycota > Sordariomycetes > Hypocreales > Hypocreaceae > Trichoderma > Trichoderma asperellum. Next base: position 3,080,155 of record NC_089415.1, on the reverse strand, counting down.
GGCAGAAGAGACGACTCGATAGTCTTGGCGTACATGGCCTTGGTACCAACGTCAACCTCGATATCTTCTTCGGCGAACTTGCTAATTCGGATTTCAAAGGGCTCTGAAATGCTCATGACTGTGTGTCGTCCATCATGGTGGTATCTAAACTCAAAAACACCTTGTGTCCACCATAGCTTATCGCCCTGGAACACAACTTCGCCTTCCATCATATCAGGATCGGAAGGATCGTTTTTAGCCACAATGTGCTCTTTGACGAGGATACTGTTATTTGCCATTGAAGCATCGTAGGCGCCAGTGCATGTGGGAGTCCATCTGCCCAAAGATGAAACCTCCGTCGTCTCTCGTGAGCGATTGTCTGTTACCATGTAGAGGCCAATCCAGTCTTCTTTGCTGTGGTTCGCGGGGGCTCGCCACTTGACTCGCAAAGGGGCACCATATTCATAAGTCTTAGTTTTAACTGGCTTAGGGAACCGCCCTGAAAAACTCTCTTTGCCGGTAGCGCGTTCGTCAATGGTCGACTGAAGAGGCTGCGTTCCTTCAATGGCAAGGGAATAATGTTTTGGGTCCAAGCCTGCCAAGTCGGGCGCGATTCGAGTGATTGTGAGGCGAGCAGGTGCTACGTTAAAGAGAGCAGACGTATCTCGGACGATGGTCTTGACACCAGAAGTAAACTTGGGGCGGGCGCTGTCCAAAAAGTCTTCAACGAAATGCGAAGTTTCATCAAGGACCTTGTCGACACTTTGCTGCCATACTTTAACTGGGGGTGGCAATGATCGCTTGATGAATTTCGTAAGGCCTGCCTCTTCTCGCATGCTTCTTCCATAAATCTTCTGCATATGAGGTCGCTCGACGAGCGCAATGACCATGACATTTAGGATCTGCGTGACCAGGGCAACGATGAAGATGCCCCGGCTCCATGTGATGAGAGCAGCACCCCAGATGCCAGCAGTGCCAAACACTCTTTCTGGGTTATTCAGGAACCGGTAAATGGATGTATATGTGAGCTTGGCCTCGTGGTCAAAGAAGAAGTCGCCGCAGAACCATCCAAATTCGCCCAGTGAATCGTAGACGCTGAAAGCGGTCCATAGCTGCAGAGCAATCAATCCAGCTCCAAGAACGTGCTTGAAAAGGGCTAAACCGTAGCCCCAATCCTCAGGAGGGTTGTACATCTTCCAGCACGCGGCAACGAAGGCGGTGTTGCACATGATCATGCTGATGTGATACATAGCTTTCCACTGGCGCCAGGCCTCGCCGGCACTCTCGCCATACTTCAGAAAGTGACGGGTCCACATCTTAGTTTTAGATTGGCGATCCAACACGAAGCCCAGACCAGCGTGATACCAGAACCGCCATCCCAGTGCATGGGCGACGAAGAAAGCCTTCCACATAGCAGTGCTGGGAGTTGTAAAGGTGAGGATCGCGACGTATATCGGCAGAATGACGACAACGCAGTCGGGCACTCGGAATAGATCCATATTGTTTAGACCAACCAGATTGTGCACGGGTGCCGGCATATCCTTCTGGGATATAGAAGCAGATCGCATGAAGTCATTGTCCGCGGGGAGATCAAACGTCACGGTAGTAGCGGCCGGGCTCCGACTCACATTCTTTTCTCTTGGAGCAGGAGGGTTGTAGATTTTGTCAATGTGGGGGTTTTCCACCGTTACGAGGAACGCGAACTGGGCGAGGTGGGCGAGGATGGAGATGAAGAGCACCTCATAACTAGCGGCCATCATCGAGATACCGTAGTAGCCAGCGTAACCGATTGAGTACATGGGGTGGGGAGCCATCTCAAAGACGCCATCAAATGTGAGATCCTGGTCGATGAGGTAGAAGAAATCTCCCCAGTACCAGGCAAAGTCTTTGACAACGCGATGGGCATCAAGCTTAACCCAGAGGTTAAATCCGACAAGCGTAATACCGAGGAGCCATCGCGCGACTCCAATGAGCATGTTTTCGCCCTTTGGAGAGTGGCCACAGACAATGGCGAACAGACAATAAGACACGAAATCACACATCAAGATGAGATCAACGACTCTTCGGAAGACGAGCCAGGTGTTGTACTCGACGGGGGCTTTCTCGAACTCATAGTCTTCGGGGATCTTGGCTTCAAGCTCTCGCTTGAGCAGTTTGTACAACCATGGGCGGGGATTGTTGCCGGTGCTGGGATGCTCGAACAGCTTCCATCGCTGAGCCCAGGTGATGAGGCGCCGGTGGTGAGATTGTATGTGCAGCAGGATGCCGATTCCAACATTGTAGCAGGCTCTCCAAAATAGGAAAAGGGCTGCAAATACGGGGCGCTTGTAGCCAGTCGGAAGGAAGTACGCCGCCAGAATATGCAATGCTAGGATAGCCAATACAATAGCATCTGAAAGGTTCTTGGGCTGTCGCGGGTCAAGAAGCTGTGAAACCATGTCATGCGTGGTTGGCACGACGAATACTATTCCAATTAAAAGGCACTGATCAGCTCCATGTCGGGCTGTGACAGTCGAACGGGCCAGTGCTGCGGCATCACTCACCTGTGCCATCTGGCGTCCGGCCAAAGGTCTTCTTTGGTTTGTTAATGCCACCATCTTGGACAGCCTGGTCAGCTGCCAGCGGCTCCATTGGCGTCGTAGAGCCGGGGCTAACACCATCGCTCTCGTTCAGCGAAGCCTCGTGGACTTGCCGGTGCCGCAGCTCAGCACCTCCGGCTGAGATGTCAGCGGCCGTGCTCATTGTGAACGATGTTGAAGATCGTCCAAGTGGGCCCAGTCGACAAAGAGGTTGAAAGACAAAGAAGCGGAAGAAATACGAAAGAACAGCAAGCAGAGCGAGAAGAATTGCGAGCTTGCGGACTATTTAACTGAGCCTTTCTGCACACAGCCGGGACGTCCAATCACGGGCGGCAGGACAGTTTGTTGAGAAGCGGCTGCAGGGCCCTTTCTGGCTCTTTTGATTGCAGGGCGGAGCCACCAATCCGGAGTCTAGAAGCGAACTGATCTTCGGGCTAATATCGAGCGCGAAAGGTGTTCACTTGGAGGCCCTCTTATTATCTCACTTGTGCGCAGCAGTCTCTTGGATCGTCAGCAATTGGATTGATACGACACGCGGTTGACGCCCGCCGATATAGAGCCAGTAAAACGGCGCTGTTGAATGCCGCTTTTCTTTACTATTCAGAGTTGAGAGAAGGAAACTGGCGGAAGACACGAGAAAGCTAATAATACCAGCTGTCTTGTGACCTGTGACCGGCTCTGGGAAGGGGGCGCCGTAGATACCGAACACATGCCAGTGGCCAATGGCCGGGCAGTGTGGGGAGACAGCCTTAGCACTAAAGACCGCTGGCAGGTTGATGTCAATAGCGGGGAGCCCACTGGAGCTGTTGGCAGCAGAGCCCCCTAATGCAAACGTTACTATCGGCTAGAGGAGGCATTGGCGCCAATACGAAGCATGTACAAGCTTCGACATTTACTTGAGCTGTCACCCTCTCTAGGAAGACAGCCGTCTGCATTTTTATATAGCCTTGCAGCGGCAAATCAATTGAAGCTTAAAATTAGTCGTCTAGGGGCTGTATACCGATAGCATCGTCTGGTCGCGTGAGGAATGCGGCCAACAATGTGATTTCGTGGTATGAGTGCTCCATAGTAGCATTGGCAAGCCAGGATAGAGTCTAGCCCGCTATGACGAATGCTGCTAAGGAAAAAATTAGGACGACGAGACGACAGACATGTGAAAGTCAGGATCCTGGTCTGCAATGCGCCAAATCGATTGGCTCGAGGACCCCCACATCTGCCCAACAGATGCAAACCCCACTACTCCGTACTCCAGAGGGCTTTGTTCACATAAGCGAGCTACCTGCTGCCATAATCCCGGTTTCCACTCAAGGCGGAGAGCGATAGGTGCTGGATCAGTACTAGGCATATGTAAGCTCCAAGTACTGTATGTATAATCGCTATTCTGTTATCTACTAAAGGAGCCTTGTATTCAAATTGGGGGGCCTTATCTACTAGGAAGTGCCCCTTATTCGAAGACCATTTAGGCGTTTCATATACATGTAATTCCAGTAAAAGAGGAACGAATCAGAGGGGCCGCCAATACCATACGTAGCTGCCATTCGTTCGAATAAGTAGTAACCCGTAGCCAGCAAATTCGGTACTTGTTCTTACAGTAGTCCGTATATTTATATACAAATCTGCAGATATTCAATCTCACTTTGAATTTGCTGGCTACTTCCGACACCCTGATGCTTGCCTAAAGAGCGGCCTACCACAAAATTCAAATCAAATCAGTTACAGACCCGCATTCATAGACATCTTCGGTAGCCATGTAAAAAGAAGACACAATTTCAGCTATTCAGCAAAATAGTCATAGCAAATGCATTACCATATCTCCCTAACCGTCCCGCAACAAGAGAAAACAAGGCCCTTTGCAATTTTTCCCTTACTGAGCCTTCTTGGCAAACTCCACCCTGAGAATGAGATGCTTGAAACCAAATCCGTCCATCTTGTTGCATGCTGTGACAGCATCGCTGTGGTCCGCAAAGCTGATGAAAGCAAAGCCCTTGGCCATGCCGGTTTCCCGGTCCTTGGCAAGGAAGACTCTGGTGACGCGACCGAAGCGCTCGAACATATCGCGCAGTTCTGACTCTTCCGCCATCTCGGAGACCTGTTTAGGAAAGAAAAAAAAGTCATGTTAGCAAAATTGCACATGTTTGAATATAAAATTGAAAAAGTGATAAAACGTACGTTGGTGACACGGAGTGTCGCAAAGTCGTCTCTCTCGCCGAATTTTGATCCACCCATGCGCTCTCCAGCTCCACGGTCGCCACGCAGAGCAGGGGGAACGTATGAGCCCTTCTTTCCAGCACCGGCAGCACCAGCAGCAGCTGCCACATCGTCCACCGGGGGTGCATCGGCGCCGCTCGTCTCGCCAACAGGCGCCATCGTGTCCTTGTAGGGACACCTGGCTGTAAAGTGCCCGCCATTGCAGATACGGCACTTGACCTGCTTGTCCTTGAGCTGGGCCTTCATGGCCTGGGCGTTCTGGTCGGTGCTCTCCTCCTTGGCATCCTTACGCCAGGAGACGCTGGGTCGGAAGATGATGTTCTCGCCGACGGAGGTGGTGTCGGGGGCAGGGCCCGCGGGGTCTTTGGCGCTCAGGCCGAACTTGGGCCACGTTTTTCGGTGCGCGACACGGGGGTTGACTGTCTCGGTTTGGGTGATGTAGCGGATGCGACGAGTTGTCTTGACCTTCTGGCCCTGGTCATTGTATCGGTAGGTGATGATGGTCTTAGTACCATCCTTGTTAGAGATGGTCTGAGGAGGGGGGAGTTCGGAGGAGGTCTCCTCGATGTCGTCGTCGTCGGCCCAGTCATGCCTATTTTTTCGCGAGGTGGTGGGGTTAGCGAGGCTCCGTGAGGTTGAAGTTGGCAACAATGGCGGCCACTCACTTGGCCTTGGGCGGCGCTGCGGTTGCGGAAGCCATGTTGACTGCCTGCTATGAATCAATTATTTCGTTGATTCAATATTTTCAGCCTTGCTGGGTCGTCGACGTGTGCCGCGTCGGCTGTAGTGACTCTACAAGGGGCTGATTTTGAGCGTGGGGTTTCTTCGTCGAAACAATCCAGCGAATTTCTCAACTTTTGGTGCGGTTTGCATTTTCTGGTGGCGAAGCCACATGTGGCTGCGAGTTTCAGTCACGTGGTTCTTATCTTATCTTCGAGAGCTTCCGGGTAGGTCACAAGCTCCTCTGTAGCCGGCGCCGACAATTCCACATGTGGCGCTACCTCAAGCCTATTACAGGCAAAATCGAATGAGAGCAAGCCTAACAAAGGGCTCTCCGTCGTCGCCGAACGCCCCCGTGGTTTGTCGTAATCGACTGTGGCGCCCATATGACTTGCGTTGCGTAATGCTCAAACAAGCCGCAATGGAAGAGAGCATTAGGTTTGCCGCGAAGCCGAGGCGGCCAGAACCATAAGGTTTTGGTCATGCGATGGCCGCGATGGCCGGCTTGTTTTATAACACCGCCCGTTCTCTCTCTCCTGTCTTATCTTGGCTGCTATTTTGAACTATTCCTACTAGTTCATTCGTTTTGCCTTCCCTCAGTCGTTTTTCTGGTGATACGTGATAGCGTCCAGACAGTAAAACCATGGCTCCCAAAAATACCAACAGAGGCGATCAGCCCCCGGCTTACGGAGAGACATCTCAATCACCCCAACCGCCCCAACCAGCGTACGGAAGAGATGGGGGTTATTTTGGCTACGATCAGAATCAGAACCAGCCAAACTATTATCAACAGGGCATCCAGAGCCCTCAAGGCCAGCAGGCATACTACCAGCCTGGTCCGCAAATGAGCTATTATAACCAGCAGCAAGGCCCTTTTCCTGGCCAAGGCCAATATCCCGGCGGAGGTCAATATCCAGGCCAAGTACAGTATCCCCAGGGACAAAATACTTATGTTCAATACCCTCAAGGCCAATACCCCCAAGGTCAATACTATCAAGGATATCAGCGGCCAGGATATGTCTCAAATCGACCTCCAAATAATTCAAGTACTGGTTTCTGGGAAGGCTTAGCAATTGGCACGGCTTGCTGCTGCTGTCTGGATTGTTTATTGTGTTAATCTGTTTGAAAAAGATGAGTATAACGTAAGACTACCGAGTTTTGTTTGTCTTTCTTCCCTACTCTTCCAATGTACGTTGTCCATTTAATATCTCACGTCAAAGATATTAATGTCTTTGGCAGGGACGTTGGGAACAAATAATGGGTGGAGATCTGGTTTTTCGGGCTCGGAGTTGAATGGAATTGGCATATGGAGCCTAGAAGCGGCTGGCCAGTGGATAGGAATGGTGGATATGGCGTCTGGCGCAAGGACGAAGTCTGGTCCCGTGTTTTCCTTGTCATTTGCTTCATTTTATGATACCGTGCGAATATGATTATATTTATATCCTGGTGAACTGGTCAAGTTGACTCTTACTCTTCCCGAATCATATATTAAACCTCAAGCGTCTGGCACATGCGTATATGTATGTTGGAGATGTATAGCAGTCCATGGTTATGTAGTTTCATGATAATACTAAGAGCGAATAAATTACCCAAGTATAGTCGACTACTCTGAAGTTTGGTATCGCCCATGCTTCGCGCTAGCAACGATCCAGAAAGGTAAATTAAATCTTAGAGACTAACCAATATGGAAGAAGATCTTAGAGAGAATAACCAATATGGAAGAAACTATAAGCACTCAGCCAAGCATAACAGCACCGGTATGTCTGTGTAGGGAACACCTCCTATCACGAGCTGTCTTCGCCAGTGAAATTTTGACAGCGGAAGTTTCGCGCCTCGTCTGTCAACTTAAGTCAAGGAATATGTTTCTGAGAGTTTGGTGATTAGCCTGATGTAAGTGAAGGTCATTAGGTCTCAGTCTATAAGAAGCTAGTGTATGGATGGTCTTTTAGGGACGGAACTACTTGCACGTATTTGGAAATGCTCTGATAGTTGATGTGATTCCACGCCATCTGTAGTAAATAGGGAACAGAGAGTCACTTGATTCGATCACGATCAACAAGGTTAAGGTTGGTAGTATAGTAGGTGGAAACGCCCGCTCCCACTACCCTATAGAAATGGTGCCTACCTTTCGATTTGCCCCAAGAATAGCGATTCAAGAATCATGAATTCTAGCCAGTAAATCTTCCCAAACTTCCATAAAACCGCCATAGATTTCATTATTAAGCTGGATGTTGCAATAAATACCAGGTAGCCATTTCTGGCAGTGGTCAATCTACGAATATTTTACAGACACTATTAATAGTCGCATGCAAATAGTCAGGAGAGATTATACTAATCCGAGATAAATGCGATATACTGAGCATACATACTAGTCTACATTACTATTGAGAAGCTTATATCTAGCAATTTTGGAGCATTGCTAAGGTCATCACTAGCAACAGTTACTCGAAGTTATCTTCTACGGGTAGACAAAGGACTCTTTGGGCGAGAATTTCAACAGGGTCGCTCATTTGGTAACATGGCAGCCTGTCTTCTGTATTAATTAACAACGAACTACAATCTAAAATGAATAAAGCATTTCTCACAGCAAATGATGATAGTTTAGAGAGGTCTCGATGTGGTGGTCATCTGTGGCTCAATGCTGCCCTTTTTTTTTTCTTTTTCGCCGTAGAGCATATCGCAAGGGTCATATGCGTATATGTGCCTCCACACCATACCTGGTAGGAACGTAGATAGATCGACTCCAGGATTATTGAAAAGATCCAAGATCATCTATCGATTGGGGGGTTTTTGCAGATTGGTCAATTTTGCCACAGCAGGCAAACTTCCACCGTTATCGTTTTGTGTTACACAAACGTATCAATCAATCAATCTGTCCCAGTTCCTGCGGGGCACTAGTGCACAGCGAGCAGCGCCAATACGTCAACGAAGAGTCAGTGAATGCAGCTGCCAAAGCTGGTGCTACCCCGGAATGCTGCACATGTACCTGCTCCATTGGACAAGCCGGCGGAATCCACCTGTCGCTGCCGCTGCGCCTGGTTGAAACGCATACCGCTGTTTTCTGACAGGCCCCTTTTCTGGCCACCCATGTGCGAATTTATTGCAATGCTGGGTCTTCTGTTGGGCGAGTGAATGACGGATCTGTGATCGCCTTGTCGGTACCTGCTAATGCAATCATGTCTTGTATGTGGTGTCACTTTGTTGGCAGCTTGGTACGCGTACAAGCCAGCCTTTTGCCGCCAAAACAGGCTATCGAGAGGAGCGAGCAGCCAACGAGAGGCCAGCGCCTGCATGCGGGCAGCCGCCAACAGCAAAGCCCGTACCGAAGCTCTGGAGCCACTGAAGAGGGTGCGGGGCACAGCAGGTGAAGCACCCGGCGCAGGCCTGCCAGTGCCAATGAAAAGCCGCTGGGCGACTCAAAGTGCTCACTGAGGCTTGGGGCTGGCGCCTGTACCCGCGCTGATCCATGCCACACCCGCAGCTAGTGGCAGGGCCTTTGTGCCGCCTCTGATGTCACCAGACGCTGAGGGCGCCCTGTTTTGTGTTTTGAATGGCGACGTCTGTGTCTCTGCATCACGATTGGACGGCGTATGACGTTTCGCGCAGAGGGTCCAGAACAGGAGCGGACCTTGATTCTACGGCGGAGCAGTTGAGCAGTGAAGCAGGGACGTGCCAAGCAGTAGTGATAAGGTGGTGATTTATTAGAAGATTGCCTCGAGGACAAAGGACGATCAGCGCTTGATACTTCTCCACCAAGGAAAAAAAAAAGGGCGAGCGGTTTCCCTTCCACCGCCTTTGCTTGGCTTGGGCTATCGTGCAATCGCCTCAACGAGAGACACTCGCCAAACGCCGCCATTGTTGGCCAAGCTCGCCTCCGCCGCCTCCTTTTCTTTTTCTTTTCCTTCTTCCTCTCTTCTTCCTTTGGCCCTTGGCCTCTTCTTTGACATTGAACACACCGCGTTTGTTTCTGTTCGCCCCATCCTTATCGCCTGTTCCCTAGAAGCCCCCCAAGGGGCGTCACCAAATGCAGCGCTCGCACCTACAAAAATCGACCACTACGATATCCGTACTGCATCTCTAAACTAATGTTACGACCATCTCTTTCTGCTTCAGCATAATTAAACACCATTTCGTATTTCCGGTATTTTACGTCGCGCAATCACAATCCGCGGCTGCGCGCTTCGTCGCTCTCCTCTAGCCATGGAGTCAGTATCCTTTGGCGGCGACCGTACATGGTCCGGCATGGTGCTCTCGACGACTGCCTCTCTGGCGCGGCGAGATAATACGCAAGGCGCGGGAAATGGTCAGAAGAGCGCAGGCATTGGCATTGTGAGCTTCTTGACTGCCATCCTGGTCTCCGTCATCATTTTCTTTGTCCAGCTGTTGCTTTTTATGCTTCTGCGGAATAAACTGGCTCGAATTTTGTATGTATTACGCTGCTGCTGTCTTACCATCTCCCCGTCGCGATTCTGGTGCTGACGACGGCTTCTCTTCTCAACAGCAAACCCAAGACGTATCTCGTCCCCGAGCGTGAACGAACCGAATCGCCGCCAAACAACTTCCTTGTTATGATCAAGACCTTGGTCATGTACAATGACCGTGAAGTTATCAACAAATGCGGCCTGGATGCTTACTTTTTCCTGCGTTACCTAAAGACTCTGCTCATAATATTCATACCCATCTGCGCCATTGTGATGCCCATCTTGATTCCCGTCAATTATGTTGGCGGTCGCGGACATGATATCGATTTTCACACCAACAGCACTGATTCGGATTCAAGCACCAACAGCACTGACCCTACCTTCGTGCCCACAGGCCTGGATACTCTGGCTTGGGGAAATGTCAAGGCAACGGAGACTAGTCGCTATGCTGCTCACTTGGTGATGGCAATTCTTGTCGTGATCTGGGTATGCGGAGTCTTCTTCTTTGAAATGCGCGCATACATCAAGGTCCGCCAAGATTATCTTACCAGTGCCGAGCATCGACTCAGAGCTTCCGCAACAACGGTTCTTGTCAACTCAATCCCCCCCAAATGGCTTAGCGAGGAAGCGCTCTCCGGCTTGTTCGATGTATTCCCTGGTGGCATTCGCAACATCTGGATCAATCGTGATTTGACAAGTCTCTTGGATAAGGTCAACCTCCGGAACCAGATTCACGCCAAACTTGAGGACGCCGAGACTGAACTGATTCGAAGTGCCAAGAAAAAGCAGCTCAAGAAGAGAAAGGCCGAAGAAAAGAAGCAGAATAAGAAAATGTCCAAGAAAGAAAGGATCAATCGTCAAGCCGAAGAAGACGCTGAGGCCAAACGAATGGCCAACAGTGGTGAAGGTACCAATGATGGAAAGCGCCATCATGTACCGCACACAGTCGCCGAGGGCGTTCGAGAGTCGCGGATAGAAGGTATGCATCAAAGAAGACTCGAGAAACTGCACAACGTCCGGGAGGAGTCTGAGGAATCTTCAGATTCTGATGACGACCGGGGGTCTCATGTATCCGACGGTAGCAGCGTAGCGGTACTCAAGAATATCAGAGGCGCCTTCAACAAGGCTGGCGACCATATGGATGAATTCGGCACAAATAATGGCTTCATAACTTTGACACGCAAACAAACTCTCCCAGACGACGAAGATACTCGAGGTTATCAGTCTTTTGAAGCTAACCGAGCGCATACGCATTCGCGCGGAGGATCTTTGGCTTCAGCAAATTCCACAAGAGCTATCCGCCAAGACGGTGTAACCACGGTGGAAGGAAACACGGTTCGAAAGCTCGAGAATATTGATGACATGTACAACATGGAAGAACCGAAATTCTGGGAATTCTGGAAGACGCCTGCTGGTGGATACGCCTCGCCGGTTCCTCAACAAAACGAGGGAAGGGATTACATTGGCAAGCAAGGATCCGAGAAACGCACGGTCTGGCAGAATATAAAAGGCCTCCTCCCTTTCACGAGCGAAGGAGCGATAGAGGAAGGCAACTACCCTGCCGTCTACTTTGATCAGGACTACAAGGAGGATGAGGAAGAAACTCAGGCAGAGTGGGCAAAATATCTTCGGAAAAAGGATCGTCCCACTCATCGATTACCACCCTGGGGTGTATCGTGGCTGCCTGGCCTCCCATTGTTTAACAAAAAGGTCGATACCATTTATTGGTGCCGAAAAGAACTGGCCCGACTGAACATGGAAATCGAAGAAGATCAGCAGCACCCCGAGCGATTTCCCCTAATGAATTCGGCCTTTATACAGTTCAACCACCAAGTAGCTGCTCACATGGCTTGTCAAAGCATCATTCACCATATCCCCAGACATATGGCACCGCGGGTCAACGAAATTTCTCCTCGCGATGTTATTTGGAGTAACATGGCTCTTTCGTGGTGGCAAGAATGGCTTCGCACCGGTGCTGTCACTCTCATTGTAGTGGCCATGATTATCTTGTGGGCTATTCCCGTCGCCTGGACGGCCGCCTTGGGTCAACTGGATCAGCTTATTCAGCAGACTTCTTGGCTTGCTTTCCTGAGAGATAACTCGGCGCTTGAGAATGCAGCCAAGGCTGTCGCTGGTGTTCTTCCGGCTGCGGTGCTTGCTCTGCTCTTGTTCCTTGTGCCGGTGATCTTGAACGTTCTTGCGGAGATCAAGGGTGCCAAGACGGGAGCTCAAAAGTCGGAATTTGTGCAGATCTTTTACTTTGCCTTTCTCTTCGTTCAAGTTTTCCTGATTGTCTCTATTGCGTCCTTCTTTGCTGCGTCTATTGACAAGCTTGTCGACAACATCACGCAGCTCGATTCGGTCAAGGCTGTGCTGGACCTGCTTGCCACGAATCTGCCAAAGGCTGCCAACTATTTCTTCTCTTACATGATTCTTCAAGCCATGTCTACGAGCTCTGGTACGCTGCTGCAGATTGGAGCCCTGTTTGTGTGGTTCATCTTGGCTCGGCTGTTCGACAGCACCGCGCGTAGCAAGTGGTCTCGAAACACGTCGCTGAACGATGTCAACTGGGGGACGTTCTTCCCTGTCTACACCAACTTTGCTTGCATCGCCATCATCTACAGTGTTGTTGCACCGCTCATTTCAGTCTTTGCCGTCATCACATTTGGGCTCCTCTGGTTCGCTCAGCGCTATTCCATGCTCTACGTTACTCGGTTCGAAGTCGACACCGGTGGTGTGCTGTACCCTCGGGCAATCAATCAAACTTTTACGGGCATCTATGTCATGGAGCTTTGCCTAGCGGGATTGTTCTTCATCGTGGTGGATGACGAAGGCGTTCACACTTGCACGCCGCATGGCATCGTCATGATTGTTGTGCTGATTCTTACCATTCTCTACCAAGTTTTGTTGAATATCTCGTTTTCGCCTCTATTCCGATATTTGCCCATCACGTTCGAAGATGAGGCAGTACTACGTGATGAAGCCTTCCAGCGTGCTCAGGACCGCCGCTTTGGGCTTCTTGATGAGTCGGACAATGAAGGCGATGAGGGCGATGGGGGCGATGGGAGACAAGGCGGTACAGCAGAGAAGACCTCTACCTCGATGGAGAGCGGTGAAGACATTGAATTGAGCAACATCCAGCACACAGGAAGGGGCAAAGTAAATGTTCTCGCCAACCCTGTGAAGAAAGTGGGGACTTGGGCCAAGGGAGGCGGGAAACAAGTAGGATCCTGGGCCAAAGGGGGCGGCAACCAACTGAAAAAGCTTGCCATGATGGAGACCAATTCTCAGGCGGCCGAGTACCGACGAAAACAGCGAAGCAAAGATATCGAGGCCCAGCGCGCCATTGGAGAAGCGCTATTCGGGGGCATCCACGACGAAATCGAGGATCTTACCCCTGACGAGAGAGATCTCCTGGTCCGACATGCCTTTCTCCATTCGGCACTGCGAGCACGTCGACCTGTTGTTTGGATTCCTCGCGACGACCTGGGCATTAGCGATGACGAGGTCCGCCGGACGAAGGAGTATAGCGAGCATATATGGATCAGTAACGAGGGGACGGCGCTGGACAGCAAAGTGCGTGTGGTGTACGGCCGATACCCGCCGGACTTTTCTGAGGTTGATTTGATTAATTTGTGAGGATGGTTTTACCTGTCATGGAATCATGATTCTAAGCGTGGCGTTTTAAAACGTATTTTTTTTGTTTTGTACTATTATGAGAGAGAGTGTATGATGCAGGGCCCGGTTGCAATTTGCTTCATGGCGTTTACGAAACTGCGTATGAGGTTATCAGAATACCCTTGGGGAGGAGATTAATAGAGTTGAGGTGGATTTGATCAATATCAAATGAAGGAAAAGATTCCCAAGTCCCCAATGGGGCTTGATCTTTAGTTAGGGGGGAGCTTATATAATATTAAGAGTATTATCCTTTAATGGCCATTTTCCAATTGTAGATACGGAGAATTAAAGTGAATTGAATCGATATATATTCCAAATGTGGTATTGTCCTTGTGTGGAATCTGCATACAAAACACCCTTTGTTCGCGATGGGAAAATCAGCCCTAAAGACGCCTTGCTGATTTGGAATCTATAGTGGCATTGCTCTGGTCGCTGGCGCGGAATGACGGCACTCGAGTTCGAAACCCCGCAGCTGACAGCGAAATGCGGCCGTCGATTGAAGCTGCTACAGGCTAGGCCTAGGATCTTGGTATTAGAAATCAAGGGGGGCGTTTGGGTCTTGTTTGGAGAATAGCTTCCCCTCTTCTTTTATGCTGGAACAGTGAATTGCGGTGTTATAAAAGAAAATAGATTTCCGCTTTGGCATCTTGACTATTCTTGTTTTCGATTTCACCTCATTCAAATCCCTACTAGTCATCTATCACTTAATCAATCCTTTCATTCCACCGAGTCTCATCGAGTACCCAGCATCTATCTTCACTCATTCACTCTATAAAAAAAACACCGCCAAAATAACCTTCCTCAGCAAGCTCTTCAGTCCCAAAATGGGCAAATCAGTAGTTTCCAAGAGCGGCCACGCCACGGCCCGCGTCAACGGCACCGTCATCGCCGAAGCAACCTCCTGGATGGAGACCGAGGGCAACGTTTACTTCCCGCCGGAGAGCATCAAGAGCGAGTACTTTACAGGGACGAGCCAGAACAGTTTTTGTCCATGGAAGGGGGAGGCGAGCTACTATACCATTAATGCTGGTGGTGAGTTTTGTCGGCTTTTGAGCACATGGTGATTGGATGGGGGACTGGATATTGATTCGTGTGTTTTGAAAAATAGGACAGCAATTTGATAATGCTGCGTGGTATTATCCGCAGCCGTTGGAGGGAGCTGTGGATTTGAGGGACCATGTTGCGTTTTGTAAGTGACTTTCACGATGATGATGATGATGATGATGGGGAATGTAGCTTGCTAATTTTGAGAGACAGACAAGAACAAGGTTGAGATTACCGCCAACTAAGAAGGATGAATGTTTAAACATAGAGCATGAAGAGCGATTGTGGGAACAGCAGTACACAATAAAGCGTTATTATATGTCATTTGTTGATGTTGAAATTTATATTATTTTTACAAACCATTGCAGTTTGCTAAGTAAACATATTTTTCTGTAAAACCGCTTCTTCCAGTACATATATATGTAACGCATGTAATAGATACAGGCAACTATATGCCTTGTTGTGAAATAACATCAAAGAAATATAAAAAAAAATCAATAGCACGCCATATTTAGCTCGGTATTCCTACACACAAAACATCGTTCCCAATTAATCCTTTCCAGTCGTTCAATCTCCAACGCCATGTATCATATAAAAGTAGTTTGTCGCTCTAATAATGCATGCCGAACACTCTAAATGTTTCGAAAACGCCAAACGAATAGCAATAGTAAAAAGCCAAGGCAAAATGTCTATGATGATGATGATGATGATGCCGCTGCTTGCTTGCGCTTTTCTGTCTCTTTGACATCTTCCATCTCCTTTCTCATAATGTTGTTGAAAAACTCGGCGTTGTCAAGATACAGATGGTGACCCGCCTTGGGGACGACGACGACCTTGCAGCTGCCGTTTTCGTTGCTCTTCTCTTCCTCTGTGCCGGTTCGCATGACGTTGGCCTTGACCTGCTTGAGCTTCTCCTCAGCCGCAAGACCGCCGGCAACGTCCATCCAGTCGTTTTCTCCGTACATGAAGACAACGGGGATACCAGTCTCTTTGGCGACCGTCTCGCCGTCGGGTCCCTTGATTGGCTGTCGGCCAACGTCCTGGATGCGGTTGATCACCGGGCGGCGAGCGAATGCCCCTGGAGCAAGGATATACGCCAAAGCGTATTCGCCGCTGCCCTTCTGCTTGAAGATGGAGAATGAGTAGTCGTGGAGAGTTTGGGCCTCCTCGGTGGGGAGGTGATTGAACCGTCTGGAGGTCCAGCCGGAAACGAATCGCGGACCGAGGGGACCGGCCAACCGAACAATGCTAAAGGGCGATACATTGGCGTCCCAGAGCCAGATGAGCCAGTTGGGATAGGGGCGCTTTGGTGCGACAGCAGCGTCTGTCTTGGTTGTGGTCTGCTGGTCTACAGTGAATTCGTTCTGCATTGTGGACTCGCCAGGCTCGGGCAGGGCAGAATTGACGGCGTATGGATCTTCTGGAATTCCAACAGGCGAGGCAAGGATGAGCTTCTTCAAGTGGCCAGGATACTTGAGAGCATACGAAACGGCGAGGTAGCCTCCCAGAGAGTGGCCCAGCAGCGTGAAGCGCTCAATCTTCCTTGCCTTGCGCCACTCCTCTAGAGCATCGATGAAGAAGTTTTCTGCTTCAATAACTTTAGCCTCCTTGTCCTTTGAGTGGATCTTGAACGGAGGCCTGGATGAGTTGCCCATGCCCAGCATGTCGAGGGCATATAGCTTCAAGCCGGGGATTCTGGAAATGGGCTCAAAGTTCTTGTAGAAGAAACCGAGGCCAGCGCCGTAGCCGTGGACCATGACGAGCGTCTCTTCGGGCTCCTCGCCAACCCGCTCAACAGAGAATTCATTGAGGGCGCGATTCTTGCCGGAAAGCTGGACCATCGATCGTCTCCAAATTCTAGCGCCAAAGGAGTCGGTTTGATCGGTGGTGGAGAGGCTGGCCATGCTGGTTGTGGCCTCTTTAAGGAATGGAATGTGCTTGAGCACATTGCGCTCGGCCATGGAAGGCGTAACGCTTGACCACTAGAATTTCAACGGTGAGAAGAGAACAGGAAAACAAAGCAGAGAAGACAAAAAGAGCCAGAACATACCCATTGGTAGGCAGCCTCCTTGTATCCCAGAGGAAAGTATGCGCCCTTCACCTGCTGGGGCTTCCCCTGGCGCAGCTCTTCAGTCGCCTCAGGGGGCGGTTGAACGCGGATCGCATTCTCGGTGGTGGACATTCTGGACACGGGATAAGCAGGAGACGCTGTGGGTGGCGTGGTTGCGGTGTTGAGGGTGAGGTTGAGTCGCGATCGGTGCAGAATCGCTGTGACGGGTTGAGTTTTGAGCATGCCTGAGGAAAAGAAACTTTTTTGGGGCAGCTGCACAGCTCTTATATCAAGCCTCAGTCACGGCCCCAGGCACCCGCGTCTGACAAACGTCGTCGACTTTGTGGCCACGCAACTGGCTTATCTCTTTTGTGTCGCAAGGCGGCCGGATTTGGCGCTGGCGGAGGACGACGGAGTTTAGAAAACCTTAGACTCGGGGTTTGGGCAATCCGGATTCCGAGAGTGTAAGTGACGACAGAGTGTGGCGCACGCAATGCAGCGAAAATGAAGGAGAAATGAGATGCAAATGCCTTGTTTGATGCAGGATTATATTAGGTATATTATAAGATTGGCATTGGGCCAACCCGAATTGTTGATCTGGCAAAAAAGACGCCAGCTTTACACCGACGTTCGATTTGCCTCCTCTCCTGTCCTGGTCACGGAGCACATGTCCCTATTGCTTAGCGCTAGGGGTCCATGGTTAGGGATTAGGGGCTGTTTTTTGTTGAGCTCGGCGGGCCTTCAGTGGCGGGTGACCTGCAGCTGGTCCCTGCTAGAGGGCAGTCTCGTCTTCAGGGCCTGCACGTGCCCAGGATTTGGCACTGAAAGATCACTGAGATGGCAGCTACGAATACGTAGTGGATAAAAATCCATATGGATCTCTATTCGAGCAGTCCATCGACCAATCACTGCTGCATGATCCAGCCACCACGTAATACACTTGACGGGACGTGCTGATGCTGCTACGGGCTATTACTGGCAATAGTCCGGAATGACCGACTCGATAATGTTTGCACCGGATTCCGAGCTGCGTGCATCTCAACGGGTTTGTTGGTCCCTGCATGCAATGATTGGCCACGTAATAGACCGCTGCGCTAAGAAGGAATAAATAATCAGCTGAATGATGCAGATTAAGAGGGCAAGTTTGGCCGTGAGCAATCCAGCTAATCGACAAAACTGATCTTAATATTCATATTATTAGTGTAGTGTTGCCATCTAGCACCGGGTTACTGTTACTGTTACACATCACTTCACTTATTCAAAGAACTCGCTTCATCTTTTGGACCCGTCTTATATGGACAGCTAAAACTCCGCAAGTGACTTAAAAGGGACTGATTGGGGGCAGTCTCTGGCATGTGATCCCCGCTGACCTGATTTTCCTTGTTCGGAAGATCCACCGCTAAATCTCAGACTTGCACTCGCGTGCGACAATCTCCGCCAAAATCTTTGAGATGTGCCGCCCGTTTAAAAAAAGATAACGGCTGCTGCCGGGATTCTCCACTTGCATGAAATCCAGCGCCGACACGGCCCTGTCCGGAACGGCATTAAACAAAAAGAGAGAAAATAAGGTATTAGATCGAGTTGCCATATGATTCTATGCCAATGCCTCCATGTAGATGGAATAATATCCCACGTAGGCTCCTCTAACTACTGCGTTGTTTAGATTTATTAGAGTCCCCCGCCTTCCTATTTCTGGTCTCGCGGCTGAATTTCGTGTAAGTGATGGCATGGCCTATATTAGATGCATTTTCAAATTCGATATGTTCACATGTAATTTGGCCTATGCCGCTTGCAAATTGAGTATTCACAGTCGTTCCGAGGTGTGTGTTAACCCGTACGTTAACCAACATGCGATCTCTATTCTTATGTAAAAGTTATTTACTTGTACATATGGTTTATATGTAGTATATTATAACGTTACGAAACTATCATGGAATAGAATTGCAGAGAATATCGAGATTGCAATGAAAGACTAAATCTTGCATCAGGGATGCATCAAAACTCGTTAGTGGTTGAATAGCTTGTAATTTTTTTTTTTGCAATTTTACATTTATCGGTTTGAGACAAGAGTAACAGGCGTACTAGAGATATCAACAGCTAATTTGTTCGTTAATTGCTATACGATTGGTATTTATCAGATAAACTTTTGGCGGAGCGTTGCTACATCTTCTCGTATCTGGCGGCTATACTTCTCTCTCACACTTTTTCTTCGACGAGCATGGCATTCGTCGCCAACTTATTTGCCTGCAGTTTTCCTCTTCTTTGCAATCTCATAAAACAGACTTCCGTCGTACATCTTCCGGATGTCCTCCTTCATCATTCGTCCGTCGTCAGGCCAGAGAAGGATGTAAGTTGCAAGCCCTGTATACATTCAGTCAGACCCTTTTCGCATCATGGTTTGCTTCAAATAATTCTGAGACATACACTCCAAAAAGGTTCCTCCCCATCCGAATGGGTCGGCTAGGGCTCTCTGACCCTTTAGCAGATTCCAAACATCTCTCAGAGTGACATAATCCCTGTCGTCGGCGTACTTGGAGAATATATCCTCAAATTTCTGAGGCACGAAGCGTCCTTCATTGTCATATGTTCCGCTATCGCTTCCATGCTTGTCTTTATGGATATTTTGGAGGTAGATGCGAAAAAGGGGATCGGGGAGGTGCCCGGGGACTGTTGGGTAGGAAAAGCCTGCATGGATAATTAAGACAGATAGTAGGCAGAATAGGATATTGAAGCCCAGCGCGCGGAAGCCTCTGAATGTATCTAGCGGCCACACTATGCCGTCTTTATCCTATATGCATGTGAGAAGAGAGCGCGAGGTATAGGAAGTAAGCCGGCGATGCTTACCTGGTCAAAATAATCACAATGCTGCTGCAAAACCTGGACCGAGGTCAACCTGGGCTCTTTAAGGATAGCCTAGTGAATAAGCATACCGTCTGATTTTGATGCTCTCTTGCCCAATTACCTTCCTGTGTGCCTTCGGGGTGCTCGTACGTTGCAGCTATATTAGCCCTAGCGGTTCCTAGAATGCGCATCGCTCAGTTTGGGTACCTCAAATCACCAAATCGCAGGAGCTTATACCTGTATGCGTGAGCTTCACGTCGTCTTCCGGCTGGAGGAACGGCTTCCGCTGGAATGTGACTGGCACGCTTGCGATATGGCTCGTTACCGCATCTGAATTGCTCTTTGAATCTGAATCAATTCCATTCACCAGCGCAGCTTTGTAATCCATTGTGATGTCGCGATATTTGCCTTTGGGACCATGAGGCGAGTGAAGAACGAGATGATTGAGAGGCTACGAAAGAGCATAAGAAATCTAAATATTAAGACCACAGTAATTAAAGAGCTAAGCTCAATGCCATCATTCTCCGCACAAGCTATCTGCGACACGGGTCGAATTGCTGGAAGCTCTGCGATGACGACATTCTGAGTTCATGATTGGGTTTCCTAGCTATCCCTGTGAGCAATTGAAATGGTATGAATGCGGAAGTGATCATCTCGACGTCACACCTTCACGCACTGCAGTTTTCATTGTTGATGTAAACTAACTCCATATAGCTACAGTATTATGTCAAGCAAATAATTGTTACAAATAATTTACATGTGATAATGACTAAATTTGAACTTCGTATAGAGCCCAAGTTGAATATTATGCACTCTCACCTAGCGAGTTTCTACAGTGCCAACAGCATAATATTCTAACTTAGTTCAAACTTTAAGTGAGCAGCCAAACAATCGTCAATATCATAGGCAATTTATGCTATAATGTTTTGAAGCATATTAATTATGTAATTTATTTAAATACTCATTCGACGTCTTCGCCCGTCTATTGTATGCATGCTAGACTATGGCGCTCATAACCTCTGGCGACATCCCATCTTGCATCAAGGCCTATTCTGCTAAAAAAGAATATGGCAATTTTTTTTTTTTACAAAAGTGTTATTTATTACGAGATAAAAGACGTATCAATTTCGAAAGAAGCTACTTGAATTTACTAGTTTAAGATACGCTGACGAAATGGAATCCACTGATGCCTTGACTGCTTGTTCAGTCTTTACCGGCCAGTGATGCCGCATACGAGCCACTGCACTCTCGTGCTATTCAATCGTGTCGTTTCATGACAGATTTCATGCCCAGAAGTGAGAGCCAGGTAATTCGATCACTATTCATTCCCAGACATAACAAATACTCATGTTCGTTCATATAGAAATTTACTTGCAGACTTACATGTGATGCCGCTGTGATGGCTTCCATTTGCGGCAATACGCGAGGCAGCCAATCACAGCGCCGGCTTGACGAGGCGACACTGCTTCGCCCCACAATGCAGAGACACTCGGCCCACCACCGCGCAACTCTTCCAGGCAAGGCTGAGCACCCGCCTTCGTCCATCAGCTCCATCCTTTCCATCCTCCCATCCCCCGGCCGAACAGACCCGCGACTTCTCCCGCCGCCGCTTCCTCGTGCTTGCTGAGCCTCGAGCCTCTGCCGGCGGCTGCCCGCAACACCATGGCCGACGACCTCGACTCCATCGTCAAGGGGGCGCCGACTGCCAGTGCTGCCGCCGCCACCAGCGATGCCAGCGTCGGCGACAGCGCCAGCGCCAAAGCCGGCACCAGCCCGTTCCCCCCTGTGCAGGGCCTGGGCAAGCCTGGCGATCCGCTGCATCACACGCCCAGCTCCCCGTCCATGATATACCTGAATCTCCTCATCCTCGAAGCCTCGCTGCGCGCGCAGTTCCTGGAGCTGCGTGCCCGGAAGCGCCACCACACCTTCTTCCTCGCCATCCTCACGCTCTGGGTCGCATTCTTCGCTTACAAGCTATACTTTGCCCCGCGGGAGGATGGCCGCGGCGTTGGAGGGTCGATATACTGGGCGGTGGAGGGCGCACAAAAGGTGTGCTTCATGGGCGGAATCATCACTGCCGGTCTCGTCTGGGCCACAGGCATCTGGGAGCGCGGCATTCGGTGGCCGCGCCGCTGGTTCGCCATATCCAACCGAGGCCTGCGCGGCTTCAACTGCAAACTCGTCATAATCCGACAGACATGGTGGGCCGAGGCGCTGTCGACCATCGGCTTCTTCCTCACCTACGGCCTATTTTCGCATACGGCCAGTTCGTCGTACCGCCTCGTCGAGCCGCAGCTGCTGCGCCAGGTCGAGAAAGAACTCCAACTTACGAGCGATAACCATCCCACCTTGGTTCTTCCCCCCGACGACGATGAGTTTGGCGGTCACGAAGAGGACTTGGCCCCCGGCGGCGACTACGTCAAGTTGCTACTTTTACCCAAGCCGTTTTCGCCTACTTTTCGTGAAAACTGGGAGCTATATCGCACAGAGTACTGGGAGAGGGAGAATGAACGCCGGCGATTGCTACGGCAAAAGGTCAAGGAACACTCCAAGAAAATCGCAAAGGAACAGTATGGCTGGTTATGGTGGCTTCCCTGGCATCAGAATCCACAGCCTCGCGTGCGCCGTGAGCCGCAGAAGATGGTCCATCACCGTATAGCGAGCAGCGCCGAACGCAAGCGTAGGGGTAGCAGCGTGCGCCGCTCGTCAGTGAGCTCGTCGAGAAGCCCGACACCTCAAGTCTTCGACAGCGACGGCCAGACCCCGCGCAAGCAGAGCCCCATCTCGGAGAAACGCCGAAAGCCGGCAGGGTCAATATCTAAAGTAAAGAGGCCTGGCGGTGATTCTAGGTCAGTGACGCCAGACGTACCGTCACGGCTGTCTAGGGAGAGCAGCGTAACTCTTGATACAGAGACGGATGGCAGCAGTGGGCGGACACTACGGAGCGCGAGTAAAAGGGCCAGTCCAGTGCCTTTATCGCCTGACTGATTAATGATGCCAAGGACTAAATGATGGGCATTACTGGAGATGGGACATGATATAAGACTTTGACTTTTTCTGTATGCGTGACGAGATCATATACTTTATTATGAAGCTTTCCAGTCCGTGTAATTACGCCGTGTTTCTTATTGCTCTCTTGGATAAGACTTCTCATATAATACAATAAGCGATGAAATTCATTACTCCAGGCTATCCTTTCCTGAGCATCCAGTGATAACGGTTCAAAGTTGGATCATCTCTTATGACTCACGAAGAACAAAAATGTGCCAGAATTGCCTAATTAGGAAGTTGAGCGCGCCTAGCTAGCCGCTGCTATTGAGGATCTTTTGCCTCTGACTCACTATGCAGGATAAAAAAAAAACGGCTATTTTCTGCTAATCTTGGCATCTCTTATAAAACGAACGTATCGAAAATATGCAAAGGATTCCAAACGGATAGTTCTGCTGCTAGATTCGCACACTAGTCTGCTTGTGGATTTGCTTCCGCTGAGGCTACTTCTTATAAATGTAAATAGACAACCTAATAGGATGAGCACTGATTTGCGATTCACAGTCTCTACAATTTACTGTAAATGCAATTTTAACCCAACTCCTCTCATAACATATACTCTCAACTACTTACATCATCATCATGGCAACCGAAACATCTCACCTCAACACACGCATCCCCTCATCCTCCAACCCCCTCCTGTTTCTCCGCACCATCCAGCCCTCCGATGCCTCAGCCTTCGCCTCCATTCTCTCTTCCCCATCAAACAGAACCGACCCTCATGGCAAGGACATGGACATTGCAACAGCAGAGGCAGCCATCTCCCGCATGCGAGAATCAGCAAGTCAGCCCACCATCGTCGACGCTCAGGGAAATGTCACCAGCGGACCAGACCGCGTGAACATGATGCTGGTGCTCAAATCAGAAGAGAACAGTCATGAAGAGACCGTAATAGGGCTGGGAGGTTTCGGGGCGATTAAAAACTGGGAACGAGAGGGGCGCAAGATTCGAGCGGGAGATGTAGGCGTCATGATGGACCCGGCATATAAACGCCGCGGCTACGGCATTGAAGCTATGAGAATGGCAATAAGCTGGGCTTTTAGTGCAGCCAGTGAGGGAGGGCCTCAGCTAGATCTAGTGACTATCACGACGTTGGAGGATAATGCCTCGATGCTGAAGCTCGTGGACGAGAAGCTTGGGCTGGGGGGAAAGGGGATCGCAAGACCGGCGGAGTTTGATGAGAATAAGCAGGAGATCTACTATGAACTGCGGAAAGAAGATTGGGAAAATATTAACAAAAACTAATATACACAGAGAAATGACTAAGAAAAAGAAAGAAAAAACTTCCCGTCTATAATCGACGAACAAAGAAACTCAAAGCACCAGTCTTACTCCATCATCACCATAATCTACCGAGTCATATTCTCCCAGACCAATATAATCACAGAGTCGATATTCTCAGGCCCAGGTTCACCAACAGCCTTATCAATATAAGCCTGCCACACCGCACCATCATCACTCATAACCGAATCTGCAAACTCCCACAACCTTCGATTTTCCGTCCATATCAGCTCCGTCCTGTCCACTCCCGCATCGTCGATGATGACTTCATGTGACTTCGACGATTCATCCGTAGCCACGTTATCTATAATGGCCATGGAGCCCTTTGAGTGGTGTTTTACGGTATCATAATGCTCGCTGATGGATACTCCCACAGTGAGAACCCAATTGTCGTGAAACTCGTAACGCTGCATAAAGCACGTATCACACACATTCGTCACCAAATGTGCCACATTCACATCCATTCCGTGCCGGCCCAGTGCGTCATGGAGAACCAGTGGCCGTATGCCACTCTCATAAGCATCCGCATCCAAATTGACCACTTCGATATCCGGATTATGAAAGCCAGGCAAGACATTCATCTTGACATCGCTATCCCACGCGAAGCAACTTTTCAAAAATACGTCCCACCGCTTCGCATGAAAGCGGTCCCTCAGCTCAGGCATCTCAAAGCATGCGAGTTTCGAAAGCGTATCCAACGCAGGGCGAGTGAGAAATACGGCACCGCCGCCATAAGTCGTGGTAGTAGTATTGCTTCGCGTTGCCTCCCAATCATAGTGCTCGCTTGGCAGGCCAATATAGACCTCCTCGTCTGTCTTGTATGAGGCCAGGCGATGCTGTAGATACGAAACGTCGGGAAGGAAAACGTCGTCTTCAATAAGCGCATACCAACGCTTAATTGCGCCGCCGCTGCTAGAAAGAACCGCACCAAAAGATTTGAGAAGATGGGCAAGCTCGTGATATCGACTCGTTAGAGACATCGGCTCTCCTGTAGCGAATACTTGAGAATCGACCCCATTAGTTCGAAGGAGATCTTCAAGCTCCTTTACTTCGTCCTTGTCTGCTTGGTCAAGCATAAGAACGAGACTCGCGCCGTTACTCTTCTTATGGCCATTTGTAAGCCACCGAGTCCAGCTTCTTAACAGCGCTCCCTCTCGATCCATAATCTTGTCGTATGTTGTTGTTATCCCAAACACCAATTCAGAGGCGTCGTAAGATTTCGAACTCAAATCTCCTAAAGCAGGTAGTTCCATCCTATGGGTAACTCTCACGTCCAGCGGATTTGGATGCTCAGTAAACACCACTTTTGCATCTTGGGAGCCAAAGTTGTTGTGCACACTATTTACGGCGGCCCATTTTGTAGAATCTCTAGCATGACGAAATCTCCATGATAGCCACTCCGTCTCATTCGTCAGTTTGAATTCACGACTCAAACGTGCCAGGTATTGCTCTTCTGGCGACAATCCTTCTCCCAGAGAACCAGCCGCGCTGATGGGAAGGACATCGTAATCGGACTCTCGAAACAATTCTAGACTTCTCAAGACGATAAAGCAAATGACAAGTGTAGAAAGAAAAGGAAAGAGTCTGAAATTAGCGTTAGACATCGCCTTTGCAGGCTGGATTGTTGGACTCTATAGAATAAGCAGCGGTCTGGCGTCGCTCCTATCAGCCAGGAATCTGGAGCATCAATGGCATATCCGAACAAGCAAAAAGGAGCACGAAGATAGAAAAAGCAATGGAAAATGGCTACCCATGCAGAGAAGGAAAAGGAAAAGGAAAAAAGAAGAAAACACTCGGCACGTCCCGAGGGGGATCGACCAAATGGCGCGGTGGGTGTTGGAGGGTCTGGCGCCTTTTAAAAAGCGGATATAATTTGCTTCCACGAAGATGATCGGCACCCGTTGCCCCTGTCCGGGTCGTTATCTGAAGCATAATTCGGTGTCTCAACGGGCGGTGATCCCTTTCCAAACAGGCAGGATGACGCTCGGTATAGACCATCAATTTGTGGAACACGGCATGAACAGCGACATGCCTAATTAATATATTTATCTGCGGATCTTGGACGCGAGGCAAGACGATCAATTAGAGTCTGACAACCATATCCGATGGAGACGGCAAACAGACCAAAACGCCCCGCTATCTAATGTTATGTTACAGTACAAAAATCCCTGCGCAGCACTATCTGCGTGGTAAAAAGGGAAGCTCCTTGTTGGTGATCGTCGTCGTACCTGAGCGGTGCGTGTATGACAGGTCTAGCGTCCCAAGCGGATATCCCCAACTACTGTACACCGTCATCATCATTATTTGTCCACCACTGCTTGCATGGTCGGTCCTTGAACAGGTTCAAATTTCTCTTCATGTAACAATAGCCACAGCATAAGGTTAACAAAATGGTAATGATGCTTCGAGTCGAATAAATGTCGCCAGTACATGGTGGAAAGCGTGTCATTCATCTTGGGAAGATGGAGCCGTTAAATGACGAACAATCTTGATTAGAGGGAGGTCGGGAGTGGTCCGTTGGTGGAAGTGGACCGCATCGAAGTAATTAGCATTTTAAACATTACTTTCCAATCATTGGAGTGGGGGTGGAATCTCCACCAGCATATTGCAGAGCAAGCTGCTTTGGTGTAGTCGAATGAGATCCTGACTGAGTCAGCGCGCCTGGTCTTTGGCCCCCTTGTTGAGTGATTCGAGGCATGTAATTTGCTGGCAAGTTCGCAGACACAGTTGCCTTGGCGTCTTGATACAAGTCGAAACATTCGGCGAGAATCTGGTCAGTTGTTTGATTCGCAGGAGCAATGCCGGAGTCGAGGATTTCTTTGATGTGATCTTCCAGTGCTTCAAACTCAGACTTGTCATAGCGGTATCGGTCAGGCAGTCCACTGTTTTGCAAGAAGGCGAGAAGACCAGCAATGATGGTATTTGCAGCTCCCAAAACCGTGATTGGAGTGCCCTGTTTGAAGGACATGGAGCCTAGAGCCGTCAACGTCGCGCCAATGAAGAGCTGCAGCAACATCAAGATCCATCGGATGCCACTTGAAATGTGATACAGGTAGAAGAACTTGGTGCGTTGAGTAACAGTGTCCTTGTACAAGCCTCGAGGCATCCCCTTGGGTGGCCATAGCCAGCTGGTTGGATGGATTGGCTTATGTTGCTCACGGTCTCGAATTCCGCCTATTCCATTAGCAACGATGCCCCACTCAGCAGGTGAGAGGAACCTGTGACGAGGCGTCTGGTGATGCTGGTTATTCTCTGGAGGCCTTTGAGGTCTTGGGCCTGAAGGAATACCAGCAGGGCCGCTTGGGGCCGGAGCCGGAGGCTTGGAAGGGTCTGCATGAGGACCAGGATTGTTGTTGACTCCAACAGACAGAGGCGGAAGTGTCGGCGCATCCGTGATGGGATTGCCCTTTGCTGGCTTGGACATGGTGAGTGATGGAGCCGTGGAGCTGCAGACAAGAAGCAACAAGAAACGAGGAAGTGTTCTTGGGGTCTGCACCAGAGGTCACTACGCGAGGATTTGAGTCCAATAGTAAGCCTATCCCAACCTCTCCTTTCCTAGTGGAGCGAAGAAGTGAGAAACAAGATGAAGAGGAGAAAACATGTCTGTAGGCGAGGTTGAGAAGGAGGAGAGTTTAAGAGGTCGGCTAATTGTTCGTCTATCTCGAAGAAAGAAAGAGCCAGGAAGTTCCGGATGCCCTATTTGGGAACAAATATGCAGGGCTCTTGCCCGCTCCCAGGAATAACATCAAGGGGTACTGCATATGGAGATGCTTAACTTCAAGCTTGGGACGGAAATAGGCGAGGCAGGTACGGGCTTTTCTCGCAATCTGAGATACTTAGGCGAAGCCATACAAAGAGAAGCAAGACAGGTCTGGCACTTATATAGATGGAAGAGAGGACTGCAACTGCAAGACTCCGTTAACTCTGATGTGTTTGCCATGGTTTAGTAGGTGCGGCATGCATACCTATTTATTTATTTGGCCATGACTTGTCTATGATATGGTAGCGTAGTGATATATCCAGGGTGAATTTGTGCCTTGAGTAGATCATGTGCTAATTGTGCGATATGCTTCCTTCAACAGACTGACTTATACTGTTACTTGCAAAATGTATCATGACATTTCAACGGATAAATATTATGCGCAGTTTTGGTTATAATATAAAATTGTGCAACAAATGTTAGATAATTTTCGTGAAATTCTTTTCGTCATGTCTTAAATACCCACGCAGTTGGGGTATTGCCTATATAACAGTTCCCCATGCTTTTTTCCATCTTCAAACATTCTGCATACAACAGCCGTCACTTTCCCAAACGACCTTACAAAAAAGGAGTATAAACCAACATGTCTATACGTACCATCCCGACCTACCACCCAGCGCCAAACTTCTCGATACCGCCGCCCGATGCAAACGGGCCTTTGCGACTCGGCACGCTTCTTGTCGACTTACACGACCCTACCCCGCTGAACCCCGCCGATCGGGTCCAGATACCAGACGAGGACATCTTTCGAAGCCATCTTGTTGGCTTTCGAACGAGAAAGCGACAACATGGCAATGGAGAGATGGGCATCTTCGCAAGGCTGCTGGGCTTGGAGGGCGTCGGCAGTATGCTGAGCGTCAATGGCACCCGAGCCAAAGACGAGGTGCTATCTGTGGCCCGCCTGGACACCGAGTTCTTCATGCCGTCCCTGGAGTATGTCAAGCTCGCAGTTGAGGCCCCTTCAGTACGCGCCTTTTGCAGAGCCACTCGCGGCCGACTGCCGATGTTCTTGATTACTGGAATCAAGGTCGCGCGTGGTGCATCAGCGTCGGTGGTGCGTACACGGACCGTGGGCGGAGGTGTAAAGGGGTCCCCAGGCACTACAACTGGCCAGGTCGAGCTTGGAGTCAGTGTTCAAGGTGCGATGCTTAAAGAGGACGATATGAGTTTCGAGGATGCGTCGGACTTTGTGCTGGCTTATCGCGTCGCACGGGTAAGGATGAAGAATGATGGGGTGCAAGCGCAAGCGTATACTCGCGGTGCTACCATGCTTGCAGATGATGCGCAGGATGTCATCGATTGGGACAGTGGAGATCTGGAGGTCATTTATGACTTTTCCACAGAGTTTAAGGAGGCAGACAACGTGTTACTTGACGAGACAGGCATAGCAGATCCCGAACCATGTAAGTGGGTGTTGAGGCACGCGTAGTAGCAGATTGAAGTCCTGAGAGACAATGCCTGCAGTTATAAACATAGAGAAAGCTGTCTAAGTGCAGAAGTGTATGGTGTTCATTATTATTTACATTATCTACTTACTTATATATATACCAATGCATTGGGTATCTAGGTCTCCTTAACGCCTCAGAGCATCTAAAATCAATTCTCGAATTAACATGCTTGGCCTGCTCCCGTCCCACAGATTCCAAGGTGCAATGTATTTATATCCATTTTCCGGTACACTAAATAGATCGAAAATTGACCTCATTCCACTACTGGAGTAAAGACGACTTAGTTGTTCAGGAGTCAACGGAACCCTCTGCGGGATGATCGCCAGAGCATCTGCCGCAATTGCCGCTGCCACCGCTGTCGCAAATGAGGTCCCGAACTTGATCACTTCCTTGCCTTTCCATAAAAGGGGAACTGCGGTCCCAAGGGTCATGAAATTATCGTCATTGTCCCAGGCTCTAGGCGATATTCCCCCGTCCTTCCCCTTGCCGTTCGAGGCATGGATGCATAGCACGTTGCGATTTCTGCCCGGATATGCCCGTGGCTTATTGTTCCCATCATTCCCTGCTGCTGCTAGTATGATTTTACCCGCCGCTACGGCCTCGTTGATAGCGAAGTCGAGTCCCGAATCTAGTACATCCAGGCCGAGCGACAGCGAAATAACGTCAGCGTCTTGCGCCACTGCCCAATGTATCGCCTACCATGCAGTAGATAGTTAGCCTCAAATACAAATAAATCCTTAACAAAGGGGGCATTCAGACTTACATCTATGATCAGTTTCGTGTCCTCCTGAGGCATCTCATTTGCGACGGCAACTTTGGCGATACAGAGTTCAGCTTCAGGTGCGAGCGTCTGGACAAGCTCTGCTATATGTGTTCCATGTCCGACCTCGTCGTTAAGATTACGAGGATCTCCTTTAAAGCTCTTCGTTGCTACCAACCTTCTCATTGATTTAGCTCCTATCAAGGTTGGATGTCTCTCATCGAATCCGGTATCGATGATGCAGACCTTTACCCGCTTAGATAGATTCTCATGGCTATCCATGTGATTTTTGGGGAGCTGTGAGTCAAGGAACGATTGCATTTTTACGAGAAAGTTCCGAGATAAGGATACGTCCCTAAATACTTCGTATCAACCTTGACTCTCTCCTTTCAAGCTGACAATGTGACCTTACCTGGCATCTGCGGTGGCTATATCAGGTTCTATGTCGTCAAATATCTGGAAAAAAACCGAGGAAGTGGAAGAAGAAGTATCGATACTGCTGGAATCTGCACGTAAGCTGGATCTAGTTGCCATTGTACTTTTGGAGATAGTACACCGTAATCCGACTCGGGCGCGTTTCAATGTCTGCTCAAATCCTTGGTCTTCAGTAACAACAGTTGCTTCGGGTTGAAAGCTTGACCATATGTGGCTATCAGGTTTCTTAGAATCTTCGGATGTAGTAGCTGGCGTATCCCCGAAGCCTCCTGCGTAACCATCTCGCACTTGTTCATTGTGAGACTTGGCCATCTGAACAGCAAATACATCAGCTGAAGGAGATGAATTCAGCGCTGGGTTTACTGGTGGTCGAATATCGCTGCGTTTTCGTTTCCTATTTGGCTTACGATAGTGCTCATAGTCTTTCTCTAGGTTCGCAACTATTGCATCATAAATGAGCTTTGCGGATTCCGCTGCCCTTTCTTCTGGTGCCAATTCGACAATAGATCGATGCAACTCGAGGCATCCCTCGATTGCCTTGAGATAGTCTTCGCATGCAGAGAGCATTCCATCTTCGCTAAGAATTTTGTCAAGAGTCAGCCAGAGACTTGGCTGCCCACGTCTATTGCACTCTGTAGGAGTGATCTGCCTGCCTAGCTCCATTTCCACGAGAAGCTTTCCCAAAGAAAGAAACGAGGAATCATGTATCATTATGCCTAAATCATCATTTTTTTTAGATGGGTCACATTTCGGACCACAACGGATATAAGGTGGTATCTCGAATTCGAGAGAGCTCGAGGATTCGGTGGCTGAGAGTAGAAGCGAGATGGTGTCAGCAGACCAACTGCTGTCTGTCCAAGGACAATCGAAAAGATATAGAAAACACCATGCGAGGTTCAAAGAGAGTTCCCTCTTTTCCTGTATTGTAAAACTGCTCAAGGAGAGCGAGTCTGACCGAATTGGCGAAAAGCGCTGTCTTTCAATTAACTCCTTCAATGTTTTCACCTGCACCATAGCCCGCCTTTGAGCACGATTCTGTTCTCTTGGTTGTTTATAAAGGGCTCCTTCGGATAAAAGAAGAGATAGAATATCGTTATAAGTCTGTGCAATCGCGATATCTTGGCAGAGACTTTGTAAGGGTTTTAGTTTTCCCTTCTTTTGCTCGCCTCGAGACAAGCTACTAGTCCACTTTAGATTAGCTCTCTGTTGTGAATCTGTTTACAGGCAAAAATCAACATACTCATCAGGTAAACATTCAATCTCTTGCCATCCTATAGGATCTCTGCAAGAGGATAGGAGTAAGGAAATGAACGAATTCATTCCAGCGTGCCAGCTTTGTCCGGCTCCCTGCAGGAGCATATGATGTTGATCTCGTCTTTTGCAACAAGCCATATGTTGCTCCAAGCTCACAAGAAGTGCGTCTATCAGTGCCCTCTTATTTTCATTAAGAATTATACCAGTGAGTTTAGGGCTTTCTGCTGCTGGAGTTGCTTCGCGGAGATGAGTCCGGAATATAGATTCTATGTGTTTGTTGAACGATGTAAGTGCCGAGAGAAGTAACTTAGTATCGCTCAGTGACAGCAACTCGAGCGAAGTTAAGTCAGCTCTGGCGCGTCCCATTTCACTTTTGTCGCCAAATGCCTGTAAGCCAAGAAGATTCTGAATATACAAGAGGGAGAGGTCATCGGGCAAAATTTGCAACAGAACTGGATAAATCTTTTTGAAAAGCTCAATGATTTCCTTTTTGAAGTGATGGATTATTTCTTGGTCCATGTCTGGACTAGTTGGTGAAAGAACGAGCTTCTGGAGCTCGTAGCGGAGAAAATCGTATTGGGCGGCGTGCGGCATAACTTCACTTATGCCTCTTTCTTCTATTTTGTGCTGAACTGCCTTTAGGAGGCGTGGCTGGATTGTCTGTATGACTCGCCATTCCTCAAGGTCGACAAGACGCATTCGTGCCTAACGTGCAGACCCAACTTATGGGGGGGAGACAAACAGGTGTTGTGGTTTTTTTTATATTGAGGAAAAAAAGAAAAAAAGAATGGTGGAAGACCTCTTGACAGCTTTGTAAGTCTACCACAGGGAGCTTCTGTCGAGAACCACTGCCATCAATGTTCAGCGCAAGAGATGAAGAAGATGAAGACCAGGTGTATCGATTTCAGGCTGGAAATTTGCTCTAGTTCAATTCATTTGCAGCTTCATCGGGTTACTTCAAGGTGGAAAATATTAATGCACGTGATTTCGGCATGCATGTTGGATGTCATTGGTAGGTAGAGCCTGATCCTCTTCTGTCTATTAAGGCTGAGAATATGCTCTATCATGAGGGAAATCCGGTCCACGCCAAAGAAGGATGGAGGGCTTACAAGAACGGTCAAAAATATATTATGCTGCCTTAGACTGCGATCAGCTATTTGACAAATGCTTCAAACAAATCGCTGAACCGAGGACAAGCAGCCTGCTTGGCGAATTCGGTATCGCTATCAGCCGGCTCACAAGAGATCATCAAGCCCGATTTCAGGCGTGGTCGTCATATCTGGGGGTATTCGCTGAGCAGGATGTTTGCCTCGATCGCCGCTTGTCTAGGAGTAAAGATGTCCAAGTCATGGTAATGGATCTCCTTCGTATCATCGCTGTTAATCTGCGACATGGTCAGTCTCTGTTAGATCCGCGAACTTGAATAATTGTTAAGTTGCTTCACAGTCTTATCCATGGTCCAAATAAGCGAAGGTAGTAACCATAATGTGGCCCTAGTGGAGTAAAATCGATTGCTAACTCGAAGGTCAGTATCAGGCCATACTAACAATCTCGCGACCGACCTTGGACAAGCACAAGAATCTGTCGAGGGGGCTATTGATCGGCTGCACCGACTTGGCGTGACCATCCGACAGTCTTCGACCGCTAGCTTGATATCCAGGGTGAAAGCTTTCTCCGCAAAGATGTCAGATGCGTCTCTAGAAGAAATGGCATTCTTAATAGTCAAATTCCTCTATCCAGCGGCACCCTTGAGCCTTCAACGCCTTCTCGGCCGCTCCATTCTTGAGCGCTATTTCAATCTCAAGTATCGTGAAGAACATCAACGGCGCTTAGCAACCCGTCGCTCAATCATCTTAGATAATGAAGAAGAAGACCAATCACGCATCCATGACGGAGGACCGGAACTGCCAAGGCCCATCAATCGAAAGGACAACATCTACGATAGGGACATGAAAATCGACGACTCTACAGGTCAAGTGGTAGATTCAGACACAAAGCTTTCACAGTCGGGAACGAAGCCGTCAACGCTCCAGGCAGATGAGTTCCAGCGGAAGAGGGAAGCTGAAAATCGGCGTGCAGCTTTGTCAGCTATTTCTAGAACGTCTTCGGTGCCCATTGGTGATATCAGCTACCCTAAGCCACCGAAGCCTTCGGGAGACGGAGAATGTAGTCGAGCTATCTGCCCCTGGTGCTCTGAGTCTCATCCATATGGTAACTTTCAGAATGAGAGGTGGTGGAGGTATGCTTCAGATATCATGACGCCTTTTGATAGAGTCGCTAATGCCTTGAAAGACGCCATGTCGACCACGATTTTCGGCCATATATATGCCTATTCGATGCGTGTTCAACATCACTCAACGCATTTGATAGATTCGGCCACTGGCTAAATCACATGGAAGAGCGTCATTCAACGACTTGGATCTCAACGATCGATTCTAAAACCTTGTGGCGATGCGACATTGAGCATAAGTCACCAGAACTGTTTAGCGACGAGGCTGCTTTGAAGGACCACATGCGAGAGCACCATCTTGAATCATTCACAGAATCCCAGATAGTGGGTATAGCTCGCCGAAGTTCAATTCGTATCCCCGGATCCAAGGATGTCTGTCCTCTTTGTGGCTTTGATGCGAATAAAGCCCCTCCTGTCGCATGTCAATCAAATAATTCACAGCACCCTTCGCAGAACAAACGAAAAAGAGTGTCAAAACACACTATACGAGCAAATATGAATGCCGACGTTAAAGGGAAGCGTAGGAAGGTTCACTTTCATAATCAGGCAGAGAGCAGTAGTCATGAATTATTCAGTTCATCTGAATCAGATTTGGATCTGACAGGTGGTCCAGACATCGAGCCGATTTCGC
Source organism: Trichoderma asperellum (assembly GCF_020647865.1). NCBI lineage: Eukaryota > Fungi > Ascomycota > Sordariomycetes > Hypocreales > Hypocreaceae > Trichoderma > Trichoderma asperellum. The sequence goes on along the minus strand of NC_089415.1, from coordinate 3,045,788 downwards.
CCCAAATCAAGGCTCGATTGCAACGAAAACAATTATCGCGACACATAGCAACGCATCTAAAGGCTCTATCGTTTATGTCACTCCGTTTTAAAGCTTTCCAAGAGCAAGTCGAGGAAGGAGACTCAAGTTCTACTACAGGGGATGACCAGGAGGACACAAACGAAGGTGGCGAACCAAGTGGGCTCGATACAGAACTCGACGCGTTGTCTCTCAGTTTCAGTGACAACCCAGGCTCCCCAGTATATCTTACAGATGACTTGATTAAAGATTTCAACGAACATCAACAATTCCTAGAAACTCTTCATTCACTAACGATGTATGAAGAAGAAGAAAAAGAAGAAGAAGAAAAAGACCAATCACACGTTCATTATAAAGGGTCGAAGCTGTCAATGCCCATTCCTCGAAAGGACTTCGTCGACGATACGGATTTGAATTCCGAGAATTTTGAGCCATTAGCTCTCCAGGAGGATGTATTTCAGACATCTTCTACATTTTTTGGCAGTTCTGAAGCTCCTTTCCCGGAGCTTGATTTCGTTGGTCTTGACACATTAGAATTAGACGATGACTCCCATAATCCGAAGGACACCAACACTATATGCTTGCCATATATGTGGTCCGTCACAAGGGAAGATATTCTAGATCACCAGAAATCTGCAATGTCTGGTCCAGCAAGTCAAACAAGCAGCACATGTGGAGTATTTGATATTCTCGAAGCACCCATGTAGCCTCCAAGTTACGTCCTGTGCCAGAGTCTGCGGTACCACCAATCCTTGAGCCTCGCCCGCTTCAGATTAGACATTCCCTTCCATCTGAGTCAGTTGACTCTTTACAGCAGTCTTGGAACATACAGGATTTTCATGAAATAGATCCAGGATTGGAATTTCCTTCATCGAAGACAGGATAAACCTACTAGCTTGAGACCAATATAACATTTTACCACATCTGTTGGCCTTAATATCAATTATTAATGGGCAGTAAAGAGCAATTATGTTTTTGATAGCGATTTTTCAATAATAAGAGAATGAGCTGTTGAATATCTTTTGTTGATATATATTATGAATTAAAGCGATAAGTAGTACGATATAAACATAAGGTTACATACCTAGTATCTATGATAAGGACGTTCATAATAAAACAAATACTACTATTCCGTAGTCTACGTAGGTATTCTGTACATACATGAAGTCCATCTCTAGCTCTGGATGACGAAGTGGGTGGTGGGGCCGGTACACTTCACCGCCTTCACAATGGCCGGCAGAATATCAAAAAATATTGTGGGCTTCTGAGCTCGGCCGGCTTGCAGCTTTTGTCGGTCATTGCAGCTTGTAAAACAGATTACGAGACAGGTTTTCTGTTTCTTGGATATTGATATTGCATGTTTCGCGGTGCCGCTTCTCTGAGGCAACTGCTGCGACTTTCGGGGGCATTGAAACCTGCGGGCTCCTATTCATACGGCAACACACTCGCGACTCAACGCACTGTTAAAAGGCATTCCTTTGCCTCATTTGCGCCAATGGCAGGCACCGTCGAGGTCGAAACCGTCGAGAAGGATGGGAAACAATATCGTTTGGTGAAAGAGGGAAAGGCGACCATTTTGGTGCCCCATGGTGCCAAGATTGGAGAGGACCGAGGAGAAGTGCAACAGGTGTTTTACAACCCCATCCAGCAGTACAATCGAGATCTGTCTGTGCTCGCCATCAAGACATACGGCGAAGAGATTTTGGCGAAAAGGAAGGAAAAGATTCTGGCAAAGTCAAACAAACTAGGGAAGAACAAAAAGCGAAAGCGAGACGAGACGGACGAGGCTGGCCCCTCAGCTGAGACGGAAACGACGTCGACTCTGCCTCCAGGCCAGGCCACCGAAGCTTCGGAGGAGCAAAAGACTCACAAATCAACATTCACGATGCTGGATGCCTTATCGGCATCCGGACTGCGAGCGCTTCGATACGGCCACGAACTTCCCTTTGTCACTTCCATTAATGCCAACGATCTGTCCAAGTCTGCGGCCGAGTCTATCAAGCTCAATGTGAGCCACAACGGCCTCGACGATATAATCTCGGTAACCAACGAAGATGCGCTTGCACACATGTACCGCGCAATCGCAGACGGCCTCTCCAAGAGGGATCGCCACGGCAATCCGTCCAAGTCTCACAAATTTGACGTGATCGATCTGGACCCATACGGAACCGCTGCACCCTTTTTCGACGCTGCGTTACAGTCTGTAAGAGATGACGGCGGTCTTCTATGCATTACCTGCACTGATAGTGCCGTGTGGGCGGGACATAGCTACTGCGAAAAGACTTTTGCCTTGTATGGCGGTACTCCGATTAAGGGGATGCACTCTCACGAGGCTGGACTGCGATTAATCCTGAATGCCGTTGCTACGTCTGGCGCCCGGTACGGGTTGAGCATTGAGCCTTTGCTGTCCCTTTCCATCGATTTTTACACAAAAGTATTCATCAAAGTTACCAAATCACCGCAAGCTGTCAAGTTCCTGGGCTCGAAAACCATGATTGTGTACAGCTGTGACCACGGTTGCTCCGCCTTTGAGACACAATATCTCCTAAGAAGCAAACCGACTCCGAACAAAAAGGGCAGTGGATCGTTTTATAAGCACGGCATGGCGGCAGGACCACCAACAGACAGACACTGTCAACATTGCGGGAACAAGATGCACGTCAACGGCCCAATGTATGGAGGCCACATCCACTCGGCCGAGTTTATTGAAAAGCTTCTTGAACAAATCCCCAATGCATCACCGGAAGTGTATGGAACTCTCCCAAGATTGGAAGGCATGCTACGAACGGCCTTGGAGGAGATCATTCCAGGCCCCGAGCCGGATCCCACGGTAGATCCCAAAGACGCCAAGCATGCAGAGATTGACAACTGTCCCTTCTTTGTCATTCCTTCTAAGCTAGCAACAGTGGTGTCTTGCCAGGCTCCCAGCGACGACATGTTCCGCGGCGCTTTAATACATCTCGGATACCAAGTTGGGCGAAGCCACTGCCGACCTGGCAGCGTCAAGACGGATGCGCCTTGGTCTACTCTCTGGTGGATCATGACAGAATGGATTCGTCAAAAGTCTCCCATCAAAGCGTCGAAATTCACCCCGCTGATGCCTGGTTGGAAAATTCTGCATTCCGCCGGATTGGTTGGTCGAGAAGATGGAGCAGTGCCACAGGAAGCCGACAGCGAAATGGAAGATGCCCAGGCAGCAACAACGGCGGATGCTCAGAGTGAGGAGGCGACGAATAAGGGAGATGAGCAAGTCACAAGCCCGAGCGAGTTGGAGCTGCGGAAAACGCTGGTGTTCAACGAAGAGCTCGCACAGCTGGGCCGCCTGCGGGATGCTCAGAAGCTGGTGCGGTACCAGATGAATCCCCGGCCAGACTGGGGCCCTTTGTCCAAGGCCAAGGCGTCATGATGGCTGGAAGATGGAAAAGATGATGAATGAATGTAGATGTATATATGATTGGACTTTTAGTATATTTGCGGTAATCAATTCTATTCCAAAGTGAATCAAATCCTTTCGTGCGCCGTAGAAGCCGTCGTTGCTTACGCCGAATCCTACGATACAATAACATCTTATCAAAATCCCCCCCACCAGCTAATTGCGCAGGATCAACGTGGGATCGCGTGCGCTACGGCCACAACTAAAGTCCGTAACTGAACACTTCCATCGCAAAGCAGTGTGCAAACTGAGGCCTTTTCCTCATATAACAAATAACGACATTGACAATTTTTTTTATTCCATCTCTTGCGCTGCATCGCATATTTAATTTCATTTCGTTAAACCGTCAAGCAATACGACGAGTACCCACTGCTTGTCAAATCTTTTTAATGACTTCCGCAGGGCTGACAAACGTTACCGACGTCTCGGTCCTAGACGGCGTCATCTCCTGGAAAGACAGCAGTAGCAAAAACAACAACACAAACCAAGTCAAATCCCAAAATGTGATTTTCGTTCTTGATCGATCGCAGGCGTCTTCCGGCGATAAAGCGGGCTACATAATTTCCGCCCTGGTAGAAGACTCAGAAAAGAGTCCCGAAGAGCGCTTTCAACTACTGCTCCTGGCGACTGATTCAGTTCCCGATGAGCTACTTCAGAAATTTCGCATCGGCGGTTTGCCAGTCTATCTGAAGCCTGTGGAGGGAAAACAGGATGTTGACGTTATTGTGTCTACGAAATCAGGCGTTGGCCTGTCCCAGCAGTTCTGGCAGACTGTGCTACAACCTCTCTGGAGCTCAGTCGACGAGCTATCATCAGAGGTCAACGTCCTCATCACGCAAGACGAGCACAGCGTTCGCAACTTTGCTCAGTCTCTTGGTTCTTCAACCTCAAAGTCACGGACAGTCGTCCTGCTAAGTGGCGACGGCGGCGTCGTCGATCTCATAAACGGCGGCTCGCACGATGCGCCGCATCAGCAGCTACTCTTGGCTGTTCTCCCGCTAGGCACGGGAAACGCCCTCTTCAGCTCGCTACATAAACCCCTCTGGATCGCCGAAGATGGTAAAATCGAAGACATCTCCTCCCTAGTTCTCGGTCTAAGAACGCTGTTCAACGGCGTATCTGCCAATCTGCCTCTCTTCCACGCATCCTTTCCCCCTGGATCACGCATTGTGAAATTCAAACCTGCCACAAAGGAGCAAGAAACTTCCTCAGATGACAGCGCAGCAACAGCACTTCATCTTGCAAAGGAAGAGATTCAAGTCTCGCACCTCTACGGCGCCGTGGTGGCCAGCTACGGCTTCCACTCCAGCCTCATCTACGAGAGCGACACGCCTGAATATCGCGTCCACGGCGATAAGCGCTTCGGCATGGTCGCGCAGGAACTTCTCCGCGAATCTCACGCTTACAACGCCCAAGTAGACATTCGTCATCCGTCATCATCAGAGTGGGAGACTATCCCGGGAAATGAGCACACCTACGTGCTCATCACGCCGCTCTCCAATATGGAGCGCACATTCACAATCTCGCCTGCAAGCAAGCCCTTGGACGGAAAACTTCGTCTAGTGCAGTTCGGCAATATCGGCGGTGAGCGGACGATGGACGCCATGATGAAGGCGTATGACGGGGGGAAACATGTTGGGCTGAAGTGGGATGATGGACACGAGGTGCGATATGAGGAGGTGGATGAGTTGAGAGTTACGATATTAGAAGAGGATGAGCGGTGGCACAAGGTGTGTATCGATGGAACGATTGTGGATATTCCCAAGGGAGGGCAATTGTCTGTGAGAAAGGAGGAGGAGAGTGGGTTCCAAATTCTGGTTGACACGCGGGTGTTGCCAAAGACTTCATGATTGCAAGAAAAGGTTTGACTTGAGCTTGGTCACCATATCTATTTTCACATATAGCCTTTGGTTTATAAAAAGTCTAGCTGAAGCTATAGTTGACAATGAAGAAGAGACTCTCCATCATATAGCCTCGAGCAACTTCTTCACCCTCTTCTCCATAACCCGCTCAAACTCCTCGACGCCATTTTTCAGCTCCGTGATTCCCCCTCCTTTAATCCGATAGACTATCCTCCTCCGCATAGTCTCTTCCTCTTCCTCGTCGCCATCTTCATCCTCATCGTCTCCCTGGTCCTCAATCTGACCCTCAATGGCTCCGCGCATAAACCATCTATCGTGGCTCACCAGCACAACAGCGCCCTCCCACTCGTTCAACGCTTCCCGGAGCGCCGTCACAGTCTCGTAATCTAGATGTGTGGTGACTTCGTCAAGAATGAGGCACTGCGGGTGCTTCCAGAATAGTCTTGCCAGCTGACATCGCACCAGCTGGCCACCAGATAGTTTGGAAATAGGAACGTCTGATGCTAAACGGCCAGGGAGGCCCAGCGTGCCCAGTAAACCGCGGATCTCTCCTTCGTTCAACGCACCATCAACTTCTTTAGTTAGAAGAGCAAGGGAGGTCAAGCCCTGCTCGGCGCGGCCAATGTTCTTTAATTCCTCAACGGCATGCTGAGAATAATATCCCAGCCTCAAACGTGGGTGTGCTGTAACGGTACCCGATGATGGCGCAGATTCCTCAACAAGGAGCTTGATGAGGGTGGATTTGCCCGCTCCATTAAGTCCCAGAATACCAATACGGTCGCCCATTCCGACTGTAAGAGTGATGTCTTGAAGAATTATCGGCGACCTTGGTGAATATCGGTAAGATGCCTTTTCCAACGAAATAAGCGATCCGGGGAACCTCAGCTCTGGAGGCTCAGGCAGCGAGATGATGACAGGTCGTTGTTCCGGCGGGATATCGATTCCCTCTCGGCTGGTCAGGAAAAAGCCGACGAGGTCTCTGTTCAGCTTGAACCTTGTGCCCTTTGCACTGACTTGCATGCCCCAGCGATCATCCAGCTTTTTCTGCCGAGATTTGGCCTGGCGAATCTTGTTCTGGTCGTCGTTTGCTTTGCCGGCCTTGAGATTCTGGGCAATGGTCTTCTCTATATGAGCTTTCTGCTTGTCTTGGGCTTCCTTCATTTTGATGAGCCACTGCCTGCGCTCGGATTGCGATCGTTCGTACGTTTGAATGTCGCCGTGGAAGTAAGTGAGCTGCTTGTCCTTCAAGATGAGGAGATCAGTACAGAGAGAGATGAAATCTCGATCGTGGGAAACGAGGATCAGCGTAGGGGCCTTTTCTTTATCTGCCAATGATTGCAAATAGCGCTGAAGCCAGACGATTCCAAGAAGATCCAAAAAGTTGGTCGGCTCGTCAAGAATTAGAATATCAGCCTCTTGCAGCAGCGCGGAGGCGAGAGCTGTCCGCATATGCCAACCTCCAGAAAGGCTGGACAGAGGCTTTTCCAAGTATGCCTCGGTAAATCCGAGACCAGTCAGGATTTTCCGAGCTTCAACTTCGATTTGGGCCAGCCTTGAAGGCTCAATTTGGCTTTGCAGGTCTGCCAGCATATCAGCTGCCTCTTGGGTTTCCGTTTGAAGAGCTTCGGCCGAGATTTCGTCATCTGGTTGGTCTAGTCTGGATGTCATCAAATGTCAGTAGTCAATAATAATAATAATTACGCAAGATGAAATCAACCTACAAGGCTTGTGAATCAGCAACCACTTTCTCAAAAGCAACAAGGGCTTTCCTCGCTTGTAGTCCTCGAGCACCGCTTCGGAGTCTAGCCTCCTTGTCCACGAGGAAGAGACGTTTCTGAAGCTTCTCGTGTTTCAATCCTCTCAAGGCCCGAATTGGAGCATATGGATCCGAAGCATCGACGCCGTCGGCGAGAACTAAACAGAAAGATATAAGCACACGGCTGAAGGAATGATGCTTATATACATACCTTTGATCTCCTGTTCGATGACGCTTCGTGCTGTGGCACGCTCAATAACCTCCTGCAAGACAGACCCCTCGCCCTTGGCATCCTTTGTTGTCTTGTCATCCTCATCAGATTCTGTAAGCTTTGTCTGCTGCAGAATTGCGATCCTGGAGCCCTCTGGAATTCCTGGAATCAGCTTCCGAGCAATGGCCTTGAGCAGTGCTACAGCAATTCAAAGTTTGCCTCCTAGTCAGCCGAAAACCCGAAGCTAGAAATGATGATGAGAATCCTCACTCGACTTCCCCGTGCCATTGCGGCCAACCAAGGCGTAGCGCTGGCCTTCTTTTAATCGCAGCTTGGCGTTGGACAAGATCTCAAGGCCATCGGACTTTGATTTGCCTTTAGATTTGCCAGTTCCCTTTTCTGCTTTCTCTCCGGAAGTGACGACGATGTTGAGGCCATCAATGTCGAGCTAATTCATCCGTCAATTCAGCGTTCGCTAGTGTGAATGGTGCCATGCTTGCAAATCTGACGAACTTCGCGGTAGTTGGTGCTGTCAATGTTGAAGCGAGTCTGCTTGGCCGTGCAGAGGATGGTGGCCACAGACTCGGCTGCCATGGAGGTCATTTTGGCGAGATGAATGTATACAGATTTGCTGGTGTCGGTGGCGATAGGTGAAGCTTAGCGAATGCAATACCGCACTTGAACGCTCAATTCAATTACTCAGCCACGCAGGTCTCAAAGAGCAATTGGTATAAGAACTCCTAATGGCGTTTCCCCCTTGGGCAGGAAAAAGGGAAAGAAAGGAAAAAGAAATATAAGTATAAATATAAATCAGATTAAAAGATGTAGCGACACAAGAAAGAACCCCAAAGCACCTGCCTCACGCACAGATTTCCTAAACGAGCGCCCAGAAGTTCGCATTAGGCTCGTTTGCATCTGCAGCGTCTCCAGAAAAAAGAGTCGCGCAGATCGATCCGGCTCCCAAAATGAGGGCCGGACCGTAAATTGGAGTCGATCTTCAACCACTAAGAAAAAGGCACAAGCAGACGCAGCGTTCGGCCAGTGACTCATCCAATTTCTAGTGCCTTTTGCATCGACGTCTGCCGAGGTGGCGTTATAAACATGACTCCTTTTTTTATATATATGACTCTCACCGAGATGAGTTTTTGTCCGAGACATTTTTATAAGTTCTTAGGTGCCCGTGCGAGAAAATAAAACGCGCACACAGCAGTGACATGATCATCTTAAAGATTTGTGTTGTTTGAGAGCGACGTCATCGCCATCGCGTTTCATCATTGCCATGGCCACATTATATGAGCTGGACTCCATTCCATATTTTACACCAATCATGACCAAATTAAGCAAATCTCGTATCATTACTTGAACAAAGCAACCATTCATTTGTTTGTTTATTTATTTTGTGCACTGCATAACCAGGCACAATACGCGAAAATGTGGAGGTGGCAGTGTAAACGTGCGAATACATGTATACTAAACTAAATCTCTCCATCGCAACTCGTATCTCCAATCTCATTTGCAGAGGCTTCCCGTGTCTTCCCCCTGAACATCGCTTCACCCCTATTTCCCCGCGATCTTTGCTGTCTCTGCCGCATCTGTGCGCAATGGCCAACATGGAATGGAGACATGGATGAATGACAATGCGAAGCTATGATATCATTGCTGGAGACGCCACATTGACGACCGCCACATTCCCTTTGCATCGACACTTGATCACAATCACACATCGAGTCGAACTTTGAAAACAAGACAAATAAAGCAAACTTGAAAAAAAAAAAAGCTCTTGGCAAAGGAAAGATCAACTAGGATAATAACGACTGTGATAATAAGGCATATATAATAGACAAAATGGAGACAGACGGTAAACAAAGTTGTAGGTATAAAAGGTATGGGTATGATATAACACTTCAAGGAAATTTTCTCTCTCAATCTTTGGCGCAATCAAAATTAATTAATTTTCTTCTCTTCTTCTGTTTTGTCCACCAGACCATATATAACCTCCCTAAAAAAAAACACCAACCAAAAAATATCCTGCCGCAAAGCTCCATGAAAAAAAGAAAATGGAGATTGCAACAACTATCGAAGGGGAATCATCGCACTTTTTTCGAAAAAATTGAAAACCACAAGAGAAGATGCAAAGTCAAAAACCAGAGAAAAGACCTCCATATTATTAAACAAAAAAACACCCCTAAAGTCTTCTTCCCATCTCCCAAAGATATACTGCCCCCAAAGAAAATGTGCGCTTATGTCGTAGACTCGTAAAACCTCGTGGCTGCGCTGAGCAGTGAAACTCTTGCTGTTGGCTACCCGACGTTGATACCACGTCTCTACTCCGTCACAAATTCTTACAGGAGAGCAATGACACCAGCAGCGAGGAGCAGCAGGGCGCTAGCACTGGTGGTGGCAGCACCGCTGATGGTGGAGGACTGAGGAGGCTGAGGAGCACCCGTGGAGATGGAAGCAACGGGGCCCTGAGGAGTCTTGGACTGGTTGGGCTTGGTGGGCACAGCGGCGGTGGCAGTGCTGTTAAAGCCGCCATAGGCGCTGGTGAAGCCGGCGCTGGTGGCGGGAGCAGCAGTGGTCTCCTCCGCCTCAGTGGTGGTGGCAGCGGCAGTGGTCGTAGGAGCAGCGGTAGTTGTAGGGGCGGCTGTGGTGGTGGAAGACTCGGTGCAGCTGGTGGTGGTGGGAGCAGCAGTGGTGGTGACAGGAGTGGTGCTGGTGCTGGAAGTGCTGGTGCTGACGGCGGAAGTCGAAGGGAGAGCAGTGGCAGCCTCGAGTGAGCCGGCTACCTTGTAAGCAGCGGCGCAGGCAGCGAGATCCATGCTGTTCGGGCAGCACCAGGTGGTGAGAGCAGAGTCGTGAGTGCAGTAGTAGCCAGAGTCACAGGCGTCTAACGTTGTTGGTTAGCATACTCGGAACGGTCATTCATATTCGTAGCCAAGGGAAGTGATAACATACTACCGGAGCCGTCAGTGCAGCAGCTCTGGCCAGCGGATGGGTTGTAGCAGTGAGACAGCTTGGTGTTGCCGGCCGAGCACTCGGTGTAGGAAGCACCACAGGCCTCGGAGCAAGTCTCGCCATCACCGCACTGAGTCTGCTCGGGCTTGTATCCGTTGGTGTCGCGGCGACCGAGGCTCATGCCAAGGACGGGCATCATGGCCAGGCGGTAAGGCTTGGGCTCGGCGCTGACATGAGCGGCGGCGGCCAGAATGGCAACAGAAGTGGCGGTTCGGAAAAGCATCTTGACGCGGTGAGAGAATTAAGGATGGACAGTTGTCGCGGTAGGACAGTTGGATTATTCGTTCTGAGGCGAGAGACGAGGCTCGTGAGGTTGCGAAACGAAGGTTGAGGTTGCACAGCGGCGTGTAGCGACCCAGAAAAAAGAATGGAACGAGTATTGACGAATACTCTGGTTGTTTCAATGAGCGTGAATAAAACTGCAGGAAAGACGAAACGAAGGCGGGAGAGACAAGAAGAAAAAGCTTTTCGAGATGTGGATGGAGATGGGAGAGATGAGCAGGGGTCTGCCGGCGCCGCAGCCAATGGGCGCCGCGCAGCAGCTGGTCGGAGCGCAGCGTTGGTGATTTACAGGGCAAGGTTTGGGTACCTGGAGCTAGTGGATTAGTGGATGGGCGATAGTGGGCAGGGGGAGGAGCTCGCCAGCGTTGCCCCCCTACATAGCACCTAGCTATTGACTCCTTTTTCGACATCTGCAATTTCCCAGCAGCGCCAAAGTTCTTCGGTGCGCGCACGGCGAGGCCACACCAAGCGAAGCGAGACGAGACGAGACGAGACGCCAGAAGACAAAGAGGCGAGATGCCCTGATTGAAGTGAGCATTGACTCATCTACATCTGCATCCATATGCAGCTTTGGTGCCGAGCTCCCAGCAGCTTCATTTTGGCTTGTTTGCCTCGTTTCCTCTACGCGCCCGCGAGAAGCCACCACGACGAGGCCATCGCCACGAGTCGCCGCCGGTGCTCCCACCCAGCTCAGCTCAAGCAAAAGCCCAAGGTCCCCGGCCCAATCGTCCAAAAACACGTTAGTCCCAGACCTCTAGAGCAGCAGACACAAGGCTAAACCCGCTAGCTGCAAGGTACCAGGCACAAGCTCATTTCCCATCTCCACTTCTCGATGGCGCCCCAGCACGGGCGGCGGTGACGAAAAGAAAATGAAGGCAATTCGAACATAGGCATTGGACGAGTCTGGTGTGTTCTCGCTTCTTGGGGATGGGATGAGCAGATCATGAACCGCGCTGGGGTAATTAAGCGACGTCGGCCATTTTGCGGAGAATGGTGGGAGGATAATACCTCGCTCTCACCTACACCATGCGACTGACCGATATTGGACGGCCTTGGGCCGATGGATGGATGGCTTTTGCAGCTCAGCGCGCGCTTTGATTTAATCTACAGCTACAGCTACGGCTATGGCCTGCCACTCGTTGTTTATGCAGAGGTCCAGGCACACACACACTTACACACGCACACACATCCTTTGCACCTGTTGTACAGCACACACCAAAGGATCCTGGTTTCACCAATGCCCGCTCAGAATCCACCAATAAAGCACAGGCAGCGTTACCCTCTCACCGCCAGCAAGACGAGCAATTACCGGTTGTTGGGTTGACCACTGCCGATCGCGGCTACATGGCAACGAAAAAGGGCAGAAAAAGACAGAGGGAGAGCTGGAGGGAGACAAATGTTGTCACCATCTCTCGGATGCAAGACAAAACTCTGATCACGCACATCCGACATTGCCGCATCTCGCTCTGTGCCCATGCAGTCATGCGTGTGTTGCCCCCCTCGCGTTCACGTGCTGTCTCACCATGCCTAAAACCTTCCCCCAGTCATCTTTCTTAGTTGTAGGTATTTCTCGTTGATGGATGATTAATTACCCAGATTAGCTGCAGTACGTGCTTGTACAAGAGCAGAACAAGGGAGAAGCTTAAATCGCGGGAGTTGTGCAGTAGTAGGTTGTACTGCCGTGCGATGCGCATAATGCCGGCCCCCAGCCATTGAAATTGGAAACAGAAAAGGGGTCCTTGACCTTACCGCGACGTGCGAAACACCAACTGTAATCTCTCGTCTCTCTGCTGGGCATGTATACATACCCGGCAGAACAAGAGGAGACCATGACGATGCTACCTGCTGTACAGAGTAGCAGAAGCGATATCACCCGGACGTGCAACAAGCGCATGAAGCCCTGCTCTCGTGGGTTAGATTGGTAGTCATTCTCATTTTAGTGATGTCATCTTGGAATGGCTAACGGCATGGTTTCGCAAGCGACCAGCCTGAAGCTATTGTGTAAGCCGAATTAATACAGAGATGGTACGCTTCATGCTGCTACCACTCACGCCAAAGTGTTTTCGGATATGTCAATCGAATTAGGCCCTCGGCTCCTACGGCTGACTACCTAGAGATGCAATGCTGTAAAACTTAATATATAGACTTAGTTTCAGCCATCTCGCGTGATCCAGTCGCATCTCCAAAGTTGGTCTAATTGCGTTACTACACCAGCCTTTTGTAGGCTTAACTCGCATTGCTCAGTGGCCTTCAAGTTAGGAGCTAAAGATACAGTAGAAAAGGAGAAGAGGAGAGAGACATAAACAGTTTCCCATCCTCCCAATACTATACATTCCATTAATCCTACAGAATTGCCTAAGATCCTACCGTCCTAAGGCTAAAACTATCATTACGCCCTCGAGGCCTCATCCACCAGCAAACATCTGCTAACCATCTTGATGGCAAAACAACCACACGGCTTATAAAATTCGTAGTCCACAGCCATTATCCCCTGCTAGAAAAAGAAAACAGAAACTTCTCCTTCTCAGCTTACCGAACACATAACGTCAGTATCATAGACCTAGCCATCCCACTTTATTACCTCCCTCAATTCATTTTCCTCCAGCTCCTTTTATTTGGGCCGTTCGCTTGGCAGACTTTTCCGACCCTTGGCTTTATTGTGGTCGGACTCCGAGCTTCCCTACTCGCCTTCCTCGCCTCCCAGCTTGGCAATCCATTTGTTCATGTGCGAAAACTTTTCTTCAAACGTCCGCTGAAGTCTCTCGCCTGCCGCCCACATCGGGTCGCCCTTCTTCCAATACGTGAAGCAGTTCTCAAAGATTTGGCGCACGTCAACTAGAAAGTCTTCTTCGGTTGCGTACTGCTTCTGGTCCATCTTCTGCTTGATAGTGCTGAGGTCCATTGGCCTTGAGACTTTGTCGAGGTAATCTGGCACGCCATCCTCGACAGGATCGACTGGCTCCCGGAAAGGCCCGACAAGACGAGTCCAGAATCCTATCAATGGGTTAGTGACTTGATTATCCAGAGCATCAGCCAGTTGTATAATTTTACCTGGCCCTGACAGCATTCTATTCAGTAAGTCGGCACAAAAGTCGAGCTTCTGGTGTGTTGAAAATGATTTGCCATCTAAAATAGCTGCATTTGTGCGTCGCTTCTGTGGCTTCAGAGGCGGAGAAGAGCCAGATTTGCGATGTTGCTTGCGGCTTGAGCTGGTGTCGCTAGATATACCGCTAGATCGCCTATTCTTCTTCTTTGCACCAAGGGCTTCCTCGTCAGTCAGTTCATCGAGATAATGGACATTCTTTCGAATCACTGTCGTGATAGGGGTATTAGAAGTTTTAATTGAACTTGGGGGAACGGCAGCAACGGCAACTGCCGCAGTAGTGGTAGCTGGGGCTGGGGCTGGAGTTGAGGCTGGAGGAGCTGTCGTCTCAAACGAGCTCATCGTGACTACGAGCTCACTCAACACTTCTTGGGGCAATGATTTGGCAAACTCTGCTCTTGCATCTGAAGATCTCATATATTCCGCAGCCCAAGACAGTAGGAGAACTCGGATGGAAGAGCCCTCGGGGGTGTCTCTCCAGACCTGGATAAGGAGAGGCGTTGCCGGGATGCGGCCGGTGGTTCGTCGGCATTCGACCATTGCTTCTAGTGTATGTTCGCATAGCCCCTTGATGGCAAGTTTGTGACCCAAGTTCCAGAGGCCAACAAGTGATTCGTAGGAATTAACGTTGGTGCTGTCGTCTGCAATCTTTCCGCTGTAGAGAAAGCTTTGTATCAATCCGAATACTTCGGGCGTTGCATCTGGAAGCTTCACAATATGCTCTACCGCAGCCTCTTTGACATTTTCCTCGAAATATTTCTGATAGAACTCAGAACGATCGCAGAGAAAGTCTTTCTGAATGCCAAACGGTTGCTCATCGGCACCTACAAGGATGATGACGAATATGGGATGTGGTTGACTTGGGTGTTATTAGCACTTGCGTAATGCCGCGGCGGCCGGAGAGTCTTTTCTCTATTTTACAAAATTACTCACGTCCAGGAAAACGGTCTCTTAGCAGCGTCTTCTTTTAGTATCTCTCTTGAAGCTTCTTTGGGGGTCTCTGTCAGGGTTTCTTTTGGGGCTTCCTTTGGGATTCCATTTGGAGTGTCGTTTATGGCGCCATTTGCAGCTGCCTCTGGGGCTGCCTCTTTAGAGGGTGGATCAGGAGACATCGTAAGATATTGACCTGAGGAAGGAATTAGCAAAAGTCACATAAAACTGCCAAGTAAACAATCGCAATAGCTCAAGAGAGTGCAGTGGGTGTGAAGACGATGGAGAGAAGCCGATGCAATGAGGCAGACATGCGAACGAACGCATCGAAATCTCATATAGGACGGTGCTGCTCACGCTACTGATGAAGCCACCACGCGAGAGTCATTCTAGAATCACACGAAATTGAGAAGCCAGAAGACTTGAAGCGTTATGAGCGCGTCTGTAGATCCCGGAATAAAACAAAAGGTGAAAGAGAAGAGAGAGAAGAATTAAAGGATGCCGCTCGCGATCGGCTGCTTCACTCACTAAGGTATGCTGAAAACGCCAAAAACTCTAATAGACTCTTCGTACCTCTTGTCAATTTTGGCTCTGGGACATGCCGCAGCGCTCGATGCAATAAAATCAATTCGGGGCGTTCTGTGAGCTTTCAAAAGAGAAATGTCAAGAAATATCTGGTTGGTGATGGTCTTTAATTATCGTCGCAAATGGTGTTCTTCGCCGGCAGAGAAATTGCGAGTAAAAGAGCCATGAAGGCGACTTTCTGGAGCTGAGAATCAGGTGTGGCGCGTGTGGCTTGCAGTCGTGTTTGCGGCTTATGTAAGTCCAGACAAAAGGGAAGGTTGCATGCCTACCCTGGAATTTTGTTGGGTTCGCTTCAGGCTAGATTTATGAATAGCCAGTCAGCTGGGCTTGTAGGTGATGGATGCCATTCTATACAGATAAAACACAAATATGGGCTTCAGGATCAAATATCAGGTAGATTTGTTTATTTTCAGCGCGGCGGGAAGTGATGTAGCTGAAATGCTCATCGTCGCGCTGCTCTTCTAGTATAGATGCATATATACACAATCTGATCTGCATTCAGCATACTATTCTATCAACCATAATGTGAGCATCTAGTCTAGTCTATAGGTGAGTTAATCCAACTGTATCATATATGATAGCGCTAGTCAAAGAGAACAACTCCTATCTTAGAATAGCTGCTATAGCCAATGATCCTCACCAGCTCAAGTTGCTACCAGAGCAGATCGAACTATAATTGGACATGCAGATCGACGACATTTCACATTCTTCGCAGTGATAGTCCGAGTTCCCACTCGTTCACCGCTAGCTAGCTAAGCTCTGATATAACAATGCCAAGACCGAATATCTTCACTATGCAGATGGATAGTAGTAAATTTTAGGCTGATAGACTCTATCATTCGTTGCTATACAGCCCCCCAGATCAATTTCCACCAATTGAGACTGACTTATACATAGCCCTACAATCCTTCGACGAGGGGCTTTCATCACACCCAACAACACCAGGCAGCAGTCAGCCTTGCCCTCAGCCTTGCCCACACTGAGTCTTCATTAGCAATTCCATATCGTTGCCCATTGCAGCAATTTCGTTATTTATATGTGGCTCGAAATTCTCATTGCAGCTCAAAACATTCATATCAAAAAAAGAGAGAAAAAATCTAAACCTGACTACGCAAACATACAATCATATTCATTTCATAATCACATTAAAAGAAAAAAATGTCACGTTATCAGAACCCAGTCAAGCCGGGACTCGAACACATTCGCATCCAAATACAGTGTGGTGCCTGTGGGCAGCTGTTTATGCCTCGTGAGAGCCCAATCATTGCCAGTATGTAATAATCTCTCTCCCTTACTCCTCATTCAAGAAGGTATTTGCTAAAGGCGGGGAAAAAAAAAAACCACAGTAACTCAGAAAGGCTCATCTATCGAGATTCTCAATGCTTTCATGTTTGCGGGCGATGAATATTCGTATGAGAATAGCTACCGGCGCGCATGTGGCAAAGATGAAGTCTTCTGCAAGAACCCATATTGTATCACCTGCCGGAATAAGGACGAAAGTATAACTGTACATGCTGACTGTTTCCATCTCTTTGTGCAGCGATGCGTTGTCAAGAACGTTGCCGATGGGCCTGCACGAAAGAAAGAAATCTATAGGCGCCTTTGGCTGGCGGGAAGAAAGAGATATGCCTGGCGCGGGATAATTTCAAAAATCAAGTTCATGAGCAGCACCACTCTGGAAAGTCCCCCGCCAGAGACAATCAGCGAGATATGTGGCTTTCGAGACGTTTTCCTGCCAGAAGTAGCTCTGTTGATCCAGAGCCATTCGAGATCGCATATCCTCTGGAGATACTGCTCAGTTCTTAAGCTGGTGCGAGACCTGGAATTGGCAGAGTCGCTTGAAACTGCTACCTATCCGCTCCGCAAAGTGCTGTCGTGGTCCCGTGGCGAGCTCCCCAAGCTTGTACAAGATAAAAATCTTGCTGGCCCTTTTATTTTGCTTACACTTGATGCCCGTGGCGTCAAGAGTATTGAAAGGATCCCCGAAGTTCCAACAACCACAGGCACTGAGATACCTACCCCTTCTTTCTTATTTGCTCTAGCGACGGTAGAGAGGCTATCGGGTGCCAAGATAGAATTCGAGGTGTGTAAACCAGCGCCTGCTCCATTTTGGCCATTCGTTTCTTTTTTTGGATGCAAACGAGTCATAAGCTAACTGATATATATATATATATTCAGCTCGGAATGTGTCATTTCCACGTTGGACTGCATGATTTCGGCATCCGGAGCTCCCCGGCGATTTCAAACAAACACAACGACCTTTGGAGATTGAGCCTCTCTTCTACCAACTCTGTCAGTCTGGATCCGAACTGCTGCACGGGACTCTCCTTCTTCCTGCGCAACCACCATATTGTCGACATCCATGCGCATTCCACGCGGCATCCCCCTACTCATGTCGAGAAATTCAAGTACATGGAAGCCATGTTCGCTTCGGCCAGGGACGATGGCATCGAATGGATCTATATGCCGCTGACAGCGCAAGATGTAATCACCGCGATCAGGGCCAGAAAGCATGTGTTACCCAAGACGCCGTGCTACTTCACGGTAAGGAATAAGAAATGATACTTGAGCTAGATCGAGAAAAAGACTAACATCCATCCTTCTTTCAGTTCTATACAAAGTCTGGAGACAAGATTGTGGTCGGCACTCCCTATAAAGAACGGGGTGAACACACAACAAAAAGTCTAGAGGAAGATACGGTATACATACAGGAAAAAGATGCGCGGCAACATTTCAACCTCATCTACCAGATACGACCCAGCTTTATGCCGAGTGCAATCTACCCCGACACCGATACTGTGGCTGACGGTGACGCCGATAGCCAGTATCCTGTCCCAGTTATAGATCCTCCGCCAACTATAACGTCCCTTAGCCCATACGGCCTCAATCCCCCGCCTCCTCCCAAGGCCTTCTTCTCTTCCGCGTCTCTAGAGGGCATTCTAGACGTGCACGTCTTCACCGTGGGCTGGAAAAAGTTGTGCAAGGGCATACTAGTCGAGTATGAAAACGGGTCCAAGAGAGCCTTGGGGCAGTGCCGCCTGGGCTTGGATGAAGTCCAAAGCTGGCACAAGCCTCTCAGCATGCATTACATGCCTGAGGATTACGAACGGAATGTTTGTGATCTAATCCGCGAGACCCGCACGTCTAAAAGCGCTGTGGTTACGTTTGACTCTGAGAGCAGCCACAGGTCTGAGGATGGCTCGATGGAGGAGAACTATTACGAGTTGAAGGGCCGTCTTAATTTCTGGTTTACCTTTCATGCTATTGAGTTACAGTTTGTAGATGGCTAGCTGTACTGCTGTTTCTACTGCTTCTACTGCTTCTACTGCTTCTACTGCTTCTACTGCCTCCACTGATGTTTTAAGACAAGTCTCTTGTAATCTTAATGCTCTTACTCCCGATAATGTGTGGATTTTCTTCTAGCACTATTCCCCCCCCTTACATTTCCCTTTTGATACGCCAATGCTCTCTCAAGTATGTTGGTCGCCCATCTACAGCTTTGAGCCATGCGATATAGGCTAGAAAACCAGTATTCATTTCAGTCCCAAATTTACCCAGATAACACAGCCTCAGAGAAGAATAAATCCGTCTCGGCAGCGGGTAAGAAGACGACGGCTGCTCGTAGGATTGCCTAGGAATAATGTATTTCGCCGTCCGCTGCCGTTCTTATAATAGAGCCAATAGCAAGCAATCCCGCGTCTTATGTCGTTGGTTGAGCATTAATTCGGCCTACCTGAGATGCCTATTTTCCCTAGCTAGACAAATTTGGATTTGGGCACAAAACCCCAATAAAAAAAGACAATGCGGCTAAAGGAAAGCAGGGCTCCCATGAAGCTTGGGAATTTAGCCTGTTACTTGGAGAGTCTCACTCAGGTTTATACACGGATACGCATATGCATTATGCTTCAGAAATAGTAGTAGCTCTTCGAGGCCTGGACCTGACTGAAGTCCTTACCGGCTTAAAAGTATGAACCATGATCCATGACGCAGGAGTATTGCGGCGTTCATCATTGCAACTCACATGCTTACCAGTGAGAAGGGCCGTTTGCCTACACTAAGGCAAGTAATATGGCTGTGCAACCGACCCCAGACTCTCTCCCCATGTAGATCTCGTTTCAAACAACTACTATGCTGCTGCCGCCAGGTAGTATTTCTAACTAGTAGTACCTGTCGTGCTGTAGTATGCATTATCCAACGCAGCGCATGGAGCTTTTGCTAGTACCTTACACCTTATATGTATAGCCGATCGTACATAGACCAGTAGCGATCTATACCCTGCCATCTGTGCTTTTTCCCTCACCCCGGACCATGGTGTAACCACACGGAAGCATTAGATGCGCATCCGATGCAGGGCTCCCGTTATAGACTGCATATGGTAGTAAATGGAGGGGGTGGAGGGTAGAGAGGGGGAGTTTGCGATTGTCATTCCTTGACTATGCCTACTATATGCTACTACACACATGTGTATTCAAGAGCCTTTGACGTAAAAGATCTTTTGCTCTGGCCGAATAGGTCTGGAATCCAACTAGCAGCCCGCGTGTATCTGCGCCTAGGCTCGGCGCACGCATGCACTCCGCATGTGTCAAGCTGCTGTATGGCGCATGGCACTACCGAGGGGTTCTCGGCCCCCATTGAGAACTATTGTGCAGACAGCCCTGTTGGCAAAGACGGCTACCTGAGGGGTCCAAATGTGAGCGATAAAGAGTAGAATGAATGCAGAGGGTAGCATTTCCTGCGCTCCCCGCCAATCGCCGATCTAGACAGCAGCTTTGTGAGGGCACTTTTGACAATATAACGGCCCTTGTCGGCTTGCAGCGAGAATGCCCACGTTTCGCACCTCCACCTCCAGAGTCGGCTCCAATCGGGGCGTGCCGACAATGGCGGCTTTTCAACGACCCGACCCCCATGCAGTATTTCCCATGTCGGCAGGTTGGTACGCTTCTTGACGGGCATTGACAGCGGCCGAATTGATCGTGCAAAGGGCTCATAAACATAAGTACCCGGCATAGCCGCGGGATTCCGTGGGATAAGAAGGCAGAAACAGAGCGTCATTTGTTCCTCTGCAAAGGAACCGGGCAACGCATCCGATTCGTTAGAGCTTGATAAGCTCACAGTGGCATAGGTAGCAGCAAACAAGCTCGCTAAGCAAAGAACCCAACCTTTGCGGTTGCATTCATTGTGGCACGGGAAACGGTTGCAATAGTACCTAGTAGGCAATACTATCACCCCATTACACTACACACATACTGTACCATGCCGCGCTGCAGTATTACATAGTAGCAGCCTCTTGGTTTTCTTTCTCCCCGTCCTCGGTAGCAGGAATATGCCATTATCTCCGCAGCGCGCTTGTTGCGTGCTAGCCGTCGATCCGGGCATGGGGAGGACCACGTTGGCAGTTGTGTGGACGGGATGGCGCCGCGTTCTTTTCTGGACGGGCCATGGGAGACCTCGGCGCAATTCTAATCTACAAGTTGTTATCAGCATAGCCGGCACCAATAGCAAGTACATGGCATCTCACTCAGCACTTGGTAACCTTGATAACGATCAAGCTCCCAGCCAGCTACTACCTAGGTAGTTAGTAAGTGGCATATGCCCAGTTCCGAAATTTCCCTCAACGGCGGCTCAGTATAACGGCAACGCTTCCGGCTGTGTGGTTTCAATGGCGCAAGGCTGCGTCACGCTCGGCAGTAAGAAAATGCTCAACCGTCTTCGAGCCTCTCATCGTACCACAGCCCGGGTCGCGATAAGACGAAACAGGCCGAGGACGTAAGACGGCTGTTCGAGCCTCTGCAACGAGCGTAATCGTATTGGCAGTATTGCTACTGTGCACCTCGTCTCGTCTCGTATTATTGTCTGACCCGCCGCATAGCAATAGGTACTGTCCGCCCAGATAGTGCGTGCACGGTGGTCGGCCGTCCTTGGCTGAGCGCTTTTTCGCTGCTCGAACCATCACCCCATACGGAGTAACAGACCCCAGAGCAGAGCGCTGGAGGAGAGACTCCACCACGCCTGAATGTCTCAGACTGACTTGGGGCCAAAAAAAAGCCAAGGCCAGCCAGCACTGGCCTTTTTTCCCGTCTGGAACCGGCCGGCCTCAATGCGCACTTGGCGACGGCTTTCGGCGGCCGCACGCAGAAGAGGCCAAGCCTTGCGGTTGATTTGAGGAGAACCTTTGTCTTTCGCCATTTTCGTGTCTTGGATGGCTTTCTGCAGCGTCCAATTGGGAATTACATTACTTCATTCTGCATGCGTGCACGGCAGTTCTTCGCCACACAACGGTTGCGATGACGATACATGCCCATCCCAGGACTAAATCCGAGTCCACATTTGTGCATAATAAGGCACAAGGCAAAGAAAAATAAGGCTGCCTGCTCCCACCCGCCCTGCCTGGGCATGTTCCACTCTTTGTGAAGGCAGTCCGTCGTTGAAAAAAGAAATTCGGCAGGAAAAAGTCATAGCCCTGGTGGGAAGAGAAAGAAAAGAGAAGCAAAAAAAAGCGGCTAAGAGGCGTGTCTCTACGAAAACGTGGAGTCGGATCGGGGATTTTGCGCCATGTATCTTTTCCCCACAGGTACAAGCAGCAGCCTGTGGATCGTCAAAATTTCTCAAAACCAGCGAAGCCGGCGACCAGCCAGCGCCAAAAGAGCCAGGAGAGAGCGAGCCGAGCGAGAAGGTAAAAGATAACGGTGGAGACAGGCACGCTTAGCCCGCGCTGATGCAATTAGGAGAATTTTTTTCCAGAAGCATGTGGGCAGACGCATGGACCGCGCGCATCTCCAAGGCGGCCTCATGCTCTAATCTGAGGCTGTGATGGGACACCGAATTCCGTGATGCCATCTACGGCGTTAGCTGCCCTGCTATAAGCAGTAATTCCCAGGCTAGCAGTAGCTTTTACGTACTATTGAGGATCTGATAAGGCGTAATAAAAAGAAGAGAAAAAAAATTTAGACAGAGAACCCTGTTTGCTTTCGAGGCTAACAGGAAACGAGAAAAAAAAAAAAGCTTTCGGCGACACTTTGACAATGTCCTTGGCAGGCAGCCAGGAACAAGACGGCAGCCTCATCGTGTGGCTTGGCAGTTGACATCGATTAAAACGGGCCAAGAGGTGGCAAACGTCAACGAAAAAGAAAAAGAAAAAAAAAAAGCGAATTCCGACGTGACGCCGAACAGTGCCCATCAAGGTCCCGGGCACAACTGCGCACGCCCTGCGGCTGTCTGTCTGTATGTACGAGGGAGCTCCGAGCCGAAAGGACTGACTACTACACATGTCAGCCGAGCCGGGGGCCGATATCACATCATGCCAGAGCATCGTGAGCCTTGTTGAGTCGCAGCACGGACGGACTGTACCACATGCTAGTGGTTGCGTAGATGAGATGAATCTTGTTGGGGGTTTCTTCGCAGCAGAGGGGATAAGTCGCAATCTTCCCCAAGCAAGAGCCGCTGCCTAGAAGCATCGTGCACCAAGCATTTAAGGCGTCATATCTTGGTAGAGCCAATCCAATTCGTCAATCAATTCACTGCTCTGTAGTTTTGTCTTCTTCAATAGACCAGACCAGTACATATCATTATACACCAATTCACGCTCGATACATACATACATGTACAACTACCTAACTTACTAGTAGACCGTTAAACGAAATTGTCAACCCGCTCAACCAAGCGCGCATAGTGGATTTTAACGCCTCGATACTCCTCCTTCCCCAGACACGGACATTGGACGGGGCTGAAAAAACAAAGGTCCAGTGGACCAGACAAGAAAAAAAAAACATGTGAGTCAATAACTCAACAGAATGCCATATAGCGGGCTGGGGGGAGATGGATCCACGGTCTGGAGTTATGCCCAGCTTATATCACATGTCGGTTCTAGACACTGCCCAGGCTCAGGCGGCTTTAAAAAAAATAGTAATACTAAAAACAAAAGGCAATTATTCCCGCCTCAGACGCCGGACCAAGCTGAACTCCATGTCCATGACGTCGTGATAGCACGACAGGGCTATCGCATCCAATTGGCCTTAGCTTGCATCTCCTCCGGTACATACTGTATATTCCTACCGGGTGCTACAATGATCAGGCGATATGCACACTCAGATCATTCCGCAACCCGAAAATATCCCGTCTTTTGTTTCATTGTTAGTTAGTCAGGGTCGTAGAGATGAGATGCCATGTGCGCGGAAGAGTCTCTCCGATTAAATAAGCCTCGACCATTTCATTGGAGCCTTCAGTTGACTTAGTATTGCTATCACGACTCGGTATAATGTGCAGAAGCAAAGTATGTAGATACTACTACTAATGGACATGCCGAGGCTGGAACACTCAGAATTAAACTAGAATGCAACAACATCTACTCTAGTCTAGTCTATCAAAACACAAAGGAGAGAGAAAGAGAAAAAACTATCAGCTCTCGCTTTGCAGACAGCTATATCATATAGAGTAGTTCTCCGTGCCTAGCAGTAGCGTGCAAAATCTCCATCTATTCGATGAAAATGGGATCTAACCCCAAATTAACATCCCGGCCGGGACGACGCCGCCACCTCGTCATGCTATTGTTCGCTAGGGCTTTGCCTCGATATGAGAGCAAAAGCCGCCCGCTTTGGTGGGGAGATGCGGCTCCATCTGCGCTCCATCTCGGAAACACCTACGGCGCAGAATGGGCTCTTCGGCCGTTTGCCGGCGCTTAAGCCACCCCCAATTTTTTCTTTTTTTTTTTTTTTTTTTTTTTCCCCTCTGCCCAGCTCTCCAGGTAAGTACGGTGTAGTCAGCTAGTCATTCAATCAGTCAGTCAGTCTCGTTGTTACTTCGGTCGCCATCCCCGGCATCGTCGTCCTCATAATAGTAATCTTGAAGCCCTTCCTCCGCCTCCGACTCATCCTCGGTTAGGCCAGCGTTTTCGCCCAAGATAAGATCCTCACTCCCTTGCCATTGAGACGGCGGCGGTGGCAACGCATCTTCATCCTCGTCTGCCCAACCATAGTCCTCATCGTCGTCGTCGCTGTCTGGCACCTCCAGGTCCGTCTGCCCCAGTTTCCTTTTTGGTCGCGGTGCTATAGCCGCCACCTCCATGTCCGAACTGCTTGCCTCGTAGTGGACACTTGATATGCCGGCCTGGTTGTCCAAGTTGAGATTAGTATTTCGCAAATGCCGACGCTTAAGGAGGATCAATGTAACCCACAGATTCAACTTTAAACGCAGACACATGCTCGACGGCGTCTTGGGCCGCCCTGCCATCAATCTTTTGCAGGCCAGCTAGAAAGACGCTGGACGACTTGCTGGCGTTCCACGCCCAGTCCCGGAATAGAACTAGCCTTGTAGACACACCCTGCTCCCAGACCGTGGTGTTGATCGACGGGATTAGTGTGGCCATCTGCTCGCTTCGCATCTTGGTTGCACATTGCGATAAAAGTACCACGGCGCAGTTCTTAGTCGCGGCGAGCTTTTGCAACGTGGTGATTATAAATTGTAGACCTTGTAGGCGCTTTGAAGCCTGAGTGGGACCTAAGGAGGTAGGTGTGAGAGAAAAAGACAAAATCTCGAGCTTGGTGTATAAGTATAAGAACACACCTTTTGCAGGCTTTTTGGCCCCCTTTCCTTCCAATGACCTCGGCAAGGAAGAATTAATTAGAGCCGACAAAGAACTAATGACGATGAGCGAAACATCAGCAGCAATAGCGGTTGTTGCTGGTCGAGATATGAGCGCAAGCAGATGAGGCAGTGTCATGCAAGAGTAGCGAACCAGCTTGGCTGGATCTATGTCTTGAACATTCTCTATATTCGCCAAGAGTCGGGACTCTTTTACGCTTTTCAGCACATTTGCTATTCTCTGTGTTTGTAATTTCTGGAAGCAATCTGGATGTCATGCCCCGTGTTAGTTCTGGTGACGATATCAAGAATCGAGTATCATTTGTATTCGTCAAACCGACCTACCCAGACCACACCGTTACCATCACTCAGGGCATTGGCGGCCAATTGGATCCTGTAACATCCATCAGTATATAAATCTTCATAATGCAAATTTATATACATGTATATATCACTGAGACCTCTTACCCTAATGCAGTCTTGCCACAGCCAGGAGGACCCCATATCTCGGTTACCTGACCTCGCTTGACGCCGCCATGCACGGTAGCATTTTGCGAATCTTGCGAGTCCTCTAGTCCCAGCAGTGCACAATCAAGAGCTGTCAAGCCCGTCGATATATGAGCAGCCGGATCAGCCTTCAAATCTTCCAAAGCTTGTGAAGCCGGCACGGTTGGAAGACGATCTTGACCCCTCCTTCGTTAGCATACACACACACACCAGCCAAGCCAGCACAAGAAACACTCACGCGTCGAGCTTGGGATGTCAAAACTGGCTGTATCATGGCCATGGATGGCATGATAATCCATCATCCATAGCCGGCTTGCCCCGGATCTCTGGCCAAGCTACCCGATCTTGGCTGCGCAAGCTGCACGGGCGTGAAGCGGCGTTCATTTTGGAGACGTGCACAGTAAAGCACGAAAGCACGTGATTTCAGTTTACTACATTACGGGTGTCCGAAAGCGGCAATCAGCTCCACTGCAATCTATCTACACTCGTACAGTACACAAGAACCAAATACTATTTGCTTAATCGCAACCCAATATCACTTTGCTTGTTGTCAGTCACTATCATCTGATATTTTCTTCATCCTTGATCTGTTTACTTGCATTTATTTGCACCACGAAATCCTACAGGCCTCAGCTCAGACTTGCGGAGAATTGCGCTCTCGTATCGGCGAATCTCAGCCTACCAGGGCCTGTTTGAGCTTGTCGCCTGTGCGGCGTATTCCAGACCTCAATAGCTTGGCCCTTAGTCATGACTCTCTGCGCAAAGCGGGTACAAGGAAAAAGCACTGTTAGCAGCTGAAGGGGGTGCTGATATTGGAGAGGATACAGCCGAGTATTACTCCGTTTTTTGTGTGCTTTTTGCACTTGGTTTTTTTGACAACGTTGCATGCATTTTGATGGGTAGGTTTCTATTGTTGAGTGTTTTGCCACTCTGTCTCGGCGTCAACTTGGCACCTTTTAACAACTACACACTACCAAGGTACCACTTTGTAGATAGTGTCCAGTAGCTGTTTTACATGCCAATATTTGCTTGTTTTCGAGAGACCTAGCATCACTTCTCCTTCCACCCCGCATGCCCATTACCAAACTATGCTGTACTCTCAATAGCCTTCAAAACGGCGACTCGGTACTAGCCAAAACAACCCGATACCCATCCGCATCCTCAAACGTCTTCCCACATCGATCCCAGTAAGGGTTGAAGCTCGTCACGGCGCCAAACCCAGCCCTCTCCATGCGCGCCACTGCCTCCGCATACTCCTTCTCCTCAGGCAGGTAAAAGACGAGCAGGTTGTCCTGCGTGGGCGCACGGCCGGCGGCGTGCCCGGTCTTTGCCGTGAACTCGAGGTGGTACCCTGCACCCTTGTGCCCGAGCATGATGCCGTCGAAGCCTTCGTGCTGGTTGAAGCGGAAGAGCAGCTCGAAGCCGAGGCCGTCGACGTAGAATGGGAGCAGGGCGTCGATGTTATCGGACGGCCGGGCCACCCGAAGGATGGCTGACTGGATGGGCATTATTGTGGTTTGATAGGTAGGCAATTGGGCTGCGTAGGTTGCTGTTGCGGACTTTCCGAGACGCAGATGTGGTGTTCTTTAGAGAGAGAGCGAGAGAGAGAGCGATAGCTTGTAGTATCCCAACTATCAAAAGCCGAAGCAACAACGCAAAGATATCCGCGCAATGAGCATGCTTAAATTTAACTCATTGCTTATATATATCGGCTCTATTCGTAACTACGAAGCCATAGAGAAGTTTTGCTTTCCCAAGTTCAGCAATATTTGTTTCGTATTCAACAGTTGCGATACGAGCCGAGGAAGAACTCCGCAAGCAGCAGCAAAAGGGCGCTGATTGACGTCACTCCATGCTGCAATGTTCATTCAGTAGAAGCCCAAGAGTCCAGTCGAAAGAGAGGACTTTTTAGCTAATAAAGACATGAACAGAGGAGTAGCCGAAAGACGTCAACTCATCTATGCCGTATAAGTTGACATAACCCGAACGAGAGAGAACCCCTCATTCCCGGGGTTGAGTCTTGCAAGATCTAGCCCAGGGTCTTAGCCACATCTCGGCCGTACTGTGTTTGAGTGCCATAGGGCAAGCCACAGATGGTCGAATTAAGGTGCGAGATTTGCGCCTCAGATGCTGTTAGAGCGAGTTACGCTGCAGTCTAGAAACTTCCATGCGCTAGATCTGGGGAAAACGCCATACTTTGTCGAGATTTGTATGGGGTAAAATGGCAGCCTAGCAAGATCTGCAAGCCTTCTCTCGCCATCGACGATGCAAAACCACTGCTCCCTGTATCTCCAGGCTCACTGTCTGAAAAGGCAGGCAAGCATGTTTGAATGCTCCATAACGCCGCAAACTATTCCCGCCAAGCAAAGTCCGCCTCGCAGCCTAATGCGGCCTTTTCTTTCGAGGGAAGCTCGGCGTACTCCGGGCAGGCACATATCAAAAAAGACATGTACATAAAACTTATGCCGCACGCACACGTAGGCACACACTTCCAAGGATATTTTTCTTTCTCTTCTTTTCTTTGCTCGGTCCCCCATACGGCCATGCTCCCGTGGAGCGGGTCTTTTCTTCTTTTCTAGAACGCCACAAAGGGGGTGTGTTCAGTGACCCCCAAGACAAGGCTACTCGCGCGGCGTCGCCGAGATTCTCCCACAGCAATGGACACGCACGCACACACACACACACAACAAATACGATGGTAAGTACATACTGTACTGGTAGTAATAAAATCGTAAACCAAGTTGGGGGTGGATTGGGAAGCGAAAACGAAGTCGGGCTGTAAGGGGCAGTGCGGCACAAACAAGCCGCAGAGGGAATCGAAGCCCAGTTTCACCCTCCGTACGACATTTCCAAGGCCCTGGCATCATGATAGGCCATGGTTGCTTTTGGGTGTAAATGCAGCCTTTGTTAGCTTGGCGAATCGCTGGCCTGTAGTTCGCGCGCGTTACATTGAAACCTCTCTTGTCACGCATCATACGTGGTGCCAGTCGCTGTGTGACAGCAAACCAGTTCGCAGCCGAGCCAATTAGTATGCGTCTTTGCATTGAGCAAAGTCGAACCATGAGTAGACACTCGCAGCAGTTTTGCTAAGCCTGTCTCTCCTCCACCACTACCACCACAGCCACACCCCGAATCATGGCACGTATCGCATCCCCATCTTTTCCTGTCTCCCCGTGGGGTGAGGGAATGATGAGCCCCTCTTTTACTTCATTAATCGTAACGGCAGTTTGTTCCTGCGTCAGGCGGACAGGGTAAAAGGCATAGAAGATTGCAAATATGAAAAGGAAAGGGATAAAAAACTCAACAATGTTTCAGCCTAAAGGCAATTCTCGATGTTGGGTAGCGGCCATCGACACAAAACGACTCGTCATGTTGAAGAAGGTTTGCGGAAGAATTAGAGCTTACGGTATCCCCCAGACCAAGATTTTGCCCTATACCCTGCAGTATTGCCATTTTTCCCTTGTTATTCACGGGGAGAGGCCGAAAGAGCGCCTCGACGTTACGACAGGCTATATCCAATGCGTGCACAAGGACATGGAACAGAGGTGCCCGCACTTTTGCGTTTCGACAACTACGGAAATCGTGGCGAGGCGAAGGTTCTCCAGGTTTTAGCGCACACCCCCATGGAGGCGTAACACGTTGCATCGTAAGAAAATGAGAAGGGTTAGGACGAGAAAAAAAAAGGAAGAAATAAAAAGTCCCTGCCTGGACCCCAAGCTTGAGGGCTTGATGATGCCACTTTAGGACCCCATTGGCCCTTTGACTTTCTCACTCAATTTTCTTTTCGGCTGGCGCTGACCATCAGCTACCACGAGTACAGTAGCAATGTAGGTAATAGCACGGAAAAGCGCTATTAGCCGTTCTCTGCCGTACACCCCTTTGGGCGTGAAACTTGCCAATTCATTAGCCGGCGGCGGGATCGTCTCTTATCAGCACAAGTGTTGCAATCTTCGAAGCCAAGCAGCCAATGGCCTCGGCCATTGCTCGGCTATCGCACGGGCGAAAAATCAAGCCCTTCGATGCGTTACAGGCGAAAAAAAAAAAAAAAAAAAAAAAAAAAAAACTAGGTGAATAGCCCGTCTCCAGCATACCGAGCCCCGCCTTCTGGGGAAATTGGCCGGAAATTTTGGGAGTAGAGATAAGCACGTGGGCGATATTGAGGTCTGATTTGGGGCCTTTCGGTCAGTAGCCTGCTCTCGTGCGCGCTGAACCGGTAAAAGGGATTCTTGAGGCGACTGGCTGGAGCCCGCAAAGCCAAGCTCATGTCCCTGCGTGTACAATTTCGTGTTACATGTGAAAACAGGACTTTTTGGCTTCTTGGCGGCTGTGGTGAAGATAGGGATCCGAGGAGACCCGGATGCAGTATCCCAGCATTGCCACCAACATATTGTTCCCAAGGCAAGGCTTGGCAGGCATTTCAGGAAAATAGATCCCCAGCCTGAAGTCGAATCTGGCATGTTCTTCTGTCAATACTACGGTACACTGAATACCTAGTACTTTCTTTGACATGTGCTTTGGCTCTAGAGTTGGACCCTGCTCCTCCGTAATTCAGCCGAAGAGGCCGACTCTGCCGGGACGTTGGATGTCAAGTCTCTGGCCGTATCTGGAAGGTTTTCCCTTTGGGGAGATCCATTGCGAACCGGCATCTCGGTTGAAACGAGGAGGAATATGTATGTTGGTTGGTCCTTGCATGCCATGCTCAACCTGGCACCGGTGCTCCTACTCCCAACCTTATGCACACAACATAGTATTCTCCTGCTGAAAAAAGAAAAGCAAACTGCTACTAGTCATCCTCAATTATGAGGCGTATTCCTCCTGGACTGGAATGTACGCAGTAACCAGCCGTTTGCGCCGAGTATTGATCCGGGGGAAACAGGCACTTTCAGATATCTGATACGGAGTGCAAAAGTAGCCCATAGATGGACCGAATATTCAACGAGGGCCATGCGCATCAATCATGCCTCGTGCTCAGATATTCCTTATCTCTCTTTTGCATGTCCCCCTGTGCGGACTTTAGGCGGGCACTGACTTGCACTGGTGGAGGTTGCCAGGGTTATCGTCAGGATACTAACACCTGAGCGAAAATGGCGCTACTATGGCCTCATCAGTTATGCCACCGTTGGTAGCGGTAATCCTGCTTGATGTATTCCAATAGTATAGGTGTTGCGAATGGGGCGTTATGATAGATCGCCGAGTAAACGCGAAGGATTGGTTATTAGTTTATCTAGAGAAGGATGCCGGAGCCGTCTTGTTATTCCAGACCGAGTCGCAACCATCAAGCTCCTCACTCCTTTTCTGCTCCTTTGGCGTGTAGGTCTTGTGCGGTGCATAACCCCGTATTGGCGGAAGATTTGATCGTTTCTTTTTTTGGGGCTATGAAACCGATATGTACCTCAGGCTCTGTAACCTCTGTTTCATGCGCTGCGTCCAAGCTCAGGTCGTATTCTCAGTGCTGCTGCAAAGTTCCCTTGTCCGGGGTGTCGGCCGGGCTTCCCCGTTCCGAGAAAAGTTACGTGGCGGTTTGGTTCGGTGACAAGGGAGCAGCATTTCAGGAGATCTAAGATCAATGGGCACCCCGGAATTTCCTGAAGCAGCCTAGGGGCGCAAGGGTTGAAGGTACATGCAGCATCGAGCGTACCAGGAAAGCTGATGGTGGTACAGGCACAAAGCTGAAAGGCCTAGTACAGGCAGCACAGATACATCAATACACCGAGAGCAACCTCTGGGAAGGCCCGTTCTCGGTCGCAGAAAAGAGCTGAGAATGCGCGCTAATCGAAATGGCGAATTCGCTTTTACGGATGCCTAGACCGTCGATGGGGGCGCTCCAACACCATTGCGGATCTCTTTTCTTGCTGCTGAAGCCGCATAGCACGCCTTGCTGATAAGGATAATACCAGTAAGACAGTTGAATGGGGACGGTGGATAGACTACTGGACTAGCAATCTCTTTCTTATTCTGCTCTGCGCCGCACCAATTGCAGGGAAAACGGAGAGTATCTGTCCAGAGATAGCAACCCCCACATTCTACCGTAGGGAGGGAACCAGGGGGTGTTTCTGGGGACCCCGGCCGGGGCAAGAATGGAGGTAGCGTAATTTGACAGGGCCCTCTGTCTCCCAGACTTTGTTGCCGCGAGAATAAGGAAGGTGAAGAGTCATGCAGAACAGATAGTCGGGAGCGTATCTTGGACCACCGGAGCATGTACGGGAGTACTTTTGGCTTTCCAAGGGCACGCTAGGAATGGCGAACGCCACTCGGCGCCGGTTGGCGGACTGGCAATCATAGGAAAGAAGGAAAAGTCTGGGGAATGTGTGTGTTGCACACAAGGGCTAGAATTTGCATATCCGCACCCCATGTCTCATGGACCGTAGAGATCGCCCAAGAGGAATCACGATAGAGCCGCTTCAATCAACAGGCTCGGTTGCGGAAACGGCACTACTGACACTAGGACTGGGGACAGAGGAGCGATTATTCTTCACTCCGCAACGCAGCACGAGTAAGCGGAGAAGCAAGCTTTCTGCCGGCGGGCCAAAGCAGATTGATCATCGTAGGCCTGGCACTCGCTGGGCTCATGAGGTTTCATTCTGATCTCGTTCTTGTTAAACCAGCTGCAACCAGACATCTCTCTATCCTTGCTTCAACCAAAGACAGCGGCAACCAGTAATATGTTGTAGTGGACGTTTCCATTCGCGGAAAACGGGCAACGCAGCCGTGTCTCGGCTATATGGCTGGCACCTCTTCACCCTTCTCTACTGCCCGTTGCTTCTCCCTTGGTGTACGGCCTGGTTTCCGTTTGTCATGTTGGAGGGCTATCGTCACGTCGACCAGCGATCTTCAGAGCCAATCTTGCCTCACCTGAAGGACAAGCATGGGTAGCGTTAGAACCAATGCGAATACTACCTGCCCGACAGCGCACTATGCTGTAAGCGTATGGCTGGCTAAGCGCCCGAGCAGCGAGCCGCAATCACTCATGCCTTGTCCGTGCGATCAACTGATTTGACAGGAAGCGTGACCACATACTCCATGGGGTTTTGCGGCCATGGAGCGATAACCTAACGGTAATGAGGATGGGCCCCATTGTCATATCTCCCCTCCCCGATATGGAGCGGCCCAGATGATACGGAGTGGTACCTGGTGGTCGATGATATGGTAGCCTGACCCAACAGGCGAGCTGTCACGGCCATTGCGTTGTTGGTGGGCGTGACTCTGCCAGACCCCCCACCTGCGGTCCATCAAGGCCTCACTATCAGTTGGAAATGGAGGTGGTGGTATGAGGGAGCTGGGTCGCTGTCACTTCGGCCCCCAAAAAGGTGGGATGTAGCGTCCTGATGACCCTCAAGCCTGGGGACTGAAAATAGACGACGGGCGCCAGCCAAGCATACATAGCAGGAAAAGCCTGTTGACTGGGCGGTGCTGAAGGTGAGAATGCAAGGACAGCGTCATCCGGATGCGTGAGCGTGAGTACCTACTTGGTTTATAGGTCTCGTATTAACTCGTACCTCACGGTAGTACTGAGTTGTCAACTCAGGACAAGATGGCAAAATTCTATCGTAGTGAAATCCCACCCTGACATGGCATCATCCTCGAGCCTGCGGAGGAATGCGCCGCGCGGAGTAATTTCAGCGACTCGCAAGCTATAAGCATTGCTGTGCGTGTGTGCTGCATTCTCGACTCTGGTGCTAGCCAGCGTTAGAGGGCGCCTTTCTGGGACCGTCGTGGTGGTGGCTAGCGCTCGGCCCCACGACACACGGGAAAATGAGTCGTGCCCAGGCAGAGCCGAAGTCGAATCTATAGAGTAATGGCTTTTCGCTGGCGATCACTGAATGCGCCAGAAGGATTTTTGGCAGCTTCTTTTGGGGTCTTCAGCACACCAGTGAAGGGGCGACGGCAAGCCACGCCATGGGATAGCGCACTGCGTATATTAATTAATTAATTAGGCTACCCGCCGGAAGAAAAAAAAAATCAAATACGATGCTGAGTACATGCTCGAGTAGGAACTTACACTGGGTATTCCGCCTGTTCTCGAGATGTTGCTGCAGCCGGCAACCGCAAGCAGCGTCATGTCGTGTTGTCAAAATCGCTCCCGGTGCGATTGCATTCTCAGTAACCCTCGTACTCGTAACTGTTAGGCGTCTCCATGCCGCTGAAGCCACGCTGATAGCTTTTCCGGGGAATGGCGGCCAATCACTCGAGCACGACAGACGCTGCGCCTCACTTCCCCCCGATACCGTAGCCTGGGGGGTGCGAAGTGAGTTGTGCTGGGCTTTTACAGTACAATAAACGCATTGAGTGTAAAACGTAATTAATAGTTAGCACTTGCAACTTGTGGTATAGACGGCTCGGTGGAGCGAACAGTCTCAACAAAGAAAGAGAGAGAAAAAAAACCACTGCAACTGCTACCTTCACCGTTCCTCCACCGCCAGCCCACAGCTTCCAACTTGCTCGCAATCGTGTGCCGAGAGGGGGTGGCTGCAGTGGCATAACGCTAGCATCGCATCTGGCAAGGCAACTTGGGCAAGTACCAGCTTGGCGGAGGTACTTTGCGCCTCAGCGCCAGCAACAGCGAGCATCTCCCGTGGGCCGAAAAGAGCCTGGCTGGCTGGCCGACTTAGTGCTACAGGTACGGGGTACGAGTCGCACATCATCTATCTTGCCAGTGCCGGTGGTACACGCTACTTGGTGCGTGCGTGTGTGCTGCAGCGGCGCTATCTCCACGCCGCACCCCTCGCCCCGTGTTACACCCCCTCCTTCTTGCCTTCCCCCCCCCTGCCGCTCGCTCCTGCCCATTCGCCCCAGCTGGGGCTCCCACTGAGCGAACACAAGGGCTGGGGCTTGATGCTGGGGCCAGAGGTACAACCATCTGAGAGCCGACAAGTACCCCGTGCCCCTTTCCAAGCCCTGGCTACGTGTCCCCCTCCTCGTCCTTCCAGCACCCCATCGCGCCATCCAGCCCACTGGACGCTGCCATGCAGCACTGTTGCCCACCCCCAACGCCGCCGCCTAAGCCCTGCGTGACGCCCCTGATTTACCGCCGCGTGTAGCGACCACCAGCATGTGCAATGCGCTGATGCGCCCGGGTACAAGCCCACAAGTACCTCTCCATGCTCCCTTGTCCTGTACGAAGTACCGACCCGGCCGAGCCCGCCCTTATTAAAGCGATTCCCTCCCCCCAGTCCCCTCCTTCTCCCGAGAAAAAAAAAAAAAAGTAAAAAGTCTTCTTCCCTTGACGTACCAAGATAAAAAGTCAAAAGCAAGCCGGCCGCCACTCGCAACACAATAGCAAATCTTGCCTCTTAATATTACCCTTACCGACGACCAAGAAGCCATAGACGCATGGGAGAAAGACAAGACAGCGTCAGCAGCATTCGCAATCAGATACACTTACAGATATAGAAAGCAACCCGTCTCTCTCTCCCCCGCCACCAAGGACAATCGCATCCGCATCATAGCAGCCAGCCCACACACTCGCTTGTTCAGACAACCTCGCTGACCGCCGCTCAATCACATGCAACGAGCCCGGTCTGCCGTGGATTTCTCCAATCTCCTTAATCCATCGTCGGCAACACCAAGCCAGGACCAAGGCAGCGGAGCCATGTCTACCGCTGCGGTTACCGTCATCAAGCCCAATGGGCCCATCCCAGGAGCGCAGGCCTCAGAGTCTGCCAACGAGCTCCCTCGCCCCTACAAGTGCCCTCTCTGCGACAAGGCCTTCCACCGTCTGGAGCACCAGACCAGACACATCCGCACCCACACCGGCGAGAAGCCGCACGCCTGCCAGTTCCCTGGCTGCAGCAAGAAGTTCTCCCGCTCTGACGAGCTGACCAGGCACTCGAGGATACACAGCAACCCCAACTCGAGGCGAGGCAACAAGGGCCAGCAGCAGCACCAGCAGCACCAGCAGCACCTCCACCAGGGCATGCCTCACCCTCTGCACGTCGACGGCATGATGGCTCCTCCTCCTGCGCCAAAGGCCATTCGCTCAGCGCCCGCCTCGGCCCTGGTCTCGCCCAACGTGTCGCCTCCTCACTCTTACTCTTCTTTCGCCGTGCCGCCAGTCTCCATGCCTCACTATGCCCGTGGCACTGACATTTCAATGCTCGCAAACGCCGCCCACCAGATTGAGCGCGAGACTCTTTCTGGCGGCCCCTCCAACCACAACTCAAGGCACCACCCTTACTTTAGCCCCGGTATGCAGGGCTCTCGGGGCCACGGCCCTTCGCTCTCCTCATACCACATGGCCAGATCTCACTTCAATGATGATGATGACCACTACCACGGAAGCATGAGGCACGCCAAGAGGTCGAGGCCCAACTCGCCCAACTCTACTGCTCCGTCTTCCCCCACCTTCTCGCACGACTCTCTGTCTCCCACTCCGGACCACACTCCCATCGCAACTCCCGCGCACTCACCTCGACTCCGTCCCTTCTCCGGATATGAGCTGCCCAGCCTGAGAAACTTGTCTCTGCAGCACAACACGACCCCGGCCTTGGCCCCCATGGAGCCCACCCTTGACGCTCCTCAGTTCCCTCCTCAGGCGCAGGGACTGAGCTCTCGCGGTTCTGGCATTTCACTGACCGACATCATCAGTCGTCCCGATGGAAGCCAGAGGAAACTGCCTGTTCCCCAAGTTCCCAAGGTTGCGGTTCAGGATCTCCTCTCTGACGGTGTATTCCCCAATAGCGGCAGGAGTTCAACTACAGGCAGCCTTGCCGGCGGCGATCTGATGGATCGGATTTAGACGATATAAAAAATACCCTACTATGGTGCCTCGAATGACTTGATGACTATGGGCTATAGAACGATAGAAAGAGTTGGCGTTTCTGGCATGGGATTGGAAATGGAAACAGTCATTCCCCACAGGATTTGACACATGGTTTTATTTTACTTTCCTTTTTTATTGATTTCACCTGTTCTTTGTGTTCGATTTGGGTTTCTTTTCAAAGCAGGACTGGATGGGATCCTACACGGATAGGATGGCCAAAGGATATTATAGACATCACCACTTTCCCAGGCGGATAAAAATTTTGTTCCGTTTCTCAGCTTTTGTTTTTTTATTGTTTCACATTTGGGGGGTTCAATAAAGTGGAGGCTTACTATGAAATACTATAATTGGATTTGACGGGTGCATGCTGCATCAGCAGCAGCACAGGGGCAGACCTGAAAAAAATCGGAAAAGATATTTATTACTATAAAATCACACGCTCTCCAGTGAATTCGCCGGTGATTTTGTTGAGCCATGCATGACTGTTGGTTTGCTTGTTGCGTTGCATAGCCCATCTACCGCTAGGGAGGAACCCGAGCCCGGCATTTGGGCCTGTTTTCGACGGCCTTCGGCAGCGGCATTGGGGGGAGGATACCAAACACGCTTGCGTGTTACAAAATATGGGGATTATCATGCAAAATATGGGGGAGGCGGCGGAGGCGGCAGCAGCAGCAAGGTAGTATTAGTCTATCAGGGGGTTGATGATAATGGAGGGCCAAAAAAAGCCACGGGCAAGGCGGTGCATCCGTGGGACCCGCGGCCTATTACAGAGAGATTGAAGATGGATGACTTCATAGCCGCACCACTGCATTTTGTTCACAGTCTTGTTGCTACTATGCAGGTACTACTATTTGTGTATAATGAAGTAACGGATGAATGGATGAGTCAAGGAAGCATTATTTGTATAATAGCAATAAGCAATAGACAAGAAATAACATGTTTGACACTATTATACGGTGTTGATTGCTAAACTCCAAGCTGGCATCCTTCCGGTGTTTCCCGTCTATCTCCTGACTGTCAAATGGCTATCGTACGAAAAGCCTGAAGTCCTAAAACAAGCAGCCACAAAGAAAAAGAAAAAAGACAAAACGAAGATTTGCGGGGAAGAGTATGCGTTGTTTCAGATACATCTACCTAACTAGTAGTAGCTTTTATCCGGAGAAACCTTGATTTGAAGGATTCTCTTTTTGCAGTGCGTTTTATTCAAGTCACCATTGGAAAAAAGATCAGACAGCTGGATGGCTGTTTTGAGGGCGTCCAGCTGCCCTATCTCTGGGTTAGTTCCTAGCGCAGATTACGCTGATCCGATGGGATTTCAGTGGCCAGGGCGGGTGCCTCAGCGCTAAGAAGGTTTATCTCTGGGGGATGTGGATGGGGGGGGGGGGGGGGAGATTGAAGCATGGAGCCTTGTGGAGGCAAAGCGAAGGCAACGCAAACAGCAACGCAACTGTAGACCAAGTTACAAGTTACATATTGAAAGGGGGGTTTGTTTTTTCCCGAAGGGGGTGTGTGTGCGTGTTGTGGTGGTTGATGGGATGGCAGTGGTGAGGGTGAGGTTAAGGGTGAGGGTGCTTGTAGGGCCCAGGCAGACAGCATTTGTTTGGCTCGCTTAGATGGAATGGCATGGGAATGGAAGGGGGGAGTGTGGAGAGGGAGAGAGGGTTAGATACGGGGAAAGCAAAGGGAGATTTCTTTCATTCAATGATACGAGTTTTTATTAGCCATGTATTGTATTGCGCGTTCTGCTGGGTGCTGCAGGATAGCCATGTGCCGTGCTTCGTTTCGAGGTTGCGCTGCTGCTACGCTCTGTCTGGGGCTGTCGAGGCCACATGCCTTTTTGCCTTGTGCTACTGGATTTTTTTTTTTTTTTTTTGCTTCTTCTTCTTTTGGTTCCATCCATTGGCAGCTGATTGTAGGCAACAGGTTTGCCAGAAAATGGTACGATGTGGCACTGACACGAACAAAGGAACCAGATAGTCAGTCCTTCGTGAGGCGGGTGATTGCATGTTGTATTGGAATCAGTTTTCCGTTACGCAAGAAGCCGGGGCTATTCGTTGCGTGTGCGCTACGTACCCTTATGAATAGTAATAGGATCGGGCTGAGGCCATTGATTGGATTCCCCAGAGTCTGCGGACTCCGTACCTATTTCTTTGGACCCCATATGAGTGCGTCCTCGGTGTCTGCGTGTGCTTGTGCAACGCCGTACTCGCCTACGGGGGCAATTATTGTATCATCTTTGCACATTACTTACTACATGTACTTCGCCTTTCATTCAATGTGCTAAAGATTGTGCTCTGCCGCAGAGTACAAGGCAGTGCTACGTATGCTAGGCATCTCTTAAAGAAAGGCTTCATCTGTGTCTCTCACGGCATGTGGCATATCTCTCCCCCGCTCAGCCGACGGCAACGACGCCCGGCTTCTTATTCTCCTTGTTTCTCCTCTCTATTATATATCAGGGTCACTAACTACTGCTAGTAGCCTGTTCATGCGGTAAACTGCACAAGCATGTACCTGTACGAGTGCACTAGGGACATACGGAGAAAGCCAGTGATTCGTCTGCAAAAGGACTGCATGCCAATGGACACCCTCCCTACTGCTGCTGCTGCTGCCACTGCTGCCTCGAAACCTGGTCGGTAAGGCTGGGAAGGGGCTTCTGTTGGGTTTTCCGGACTGTGTGATGCCGCTCGTCCATTGGGCAACGGCAGGGCGCCGGAAGCACACTTGCGGTCTAGATGTCGAGATGGGGGAGGGATCGAGATCACGTCAGCGACCCTTTGGCCGTTCCGGCGCATGGGAGAAAGTTGCCGGGCTTTGCTGCTGCCGGCGGGTGATCTGATCAAACGGGTGATGGATGCTGTTTGTCTGCGTGCTGCGTATACCGGGCATGCTACACGAATACATGTACTCGTAGTGACATGCTAACACTAATACCTACTCGTCTGTATGTCTGCTGGCGGCAGCATCATGAGGTCCGGGTAATACGGGGCCATGGTGGTATCCGAATCCGGGACCGGACAAGGAAAAGGCGGAAATGATAATAATATTAACAATAACAAGAACCAAGAAAAGAAAGGAATACTAATGAATCACATACATGGCCACGACCACGTATCCTCACTTACAATGCCGTGTATGTAGGCAATAGGAGCATGCGACGCTATATGGTTTACGTACAGCGAATGAGACCAATGCAGTGCAACTGCTCTGCGTAAAAACAACAGCGGTGGGTTGGGACTCCTGGTGGCTTGCATGACTTCTTGGCTGTGGTTAACAGCTTCTGCTGCAGCTGAGTGAGACATGGGGAGAAAGACATTCTTTGCTTTTTTTTTTTTTTTTTTTTTGTTTGGTCCCTTTTCCTTTCCTTTTTTTTTCTTGTTCTTTGTTTAATCTCTGCTCACCGCTTCAACCGGCCTGACGAATGAGGATACTGAACGAGACACACCACATTCTGTTAGTTTGAAAGTTGTGTGTAACACATACTCCAGCAAAACGGGTGACAGCCTTTTTCTGCTGTGCCTGTTTTACCCGTGCGCCCGACTTTACAAATCTTTACACTAGCGATGTCGAGGTGGTGTGCTGTAAAAGAGAGAGACGAGTACGCAAACGGCTTGGTTGCCTGTCAAAGTCGAGGAATTTGAGGAAGGGCGTGGGCAGACTTTTGTAGAGGTTAGGAATGGCGGAGTGAGTGTACATACTTTGTACGTCACGAACTTTTATGGTGGGGGGTTTTAGTACTAGGTATGTATGTAGTGCTGCCGTTTTGAAGCATAGATCGTCCTTCTGTCTCACGTGTTGACGAAGATTTTTCTTCCTTTCTCAAGGTAGTTCCTCTAGGCCATTTTTTTTTCCCTTCTTTTTAATTTGTCTCTTCTTTGTCTTTTGCTTCCTCGTCAACTGCCAGACTGATCTGACATGTAGGTACTCCACGTGAGAATTGCTTGGTGGGCTGTGGTTGTGGCACATGGTGTTGGGAAAGCTACGCCATGTCATGTGAGCTGCTGCTACGGCCGCTCCGAGGTCGCTGGCAACCTGAAGCCGTCTAATTGGATGCCATTCTCTTGTCTCTCGTTGATTCATCATTGATACTATTAATGTATTTGCACAACGGCATCGAGTGTGCTTTGTTTCATATAGCGGCTTCATTTGAGAATTCCTCATCCAGCAAGCCATCAGATTTAGCCATCTCGCAAATGTGGGGGTGGGGTTTGATTGTCCTCTGTGGGCTTTGGATTGGGTTAGCAGCCAGGCGTCAGCAGACTGATTGTCGCGATGTAAGCGTTTGATCGCGAAAGAACCGCACAGCACAGGGCCTGTTCTCGCTTGACAGCATTACTAACGGCATCCTCCTCACCTCTAAAGGGAATAGAGAAAGAGACGCCGCAGAACGGAGATTCTGGCGGGTGGCGAATCAGTCAGCGGCCAACGCCAACAACCCGTCTTGATATCAATATCACGTCTGCTGTACGTGCATATCTGTGCATGAATGGATGTGCAATCTCTGATTAGAGATGGCCCAGGGCTGGGGGAAAGGCGGGGAAATACAGCAGACTCTCAATTCTGCCTATCTTGCCGATAAAGCTACCCATGCATGCCTTGATATCTTCCGGCCCTTCTGCCCTTCTTGAACCATTATCATCCTTATCTTGCATTCCCGGCGGCGATACTCGCGGGCATTTTTACCCAGATTACAAAGTAGCAAGCTGTGCTCAATCAAGCCGCGGCTGCTTCACGTCCCGCTCCCCAATCAAGGCATGCTCGGCAAAAATCCCAACGCGGATGGTGAAGCGACTCACTTTGGGCAATGGGTAAAGGCAGAATGAGATTGATGCTTGATCGCGCTTGGAAATTTGCAAAACCCCCACGAGGCCATCACTGGCTCAAAGGCAGAATAAGAAATCACATGGCGTAAATGTGCCGCTGGAGATCGTCCTTCACACTGGGGGATCGTCATTCAGTGGGGTGACAGAGCACGCACAACGAGGCTCTACGGCGATAACTCTCCGACATGGGATATGGCCCCAAATTGCAGACTGGGTCCTTGGATATCGGGCCAAGTGCTGCGTGCTGCTGCTACTCCATAGCTACTGACTAAGGTAGCCGGCATCACCGTCAGCTGAATGCCTCGTATGGAGCGCAGCAACGAAATTGCCACATTGGCCGCAGTTTTAATCACGACGACAGGAAGTGCGCTTGCGGCGCCAAATTCGGGTCAGAGAAGGAAAAAAAACTAAGACGAGATAAATAAGAAGCCGGTGGGTTGGCGACTGACACAAGCTAGTACTACACGCACCACTCTTGTATGATATGAGTTCATACTGGAGGCATTTGTCTTAACAGCCCTCTCTATGGAGTACATTGGGACAATGAAGCTATCGCCGTCTCTCTCCAGATACATAGTACTATGTCGCTCCCCACTTCGCCGGGCCCTCGCCTTCTCTATTCACACCTCTGTACAGGCACCTAATCATTACGCATAATTGTCAGGCGAAAAAAAAAAAAAAATAATAATAAATCGCCTGTGGCGAGCCGCATGAAGATGGCCGCATTTTACCACTGCCCGGCTGGCCTGCTACGTTGCAATGCTAAGCCGCTGAGCAGGGAAAAAAAAAACAGAGAAGAGACGCATTTTGCGGCATGGGGAAGAGGTGGTTCAAGGAAGGTCCAGTATCCAATCCAAGGCACCTCCCTAGCAGGACGCACCTAAAAAAGAAACATGCCTCGCATCAGCCAATCAATCGCCAGGGTGCGCAGGGCGTCGACGCATCAAAGCAAACGCCCCTGTGGCTTGTCTGGTACGTGCCGCCCATCTGGACAGGTACCGTCTAGACCCTGCCCAAGAGCGCCTCACACGGGCAGGGGCCGAAGTACCCTTTGGGGGCCAGATTGGTACCTGCCAGTTGATACGCAAGCATTGCAGCCACGTTCCTCAGCCTCGCAAAACGAAACTCGCTCGAACTCAAACTCGGCGAAACAGAAA
The DNA here is from genome assembly GCF_020647865.1 of Trichoderma asperellum. Lineage (NCBI taxonomy): Eukaryota > Fungi > Ascomycota > Sordariomycetes > Hypocreales > Hypocreaceae > Trichoderma > Trichoderma asperellum. Next base: position 3,003,774 of record NC_089415.1, on the reverse strand, counting down.
ACCCCCCAAAAGAAAAAAAATAAACCGCGTCCAGTTGCAAACAAATCAACCTCAAACCAGCATCCCTGCCCGGCCGTGCCAGCACAGCACAGCACAGCTGCCAGCCTGTGCTAGCTGCATCGCTGGATGTACCTGTAACTCGCATTGCATACAGCCGCTAGTGCGCGAATGCTTGTACCTGCGACCTGGATTGCCTACTCGTGCCTGGGCGACTGACTCGGCGGCCGCAGACTTGGCCTTGCTCAATGCTATGCCATGCCATGCAAGGCACGCACCGCACTGCACCCACATTTCATCGGAATGGGGGCCCGCAAAGAGACACCGCAACTTTCATTTCAATCTGGTTCTTCAAATCTGGAACCCGCGAAACAACAAGGCCCATCGTACGAGATCCGCTGCCGCTGCTCACAGTGAAACCCCCCGCGGGCCAACGCCCAGGCAGGCCCAACAATGTCGAGAGCCGCAAGCGAACCTCCATGCTCTTGCGCTGGATCAGATCATTGCCATTATCATACAACACCTGCAGGACAGAGTTGATCCGAATGCTACCCCGTCAACGCGCGGCCGTCTGATTTGCCGGCCATCCGCCTATGTGTGTATCGGCACACAGCCAGCACGATCGGATGATAGCGATCCACATGCTATATGATCATCTCACGCCTCATGCACAATATATTAAATCCGTCCCGGAGGCCACTACGTACTACTGCCTGCTAAACGCCCGTGGATAATTCCAAGCGCCATGCATACATCGTATGTACTCCGTACGTCTGCGTCTATGCGCAAGTACATTCAAGCCAAAATACGGAGTAGTGGATGCTTCTCTGTCTTCTCCTTGTCGCTCCACCAAGTCCATGATCCGCCTGTTTCCTTTCTTTGGTCAATCAGTGGACTGCGCAGAAAACGCCAGATGGTGCCTACTCCGTACGCACGCAGGGGGAGGAGGGGAAACACCCTGGCGATTTCAATGCGCCGAAATCTATCCTATCGTGGGGGGGGCTCAAGAGGAGCAGGGCCAGCTGCGACAAGCCCACAGCAGGGTTGTTACTGGATCGATGCAGTTACTCCGTTACTCCTTACTTACTCCTCACCAGTGTGAGCTGAACCTGAGCTGTACGAGTAATTCGTTCCTCGTTCTTCTGTATCTCCTCGGGGCAGACTGGGGTTGCATCAATTACTCCGCTCCGACGAACAATGGAACTTGCCGCAGGAAGAAACCTGGAAATGCTTTTTTCCCCACAGACTTCAGTGTCTTCCCCCCAGCTGCTGCTCAGGGATCACATATGCGGCAGTACGGAGTACATACAGACCAGCATCTGGGCCTTTTTACACATCTCAACAAATCGCCTTTATGCCTACACTACGGACAGATATGACCGTGCAATTGCTGCATAACTCAGATGTGTGCAATCTCATCTAAATGAGCGTTAGCTAACTCCAAAGCCCTCTAGCTTACAAGGCTAACGATATCACATCACCACCTTTCGGATAATGTACCGAGCCAGAGATGAGAGGAAAGCGTTTCTCAGGCATGTGAAAGTGCTATGAGCTAGCTCCATGGGAGTATCTCCGAGATCTTTAATATGTTCGGCATAGTGCCGACATACTACCAAGACTCCTTCCATTCAACCGGCTGATGTGAACATGGCTGATATGTGATTTAAGCTCGGCTCTTCTCGCATAGGAGAATTAAAAAAGGGATATTCCGCGAAGCTGAATATGACCATGCGCACTCAAGGCAAGGAAACTCCATCGGACCGAGAGCGGCACTCAAATTCGGGTGCTTAACCGACCGAATGTCCTGATGCCGGCCCCCAACGGCCCGGCAATTAAGCTTTCGAACCCCAACGCCCCCAGATAAGTTATTGTGATGTGTCTGGTTTCATTGTTTGATTGCTAGTTCTCATCTATTGATATCTCTTGATGTCTATGCATCCAGGCAGCTGTAGACATCCATGCAATGGGCATGTATACACTATTCCTTGTTTGCCCGAACGCCGTAGATGAAGCTAGTATGTAAAGCCGGGCGATGAAGAATATCAGAATTCATTTTATATCCTAACACTAGTAGTAGATTCCCGGTCTGCGACTATCTACTCCATCACAAACATTGTAGCTGATAAGACGAGTGCCGTATTCTCCCTAATCCGTAGATAACCTCTGCAAAGCGGCTGACAAGCTCAACCCGATAGTTCCCGATGTTGTAGATTGATAAGAAAACTTGATTCTGGCGGGCTTGCATAATTCGTGCTAAGAATCGTAAGAGATGATAAAACAAAAGTCTAGGCAGACATGTGAAAAAAAGGCTCCCGCCGGTACTTCGTCCCCGGGCGTTCCTTGGACGCGCTTCGCCCCAATGAAATAGCCCCGAAATCACGTCAATTGTGGCCGATTGATGTCTATTATTGGCATCAGAAACATTGTGGGATAACTTAAGCGCCGCTGCTCCAGAATTCTAAAAGCCAAAATAGAGATTGTGATCTCGGTCTTTCGCTCTTAAGGAGCTGAACTATCTTACAATACAGATCCTTGAAATAGAAAATTTTACAAAGCAGATCCCTGAAATTGAGATTTTTACAAAACAGATTCCTGAAACGGGATAACTGTCCGTTGTGAAACTTATTTTTTTTTTCTTTCCCCTAGTTGTTTGAAGGCGCCACGGTTTCTTTCCAAGTGGAAAATGGGTAGTCTATTATGTCATGTCACTTTATTGACATGATACATTGGGGTTTGAAGGGTACACTGATGATGAACACTCATATTTTTTCCTCCTCGATTCGATATCGACTGCGTGTCATGCATTTGATTTGGAAGATAGGGGAGGGTGAGTGTAGTGTACTTGTGACGGCATTCGACGTTTGTACCTTTATTCGTTCTTGTTCCAATGCAAGGAAGCTTCCCGCCGTCGTATCGTTAAATGCCACTCTTGGATGGCAAAATTGGAGTTTGAACTGGCTTCCTCGTGGGGATAATTGACAAGGGACAGGGTCAGATCATGATCGTTGAAGTGATTGGCAGCATTCCTTCCGTGTCCTCACTCTCCTTCACGGTCTTCCACGGGGGAACTTTCGGTTGGCTATGCGCATCCGCAATATATTTTCTGTTTGTGTCTTTACATTTACCAGCCAATGAGCACACGCATATCACAATGCCGTTGGTTTAATGAGCCGCAATCTCGGCTCTTCTCGACATGAGAGGGGAGAGGAAGGGAGGGTGAAGAAGATGACAATTTAAGATACGCATATGCATAGCCTTCTGGCTCTCCAAGATGGACACGTCTTCATATCAGGCATTTCTGCCAATCGTTAGCCCCCCCTCATTTCTGCCTCCAAGGTTAATACTATTTGTAAACGAAAAGGAGGTCCACATAACCTGCGTCTGTTGGTTGGCCTAGCTGCATATCTTCAACCTAACAAAAGGGCGGCAGGTTTTGCCAAGAGACACAACTGTGTGAAGGGTGCCAAAAGCAACAACAAGCAAAGGGATTTGGCCAAGACGACGCTGGCTCCGCGGGGCCCCGGGTTTTCTGTCGACTTGCAGATGGCCAATGCTCGCTTTTTCCCGCGTTGCTGCCCAGTTTGTCGGAAAGGAGAAGGTGTATATGGTATCACGCAGGGCCGGAGCTGCAGGCCTAAGCATGGGGGCCAAAAAAGGGGACGATGGAACGAAGTTGGGTAGTGGCAAAAGAGGCCGATAGCCGATGGATAGGGTAACTCTGACAGGTACAGCCATGTTGCAGCCAAACGAGAAGAGGAATAGAGAGAGACGGCACAAAGAAGATGTGGCACATACTATGGGAAGATGGGAGGTTGACGGTTTGACGTTTTGTTATACCTGGGAGATGGACGCTAGGAGTTGATTTCGACCTGCTCTTTCGGATGGCCTACATGCTGCTGTGCGGGATGGTGTGAGTTGCAGTCGTGGTTACGAAATGGATAGATTTGTTGCCCGGCTGAATAGACTTTCTGCGGCCTCGTTATGCATATCGGCTCTATGCAAGGAGATTACGGTTAACGAAGGAGGTTAACGAAGGAGATTCTTGCCGAGAACATGCCAACTGCGAGATGCCTGCTGATGGGTGCTGATGCTGTCGTGCATAAGATCGTCATAGAGATTTACCGGCGGTGACGGAGCTTTTTGGAGAGCGGTTTGAGAGAAGACGTCGGCAGAATGGATAGAATCCATCTAATGAGGTGCCTTAGCCTCTTCCTATTTGTTGGATAATATTGACTAGGAGTCCTTGTTGATTCGGGCTGATGGAACTTGGAGACTAGATATCCGATATAAACACCGCAATGCACTACGCGTAGCATCGCAAAAGAGCCTCTATTAAGGTAGGATGGTCTATATTGATGTTCCGTTGATATGAAATTATGTGTTACTGCGGCGCTGTAAGGGGCGAATCAGTATTATCCGGATCACTTTTCAAAGGAGAATCGCAATTGACTCGGACGATAGGAAAACTGTAACAGAGGACAACGAGACGTGAGAGACTCGATATATTGCATTCCGTCCGGAAGCAACATACCGAAATAGGCTCCGTTCAGCCGCCGTCAACATCCAGATAATTCCACTGTGTGTCAGATTGTTCCGGAAAGAATAGGCTGAACAAGAATCAATGAGCCTAAAGGCCGTCTTCGAAGATATAGATGAAGCACAAAACATGAATCATCTCGTCATACGCGTATAGTTATACATAAACACCATCCGGGATTGGGTTGATGAAAGCTGCCCATTCATAATGCGCCATTCCAGGGCCATCTCCTTGAGAGGAGGGCAAAACAACACCTTGAAGCGCCGTATCCCACCTATTTTTAACCCCATTTGACTCCGAAGAAGCTCACAGACTTCTTGCCTGCCCGTGCCTTGGCAGTATCTGCATTTTCCAGGTAAATTCTTTCGTGTCCCTTGACATCCACGAATAGGTATTTGTAATCGTATTCGCTCTCACCACGAGGCATCACCATGTGGCATTGCACTACTCCGTTCCCTTTAGGACCCTCAACCTGAATAGTATGAATAATTGCGTAATAATGGCGAAAATATCCAAGCTAGGAGACTTACGTAAAAATGCATCATGAGATGTTGATTACCCTGACCATCCATCCTCTCGGTGGATCTTGACAGATATTCATGTAAGCGTATTGTTTTTGCGTTCGGGTGCCTGGATTACCTACGTGATGGGTCGTGCTCTTCTCCATTTGTTGAAGGTCTCATCTCCATGAGCTGAAATTTTGTTCGCATCACCTAGAAGCTCAAGGCATCTGTGGTCTTTCTTAATTCTATCGACAGCCCTGTTGAACTGTCTCGTTTTACTCTCGGGAGAAAAGACATCTGTCCATAGGAAATACGTAACGCCACCCTGTGTGCCAATTGTAAATTAGCTTTACTGATTTCATGTATATTCATAACTATCCACCAATAAATGCTGATGGCATATGCACGTACAGTTAAAACCAGGCCGACTATAATCATGCCAAAGTTGTATGACTGCTGGGTTGCCCTCGCCGCCTTCTCAGTGGCTGATAATTCACTCCATGGCACAAATCCGGTGTCATTAAACGGAGTTACGCTCCTTCGTTTGGGCTTTGACGTCGCCGTAGCTCCAAGTCCAGTCTGGGTCGCATAAGTCCGCGCAAAAAGCAGCCGGGCGGATTGTCTGATTGTGGAATTGGCGACGATTCGAATCGCAGGAACTGTAGTTGTTGGTGTCATCATGGCGGCTCCTCGGCTTCCATCTTACCGAGACAGCTCGTACAGATGAGATGGCCGCGGGGTAGCGTAAAGCCAAGCGAGTTTCAACAACGGGAGCTTGATATAGAAGAGTGAAGCTTTCACAAGCAGCAATAGCTTGTAGTACTTGCATCTTGCGCGCCACCGCCCTCGGCAGAAAATCAAAGTGGGGAGATCGCCTAGCTAGAATGAGGTTAGCGGCTCCAATTATGCCACTTTACCGCATCGCCAAATGCCTTTGGGAGTCTCCTTAATAATAATTATCCCAATCGTGACTGCACTTCGTCCTCTCTGCTCTCCCTTGACGCGGTCGCTGTAGAGACGAACGCTACGACGGGTTCTAGATATACCAAGGAATATTCGGCCAGACTCGTATCAGAACCGGACGCCGCTCGCCACGATGAGTGCCCCCCTCGCGACCAAGCAGCAATCGCTGAAGATCTTCGAGAGGTTGAAGACGAAGCCAGCGAACAAGGTACGGAGGCTCGCAGTGGACACAAGTTGGAATCGAAATGCTAAGCGCGCCATCGTGTCTATAGATATGCTTTGACTGTGGACAGAAGAATCCCACCTGGACTTCAGTTCCCTTCGGCATCTACCTGTGCCTAGATTGCTCCGCGAACCATCGCAACCTGGGTGTTCACATCTCCTTTGTGCGATCCACAAACCTCGATCGTATGTATCCTGCAATGTTGTTGTTGTTGTTGTTTCGACGCATGTTCTGATCTGTGATCTTTAGAGTGGCAATGGGATCAGCTTCGAGTAATGAAGGTTGGCGGCAACGAATCTGCGACCAAGTTCTTCCAGCAAAACGGCGGTACCGCGGCATTGAACAGCAAGGACCCCAAGACCAAATACCAGTCCAGTGCGGCTACCAAGTACAAGGATGAGTTGAAGCGACGCGCGGCGCGTGATGCCTTAGAGTATACTATCCCGAATACTCCGAATATATAAAGCAGATCTCTAACTCCAATGCTAGATACCCGGAAGAAGTGATTGTCGATGGCCTCGAGGCAGATGGCAGCTCCACCCCTGCTGGAGAACCTGAGGATGACTTCTTCTCATCCTGGGACAAGCCCACGATTAAGAAGCCGACGCCGCCCTTATCACGAACTGCAACACCCCCTGTCGTCGGCCGCACCCCATCTCCTTTCCTCAGCGCCGGCAACAAGGACGTTCCCCGTGCCGCGTCGCCTCTATCAAAGACAGATTCGACCGAGTCGAAGCCTGCGGCTAGCCGTGTCACCACATCCGCGGCTTTGCGAAAAACCACCCCGTCCGGCGGCCCCAAGAAGGCCAACATCCTTGGTGCGAAGAAGGTGCAAAAGCTGGGCGTGAAGAAGGTCACTGGCGATATCATTGACTTTGACGAGGCGGAGAAGAAGGCCAAGGAGGAGGCTGAGCGCATCGCCAAGCTGGGATACGACCCTGAAGCCGAAGAAGAACAGGCGGCAAAGAGCAGTGCCGCTTCCTCCGCCGCCGCCATTATTTCTCCAACTCCCATTAGCCCAGCCCCTAGCTCGCATACACGACAGAAGTCGAATGCTGAAATGGAGCGGTTAGGAATGGGCATGGGACGTCTCGGATTCGGTCAGATTGGCGGTGCTAAGGCTACTCCTTCTGCTTCCTCTGCCAAGAAGAATGCTGGTGGCTTCGGCTCTGTCGGACCCGTAAAGGCAACTGCAGCTGGTAAGTTGTGCTCTAAGGAGAAATGGATTTTCATAAGCTAATAAGCCTGGTTTGCAGATGATTCAGAGACATTTGCCCGTAGCAAATTTGGTGCCCAGAAGGCCATCTCTTCTGACGAATATTTCGGCAAGGGCTCCTATGATCCTAATGCCCAGGCCGAGGCCAAGACGCGACTTCAAGGATTCGAAGGCGCTACGGCCATCTCCTCAAATGCCTACTTTGGACGGCCTGAGGAGGAAGAGGAGGAGGACTATGGTGATCTCGAGTCGGCTGCAAAGGACTTTGTGCGGAAGTTTGGAATCACTGCCGCTGATGATTTGGAGAACTTAACCAATGTCATTGGTGAAGGTGCTTCAAAATTACAAAGTGCCATCCGATCTTACCTCGATGGTTAGGTGTAAGATACTATTCAAACACTAGTCTAAAATGTGGAGGATAAGGGTACATCTGCATTTTGCTTTCTTTGGATGAAAATCACATGCTACAGGATGGGAAATGATGTGGGATGACGGAGTGAAATGCTATGGAGTATCGAGATGGTTGGAAGGGAGGGGGGATTTTACATGAGAATGGCGCAAATTGTAATGTCAAAAAAAAAAAGCTGACACGAATAGACGTGGAGTCTTTTTTCTCTTGTTTTCCTTTTAATTTCTCAGAATATATACAAGGAACTTTTTAACATTGACATTCACTTCATACTCTGTGATATCGAGAAGTCACCCCGACGTAAACATATTGACGAGAGACACAACTAGCAAGAAAAGTGACCACCCACTTAAGGCTTGATTATTTTCAGAATATTTTTTTTTCTTTATTTTTATTTGTTACATAGTTTGCATGTAATCATCAAAAACTTTATATGCTACCTGTATAGTCTACATGACATGACGTGGCATGGAACAATAAAGAAAAAATGGAATACCAACAGGCTTCATGAAAACAAACCCAGCAATAAACAAGAGGGAAAAAAAAGAGATTGTTTTGATTTTTTTACAGCTTGGACTGAGCACCGATGATGAGCTGGCTGCCCTTCTTCAGCTGGGCAACAGCATCATTGACGAGCTCATCGACGACGTCCTTGGCGGGCTTCTGGACGTTGACTACGGCGGCAGCCTTGCCCATCAGGAAGGGGCGGAACTGCTCCAGAGGGTCCTCATCCTCGTCGTTGTTGGCCTCCTCGGCGGTCTGAACGATGGAGGGCTTGTCGCCACCGTTGAGGACCTTGTCGAGGTCGGCCTCGTAGGGGATGGTGCCCTTGGCGGCGAGCTCCTTCATCTCCTGCTGGCGGTTGGTCTCCCAGTCGTTGATGTAGGCGTTGTTGCGGACGCGCATGGGGCGGCCAGTGAAGATGATGGTGCGGATGTTGTCGTCGTGGCCGGCGGTGCGGACGGCCTCCTTGTGGGACTTGGGAGCGCCGGCTTCGTCGGTCAGGATGAAGCGGGTGCCGACCCAGACGGCGGAGGCGCCCATGACGAGGGCGGCGGCGAGGGTCTGGCCGTTGCTGATGCCACCGGCGGCGATGACCTGGACGGGTCCGCCAGTCAGGGGAGACTTGGCGTTGCCGACGGCCTCGACAACGGCGGGGATCAGGACGGTGGTGGGGGTATCACCAGTGTGGCCACCGCCCTCACCGCCCTGGGCGCAGATGATGTCGGCGCCGACGTCCAGGCACTTCTGGACGTGCTTGACGTGGCCGATCATGTTCATGTACAGGATGCCGGCCTTGTGCAGCCTCTCGACGGTGGCCTTGGGAGGCACGCCGATGGCGCAGACGAACAGCTTGGCGCCGGACTCGATGATGATGTCGACGAGGGCATCGAGCTTGCCCTTGGTGTAGTCATAGCTATTGGAGATCTGTCAGCTTCTGGAATGCTTTTCTGCGTCTTCTCCTCTTCTTTCTTCCACTTCTTCGCGGCAGCCAACTTTTGTTCGCGCCGACTCTGGCCGAAACGGCCGATTTCGAAGCATGTGATTATTGATAATCGGGGTGGTGGCGTTTTTTTCTCTTTTTTTGGAGTAAGGCTTACTTGGTCTTGCGGGCGCTTCCACCAACCTGGGGGAGAAGCAGGTCGACGCCAAAGGGAGCGTTCTTGTCGTTGAGGTAGCTCTTGAGCTCAGCAATCTGCTCCTTGAGCATGTCGGGGGTGTAGCCGACACCGCCGATGACACCGAGACCGCCGGCGTTGGTGACAGCAGCCGCCAGCTTGGGGCCGGCAGCGACGTTCATGCCGGCCAGCAGGACGGGGTGCTTGATCTTGAAAAGATCAGTGATGGGAGTGCGGATCTGCTCTGTTTCGGTTGCGCGTCATGGTCAGCCCTCTGCCTCGATCTCCAGATTCCGGACGCGACTGTTTCCGTGACGTCGGCGACTTTTTGTCATCAGGGGGACAAGTGGCAAAACTTACGAGGAGAAGCCATTGTGAATGATGTGTCTGGTGGTCTCGCCGGGGAAGGGTATCAAAGAGACGACAGGGAAGCAAGATGGAGAGAAGTGAATGAAGAAGGGAGGAGAAGAAGAGAAGGGGGATGCGGAGGCAGTTCCAACTTAAGAATAATATTTTGGATTCCCGGCCGAGAGGGGACCGTCCGAAGGCAGAAGTCGGTTTACTGAATCTCCAACATTTGACTGATGAGCCGAGGCTTGGGCAAGACGCTATGGCCAAGGACGGGCTAGCTTTGGCGGTGGATCTGGGGAAAGATGCCGAGGTGCGTGGCTTAGTCACCAGCCGAGAGAATAGCATGAGGCATGGGATGGGTGATTGAGCGTGAGCTCGCAAGGTGTGGCTAAATGTTCGATTGATTTTGCGGGGAGTCTAGCGCTGTGTGTTCCCCGGATTCCACGACGATGTGAAATTTGGACGGCGGCGCTGCTACAAGCCGAAAAGATGCTATAAGAGACACAGGGCACCTACCTGAATATGTGCAGATTTAGTAGCATATAGCATATAGGCACTACTACCATTGACTGCTTCCATGTTGCAGCACTAAAGCCTGCCCTACTCTGTGCCGCGTGGCTCAAATCTGATTAGTAGCCGGCAGCCGAGTTTACGATCCCGGGTTTCCAGGCTGCGGAGAGAGTTTTGCCTGCTGCATTAGCATCAGCATCAGCAGCAGACCGAGGCATCCAACATGCTGCGACGATGTTCCCTAGTGGCTTCCAGAAGCCGCAGCACCGGGATCCACTTCCAGCCAGTACAGGGTAGCTCGCATCGGAAAAATTGGAACCGCCAAAATAATCTCAGCAGCCTCAACGCTTCAGCTCGAATAGCACCGCAGCTCTAGGTTGGAATTGCCACCCCGGCTCGACTCCTCTCGTGGGAGCACAGAAGCCATCGACAAGATGCGATTTCACATACAACACCACGCTCCACTAATGAGGGGCCTGCGCAGCTCTGGCGTGCGCAGCTTCCACACATCTCCGCATAGCCACTTGGTCAACATCCATCGGCCAAAGCCACAAGCCGCAGCAAAACGAAGCTCATCATCGGGCTCACAGAGCCGATCTCACTCAGGATGCGGTTGCCACCCTGCGCCTGCTGCTGCGAACCAAACCAGGACGGCATACATTGCCCTGGGAAGCAATCTCGGTGACCGTGTATCCGAGATTGAAAAGGCATGCAATGAGATGAACCGGCGAGGCATTCGGGTCAAGCGAACCAGCAGTCTCTGGGAAACGGAGCCCATGTATGTGACGGATCAAGACCGCTTCATCAACGGTGCTTGCGAGGTGAGTCTTTCACAGCAATTGGCTAGTATTTGCGAAAATATTGTTACTAATTTGGATGCATGCTCCTCTCAGGTTGAGACTGAACTTGAACCTCTGGGGCTGCTTGATGAGCTACAAGCCATCGAGCGTGACATGGGCCGTAAGAAAGTGATTGACAAAGGTCCACGCAATATCGACCTAGATATATTACTCTATGGCGATGAAAAGGTCCAGAATGACAGACTCAATGTGCCACATATTGGCATCCCTGAGCGCGAATTTGTCCTGAGACCATTGGCAGAGTAAGACAACTCGTCTTCAATGTTTTGAAAAAGACATCTCATGACTGATCTTCATTTTTTTTTCTCAACTTAGGTTAATTCCATCAAAGCCGCTGTATGCGTCGCAGCCATGGAAGCTGGTCCAGGATTACCTAAATGACCTCACTCCTGGCGAGCCCCTATCCTCCATTACGCCAATGTCTTCAGCGCTGGCACCACTCACGCCCCTCGTACGTAACAGAAAGACTAGCGTCATGGGAATCCTGAATATGACGCCTGATTCCTTCTCCGATGGTGGCCGCAACAATCTGGAAACTCTGTCCAATACCGTCAAGGATCTTGTTCGCAACGGGGCATCCATCATCGACGTGGGTGGGCAGTCGACAGCCCCTGGACGCCCCGAGGTATCCGCAGAGGAAGAAGCTTCTCGGGTGTTGCCCGCCATTGAACTCATCCGCTCCATACCGGAAACCCGTCACGTCGCCATTAGCGTCGACACCTATCGCGCATCCGTTGCTGAGAAGGCCATCGCCAGCGGGGCCGACATTATCAATGATGTTTCTGCCGGTACTCTCGATGCCGAAATGCTCCCAACTGTGGGCAGGCTTGGGAAAACCATTTGCCTAATGCATATGCGCGGAACTCCACAGAACATGACCCAGCTCACTTCCTATCCAGAGGGCCTGGTGCCAACCGTCGCGGCAGAGTTGCTCGAGCGCGTAGCCGCAGCCGAAGCAGCAGGTATCCGACGGTGGCGGATAATTCTCGACCCAGGAATCGGGTTCGCAAAAACGGGCGCCCAGAACCTGGAACTGCTACGTAGCCTGGAAGAGCTCAGGGAATGGCCTGGCCTACGTGGCCTGCCATGGCTCGTTGGCACGAGTCGCAAGAGCTTTATCGGCAAGGTGACTGGAGTGGAAGAGGCATCGCAAAGGGTCTGGGGCACGGCCGCGACAGTGGCAGCGGCAGTTCAAGGAGGAGCGGATGTGATACGTGTACACGATGTTCGGGAGATGGCCTTGGTGACCACCATGTCGGATGCTATCTGGAGAGCCTGAGACTGAAATATGAACCTGACTTGACTCTGGGCTGCGCGTCTATTACTTCCTTCTCAACTCCTTCGTCTCCATATCTTCTGACCTATCCCTTTCTGTCCTCCTCCTCCCCCTCTCTGTCGCTCTGGATGCTTCGTCTCTCACCATGACTTTCCACTTTTCCTCCCCACACCTTTGCAACAGGGTTCATTATATTACGCAGACCAAGCAAGTCGATGGCCATGAAGCAAGATCTATCCAACGGCTAGCTAAATATCCTCAAGCCTCAGAAACATATGGAATCCGGGTAAAATACGTCGACGACCCCTGGCATCTTTGCTTTGATTTCCATCTTTAACTGGGAAAATTACTTCGCCTTCTTCACCGGTAGGCAGCATATCACGTTTGCGACTTTTTCGGACACATTTCCTTGTCACACATCGGAGCTTGATCCCTAGTCGTGTAGTAACAATGAAAAGGGCCTTCGGAAAACAGCCTCTCGGATATACCGTCGATCACCGGTGTGGACTTGCAGCTCGTGCAACCCCAGAACATAAAAGCTGATGAGAACAATGAAGGGGTGAAAGAAGCATGTAGTGCAACCAACCCCCGATAGCCGGGCGTTTATTGTTCTGATGCTATGATATTCAGATGTTCTGACCGGGGGGAGGGGGGCCGAGATTTGATCCTCTTGTTGGGCCGAAATACCTTGCCAGGTGACACGTAAAGGCCACCCGTATGGTGCTTTTTGCGTGGTTTTTGTTGTGCATGTACGCATATATGCAAAACACGGACGTTACACAAAAATCTCATCTGGCGGCAACAGCTATGGCTGCGGCTCTATGGCTGTTATGGCGTGATTGATAACATAATAACATACACAACAAGGCCCATCGCCGTCAAAAGGAAAAAGAAATGATCCACAAGGATGAGTTTTATGTACAGCTACAACGCCACCAGCCAGACGCTACAAGAGAGTACACACACACACACACACTCATACATACATACATACATACATACATACAGAGAGTGATATGCAAGGTGGTATGCAGGGTCGTAACACGTGGATTGGGTTACCTAACCGGTATGGCTGCAACAAGCGAGTCAGGCTATCCTTCGTACATGAAATGCAAAAAAGTGATTAGAAGCAAACGAGCGGGCCGACTACCGAATGGGAAGAGATTGTGTGAAAAGGATGGGGAAAGCCTCTTGGCCACATTGAGGCAATGCCGTGGCTCCGTAAGGCAGATATGCTTACTTGAGACAATTCACTCCCCTCCTCTTTTTATTTTCTCTTCGGCGTCTCTTTTCCTCGTCTTCTCTTCTCTTCTCTTCTGCCATGCTTAGCCGCTCTGCACACCCCCCTTTTTGGCTGCTGCTGACTCCTTTGTGAATAATATCTCCGTAGACCGAACTGCTGTGGCACTTGAACCGATGACGGACGTAACAGCAGATGCACCTGTAGGGCTGATCCGGCAGCGAAGAAGCCGTCAGGCTAATAGCTGGAGATTATGAGATATGAGATATAAGACTAGGGGAGCTCAGATGGCTTGTGCTGCCATGAAATAACCAAACAAGCGATGAATGGCATTTTCGGTGAAAGCGGACATTGGGAACGAGTATCTCCCAAGTAAGCTTAAGACCGACGGAGGCAGCCTAAGCTGTGCAAACAAAAGGACATGCCATAGCGTTCTTTCTTTTTTTCATTCGATCTTGCCTCCCTCCCTTCTCTAAGTTCTTATTACATCATACGGCACACTGTGAGCCGTACGTAAAAAAAAGGATTAGCTTGGAGAGATGCCATTTCTAGGCATTGCCGTGTGAGACACTGCCAGCTAGGACGAGAGCGAATCATCAAGCTAGCACATGAGTAATTTCGTAATCCGTAAGAAAGCAGGGCACGCCCCCCCAAAGGAGAAGAAAAAAAAAAGCCACACACAGCCTTGCTTTCGTGCCTTCTCTCTCCTGGAGTATTTTCCCTCGGTTGTCGGTGATAGCCCGTCAGCCCGCTCCAGGTATTTCTCGGTGGTGCTCCCCCGGATCCTCTCCCCCTCAATCCCTCCCAGCAGGGAAGAGAAAGGAAAAGAAAAGAAAAGAAGAAAGAGAAGAGAAAGTAGGGGTTTCCCCCGGTTTGATGGCTGACCCTTGGATGGTCCATTCCACGCCAGCTTTTGATAGGCTAGACGTGGGTCGCCGCAATAGGAGACCAAGCATGTGAGTGAGTGTGCGTACGGCGGTAGTACGAAGTAGGTAATACTGGTAGGTAGTATCTGAAATTCGTCCGGTCTCCGACAGAGTGCTGTGTTGTGTCTTTCGATTCTTTTTTCGATTCGCTGCTTTCTTTGGTTTTCCTCGCTGGCACTTGCACGCGAGCCTCATTCAAAAGGGTTCCCTATATGAATAGCACTAGGACAAATATAGTATCCTAGTTTTTTTCTAGTTTCCATATTTTATTCCTTGACAGGGGGTGGAAACGATGGCTTCCTATGCGAGCACTGTCATGAATGATCTGACGCCATGGGGTGGGGGTTATATTCCCCAAAAACTGGAGTTTCCGAAGGAGGGGTGTACGGCTATTAAGATAATGAGCAGGTACAACGAGATACGGCCAGGATCCAAGGCATATGGTAAAAATTCCTTTCGAGGGGGCAGTGGCCTGCTCCAAGAAAGCAGAAAGTGAGGTACAGAATGACTCGAGGACTCCTTGATGTCGAGCTGTTGACGGGCAAAAAGCAATGGCTGAATCATCGGATGCATTGTATTCCTCTTCATTTTATTCTCTTCTGATGTCTATGCGTGAATCTCGCGTTGCAGTCTTAGTAGCCGCTGCGATAGACTCGGATCTTGGTCTTGGTTAATTTAAACTAACACGGCAATGCATGGCCTTATTATTGCCGCAATAGAGCGTCGAGCGGAGGACGGCAATGAACCGACGAACCCAACCCCACACTCGGCTCCCTGTGAAGGGTCGGAGCATCTTGTCCGAAGACCCTGTTAGAAAATGTTTGGTTGTTGATGGAGCATCGCCTGTGCTCTAATTACTGGAAGACTAGTGCTGGCTGATAGTAGCAGCAGTAGCCTCTGTCCCGATGTCAAAAAAGGGACGGGCCGGATCGAATTATGGGTCTAGGGAACTAGACCCCATGTTGTGCGGCGTCAGTGCTAATAAACGCAGAGCTGCCATTGCTCGTCCAGGTTATGAGCGAGAGTCTGCTTCACGTGCAGCAACGTCTCTTGTCGAGCACGCTCCGCTTCTCTTTCACGCCGGCTTTGACGTTGCTTGACAGAAAAAAAAAATTTAGAACTCAGATACCATGTAATATATCATCTTCTCGTTGAAAGATAGGCCGAATAACCAATGTAGCTTCCCGTAGAAAAGACGTCTTTTCTTCAGGCGCGCCTGATGGGATATCTTCCCCTGTGCATGCTAACAGCCGTTCTCCCAAGATCCCAAGCAAAATCAACAAAGTAAGCCATTAAAAGGAGCGTTCGGATCGAACGAGTACTAATATTAAGCCACTTGCTTCGATTTAGCTGCAGACGATAGGCCTGACAGCCAAAGCCACGCGCTTTGTGGTATATGTATGCAGGGTTCAAATTATGTAGATTGCGCAGCTAGGTGCGTCTGTGAAGTGCAAATATGCGATACTCCGGGTAAAAAAAAAGTGAGAACAAAGGAAGTGTGTTGGAGCTGCTCTCACCACGGCAAGGACACGATAAGGCGTATAAAATTCTCCTCGACTGGAGGCGTACAACTAACTTAATGCGGCAAATGCGGCATGAGCTGGCCTCCCACAGACAGAGCATGCAAATAAAAAAGAAAACAGAACAATAGAGATGTTTTCATACTGAAGCATGCCGGTTCACAGCGAGCCTGACGTGACGGCTATTTCTGGTGGCAGAATAGCCTGAGCGAGTGGACCCTTTTGCTTTCAGCTGCATGTGTCAGAAAGCATTGCCGTGGGGGGTCTCATAGCAGGTGGTACTTACCTGCACCTTGAATGTATAGAATGCCAAGAGAACTTACAATCGAGCCACGATATTGAATCTCAGCAGTCGTGTCGCAGCTTGGGATGCAATGTTTCCGAGATACCAATCCATCTGATAGAAAAGTCCCCGAAAAGCTCAGTGCTCGTTCGAGTAAGTGCTGGCAGTAGCAGCAATAGATTGCCCCTGTCCAATAGCGTGCAGTTATGCGGCACTGATCTCTCCAGAAGGATCCACGTATGTGTCTAATGGCTCCATTAGATCCATCAAGTACCTAGTTGAATCTCGGATACAGGGTTAGCCCAACCATGAGAGAGTCCGCTCGTGAATGCCCTTCTTGGAAAACATGTAATTGAACCAAGTACTCCGTGCACCTATCTTATCGGTGAGCGTGGGATGAAACTGCGGCATATGCGGCCATCGATATTACAACTCCACGCCGGGATCGTCGCCGTGCGTCCACTCCGAAATTCAATGGCTTGCGGCTGGTCCTTCACCGTGGTGGTATGTGGTATCGTGCCTCGCTTGTGGCTTCGGTTAGAGGCCGGCGGCAAGACGCCGTGTCTGCAGGTCGCATAAGCGGCTGCATTAGTATGCTCGCTTGTACATAGACACTCCCCTCTTGTGCTTCATTTGGTGGTCGTCGTATGGGACAGAAAGGGTGAGAGGGAAGAAAGAATCTCAGCTGGCAATTTATCGCACAAATGATAAAGATGAATCAAATTTCAGCTCTCGGAAATTTCAAAAATGTAAAGGTTGGCTGAAATAATATCGGTTAAGGAGGTGGGATGAGAATTTCCCACTGCCCTGACAATCATCCAGCAGGCACAATGGCATGTGTTGTAATCATGTTGCATTCATCAAATAGACTAGCCTATCGTAGGAATTGCGGGTGAGGAAACAAAAGAAGGGAAGAGAAAAGAAAACAAGGCACCGACCGTGGCGGCGCGAGAGGCAGGGAGCACTCCTCAGCCTATGCAAGACCAGGCTCAGCCTATGCATGCCCCCCCCCCCTTTTCAATAAGTCCGCTATTATTATGCCAACGCCACTGTGATGCTCTCATAGGGATCCTGGTACCTGGTCAGGCGAATCTGCATGATCTTACAGCACGCCGTAGTATTTGCTACCACAC
Source organism: Trichoderma asperellum (assembly GCF_020647865.1). Classification (NCBI taxonomy): domain Eukaryota; kingdom Fungi; phylum Ascomycota; class Sordariomycetes; order Hypocreales; family Hypocreaceae; genus Trichoderma; species Trichoderma asperellum. Next base: position 2,986,208 of record NC_089415.1, on the reverse strand, counting down.
TCGGTGCTCTTTGAATAAGGAAACGGCCATTATGCGGAATGAAAAGAAAGAAGAAGAAGAAAAAGAAGAAAAAGGAGGAGAGGGAACTAAATGGATGAATGATGAAACACAAAGTAATTCTTAGCATCATAAAGACTGAACAAAGAGCATCTGTAGTGGAAAATTTAGAATATATCAGTATCCCTTGCGTTAGTATCATTTGCGTCCTTCGTCCAAGAAAAACAGAAGGAAAAAGGAGAGAAAGGGACAGAAAAAAAAACTCGGAGAAAAAATTATCAAGAAACGAAAACACATCAATAAGAGTAAAGTAATAGGGATATTAAAAGAAAGAACCCAAAAAAAGAATCCAATCTTAGAGAAGGTCAAGAAAAGTCCAAAATCCAAACCCAAATCCATGCATCGTCGTTGGTATCCCATCCCGATATCCCTTGCGTTGCCGCATGTATCCGGCCCAAAAGACCAAATATCAATTCCTTTGCCCTCTCTGGCCAAGAGAAGGTTGAAGGATGAATCTATTTCCAAGCAAAACAATTTCTCTCTTTTTCTCTTCCACAAGAAAAAGAAAAAAAAAAAAGTGAAAAAAAAAGGGCTGTAGCATTCATTGTGTGTCGTGGATTTTCCGGAGCTTGCTGCTGTCGACACGAGCCCTGCGGCTCTGCCCAGTCATGTATAATTTTCCCATATTTCCAAAGCCCTCAATTCCCAAGTAGATGTCGCTTTTGTTGCCCCGATTTCCAGCCCTTCCAATTGTTGCAATTTATTTCCAAAATTTCAGTATAACTCTTGCGGAGGTAGCATGCGTTTTCTTTTTTCTTTTCTTTTCTTTTCTTTTCTTTTCTTTTCTTTTCTTTTCTTTTTTTTTTGGTATGTTTGTTTTTGAGCTTATCCCTCCCCTCCTTTCCTCTTTCTCCCGTCTTGGTCGGGTTGATGTTTTAATTCGTAGGCCCAACGCGAGTCGTAGCCACGTGCACCATCCATCCCAACTAATAGCGCCACAACTACAAAGTCATGTTTGCGCTGGGAGACAAGATGGCAGGGTAGTAACCGGCTGAAGTGGTTTTCCCTTCAAACATTGACAGCTGGCGACGACTGTCCGTGAGCGGTGGATGAAAGACACGAGGCGTAATGTCGTACTCACTCTTTACTTTGGAGTCAGCAGATGACTGCGATTGAGTATTTTCTTGCTCGTTGCGAGTGCCGAACATCTCAAGTGGCCGCGGCGGAGAGCTATCGTATATTGACCCAGGGTAGTATAAATATCCTTTGGAGGCACCGATCGTCTTGTCGTCGTCAGGAGACATTGTCACTTCGCCAGGAACCTCATGGTTCCGTGGCGTTTGGTATACTGATCCCCTTGGGTCATAGGGTGCATTATACGTGCCGTTGCCACCGAGGAGGCTAGGATGAGGCGAAAACTCTCCAATGCTTGACAACGATCCATAGCTTCCCAGTGATCCAGATGAGCCTCCTGGGCCGCCGCTATGGCTTCGTCTCTTTTCGTTTTGGTAATGGCCAGGGGAGCGGCCGCGGACAATCATCTTCTCAGATTTCCTGTAAGCAATCTTGACGAACTTATCGGGAGTCTGTGAGCCAAGGTCTGCCCAGAGCTCGACCATGAGATGATAATATTGCTGTGCAGCTCTCCGTTTGCCATTATTTTGGGTGGCCTGCTTGAACTGAATACGCTCAAATGTATGCTCAGTTGCAGGCTGACCAACCCCCTGTCCATTGCCGTAACCGTCTTGGTACATTGCCCTGGCGCCAGATGCGCTCGAATTGTCGTTGTAAATGCTGGTGTGATGAGGCGGGACAGAATTTTTGGGCGCCAGCAGAACCTTTTCGGGCTTGGATGTTGGTCCCTTGTCCCTCTTAGGAGTGTGTTGAACCAGCTCAATGCTCTGTTGATCATTATCTGCTACGACGGCAGATATCGACATGTACAACCCATAGACTTGAAACGACTGAGTTGTTCCAGGAGGGATAAAAAGAATTCCCATGTTCGCGTAATGCGGCTGCAGCGAGTATGAGCATGCGCAAGTCATATAGTTTCGTCGATAGCAGGTCCATTCGCCCTCGGCAAGAAAGAATCCCTTGTCCACAGTGCCCGTAATCTCAACCTTGATTGGCGTCCCATTTTCATACTGAAGGGACCCAGACGTCTGGACGGACATGAGGGGAGGCACAGCTGTTGTGGAGGGTCTGTTTTGGAACTGACCAGTCTCCATCCTCCCAGCCGGAGCGACATAGGAGGTGAGTGGGCTTGGGGTTGGCGACAATGGCAAACGGCGGAGAGGCACCCCCGGAAATGACGGAGACCTGACTGGGTGCTCCGATGGCCTCCTAAACGAGGGTGTTGCGGCAGCGTATTGCTCTCTGGCGCTTACTTGCGCTGTCAGATGCGGTAACCCAGCGGAGCGATGCTGTTGGTGGGTGTGAGCCTGCGCCATACCAGCTGAGGCCGCGGCGCTATGGTAGCTGTATAAGTCGTCGTTAAATAATAATAATAATAATAAGTGACCACGCCTCATCACTACCATGCCTCTTTGCACATCACCAATGCCACCACTGAAGGATTATTTTACAGAGAAAAAACTTACTTGGTATTTAGGCGAGACCTAACATCTAGACCCGGAAATACTTGAGCTGTTGGCTGGTAAAAAGCAGCGCTGTCCTGGTGATAGTGCGTCGTGGTAGCAAGGGCGGCAGCGGTAGGGTGGAATAGGTTCAGAATCCCGGGGGGCTGCGAAGACTCTATTGCTAGAGCCGTCGTATTTGCTTCTTGGGTGTACCTGGGCGTCTGATTAGAAAAGAAGGGAATGGACAAGTATTTGAAAGAAAGAGATGTAGAAGACACGTAGAAAGGATCTACAATAAAAAGATATATATGATAAGAAGAGAGAGAGGGAAGCGAATGTAGTGATGAAAAAAAGAGCGCTTATTGATGCTAGATAGATAGAATAGGAGGTATGGGTGCCCTTGCCTGAGTACCACAAAGCTAAAAAGCTATACCTGCCAGCAGGAGTGGTAGCACAAGGCCAATGCACGATTCCATTCCGCGACGGCGACAGAGCAGTGATGAACACAAGCCCAGGTGCAACCTTCGGCGCTGAAGCTCACAGGCCCGTAGCAGGGCCGCTTAGAGAGGTGTATGATATTGTTCGGTAGCGGCCCTTTGGCCATAGGAAATGTGGGTGGTCCGCCCAGATAACGGTGGAAATTTGGTGTGGTGGACAAAAGACAGAAAACGTACCTCATATCGCCAGGCTGAGAGTGTATATCAAGGTAATCAAGCTCCGTGCATGGAGGTGGTGGCGAGGAGTCGTAATCCTATAGCCAAAGAATTCATTAGAGTTGGATTCTAACATAACGTATATATGCTTTTGAGACAATGATGGGGGATAAAGGCCAGGCAAGCTTCGGTGCTGCTCCTGCTCTTTCCGCCATATTCCAATCGGTCACAAGCATTCCGAATAATATAATGAAATGTCATTTGGGTAGAAGCCTAGAGACAGTCAAAGCATTAGCATGGACAGCCTTAGCATGTGGTACCCAAGGACGAAATTTTGAGGAGGGAGGGGGAGGGGGGTGTCTTTTAGTCGTACAGTCCTGAGGCAAGGTACAGTACATTCAGTTACATCCCAGTACTCGGAAGCAGTGCAAGGGCATATCGGAAGAAGGACGCCAAGCCTTGCTGGGGGTAGATGCGGCTGGCCGTAATACCAAGCAAACCGGTCGTTGGAACAGGGGGAGGGGGGTCTGCATCTCCTTCGCATATGGAGCCGAAGCCGAAATCGCCCCATGGCGAGATCTTGCCACAAGCGATAGCACCTGCGAGTGCCAAAGAATCTGATGTATTCCCCCCTCGCCACAGCCCCAGCAAACGCGCGTGCAATGCGACGCCGATCATATGTGAAATGATGGTATTTTTGACAGGAGATTCATAGTAAAGGGCTTTATACTCATTTCAACATACCTCAGTATGAAAAAAGGCGCTTCTTCGACCCATATGGATCGAGGATGGCGCGCCCACTTCATTCATGTAAATAGGTAGCTGCTGTTAGGCGATGCGAATATCCCCAGCTATTATTGGAAAAGTAGTTATATACTAGAATAAAGGACAAAGGCGAAAGAATGTAATACCTTCTGCTGCTGAGAATGCATGCGATAGGATCTCTGGCGGAAAGGATGCCCGCGACTAAGGGTGAAATAAGGCTGGAACGGCTATGGAGGTCTCAGATTAACGATATGATCTTCGGCCAGGCAGCCTGATGTCTAGGCAGTCAATGGATAACAAGCAAGCGTCAACCCGTACTCTTTATGATCTCTCTTGATACTTCATGTAAATCGTCGGAGAGCTTCAGGACGCCAACCCTTCCGTCTCTGTCTGTCGCGCGCCCATCAACCAATCAGCTTGCCGTCAGTTTCCCAGGAGAGAGGTGGAATATGTGGCATCAAGATATTAAAGGGCTGGGATTCCAATCCAAATTTTGCAAAGTAAATATATGGCTGGTTTAGCACGAAGGAGTTCTTACCAGCGGTGAGGCGATGAGCAGAGGCCAAAAAAGGCTGTTCGAGGAATGAGAATGAGCTTCAGAAAAACTTAGTCTCTACTTTCATCATTGGCTCTCCTCCTATTAGCACACTCGATGATTGATGGAGCACGGGTAGGATCTGCCGGATACTGAATATATATGGAGTCGGCCGTGGGACGGCGATGTCAAGCCTCAAGAAAGAGATTTGGATGTCTGCGTAACAGAAGAAAGAAAACTCACCAATAGTTGGTTTCTTTTAGCCTGGTAGTTTAAATGAAAGTATTAAGCTTGTTGATTGTCATCCATTAAGGAGACGGATGCGCTCTTCGTGCAATGAAGGTATAATGTCTATCGTGATAACAATAGTAGCTGCTGTAAAGACTGTGAGCAGGGATAGATGGGAAGAGCATTATGCCCAACAGCGTAAGGTGGGCTCAGTTACATTAATTCTTCTGGGGGGATTCAGCGTAACAATCGAAGAAGTATTCTGCTGTCGAGAGCTGAAGAGCATGAGCAGAAAGTGATGAGGAAGGAATGAAAGACGGCCAAGAGTGAGAGCTTTCGGGGTCTTATAAATAAATACAGGCCAGAAGGCATTGAACGAGCCCGAGAAGGAGACAGGGTTAGACTGCAAAGCTTAAAGCAGGCGTCTATCGTGTGGCTGCTGAGACAGGGTCTAAGAGAGCTCAACGGGGAATGGTGTGAAGAGCTCACGAACCGCAGATCTTTTTCTTCCCCGTCTCCCTCTATCTCCACATGTATCTATAAGACTTTATCCTGGTTCGGGCAAAGAAAATCGTATATGTGCAGGCTGTGGATCATGATAATGCATATGACTGGCTGCTGCGGAAAAAGCTTGCTGAAGGAGCTCACTGAGCGTGTGAGGCCCAAGGTTTCCTAGTTACAGGAACAAGCAAGAAGCCGCAGAAGTCGCAGGGCTTTGCCCAAGCTACAAGCAGCTCGCGACGCCAGCCAAACAGAGACTCTGGATTTCGTCGCGGAACCGGGGAAGCGACCCGTTCCTACTACAGCGAGCATAGCTTGGCTATCAACCCCATTTGCAATCAGGTCATTGAGAAATGGCTTGCGTGCTACACGACCCCGGAAGCTCAAGCAATTCGCTTGCATGGCCTTGGGATAGATGGGCCGGGCATTGACCAGAAGTCCGTCCAAAGGCATTGTCCAGCTGGCCGCCATTGCGTCAAGGGTTATCAAGTTTGTTTCCACCGTCCCGATTTGCTTGGAATATAGCCCGCCTGTTGCGTTATGGCCGCACACCCCCCTCCCCCCCTTCCAGCGAACTAAGCATGCAAGTATCCAGGCGCCATGTCTCCGCCTACAATGCGGTCTCTTGTGGGCCTGTTGTTGAGAAAGAGATCCTTGGCCGGGGCGAACGCTAGGGAGGCGGCGGGTAAGTGCATGAGATTGCAATGCGTTGGAAAGAGGAGACACCGGATCAACACCCAGCCAGTCAGACGCGGTAGGCAAGCCAAGCTCCAGATGCACCAGCATTCCACGATATGTTCTTGTTTAAGGCACACGCCGCTGCTCTTGATATTAAATTGCGGTGGTGATGACACCTGGCCAGCGCACTGCATGTTCTTGAAATACTGAGACTATGTGACTAAGCCCAGCAGCTTGCTCATATGCATTGTGCCAATCAAACTGTCTCCGCTGGTCCAGAAAACAGAGGTAAAATCAAAAAGTAATGCCACCTAGACGCTTGACACGGACCTGGACCTCGGTTTGCATTTTGGGCCATGAAGTACTTTCTTTGCAATCCAAACGGTGTCACAGCTTGGGCAGCCACGATTGTCAAGATAATGTTACAGACACGCAAGTCTGAGCACTCAGGTTTCATCCTTCTCCCCAGATTTTAGAACAGACAGCAGGTTACCAGCAGGCAGCGTGTAGGTAGTTTGACACGTTATAGAGACAAAGGGATCAGCAGAAGGGTGTGAGGCTGATGGCTTGCGATCCTTTGTAGAATAGCGCTTGTTTTGTGGCCACCGCAAACTCGATAGTGGCCAATTTGCCTGTGAAGCATCTCCTTTTAACACACTAGAGAGCCACGCAATGATAATGGTAGCCAATGACAAGACCATCTACCCGAGCGAGGTGGACTTTGTCGTCCCTGATCAGCCGATCCGACAGCGGAGGAGAAAACAACAGAAAACCGGCCAGGCAAGCAAGGCACGTCGCAGACAATCAATTTCACCAATGGGAGCCTTTAGGGAGCCACGCATGCACCATTTGGCCGTGTAACTTTCCAAGAGACCAGGGCAGCACCGAAATTTAGAACAAAGATGCTGTATCCTGCACACTTGATTCAACTCTCCGGATGGGGAAGGGGGGGTATTATCGAAGGGAGTAAGATGATTACGATCCCATATCGCCCGCCCGTAAGATCAAACAAAGACCCAACTGTAGACGTCGTCAAAGTGGGCATTTAGAGCTTTGTCGGACCGGCCCGTTGCCAAAGATGCCGCGCTAATTTACAATATGGTTCGTTTGGCGAGGCAATTGACCAAGCAGACCTGTCAGGGACATGAGAATGAATGTCCTTCAACGCAGCCGCCTGTAATATGCCCCAAGCGGATTTGCCTCGTCCACTCAACTCCCCTTGGACTCTGACAGGGCGGCCAAGCCAAGGTAGGCAACGGGTAAGAGATCAGATAGATCTCTGTACGAGGTGAGAGGTCGTAACGGCGATTCCGCAGCTTCACATCTCGATACGGCCAAGACCAATCCTGAACATGTCCTCCATGATCTAAACCGAACAGCTCCTGTGCTATCGATTGCTAGTCACAACACAGCACGAAAAGCCAGAGAATGTCTTGCATTGTTGGCATTACCCATCTCTGGCAGCGTGTGCCTGTAAGCCAAGGCGACAGGATGGGTAGTACAAGTTTGGGGGCCGCCTAGGCCTCAGCATTGTCGTCTTTGTTTTGGGATGGAGGCAAAAGCAAATGCTCGGAAACTCGTGTCGTAGTTGCTGCAGCCGTCGCCGCGGCTGCATCGTGCATTGGAAACGAACACGAGGGAGTCGGCCATGATCCGAATCCTAGGACCCCATGCTTTTGTGGTTTTCGTAATTGCTGGCCGTCCATAATGGACCAGCGAGTCCAGGCCAGGACCAGGGCCAGGCGAGACGGCGTGACAGGAGCTGAGAGGAGCTGAGAGTGTGCCAGGACCCAGCCGTTGAGGCTTTTGTCTCACGCTCGGACTGTGGCTTCTGGCTGGAGCTGCCGCGGCAACTTGCCTGCATACTCATCGGTCGTCCATCGACCATCCACAGGCGCTGATTTGCATGTTGCCTCGAGTTGTTGTCTCCGTCACGCTCAACTCAAGAGTGCCGTATCTCAACCGGTGTGCAGGGGACCTGCAAAGGCGTCAACAGAGCGCTCAAAATAGCACCCAAGGACATACGAGTATAGCGCAGCGCTCTCCACGGACCTGGAAGGTGGAATTGCAGACAATGCTTTGGCGGTTTCTGGCCTCACAGGCTGCGAGCGCCACGCCTGAGCGGAAGTCAAGAAAGGCTGCATGTATGTGCCGTTGCATCGTGTCCGCTTATTGGCCGCTTGGGTCGGGGCTTGCGGTTCCCTTCGACACGGAGCCGCACGCTATGGGCCCTTCCCGCCTGTAGCGAGTTCCGAAAGCTCCCTGTAGCGAGCTGAGATAGCGCCGGATGCTCCTGATCTGGACACCGCTAGCGCCTATACGGGCTTGTTCGCAGGGCTTTTACAGGGCCTATGGGGCCACCGCCTCTGGAGAAGAGGGGCGGTTCGCTGATCATGGGCACGGATTCTACATACAAGGGGCTCACCGAGATTGGTCGGTTCTCGATGGGCAGATGACGACATTGCTGCTGCATCAGGGCATCGCCCGCTATAAGAGCTGCAGAGGTACCGTGTACGCCACTTCATGCTCCATGCAGCGTACACGATGCTGTCAGTGGCACAAGCGGGATCTTTATCTTATCATTTGAAACTTGGCGGAGGAGTGTATGTACTCCTCGCATGTAGCTCTCCAACCACATCTTCTGCAGCCTACCTGGAGCAGCTACACCTACACCTGGCGATGATGGAAATTACGGCACTCGAGCAAATACGCCCAATTCAAGCATCAATGGTCATTTGCCGCAGTAGCATCGGCCGTCTCAGGCCACACCCCTCGCAAGGGCGTCAGTCGAGCAAACTGGGATAGAAGCTGGAAAGCCTCACTCCCCCATCGCCAGTGGCTCGTCACAGGCCTCATCAGAAGGGGGGAGGCTAGCAATGCCATCATCCATCCTCCACGCTGCCGTGGTCGCACGCAACTCGTCGGCCGACATTATCAACGCTGCTTGCTCAGCCTACGGCTTAGATCAGATCCATGGCGAGGGCCTCTGGTGGCCGTAAGTGAGACACGCTGTCGTATTACTGGGGTCCTAACATCGTGCCACCAACCAGTTTCCTCCACTCCAGTCAACCTGGATGTGCTCCGGACTGCGCATGATTGTGTGCCAGAGACAGGCTGACGCACACCCTACGCAGTCGCTGAGTGCTTCGACCCTCTGCTCTCTTCCACCACCTCATCTTTGCTCCCTTATTCGGCTCCCAGCGTAGGCTAGTGTTGAGTCGAACCCAGGGCAGCAGACGGAGGCACCTCGCCGACAGCTGATAGTCAGTAGGAGCTGCGGTAGTGGAGGATTGCTGCTGCGAAGGTCTTCTGCTCGGCCATATCCCCAAACGTCGCATCTACCCGTCTCGCTCTTACGCCTGACGCAATTCCCGGTGCTTACTTCTCGTGGCAGTTGCTACGTAAGTGTAATTTGGACTGCGGTGTTGGTCCTGCTCCTTTCCCCCATGCCGGCTACGCACATGATATGATGCAGCTCCTTCCAGCAAGGCGTTTAGGGCAGGCAACGTGGTTTGATGGGACAGGCTGCTCAATATGACTGACGTGTTTACCCACCAGAGACTATCCTTGGCTAACTTTTATTAATCTCACGGCAAGTGCCGCTAGATACAGGTTGATAATATTTGTGGAAACTGGTAATTATGCAAATATCCAGCTTTTCCAAACACCGGGTTAATCATGTGCTAAGCTACAGCATATCCAAGTTCACTAAAATATCCCTATGAAATACTCTATCGATTATACACGGAGATGCTTACTCTTCAGTGTGTGGCTAAGGGATCACAATGTGAGAAATGAGTCCGAAATTTTACATTATTCACAATAGATACTATGCATTCGCTGCCCACATATTCTTGTAGTATCTTGAATATTTCCACCTTGGAGACCCTATCTCTGTTCTATACCGAATCTAAACGCCTAAACGCTTCTCGTATCTGTCTGGAAAGCTAGACTAGCCTTGTTTACAACGGTCACTGAGGCCGAAGCCGACTCAAAGGATAATGAATGGATGCTTACACGATCAAATGAAGCCGAATCTCTCAAAAGCTCTGCTCATCTTATTGAGATCCCTCTGGCGCTGCAACTAACAGGAGCTGTCTATACCCGCCTTCACACTCTCATTTCTTTGAAGGGAAATATTACAGCAATTTGATCCACCGTTTAAGAGATATCTGAAAATTTCACATCTTTATACTATTACACTGTTGTACTACACAAACTTTATATTCCGCCGTCCTCGTATTAACAGATACTATGCCATAGATGCCCGAGTAACTATTTGCGCCCGTTCTCTTCTTATCTCAGAGCAGGGGATATTTACAATGGTTTGAAAAGCATCAAGATGCCGAACAACTGCACGGTCGCCAGTTTGGTCAGTTTGTTAGTATGTTGGCATCTTTTTCTAGGCGCTAAATGTGGTGGTATGTCGTACATCACAGCCATCTATCCGAGACCGCGCCCTTTTCCTACATATACACCTAAGTAGAGGTTAAACCAGGGCGGCACTGTTGACCGATATTTCAACTGCATGACAGTAACTGGCTGTTGCTGCTGGAAGAAAATGAGCGTATCGGTGGCAATTCTATATGAATAAGTGCCATGAAGAGAGAGCGAGAGAGAGAGAGAGAGAGAGAGAGCACCTTTGTATGCATCTGATTGCTTCCCAGACTACAAGTAACTGCCGTCGCTTATGCCGATCCGGTTCTCTAGAAATGCTACGGTATCAAATTCAGTTTTCTTTTCTCACGTGCTAAAATGCTAGTTGACAGCTAAGACGGTTCTGGAGCTCCTCGCGTCGCTCAGACCCCTTGATTATCTCCTGATTACCATCTTGTTCGCTTCGCGTTACCACATTGGGCAACTTAACCTCATAGTTTCACCTAGCTGATGAGGCAAGTATTACGATGGCCGCCTCTTGGCTCGAGAGAGATGGGCGTCTCCACTATTCACCGCTATTGGAGCTCATAAGTACACGCCTCCCTTCTCTCTACTCTTGTTCCCCGAGCCCCACTCCGCAATATACTTGTTAGACGACTATCTAGGCGTTTGAAGTTGGGTAGTGACGCGCAGAAATTGAAGGTGATCAGTCTCTTTGCTACTGAAGGTGTAGTTTGGTTATTTGATATTTTGAGCTAAGAAAATCAAACATAAACACTGGAATACGGACAACAGAGTTATATTGTGACTGAAAGGCAGATAGGGCTCATCAGCTATGTACTTACAATCGGCTGGCATCGATTTCGAAACACTATGGCAGCGGGAAGTGTACATCAATGTGCGGAAGACAGCAGATCTAGACTTACTCTTTCTAAGATCATCAAAGAAGGCATCCAGGCAGCCCACGCCACTTCAGTGGAAAGCACATGGTATCCTCCAAAATTAACCAGCTTTGTGCTACCCGCCCAAACAGCGGAGGTATGAATGACGCGCAGGTGTCGCAGTACGTTAGACAATCTCAACCGATGTTTGCATATAATAGATCACCAGTCAAGGAATCTGAGCAACTGCGGGATCGGACAGTCTCAGATTCTCTCTGATAATTTCGAAAGTAAATAGAAATGGGACGTGCATGGCATCAGCCGCGGGACTTGAATTCGGTCGCACCTTAATCAATCATGTCCTTTAATGGGCATATTTCAAACTAGGGAGACCGCAGCATACACGGACATAGACACGGCAGTAACAATTTGGGGGCTCAAATGCCGCTACCGGTAAGAATTGCACCCCTTCAATCCAGATGTTTAGGGAACTTATCCATGCCAATAAAGCATGAGAGATTGGGAGTAGCTGTGATATGTGGATACTTGGGATACCTTATGGAAGCTACTTATGAAATTGCTGAATTGCATATAGACAATTCGCCAGGAACCGGGAGAATGAGCCTATGGTGAAAGAAACGCCTTCGAGCATTGCAGTTACGCTGCATAGACTATCGTTCTGAGGAGACTGGCCATAAGTAACTGAAAGAATAGACAAGAAGAGAAGAGATGCTACAGAACGTAGGACATCATGCGCTTCTATGGATGCTAGAATGGGCGTGAAAATCAACACACGCGGACATGCTAAGTCATTGGTCCAAGTAAGCATAGCTATCTATCTGCCTTACGAAAAACACGGCACAGCAGTGACAGGGGGTATCAGGCGCCTCTGCAAGACGACAACTACTCATGACTGATTTCTGTAGGACTTCTAGACCGGCAGTGCCGCATGTAGGTAGCCGGGTTTGCCAAGGGAAGACATCGAATAGATCGATTCTGCTTGCGGAGGAGGTCGAGCCGATTGTGACTCTTGATCTCTTCCTTCGGGGGCTCATGTAAATGGTGGCGGAGACGTCCAATGACTCCCTCCAGTCAAAGCGGGTCTAGTGTCCGGCCTTGTGGCGCCTCTTCGCCTTGGCCAGCGGGGCTTTCATGGTTTCAAACCCTTGGAGCTTATCTGGGGTCTGGAATCGAGTCATCGCCGTTGGTGCTATTTAAGCGGCTCGCAACTTGCGACTTGGTTTCTGCAAGCTTCCGGTAGCACAGACACGTTATTTTGCTTTTGGCATGCCTAAGAAAAGGCAGCATCTCAAATCATTCAAGCCAACCCCGACGGCATCTCCGGCGCCTGGGTCTTCGTCCAACGCAGCTGGTGAGTGTGAGCTGTTGCTGCTGCTGCTCTCATGTGCTTTCTCGTGCAGGCAGCTCTCTTGCGGCTTGACGGAAGCTGACCATCGATCCGACAGGCAAGACTTCTAGGAGCGTCAACGAGCTTCTGGCCAATTTGCGGCACGCCTCCCTTGGCCCAGAAGCTCCGCGACAACAACTACCAATAGTCACACCGTCTGTGCCGCCAGCCCTCAGGGAAATACTGCAGATCCCAGAGAGTCCACTCCCCGCACCCAGACGGCAGCACAGGCAGAGGATTGACAACAATGGCCGCCGTCTCCCAGCCGGCCCACCTCCCCCTCGAAGCTGGGTCACTGCCAGGAGCGGTGTTACGAATCGCGAGGGCCAACTGTCGCGTTCGACGGTGAACCGGTGCGGTCTGGTTGATTCGACTTTGCCCGGCACTTACCTGCCAGCCTCCCGGAGTCTCATTGATGTCACCCTCAGGAGGATTGCTGCTGACTGGGACATCCATCGGGAGTTTAATCAGTACCATCTGTATTACATACCCTCACATCTCAAGTCGGCACTGATTCGATGGATCGGAATTGCAAGCCCGGATGGTTTATCGCTTGATGACTTGAAATTGATACTCATCCCTTTTGAAATTTATGAAGACGAGGAGGGCGAGGATGCCTCTGAATATCACACCGCTGTTAACGCTGAAGTGAATTATCTAGACTTATCGGGAGCTCTGGGACGCTCTTTGACTCTCAAAGAAGTCTCTGAGCTTCTATATCCGCCTAAGAAACAGATGGACTTGGCTGAAACCCAAGAATCTTGGGATGAAAGCGAAATCATCCCAAGCCCTCCGAGAGTGCTGCTGCCAAACCTCACGCATCTATCGCTTGCCCTCGACCCACAGCTAGCCTCAGAAGCATCATGGAAGCAGCTGCTGGCCTTGTCGTCGAAGCTCACCACCATCACCCATTTGAGCCTTGCCTACTGGCCTGACCCGTGCCTTACTCCGCGGGCGCGTCTCTCTACCGTGACTACGCCACAAGGCCAGAGCGTCGCTTACGGAGGGACGAACTATTACTCTCATTCCATCGATCATGACTGGAGCGAGGCTCTGCTAGTTCTTAGAATGCTAAGCAGAAACCTATACGCACTGGAGTTTCTCGACCTTACGGGGTGTGCGCCGTGGTTCAAGGCTCTAATGCTACGCTCGGAGCATGATTTTGTGGACTGGGTCGGGGCATGGGGGAAAGTGACGCTACTACGAATATACACTGGGTGGACGCCTGGGGAGGATGCCCTTCCTTCCGAGTGGATCGCTTATCGCGAAGCTCTCGAGGTAGCTACTAATGTGGAGAGACATATCAGAACTGCACGGGCGGGGAAAGGCAGAATCATTACAGTGGAGAGGAATAAGCTGGATCAATAGACAGCTTTAGCAACAAAAGCATGTACTTAGAAATAGATAATATTGCACGGTCAAAGTTCAATTTTTATCCCTACCAGGTTGAGCTGGCAAGGCAACTCGATATGCGCTTTGTCTATCGAGTAGGTAGAGGATCAAGCCCCGAGGAAATAAAAAAGATAGCCTTCTTGGCTCTCAAATTGCTTCCAAACGGAGTTATACTTCATCGACAGCTCCACGGTTATTTGCCTCCCACAGAGCTTTAAACTTGCCGCCGCCAGGGGACTGCAACAGCTCTCGTGGTGATCCAATCTCAACAACACGGCCCTTATCCATGACCACGACGCGATCGAAATCGAGGATTGTCTCTAGATGATGGGCGATGGAGATGACGGTATGGTTTTTGAAATGCGTATTGATGGTGGTGCGGACCATTTGCTCCGTTTCTTTGTCTAAGCTGTCATTTATCATTTGGTTAGTATTAAATGCGGCGGTTATGAGCATGTCTATATTTACCTGCTACTGGCCTCGTCTAAGAGCACAACCTTGCCGCAATCTTTTTTCAACACAGCTCTTGCGAGGAAGAACAGCTGCTTCTGCCCATGACTAAGTATATCCTCTTCAAATGTTATATCAAGGCCACCGCGTGCGTCGATCACAGTCCATAGGTTGACTACTTGAAGAGCTTCAATAATAGCGCTTTCAGGATATGAGGACGACGGATCGATATTTTGGCGTATCGTCCCGGGAAGAACAAATTGGTCTTGGGTCACGGTAATAAGACGAGAGCGGATAATTTCCCGGGAGATGATGCTCAAGGGGATGGAGTCAATGGTGAGAGCGCCAGAAGATGGCTCGAGTAGGCGGAGAATGGTGAGAAGGAGAGATGACTTGCCACTGTTTTGGTAAGACCTAATTAGCATTGATTTGTAGAAGCAAAGAGCTAACAAGGGGGGATAAAAAGAGTTGGGGTGTTAAACATGCCTTCCTGTACGCCCACACACTCCAACTTTTTCGCCTGGCTTCAAATCCAGGGTAACGCCATCGAGAGCCTTGATATCACCATTCTCGCCGTACGATGCTTCAAGGTCACGTATGACAACATGCCCTCTGTTAGGCCAGTCGGCAGTCGGCTCTTGATCCTCCCCTGGAAGACTCTCGTTTGGAGTCTCTTCTGCAAATTGCTTGATACGAGCAACAGCCCCGATGGAAGTCTCGATGGAAGTCCAGAACTGGATGAGCATGTTGAGCGTTTCGCTCATGGATATGAGCTGAACCAGCGAAACACCGGCGAGCCCTACTGAGACAGAACCACGGAGCTTGACGGCGAAACCAACGACGAGGAGAGCCAGCGCTGTAGTAGTGAGGTCAAGGACAAGAACAAGCCATCGCTGGACCATGATGAGTAGATAGAAAGGTCGCTGAGATCGATCGACCAATTGATGGTTCTTCAAGATGGCTTGCTTTTGCCATCCAAACGCCCGGATGGTGGAAATCCCGGAGAGCGTTTCCATGAACTGCGTATAGACTGGAGCCTTTTCTTCGAGATCGAGGAGACGAAGCTGTCGTGATGTGCGGAGGTAGCCACGCTGGAGGAAGTAGTATAACGCGGCGAGAAAGGGGAAGCTGATGGCTACATAGTAGGATGAGGCCGCGAGAAGACCTGCTCTGGCAAGGACCCCGAAGAAACCTGGTTGACGGTGAGTTCGAAGAGTGCCTGTAGAATGTATGGGTGATGGAATTGAATTTGTACTGACTTGCTATTGTCACCACGAGTGCGAGTGGGAGGTTATTGTCCAGGATGCCAATATCTTGAGAGAATCTAATGCAGTATATGAGCAACCAGCATTATCAGAGTGATAGGACCAAGCCACTTACCTGGTGGTAATTGCTCCCAAGTCGGTCGTCGTAAAAAGTGATAGCGGTGCACTAGAAGTGATGAGACTTAGGAGATGTATATCTTATGGAGGCTTGTGAAATATGAACTGACCTAATGACTGCTGAGAGGAGACTGTGGTGAAGAGATATCCCAGACTTTGCTGCGACAGCAACGAGAACGAACCTTTAACCTGTTAGTTCGGGGCCTTTTCGTGGGACAAGTTGACAGTTATATGCTTACCATATGAGCAAGGCAAACCAGAAGACGCCGATTACTTGCAAAGCAGCGTAGACTCCTAGGTATAGGCCCGATCGATTATGCCCTTGAGCATTCGAATCTGACCAAAATTCTAGCCAAACAGCTATACATTTTCGTTGGCTATTAGTATTAAAGAGCAAAACATCATTAGCCCGATTGGTAGTTCAGCTTACTTGGAAAGCTCTGTAAGAAAGCCCAGATCAGCTCAAGAACAAATAAGGTGACGATGAATACTGTCCCTATACTGCCAAAATAGTACTTGTAGACCGTCGAATCTCCAGTCTGTCTACGTTTATCGTGCTTGACTTCTACCTGCTTCGCTTTGTATTCGACTTTTGGCACTGAGGCTTGATCTGCAATTTCAGAGATTTTCTCGTCTTGGCTGGCATCAGTGCTAGCAACAATAGACTTGCTCGCCATCAAAGCCCGGACATATCCGTCCGCGACTGAGAGCCTTTCGAAAGATCCTTGCTCGGTAATTTTGCCCTCCCGCCCAAGAGCGATAATATAGTCTGCTGAAGCGAGGAAGTCGACTTGATTGAATATGTTAGCACGAAATATTTAATGATGTAAACTGGTAACAAACCGGATTGCGTAGCTAGAATAATGGCTGTATTCGATCTTCTCAGCAGCCCTGTATTTGAAGAGAACAAATTCTTGAAGATGCGCTGTGAGGTGGCGTTGTCCAATCCGCTAAAGATGTCGTCAAATAGAGCGATTTGAGGTCGAGAATATACGGCTCTAGCCAACGCCTTACAAACAGGAAGAAGAAGAAAATACAGAATTAGATATTCTTTTCTTGCCTATAGCATGTTAACTTGGGGTAACTCACCACGCGTTGCTTTTGGCCGCCACTGAGAGCAAGTCCCTTGCTACCCACAACGGTGAAATCGCCTTGAGGGAGCTGCGTAAAGTCTTCTTCAAGCTCGCACGCTTTGACGGTTTGGTCATATAGGTCTTGGTCAAAGTGGGAGTATCCTATGATATTATCTCGGATAGTTTGATTCTGAAAAGGTTAAGCTTGACAGTTTTTATTTCCGTGGTGAGAGAATTGGACACTACTTACCATGATCCAAGGAGTTTGTTCGCACCATGAAAGAGAGCTACTGGCCAAGGAAACTTTTCCATTTGAATGAGGTACTTCTCCCAGGATTCCTTTGAGTAATGTTGTCTTGCCAGATGCAACAGGGCCGATTAAAAGAGCAAGTTGACTGCGACTGAGGGAGAAGGAAACGTTGCTCAGAACAGGTCGATCTGGCGACCAGTTAAATGTAGCATTCTCAACGTCAATAACAGTCGCAAAGTTGCTCGGAGTACTTGACAAAGACATATGAGGAGTGAGAGGCCTTAGAGTCTGAAGCTCCATCAGGCCAGATTCCTCGCCAACCACTGCAGTTGAATCAGTAGTATTGGCCACTTCCATCATCCGATATTCATCTCGAGTAGACTTGATCAGGAACTTTTGGATACGATCAAATGCACCAAAGGCAGCACTCAGATCAAGTATCACCTCAAAAATCCAAAACAGAGGCTGTGCCAGTAGCGTAATAAGTGACAACGCAGCAAACATTCTTGTCGCGTCGAGCACCTGACCTGTCGCTGCTGTAATGCCCTGGAACATGGCGAACGCAAGGACTGGGGATAAGAGCAGTGGCACTTGCGCAACTGAAGATGTCACCGCTCCAACGACTCTGAAGGGCTTGGACGCGGTGATTTCTTGTACACGAAGAGCGGCAATGGTGTCGGATAGATGCTGAGAGAGACCAGACATCTTGATGCTCTTGATGTGGCCAATCATGGCAGAAGTGATTCCTGTAGGACATTAGAGATTCTATATACAAATAGGAAGTGCAGAAAGAAGGAATGACTATTAAAAAAAGCTTGATATTGCCTATGGAACTTACCAACTCGCTTTTGAGTCTTCTCAAGCCAACCAACTCGGTACTTCTTGGCAAGCGGCGAAACGAGCATAGTCGCTACCAACGAAATAACAGATACCACTATGGGGCCTGCGGCTGCATATCCAATCTGTTGACTCAGAAGCCAGGTTGCGACGGCAATTTGGATGATATTGGCCCAAAATTCGTGAATCTCTCTCATAGCACGACCAATGACATCGACCTTGTACATCATTAAAAAAAACTGTTATCAGCACGCCTCTCGAGAGGAAAAGGAAAGGCGAGTATTCACAAGCCGGAAACTTACATCAGAAGACATGAGAGTCAGCGCAGCAGAATCGTCAATCGCAACGACGCTCACTTCCGTAACCTTGGAGAACACCGCCGAGACGAGGATCCCGCGGAGCATCGTGACGCAGCGGCCATTCTGATGCCAGTACAGGGCCTGCGTGGCTGCAATGCCGATATACACCAGTCCATAGGCCCCAACGAGTCCGTAGCCAATGTTCACTGGCTGCGTCTCGTCATTGAGAAAACCGAGAAAGCGGGTCAAGACCAGGGGCTGGCAGATGGTGAATGCGAGAAGGGCAAGCCGTGGGACAATGACAGAGAAGAGAGCAGAGCGCAGCGTGACGATACAGCAAAGAATGAGGCGATGCTGGCTCGCCTGAGTGGAGGGAGATGCTGGATAAGGGGCGGATTTCCCTCGAGTTAGTAAAGGTAGGCTCGACAAAGCTTCAGCTCTATTGAGCTTCTACGGTTTTTAATTTAAATTGTTTATGATTTTGTATTGTATTGTTTTACGACTATCTAATGGAATTTGAGGGGGAAGGAGAAAGCACCAACCTTTTCGCCAGTGCCACCAAAATCTCTCACTCAAGCTCGAGATGCTCATCTCCTCGTCCAGCGGGAACAAGTCCGCCGGCCGCAGCAGACGCCGGAATCCAGTCCGGAGGAGTGGAGCCACCCACGCGAACACGGCCCGGCTATACAAACCAGAGGTCTCTTCCGGGGCGAGCGTCGGCCGGCCAACAACGTGGTTCGCCTTTTCTCTTGCCTCGAGCACCAGCAGCGTCGCCTTCAGAGCAAAAGACACTGTAAGAACGGCCTGGATGGATGTCGCGGAGAGGGAGAGCCACACGGTGCGCAGGACGGCAGCGTCAAGCAGCAGGGATACGAGCAAAAAGAGATTCAAGAGCGAGGACGGGTGGAGGGATCTGGCATGTTCATAATACGAGAGGGCACAGGACACGAGGCTGGAGATGAAACAGATGCTTGCCGCAGCAACAGACACGCTATTGAGACGCGCAGGTCCATGGTGAGTTGCCCAGAGTCCGATGAGGACCAGCTGGAGAGCAGCAAGGCAGCCCGTGACAGACTGGAGGGCAGAGAAGAGGGGGGACGAAATGAGTCTCTGTGGCTTCTTTCATGAGGGCGTCTCTGGCGGGAAAGCTACTTACCAGCTTCATCATACGCGATGCATGGTCGGCCACCTTGATTGGCAACTTACGCAGCTGACGGAGTCGCAGCGGCGCCACGAGAACGAGCATCGCAGCCGGGAGGAGCACAAGGATGGACTGCTCAAAGACGAGGGTGAAGTCGAAGCCATCGCGACAGGCGGCGTCGACGACAGGGCCGAACGCAGCGTCTGCGGTGGGAGCGCAGAGGGGAGTGGAGGATATATTCATGACAGGGCACAATCGATTTTTACTTGAATCCAGGAGAGTGAAGGCGAAGAAGAAGAAGAAATAACACGGTCGGCAGCAATCGAGGGGAAGGGGGGGCGAGCTGCATTTAAGCGCGTGTCGGGGATATGAAGGATTGCCGGTTAATATTGCATTATCAGCATCCACTGCTCTTTGGGCCAAGCAAATAGACCAAATTACTAGCGGTGCTACACCCAATTCAATTCGAAGTGGGAACAAAGATCTTTTGTCGAGACAAGGCCCGGCTTACCTGCCATTTCGGGCATTACCTAGATTCGACATCGTTCTGGAGATGGACGAGATGCTGCCAGTGCTGGGTATTCTGTTTATGCATACTTCTTAGTCTAGGTACGTGTAGGAAACAGTCAATACAGTACTACGATATATGGCACATGTAATTGGCGCCAAGGTTATATACTCTAAGAACATGGAACAAACACTCGGGAATTAGAATCAGCGAAACAAAGGCACGCGCTCTGGGGCAGAATATTATACAGCTAGTAGGGAATTTCTACTGATGTCTACATCTACATCGCTCCTTGCTCCTTGCAGCAGCCGAAATATTATGCAACTTGAGCACTGACCGTCTTAGTAGATCTACAAGCGCGTTTTCAGCTACATAGAACCAGCCTCACTCGTAGACTCTAGTCCGGCGCCAACCGTACCGAGGCAAACTGGCTCGTAGTAGCCACAATCAGAGGCTTGGAAACCAGATACGCAGCATCATCTGCAGCGAGTAGATGTCTACACCAAAACAAACAAGAGGAAAAGAGGACAATATTCATGCGTGTTTTTTAACAGATTTATTTCAAATTTCTTTATGCTCTAATGGCATTCTATCCCACAAGTGCTTTCTCTAGCAGCAACGTTGCGTCTTAATTCATGTAAAAACCCGCCATGATTCCTCTCTTTCGCAAGAGTTTGTAAAGAACAATTTACTCGGGAGTCTTGTTGGGGTCGAATTCGTACTTGACCTTGAGCTCCTCGACGAGCTCGACGTACTTCTTCTGGGCCTCGGCGGGGTCGGTGATGCCCTCCTCCTCGTAGGCGGCCTCCCAGGCCTTCCACTTGGCGCGGGCCTATGACAAGTAAAAGGGTTAGTATTTCATGGACGTTATCAAACTTGGGAGAGGAATTTCCCGCTCGTTCGCGCATCGTACCTCGAAGGAGAACCGAGAAGGCTCTTCAGACTTCTTGAACTCGAAGCCCTTGCCAATCTTGAAAAGAGCTATAAAAGAAAGAGATAAATTAGCACATCGTCCTCATTTGCGTATTCGTACATTTCCCCGTCTTCTCCTCGTAAACTAAAGCTCCCTCCTATTGCCTTTCCAACCAACACACTCCAGCTCTTCAGAGGGGGGGAATCATCGCATACCGTAGAGGCGCAAAAGGTCGTCGTTGTTAGGCTTCTTGGTCAACTGCTTGACCTCGATCAGGGCCTTGGAAAATTCGGGAGACTCAGGAGCCGACATGGTTAAAGACGTTTTCTTTCTTCGGTGTATGATAAAAGAAAGAAGAAAGGCATGGTACGATTCGCGAAAAAGAAAGCTCCCCTTGGTAGCTCAGCGGGGTAAGGCCAATGAAGCTAGCAGTCTAAAGGGGGGAACGCCAAAAGGAGGGGCAGATGACGAGCATGAACCTTTGTTGGGGCGATTGCCTTGTTGAGAACCAGAATCACATGCCGGGATGCATCAGCTGCAGCAGTCCTGTTCGACATTCATTGATGATGATGGCCCTTGCAACTCGCGTGGAATGCAGTATCTTGTAATGACAGAGCCGTGCAATGGTATGACCATGGCTAGAAAATACACAGCTGGACCAAGGGAAGCCGTAACTTGAGCAACGTCTAACGAACGAGTTTGAAACCAACTGCAACCAACAACTTGATTACCTACAACCCCGATCTATGCATGTACACTTCCAAACAGATATATACCTTACCTATCCTTACATCTGCAAACCATTATCAACCAATCTCGCTCACAAAGAAAAAAAAATAAACACCCAAAAATGATTTTCCTCCAGAATCTACCCGTATCTTATCTCCACATCACTTCCCCCCTTTCCTTAGCCTCTCTTCTCATCTTCAATCTCACTCTGCAGCTGCTCCAGGATTTGCTCTCGAGACCGCAAGTGGGCTTCCAGACCATCCACCTGCTCGCGCACCGTCTCTAGATCATCCGATATGCTCTTCAGGTTTCCACCCACGGCGCTCTTGCCCTTGCCCTCTTCCAGGTCTCTCAGCTCTCGTCGCTTATAGTCCAGAAGCTGGTCCAGCTCCCTCTTGACGAGCGCCGGCTTGGAATCGCGCTTCCCGCCCTTGCGTCTCTCTGCAATCTCTTCTACCTTTCGCATCTTCTCTTCCAAGTCTTGCAGCTGGCGCTTGAGTCTCACTTCCTCCCAGTCCTCCGTCTTCTCCGTCGAGAAGTCGGTGCCTGCTGTCTTGAAGCCGCTGCGTCCGAGTCTTGTCAGGTACTGGTCGCCGAACTTGGCCTTCCGACCCGTCGCTGTAGAATCATCTGCCTTTGTTGCCCACCGTGACGAGACTCCCGTCTTTTGGTTGTCAACCTGGTAGTCGATCTGGTTGCGCTCAAAGCTTGATCGTAGTGAGGCAGGTACTGTGCGAGGAATGCGGTATCCGTCGTGTCGATTGTTGAGAATGTGGAGGAACGCAAGACAAGCGTCCTTGTTGATGCTTGATGAAGCAGAGGGGTTGATCAGGTTCCAAGCAGATCGAATGTCTGTATCGGGGACGTCTAAAGACTCGTAAAGATCCTCAAGGGATGCGACTGCAATCGAGTTAATATCTGACGCGCTCATCTTGGCAAAAGTCAAGGGGATAATCTAACATGCTACTTCTCCTCGCATATCCCGACTCTCTTGGTAAATCTGCTCGTACTTGGCCTTGTCCTCTGGCTTCATGTACCACTCGAACCCATCCTTCAGGCCGGGAGTGTCATCCTCGTCTTCGACTTGCTCAAATTGTGGCTGCTTCCCCGTGATGGCTTTGGTTGCTTGCACCAGATGAGCTTTCGATTCCGGGATCATCCAGTCCGGGAGCGTCTTTGGTACGTCGGCATATTCCTGACAAACGCGGAAATGTCATTAGTTGTCTAGCCCTGACCATTGAGAACGCGTCTCAGGGTATGTCGGGGCCGTAGATAGCTTACTCCGTTTAGAATATCAAAGATGAGCCGCATAGCGACGCAAAACTCCTCAAAGTCCAGGTTACCATCGTTATCCACGTCCGCCAAATCCCACACTTTTTCTAGCTGGTCATCGCGAAGGCCACTGTTCTTGAGCACGGGCGCAGCCTGTTCGCCAGTAAGGAACTGTCCGCCGCCTGTCCTGTCTGAAAAGATATTCCAGTATGTCTCAATTTCCTTCTGCTCAATCTTGGGAGGCATCGTCTATGGAGCTCGGATCCGAGGAGTGCCGCTTTTGGGGGGGAGTTAGATTGGAATTGGCCCACGAAGCTTGGTCTGCAATCACCGGGCGCAACTAAAAGGCGCTGGGGAAAAGAGCACGACGCCAAACAGAGCACAAAGAAATCGCGAAAGCGCAAAGACAGCCGCAAGGGACGAGAGTGAGCGAACGGGTGCAAGAACAAGGAGTCGCAAGCAAGTGACGAAGCTACGGATGTTCCCTTTGGCGATGCCCAGTACGGAGAGACTACCTACCTAGTAGTACCTTATAGACCATGTACATGCGCTTTGTACCTGGACGCTACTTGGAATGGGACGGGGTACATGTGCCTGTGCCCGGATTGGCGGAGCCTAGGGCCTCACTTTACGGCTATGCGAATATGAATACAGGGGACCTGGGTGGCGCTACACTATTAACCTATGCTCATTCTGTGCTTCGCCAGTGCAGATAAGGCCAATCTGAGTAAGAAATTTTATATATTCCTAGCGCAGCAATCAGGTACCTACATATTCTGATCATCCAAAACGGCAAGTGAGGCTCATTCCTCACTATAGTCGGTAGACTTGGCTCTTGCGCCATGATACAATACATGTTTCATAAGCAAATAAACTGCCTAATTACATATTTCTACCAAAGACCGTCACGCCTCACAAGCCGATCATTTAAACCGGCCAATCACAGCTGCTTAATATTCTGTATGCCCCACGCGACAACCGAGAAGGGGGAAAAGGCCCAGGGTCCATCCAGTTAGAGGGGCGTCCATTTCTTTTCACATTGTCGGGGACATTGTCAGTCGGGGATTTGTTGGCTGGGGCATAATTTCATACAAGTATTTAAGCTTGATACCCATCGCCACGCAGGAGACCTGAGTGGCCATTCTTTTTTTCGGTTAAGAGGCGTCCTTTGATTTCTTTTCTTTTCTTTTCTTTTCTTTTCTTTTCTTTTCTTATAGACAAGATCGTTGCATCCCAAACAAACGAGCCGCAATGTCGACAACCATTACCACCACCACGGCGCAGCCGATTACGGCTGAGGCCATGCTTCGTCTTTTCCCAGACATCGATACCACCAGCGAGGCACTGACCGGCCACGATGAGGAGCAAATCCGACTGATGGACGAGGTCTGCATCGTCACTGACGAGAACGATATGCCCATTGGCACTGCGAGCAAGAAGATTTGTGCGAAACCTCTCCTTCCCCCTGGAATGTCCAATGTGGGCATAGCAATAGCAATTCTGTCGGCTAATACGATTTTCTTGAAAAATATTAGGCCACCTGATGACCAACATCGACAAGGGACTCTTGCACCGTGCCTTTTCCGTCTTCCTTTTCAACGACAAGAACGAGCTACTGCTTCAGCAGCGCGCCTCTGAGAAGATTACCTTCCCAGACATGTGGACCAACACCTGCTGCTCGCACCCGCTGAGCATTCCCACCGAGACTGGCGCAAACCTGGTCGACTCCATCGCTGGAGCGAAGCGTGCCGCTCAGCGCAAGCTGGAACACGAGCTCGGCATCAAGAAGGAGCAGGTCCCCTTTGAGGACTTCCGCTTCCTGACCCGAATCCACTACAAGGCTCCTAGCGATGGCAAATGGGGCGAGCACGAGAGTAAGAGATTGAACAGCTTCCCACCCCGAATCAGGACTCCAAGCTAACGGTGAAATCTTGCAACAGTTGACTACATCCTCTTCATCAAGGCCAACGTCGACCTCAACATCAACGAGAACGAGGTGCAGGCCGTTCAATACGTCACCCCCGAGAACCTCAAGAAGCAGTTTGAAGACCCCAGCCTCAAGTTCACCCCCTGGTTCAAGCTGATCTGCAACTCCATGCTCTTCCAGTGGTGGGAGAGCTTAGACTCTGGTCTGGACAAGTACACCAACGAGCAGGAGATCCGACGAATGCTGTAATGGGCTTTTACTTGGATACGAATACGATCTAGGGGGGGGGAGGGGGCGAGGAAACGTAATGTGGACGAGCGAGCGAATTTGGCACAATGTGTGTCTCTTCTTTTTCCTCTTCGAGGAAGATGACGATTCAAAGGAGGGTAAAAAGTACTGGGGTCAAATATGCGGTTAAATATGCTTGTGTTTGTGAGCTTGACAATCTCTATTAGATTATTCCTAGAGCAGAGTTAGATGCGGGACCGTAATAACCAAGATATCAATAAACGAATCAGTCTAGATGAAGTTAAAGCTGCCTTATACCGATAGTTTGCTGCAATTCCTCTGTTGAATATCCAAAGCCACCAACATCAGTCGGCGCTCGTACGGGATGGAGATAAGGCCACCGCCAAGGCTGCTCACTGTGTGAATTGAGGCGCCAGAACAGGTCACATGGCTCTCCTGCGTAGGATGAATCATATCACGTCAATGTAGCGACAGGGAATCTCTGGTTGTGAAACTTGAAGGGTTGAGAATCGCTACACAACAGCTGAGACGCTCTCGTATTCGTATCGGAATTCGTATAGGATAGGTGAGAATTGGTGCGAGTCGTGAGCTACCCTAAAGAGAGGTATGAAATTCGCATGCTTTGCCACAGAAAGCACAGTAATGCGTGAAATTCAATCAATTATAAATAAAGTTCAAGGCATACTATAACGGGAAGTCATGTAAAGCTACCTGGTCAAATCAGCTGCGATTTCTCCCATCAACTCAATGGTTTCGTCACATATGACAGTTTAACACTGAAACCAGCCAGGTATCACTCCCATGCTCCATGAGAAGAGCAATCCTTGAGCCTATAAACGCTTCTAATGGTATCCAATCCCATCAAGGTGCCAAATGTCATCCGTTTGCCTCCTTCACATGATTCCTATTCTATTTGCAGCAAGCAAGCACTAAATCCCAGGTCAGCATGCGTCAACACGACTTGACTGGTTGAGTTTCGTTTCACATGCGGAGATCCTGGCTCTACAGTACATGAGAAGCGCCATTCCCACAAACGCTATTATATAACAAGAACGCCAATGATTGCATGCCATTCTCGAGCTATCACGTACGATTCAAAACGTTAGCTCATAATTACCCCAGAGCCTCAATGAAGCCACCCTTTCTACTCTTCTTCCCCGCAAAATGAATGCCGAATCTGGTATCTCATCATCAGCAACACGCGCGGCACGAGACCCAGCACGCATGCCTGGCAAGTGCCTTATTCGTCCAATTGTGCATGTACTGCATGGTAATATTTATATATTTGGAGATAGGAGCAAAAAGAG
The DNA here is from genome assembly GCF_020647865.1 of Trichoderma asperellum. Lineage (NCBI taxonomy): Eukaryota > Fungi > Ascomycota > Sordariomycetes > Hypocreales > Hypocreaceae > Trichoderma > Trichoderma asperellum. Next base: position 2,959,877 of record NC_089415.1, on the reverse strand, counting down.
AATCCAGATGCAACCAACCAGCTGTGGCTGCCTCGTATCGTCAGTGTCTTTTATCCCCCACGCTCTCAGCAGCGTACAAATACTTTACATAATGGTGGTATCTCGGGAGCGTATTGACTGATAGACGAAAGTTTAGGCTCACATCATATCTATTCTTTAGCCAATTATGTATCTTATCATGAGAATCTAGAACGAACAACAACAGCTACATGTGTTATTACTTCGGCCAATGTTTCATCCCTTAAACCTACACCCATATCGTCTGTCTTTCCATCTATCTACAGTGGGCTGGTGGATCGGTTTCCATTTCCCGGGGGAGGCTCCAGGCGGCCCCATCCCCTAGCTGCTAGCGCTGAGGCCCGCTGTAGGGCGCGCGGGGCCGCTGGTTTCCTCCACCAAATGCAGTATAAGTTCGCCGGCAGACTCCGCACCCCTTTGGTCGCCGGCCTAGCATCATTGATATGGGCGTCAACGGCGGAGAGTGCGAGATAGCAGCCTGTTGCGGTTAGGCGTGGAGGTAACAGCGAGAAGGGATCTAGATAACAGATCCGTCTTTGGGTGAAGGGAGCAGATACCGGCCGTCTCTACAGTATGTACGTCCCCGAGTTGGGTGATGTGATACCGATAATACAGGAATCAAGGCGTAGTTCCAGGTACATGTAGTCTCTCGTTGTGATGGGTAACGACACCCTCAATAAAAACAGTATCAGCAACAGCATCCAATTCCAACAACATTGAGCCCAAGGCTACACAGCCAAGCCCATTTCCCACGCAGCAGTCGTGATGCCACCCCGTCCGACCGAGGCGGCGCATCATCTGACCACAAGCCTGACCTCGGCGGTCCGCCAATCGTGGATCCCCTCAGTCAAGCTCGGCCAACCAAGCGTGGGGACCGGCCACACGCCATAGATCTCGCTGCCATTATTTGCTGCCCTTATCTCTTTTGCTTGGGCGACTTGCCGTGTCCCGGTGTCATCGGAGTTTCCCCCGTTTCATTGCACCGTAATGGCTTCGCTAGCGGCCGCAAGACGGATGACATGGTTGGTAGTGTTAGTCGTAGCATTCAGCTCTTCACGGTGGTTTGCGTGTGTGTTAGTCCGCCAGACGAGGATTCAGTAGGCGGGTGCAGATCCGTGTCGGACCCCTACAAAACCCCCCATCTTCGGTAGATAGGAACCCTTCTTCTTCTTCCTCTTCACCTCTGCTTCACCTGGGCATTTTTTCTCGATCTGATCTAAATCCGATCTGGTAAACAATCTGCCTGCACGACAGCGTCTCGCCAAGAATAGCAACGCTCTAACCCACCGCCGTATAGAAGGCTAACAAGGAAAACAAAAGAAAGGTTAAAGGAACGGGGAAGGGAAAAGAGAAAGACTCAAAACTGGGCCTAGGTCATCCATACTGAGGGCTTGGGAAAGAGGCTATCCTTTTTGTATTCCCCTCTTTGGATCTTGTGTTAGAAGTTGCCTGCTTCAACTACTGCTCTTGACACACTTTACTCTAACTATTGGTCATCGCCATCACTGCTATCACAATCTCTCGTCTCGTCCCATCTCATTGTGGTTTCCGTCTCCATTCTTCACCCTCTGCATAGACGATATCCTTCTGGGTCGTCGTCAGTGAAGTGATTGATTGTTTGACTGGTTATTCATAACAACCTCCGCCGTTGTCGCCCTCCATCTTTATTTAAAAAAAAAAACTTCAATACCTCCTTCATATCCTAGCCATACTTGTCCTGCATTACTTGCTCCTCAATTCATATCACTTCTCCCCCTTCTCGCTCCCATACTCCAAATCTCTTCAAAGTTTGACGGTCCTGGGGCCTTAAACACCACATTGATGTCGGTTGACCTACGCGACTGCCTCAACTGCCTGCAACACCCCTCCAGGTTTATGCCCATTTCGAGATCACAACTCTCAAGGGTCCATACCGGCGATAGTGCCCATAATATAATACGTGAGTCGAACTCGTTCAGAGTCTCCAGCCCAACCAATTCCATGATCATTACTAAACCAGGCGCCCTTTTTGTGCGGCTTCCACTTATACAGGAAGTATCGAGTGAATGGAAAGAGTGAAACCAATAACTCTAAAGAAAAGAACAAACAAACCAAATAAGAAAAATCAGTTACAAATCAACAACTTTTGCCCGCCATGGCGCACGTTATAAGCAAAACCGCCATTGATACCATCACGACCACCGCCTCCGCCGCTACCGCAACAGCCATTGTGGACCGCCGCCGCTCTCTTGTTCCTCAGTCCTGGGAGAAATCTGTTCGCAAGATTGGCCTGACTGAATGCGAACAGGCGGGAGTCTCTCTCGCCCACGCCTTTGCCGCCGATGCCTTGAGCATGTATCTCCTCGACGGCGACGAAACGGATCGGTACTCGGACGAGACCAAATGGAAGCTCCACGTCCGCATCATGACGTATCTGGTGTCTGCCCATTGCTACAGTGGCCTCGTCACAACCATTGGCCCAGATTATGACTGCGTAGCGTTGTGGTGAGTCCCATGTTATACTCTTCAATATAGAATGTGTGGTGTTGATCAAACCGTCTAGGATGCCTCCTGGGATGCACATGGACGACTGGTGGACCATCTTCCGAAGTGGCATGTGGCGCCTCTATTACCAACTTGGCTCAGAGGGCCGCAAGCGCTACTACGAAGATGTGCTGCCTCTCCTGCATGAGACAATGGACGAAGTCATGGGAGACCGCGAGTACTACTATCTTGCTTATATCGGTACCAAGCCCAGCGCTAGAGGCAAAGGCTATGCCAAGAAGCTCATCATGGACATGGCGGCAAAGGTAAGCCAACTCTTCTCCGCATAAAACGAAGAAGAAGCGAAAACAAAAGAGAGAAAGAAAGACGAGACTGACGAGTTAACCGCCATGTAGGCTGATGCTGAGAACCGTGCCATGTACCTTGAATCCAGCTCCAGCGACAACATCAGCTACTACGAGCGCTTCGGCTTCAAGTACCGCAAGGAAATCTCCTTCAAGAGAGGACCGGTGCCCGTGCCGCTCTACATCATGGTGCGCGAGCCAGTAGCCGCCAAAGCAGCCGAAGAAGCAGTGCCGACGCTGGACCAGATTGAGACTGTCAAAGTCTGATTTCTGCGACTGCAGTTGGCTGCTTCAGCCTCCTTTGGAGAATTTCAAGCTTGACAAGATTGTTGATAAGTTTGAACCCCTTCTACTTCGTTCTCTCCTTCCCATGACTCTTTGATCTTGAAAGTTGCGTGGCATATAAGTCGATTGGCCCAGCCTCTCATTAATCTTATCATAAACTTGACTTTGGACAAATTTTGTATTTTACCGTACGTTCGTTATCGTTTGTTGCTGTTTTGTTTTTCATCCTGTTCAGTGAGATACCTTTTTTCACTCACTTGACCAAATCCTGTCTCTACCGTACACTATTATATATCAAAAAAAGATTTTGCGTCAACGTCAAAACTGCCCTTAGTAATCTAAAATTGCCCATGTCTCGTCATCCACAGTTGTATATATCAGGCCCTGTCCCAAAAGCTCATCTGCCGCTGTAATCACTTCCCGCATGCCCAGCCCCGTTCCTCCCGTAATATTGCTCAGATGCATTCCGTCGTTGCCTCCGGGTGTGTTGTTCAAGTAGTTGTATACTTTCTTCGCAAAAGCGCTGCATCCAGAGAGCTTGCTGGGGAGCTGGGCGCCACCACCGCCGGCATTGAAGCCGTCGCCGCCGTCAACGAACATGCTATCCCCGTTTGCGTTTGCTGCCGCGCCGGCAGGGCCTCGGGTGTTGACTAGGTGCACGTAGGTTGCCTCCAGCAGGTGGTAGTTGACCTCGTTGAAATCTGTGACCGGCCGGATGACGTGGGCTCCAACGTGTCGCTTATTGGAAAATGATTTTAGGCGGCCCCATACGCGGATGTGTGAATCAATCTCGAAGCTGGGTTCTGCATCGCCTTGCTTGTCTGCGTCGATCCACTTCTTGACGTCAATCTGTCCTGTGCCATCGTCGACCCTGAATGTCAGGTTTGTCTGCTGTGGGTTTATGCTGCGGACTTGGCCGACGAATGTGATTTGTGTGATGGGAGTGCCGTCCACTTTGAACTCTGCACCGGAGTACGGTTCCTCTGCGTCGAGGATTTGCTTGATTGTCAAGGGCCGTAATGATTCATCTTGATATGACTGCGGGTTTTGGCATGCGTCAGCCAACAGCTATGGCATTCTGCATATATGCAGCATCAAACGTGAGATTGTTGAGCTTACCTTGCCGCCGCCACCACCTTGGCTGCCTTGCTGTGAACCCCCTCCAGCAAAGAAGCCTCCAGAATCATCGCCGCCTTGGGCGCCGTAGCCAGGTTTGGAGTATCCGTCGTATGCAGCTGTAAGCAGGAGATGAGCACAGAACAGTCCAAATTATGAACGGGGGGTTGCCTTACACATTATGGCGAGAGTGATGTGGTGAACGCTGGCTTTTCTCGAAAGTGGGAGACGCGTTTGAAGCGCGCCATGGGTTTAATGGATTTTGCCCCGCGACAAGCTAGGCCCAAGTACGAGTACGAGCAGTGGGCTGACTCAGCAGCTAGGCTCAGGTGTGCAGTACCTCAGTACGGAGTACCTGTAGTGCCTTTAGTCTACATGATATCACGATATTAGGCAGTTTCGAGTATTTGCTGTTCTTCACTTTTCACTTTACGATTGTTAAAAATTGGCCGTAAAATGCAGGTGGATTGCTGAAGAATACTCGTTTGTAGTCAGATACATGACTAAATCATGATGCGTAGAATAATCTCGAATTGGAAGTTGGAGACTTTTATCCTCGGTACGATGTATGTGTAGGGGCTCATAGCGCATGCATGGTGCTGTACATACATGTGGCTCACTGTAATAGGTACATGTAAGGCACTCACTGTGTCTTGTGCATCAACACCACATTCTATTCTACGATTCGATGGAATGCCGTATCCAATATCCATCTCACTACTCTCCTCATTCAACCAATTGAATTGAATTTTTCATTTTTTTTTTTCTTTTCAATTTAAATCTTGACATCTAAACATGACCTAGATAGAGACCCGACTTCAGTCGCCGCCGTCACGAGATTCCGCACGGCATCTCCATCACCAGCGCCGGCCAATAGGCGCTCCGCATATTCAGCCTCGGCAAGATTCCAGCCGGGGGTCGCATAATAGCCTGGAACTGGGTGGCCGGGACGCCAGTCAAACCACGGAGCATGATCGCATAAGCCGGGGTTGACATCAACAATAATTCGCCGCCTCTCTTGCTTCATACCCTTCCATCGCGTTCTACACAAGTCTTCCCACGGCGACCAGTCAATACCCGGGCCACTTTGCTTTTCTTTTCTTGTCCTCCTCTCATTCATGGCGATAGCGTTGCGTTGACTTGTTCCTGTGTTTCTGCGCTCATCAACTCCAACTCCAACATTAACACCAACATCATCACTAAATCGCATACGCCATGGGAAGATCCCAGACCGCGACCCTCCCGCTAATTCCTCTCCCTCGCGGGACCGTCCTGCTGCCCGGCCTTGCCTACCGCGTCACCGTCAACTCCAGCCGACCCGACTTGCCGGCTCTTCTCGCCTACGTCTACGAGCTCGCCGCATCAAAGGGCCCGGATGGCCGCATCGACTCTATCCCGATAGCATGCGTGCCGGTGTCTTCCCCGCTGGTCGGCCCGGACGGCCAGCTCCTCATCACCAATGGTGAGGACCCAGAGAGCGCCCGGGTCGACTCGATCAACCCGGGCACTGCAAAGAAGGACGATTTGTTTGGCTTTGGAGTCGCTGCCAAGATCGTCGGCATTGATGGACGCGGGTCTGGCGAGTTCGCGCTGCGGGTTGAGGGCACAAGCAGGATTAGATTGGACTCGATAATTCGCGAGCGTCCTTTTTTCGAGGCAAAAGCAACTTACTATGAAGACGAAGGTAGGTCATCTCACACCCATGTCTCCTCACTAGAATCCCTTTCTTTGATCTGAGCTTTTGGTTTCTAATCTCGGGTTGCCTTTACCAGTCGATGTCACCGATAAGCAGCTGCAAGACCTGTTCAGCCTGCTAAAAATGCGCTCAAGAGAGCTGGTCACGATTCTTCGCATCTCATCATTGCTTCCTCGCACAGGCGGCCCGGCCCTCTCCCCCGCAGTCACAAAACGATTAGAAATGCTCATAATCAGAAGGGAGCTGAAAGAGGCTGGCCTGCTGGCTGACTTCATGGCCAACCTTCTCGATGGCACTCATGAAGAAAAGCTCGGCATTCTAGCCGCCCTAGACACCAAGGTTAGGCTCACCAAGGTTATCGAGCTTCTGGAGCGCCAAGTTGGCGGCATCAAGAACAACTTCAAGATTACTACATTCACAACAGTTCCGGTCCAGATAATCGATCGGTTAAATGAGAACCCTACTAGAAGGCCAAATACAATGCCCCCAATGGCGGGGATGGGGCTTTTACCACCCCCAGGAGGGAATGATCAAAACGAAGACCAAGACGCCAACGAGCTTGATGAACTTAAGAAGAAGCTGTCGGCAGCAAAGCTACCACAGGAAGCCTCCAAGGCCGTGGATAGAGAGCTGCGCCGGCTGCAGAGAATGCCGCCTATGAATCAAGAATACCAGGTCACGAGAAACTGGCTGGAGACGATATCTGAAATCCCATGGACCGCGGCCACGAATGATCGACTAGGGGCCGATACGCTGACCAAAGCTCGACAGCAGCTTGACCTCGACCACTATGGCCTGGACAAGGTCAAGAGGAGGCTTATTGAGTACCTGGCTGTCTTAAGGTTGAAGCAGTCCATCAGTGATGATATGGAGGAGCAGATTCGCAAGGCAGAAGCTGATGCCGCCGTCGCTGAAAAGGCCATTACCGAGGGCAAGAGCAGTGACACCGCCAAAATTGCAGACGATGTTGCTCAAAACAACGCCAGTCGACAAGAGGCGTCCGAATCTGAACTCGCCAAGCTCCAGATGCTCAAGTCGAAGCGCACAGTCGACAAGTCACCGATCATGCTCCTGATCGGACCCCCTGGTGTAGGAAAGACCAGCTTGGCCAAGTCGGTTGCAACTGCTCTGGGCCGCAAGTTCCACCGCATCTCCTTAGGCGGTGTCAGAGACGAAGCTGAGATCCGTGGCCACAGGAGGACTTACGTGGCGGCCATGCCTGGGCTCATCGTGCAGGGCCTCAGAAAGGTCGGTGTGGCGAATCCAGTCTTTCTGCTCGACGAGATTGACAAGATTGGCACGGCGAGCGTACACGGCGATCCCTCAGCCGCCATGCTCGAGGTTCTAGACCCGGAGCAGAACCATAGCTTCCAGGATCACTACGTCGGCATGCCGGTCGATCTGTCCAAGGTCCTCTTCATCGCCACCGCCAACAGCCTGGACACCATCCCCGGTCCTCTGTTGGACCGCATGGAGATGATCTATCTTCCTGGCTACACCACGCTTGAGAAGCGCCACATTGCCATTCAGCATCTGATCCCCAAGCAGCTCCGGTCCAACGGATTGGCGGACGACCAGGTCGAGTTCAGCCAGGAGGTGGTGTCCAAAATCATCGAGTCGTACACCCGTGAGTCAGGGGTTCGCAATCTGGAACGTGAAATTGGCTCTGTATGTCGCGCCAAGGCTGTCGAGTACGCGGAGGCGAGAGACAATAGCGCCTTGGAGACGTACCGGCCGCAGCTCACGCTCGATGACATTGAACAGATTTTGGGTATTGAGAAGTTTGAAGAGGAAATCGCCGAGAAGACGAGTCGTCCGGGTATTGTAACGGGACTTGTAGCCTACAGCACCGGCGGCAACGGCAGCATTCTCTTTATTGAGGTTGCTGATATGCCCGGCAATGGACGAGTGCAGCTTACGGGCAAGCTAGGCGATGTTCTCAAGGAAAGTGTTGAAGTTGCTCTCACTTGGGTTAAAGCTCATGCCTATGAGCTGAGCCTAACCTCCGATCCACACGTCGATATCATGAAGGATCGCAGTATTCATGTCCACTGCCCCTCTGGAGCTATTCCCAAGGATGGGCCCAGCAGTGGTATCGGTCAGGCCATCGCCTTGATCTCCCTATTCTCTGGCAAGCCAGTGCCACCTACGATGGCTATGACGGTATGCTACCCTCCCCCTCTTTCCTTCAATAAAGTCCGACTCTACTTCCTGTTTAACAGCAGGCAAATTCAACACACCTCCTCTCCTCCTCCTATTTTCCTCAATACACCAACTTCGATTGACACAACTAACATGATATGTAACATAGGGCGAGATATCCCTCCGCGGCCGAGTCACCGCTGTCGGAGGTATCAAGGAAAAACTCATCGGGGCCCTCCGAGCGGGGGTTAAGACAGTGCTACTCCCAGCACAGAACCGTAAAGACGTCAAGGATCTTCCTCAGGAAGTCAAGGATGGTTTGGAGATCCTCCATGTAAAGTGAGTCATTGTTCTTTTCCTTCTCTGTGCTTCTCTCTCCCATTTCAGCCCTCACATCTTATTTCTCCCCATGATACTGGCATGCATCAAACGCCTTACGGTTATGCATGTTGCCTCCTCATACCATCAGAGAATCAAGAAACTATGAGAAGCAGTGTTACTAACTTCAATGCTAAAATAGCCACATTTGGGATGCGATCCGACTGGTCTGGCCTGATTCCCATTGGGCCGAGGACCACCAGTTCGCTGGCCTCGAGAGCCGTCTATAAGGGTTGTTCGTTTTGTCTGCTGGCGTCCCGGGAATTCGGTCCTTGTGTCTTGCATTTATAAGGTACCCTTGTTGTAACCCTAATCCAGCATCATGTACATAAAGGGAGATGGGAGCGTGGCATAAGCTGAAATGTATCAGATCTGAGACAAAATATCATCAGATTATACAGATGCTTAGTATTGTACGATGCTTCTCACTACTGCTGCTACCAGCAATAGCTGTTGATTTGATTTGCCTAAGACAATAATATACAATTACTTGTATCTCATCTGTGTCTACGCTGTTCTGGCAGTCCGCAATGTGGGATAAGAGTGTTCGAGTTTTCTTTTCCCTTTCCCATTTTCAAAAATGGTCAGTGTTCTTCACGTACACTTCCAAGCGGGTTTTTGTGCGATGCTGTCACCGCATACTCGCGCCACAGGAAGCGAGCTGCCTATGGAGCTCTGTTGTGAGGATATCCTTGTAAATCCGACCAGCTATACTAATAATTTTCTTCTGCATGGAAAAAACAAGATAATTGCACACCTAGGGGGGCGAGATTTCTACCGTGGCTGCAGCAGACTTGTATACATCTCCATGGACCATGTGCTGCGGCGCTAAAAACACATGGACGCAGTGGCGTCAGAGTAAGACATGCAGCACAAGGTAGCCTTCACTCCCACGTCTAGTGATTCATAGCGAGACAAGAGGGATAAAGGGCAAAGAGATGTAAGGAGGAAATAAAGACTAAGCTGAGGGATAGCAAGGGAATGGGATGAGTGCCTCTGGTTCATCCCTGAGACCCTCTTGAGAGCAAAGCAAGCGAGCGAAGCGCGTTCCTGGCTATATATTCATATCTTCAACCAACAAGAGCTGTAATGAGCTAACTGGTTCATACGCATGTCGAACTGTGCCAATGTTTTCCTTGCAGCTCAGCTCTTGAATGAGACACACACGCGAGACTGGCCCATGCCTGCAGCGTTAAACTTCCCTTGATGGCATAATGTGTGTACGTGCGCGATGTTTGTACACACCTGTGTCAGAAGTTCAGCTGGACATGGATGGAACATGATAAACAAATCAGCCATGCTGGCCTGACACGAGGGCTAAATTTGCTTTCTTGCAGAAAGATGGGCCGGCGGCGGAATATCCTTCGTATGCCTGCTCATCTTGAATTGGTTGCTTCTCTTTCGTCTCCAGCTTGCCTAGACTCCCCCCCCTTTTGTTTTAACGCATCTTTTTATACATGGCGATTTGTCGGCTCATATCTTGCCCACTAACTGCAATAGAGTACGCCGTATGCAGGCTGCGTCTTCGGGTGGCCAGCTAATGGCGGCGTATTCTAACCAGTCGTATGCTGGGCTCACCTCCTTGCATGCTTTTTGCTCCGATAGCTGAGTATCCGGTCCAATAATGTGAAAGTGAAGCTGAGATGGCCGCACAAACCACTCCTTTGCTAGTTTGCTTGTAGGGTGTCCTAGGAGCCAAAGGTCTCAAATTCATGCCTGTTGGCCTTTGTCTTGGCTGACGCCACACCACACACACACAGCTTGCTGCCTTTGTGTCATGAATCTTCGTGCTACTACTACAAACTTCAGGGAAGTACTGAATAAAATAGGTGAATACCCGACCTAGCAACTTGACACAACGTCGTCATCTTGCTTATTTAGCAAGAGACGACAGAGAATAGCAATATATTGGCTGCTCCGACAGGAGCCTTAGCCCGCAAACGTCAGAGGCGAGACATTGATCACAGTTTCTGCTGGCAGCAGGACTGGTCTAAAGCAACAGGGTTATCGTTCGTACATCGTAGCACTTATATAGCTACTGCTTAGAATCCCTGGTGTCTTGAAATGCCGCAGGGATATTGATTCACAGTATAGAGTAGCAGTATGGAATATAAGCAATGAGAAATGGAAAAGCTGTCGATCAGGGGCTATCCCAGCACGTGGTCTTGACGAGAGAGCGTCCTTCTATATCAGATATAGCCGTAGTGTAGTGTAATTCTCCAAACCAAGGGTGGCCATAAAGGGGGTTGTGCTCTCATAGTAAATACGATGCAGAGATTTCGAGTTCAACTCGCTTCGTTTAACTCGGGCTGACCTCTTGTAATGCATCTGCCTATCTTGTGGCGATATGATGCGCATAATGAATAAAGAATGGGACTATTCCTTAGCTTATGTGTAGTCGGATTTGTTTTTGAGGGACATATAATTCTGCCCAGACCTCTAGTGTTGGCGGCTGCCACACATCAGAGAAACTAACAGCTCAGTCCAGACCCTTCCAGTGTGGAATGCCCGTGTCAATTCCACCCCCCCCCCCGTCCCATCGGCGTGGCACATGCATGGTATGAAGTAGTACTTCATAGCTTCTCGGAGTACGAGCTGTGGTTTGGCACTACCAATATAGCTGGTGTGGGTGCCAAGGTAATTTAGGGAGAGAGGGTACTTTGATACCTCGATCCGATTGAGTGGCTAGGCTCCGAGAGCGACACACTCGTAAAAGCTTTTGATATACAATGAAATCATGATTGTCTGAACACGCTGGTGAGACGCTATCAACGGGACAGCACAGCAGAGCCAACCTAGTAGCTTGAGAAAAGAGTAGAGTACTTGAATATGAGCCAAAGCTGAGAAGAGGAGAAAAGCCCGTGACAAGACAATACACTTCGCCAAGCCTGCCTTTGGTACTTGGCGTAGGTTCGTTCGTTGCATGTATGTAAGATTGAGTAATGTAGGAGAATGTCACGGTGGGCTCGCCAGACGGGGCTACGCAGCCCCCTTCACTCAACCCCCACTCACATCGACGAGATGTGATGGAATAATAGACGCTTGTCAGAAAATTTCCGTCTGGTTTCCTTGCCGACTACGGATTAGTGGCAATGGCCGCTAGGGGCACTTCGCTTTGAGATTCCCGTTTCCGGCTGTTGCTTATCTCGGCCACTGTTTTGTTTTGGTGTGGTGAAAACAAGGAGCAGCTTCTTCAGCCATCGCGTTCATTGGCCACCGAACCTCCCCGGGATGATACTCGGAATAAGTGAAGATCGTACTATTTAGCCCCTCACAGATATACAAATATACCCACCAGATGGTAGGTGGTATTTCGTGCGGTAACTGCACCGTTCATCATTAACATATTGGGTATGAGCTGTTGGTGAGATGATTGCTTATTTTCTTCTGTGTGGCCTTGCTGTGTGGCCCTTGCTGTCGCATTGCGGATCCAAGAGATATTGCTAGGTGCTGAAGATGATATCCCACAGGCAAGATCAGTTTGTCGGTTGCCGGGGGCTTGATGAGAATATGCACATGCACTCTGTACTGAGTACCTACTACTACTTGCATGCAAGACCCATGGCCGGGAAACCAAATATCCCGCCCGGCACGGAGGAAATGAAACTGTACCATTTCGTACTTTGTAATTTGGTTCCATATGTATTCACAGCCTAAGGCTTGCTAGCCGAAATCTGCGCCTTCCTACCGGAACAAGTCTAGATGCATGAGACCCCTTGATGAGAACACAAGGCTTTGGCATCTCGTTGATAAATGGTTGGGACGTTTTTTTCTCTCCTGCTGCGTGGGGGGCCTGTATTTGCACCCCTTTGGTCGCCGTCCCTGTGGGAGATGCCACAGGTGTGAGCTCTTTTTCACTTCTGATATCGGCGAGAGAGTGCGTCTCTGGGAACCTTTGGTGCTATTCCCCCAGATTCACACGAGGACGCACCCCTGCCCCCTCCCCCCCGGAAATTTAGCTCCTCAATAGTCCTGCGGCCATCAGAATGAAATGGAGTCCCGGCGGGGGTGCGCCGTCAAGGCCATGGGAAAAACAGGTGGCCTGGGCCCTTCGAAGCACAGGTGCCCGTCTGAATCCCGGCAGCTTTCCGTTACTTTGGACGATGCATGATCAGTTCTGGATGACCGCTATCCTCAGATATTATACCGCGAAACAGCGAGCAGCAGGCTCTCTGAGAGCCCATGGTCTGACTAGCGGCCAAGTGCCCACCATGGCAGTGGGATGTCACCTACTAAATTTGGAGGAGGGCTCAAGCTGTTGGTTTGGCCTGTAATTTGTTCAGAAAACGACTGCTCCTCTTGAGAAATTCAGTGCTGCGTACGGGCACAGATGTAGACAAAGCCTCCCAGCTGGAGAGAGGACCGGTCCAGGATTCGGCGCTGATCTTTTTGCTTGCTCCTTGCGGAACGGCTGCCGAGCAAATGACAGGCATGCGACTGTGGTAAGTGTTGATTTCGGTTGCAAGTTTTTTATGCTCGTGCAGCGGGCGATATGGGGCGCTGCTCCATAATGCACGAAGCAGATGAGGGCATTACGGAGAATTTCGATTGGAACGTAGGAGGGGAAAGCCAAGCGCACGCCATCTGGTGGGTGGTAAATTAAGGTAGGCCGCAAAAGATGGCGACCTCTGCCGCGTGTCCGGAGTTGAGCACTGGTGCCAAATACCTTAGTACCTAGCAGTAGTGCTGCGCCGGTGGCAGTACCTTGTACCCACTTCGCACTTCGCACACTGCTTCCGAACGCCCAACGGCAGGAATGAAGGAAGCGATTGCCATCACCAGACCTTGCGCTCGGTTAAAATAATTTCCCGCGGCCAATGCTGCGTTTCCGGCGACATTCGACCTGCTTGGGCGACATAGGAGACTCATGCCATCAGCTTCGTCGCTGCCATTACGATCGCCATGCACAGCATGAGAGGAGAATGGGCTCTTGGCCGCTCAGGCCGCATTTTGCAATCTGTCTGGTAATCTGGCTCAGGGCATGTGAGTGAGGGCTAAGGCACTTATGCTTGCCACACTGAAGCCAAGGAAGCAATAACGTGCTGACAGAATGCAGCTAAAGGTCCACGGCGCCGCCACTTGTCATCACCAAAATAATATGTCCTAGCTGTCTGCGGCTAAGATTCGTGCCTTCAGATGGGCGAGACGCAAAGTACGAGTACCTAGACTACCTGCTCGGAGTAAAGAGCGCAGACAATCCGTACTCCGCCCCTGCACAAGGATTCTGTGTTAGCGAGGTGGTATTCCGTACAGGCACAGCCATTCCTTGAACCAGCGTGTGCTCGTACAGCACTTGGGTCGAGTGTGGTTCGTTATTAAGGGGGGTTCCTTGTTCGGGAATTTCTAGACCTTGCGCCATGTGCTCGTCCCAGGATTTGCATTACTGTCAGGTTTTGCGCTTCAAATGCTACATACTTTGAGATTCCTTGCACGGAGTACTCCGTACCTACTACATCAGGAACCACGACGTACAAATGCCAAAAATAGCCAAGCTTCTCTAATCTGCTACATACAAGGAAGCGCTCTGGTCTACGGAATACCATAGCCATACAGGTATGTAACTATGGAATACGGAGTACAGAGGGTAATACTACTCTCCTCACTGCACCGCGAGATTTTGCGTCAAAGTATCAACGACTACCTGGTATTATGGAGTTTACATGCAGGCGTCATCCTGCTAGCTTGGCAACTAAACAGCCTCTCGTTCTTGAACGTCGTAGGAGCTAGTCGTTATATGTCCTAGAGCTAATCTATCATGGCCCGGGTGAAAGAAGTGCTTATGCGATGCTATGGCGAGATTCTCGCGTCTTTATATTTATACCACACTACCGCGCAAGGGAGCACACGTTTGTTTGTACCAGCAAGAGTTCTGGTCGATAGTTTTGGGATATCAGTCACCAGGCATGCCATTTCTGGACTCGTTGGGAGGTGGTTTCGATCCCCACGACAGCTGTGTACCGGAAAAGAATCTTCGCTGCATGAAGTGAGGGATGAGGGGGAGACGTACATTATTGCAAATATGAGTTCACACTGAGAGAGTAAGGCAAAAGAAGAGGAGAACCCCAAGATATCTTCAACTATGCATCATGGCGCAGAGTATCCTCCTGAACTTGGGGCACAAACATCACTACCGATGGCTCAGAGATATCGTATCTCCGCGGCTTTCGACAGCCAAAGCAGAATGCTCGGTAGGATGATACTCTCGGTGGTATGCGTATTCCTATCACTCCAGCGTCGACTTTCTTTATCTCTGAAAGAAGCCATAGGGCTTTGTACTCTGTGACATTTTTACGCCGTTAGCGCATATATCAAAGCTGCTAGTCGTAGGCCGGGCTCTTAGGCCGCGCTGGCTAAATGGAAACCAGGGGCTAGGAAGCGAGAGCCGCGAACGGGGCGCCAGCTAATACTACTAGCAGTGCTACATAGTGCGTTGTAGCATGACTACTAGCAACTAACGCGTCGTCGGGTCGGGGGATTTAGCCATGCATAGATCATCGTTCCGTTTGGGTCGTCTTTCGCATAGATGACGCATCCGGAAAGGAAGCCGAGCAAGCAATGCGGAGCAATCAATGATGTCTTCATTATGTTACTGGTACAAGGTAAAAAGGGTTAAAACGAAGGAAAGGAAACCCAAGCATCTAAGCAAGAAGAAAAAAAAACTACAAGGAGCGAAGAAAAGAGACGGGTAACAGCGATACTGCAGGGCTGGCTATCAAAAGAGGGAAAAATGAAGAAAGCAAGAAAACAGCGTCAGTGCCAAGGGTGCTCCGATAGAATCGTCCTCACGTAACCCTAAGGTAGTACTGAGGACTGATTGGGAGATGTCGATTGAAAAGAGATAGAGCACAGATTTGGTACAGGGTACAAAAAGGCCGATACCAAAGCACTGGCTCGGAAGAATTCTACACGGCCTTTCTTCATTCTCCCGGTTCTTGTCTCAGATAAGAATAAAGCGGACGGCCTATCCTGGTGGGCGACTAGATCATATCGCGACTGGACGGAGCCGAGTCATTGGGTCAGATTGGGTCAATGACCGCGGTACTGGCAGGTTCCTGCAAGGGTTTATGCAGCTTGTGGTATTTTGGGAGGAATGGGCGCCTGACTGGCATTGAAGCATCAAAGACCGCGTCAAAGCGGGTCTCCTCCTCTGCAGTAAACTAACTAACTACTACTGTAGGTGGCTACCCTCAGAAACTGTCTCAAGGCCCCAGCTCTCTGATCTTTGCTGAAAAGGGAGATGATCCTCAAGATTCGAAGCTAGACAGAGGAAATATAGAGTGACTAAGCAGCATCCGGAAAAGATACTTGATATCTTCTGCTAACCTACGCACAGTGACGAGTAACCACAAGGGCCCTGGCATATATATTCAGGCGTGGATGCATCGACTTCAAGTAAGAGTACGGCGTGATACCTTTCCCCAACTGAGACACCACCAATAAGAGAAACTGAAATGATACTTGTACTTGTGTCCTCTTCGCTAATTGGAGGGGCGGGAACAAGGATCACTCCGTCGGGTGAATTATTAGTATCATGTGTCAATATCTGGTTTCGGGATAGCACGTCACACAGCTGCACGGGTACTATACGGGTAGTATACCTGCACGCTCCGGCTGCTTGTGCAGAGCACTCGTAGCCGTAATGCGATTTGCCAAGAGAAGGTCTTACCCTCTGTGCCAGGGGTTTCCCCCAATAGCGCTGAGATGTTTAGTCGGCGATGCTTGCAGAGCGCCAACCCGATATAGGAGAGAAGCCCGGCGCAAAGCTTGCGTCTTCGATAAATGATAGTTGATATGTGGCTGTTGGTCTAGGGCCTGTGCGCTTCTGCGACCCCAGAGTCGTTGTCTCTCGGGAATCTGGAGGATAGCGAGATGCCTCTTTGACTGGAGAAACCCGTACGATGGAAACGCCGCTTCACGTGTTCTTACTGCATGAAGTATTACCACATGTTTCTGACGAGGGCAGACCAGGGCTCTTGAGGCTCACCCTACGTACGGGGCAAGTGATGTCTTGCTGAGGCTCTGAAACCTGGTCGGGGCCAATTGTCTAGTGCTACCATCATCTCGACCCCCTTCAAGAGCTGCGTCAACCTGCAAATACGGGGATGTTTGTACAGTACATGTTTTGCACAGCAAGGTGCTGTATTGGTTTAGGGAAGCGAGCGACCTTGAATCAATCCCTGCTAATCCTAGGCTTGCTCACGAATCGGTTTTCCTTGCTTTTAGTAGGGAGCGATACGAAGTACCTGGCCGGAGCGACAGCAGCTTCTTACTTTTCGGTCTAGGAAGGCATCGGGAGACATTTTGGGTCTTTCACGCACGGCCGGTCGAATAATTGGTAAAGCAGAGCTGCAAGCTCAACAAAGACATTATAGTTGGATCTGTACTGGTACCCGCCGAGTACCAGTTGCGTTCCCAGGCACGAGCTCCTGTTTGACGTGATGGAGAAACTAATCTCGGAAATCTTGGGTCATACCAACCGGCAAGCTGCCACGCTTTGACAAGGGGAGGCGCCGCTCCAAACGCTAAATGGCACACACTCCCAAAATGCCCGCGGACCGCATGCTGGCCCGTTCATCTCCCATCTTATTCTGCAGCTTCGGAGCACTCAGTCGGATCTTAATACCACGGAGCTTTGAGAAAAAAAGCCGGGCTGAGCCTCGGGCTGGCTCTGATGAGGCCTGGTTTCATCTCCAGGATTCGACAAGAATATAAGGGCTGGACTGTCTTATATACCGGTGATCTCGTACGTTGCTGCAACTACGTCCTAGCTATTGCACAGTTACATTGCTACGCTGGAAGCCTAAAGGCACTATTGAGTGACACAGAAATGGATGAAAAAAGCGACCCACCTACCTAATGACAGGCCGCCACAAAACGTCATCCGAGTTGGAAGGCCTTCAGCTCACGTCTCAGCAAGGAGTGCAGCAATCTTTGTGCCTGAAGCTGCCTGGGGGCTAGCTTTTCTTTTCGTTCTTTTTTTCCCGTTGCGACAAGGTCTCCTCTCATGCTAGTCCAACTGCGGATCTTCAAGCATATTGGCACATCGGAACACAGTCGGTATATTCCTACTGCCGGCGGAGTGCATAGAATCCTCCAGCCGCACGGACGGACTCAGGGTGGGATCGGTGTCGCCGACCTTGTCTGGCCTCATGTGTCTGGTGCCTTGACAAAAGTGATGGGCTCACGCTTTGATTGTCTTGCTGTCAGACGACGACTAGCAAATCGTTGGCTAGTGTCAGGATAAGTAGGGGGATCTGTCTGTATGTTTTAGATCCCCCATGTTTCGAAACAACAAAGCTATGCTTTCTCTGCGCAATGCGACGGAGCTTGCTACTTTTATTGTTATTTTTCCTGCCCTGCCATATTGGGCACCTTGCAGTCGACGACCAGTCTATATTCACTTCCTCATGATACCCTTCTCCATGATGGTATTGTCAGGCGCCAGGTGTCTTGGGTGCAAAATATGGCTACTTCATTCTATCTTATCTCTACAAGTCCTTTTTTAGGTGGGAGCTTGCAAAGTCTTTAATTGACTACTAGCAAGCTATTTGTACAAGTACTTGTTCGACTTCCGGCCAGAATCCCGTCGTCGCGTGCCCCATGCCCATGCGCAAAGCACCTGGGTGATTGGATGAAGACCCTTTCGGAGGACCCATGCCGTATCCCAAAAATTGAGCCCAGCCTTGTCGACAAGTCGGGTCTAATCCACAGCTCTGGGGCACCAGCCAACTGGAAGATGGAGAGGGCGCTGGACTAAGTAGCCATGTTTGGCAAGCAGGGCCTAGGCGCAGGGTCCGGCACGGTCCCTAATTAAGCCTCCAGCTCGTGTCATCCCCACCACGGTCTCCTCCATGATGCCACTTTGATTGTTTAGCCGGATGGTGCTTCGTAGCAATCTAGCACTCAGCGCCGGCCCGCTTGAGTAGAGGCGCCCCATGGACACTCCTTCCGGTGACCAAGCCTCCCAAGGTTCGTGGACCTGATCCATGGCGGCCATTCTGTTGTCCATCTGTGATCCACGAAGCAAATCCTCCAACCCGCCATCGAGGCCTTGCTATTCAGCCAACTTCTACATCCTATTTGCAAAGCTTGCTAGGACTGCTAATCCCAGGACTGCTAGCTTCCCCTACTCCCATGCAAGCTCCTTGTCTCTCAAGGCAAACGCGAGTTACTCGTATGGATGTACGAGAACCAGTACGCCAACTTTGAAAGCTCTAGGGAGGACACAGCAGCATCTCCACTTCCACCATACACTCACTCGCAAGCCTTTACTTTTGCGTCTGACGCCAGTGCCAGGTACTCCATACCTGCGTGCATGGGCTGGCACCAAACATCGTCCAGGCCTTCTAGATATGCCGAGAGCACCAAAGCCTTTGTAGCCCTACCTTGTTCTGCCTATTGTCGCCGATTCGATCATCACCCTTGGCGGTTCGTCAACTTTTCAGGCATGGCAGAAGTCGCTCACCCCTGATCATTTTTGCTCCCAGTGGTATTTTACGAGCACCAAAGGTCGAACACTATGCGCACATACATGCTAGATGCATTTCTAGAACGCCAAGACTATCCCGGTATCTTAATTTTGGCTGGGGGATCAGAGTTAAATGACCAGCTTTGATACCACCCTCTACGCATCGTCCCCCCGGACCAACATGTACATGTGGTAGGGGAGAGATATCACCCAGCCAACTCCAGTTTGCCGTCTCCCGGCTGAGAGCTCCGGGTTTTAGTCTCGTTCAGCTGTATCACATCTTCTTACGCCCATGGTGCCTCTCCATCACCGTCTCTTTGCCATCTTTTCCTGTGGCTACCGTCTAAGCCTTCTTTGCCTACTTCGTGCCGTAGCAGCAATCCTTTGTTTTGCTGCCGAGCTCTCACCCCAGCCAGCACACCTCCACGAAACGGACAAGATACAATACACCCCCCCTCCCCACCCAACCTCCACAGCTTTCTTCTGGTTTCCCGCCTTTCCCATCCCAGTTTGCCCCAATCATAGCCGTCTCCAGTGTCTTATTGCGCTTGTGAAATCTCACACGCACGGCGGCCGCCTCTCCCCTCTCGAGACAAGCCAGCGGAGAATTGTCAGATAGGATTGACCGGGCAGGGATCGTCCTGGAACAAGCCATGTCCTGTCGCCTCTGATTTAACCCGCTGCAATAAGAACATTATTAGACCAGGAACTCGGTCCGTGGGCCCCCGATTTCTCAACACTACTTGACCACCTGCTTGGCTACCTACTTGCTCTGTACAAGTTGGTCTTTGTGCTTGCAGGCTTTTCGGCGAGTAACCCTATTTTCTCTGGCCCGACTGCCTTGCATCTGGCAACAGGGTCCCTTAGACTAGACCCAAGAGTCGCACAAAAACCGACTGTAAGCCGCCAATCAGCCATTTGAGGCTGATCCCCGTCGTGCTTTTGTTCTGACTCAGTCGTTTGAGCCAGCGACTTTGTCGGGTTCAGCAGCTTCAGCTTCGCCAGAATCCGTCGCTCAAGTCGTGAAACTTTGCGATTTTGCTGCGGGCTGCCGTTCCATCTCGATAACCACCGACGACACGGCCGCATGTTGTATCACAAAGCGTTCTAATACCTTTGGCTGCCAGGTATCACACTGTTCCAGCGGCGCCTGTTTCACATCGGTTGCTCTCCGCCTAGCTGGATCTTTGGCTCAATTTTGGTTTCGAGCTCGTTAGTTGGCCTCTCTGGCTCGTAACCATTCTCTGTGTTCGACCTTTTTTTTTATTTTTTATTTTTTTTATATTATTTATTTTTTGCTTTTTCATCCTTTGGAGGCCAGCCGCCACATTAAAAAATTTCCGCCCCATTTCTTCTTCGCTCAATAGAACGACGGGTACGCTCTCAGATCGACTTTTCCTGTATACACTCACTCGATTTCTTCCGGCTATCATTGAAAAGAGTACAAGAGTCTTTTTTTTCCCTCCAGTATCTAAGCTCAAACAGTGATTTACTGCGAATTTTTGCTTCCGATAACAAGCTACTCTTCATTCAACCGTCGAAAAACATATCCGAGATCAACTATTATTCATTTAAGAAGACGTGAATCATTAAATTATTTCAGGCCAGAGGGTTTACGGTTCGAATTAGACTCTTTGAACGATCAGAAGTTAAAATTCACATCCTTTGGAACTCGGTGCTGTTGGTGGCTACCAGGAAAAACTTCTCACGGAATATTCCATCCATGACATTTTTAACACATCCTTCTAATCCAACGCCGCCCCTCGTGCCTGGGCATCATCAAGCTTATCCTGACCCAACCCGCTGCGCCTTCGACGTCAATTGGGGCCGGAAAGAGGCCTACCCAAAGGAGTCGGCCGTGCGGAGTAGGGCATATCCCTCACCTCCTATGTCCGGCTCTCCACCCTTACCTCTGAGACCAGCTCAAGAGGCTGGTAGTCGAGGTAGTGAAGTTCCAGGCTATTTTACTGCCTCTAGAGTTCTGGATGGCCTTCGTGGAGGTCCGACACAACCGTCTCCCACAAATCTTCGCGAGCAGGCCGCATCAATGGCAAGGCCATATGCGCAAGAACCGGCAATAAGGTCTCCATATGCATACCCCAGACCCGAAGAATCAGGAAGGATTATCCCATATGTCTCTCAGCACCACCACGGAATGCCTCAAGCAGTTTCTCAAACAGTATATCCAAACTCGACGCCCTCGAACTCGGAGGGCTATCCTGTGCCCGATCGACCGCAAGCAACCGAGTCTCAGCCGTATACATCACCGAAATCTCAGAGAAAGGCGAAAGGCCATGTTGCTTCTGCTTGCGTACCTTGCAAAAAAGCTCATCTTCGGTAAGCATAGAGAATTTGAAATATGCGCCAATGAGCGTATTGTTTTGTGACTGTGTTGATCACTAACATTATTTTGTCTTAGATGCGATGGTACGTTGTCTTTTTTTTTTCTCCCTATACAAGAAAGAAGTTGTATAATTAGTATTAGAGCTACTTGGCGGCTTGCTTTGCAAACTATACAGGCCAATTGGAGTTCTCAATGGGCTCTCCTGGAAGAGATGTGCTTTGTTGCTCTACAACACATACTATTGAATCGGGAAAAGGCTCTGGATGGAAGGTGTAAAATGAAATGGAACTTCTGAACTAACTTTTTTTATAGCACAACGACCCTGCTCCAGGTGCCTTGGCAGCGGGAAAGAAGACGCTTGTGTCGATGTTCAGCATAAAAAGCGAGGACGGCCACGACTGCGAGACGAAAGGGATGGTAGATTCGATCCATCTAGATATTCGAATCCTCAAGATGCGACGTTGAGGAGGCCACTAAGTATATATCCCTCGACAACTCCTGGAACCTCCCCATACGAAGACTCCCTCCGACGAAATCAGTCCTACAGACCTCTCGATCCTCCATTGATCGAGAATGGCCCACGTGTAGTATACCAAGAGCGACCTCCTGCCCCAGATCCGAACCTTTACACCCCATCTTATGAAGGCGCACCACCGAATAATATGGAGCCTCTGGCATACTTGAGCATGGATTTTGACATCGTCAAGGCATCGCCAATGTTTATGGAAATGGTCCATGCATCGAACCCATTGGGAAATAAGCTGAGCGATATCGTTACGCCGCATCAGGCCGCTTTCCTCACCAACCTTCAAAATCAACTTTTTGAAGAGCAGCGAACGTTTGAGCCGAATTATCTGCCGCCTATTATGGGCAGATTGGATATTGCCATCAAGGACTATGGATTCATGACCGAAGATGTGTCAAGGTTTCGCCTCAATCATCTAGAGTATTTCGGCTTTGTTGGATATGACGGTTATACCAGGACATTCCCTCTCCGGTTTGGAATTGCAAAGGAAGGATCGTTCTATTTCATTGTATTTTTGTTGAGCCTCCGAGAGCTTCACCCACAGCTCCCGCCGCCAGGATCTTCGCAGCATTCACCGTATCCACAACACTCACATGCACAACATTCTCACCAATCGCAACACGCTCAGCACTCTCAACAGGTACAGCATACTCAACATACGCAACGCGCTCAGCGTCCGCAGCGTGCTCGAGAATCTGGCTTGTCATATCATCGGCCATCAGTATCGCATCAAGCGGCTTATGGTGATCAGTCAGCTTCTTCTTCGACCGAGCCTTACAGGCATCGCCATAGTGACGGTGCCATGCGATCGCCATATAATCCAGCTGTTTCGCATGCGAGTTCCAGCTCAGGGGCCCAATCTTATACTCCGCCACAATACTCTGCGTCAAGTTATCAGACATCCCAAAGCGAATACGTCCCTGCTAGCCAACCCCAAACCCAGCCGTCTTATCAGCTGCCTCCTATTCGGGCGGAGACAGATCACAGACCCTCTTCTCGAGAGGTTAATTGGCCAAATGCTGAACGACCAAGACGGGTTGATATTGGCGGCTTACTAGAGCAACCCGGCGATATAAACAGGCGTTAGCCCCATTTGACTTCTTCAACATATAAACCCAGCTTCTGGGAACAAGTCGGCTACCCTAATAGATTGGGGGAACTACATACACATCTAACAACGAGCGGCTTGCCCACTGAATATGGCTACCTTGGACATTTCTCTTGTCTGAGAAGTTGATTACTAGCGCCGGCGCTTCGAGCTAACTGTTTGTTTTCCATTTAAAAACATTCCGGAATGGAATTTTGGAAAGTCAATGAACTTAGCGATGCCATTGTCTTGATCTTCTCCTATATCACTAAATCATGGATGAAGCTAAATTTCTGCATCTTATAAACAAAATACGGGGCAGTTGCCTGCGAAAAGCTTAGTTCGACTGATTCTCCCTCTCCCCCTCTCTTTTTTTTTTTTTTGTCTTTCTTATTTCCTTTTTGCCGAAAATTTTTTCTCTATTTTCTTTATATCTCTTCTAGGCTCAATGACAAAAGGAGGGGATGGATAGGAAGCGGTCACTTTTGGGGAGGAACAACTGGACTGAATGATTAAGCGTAGCGCTATGTCTTTGATTTTTCTCGGGCTATGTGGAGTTCTGTTTACTCATGTAAGAGTTACTTGTTTCTTTTTTTGACATTGATTGCAATAGTATTTGGAAAGCTTTGCAAAAACCTTGGCTAGGGCAATAAAGAGAGGGATAGGCGGCATGAATAGTCATGGTCATGCCAGACGCGAGTATATTGGGCCTTCCGGGGCAGATTCGTTATTGTTATGCATTGAACAGGCATACTCTGTGGTAGGGAGGCTGATTTTGGTTTACAATTATAGCGTAGTGGTTAGATCTTAATACGACCAATGTATGGATTAGCGATTTTGCTGCTATACAAATTATGTGTCTCTTGTCGAAATTTCAAGATGTCTACTGGCGCCCATGAATTACAGAGCACGCTGCAGCACAGATACATGAGCTGCTTGGGCTAGTATCTGGGCTGGCCTGAGTCTGGTGTGTTGCAATGCAATGGAGAGATACAGATAAAACATCCACTAGGCTAGAAATGATCGGCATATAGCTTGATATACAAGATTTTCTCTATAATAGTCTAGGACACCGTATTTCCTATCAATTGTGGCTACTCATCGACCGCCTTAAAGCACAGACTAACGTTCGTTCGTGTACGGAGTACCAAATTCAGGTACCTCTCGCGAGTCACGTGCAAGCGTGGAAACTTCGCGTAGTAAGCCAAGTGGTCAACGTTCCTTCCACCGCCTTGCATTTTCCATTCAAGAAGAACTAATTCGAATGAGATGGGGCTCTCTCGACCTTCATCTCTCTTTTTTACTATTTATTGTTAAGAATCGTTTGCGTTGATATGGGCCGCTCTGCACAGGCTTCTCTCCTCTGATGCTGGCGTTATTTGCAATGGTTTATGCATGAAATGTTACGAAATTATTCGAATGTGATTTACTCATTTAATTGAAGGAAAGTTGTCAGATGAAAGCGGTTATGGATAAAATGGAAGTTGATAGTGCCCCGAGTGGGACCAAGAGAAAGGCGGAGGAAGAACATGAGGCTCAGAAGCCCGCACGAAGGATCAGGGTATAGTAGTCTCTTCGCCCTTCTTCGTCTTCTTTGACTAGATTTGAGAGTCAAGAGGATTCCATTGTTCCACAAGAATTTGTTGATTGACTGACATTTCTTTGCTGAGTAGGCTCTCGACCCTGATGTGGTCAACAAGATCGCTGCGGGAGAGATTATTGTGGCTCCGGTTCATGCGCTCAAAGAGTTGGTTGAAAATGCTGTGGACGCAGGCTCAACGTCCCTGGAGATTCTGGTCAAAGATGGGGGCTTGAAAATGCTTCAAATCACAGACAATGGTGGCGGAATTGAGGTACTTTAACCTTTGCCACCTACATGCTCGTTTTTACAGCGGCTGACTCCTTTTCCTTATTGCCCAACAGAAAGAAGACCTGGAAATTCTATGCGTACGGCATACAACGTCTAAAATTTCTACATTTGAAGACTTGTCATCTATCGCCACATATGGATTCCGCGGCGAAGCTTTGGCCAGTATTAGCCACATTGCCCATCTTACGGTAACGACGAAGACCAAAGAGTCATCTCTCGCTTGGCGTGCACATTACCTGGATGGGAAGCTAGTTCCTGCGAAGCCAGGGCAATCTGCTGAACCAAAGGGAGTTGCTGGGCGTCAGGGTACCCAAATCACGGTGGAAGACTTGTTCTTCAATGTGCCAACTCGTCGGAGAGCATTTCGATCCTATGCAGATGAATTCAACAAGATTATTGATATGGCCGGACGATATGCAATACATTGCAAGGGAGTCGGCTTTACTTGCAAAAAGGCAGGCGAGGCTTCTAACGCTCTTTCCGTACAAGCTCAAGCAACTGTGATAGACCGCATTCGTCAGATCCATGGCAGCAACGTCGCCAATGAGCTCATAGAACTATCTGTCTCCGACGACCGATGGGGTTTCTCTGCCAATGGCTATGTGACAAATGCCAATTATCACATCAAGAAGACGACATTGCTCTTATTTATCAACCACCGTTGCGTTGAATCAACCACCATGAAAAAGGCACTCGAACAGACATACTCTGTCTTCTTACCCAAGGGCGGCCATCCTTTCATCTATCTTAGCCTGGAAATTGATCCGGCTCGAGTAGATGTCAATGTTCATCCTACCAAGCGGGAGGTTCATTTTCTCAACGAAGAGGAGGTCATACAAGCTATTTGCAAGAAAATTGAATCGGAGCTCGCTACTGTAGACACGAGTCGAACGTTTATGACACAGACGTTACTGCCTGGAGCCAAACCTGTTGAGTCTTTGGATGAAGATGACAGCGATGCCACTCCAAAGTTTACTACACCCGCTCTTAGAAAGATACGGCGAAACTCGAACGATCTTGTCCGGACAGATAAATCTCAGGGTAAAATAACTGCTTTGTTTTCACCAGCGGGCACTATCGATAAAACAGGTTCTCCGGCTAGAGCTTTAGAAGATGAGGCATGGGCTGTTCCAGAGCCAGTGGAATACACAGCGACAGACCGTGAGCACGTCCAATGCCGCCTTAAGACCGTCAAGGAGCTACGCCAAGAAGTCCGAGATGAGATTCACCATGAGTTGACAGAGATCATCGCCTCACACACATTTGTCGGTGTAGTCGACGAAGGCCGGCGACTGGCCGCCATTCAGGGAGGCGTGAAGCTGTATTTAATAGACTATGGCCACACATGCTTTGAATACTTTTATCAGCTAGGACTCACCGATTTTGGCAACTTTGGTGTTATCAACTTCAGCCCACCTCTGGACCTCAGAGAAATTCTTAAAATCGGAGCCGAAGTCGAAAAGGAGGCTATGGGAGCCTCTGACAAGGAATTCAATGTCGACTTGATAGTCGCAAAGGTAGCAGATCGGCTCATTGAGCGAAGAGAGATGCTCCAAGAGTACTTCTCCCTCGAAATCACTCCTACGGGTGAGCTGGTTTCCATCCCTCTCCTCATTAAAGGCTATACGCCATCCCTTGGCAAGCTCCCCAGATTTCTTATCCGTCTCGGACCTCATGTCAACTGGGATGATGAGAAAGAGTGCTTTCAGACTTTTATCACAGAGTTGGCGACATTTTATGTCCCTGAGGCACTGCCCACGTCTGCAGAAGGGAAAGATGAAAGCGGAGACGTTAGTGAAGAGGGAAAATCAGAACAGGGAGACGAGGATGCGGCTCTTGAGGAAATGAGAACAAGAAGGCAGCACGTCAGGTGGGCTATCGAGCACATCTTCTTCCCGGCGTTTAGGTCACGGCTGGTAGCGACGAAGAAGCTCATGGACGGAGCTGTGTTGGAGGTGGCAAGTTTGAAGGGACTGTACAGGGTTTTTGAGCGGTGTTGATGAATGGGAACATTTAAAGGAAAGGCGCTAATTGAAGATTCAGATTGTTTCAGCTCTTCATGATATATTTATCTCATGGCGTATCTTTATACATTTTATTTTCCAATTTCCTTTGTTCACATCTATGCAAGATAAAATAAATATCTATTCCCCTACATTTCCCTCATTAGCTCCTTTCTCTTACTGTCATCTGCACAGGCTTGTGCTTCTTCTTATATGATAAGAATCTCGTCAAGTTCATGACGACTTCGTCTGCCCTGTCCCTCAGCTCTGGCTGTTGGCTCTTATTGACGCTCTTGGCCATGGCCTTTGCCTTTGATACCGTCCCATCAAGATGCTTCAAGAAATCGCTCTTCCAGAAAACCTCCGCATCGTAGACGTATTCCTCGTTTCCATAAATGTCGAAAATCTGATTAAACGCCTCGACAGCATCCGCAGCAGGAGTCTCAGGAAGGCCCGCAAGGAGAGTGACAAGGAAGGTTCCAATCTCGCGGTTAAGATCCGTAGGTGCCGGATTCAGCGCCAGCTGGCCAAGCACGCCGACGCACTTAACGCCGAGCGCCTGGAAGGGGTCTTCAGGGTCTTGCAGCGCGGGCGCACCCTTGGTGGCCTGGTAGAGGGAGACGAACTTGCGGTGCTCGTTGGGCTGGAGGGGCGTCTCGCCGTGGAGGGCACGGGCGACGGCCCAGGCGAGGCTGGTGACTTGCGTGGCGAGGTCGACGTCGGCGGTGTCGGAGGCTAGGATGGGGGAGACGACTTGTTGCCAGAGGGCGCGGGCGATGGGGGTCCAGGCGCCGAGCACGTCGTTGTTGGAGTCGTCAGAGAAGTCGATGAGGGAAACGGACCAGGCGATGTTGTTGAGGGCGGAGAGGGCGTGGCCTTGGACCTTGAGGGAGAGGTCGTCGGATGGCTGGAGGCTGGCGAGGCGGATGAGTTCGGGGATAGCAATCTGGATGAGAGATTTGAGGGTCGGGAGATCGTCAATGTTGTCGTCGCCGTGATCAACGCCAGTGACCATGTCCATGTCGGCTTCAATCTCATCTTCATTCATTTCATCGTCTTCATCGTCATCGTCATCTTCATCCTGGCCCTCAATGTCATCACCAGCGTCAGAGGCAGCCTCGTCCATATCTTCGTCATCATTCTCCTCATCGCCGCTTTCCTTCCCAGCCGCAGCCTCACCGCTTCCAAACTCTTTCTTTGTAAACAGCTGAGCAGAGCCTCCCATTTCAACGCCAAGGCTTGTGCCGATGGATGCAATTGTCTCCAGGGCCAGCTGCTGAAACTCTGAGGGGCTAGACCAGCCGCTGCTGTTGGCCTCGCCCTGGCCGGGGACAAAGCCAGCCATGGCCTTGGTGAGCGTCGGTATCAGATCTGAATCGTCAGCCACATCGATCTTTGGTGATAGATTCTTCACTTCGAGAAGAGAGGCGTAAATGTTGTGAAGGATGGTGCAAGCTAAGACACCATCTCCGCTAACATCGTCCTTTAGGGATATCAGCGTCTCATAGCAAGCGATGCTGCTGGGTGTGCTTGTGATGTATTTTGCTAGGTTCGTATTGTCCTCAGATAAGACCATTAGACAGGCCATGGAGTCTCCACGGATGGGTGATATAGGATCTTCATCGTCCTGAGAGGTATATGTGATGAGTGAGAAGAGGAGGCTAGTGATGATGGTGTTATTGGAAATTGACTCCAGAATCTCATCTTCTGCCTCGGCTAGAGCCATTAATAGCGAGACAAGGGACGCTGCAATGCTGGAAATAAATCCCTTCTCCGCTTTGGGTAGCTTTGCAAAGGGCGCCTCTTTTGAGAGGATCTTGTCTTGAATCTAACGGATAGCGCGTCAGGTTAAGGTAAGCTCTCACTTATATCATTGAGATTCCAACTCACCAACTTTGAAGCGAATTCAATCGCCGTCAATACATCTTGTCGGTAGAGGTGAACACAGAAATCGGCCTCCTCCTCCTGAGCCAGCACTTGCAAAATCCCCCATCCAGCAGCTCGGCTCTCAAGCGCGGCGTCTGTCAGAGTCTGAGTGAGAACGGTGTAGACGATCTGCTCTCGGAGCAACAGTTTGCGGCACTTGGTGTCCTGAATAATGCTTGAGATGACGGACGCAGCCGTGGAACGAGACTTGGGGTCGGCGCTTTTGAGATCGTTGATGATGGGCAGAATCTTGCTCTCTCTCAGAGCGGCCAGCTCAGGATCTGCAGGAGGCTTGACGGCTTTGGCAACGGGATCGCTGCGGTGGCCGGCCCTGGGCTTCTTTGATTTGCCCATGGTGTCTGTGCGGAAACGAATGAGATGATTGAGGAGCGAATATGCAAAGCCAATGAGTCGACAGACTGAGTAAATTGCTGCGGTGTATGAGGGTTGATATGAATTGTGATGATGAGGTTGGTGTTTACATGGATCAAGTCCCGTATCAAGTTTTTTTTTTTTTTCCTCTTCCAGTTGGCTACTCGTACCCCACCACGAGCAACGCTGCCCCTCCAGCTTGCAGATTGCAGATCTCTCAGGCAGGCCACAGCGCCTTCCAGCGGCCCATTCAGCAGTCTAGCGCCCCATAAGTTTAGGCAGTTCTAGAAGACGGCGCCCTGTATTCTGAGCGTCTTTGGTTTTCTCCAGCATTCCTGCGCACCATTGTCTGGCCGCATAAGGCATCGGCACCAGCGCCACGGCTAATATAACGGTTGGATGCTCCTTGGCTCCCTGCAGGTTCTCCACAGCGCGCAAAGTGTTATCTAATCAGCAGCGCTATCCAGACTCCGTATTAGACGACGAGAGCTCCCAAATTAGCCTTTTATGGAGCACCAAGCCATAAGCTGCCACAACACCCGTTTCGTTTCGTCTCGTCTCGTCTCGTCCATCCATCTCTGCCCAGCCCGGATCGCTGCAGAGCGCGCAATCCGGCAGCAAGAGCAGACGATCGGCGCCAGCATTGATACCGCCATGTAACCGCTGGTTCCGAATATCGCCCCCCTCTCACCCATTGTCTTGCCCCTAAACAGCCTTGTAAGCAAGCTGTTTGGCTTGCGCCGAGACATTCTGAACCAGCAATACTCGGTTAAGCTTGAGCTGCCAAAGGCAAGAATATGCCGCCTCCCGCAGCCCGCGGCGGCTGGTCCGTGTCGCAGCTCTGGCGCGACGACGAAGAAATGGCCAACAAAAAGGACGATGATCTCGGCCTGCCTCGACACACCAAGCACGCTGACCATTGGCAACCCGCCCCCAAGGCGTCCCTGGGCGTGGCCTCCGTGCTCCGGCTTGTTCTGTATGCCGTCGTTTTCTTCTTGACAGGTTATGGACTGTTCAGGGTCATCGGGCCAGCTGCTGGCGCCTCGTCTCTTGATCCGGCCAACTTGATGCCCATGTATGATAGGCCACGACCTCCTCCCAGATATGATACACCGCGGATGGAGGAGGACGCTCCTATAATCAAGACGCCCAAGACACCAAAGCCCCAGGCCAAACCCAATGATGGCGGAAGCAAAGCTGCAGCAGACCCGTCCAAGCCGTACAATGGACCACTAAAGCTCCCGCATTTGGGTCCTTCGTTGGAAGCCATCATGCTAGAAACACAGGGGAGGATGCAAAAGAATCGCAACGTCTTGTTCTCGGCAGCCAGTCTTAAAAGCGCTGCGCTTTTGCTCCCAATGGCATGCCAAATGGCCACAGAGCGTCAGAACTATGTACATTTTGCCCTAATGAGCAGGAGTGACATTTCCATCAAGGAGTTGCTGGCGATCAATGGCATTGATAAGTCGTGCCCCTTGGTTATGCATGGTACGGTGTCTTTGTTTTCATTCCTGGGCTTAACTCCAGACCATGTTGTGAAAAACGAAATACTGATAATCGATTTATGTAGATGCCCGTCCTGACCATTCTACAACGACAGCTGAGCCACGAATGACCTTTTCCGTAACTCGAGCTCTCTGTAAGTGCAAACCAGCGGACCTATTGTAATGTTTTTTACGTAGTAATGTTTCTAACGGAGATTCAGATTATATTAACCTCTATATGCACCCACAAGTGGTCATCATAGACTCTTCATCAACTGAAGAAAGTTATTTTCTCTCCGGCATCCGTGATAAGATCCGAGATACAGAAGCTACCTTAATTGAAGTCTCGGAGAAGACAGCTCAGCGATTCTCATGGTTGTCGAAGCTTGATTCTTCTGCTTTAGCAGGTAAGGCGACGCGCTAGGCATCTATCTTTAGATCAAGCATATTCTAATGCCTTCTTTGCTACAGCTTGGAATGAGGTCAACTTTGATATCATTATCCAGGCTCCTCGGCATGGCGCAGGTAATCTCAAACGGCTACTTCGGTCTCTGGCTCGAACGGATATGGCCGGGGTCTCTCCGCCCCATTTGACCATCGAACTTCCCTCAACGGTCGAAGAGGACCTAACTAGCTTCTTGAACGGGTATGAATGGCCGCCAAAGGCTCACGGCGTGGCTCCCAAGACAAAGCTGCTGTCGCTTCGTCGCCGCATTCCTCGACATAAAATGAGTGAAGAGGAGAGTTCTGTCAGATTCTTGGAATCATTTTGGCCAGCTAAACCATTTCACTCTCATGTCATAGTTTTGTCGCCTCATACTGAAGTTACATCTCAATTCTTTCACTGTAAGTTAGCTTGAACGGCTTCAATTAAATTTTCTCAAGCTAACTTTGGAAAGATGTCAAATATTCGATCCTGCAGCGACGATATTCAACCATTGCCAACCGGCAGCATTGGGAGAATAAGCTTTTCGGCATCAGTCTTTCGGCGCCCACGGCATATCTCGACGATACTACTCAGTTCACGCCACCAAAGCCCCTGGAAGAACAAGGGTCTAATATAGAGGGCACGCCTTTTCTTTGGCAGGTGCCCAGCAGCGATGCAATTCTCATTTTTGGCGACAAGTGGGTAGAGCTTCACGGCTACGTCTCTCAGCTTTTGGAGAAACAGCATGCCTCGTCCACAACGCCGGATCTTTTTGCAAAGAAGAAGATTAGTACAAAGCACCCTGCTTGGCTGGAATATATTCTGCAGCTGTCACGGCTTCGGGGATATTTCACCCTCTACCCTACCCGTCAGACCGCCAATACCATAGTCGGCATCCACACAGATCTCTATGATGTGCCGGAGGAATACGAACAAGGAAAAACTGCTGAGCAGGAACAGGACTTGATTAAGCTTGCCTCGGACGGATTTGACCCAGCATCGCATGTAGATGTGCTGGCAACGCTCCCACATGAGGGCGATTTGCCACTTCTTTACCACATGCCGTGGCTGACCTGGGATGGAAAAAACACGGATGACGGCGCCATCGAGAAGACTGCAGCCAAATATAAGCAAGCATTTCGTACACAAATTGGAGGATGTAAGGATGAGAGCGCGGGACCTGTTCCGGCAGTGGACCCGAATGCTAGAGATCTATTCTGTTTTACCAATGGTAGATGAACTTTCAGCTGGAGCATGGCGCATGGCGAATTATTTGTTGGGGAATGTTGGAGTTATTTTATGCTATCATGGCGGTATTGTTGTTTGTTGTTATATCAGGTGTACTATCATCCATCTTGTTTTGAATCAATGGACCAATATTTATGCATCTCTATTGAGAGCTTCGTAGTGAGCTCTGTGTTCTGAGAAAACCCCAAATTTAAAAAAGTGAAAAAATAAAAATAAAAAAATGAACCATCTCCAAATGCTGTCGATATCATTTTTGGCGTACTTTGTCTATGACAAGGAGTATAATGCACGTTCCGATAATAGAAAAGGCGATTCCACCCAAAACCTGCGGATATATGAGTCAACATAGTCCTGTGTATGTACATAAAGATGCACCGAAACTCACTACTTGTGTCTTCCAACCAGATTGCACAATGGCAGCTCTTTTGCCATACATATTGACAGTTCCTAAATAAATAAATAAATTAGGCTCCGACATCAAAAGAGGTTTCTTTGGGCGCTCTTAGGAGAGATCAGCTAGCTTACTTATATAGTTCCCCACGCCTAGAACCAACGTTATCACAGATAGTACCCAGAAGATGCCACCGAGCGGTTTCGCCACCCGGCGTTCAAGATCGCTAGGCGTGCCCTTGATGTGGAATGATACGGTGATGGCGACAGACACAATAGCCATGTATATAGACAGGCGAAGATACGAAAGGAAGGCTAGCCGTAATTAAAAAAAAAATTGCCAGTTAGTATTTAAGCTTGAAGCCGATCAAATGTTGGCAGAAGACAAGCAAAGTCAGTATCCAGGACGAGCTCACTTCTTTCGTTGGCACAGTGATCCCGCGCATCGCTAGACTCATTTACAAATAAGAGTGGGCTAGGAAACGGCCATTGGAAAAACGCGGAGGCGTCGGTGAAGCCGTCTGATCTATCAAGAAGCTGTCAGACCATAATTCGCCTCGAAAACTTTACGATACCCGTCCATCTATCAAGTACAGAGACGAATAGAGGGGGGGGGGGGGAGAAGAAGAAGGATACCTCAGTTCGCTGACTTCGATGGGTTCTGTAAGAGAGATGAATGGGAGGCAGTGGCTCGTCGTGAGCGTCTCTTCGTCGGACATGTTGTGTCTTGTTTCTTCTTTTGCTTCCCCCGATGTCACCAAATTAATAATAATATTATATCGGCATTCATAAAAAATGTATTGTCGTGTTTCTCTCAATGCAGGTGGATGCGACCGGCGAGTGCGAAATATGAAACTAGAATGTCGTTTGAATTTGGGGGGTGCGTGAGGTTTGGCTTGCTGGGATGACGTCGAGAAGGCGGCGCAGAGACTCACGTGCCGTTCTTGCCCGCAGGCGATCATATGGAGCCCAGCAATCAACATCACAAGACTCGTTTTACACCAGATTTTGTTCAAACAATCTTTATTTTCATAGAGATTGAAAGAAAAGCGGAATATTATTCTATTTTTCTGATTCATGTTGGAGAAGAGGGTGAAAAATGAAAGCTTCGGCGGCTTTGTAGTCTTGAGTGAAACATGCCGCCTCTTGCAGCCTTCACAACTTGTAATTCACATTAATGCATGGCTACATTTTATCCCTATCTCTACAGACATTCTTCCCTAACGCCAAGTTTTCAGAACCCCCAAATCTCATTCCATCTCTTCTCCTCCTCCCTCAACGCACCGTCCAGTCTCCCAAACCTCGCCGGCTGCTCCGTATTCGCCTCTGGCAGGCAAACCCACTCTCTCACGCAATCCGGCACCTCCTCTTTGATGTGTGCAATGCAGATAAGCGCCTGTTGGTCCGACAATCCCTCCACCTTGACGGTGCCATCCTTGGATTGCTGGCTCTGCACAATCTCCTCGCCCGCATAAGTCTTTGCTTCTCCGTCTGTGAGGAACAGCGTGCACTTGTCCCGGACGGCGTCGTCCATGCCGCTAAACGACTCGTCCAACACGACAATATCGGGTCCCTTAATCATAGACCGTATGAAGAGCGCCACGCGCTGAGCACTGAACGAAATCTCTCCAAACATGTAGTCGTCGGCCCATTCCAGGCCCTCGCTGCCAGTAGCGCTATTTGGCTTTAGCTCTGGCTCAAACCATCTGAGTGCTGCCTCAACTTTGGCCTTTGCCTCAGCGCCCAGCTTGGGCTTTGCGCCAAAGGTCTCTGCCCACGCGTTCTCAACCACTTGTCTGATGGTGTGGCTCCTCGGCATGTGTTGGTGGACTTCTGGGCTGGAATGGCCGATGCGAGATTGAATGTCCCAGAAAGTGAGTGGTCGCTGTCCAGAGCCTGGCTCAGGTAGACGGCTTCGCCCAAAGAGCTTTATAGGCAGTGAGTAGGTTTGTGGGTGGTCAGAGCCAAGAAGAGAGACAATGGTCGTCTTGCCCGAGCCATTGGGACCAAACACGCCCCAGCGTTCACCCCGTCGAACAGTCCAAATCAGGCCAGCCTTATCACCTTGAGGCGTCTTCTGTGACCAGTTTCCAAGAGCAATCTTGTCACCATAGCGGACCTGGCAGCCATCCATTTCAACCAGGGGCTCAGCATTTGGATTGACAGGTTGCTGTGAATGAAATGATGCTGAAGTCGAAGCAGACTCTGACTGGCTGTGGCTCTGAGCTGCAGAATCTTTAGATAACACCCTCCCTATATCAGCCAAAGTATGAATAGGCAACTTCTCGTCTTCTGCTAGCCCGCCCACTTTGACCCCTTGAATGTATTTTTTCAGGCCATCCAGCACAACCTCCTTCGGTCCCATTGACTCAACCTGGCAGTCCATTCTCAGATATACCAGGTGTGTAATCCATTCTGGGAGAGGGTCTTGCGGCCTAGCACTCAGCACCAGTCGCGGATTGGCCTTTTCGGCAAGAGACTCTAGTAGCGGACTCAGCCCCGTAACCGTCGGAGGATCCAATCCCATGAATGGCTCATCCAGGAGCAAAACTTCAGGTCTCGTCAGCAGCGCTCGAGCTATCCTTGCCCTCCTGCCCTGACCATTGCTCAGGAACGTCACAGGCAAATCAAGCAGGTAATCCAGCCGAAGGTCCTTGACGACGCGCTTCAGTAGCTCAGCCGATATCCCGCCCTCTTCTTGGCTCTCCTGATCCGGGGACTTGGCGGGGTTCAGCTCGGTATTGCCCAGCAGAAAGTCTCTGAGCGAGAAATCAGTAATCTCCCTGCGAGACTCATACCGTGCAGCAAGATACGCCGATGTCGTCGCTGCGCCGCCCAACCCTCCGGCCGCCTGCTCAGCATCAAATCCAACATACTGAATCGCCTTGTTGGGGGTTCTCAATCTCGAAGACACTGCATCTGATGACAGATATGGGTACGACCTCGCCGTGGGGGGCTCACAGAGCAACCTTCCTCTCAGAGCTTGCAAGAAGGTCGTCTTTCCGGACAAAGAAGGTCCCACGATGCACCAATTGTGCGGCTCTGGGGATGACGAAGGCAGCTCAAACTCGAGATTTTTGAACAGAGCGGGATTAGCGTGTGATGATGATTGCGAATTCGGGTGCTGCCTGTAGAAAGTGCCATTGGCGATGCGAACGATGGGCGATCGCGCCGATGGCGGGATATTCCTGATCATGGCTCTAATCTATAATGAGGACAAGATTGAATATTGAATCATGTAATTGAAGACGAGCTCAGATCAGACACGTCAAGCGAGAATAGGCAGGCAGGCAGGCAAGCAGGCACTTTACGAATCCAATTGAATGGCCATAAGACAGCCCAAATGGAGGTAAACAACACAAACAGATCACAAATCAGAAAAAAAAAAAGAAAAAGAGACAATCGTATTCCAACGACGCTGTCATGCAGTGAATTGATGTTGACACCGGCCGTCTCCGCGATCGGTCTAGGGTATTTGGCAGCGGATTGGATGGAGCATCTCGACTCCAGCAAGTGGGGCAGAGGCCGAAAAAGGTACGTACCCTCCTCCACAGCAAGCACCAGTACTGTATCAGCGCTTCAGTGGACGCGAGGCTGCTGGGAGCCTGTAGCTTGGGAGTTAGGTTAGGTAAGGCGCCTGGAGCCAAAGGCAGCTCTGCGTTCCGTCATCACCATCAACCTCAACGACAAGCTCTCCCTTTCAGTCTCTCTGCACCATCTCGTCGTCTTTTGGTGCAGATCAATCGCTGACGCAAGATTCGATCATCTCTTTCCTGTCCCGCACCAGCTACATCGAGCGCTCCCTCTCATCTCCAACCCCCACCCAGTGAGGCAGCCAATCCTCTGAGAACTCGCCCATCATGGTAGGAAACCAGCTTCCTCTCCAAGCTCCCTTCTTCATGTCTTCCAGCTAACCATTCTCCCCCCCTCGTTGTTAGTCTATGCGAATCGTCCCCGCCTCCCAGGCACCCACAACCTTCTCTCACGCCGCCTCCTCCTCGGCCCCCTCAGCGCCCGGAATCCACGACACTCTCCGCCACGGTGTCGGCATCTCGCCCTTTGACGCTGCCTCCAACAAGCCAGTCTCGGCACACCCATTGGAGGCTCGCCTCAAGAACTGGGAGGCCACCCAGGAGGCCGTCCGCATGGAGTCCCTCAAGCGCACCTTTGGCATCGCCGAGCCCATCCGCCGGGGCATGGAGCTTAAGATTGTCCGCGAAGGCGAGTGGCGGCCCATGGCTCTCGGAGGGGGCCTTCCCAGCGTCCACGAGGATATCTTGAGAGGGAGAGAGGACACGATTACCTGGGAGGACGTCTTTACTGGTGAAGAGTCGCGGGCGCTGCCAGGTATCCATGATGAGATGGAAAAGAAGCTGAAGATTAACTGAATGGGGAGGCGTGGCTAGCGATATAGGAGGGTAATAGAAAAGGAAATCAAGCTATTCAAGTCTTATGTGTATGCCCGGTCTGGAAAAGAGACAGGCATGACGGTTTGTGAGACTATATCAGGATTTTACATCCCGATTTGCATGGTATAAACGAGCAGTCCCCAGAAAGAACAAAGAAATACAGAATCAATAAAAAGATCAGCATCGCTACTATTCTTATAGCATCAATAATATCGATACCTGTGGTCGCATCTGCTTGGTGCCAAAATAGGAGTGTAATATGTGCTGCATTTCTATCCTGTAATGGCAACATCCCCATTCTGGGGACGGGGTCCTTCTGAAATTATGAAAGATATAAGGAGCGTAAAAAGAACCGAAACAGAGGCTACAATTGTACATGAATCAATAATGTAATGATACGCCGGTAATGATCCCCGATTTTCCCAAATTCTTCCGCGTCTTGAATTCCCATCGCGCTGCTTCCCAGAGTGGCTAAACGAAAACGAAAATGAAAGTAACAAAACACAAAACACATAGTAAAAGGGAAATACTCTCAAGACAGAATAATAATAATAAAAAAAAATCCTCTCCTCCAAAGCAGCTTGTAGAAACGGAATATTAATGTCAAAAAGACACACCGAGCTGTTCTTGCGCCCAGCTGTATCTGAACTAGTGAATGCTTTCGAGCAAGCCAGATTGCCATTCAGAAACCACTCAAGCATCGTAGTACGCCCATCTCAGCGGCGAAGGTCTATGCAAACACATCTTTGCAATTGTCCGATCATATGTATGGCCGTCGTAGGCTAATCAAGAAAATGGCACAGAGGGACGAGATGGCACGTGGGTTCGCACCACTGCTGGAATCGCTTTATAAAATGATGCAGCAACGTCCCTCCCTTGCGCCATCCCCATCTGTGGCGCCCGCAGGGAGGCTCTTGCTCCCGGACTTGGGTTCCTCCTCATCAAGATCCTGGGGCCGGATGCTCATGTGTACCACATTGGGGCTATCAGGGCTAAATTGATACTCTACATGCAGTGTGAGCGGCGGAACAGGAATAATCGACAAATCAAATAGAGAAGAGAGAAGAGCCTGTTGTGAAGAAGACAAACCGGAAAAAAGATAGGGAAAAAGGAATAGAATGGGGGCTATGCTTACTCTTTAGCTGCTCCTTATCATCTAATAATTTGCCAAAGTGAATCAGCCTTATGCTGCTGGGGCTGGCGGGCTTGGCCTCCCAGTCAGATCTCCATTCCCGCAAAATCAGTTCCTTCAAGGTGTAGATGCTGATGCTGAATGGATCAGGGTTGCCGCTCTCGTCCTTATCCGGCATGGCGACGTGTCTCCTGCTAAGATACTTGGCATCAATCTTGTACGGATGTCGGCCGCCAGACGCGAGCAACAGAGTAATGTTGCAAACAGGGCCATCGGCTCCGCCAGAACCAGCGGCCTTAATCTCTTCCTCTGCCGGACCAATAGCCATAGCTGACTCCTCGTGCTTGTCCTCCTTGGGTTTTTCTTCCTTGGGCTTCTCTTCTTTGGAGGACTCGTCCTTGGGAGCGTCTTGCTTAGGGGCGTCCTGCTTAGGAGTGTCTTCCTGAGTGACATCTTCCTTGGTCGTGGCTATCGGCTCAGGAGCGTCGGCTACTTCCTTGCCTTTTGACGATGAAGCCGCAGCAGGTGTTTCGCCATCGTCGGTAGATACAGGGTTGGTCGATGTCGTCGCGACAGCGGGAGCGTCCTTGGCCGCGTTGGTAGTCGCCACGTCGCTGGGTTTATCGCCTGCCTCAGGCGTCTGAGGGATATTCTTCATCTGCACAGCATCTGTAGGTTGTTCGAGGCCCGAGTCGTTGCCAGGAGCAGCGCTGCCACCGCTCATGGTAGAATCTGCAGCAGCCGACATGTTTCAGTTGGGGGAAAACGCTGTAGCAAAGCGATGTGAGGAATGCGGGATCGGTGCAGCAGCACCAAAGGGGTTGGCGAATCTCGACAAAGGAGCGTATCACACGGTTCAATTCATCCGCGGTAAGAAGAGCGCGTAAAAAAAGAGGCGGCGCTGGCTTGGTAACGAGCGTTTTCAATGCTGTAAAGTGGGTTCAACAGTCTCGGTTAGAGACTGGCTGCGTAGGGGAGATAATAGATAGATGGATGTCAAAGGGAAAAAGGATGGAAAAAAGGCACCGCTGGGACAAAACACCCAGTGAACCTTGGCAGATCAAATCAACGAACCGGCTCAGCGACCAGCCCAGATTTCAAGCTCCGGGGACACGGGGGTGTGGGGGGGAGGAAACGAAGAGCGGGACCTCCGACTAGAATGCAAAGCGAACGAGCGATGAATGCGCTAGCTAGACGAAATCAAAGCGCTGCTGAACATCAAGAGAAGTGCTGTTTTTGGGAAGCCTTGCCCGATGCAGACGAAAAAGCGCACGCCTCACGGGAGGATGGAGAGGCTGGTGTGGAAATGAAGCGCCCTGCTTCTTGTAAGCCTCATTCAATTTTTCTCTCCCTTTTTTCCCTTCAGCTGCGCCGGATGCCGAGACAAGGGTTAGGAAAAGAAGGGCAAAAAAAGTTCAAATAGAGCAAATGGGCACCAGCCGCGGTTACGAGAGCAAGCCAATGAGTACGGCACTTCGTGTTCCTAGGTAATCAGACCCCTGTTGGTGTAGCGCCAACAAGACACACCACTGGCCGCATGGAGACACACAGACGTATGCGGTGGCGCGGGGAACCAGGTAGTGGTCCGGTGCTCCGAGTGAGTAATGAATGATGGAGGCTGCTCTGAGGTGGTGATGCTGCTGTTGGAATGGAAGTCTGGAGAGCAATAAAAGATGAAGTGATTCTGCCGCCAAGTCGGTGAGAGGCTGAGGTTGATGAGACGACGAGGCAGGTACGGAGGAATATGCCTGAGATTTTCCCTTCCGAGGACCTGCAACATGCAGCGGATGGGCCCAATTAACAACAATGGCTACTTATCAAACAAGCAACAGAGTCCAACGGCTGAGGAACAGCCAGCGGGCGGCAGCAGATCCGAATCTGCAACTAACACGAGAACCGGTGGTCAGGGAGATATACCGAACCAGATCCGAGCTGCCAGGAATCCAGCACTTTTCGTTTGTTTGCCACCTATTCGCCTGCTCTCTGCTCTCTATTTTACCGGACACAAGTAGGATCGAGGCACAGACGGTACGATTAAGACCTGGAGCGGAGTTGAACCGGATTTCGGGATGCAGGTGGGTATCCTTATGTGCAAACTAGATGATGCTGGGACAATTTCTATTAGGTACCGAGTCCCACGGGAAATAGTAGTTGCACAACGTTCGAATCGCACCATACGGAGTATGCAAGCCCCTTAACAAATGTTGGCGGCGCACGAGACTCACACACCAAGTTGCTGCGATTGGGTAGTATTTCATACTTCATATACTAATACGTACCTGCTAGTACAGGCAAATGCCTGGCATACTTGTACAGACAGACAGATGATGATCAAACCTGCATCTGGACCGGCCGGCTCTCATCCGGCATTGCTAGTCTGGTGGATTTATGTACAACTATTGGCGGCTAGTGGCTCGTCTTGCAGCAACAACACTTCATACTGACGCACTCGCTTATACTGTAGTCGAGCTTTAGGCCCCAGACAAGCGCTCATATCCGCCTTGTCTTCCTGCATGAGCAGCTTCTTCCAGCGCCAGCCAACACAATTACTTTGACCTTGCTAAGCCGGGGAGGCCTTGCCGTCTCAGGCCAGCCTATCAAGCGATGCAAGGACGGCATTTGAACCTGGTCAATATAAATAAAGAATACGGATGCCTCTGGTTTAGAAATTAAGACTAAATACAACGAAACAGGGCGATATCACCTCAGCTCTTCTCATCGTTTGAGATGACGGGGGGTTTCATCTGTTTGATATCGACGAGATAAACCTAGCCTACATACGGAGTACGGAGTCACCGTAATACTCGACGCACTGCGTAGATGCCTGGCAGCAGCAATTCCGTAACGTGGGATGCACGGGGCAACGGGCACAATTCTGCTCTAGCCGAATAGCTACCAAGTCGGCTTTGCGACTGTTTACCAGCGCTTTCACCCAGGCAAATCGCCGACCAGGCGGCGATGGACATTGAAACACACCATGCCTAGTGCCTTGAAATCATCTTACCAGAGGCCGCGCTACGTTGGCGCCCTTGCTAGGCGCCAATTCTCCCGTTATCTACTCCGTACTCGGTCGATGCTACAGGCAGGTAATACAAGCTTCTTACCGATATGATCTCCAGCCGGCGCCACCTCAGCGCCAACGCCAACAAAGCATGCCCGTTCACACCATACCAGGAACATCTATTGCCAGGTCTAAGCTCATTCTAAGCCACCCTCAGCATCGCTTGTCTGACAGGCACATAAACTCTAAAAAGAAAATTCAGCTACGAGCACTCCGTGTGTCAAATCCTGATACTAATCGGCCCTCGGGATAGGGGCACCAAAAAAAGAGACGAAGAAAACGTCTATACTTGGTGCTTCGTACAACGTAGTATTGGTCAAACTGCCTGCAATCTCCGTTCAAAGAGCTTCAAAATGAGCCAGCTCCGCCCACTGCCGTCGCTCCCGAGTCACAATGTACCCACAAGGCTCAGGCCCCTGTGCCAAAAATACTACATTATACAGGCAAAGTCAGAATTGGGTGTTGATAAAAGGAAGGAAACCGGAACGTGAGAAGACGCCCCAGCTCGTCTGTGATGGTTAAGCGAGAAACTTTATGGATTTATTGAATCAAACTCGCGCAAGTCTGCCCATCTTCATTTCGAGCGAGGGAATATTAACAGCTGCTACTACGAGGGAAATTGCATTGTTGTTCTCGCTGAATCCTGCCACACTTTATTTCTCTGTGTAAGCTGACACGTACATTTGCCTATTAAATCTACCACGCAAAGTTGGCATCTTCCCCCTTTTGGGCCCCAGGGATTTTCTCCCAGCGAGTGATTCCCAAATTCAATCGTTCTAAAAAAAAATTAAGGTAAGTGACAGTCAAGAATGACAAGATACATCGTACAAAATACGAAGTACACGTAAATATGCACGCTCTAGCAGCCCTACAGCCCAAACCTCAACAAGCAGCATGGTATGCAGATGGATATGATACGAGTTTTGAGTCCCGCAAATGACCCATACAAATTGAATCGAATCGCCAAGCTTCTGCTACCTACTAGGCCTACTATTACATACTACTCAAGGGGCCCCTCTTCTTTCTCGCTCGCTTCCCCACACAGAACAGGAATGCTGTGCATCTTATTCCCTTTCTACTGCTCCACAAGGCGTGCAATAATAAACGCAGCCCGCTTGCCTGCGATATAAACGACCTTGATGGATGAGTGGATTTTCTAAGCCTGCTGATGGTACGATTTTCGGAGGATTTAGTCCACATCTCCCTGACCTGGTCGCACAGCAAATGTTATGGGTGTTGTGGTAATTCGTTCAGCATAAACCATTCGCAAGCATCAATATCATATTATATATATATTCATACTATTTGTGGTAAAAGATATTTAGAAAACGTAGGGATATTAAAAGTTACATCCTGGACCAAAATCATACAACGCTGCTCCTAACAAGCACGTACATGGTGATAAGTGACGAAACATCAAGCTTCATCTCATTCCCTCTCCAGTCTTCGTTCATTGCCTCATGTTCTTCCTGTCCGTCCACCTCGTCATGTTCTTCAGGTTACAAGGCCAGCAAGTCGCCGTTGCCATCGCCATGAGCCGGCTGCAGCACAGCCTGCGGCGCAAGGGCGTTCACCACATAGCCTGTTCCCCCGCCTCCTCCAAAGCCGTCGTCCCCGCCGTCTATTCTCATCGCCGCCATCTGCTGCGTTCCGATGCTAGAGAAGTATGCGTCCGCGTCGCTGACTGCCTGTGCCAAGTTGGGTGCTCCGTTTGTAGTAGGAGAAGCAACGGCGTTGCGCGTCCTGAGATCGATATTCGTGGGCTGGCTGCCGTTGCCGAACATGCTGATGCTCTTCTGGTTGTCAATGTTGTTGGCAAGATGCTGCTTCTGCAGTGCCGGGGAATCAATCAATTTTCGTGGCCTAGCAGAGCGGAACACGGACTGCACTGGCTTGAGATAGACTGTGGCCAGGGTGCCGACGTTGAGGCACATTTCTTCCAGCGTTGACGACTCCAGCCGTTCCGACTCGGCCGTAATTGGAGGCTTCTCTCCCATGACGATACTCTTTGCTACGTTCATGTCGGTTGATAGCAGTCGCCAGTACATGTAGGCTCGATCACGCAAATCGGGATTATCCGTTTCTTCTGTGGCCCACTT
Organism: Trichoderma asperellum; assembly: GCF_020647865.1. Taxonomy (NCBI): domain Eukaryota; kingdom Fungi; phylum Ascomycota; class Sordariomycetes; order Hypocreales; family Hypocreaceae; genus Trichoderma; species Trichoderma asperellum. The sequence continues at coordinate 2,916,568 of NC_089415.1, read as the reverse complement.
CAGGACCTTGGGTACCAGCTCCTGGCCCTTGGTTGGTCTCTGGATGAAAAGCTTGACTGTTGCGGTAAGAAGTGCCAGCTGAACCTCTACAGGCTCATCTTGGAATGAGTATAGGAAATCCTCCAGCAGGGCGTCGCTGTTTTCAATACGGTCCGCATACTGTCCAATGACCCAAATCATGGCAGCCTTGGCCTCTGGCTCATCAAGGGAATCCAGATGCTCGCAAAGCGTGCCGATAATTGATTCATACTGGTTTGGATATTTGCGGAAGATGTTTCGGATCACTACTGTAGCCTCCTGGACGATATATGTGACCTTGGTGGCAACTAGCTCCAAGAGCAGATCGATGCATCGTCGAGCGGCCGGCTCGATCTTGATGGCGAGCTTGCCGATTGCGCGAACAGCTTTCCGTACGAAATGCACGTCAATTTCCGTAGCATATTCTCTCAACTCAGTGAGAACCTCATCAATATTCTTCTCGTTGGCCAGCATGAAGATCAGTTCCAGCTTGGTGACCTTTACGTAAATGGGATCGTTGTATTTGCAGAAAAAGACTCGGATATCGTTTCGTAGCACCTCGGGCCGTTTTTGCAGAATGAGAAGAGCGTTTCTTAGGGCGAGGTATTGCACCTCGGAGCCCTTTGCTAACAGCGTAACGAGGGGCGGGGAAAGCTTCTTGCATAGTGCCGAAATCTGCTTCTGGTCGGCGATATAGTTCATCAAGTACAGAATCACACGAATGCAGGTCAGGACGACTGATGAGTTGGAGTGAGAAAGTCGTGGGGCGATTCGTTCGGCCAGCAGTGAGGCTTCGCCCGATTCTTGAGGAACATAGGACATGAGTGCCTCTAGGATATATGTCTGACCCCATCTGATGGACAGTTAGCAAAATCCATACAAGTATCAAGTGCTCTTCGCTAAAATAGTAGACTCACTCAGAACAGTCAGGCAGGATGGCAACCATTTTTGAGGCATTGGTGTAATCAATAGTCAGCTTAATAGCGTCACTCCTCTCCCAAATGTCCATCAAGCCTGCCAGTGCGCTGGCAACAACAGTGGGGTTGTCGTCCCTGAGGAGAGAGTTGAGACGATCGATGAGGTCTGATTGCTCGACCATGTGTCTGTCGTGATCATAGAGCTTCGCAACACAGAATGCGGCCGTCTTTCGAACGTATGGGTCGGAGTCTCTCAACATAAGTTTAACTAGAGGAACCGTGGCAGCGACGAACTCGCGCACGTGGATATATGATATCGTCCGTAGAGCGAGTGCTCGTACTAGCGGGTTGGGGTCTTCGATATCCTGAGTCCACCAGTTAGCTCACTGTTGTGATACATGATGAGCTTGAGATACTGTCGCTGAACTCACATGCTCCAATATAGGAATCGCATTAACTGCAATCTCTGGTCGAACTCGCGCATAGTTCACCAAGTATAGAAAGCACCTATCAAGGCAGGAGTGTTAATATCGACTTTCACGTTCCAACAGTATATGTTCTGACGTGGGCCATACATCTTCTTAATCTCCAAGCTCGAAATGTTCATACATCCGATAATGTCGGGAAACAGCGCAACCATATCGTTGTTGCTCATCGTCATGTTGGCGACAATGCGCTTGAGCGCAATCTTCTTGGTCGCATAGTTCTTGTCTTTCTTCCCACCGCTGTTCAGCTCGAGACGCAGCTCGGCGACTTTGCCCTGCCTTGATCTTAGCTTATCGAGAGTAATATTTGGCATGTAAATGAATCCGAGTGGGAGGGCCATCATGTTATGAATCGCGCAGCTGCGCAAAAGTAAATAGTCATTGCTGGGGCGAGCGAGGAAAGATTATCGTAGAGCGCAGCTATCGCAATCTCTTATGAAGAGCGAGATCGCGATAAAAGCATTCGTCACTGTCGTCGCTGCCGCTAGGTGGGTATTCTAGCAGCAGTAAAGCATAGAAATCATCCAAGACCCAAGTACAGGCGGCAAGTCACAGTAACGATGCGCATAGAGTCGCGCGCACGAGGGGGAGTGGGCTATATGGGCAAAATAAAAGAAAGCAAGGCGTAGATAGCAACAGTATCATGGAAAAGACGCAAGATGGAGACGGGAGAGAAAAGCAAAAGAGAGACGAGAGCTTACCCGAGCGAACAGCTTGGAGTCCCCTCCACCAACGTTGCCAGACATGGTGCCAGCAGCTACGAATCACGTCGTCCTCCTCCCCCGCAGAATCGATGCAGCGCGGCCTGGTCTAGTCTGCTTCAGACAATCTTGTAAGTAGTATCGCTGCTTCTGTAGCGGGAATGTCGTCACGCGCCGTTGGCACCCCTTGTTGAGATTTAGAGGGCCTCCCAGGTCCAGGCACAGGCAAGCAAAATGCGGGTTGGTGCTGCAGCCAAAGCGAGAAGCGCCCGAATTCCGTTTCGCTTTAGACAAAGCCTTGTCGATAAATGCGCTGGCCGAATCGCCTAAATTGCTCGTGAAACCAATGGCGCTCTGCAAGACGCTTCACACCCACCACCTGTTTCTTAAAACAACGCAAGGCTATGTATGTGTCCAGGGGAGAAACTCGCACGCCGTCACATGTATCTTCGTTTCCGTTTAAAAAAGAAGGCAAGGCTGACCAATCGATGCCGAAACGCGCCAGCTTCTTCGCTCCGGGATTTGCCTTGTGTGTCTGAGCGTCTCGCGGGTCGTGCGTCGAGGGGGGAACAGAATTGGAGGTCGGAGGCGTGAGGGAGAGGGTTTCCGGACCCGAAGACGGTCAAAAAGAAGAAAGAAAGACAAGGCCGAAACTCGCAGTCGCTATTCTTTTGCGGCTTCGAGAAGCTGCGGAAGATGCAATGTGGAAAAAGGGAAAAAAGGAGGACACGCGCCGCCGGCAGGGTCGGTATGCAGGAATAGGCCAGAGGCCCAGGCCTTGTATGGCGCACTCCGGGGCTATCGATAAGAGCTAATTAGGCGCTGTGGATGTTGGCGACCCACCAGCAATTCAGTGACAAAGTAGCAACACAACAGCTATTCCGGGACCTTGCCTTACGCAATATCAATTGCGGCGAATCCAGCCAACAACGAGAGTCGAACCGCGTTTCGCGCAGCCGAGGATCCTGCATTAAGTCGAGTACGGCCAGTTCATCAATCGATTTCATAGCAACACTGACGACATGGCTGCCGCTCAAGAGCCTCCCGTGCCTTACTGGGTCGCCCAGCTCGACTCCCCTCCCGCGGCAAAGTCCAAGGTCAACGGCATCATCGACCCTCCAGGCTTCTCTACGGCGCCCAGCAGCGCCCCCAAGGTTCGTTCATTTTGTTCACTGACACACACAAAACAACATGAAGCATATAAAACAAAGGAGCAAGGAAAAAGAAAAGAAGGAAAGAAAGCTGATGTCAGATCCCACAGAAAGGCAAAGACGTCAAAGCCCAGCCCCGAAAGCCTCCCTCCGCCGAGGAGAGAGACACGCTCAAAGTGAAGAAGGCCTGGGAGGTCGCCCTCGCCCCCGTCAAGGGCCTCCCCATGACCGCCATTATGATGTACATGTCCGGCAACTCGCTGCAGATCTTCAGCATCATGATGGTCTTCATGGCCTTCAAGAACCCCATCGTCGGCCTGATGAGCACGAACCAGGCCTTTGAGCGCTTCCAGACCGACAGCAACTCAGGCCAGATCCTGCAGACCAAGCTAGTGTATGTGGCGATGCAATTCTTGGCGTTGGCGGTGGGTGTGTGGAAGATTAACTCGATGGGTCTATTACCGTAAGTCGAAAAGGCTTTTTCTGCCACCCATGTTATTTTCTTTCTCTTTCTTCTTACTAACACGCAATAGCACGACACGGTCTGACTGGATGATGTGGGAGTCTCTGAGAGAGCCTGTAGAGCACGCAATTCTAGCTTTGTGAATTAATGGAATTATCTAAAATTAATAGTGTAGTACGATAATGACGACTTTGATGAGTATCATGTGCTATGGACGGATCTACTGTCCGGGAACAAACGCCGCTGCTATGCAATTGAAAAAGCGATATAACGCTATGCCTGTAAGCAGATGTATGTAGAGTGTGAAGGGGGAATTTAAAAAAAAAAAAAAAAAGAACAGAGCAAGAAAATATAAAAAGAGAAAACCATGTCATGTCATCGTAAAGGCCATTATTTTCATTTGGCCTCTGCCGGTCCCGACCTTCCCTGTCCGTTTTGAGTGCTGTTTTTCCTCTGCAACTTCTCTGCCCTCCAGCGAGGACCTTGCTTTTCAATGAATCTGAGCCAGGGCAAGCATGCGACCATGAGTAGTGCAAGAAACGTAAAGCACCAGCCTCGGCCCATGGCATCAATCATGTAATCTACGACGGCGGTGGCCGCAGCGCCAAATAAACAGCGGACAAGATTGTTTGCTGCTGCTGCCGTAGCTGTTGAACCGGGATATAGATCAACAATGAGTGTGTTGAGAATGCTGAAAGTGCTTGGGACTAGCATGCCAATCAAAAACACAAGGACGAGCGGAGCAGCTACGCTCGTTTCTGCCTGCAAGGCCCAGCCATAGCCAATGACAGCGGCGGCACCAAGCAACAATGAAGGGTAGATGGGCTGAATGCGTGCCGACTCGATGGGAAAGTCCCCAATCTCGTTCCGGCGCCCATGGCTTGGGTCTACCCCCAACTTCTTTGCGATGCGGCGGTAATTCCAATCCACTACATATCCTTGCAAAACAACTGTCAAACAGCACCCCAGACCGTATGGTAAGAAGCATAACCCAACTTCTAATTCTCCAAAGTTGTATATTGCAGCAAATTCAGTCGATAACGTGGCGGCAACCAGGATGAAATTGACGTAAATGACGGCCGCAATCAGCAGGACTTGGCTCATCTCTTTGTCAAACGCAATGGCCAGGGTACCTAGAGGATTGGGAAACCGCATTTTTTTCTTGGGCCCCGGTTCTGGCACATCTCCAGTCTTCCTTCTCCTCAGAAACTCCACCAAAGTAATGTTCCAAGACTGAGGAGTGATGGAGCCGTTTCCAACCACGTTTCGACACATTTCGGGCACGGTAGCAACCCATGGAACCAGCCACACCACGACAAAGATGGCACAGAACCAGAAGATGGACGGCCATCCCAAGTATTGACTTAAAAGACCTCCTATCACCGGGCCAATCGCGGGTCCAATATTGGCTCCAACGCTGACAAAGCCCATATACTTTCCCCTCTCAGCGGTCGGTGTGATGTCTGCAATCACGGCATACGAGAGCGCAAGCGTACCGCTGCTCCCTGCCGACTGAACACATCGCAGTACGAGCAGGGCAGCATAGTTGCGTTGCAAGGCGAGACCAATGTTGGCACAGAGATAGATGATGAAGGCAACGGTGAAAGCGGGTCGGCGGCCCGCCATGTCGCCGAAGTCACCAAATATCGTCGGTGAGAGCCCCTGGAATATCATGTAAGACGTCAGGGTGAAGTTGATGAGTGAAATGGAAACGTTGAGCTCCTCGGCCAAGGCGTCCAGTGCCGGAAAGTAGATGTGTGCTGTCATTGGCGAGACAACACTGGCCACAGTCGCCATGAAGGTGATCCATATCTTCATGCGGCGAGAAAAGATGCTGTATGGCTCGCCGGTCGCAGGTCCAGGGCCCTGTTCGACATCGTTCACGACAGGCTCGCCCCGAGATTGGGACGTCAGCAGCTCTATTGCAACGGTCTGGTCCGTGTTTTGGTCTCCTAGAGACTCAGAGTCCGACTCGCCCTTCACCGGCGATGAGATCTCGTCTGTCTCTTTGTCAACCCGGGTTGTCGTTTCATCCTGCTTCATGACGACGCATGCGCGTTGCCTACGAATTATAGCAAGGGAGCAGTCGTCGAGGCGAGTGGCGGATGTCGATGGTGAAGGGTCGAAAATCAAAAATCAAAAAACAAAAGGGAGCGAAGGAAGAGGAGCAGATGCTCCCAGCTTCGGATCGGGTAAGGTAGTAGCGGACGAACACGCCTGTGGACGATCGAACTGCGATTCCCCACAGATTCGGTCGATGCCCGTTATCTACCCCCCCAGAAATGCCGGCGTTGTCTCCCTGCTGTCGATTCTCTCTCGCCGCATGGAAGAGATTGAGCGAGGGATTGATCCTGGGTGTAATCTACTGTAGAGCCAGGAATAATGTATAAATGTTCCGTCAGGACTTTAAGACGCCCCTGCATTCATTCCAATATGGCAAAGAGACGGAAGAAAACCTCGGCTTTCGGGAGGGCCATGGCGTATTACCAGTGTCAGACTGCCAAGTGTCGATATGTACCGGCGTTCTGGACGCTTTATACCGAAGGCATTTAGTCTCTTTATTAATGGTAGCAGTACTGCCCGGCAAACAGTCAGCAAGGGAGGAAAAAACCATGCGGTTTAGTATCGATCCGGCACGCGCCCCTTCCTCCTCGGTCGATGTCCGAACAAAAAGGAAAAAAAAAAGAACGTATAAGATCTCGTTCCATCCGCGAATCACAGCTTTGTAGCCGTTAGTTCCCGCCCACACAACTCAAATGTTGCCTTGGCCTTAGCGTCGATATTCTCCGGTGGCGTGCACCACCGACACGGTTTTTCTCAGCTCAGCATCGCAAATCGCTGGTAACAGGCACGGGCATGGGCACAGGCACGGGCATAAGCTAACGAGGCAAAATCACGGTAATCGAACAAAGAATAGGAGGCTTCGGCTTATCCGTCTTGCCGCCCGTCTGCCTTAGTCTATCCGTCGGCTTTCCTGGAACATGAGGAAGCGCAAGCGAAGCGATATCCGGCAAATGCAAAATGCGGAGCTTAGGCGTTGTGCATATTGGCTGCATATGTCGGCTCAAGGCCGATCTGCAAGCGGCAGCCCAGGTTGCACAGGCGATCAGTGAAAACAGCCTTCTCATTGGGAGCCGTCAAGCCGTGTGTATGCGCTTGAGAGAAGCTGTGCTGCTGCTTGGTAGCCTTGGGCTTGCGTCTTGCCTGCAGTCGCATGAATGGCGCCAAGCTGGTGAGAATCCCTGTAACTGTAACTGCAACTGTAACTGCAACTCATACTCAACAATACCCTGAGCGGACGAGTTCGCGGCCCCAACGCCGCGCCTCGGTTGGCCAAACGGTTGGTCCCTGAGTCGTAAAATCATAGTCTATGAAGTCAAAAGTCGACGGAAATAGCCCGGGCCATGCAATGTTGTGGATACAGTTCTCGAGTAGATCAGAAACTAGCAGCGTTGGCAACTTGTGGCTTTGTGGAAGTATTTTGAGTCGGCAAGTGGATAGGAGGATGACTAAGCACCAGCGCAGCTGCCAGAAGCTAACACAATACGTAGCTCTAAAACCAGCGGACTGAGCTGGCCGGCCGAATGACGTGTGTGCAACAACTTATCTGGTCGCCATAAGATTTTACCAGCGGCGATTGAATATTGTCATATAAAAGACGGTAGAGATGGATAGGTCGAGCGTCCATGTATCGTCGGCGGTGAACATCACATCGCAGTTCAATGAACTTCTTGTGAAGCACAGCGCTCCACCAGTCGTGAACAAGGTCTCGCTGGATGATATTGATAGCTTCCTCAAGGAAGCATACCGCATCGTCCGTCTTCTTGGCCAATTACACATGCTTTTTGAGGAACCCATTCTAACTCTCTTGTAGAACTCGCACATTGTTAGCCTGCACCGACAGCTTCAAGATGTGCGGCAAGCATACCTATCCACGGCGCAGCCTCGCCGATCGCAGGCTCGATTCGCCCAGAACCAGCCGCGAGTATTGTCCGACCGAGAACGAGAGGAAATCGACGCCAACGCCAAGCAGATGATACGAGAGCTTAACGCCAGCATAAGGTCGCTGGATGAAGCCGAACAGCTTCGCCGAGATACGGAAGCGGCGATTATTCGCAAGAAATACACAAAAGGGCTTGGCGCACTCGGCTCATGGGCATCTGGCGGCATTGCCAGCAGCAAGTCTGCGGAGCATGCTGCGGCGGAAGATCAAGCCCAGCAGCTGGGCGGCTACCGAGACGGGGTGGTGTGGTTCCTACGCCAGCGGCTGGAGCTGTGCTGTCGGACGCAGCAAGACATGATGGAAACACGGTTGCGTCGAGAGCTGGAGAAGAGCCGCAGCATGCTGCCAATTGGAGACGTTGCAGAGTTTGTCCCGGCGGCTCACAAACCACATCGGCAGACTTCGGGTGGCGCCTTCGAGCCTGGAGCCGAAGAACCATCACCCGCTGCGTTTACGGAGGGCTTGACCGAGGAGCAAGTCCAAATGTTTGAGGAGGGCAACCAGAGCATGATGGAGCATTACGAGAGCACATTGGATAAAGTGAGGTAGGTTATGATTTTCCTTGCAAACACAGCAAAACGACCTGGATGGGGCAAGTTCAAAATTTCCAAATTGCTAACATAATGATGCATTATAGGACGGCGGAGAAGTCGCTATTGGAGATTTCAGAACTCCAGACACTGCTGGTTAACAACCTGTCGGCGCAATCCGAAAACATTGAGCTGCTCGTGTCTGATTCGGCGTCGATGGCGGATAATGTCGGCGGAGGAAACAGACAGCTGAAAAAGGCCACTCAACGGCCGAGCACGGCGCGGTATACGTTTTTTGCAGCAAGCGGTCTATGTGCGTTCTTGATTCTTTGGGACCTAATCATATGAAAACCGACCAAAATATCAAGATGGGACATTTATTTCATGATAGCGGAGCATCGAGTAATGAGTAGAATCACTGGTAGAGAGCATCGAGTAGAAATCATACAATGTAAACGCCACCTCTCGTACAATTCTGTCTGGCATGACAAAGAACCGTCTCGTGCCAGCACTACTGCACGCACAATGACCCATGGGGCTGAGTCTAGGGGAAGGACGGCGGCATGTGAAAAGACGGGGAAGAATCAGCGCGGGCCACTTTTCTGCGGGGATTCATGGGATTTTTTTCAGGCCACGAGGGTTAGGGGCCCGTTTGCAGCGACGGTACCTGACTCTCGGATTGACAGAGCCAAGAGCGCCAATGCTGTGGATAGCAGGCCACTTGGAATACCAGGTACTTATGTGTCATTGGATTCAAGGAGAAAGAAAAGGGAGAAATTTCGAATTCGAGCGTGTCCAATCGGGATCGAGCTGCGCCGTGCTAGACTTGGGGTTCGAAAAAGTATCGGCTTGGGATGCACATGAAAAGCGAGCTGATACTCCTTTGAGCGTCGACTTCCATGTGCCCTTGGTGTGATGTTGCGAGCATCGGCTTGTTTCGGGAGGAGGGGAGAAATCCTGCTCATAATCAAGATGCCTGATATTTCCCATAGCATCCATTGTTCCGAGAAATACTACTACTAGTAACTGTTTACCTTGCCTACATAGTATGTACCTATGGAAAGGGGGGCTCATGATGGACAGAGGGAGGTCCCATGACGAAGGCTTTTGGTCATACCTCTAGTATGAAATGTACTTGAGCTTCTGCGCAGGATATACTCGCATGCACCCCAGACGCACGTAGATCAGTCATGTCTCGATATCCAATTTAACGTGTACCGAGTGTGCTTGGACGCCGTAGCAGTCGGCTCTCAGCCCGCACAAGCCGAGGCCTCGGCCAAAAACCAGCCCCATAGCCTGGAACAAGCACATGGCATGGCGATAGATAAAAAGGCCATGAGGCAGTGAACAATTGTGTAAGCCGAGACCCATTTCAACCTTTCTTCCTCTTTATCAAGATACTGCTGTACCACTACCGTTGCCTACTACTACCTACCTAGTACCTACTGCTTATCCCAGCAGCAGTTATTGTTCTGATTGCGCTCTTTTCGCGGAGTTATTACGGGGTATTTACAGCATAGCACCCGACCTGTCTCCTTTGGATCCGGCCCGTCTTGGACGTATTACATGACCACTGCTGTCAAATTCGCAGACAAGGTGTGTATGATGCATGCATGCAAGTTGGCAGCGCTGCCTGTTGCTTCTCTTCCCATTGTCCGCTCCGCTTCCCCGAAGTCAATGGCTGTTCAGGGGGGGCTTTGACGGAACGAGCGCCGTTCTGCATTGCTATGAGTGAGCTAGGAGTTGGGACTGTTTGCTGACTGCATCGCGGCCCAAAGATTCCTTCAGCGCTGCTACAGTATTCGCCACAGGAAGAGACCATTAGAGTCAATATTGCCATTATTGCGAGCGGCGGCAAAGACACCTGCCAAGCCCCTGAAAACAGCTCTCCCCGGAATTCAGAGCTTCGAGCCCTTCCAGCTTTCTGCGCTGAGCCTCGCCCCCGGCCCCATCGGCTCCGTCTCGTCTCGCATTTTCGAGCTGCCCAAGGGATTTTTAGGTCTGGTGACGTGCATCGGCGGGTCACAGCAGGCGTTCGAATAGCAGGCAGCTAAAGCAGGCGTATAGCGGCCACAGCGGATCCTCCGGTTCCCTCCAGGCGCCTCTAGGCCCCAAGTCCCTCCCCCGCGACCCGTCACAGGCTCTCCGTAACGGAGCACGCTGCATTTAGCCGTCACCCCACCGGGACCGCATCAGGCCATTTGCGTGCTGCGTGTGGCATTTCGACAGCCTGAGAGCAGCGCATTTATCTACAATCGAACATCCCGCCGTCTGCGCCATGGCTCCTCCATCATCATCATCATCACCGCAACCCCCATCTTCTTCCGCCTCCCTCGCGCGCATCAACAACATTGCGAGCCACATCTCCCCCGCAATGGCCTTCACAACCAGCTTCCCGGCCGACACGGTGCCGCAGGCGCCAGAGGATCCTCTCTTTGGCCTTGCCCGCGCCTACAGGGCTGACAACAGCCCGCTCAAGGTTGACCTGGTATGTCTGCGACATTTCCCCCTCCCTCTGTGTTGCTTGGAGCGGTTTGCCATGCCCATTTGCCTCTGCCCGTCGCTGTGACTCGACGACTCTGCTCTGTTGTTGTAAGCACGGCTGCGACGTCGGAGGCCACCAGCCCACAAATCGCCCAATGCTTTACTAATAGATACGTACGAATGACTGACTGTTTGTTCTTGTTTGCAGGGAATTGGCGCCTACCGAGATGATAATGCCAAGCCTTGGGTTCTTCCCGTGGTCAAAAAGGTATGTTGTCTTTCTTTTCCCTGCCGTCGTCTCATGTACGGAGCTAGGCCCTGCGTTGCCAATGTTAGTTGGCTCGCTTGCGATGCTCCGAATAAGCTCAATTCCCGCAACCGCGATTGGTCCAGGCCAGCTTGCTGCATATCTGCACGAATCCTGTCAGCTACCAAGGCATTGACTGACCCCACTGCGTCATACAACAGGCTGATGAAATTCTCCGAAACAACCCCGAATTGAACCACGAATATGCCCCGATTGCTGGTATCGAGAGCTTCACCAGCAAGGCTGCGGAGCTGATGCTCGGCGCCGACTCCCCCGCGATCCAGGAGCGCCGCACCACGTCAGTGCAGACCATCTCGGGAACTGGTGCCGTCCACATGGGCGCGCTGTTCCTCTCCAAGTTCTACAAGGGTAGCCGGGTCGTATATGTGTCCAATCCCACATGGGCAAACCACCACCAGATCTTCAACAATGTCGGCATTCAAGTCGCCCAGTACCCCTACTGGAACAAGGAGACCCGAGGACTGGATTTTGATGGCATGAAGTCTACCATTGCCGCAGCCCCCGAGGGCTCCATCATCCTGCTCCACCCCTGCGCTCACAACCCAACCGGAGTCGACCCAACACTAGACCAGTGGAAGGAGTTGGCCGTTGTTATCCGAGAGAAGAAGCACTTCCCCTTCTTTGACTGCGCCTACCAAGGCTTTGCCTCTGGCGACCTTGCTCGAGACGCCGCCGCTGTGCGCTACTTTGTCCAGCAAGGATTCGAGCTCGTAGTTGCCCAGAGCTTCGCAAAGAACTTTGGCCTTTACGGAGAGCGAGCTGGCTGCTTCCACGTTGTGACCGCCCCTGCTGCCGACGCTACCACTACCATTACCCGCATTGCATCTCAGCTGGCCATTCTCCAGCGATCAGAAATCTCCAACCCTCCCTTGTATGGTGCCAGAATAGCCAGCACCGTTCTCAATGACGCCGCGCTCTTTGAGGAATGGGAAGGCAACTTGAAGACAATGTCAGGCCGCATCATCGATATGCGCAATGCTCTCCGATCCAAGCTTGAGGAGCTGGGAACCCCAGGAACCTGGAACCACATCACAGATCAGATTGGCATGTTCAGCTTCACCGGTTTATCAGAAGCCCAGGTTCTGAAGCTCCGCGAGGAGTACCACATCTACATGACCAAGAACGGCCGAATCAGCATGGCCGGCCTAAATACACACAACATTGACCACGTGGCCCAGGCCATCAGAAAAGTGGTTGGTGAGACACAATAAAGAAAGACTTGCATGATATTTGACATGGTAGATGGTGGTTCCAAGGACTTATGGCCTGTAATAATCGCGGCCGCTGGCTAGGAATTGGTTTTTGTTCGATTAGGGCTCTACTTTTTTTTCCCCCTCATTTTTTTTTTTTTTTTTTTTTTTTGGTTGGTCGCGTGGGTATAGATGCCGCTAGACAAATAGTATATATATGAGGCTTTCGAAGCCCTGGGCTTTGTCGTTTGTCAACGATCCAAAATTAACAAGACCGTCCTTGACTCGTGATAATTGAACGTCTACGCAAAGACCCGCTTCCCCGGATAGACATCTCCATAAATTCGATCTCAGTTGGGGCTATTCTTAGCTTGTACAATACCGAATCTCAACACTCTGTCCTACTAGAGAGTAATGTATTGTTAATTACTATTACTTAGTCTGAAGTATGAATTGTTTGATACATGATTGTAAGACACCGTAATGCCATTTAATATAGTTTCCCTTGGGTATTATACGCCTCAACGCAAAATTGTTTCATTACTTCATCGTGCTGCAATGGAGGAAGCGCTTGAGGGCTAGAGCAACTTGTTTGTAACCAAAGCCCATCCGCAGGCTTCATATTAGACAATTGTTATTGCCAAGCCTAGGCTTTATATGGCAATCAACTCTACCCTCGACTTCATGGAGTACTTTGGCGCCGATTTGGATTTGCGTTGACTAGTCCTAATTGCTCTCTTACATCAATTCTATCTACTTCTCCTGTGTATCCACGCCGTCTCTACTCTGTAACTACTGGCTGACCAAGCGGCTCGCTGATACATACAAAGTCAATCTTCTTATACTAACTACTATAATATCTTTCTTCTAGATGTATGTATTTCATCATACTGCTAAACTACCACAACTAAGAGGAGAGAAATGCAGTACAAAGATGTCAGTAACAGCCATCCTACCGCCAGTTCTTTAAGCCGCCTCCACAGCACAATAGTAGTGCAGATCCCACGTACCCCCGATTTTCACATGAAAATTAAGTGCTGTGCTCCAAGAAGTACAATATCCCCCCCCCCCCCCCCCCCCCATCAATGGCCAGCATTAACAACGCGTACCAGTGAATTATTTTTTCACACCCCGCTTCGGTGCCCAACAAGAGCCTTCAATGCTTCACAAAAGCAGCCAATACCAGCACAGAGATGTGCTTTTCACCCGGCTGCAGCCATAGACTCGGACACTATTTTGCGAACCTTCAACTTTGCCTGAAGCCTCCACTTTTTACACTGCATTGAACTGGACTGGACTGAGCCACGTTTGATCAAGGCAATCGCATCACACACTAATGCGTCGGCACTTTTTAAAAAAAACTAGCAAATACGACGGTAGTTGTGATTTGGTATTAGGCAGATGCACGAGGCAGATATGCTACTGGCTTGTCTGAGGTGTTTTAGTGACAGAGATGCAGGCTATTGCATGTGGTTGACGTGTTCCTGAAATCACGATTCTCTACGCAGCAACGACAATACTAATCGAACAAAACGAGGTAATCGGCAAAGACAAGGCAACACCCTATCCTTGCTTTATTACTCAGTCCATTTCTCCACGTAATATCAAAAGTCAGCCACATTTCAAGCAGTAGTCATATCAAGAGGGTACTGGCAGTAGTAATACAATACCCCCAGGGCAATATAATTACACAAACCACCGCCCACATGTCACAACCCCAGCATAAGAGAGGAAAAAAAAGAAAAGAGCATTGATTTCGTAAACCAAGACAAGCAATGTCACAGTGTAATCTCCACAAGTGTAATTCACTGTAGCACTACTGCTGCCAGCTCGGAACATGCATCCGCGCACAGCCTCGCTGTCTCCACAATCTCGGTGTGATGGAAAACCCTGGCTTGTGCATAAATCTAGATTCATCTCCAAAGACGCCCCCAGACATTGAATCAAGTCTAGAATAAAAAAGCAACGAGATCCTTGCTTAAGATAGCCCACGCACAAACTACTAGCCTAGCAGTATACCTAGCCGCAAGTAGGTACAAGCATGTATGCTGTCTGATGCTAATTCTCCCCAAATGCAACGCTCTTCCACACCATCCATGCTCAAAAATTTGTATCCTGATCAAGGATATATGCCACGACCCTCTAATCCAAACAAGGAATACATGGACGATAGGAAAGTCGCAAATATTAGGGGGGGAAGCTCTCCCCTGTAAGCTTCATACACGTATGTACCCCACGTGCGAAGCACTCTACAACACGGGAGTGGTTATTCGCCGAGATTACTTATTGTGCGGCTGAGAATCATTAGGGCCTAGACTAGAAAGCCATAAGCATAAGACTAGGCTTGCAATTACTGTTTCGCTTGGTGCTTAGAATAGCCCAGCCTGGTTTTCTCGAAACTATAGTACATGCATGCACCAACACACGGCCTACACCAACCAACCCCAACTCCTTATAAACGCCGCTCCGAATCCAAGGCAGCAACGCCACGTATCTCCAAGCGGTGAGAGTAAATCAAATTTATGCAAATAGTCTCATCCTGAATGAGAGAAAGAAGCACAAGAATTGGCTAAACGCTGCTCCCCTCCCCTCCATCGACGCCTGATGCTTCCGGTGGGAGAAAGGCTCGATCCCCGCGTGTATTTGGGGGCCATCGAAAGGCTTTGAGTATCGGCACGCCCAACAGGTGTATACGTATTGATGAGTTGGGATAGTTTCAAATCCCCAGATACAAAGATGCGAGAGGGAGTGTTCAGCTCGGAGAAGATGCCATTTCTGAGCCTCTATTGACCCTGAAGCCATTAGCTACTAGTATCTAGCCCGCGAAAGGTTGGGATTTTGGCATCAATTCTCTGAAGATTAAACAGAAATACCAATGTTATATATACTTAGCTGGGCGTACTAGACATCTGCAATAGACCATGAGTTACTTTAGAGATCTGAAAGTACTGCGCCACATCATCGAGGTCAGATACGATGCAACCACTACCATGTATTAGTTGCTACCCTATAATCCCACAATATAAATCCATTACCAAGTTGTCCTCCAATGCTAGTATGCCATATTACAAAATAAATACAAATGAAACTTTTAGATGCCACTGGAAAGCTAGATGCTGTAAAACAAAGAACAATAAGGCGCCATCTGTAGTCCCATATATCCAAACGCGAAAAAGCCATTATCGTAATAACCAATTTTCCCAGACCATCATATAACGTTCAAATTTCTAGTGCCAACCGCGTGATGCAAAGACTCAAACGAATTCGCGCTGGCCAATGTCCTTTCCGCAGGACCACCCTTCTGGTAGTTGATTGATGGCAGAGCAGATCCATTGAAACTGCGCCGGCATCCACACTTCATACATGTTTTTGGTGAAGCGGTACGCCGTCCATTTATCATACCTAGAATCGGTAAATATAAAGGAGGCGATAAGCTGTTGATAGTATTCTGTAGTCTCTCCTAGTATGACCGGATAATGGGCAACAATTTCCGCCTGGCGGTGGTCGTGTGAAATGGAAAAGGCCAGAATTTGGCGGTGTACCTCGGCTTCGCGCTTGACTCCGCGGAACAGGTCAACAACAGCACGCATACCGATTGTCATGTTGTGCACGTTCTGTCGTCGGGTGACCTCGAAGCACCCAATTTCGCACGAAAAGCACGGAAAGAACATATGAGATGTACCCATAATAGGTGACGTTTCGGAAGTGCATCTGTCTTCAAAGAACTCCGTGACCTTGGTGAACTGCAGCTCGGTAAACGCCAGAGCTTTGAAACCAACAGAATAAGAGGGCTGTGGCTGATACTGAAGCAATTGCTGAGAATATGTCCATATTTCGTTTGTAGACTCGCACAAAATGTCCAGCTGCTCATCACCGCGCAAGGCCATGAGTTCGGCCGATGGCGCAATCAAGGGAGTAATGTCGCGAAATATCATCGTCTCGTTTCTGCGCTGAACCCTTATACTAGTGTCGTGAATAACTTCGTCATCAAAGAGAGAGACTCTCGGGGGCAGCTGTTCCCTCTCAAGCAGCTCCTTGCAGAGACCTAAGCTTCCTTCAGCAAGACCCTCTGGGAATTCGCATATAAATGTTTTGTGCTTGTTATACACAAGGCTCCACGAGTGATCTCGGTATTGAACACTTTTGTGCTCCTTGGGCCACCTGTCTTTGGGCAACACAAAGAAGCTAATATCGGTCTCGGGGGCGGGAGACATGTGAGGTGCCCGATCAAATTCACTTGGTGGAGATGGCGAGGCTGAAGTGGATTGATAGGCGGATTCGCTATGAAGTATATCCTCGTCTGCTACATCTTCGTCGTCTGAGTCGAATACGGCATAGAAATTATCTAGAGGAGTTGCTATTTGTGTGGTTACCTCTTCAACGCTGGCTGCTCGAGGACCCGTTTCTTCGCGGTCTGCTTCCTCACGGCCCGCTTCTTCATGCACAGCTTCTACAAGGATAGCCTCTTCAGAGCTTCCTTCCACACGGTTAATCTCTTCGCCAGCAATCGGATCAGTATTGGCCTCGGTAACAGCGGTCTCGACAGTGTCGCGGGAGTCCGATATCTGCTGTCGTTTCCATCCACGATCATCCTCGGAGGTACCGTAAACGGTTGTTGGGCTCTCACGAACTCGCTTTCTGTTATGGGGAAGCTCGGCTGTGGACTCTTCGATGATTGGTGAAAGCGGACGCTTGGGGTAAGGGTGGTATTCTCGGAGAGTGTCGACACCCGTCTCACTGCTTGCCAGCAGTTCTTCTTGCAGAGATTCCATTGAGGCAGTGGGTTCAATATCAAAGCAACAGAAATATCGAAGGAATGGATAAACTTGAAAGCAGCGGTGCTTTGCTTTTAGCGGTAAAGACGATAACAAGAGCGAATAACCACGACATTTTAAGGAAAGGAAGGAACAACGGCCCAAGCAAGCGATTAAAAAGAGCGAAATGGATTCGGCAGCCGCATAGCTGCATGAGTAAGATGTCTCAGCCAAGCAGGAAGCGTAAGCCAACGGAAACTATTTGGTGACACAGACAGGCCGGTCTCTCATCTCTTCCCTTCACTCTTCTCGTCTGTCTTACCAGTCCTTCTTTTCTGTGCTCCGTGTCTCTCTCTTCCTCAAATTTCAGCCCCCTTGGTGAACACATACTAATTTACAGGCTCCGAGCTTGCTCCTTCCCAGTCATGCCGTCATCCATTGCCAGCAAGTACTGGCACCTGCCGCCCAGCAGCGAGCCAAAGCTGCGATACCAAGTACCGGGTACCAGGGAGGGACAAGCAGTAGGAAATACCGGAAATGTCGGTCTAGAGTATGTGCGGCTGGGCAAAAAAGCAAGAGCGGAAGGATTCTGAGCAGGGAAGGGAAAGCTGCTTTGGGCGCAAGAGCAAGCGTGGTTTCCGGTACTGATTGGTTGGGCGGGGCCGGATGCAAAGGCCACGGGCCGGGGGGATCCACTCCCGCACTTGCCGTGTTTTAGTCTGTCCTGCGAAGCACTGCACGGGACAGCGCGCCCCTCCCAACCACGAGTAGTATCTGGCAATGGCACATAAGTAGGTAGGTGTAGGTATATATCCCGTAATAATAGTAGCATCATGGCAAATGGAGCAGCAAGGACTTAGGCAGGCAGCACGGTGAGTGACACAACACCCTGTATCGACCTTGCTGGGGTGGGGGGGCAGAAGGAAGGCGCCGCAACTACATACTACCCAAGTCTAGTAGGGCAGCCACTTCTGAATCCGACTTGCCTCGCATCACGCTCGATCACACGACGAGAGCGCCGCAGGAAGCAATCACCCACCCAGCGGCAAATAGGCGACCTGCATTAGCCCGCCCCTCATGCGGAGTTTCCGGCGCTTTATCTGGGGTTCTGTGCAATATGTACGTACATCAGACCCTGGCTCGAGTTGAGCACCCAACCAACGTGCTTCCTTCCTTGGTCGTGCAGGATACAAGTACACGTTGGTACAGGTGCACTTGGATTCGCAGCGCTTTGACGAGCTCGCTACCTGAGCTGACGGCTGCGCCCCGCAATATCTCGCATGGGAGCCAATCTGATCGTGTTCCGTTGGCTTAGACGAAAGGATCCCAGGATATTTTTGCCTTTTCGCCTGCACTACCTACTAGTGCCCAAGTTCCCAGTCAAGGAGTCGTCTAGGCTTCGTCCTGAATCGATATTGTCTCTTTTCTCGTTCTGCTTAGATTAGCCAATCAGAGACCTGCTGTCTTTCCCTTTCTGGAAAGCCAGCAAGTTCTGTCAGGGTGTCAGTTCCGCTGCCTGCATTTCCGTCGGATACAAGGGTTCAGCACGCACGTCTGTTCACAACCACTTAAAAAGGCAAGCTTATCAGGTTAATGAAAGACACTAATCGTGGTTGGTAAGAATGACAAAACACACACTTTCAGGCAGCAGCAGACCACCTTTCCAAATTCAAATCCCAGCCCTGTTAGCCATCTGGGGAGCTCGCCGGCTCCCACCCATTTCCAATGCCAGAGTACGCAGTCGGCTGACTTTACTAACAATCTGAGCGCCATAGCCGGTATTCTTTCCATGTATAATTACACTCATGCATTTAGATACAAAAAAATAGTAGCACCATCAGCTCCTCTCTCTAAACTTCTCCAGCACCAACAACCGTCTCATCGTCCTCTTCTAGACGGTAATCATCGATCAGCCATGGTCAGTCGTAAACACATAGCGGGGAACAGAATTACTCACCACGATTCTCATTCCACTCTTTGACTCTCTCCATCAACAGCTCCGACAGGCGCATCATCCCTTTATTCCCGCGCTTTTTTGCCTTCTCAGCCTGTACGAAATGAGAATTTATATCGACCCAAGGGTGGGAGTAAATGTGCTTCCCAGACGCCTCCATCTCTGTAGCAGCCCATCGGAACATATCGCCAACGGCTCTTTGGCTCGCTGCGTGATCTGGCTCATAATTTGGGTCTACTGATTCTCTTCGGGGTGGTTGAATGACCGAATCTTCTTCAAAATCAGTCCAGGGTGTGGTCAATACACGAGGTTCATGGAGCAACGTAACATTGGTCCTTAGTACCCACGTGAATCCCTTGTACGTCCATTGATGTCTCGAGCATTCGAGATGCTTGCGTACCACGACTTCAAGCTCATTGCCATTGATGGAGCCAAAAGGGCGAAATGGAGTAGTTGGAAGATAACGAAAATGAGCGCCATCTTTCCAAGCATTGCAGCACTCGTGCCGAAGTCGCCACGCGTCAGCCCGTGAGATCTGGCTCCCTTGTAGGTAAGGCCCGGATCCAGTCAGATCCATGAATGACTGAGGTGAGTCGGTCCAAACCGCAACTTCGGGCATGAGCTTTGTAGGCACGCGAGTGTTGAGCGTCTTGAGGTAGGGAACAATAGCCAAGACGGTCTCTGTAGTGCCACAGGCAAGCAATCCGTACCATAGAGGGGCGACACCAGGCCTTCTAAGTGCTAGCATATGACCCACCATCTCAAGGTTCTCATCTTCAATCAAGGGCAGAAGGACATCGATTATTGGATCGAACCAGGGGGTGACCAAATTGCAGTCAACTTCGGGCTCCCAAAAGACGGACCAAAGAGCCGAAGCCACGAAAGTGGGATTGGAGCTGAGAGCCATATAGTAAGACAGGTTGCGAAACTCCTTATCAATGATGGATGTCAGAGAAACCGTACTTGGTTTGGCGAGATGTGGCTTTGGGATGTGTATAGTTGATGACATATTCTGATGAAGGGGCACAATCAGCGCCATCGCGAGGCCCAACACAGCCTGGCTTTCTAGATTGTACAAGGACGCAAATCGAGAAAGGAACTCAGCTGCTTCTTTGCTTGTCGGAGGCTTGATCTCTTCTATTTCCCCAGATGGTTTTGAAGCGCTGCGCTGGTATGTGATCTTGAATTTAACATTGCCAGTAAACGAAACAGCCCACACTGGATGCCCAAAGCGGGTAGCCTTCCATCCTTGGCCAGGAGAGAGAAGAGTAGACCACCAGCGGTATTCTTCATTGCTAGCGTCACCGAGGTCTACAATAAATTCATTGCTCGTGGGCGTTTCATCACCAGACGGGGCTGCTGCATCCTCATAGATAACAGGGATGCGCTGCTCTTCAAGCAAGAACACGCAGAGGATGTAAGACCAAGCCAAGAACATAAAAGCAAGACCATTAGACTCGCTGTCCGAAACTTGGAAGCTGCTGTGCCCGGATATCTCGCAGGAAGTGGGTTGCAGCTTCATCAGATTCCATCGTCGCTTGAGGCCGGTGCGAGGCCCGTGAGGCGAAACGCGAAGAGGATGGTTGAGCGACTGCGGCTCCTCAGTAATCTCCCAACTGGCGAATCCAGTAAGCTCAGTAGTCCCCTCCATATCATCCGGCATCTTGGGGCCATGTTTGATCAAGCTACCCAGATCGATGGTGTTGCGGCCAAACGATAAGGATCTCGCGGCCGCAGCGAGACCCTGCCACAGTTCCTTACTGAAACCGCGAACAAACTTACTTTGATCTGCGGTTGGGACTACTTTCTCGATCTGGGAGTTCATAGAGTCGATGCTGGTGAGGGGAGTGCTGTTGGAGGACGCCATCTTGCTTGTCGTAAGCTTGTAAGATTAAGTAAAGCTTGGTAATAATTTGTTTTATTATTATTCCAATCGTAGGCAAAGAAAAAAAAAAGACAGACTTGTTATAAAAAATGTCGAGAATGCGCAAAGTTAATGAACATGTAAAGTTGAAAAGATATCAAGGAGTGGAACCAGGTTCCGGTTCTTTAAATACTTTTGAGACTTCGCTGTATGTACTCCGTAAGTCGTATATTGTACACATGGACAGGGTTTCATTGCTCTCGTGCAGTTAAGCAATGTGTGCCACGAGTTTCATTGTACCAAGAGGACTGACGTGGCACAAATCACATGGCGCGATGCTCTATCTAAGAAGCCGGGCTGAAATGATCAGCATAGATAGCACGGTAACGAGAGTGGTCTAGGTCTTGCTTTCTGCATCCCAATCCTCCGCTCCGTCGTTGTCCAGGACTTGGCTCATAAGCAGCCCTGGTCCGGTCGCCTTCATTTTGCTCGTACTGTGTCTATCTCTATTACTTTCTTAGTAATGGTGAGATGACTCTGGAATCGTGGGGGAGGGGGGATTTGATCACGCATGTGATACATGCTTGATGACAGGGGGCTTGTCTAAACCGGGCTGTCAAAAAGCAACAGCCGTACTGCAAGCATCTGGCAATCCCTGTCCCGTCCAGCCCCATCCCGAAGCTTCACTCCCACGGAACTGAATTAATCAAACGGCGAATGTTTTCCTCTTTCCCCTCCCACTAGCTTACTAGTGTGCGTACTGTATCATATATTACTGTAGCAGGGATCAAGGGCCTGATTCCTACGCGAAGTGCAGCTTGCATGGATAGGGCACCGCACTATCGGCATAGAAAGCCTGCATTACTTGTACGTGTAATGGCACACTCTTAATACTTCTGTGTACGTAGTATTCATTGTTCCGTAGCCTGTACTCGTGCCTCATATTATGGCTCAGCTCTGATTCAACGTCGTACTGTGACCAGGATGGATACGAATCCGAGATGCTTTGTTTCGGTGTATACAAAACCCGAAATCAGCGAATCATAGGTATACTTGCGGCTGCTGAGGAGAAACGACATGGTATTGGCGCGTTGATAAGGTAGTGACAATCCCATCTCATAGGAGATTTATGCAGCCTTGGTGGAACGTGTATTAGCGTATATCCTCCCTTGGGTATATGCCCCTCCCAGGCTCCATGGCAGTGCCTGCCGAGTCATACTGCAGGTATTTGTTGCTACACAGACTTTGGCTGCATGCAGTTCCTCCCAATGACAATATAGTCGACTGTGCGCTTGCTTGGACTCGAATATGAACCTGTGAGAGCTGTATAGACAAGCCATAAGCGTTCCAATGTCTTAAAAGCTTCTCTTGCAGTGAATATTAACTTCACGACTAGCTCACCCCAGCATTTTCATAGAGTACCCACTGATCTGCCCACAAGGCGATCGGCCTAGTATTTCTTTCGAGATTTCCGGCATTAAGTGCCTCCACCACAAGGCTCGCTCATAACAACAACAAAAAAAAAAAACACCTAGTACCAAATGGGAACGACGAGCATAAAGCCATCAGGCGATGCCAAGCTAAGTTCACTGGAGCAAAGCGCAGGGAGGGCTTCCTCTCGCGAAAACTTGAAAATGCTGGGCACACCAGCGCCAAGCGTCCCGTAGCGATGCGACTGGGAACGTAGGCGACGGGGAGGGTGTGTGGTGAGGTAGCTAAACTCGTCTTCGGTTATCATCCCTGTCAGTCTTTCGGTAGCTTTCTTTGCCCTTTTTTCTCGTCTTGCGTATTGCGTCTTGCATCTTGCGCCTTCCTGAAGTACATGTACTTCGTATGATGCGTGGCTGAGAAATGTTGGGACGGCGTAAGCACTTTTGAGGGGTATTGGCAAATCACGACTCTAGAGCACCAAGGGCTCTCCAACTGGCTACGGAGGAATTCGTGGCCTCTCCGGGACACGTGTGATGCTGTCCATCGTCTGATTGAAGCAATGCGCATACCGCAAGCAGCTGCCAGTGAGCGTCGAATAGGTAGTTTCCCGCATGGCGACTGCCAGAGCTCCCGACTCACCGCTGTGCCGTTTGCAGCGGACTGAAATACCCATCCACGGCCGTTTCTCCGGGCTCATCTCCACTCCATGCATGCAGTTTCATGCAAGGCGTGTAGTAGGAGGATAAGTAGGCCATAAAGGTGGCTTCGTCAAACAGAATGGGACATGGACAAGGTGGTCGGCCATAAAGCAGGGAGAATCAAATACTATGCTCCAAAGAGCTATCGGGCACAGTGGCAGCTGGAAGACAACCATTGCTCGTATAGGTTCATGTACTTGATGCGTGAGTGAAACACCGATAGTATGCTTAGATGCTTTCCGTCGCCTCGCTCATGCGACTATTGCTGTTGCTAGACGTCGTAGCCCCTGTTCTCTGCCGTCCTACTTGCCTTTGCAGAGGACTAGTGCGCGTAGTGGCCATTTTCAGCCAGGCTTAGTCTTAATCAAATCCACCAGGCTGCGTCTTTCGCTCTGAAAGGTCCCGGCCCTATGGTTGTAAAATCATAACGAGGGGCATCTTGAATGTCTCCATGCGTAGGATAACTAACCCAACTTACTCATACCGCTTCCTTTCCCAGATGAAGAGATGGACCTATGTCGCAGGATGCGGCCAGACTCAGCATCAATCGGCTATCCGCGTCGCACCGCTTTCATCCATCTCAATTGTATTGTAAATTGGCATAATCATGGACTCGTTGTTTATACTCTTGGGAACAGCCATAGCTGTCCAGTAATAGATGTGCTTTGTTTGATGAATCATCTGCTTGTTCAAAGACTCTCGCATATTGTTGCCCCGGGACCTCGCGTTTAAGTGAGGGACTGGAGCGTCGACCTACTATATAGCTCTTGGCGACCTTTTTGGTCGCTGGCATATGGACAACAATGGCCTCCGGGATGGACTACTTAGTCTCTCGTGTCGCAGTAGACTCGTCCCCTCTCTTTGTGGGTTTACAATCTTTCCATGAGCGAGCAGCCTTGTTCTCTTTGGAGAGTAGCCTTGTTCTCTTAGCTCAACATCACCTTCTGCTCGTCAGTAACCTGGAGCGCCTTCTGTCGATCCCTAATTATCCAATCAGCTGTGCAACTCTTTATTAGAGACGAGGAAGTATTTCTTTACATGTCATATTATAATAAATTGATGCATTATTGACAGCGTGATTTTCACTTTTGCGGATGAGACACGCTTTGCAGCGTGGAGATGGAGTCTGCGCACCTTCTTGTATGCTCAGCTTACTGTAAGAGAAGCTGCGCCTTCCATGTAGAGGCGCCTGACCATTGTACCCGGTACCTCTCCTCCAGTTGTTCCGACATTTTGGCGATCTTTTGCCGCCGTGCCCGCCCCAGTAAATACGTCACCTCACAGCCACAGCCTTGTGCGCTTTCCAAGGGTAACAGCCAGCCACTCCGAGAGCTGCTTGAAAGCGATTGCGCAAGCCTCAAACATAGCCAGCTCATTCTCATCATCTGCTTCTCATGACACGCTCCTAACTGATTTTCCTTCGTCTTCCTACTTCTTTTGCTCCTCGTCTTCCTGCTCTTAGCCCCTGGATAGAGCTACTGCCTAGCTTCCACGTGCGACGATCCATCCCCCGCGACACTCAAAATCCACGCACTGCGACGCTTCCGTCTCCCTCGAAACCTCTTCCTGCTGTTCCGCCCTCTCGAGATCGAATTTTAACCTCGTTTCCATCTATTTGCAACCATGGAACTCTCCGATATCTTGTATGTCTTTGGACTATCCGCGTGATCCGCGCGGTGCAATTGAACCAGACTCGCTAACCTTTGCGCCTCGGTGCGCTGCAGCCGCATTGTTAACTTGGTTGTGGCGGGTGTCACGGTTCTTGGTGGTGTTTTCCACATCTTCCCTATTGGACTGTAGGTTCGCCCTCGAAAGAATACACGAATGTCATCTCTCCCGTGTTGAATGCGACTGGAATTACTGGTTACTGCAGCGCTTGCCGGAGCTTTGCCTTGCGGGGCTGGACATGAAATGGGCGGATGCTGACATTCGTCACTGTAGCCAGAACCTCATCATCGGCATTTACATGATTGTCTTTGGGCTTGCTATCGCTCTACTAGGTGTGTTCCACGATCTCTATCCTTTCGCACCAAGTCGCAAGGCCATACTGACCACAGCTGTAGAATTCCAAGTCCCTCCCCAAGTTTCGAGATACGCCAACTTCTTATTCTCCTTCATCGGTCGTGGTGTTTGTATGTTACAATATTTGGCTCTTATTCCTCCTACTGGACTGCCTGCTTACGAATTCAACAGTCTACATCCTCATCGGAGGCCTTCTCCTTGGCGACAAGCTCATTAGCAACATTGCTGGTGGCATCGTCGGTATTGCCGGAATTGGCTACATTGGCCTCGAGTTTGTCCCCCTGATTGAGCCCCCGAGCAGCATGCGAGAGGCCGATGCTGGCTGGGGCGCCGAGCAAGTCTAAATGGGCACAGTCTGCCACACACAACCAGCTAGGAATAGTTCAACGACACCTGGTGAATGGCGGATAAAACTCTCTCAGGTGCATGAGATATGACATGATATAAAGCGTCTGAGAGGGCTGTGTTGTTCTTTTCTGGGCGTTGAGGAAGATACGGAGTTGGGGGAAGAGATGTCACCATGTGATGCAATCTACGCGCGGAGAGGAAGACCAGGCGATATACAATATGTCATGGTGCGGCTCTAGAGGTTCGGTTTTAGCTAGGTCCAAGTATTTGCTATTACGGTGATTACCAGAATACACTACAATGCATATTATGAAAAGGCTTGGTTGAAACTCATTATGAATTCATTAGTTGACAAGAGTGCCGAGCTAAAGCCCCTTCCGCCCGTCTCCCATTCAGTCTCATTCGGTATCGTACAATATCATTAAACATCAAGCTTGCCAATTTTTTTTTTACTGCTTCTTCCACTGTCCAGCATCCTCCACCCCCTTAGAAACACTATTCAATCCTCCCTCCAGGCCCGTGCCAATATTGCCCACTGCATCCCCTACAGGCCGGCCAGCTTCGCCGGTAACGCTGGTGACGGTGCCACCCAAACCGCGAGTTGCTGCACCGGCGACTCCGCCGACAGTGCGGCCCAGACCGCCGACCGTGTTGCCAAGGAGACTGGTGGCGAATTGCGCGGTGCCGGTGACCTGGTCGGTCACGTTGCCAGTGTTGCCCTTTTCGTCTTTGTCCATTGTTGATTGTTGATGTTTTGTTTGATTTGTTATATGTGGTTGTATATTTATAAGGAGTATTTGAAAATTGTTCAAAGTTGTAGTTTGTAGTTGAGACGAAAAAGTCTCAGAAAGAAGAAGAGGGTAACACAGCTATTTATAGACGGGGAAATAGGTATACGTTGGGATATTATTTCTTGAAACCGCTTGGGACTTATATGAAGTCAGATTTGCTGATCGACATCGTGGCGCATGACGTCAAGGCCACGTTTGGAGGAGTGCTCCATTCCCGCCTCTGGTGTATGGCGTTTCTATATCTGCCATGACGTTTTAGCGTCCCCTAAGAACAAGATTTCTGGAGCTCTTTCATAACTGTATAATTGCTGGTTGGTTTGGTATGTCTGATGCTTAAAGCTAGGAAGCTATTTTGTTGGGGTGTTTGCCATTGGGGTTTTTGCCTAGGCTGATTGAGCTTGGAATGTCGTGGACTAGATTTATAACAGAATGAAAGGATTCTTGCTGTAAGAAGTCTTATATAAATATTGTATTTAGAATTCCTGCGATTCATAATTGTCCTGAAGATATGAAGACAGGTACTGGTATCACCTTCAACAGTTGACAAATCGTGCAAATAACTCTGCGCTTCAAGACAGCAGTTTATTCATTGATAAAATTCGAATTCAGTTATAACGGTAGCCGTAACAATTTTTGCATGGAATTACATACAATTCTTTCATGGAAGTGCCTGGCATGTGATTGTGGCGAATATCTCTGCATCTAGTATCATCAGCTAGACCAGCGCACTCTATGCAGCGTTAAGCTTTACCCCAACAGATCGATTTCAAGAGCTGTTCCCCGGGCCTCGTCTGTCACTTGACGAATCTTTTACTTTATATTGTCATTTTGTTTTCTTTTTTGGCATGTGATAGCTCAATTTTTGATGCTCACTCTCCGGTGTCCTGCATGTGAGCTTCATGCAACGCAACGATCGTCAAGGGGGGCCACCTGACGATCTTCTTCCATGAGGCAACAAATGCTAGGCTTGAAGAATCTCTCCATGTAACGTGGCTATCACCAGCATCAATACCTCTATACACCTTGGCTCTCATTCACATGCTATTTCTTTTGTTATTTTTTTTTATCCGCAAACAGAAGTATTCTGATAGCTGGCCCAAAAACGGCCTTTCTTTCATGTATTCTCGTAAAACAAACAAAACTTTCTAAAATCTTAATTTTATCTCTCTAAGGCTTGCAGCGGTGCATGTAACGAGGATACAAGCAGCAATCTCTAACAGTATGCTGCTTGCAAAGCCAAGCAAGGAAACGCTCCAGTCCCAGACCGTAGCCTCCGTGAGGAGAGCTGCCATACCTATTCAAGGGGGGAAAACGTAATCATTAGCAATTGAACTGGCAAATTTCTAGTAAATTGAAGAGATGATGCAACTTACTTTCTCTGGTCAGTGTACCAGTAATAGGCCTCGGGGTCAATGCCCTCGCGCTTGTAGGCGGCCATCAACTCCTCGTAGTCGTCCATTCTCATGGAACCACCAACAATCTCACCAACACCGGGCATCAAACAGTCAACACTCTCGGTAACGCGGGCATCTTCAGGAGCTTTTGACATGTAGAAAGACTTGATCTCAGCAGGGAAGTGGGTGAGGAAGATGGGCCTGTTGATGATGTCGGTCATACGGCGCTCCGCAGCCTCGGCGATGTCGTCGCCAAAGGCATGGGGCTTGCCCTCCTCGTTGGGGATATCGTGCTTGACAAGCCAATCGATGGCCTCGGAATACTTCATTCGCATAAATGGCCTCTCAGGCAGCTGGAACTCGGGGTTCATGGTCTTAATCTTTTCAGCAACGACGGGATCCGCCATAACCAGTTCGAGCACACGGCACATGATGTGCTCAATGTGTGATAGCAGGTCGTCAAACGTAATGAAGTCAAGCTCGGCCTCGACGTGTGTGAATTCTGACAAGTGTCGTCGAGTCAGAGACTTTTCGGCTCGGAAAGACTTCTCGATACAGTAGACATGGCCCATTGAGGGCAAGCAGGTCTCCAGGTAGAGCTGAGAAGACTGTGTGAGGAAGGCATCTTCGCCATAGTAATCAAACTTGAAAAGCGTCGCACCGCCTTCGACCTGAGTTTGGACGAGGGCTGGGGGGCTGACTTTGCGGAATCTGAGCTCCTTGTAGGCCTGGTTGAAGGCCCACTCGACAGCATCGCGTACAATCATGACGCCGGAAGCGACCTCGCCTCGAAGTGTAAGGTGTCGCTGGTCGAGAAGCATGGCCTGTTCGGCATCTGCTTGAACTCTGTTGGTAATGGCATCATCACCACCAGGGGCCTTCCAGTGCTTAGGAATCTTGAAGAAGTCGGCGTGCAGTTCGCGGTTGAGAGGAGCGCGAGCACCGGCGGGGACCTCCCGCATCTCTCCCAGAATCTCCATGGAAGTCTCACGAGTGAGGGTAACGGCGTCGTAAGTCTTTGCCAGTTGACCTGAAATAACCACCTGCATGAAGCCATAGCCGTCTCTCAGAGTGACAAACATGACATCCTTCTGCTTGCGCTCGCGATGCACGCGACCAAAGACGCGCACACGGGTTCCCTTGCTCTCAGAGTCGTCCAGCTTACGCAGTTTGATGTGGTCGCCAACCTCGTCTAGCCCAATTCGAACAGCAGCAGGAAGGCTAGGGTCCTCTGTGATAACGATGGCCCTGGCCGCTTCCAAAGCCTTGGCTCGCTCCTCCTCCTCCTTCTTTCGCCTGATCACCAGCTCCTGTTCCTTGGCCGCCTTCTTCTTCTGCACGTCAAAGTAGTTGACAGCCTTCTTCAAGGCCGCCTTTGCGACAGGCTTCCACTCTTTTGCTGCCTCATCTTCGGTGTTCTGGGACTTGCGAGTCAGATATTGGGCCTCTGCAGGGCGTTGCAGGTAGGCGAATTGCAGGGACTTGTAGGGCGATTCCTCAGTTCCGGTCTGGGAAACGTCGTCCTTGCCGATATCTTCGTCGATGTAAATGGTCGCCATCTTGAGCGAAGTGACCGTGAGTCTCTTTGGCAAAAGTTTCGTTTTGCAAGACTCAGGCGAGAGAGGATGCGGGGCAGCCTTTTGAAATCGCTGTTGAGTCACGAAGAAAATGGCCCTGGCGCCCTTATCTGCTTATCACCCCGCCGTCGGAAGTCGCCCTGTCGGCTGCTCTGTTATCTCGCCCGACGTTAACCCGGAGCACCTCTTGCCTGAAGAAGAAGGTTATTTAAGGGATATACTTTTCTCTATCTGGGAGGCGCTGTTGTTCCATAGGCTTAGTACTCTCTAGCTGCGAGGGTCCTTATTTATATTAGTAGCTGGTCCTACAAGTTTCAACAACGTTCAATTTGCAGGGCAGCGATCTCGGGCTCTTGTCCTGTCAGCCCCTACATACCGATGAATATAGGTTCCATGCTAGTACTAATGAAAGGTTTCAGTTCGCAGTCATATTAAAGCATTTATCTATTTTGGGTTTCAAAAGGTAGCAGTTGCAGCGCCGAGACTGCTCCGATAAAGCTTGTTCTCCGATTATGACTCTTACAGTAAAACAACGAAAATGAAAGAGAAAAAGATAAGCACATTATCCGCTGTCTATCCAATATTAAACTCGCTTGCTCCAGACATGAGCATCCTACTCTTACGCATGAGCGCGTCTCTCGCGGGCTTCTGATCAAGCTTAGCAGCGTCATCATCATCGCTGTCATCGTCCTTCTTGCCTCCCTTGACTGTTCTCCAATGTTCTTTCTTGCCCTTCTGCGCCTTTCTCTCTATACCAGCGCCAATGCCTCCCGGCGGGTCTCGTAATCCAAAAGCCTTTGCAACATGTCCCAAGTGCAGCTGAGTGATATCGAAATGAACGCGCTCCTCCTTGGTGTGTGTCGCATAGGCTCTGATATGAGACTTGAAACCATTTCTTGCTAATTCGAGTCGTTTACTGTCCAGGAGGAGGCGCTGCTCCAAGTGGAGTTGTAAAGTTTCGGCCTTATCATGATAAGTTTGTCCATCTTGAGGCTTAGCAGTCGTTTCAACCGGGAATTCTAGCTTGGTCATTAGGCCCTTCTGGAGCACAGACTCATAAGATAATGATGAAGGTGATCCAGAGGCTTTAAGCAGCTCGATGTAGCCTTCTTCCGCACCAGGAAGCAGGAATATAGTTGCGTCACCAGAGCGTCCGGCTCGTGCTGTTCGTCCAATTCGGTGGATGTGGTCATCAAAACTGAAAGCAGGATCATACTCGATGACCAAATCAACGGAAGGGATATCAAGACCGCGCGACGAGACATCAGTGGTGATGAGGAGGGAGGGCGATTTACAAGCTGAGAAGGATTTCAAGGTTGCTGTTCGAACTGGTTGTGATAGAGATCCGTGCATCCTGTGTAATACAACTTCAGGGCTTGCAGCAGACGTGATATAGGCTGCCTTGGCAACAGTCTTGGATACATTCTCAGAGTCTCTTGACTGTGCGTTTTTTGATGGAGTTTCTTTTGAGGGAGTCTCTTTTGATGGCGCTTCCTTTGATGCTGGTTGGGGTGCTTCGGCGTTTTCGGGAATCTTTAAGAGTTCGTAGTGAAAGTCGACAGTGTGGGCGCAAGACATGAAAATGATTGCTTTCATTGTGTGGCCACGGCGAGAAAACACAGACTTGAGATAGGCCATGAGCGTCACCAGTCTCAGCTTGGCGGGCACAATAATGTGTGATTGGTGGAGTTGCGCCGGGGCCTTGTGAACAGCCTGCTCTTCCTTCTTCTCATCCACCGTCTCAGCGCCCTTTTCCACGGCCAAGAAAGTAGCATCAGCAAGACTCATCTCGCCGAGCTTTTGTACATTCAGCTTCATTGTCGCAGAGCATAGAACGGTGACCCTTCGGTCCGGAAGCGGTTCGAGAGACACCCCAGAGGCGAGAGTATTCGACACCTTCACTTGCTTAAGTGCTTCTATAGCTTTCTTCAGATCTTCTTCGAATCCCAAATCCATTAGTCTATCACCCTCGTCAAGGATTAGCCACCTCACGGTGCCCAGGTTGAGAGCTTTTGTGTTATCGATATGATCCGCCAATCTTCCCGGGGTTGCAACTAAGAAGTTGATACCCTTTCGAAGTCGGGCCTTTTCTGCCTTTTTGGACTCTCCTCCGGTAATTGCAGTAGAGACGAGCCATGGGAATGGCCTGATGAGCTGTTCCAGCACAGTATGTGTTTGTTTTGCAAGTTCACGGGTCGGCGAGACGATGATGGCGAAAACACCCGAGTCTCTGTGAATCTTCTCGCCGCTCCCACTGAGCAGGAGAACCCGATGCAGTATGGGAAGCAGATATGAAAATGTCTTTCCTGAACCCGTCTCGGCCTGAACAAAGGCATCTGAGCTACTCGATAGCATGTGCGGAATTACTTTTTGCTGAATCGCCGTTGGACGCTCAAGATTCATCTTGGCAAGCGCCTCTACAAGCCGAGAAGAGATGGTCAACGATCCGAAATTCGCAACAGTCAGAAGCGGCGCATTTGTTGGTTCGGGTTCCTTCCATTCCTCCTCCTCATCGAAAGTTGTCTTCTGCTCTGGATTAAACGAAAATAGGCGGGAAACGACCTGCCGATTCCCTAGAGGGCCTGCATGTTTCTTCTGGCCCGGGGCGCCATGATCTGCCGTCTTCTTCCGCACAAGATCCGAGCGATGGGGCAATTCGCTTTCTGTTCGTCGTCCTGATCCAAACCCATCGATTTTCTGCCGTTTTGCTGATCGCTGCTCGTCGTCGGGGCCTCGTGCTGCACCTGCTGGGCGCGAGCCAAGCTTTGCGCTCTTCTCTGCTCGCTTCCTGTCCCTCCATGATCCACCCTTAAATTTGACCTGAGGCTTGAGCGGCCCGCCGCCCAGCTCAAAATTCATCAGCATTCCATCGTCAGCCATGATGAGAGCAATATCTCTGCTCTGGCAGTCGTCGGGTGAGGCCTTGACTTTGGGCCTGGAACGGTGATGTCCAAAAAAATGGGTTTTTCTCAACGAAAATTCTTATCGATAAGATAACGCCCTTAGACTATCAATAATTTTGCGGGTATCTGCGATCCGTTTTAACCTAGTGGAGCTAGCCGAGAGCGGTATCTATCATACCTATATGGTTGGCTGGCTCATAAGCCAAAACGTTGCATAGATGTAATCGACATGCAGACACCAAAGCTGGTGTTTTAACGAGTGTCCTGATCAAAGTGAAGCTGATTTAATTTTGGATCAGTCTTGGTTTACTACAGACTAAATAGTACGCATATGAAATTGATTCTAAATACGCTATCGGTTTGTATCATGAACACTACACTGAGTATCGCAGGTGGCCGATTGGTTCCTTCCTCATCAGCTATTATATGCACTACTCAAGGTTGCCATCGCCTAACCAAGAGGACTGTAACGCATTGCTCTTTATATCTAGGTTATTCTATTAAATCAGCCAAAAACCTCGTGGAAAATTATATTCGGTATTCTGTAGATTTAGAGCCCGAGGCTTTCTTTAGGAAGATATCGGCAACTCAAGCTGAATGCGACGTAGAGCCATACGGCGTATCAGCGGAATCGTCAATGTTCAAGGTGCGTGCAGCCACATCGTTTATGCGAATCTTGAGCTATATTACGCAGTTCAGTTTAGCCTTGACACTTTAGTACTTGTTAATATCATAGTCAACGCAACACCCTGAGTGTGTCCATTTGGATTCAACCTAGACGTTCTCCAATGCATAGCCAGAAAGCTTCATCTGCGTTTAGGCCGGTCGCGATGAGGATGACGATATTCCGCAGACCAGATTCGACTTTGACAAACGGCAACGGGCTCCGATAAGCCTCATCACTCTGATTAATCAGGCAGAAAAAAGAATTTAGATAAATCGTTCAGCTAATTGTCAATATCCTCACTTGGGCTATTATAGTGCTTAAGCAGCCAGGTATTGAAGTCCCAAGGCCAGCGTAGAGAAGAAACAGAGTGTAGCTGCTATCCCTGGCCTCGCATCCAGGCATCTTCACCCGCTCAACTGATAGGACTTTAGTTAAAGGCGCCATTAGATATATGTAGCCTTATGCTTCTGTAGGTTGTTGTTGGAGATGGCAGATGATTGGCTTGTTTAAGGTTAAACAAGCCACATTTGCATTTTCACGGTCGTTTGCACTGATGAGTATTGTTTTAGGATAGTTCGACGCCTACATTTGCATCATTACGTCTCTCTCGTAATATATAAATGCGAATATATCAAATTCAACTACAGTATCCTTTTCGTATATGTAACAAAATAGGACGCATACAGGTATATTCCTCGCCTGTACTCCGTACTTGTAGTTCAAGCTAGGCGCTCGTGGGGCCCGGGGCGCAAAAAAGCCCACCGAGCTGCTCGGAGATGTCAATCCTCGTCCGCTGCATCCGAGCTCCGGGTCGCTGATTAGTTCGGGGAATCCCCTAAAACTACTGCCCGTATACGGGAATTGACGGGACTCTCTCCCTCGAGTCCACCCTTGTGACGCACAATGTTATTAGCGCAGCTGAAGGATTGTCAGAAAGGCTTTCTGCTAGAGAAGCGGGTTCTTTTTTAGGGCCCTGTGGCACCGTCGAGGCGCAGACAAGCCACTGACATTGAACTTGATTGACGCCGAGCAGGCTGCTAGGACGGTTCTACGAGAGGACAGAGGTTTCTTCTAGAAACAGCTGGAGATGTCGAACGGACAGATTGTGCAAATAGCCTGCGGGTACACAAGCCGATGGCTACGACTGCGGTTCTAGACCAGATCAGAGCGAAATTGTAAAAGAAATTTGTGCGCAACCAAGGAGCATCCCGAAATATGGCTTACGAGAGAGGCCCATGGGCTGGTTTCGATGGCGCATCGCGGCAACTGCTAATACAGGTAGTAGGCCTAGGTAGTAGCAATATCTGTCCTCTCTGCATGTAAATTACCTGCAGCTTTGAGTTATGGCTGAGGCGGGAATAGACGCCTTTGTCGCTAATACCACCCACCCTCAGCGCTGGTGTCGGACTTGTCAACTGCCCGACAATGCGCTCGCTATGCGGGGCCTAATACTGATTGATATGTCGATGACCGTTCAAGGCGTCGCACCAGGTGGATAGTAATCACCGTTTTGCCTATCACGGACTTTGGGGATAATGCGACGCGCACGCATTCCAGGCAATGGTTGGAGACCGCGTAAGGCTGCTGGATGCGGACGCTGAGGGATTAAGTGCTGGCTGTCGGCTCCAAAGGCTTCTGCCGCCTGCAGATGATGCAGATGATGCAGATGATGCAGACGATGATGATATCAGATAATGGGCTGGCTACACAACTTACATGCGCAAAGCCCTGAACGGCAGCACCCTTCAGTTGCTGCAGCCTCTTTGGCTTATACTAGTGCCACTTTTCTTTTTTTCTCTTCTTTTTTTTTTTTTCCTGTCCCTTCCTGTTGCAGGGACCACCGATGGTTCCGGCTTCTCCCTCGATCTCCACGTCTCGCCAGGGAACGCTGGCGAATCGGCAGCCGGTTTGTTCTCGCCGTGGCCAATCAGGAGCAGTGCGAATCACGAAGGAGGATGAAAGGCTGCCAGACCGGGGGGCATGCCTGGTGGGACGCGCATGCCTTGCCGCCTTACTAGCGAGGAGAAATTTTAAATGTATGTGATGTATCGTCGTCTTTTTTTCCCCATGGCGCTCGGCACGAAGCAGTTTTGGGCAAGTGGCAGCTGAAGGTGTCGTGTGAGAGTTTTTTTAGAAGCCCCGGATTTGATGAAGCTGGGAGCATGTAACTTTTGGTCTATGACGCACACAATTACATGTACTTGTAGGTGGCGGCGACGTTAAGCGAAAGACGCGGCTAGCCGCCGCAGCATTCTGTTTGTGTACAGTACATGCATGCTTCGTGTTTTGTGCGAAATGTAAATCAAATGCTCGTTATGGTCAATGGGATTACGGAAATAGAATCGCCCGCAGATGTGCAGCACTAGTGGCATCATTGAAGACGGGCGGCTTGCATTATCAACAGGTTTGCATGGAGACAGAAGCCAAAAAATAATAATAATAATAAAGCTGAAGAGAAAAAAAAAATGGCACCTGGAGCCATAATTTCTGCAGCTTCTTCTTCAGTATCTGAGTCACCTCCACATGCTCGTGCCTCTTGCAGCTGTCCCGAGTCCACCCATTATTGGAGGGGCCCTTCTTCTGCTAGTGTCTGCCGTCTTCTACCGTCTTAGCACCTGTAGCCGTAGCGTCTTCCAGGCGGCTTTGGGGACTCCGTCCGCCCGTGCAATGCACTCCACACTCGCTCTCGCTCAGTTCTAGCGGCCTCCTTCAGCCACGGCACTTCAGGACAGGCCCTGGCCCGAGGAAATAAGGCCGGCACGGGCCCCCGCCATTTTTTCCAGGCCTTATTTCATCTCTTTTCTCGCATCTCAAGTCAGCGCACACACACGACACAATTAAAAAGAAGATAATCGAGGCCGGTCCCGTTCCTTTTCGTTCCGGCTCTTGATTTTGGTCGTCTTTTCTTTCTTTCTTCCCTTTACATCTCTCCCCCTCTTTACAATTTGGACCATTTACATAGCGCGTTTGTTTGACGGCTTCCGCGGCTGTCAAATGAACCTGCAATCGCCCACTATCATTTTCTCCCCCGTAAGTTTTCGGCCCCGATTTTTGCCTCCCAAGTTTGCCTGCTCGTGCGCGCAACCGGTGGCGTTGGTGACAAGACAGAAGAATGAACAAAAGATAACACTGCGCTGCATTGCAGTGGACTGTTCTTTGTCTTGCCCAGCGATCTCCAGCGTCATTAGACACCGAGCAGCATCGTGCCTTTGTTGGCAGCTCATTGTGTGAAACTTTGCGTCGCATGACTAACACATGTGCCATGATATAGTCTCCTCCTCCCGCTATCTAAATGCCCATCTACTCACAACTGTACTCGAATTTTATCCGTCAAGGATCTACATTCGCCAAATCCGTTACCGCCCACGGCTACGCACAATCCGTCGTAGCTGCCACTCACCCTCACGTCCTCAACTCTCAGAACCGCCCCGTCTTCAGACGACAGTCGAACCGGCCCAGTCGTGTCTCGAATTTCCCTCTCTATTCTGCCTTTCACAGCGAAAGACTATCGTCTGGATTACCAGCCGATCATCACCATGTCTCGAACCACGGAGGTCTAGATGCCTACTTTGAGGCTCTCCAGAAGAAGGAGGTCATTGGGGCGGAAGAGGACAAGGAATGGACGCAGTTTGATTTCCAGAAGCGCATTGAGTGGAAGCCCAATGCGTCATCAGTTCTTGCTGGTGAGAATGCCGCCGAGGCCGGCGTAGAGGCCGGGGCTGGTGAGCAGAGTGCTTCAGCTGAGGTCGCTCACGATGGTGCCGAACCGCAGCATCTAATGTCGGCGGAGGAGGAGGCGGCTCTTGCTCACATCGATGCGGCGCTCGAACAGGAAATCCAGGCTCGAAAACTTCAAGCAGCTGTCGAAAAAGCAGTTGCCGAAGGAGTCACCTCTGTGTCTGCACCTCAGTCTCGCGTGCGCACGCCTACACCTGTTGAAGCAATACAAGAAACTGGTACTTCTGCCCAGGGCCAATCTCAGTCCTATGCCGACCACCTTCTCAAGTTGTCGGAGGCTGCCCGGTATGCTGAGATCCCGGCTGTGTTCGAGGCCATGCTGGCCACGGGTGTGCAGCCCATTGCCAGTGCTTACAATGCTTTGCTGCTGGCCGCAATCCATATCCCTAGCCAGAGAACTGAGGTTGTCTCCAAGGCTCTGGATGTGTATGCTGATATGATGCGCCGCAGGGTGTCCCCTGACAGCGAAACATTCAACATTCTCGTCAGTCTGCTATCCACTCGCTCTTTGGAGGTTTCAGAAATGAAAGCTGTTCTTGAAGAGAAGCGCTTGCGATTTGGCGGAATGGATGAGCCCGGCAAGTTCATGTTCGCATCTCACGAGCTCGAGCATGCCATCCTTTGCGAGGATGAGCGCCTCGATCTGGCTGTTAAGCTGTTCGACATGTCCTTTGATGCTGGTAAGGCCTCTTACTCAGCCGAGACGTACCGACAGTTGATTTCAGCTTGCGCGCAAGTTGGTCGGGTGTCAGACATGCTGCGATTCTATGAGCATATGGAGCTCAGTGAGATCGTTCCCTCTGCCGATGTCTTCCCCACGATGATCACTGCTTATGCCAAGTCTGGTAACCTCATCAGCGCTGTTGAATGCTACAACGAGTACCGAAACCTAGCCATCTCTCATGATGCTGGGAGCTCAGCGCTCAACGACCGACTTGACGCTCAGGTGTACGCCTCTGTCCTCAATGCCTATGTCATTTCCGACAAGATTGAAGGCGCAATGAAGTTTTTCAAGAAGATTGTCAGCGAATACGGCACCTCTGTCGCAGATATGAAAGATGCCCTGGTCGATCTTGGATTCATTAAGGGGTTCATCACGCGAGGTGTCTTCCAAGAGGCCCTTCAGTGGGCTCAGTCTCTTGATGTTAGCGTTCGAGATCAGGCCATGATCCACATTGCCACCGTCGCTGCGGATGGCAACGATGCTACCACAGCAATCGAGGCATATGCCAACATCCACGTCGCTGATCTCCAGGACCTTGCTACGCCTTCAATTGCCCTTCTTGCCATGAGCGTGCGATTAGGCGACGTTGCTTCGGCCTCCAAGTATTGGTATGCCCTCTCCAACCCTGAGGTGCGTGCCACAGCTGCCTTTATCGAGCCGACTGCCATGTATGCGGTTTCTCTCATTGGCTCCGGCCAGGTCGCAGAGGGCTTGGCACAGTCCGAGATGATGTTCCAGAGAATCCGAGCTGCCGAGTCCGAGGCCCGTCCTCAACTGGCCGAAGAGATTGATGAGAGTGTTGACTTCATTGCCCGCTACATGGAATCTCGTGGCATCGTCGATCCCCGCGAGCTGGCCTCTCAGATGTCGACGATTCCCTCTCAGGTCCACAGCATTTCTCCGTTCCAATCTACGCCAACTGTTTCCAGCTATGAAGATAATTACGATCCCTATGCAAGCAACACCGACTTCAAGGGTTCCTCTTTGATCGCCGATGACTTGGAGGGCAACCATGGTCGCAAGGGTCCTCGTCTCCACGAAGCCCTCAACCGATTCAAGAACATTCGGCGTGCCGGAAGACACCCCCGATACATTACCTATGCTAAGCTGATTTCTGCCGCTGCTCGCGAGAACAAGATGGATCTTTGCCAGGAAATTCTTGCAATGGCACGTACTGATGTTCCCCCGGTAGCCCACAATGCCGTTGTTCGCTATGGCTGGTCTTCTATTCTGGATGCAATGGTTGGTGCTTGCCTCACCCTCGGTAACCGTGGACGAGCTGAGCAGTTCCACCAAGAGCTGCTTGAGATGGGCGCCACACCTTCTGCTAACACCTTTGGACTGTACATCACCACCTTGAAGGACTCCACCAAGACGTTCGACGAGGCCTCCGAGGCTGTCCGCATTTTCCTTCGCGCCAAGGCCGAGGGCGTCGAGCCGAGCTCTTTCCTGTACAACGCACTCATCGGTAAGCTGGGCAAGGCTCGTCGTATCGATGACTGCCTTTTCTACTTTGCTGAGATGAGGGCGCTTGGTATCAAGCCCACTTCGGTTACCTATGGCACCATTGTGAACGCTTTGTGCCGTGTTAGTGACGAGAAGTTTGCAGAGGAGCTCTTTGACGAGATGGAGGCCATGCCCAACTACAAGGCCAGACCGGCGCCGTACAACAGCATGATGCAATTCTTCCTAACGACGAAGCGTGACAAGTCCAAGGTTCTTGCTTACTACGACCGCATGACGACAAAGGGCATTGCCCCCACCTCTCACACCTATAAGCTACTTATCGACACTCATGCTACTCTGGAGACGGTCGATATGGAGGCTGCGGAACAGGTTCTGGAAACGATGCGCGCGGCTGGCCAGCGGCCCGAGTCGGTGCACTACGCTTCACTCATCCACGCCAGAGGTTGCGTCCTGCATGACATGGAAGGTGCGCGAAGAGTGTTTGACTCGGTCGTGGCGGATAACCTGGTCCCCATCAATGCCAGCATCTACCAAGCCTTGTTCGAGGCCATGGTTGCAAACCACCAGGTTGCCGAGACAGAGCCAATCCTAGCCGAGATGCGAAGCAGGCGGGTGGAGCTCACCCCCTACATTGCCAACACCTTGATTCACGGCTGGGCTGCAGAGAAGAAGATTGAGAAGGCCCAGGCGATTTACGACGCCGTGGTTCGTGAGAAGCGCGAGCCCAGCACGTATGAAGCCATGACCCGAGCTTTCCTTGCTGTTGAGCAGAGAGAGGAAGCAAAGGCAGTTGTGGGAGAGATGCTCACTCGCGGATACCCCAGTGCAGTTGTCAACAAGGTTCTAGAGCTGCTCGGCGGAGGCCAAGACACTGGCGCCGCAGAGTAATTCTTTTCATGCATATTGCATTCTATGCAAGACTTTTTCATGTTACCCGACTTTTGGTGGAGCGACGTCATTTGACTATCAATTTTCTCTTTTGGTTTTATCATTTTTAAGCCTCGACATGTTTTGATACCCCTTTGGCATGCAGGTTGGGACGGTGGTTCTATTGGGGTGTCGTCTTAATATCAGAGGCTATGCGTGGTGTTTTTCTTGTTTGAAGTTCTATACATTCGGTGTTTTCACACCCGACTTTCCTTTGTTTCTTTTTTTTTTTTACAAGATGGCCCGGCGTTATAAGGACGGATGGGAAATATGCTTGGCAAATGCAGAAAAAAAAAAGAGAAGACGTGCATTTTTGGATTTTTACATAATGGGTCTGGGGGGGCGATCTTCGAAAGAAAGGAATGGAAGGGTTTTGCGGACTCTGAGAGCCGCTGATAGACAAATCTCCACTCGGCATAGGCCTGCGGCCAAGGCCAAAAACAAACAAACGGTAGTAGCAGAACATTTCGGCGTTTTATTTCCATTTTTGGGAGTTTTGTTTGACGGTACATAAAGGATTGGAGGGAAACTTGGCCCTTTATTACTCTCTTACTGGACGGGATTTTCTGCTACCATGTATCATATTAAAGATGGTTTGAGCATATACAAATAAAGCGAAGAAGCGCTCAAGGCAGCGAGATAATGCCTATTCATATCTGTTCTTATTATTAATCTGTGACGCGATGTTGATGTCTTGATCAGAATGCTTGACTTGTATCTGATGTTGAGTCTAATACGGAGTAGGTGAATAGAGTACCCGATGAGGAGGAGGATTAGTTACAGTGTAAATACTGTGATTTTATGGAATTGCACACTGTAGTCTCTTTAGTCTCACCGCTCCACTTTTGACCTCCTACCAGGTAACCTCCCGGCTGGCCTCACTTGAGCATCAATGTTCATGATCTGATAGGTGAAGTCGTGGAGTACCTCCTGTTACCGCTATACTTAATAAAAGCGTCCTGATTTGGTCCCTTTTTCTCTCTCTTAATAATCTCATTTTTCATCCTTATACCATTCAATTGAGGCGCCTTTGATTAGACCTCAGCCAGATAGCTATCCACCACCCCTTTCTCTCCATTCACCTCAGCCCAGCTCCGCTCAACTCAACTCAACAAACTCAAGTATATAATAAAATCTCTATTCAAAATCATCCCACAGCTAACCTTCTACTCCCAGATATGCCCACAGCAAACGCCACCGTGGCCGTCTCCGCCCCCGGCAAGGTCCTGCTCGCCGGCGGCTTCCTGGTTCTGGAGCGCGCCTACACGGGCCTCGTCCTAGGCCTCAGCGCGCGCATCAACGTCATCGCCGGCGACATCACCAGCGAGCCCGGCGTCGAGCTGTATGAGATTGTCGTTACTAGCCCGCAGTTTCAGGACGCGCAGTGGCGTTACGGCTATCACCATGTGGAAGAGGGCGGAGGCGTCAAAGTTACGCAGCTGCAGGTGTGAGTAGTATTTTTTTTTTCTCAAGTTTTTCTCGAGCGTGTTGCTGCTATATTTATATTATCCGTTACGGGACGCCTTGTCTTGTTCTAGAAGACCCTTATTTTTGTTTATGCTTGTTTCTCGGGAAATGAAGAATCCATTTCGAAACGGCGCAAGGGAGGGAAAAAACAAAGAAAGACATGACGGGAGAGACACGATACCCTTATTCCTACGAGTAATAAGACAAAAAGTCTTTGAAATCAATTAAGAGGAATTTTTTTCTTTCTTTGCTTTCATCTCTTTACCACCAACAAAGAAAGAAGAAAAAGGAAAAAGAAGACCATCTCAGTGTCTCCAGGAATGCATTGTCTCCATCTTTTTCAATCCTCTAATTTTCCCATCATTCTATTTATCATTTCTTCTCAAAAGTCTTGTCATCAAACTAACATTCGACCCGTGTCTTTCTTTGTTCCGCAGCGGCTCCACCATCACGTCCAATCGCTTCGTCGAAACAACGCTCAGCTACGCCCTCACGTACATCGACGCCGTTGTCTCATCCACATCCTCATCAAAGCAACATAACAACATCACGTCCTCGCGCCTCGTCATCCTTGCTGACAACGACTACTATTCCCACTCCCACGAGGCCTCGTCGGGACGCTTCGCCAAATTCCCCGTCCCCATCAAGGGCGCTAACAAGACCGGCCTCGGGTCCTCCGCCGCGCTCGTCACCTCCCTGACGGCCTCCCTACTCACTCACTACTTGCCCAGCAGCGTCTTTGATCTGTCAACTAAGAAGGGCAAGCAGACGCTGCACAATCTCGCTCAGGCTGCGCACTGCGCCGCCCAGGGCAAGATTGGCTCTGGCTTTGATGTTGCCGCCGCCGTGTACGGATCCTGCACTTACAGGAGATTCTCCCCTGAGATTTTGAACGTGCTTCCTGAACCTGGCGCCCCTGGCTTCAGCGAGAAGCTCCTAGCCGTCGTCGATGGCCAGCAATGGGATGTTGACGTCCAGGAGGACAGCGTAAGCGTCCCCCCAGGTCTCGTCCTGCGCATGTGCGACGTCGACTGCGGCAGTGAGACCGTCGGACTAGTTCGAAGGATCCTCGCCTGGCGCAGCGAAAAGGCAGACGAGTCATCCACTCTCTGGAACGACCTCCAGTCCAAGAACGAAGGGCTCGCTGCCATCCTCAAGGCCGGCGATGTCGATCGGCTCCCCGAACAGCTCATCCAGGTGCGCGACCGCTTCCGCAAGATGGGCCACCTGGCCGACGTGCCCCTCGAGCCCGACACTCAGACCGTCCTGCTCGACGCCCTCACCGCCGTCGACGGCGTCTATGGCGGTGTCGTGCCCGGCGCCGGCGGCTTCGACGCCCTGGCCCTGCTGATGCGAGATGACGCTGAGACGCAGAGTCGCGTGCAAGATTTCCTAGCTGAATGGAGTCGCGAAAAAGGTGTAAAGGTAAAGCTCTTGGGGGTCAAGGGGGAAATGGAGGGCGTGCGCCAGGAAAGCTTGGACGTGTACGACAGGTGGCTATAGCTTTCACAGTGTAATGCATCAAAGCTCATCGTCTCTTTACCGAGATGAGGCATGCCTACCTATTTCGCCCCAGGGAGCTATAGCCCCCCTTCTTTGTATTTAATGCGGATACCTTCAGAAACGTGAAAATTTTGGAAAGAAAAAAAGAGAAGGAAAATTATATCACCTAATATAGACCTTTCATATTTACCCCGTATATAGCCAGGATGATTATTCGAGAACAGAATGGAGCAATAGAGCGATTGCCGGTTATGGTCTTTGTCATGCTGCAATGGCCACCGTTTCGTTACGCGAAGATTAGCACCCGCACGCGAGACAAAGCTGAGCGAAATGGCGCTAACATAGTAGAGAAACAATTGAACGCTGAGAACAAATGTCAAAAGTGAGCTCGGATTACTTATGTTGTGTAAAATTATTATGCCTTTCATCTTTCCTGCATTAAATCCGCGTGTCGCATTAACCGTGGCAGTTCGACATTTCCACGTTCGCCCCCTCCTTCCATCCATCATTACCAAATTATTTCCTGTATCCTGTTTTTGTCTTTGTTGCCCTGAGTAAACCGCTATTGTAATGTCTATTTTTCTTTTCAGCGTGCCCGCTGTCCTGCCCAATCTATCCTGAAATAACCCATGTCGAATGCCCATCCAGTCCCAAAACCCGAATCCACGCTTAGCCAATCTGTTTTATCCCAAAGTTTTGTGTCCATAGAAGAAAAAGAAACGACGTAGAAAGTAAAAGAGAAAGAAAAAAATAAAGAAAAAAAGCATCTCAGTCCCAAAAGTAATAATGATAGAGGTAGTGAGTGATAAAGGTACCCGTAATGTCCTCAATCATAGATACGATATTGATGTTCTGGTTCGTGAGTTTTGCATCCAGTCATTTAATCAGTTCGACTGCTGCTGAACAGAGACAATCGAATACGGCGAAGGGCTCCGATAAGGAGATCGGGAACGTATTGGCCGAGGTAGGCTTGACGACGGGTCCGGAAACATGGAGTCTTCTGCAACACCGATCTGACTAGCGGCAGCTTTTTCTCGAAGAATACAGAGTCTGCACCAAAATATGGATTAGTACAATCGACTGGGGAGTTGATCAATCTCGTGGCGCTTGTTTTGGGGTGCCTCACTCTTCTTGAGAAATGCCGGGGAGCAAAACGGGCTCCTTTTTAAGATCAAATGGCCCAGACTGGAGAACAAGGTTAGCCAAGAGCTCGATCAAATAATATAACATTTACCACATGTACATACAATTTCCAGCCCACGTTTCTGCTTCCGTCTGCCATGACGCAGAGCTGCTTGCATACGCTCATATAGAGTCCTGACGTTGCTCTTAAGACGCATTTCGGAAGCAGCGCTGGTTGTATTGGAACAGCCACCAACGCTCTCAGTCTCCAAGTTGACTGAAGAAGCTCCTCTCAACATATGAGCCATCGCTCAGGGCGAGGTAAATGATCGATTAATTAATGAATTAAAGAAGAAAAGGAAATAAGAAAGCCGAGAAGAGCTGAGGAGCAGGAAATAAAAAAGTAGCGAATGAGCTTGTAGTTCTAAGATGAGAAAAGAAATAAAAAAAGAGATGAGAATGATGGCGAAGCAGACAGCAGAAGTGCGGTCCACAATAGCGATGATAGCAATGATAACAAATGAATAAAAATAGGGCCCGCGTGGCTTCTAGATGCTTGTTGGGCGACGAGTGTTGGTGCGAAGTAAATTAGTGAAGATATCCGTACGAAGGGCTTGGACAAGGTGAGGATGAGCTTGGTTTTTTAAAAAGAAAGCGAAGAACACGATTAGAGATGAAAATGAATGAATGAAATGAACCCAAACGATGATGCACACTGCCGAAAACAAATTGCAAGACAAGACAATCAAGAAGAAAAAAAAAAGAATGAATGCCGACGGATAGTCTAGCAGGGGGGAAAGGAGTGTGTCAGCTGGCGCCGGTGAAGCTCCGCGTGTGCAGAATGAATGGTGGCGTCCGGCTTGAGATTCACAAGGCCAGCATGGTTCCGACGGATGCGTTGCTGCCGGGGCCTCGCATATATATACGAGTAGATGTGCGTGGAAATGGACGTACAT
This sequence comes from Trichoderma asperellum, assembly GCF_020647865.1. Taxonomy (NCBI): domain Eukaryota; kingdom Fungi; phylum Ascomycota; class Sordariomycetes; order Hypocreales; family Hypocreaceae; genus Trichoderma; species Trichoderma asperellum. The sequence goes on along the minus strand of NC_089415.1, from coordinate 2,871,991 downwards.
AACTCACCAATATCGGCACCTATGCGTGTCTGAGCTTCTCATTATTCGGTAGCCCTTCGGTCGGTGCCGCATCTGGGCCTCTGACGACGGGGCCTCATCAGACAGTCCAACCGTACAGCGCAGAGTGCGACACTCGACACACTAGGAGAGGATGGCCGCCTGTGTCTGTGTCTCACATTACACCTAAATCCAAGCCCTATATATGTACTCCCGCACAAATGTGGAATGCGTGAAGAACCAAAATGGCATTCCTGTTGCTGCTGTTACCCTCATGTAAGACGCTGTACGCCGTTGCATTCGTCAGGGTAATGAGCTGCCGGTAGGCGATCAGGCCAACCGTTCACGGCCGGAGGGAGCAGCGGGCGGAGCATCGTGCGTGCACGGGCGCTGTTTGCTTCCTTTTTTCTTCTACATCAAGCGGGTTACAGAATGAATGGGGTCGACGACGGCTTGGCAGACTTGCCGTCTCCTTGCCTCGACGACGATTTCTTGTCTCATCTCATCACGGTTGCACTGGAGCCGGCTGCCTGCCTGCGCATTTAGGGTTGACTGAGGTGGATACGCCATTCATGCATAACGAAAATGTGAGATGCCGCGCGGTGATCCTTTAAACGCGAAAACAAACGATAATCGTGGAAACCCTTGTCCAATATAACTTCGCATCATTTGCCGCGTGGGCGAACCAATCACAAAGCCACATTGTTCGATGCTGAAAGGAAGCCAAAGGGAGATCTCTCGCTAATCTTTGGGGTTGGTGCGGAGGCACAGCTGGCACTAGGTCAATTGGGTGATAGTAATGATGCTCTTTTTTTCTTCTTTATTGTAATATGATATGTTCCACAAGCCGCGATCTGACGCTTATTTGGGATAGTCCTTGATGTGGAAGCTCTTGGACTTGACAAATGCTTCAAAGCCAAACTTTCCGAGCGTCTGGCCCTTACCTGAGTTCTTCCATCCAACCCATGCGAGATCCTATTATGTTGGTATTACGGTCAGCAATATGTTACGGGGCTGTGTTCATCAAAGCATTTCCTTGCTACCCTTATTGCCTTGGTCGGGTGCGATGCGACTGCGGCCGACAAGGGAGAGGGGCTCGGGCTTTAGGGTGCACGCGCAGACTTACCGGGCTAGGATAGTCACAGCGGTTGACAAAAACTGTGCCAGCGTCGACTTCCTCCAAGAGGGCGTAGCCCCGGTCAACATCCTTGGTCCAGATACTAGCCGAGAGGCCAAACTCGCTGTCGTTCATCAGCTTGACGGCCTCTGAGTCACCCTTTACCTTCATCACGGGAATCACAGGCCCAAATGTCTCTTCCGTCATGACTGTCATAGTGTGATCCACGTCCGTTAATAGGGTTGGTTTCACAAAGTTGCCCTTGGACGGGGGGTTTTGGAAACTTTCGTTTTCCGGCGTCACATCCTTGGCTCCCTTTTTCAAGGCATCTTGAATGTGTGACTCTATTGTTTCCTTGGAACGTTTGGAGATGACGGGTCCTACATGAGTGGACTTATCGAATGGATCTCCAAGCTTGTATCCCTTGAGCACCTTCTGAACGGCTGCGACGAAAGCATCGTGAATCTTTTCGTCCACGTAGATTCGCTCAACGGAGCAGCAGCTTTGACCAGAATTGAAGATGGCGCCATCTACAATCTCTTCAGCAACCCAATCAATGTCCACATCATCTCTGATGTATGCGGGATCTTTGCCGCCCAGTTCGAGGCCCACGTTGACAATCCGATCGGCGGCAGCCTTTTGCACGGCAAGACCGCCGGCAACGGATCCCGTGAAACAGATGAGCGCGATCTTGGGATCTCGAATGATGCTTTCCATGATACTAGGCGACCCGCAGTGGAAATACTGCAGAACGCCGTCGGGCAGACCAGCTGCCGCGAAAAGCTTGGCCACCTGTTCTACAACAGTAGGTGTTTGTGGGGATGGCTTTAGAATCACGCTGTTTCCAGCTAGGATTGCTGGAATCAGCACATTGACTAGAATCAAATATGGGTACTTGAGACACGGCATGTTAGCTAATAACGGCGCGTTGAACGGCGGCCAAGGAGTAGGCGTGTGGTTTGCTCACATTCCAAGGGAAGATGATGAGAACAGGCCCAACGGGTGCTCTCCGAATAAAACGCTTGAACCCTTTCTCAGGCTCACCCTCGACATCCCGTAAAACTTCGTCGCTAATTTTGAGGAGATACACGGCCCTCTTGATAGCCGTGGTGATTTCTTTCGCCGTATAAGCGATGGGCCGACCCATCTGGGTGGTCAGTTCCAGGGCGAGTTCATCCTGGTTTTTCTCCAGGCCGTCGAGGAATTTCCTGACAATGTCTTGCCTTTCCTTGAGAGTCGTCTTGCGAAAGCTCAGAAAAGAGTCTGTGGCGACCTGAGAGAGCAGCTCCAGATCGGCGGGATTCGGGCCATTGCGGGTGATGACAACCTCGTTGGTATTGGGGGAGATGGTATTGATCACCTCGACAGACATGGCTGCGTATTCCTCGCAAGGGTAGAATGAGATTGCAACTGACAACGATTTCACAGCGGAATATGCAAAAAGGTATATGAAGTCAAGTAATGGGAAATTTGAAATCGGCGATGGAAAGGATGGGGAGGGGAAATGATAATGCCAGACCGTCTGGAGAGCCGCGCCTGCCCGTCTGTCATTTGCCCCACGTCACCGATATCGTTGCCCCGCCATGACCATTTTCCACAGTAATATTGCCTCCAAAGTATGGAGTAGTAGCAAAACTAGCAATGCCTACAGTGGACAATTCTTCGAGTGCTAATTGTACCCTAGTACTACCTGGGCAAACAAAAGATGGGGGATTCAGGGCAGAGATTGGCAAACGAGTGTCTCTACGAGGGCTAAAATCACTAAAATCACGCGGCGCTCAGTATAATTTAGTTTTGGAAGTTGGAGTAGCCGCTTTTCGAAAGGAGGCTGCAAATCGCTACCTAAAATTTATTCTCCGGCTCTCTAACCTAATGCCTAAATTATACTGAGCGCGGTGCAGTAGTATTAGAGGATGCTTCAGGTACAGAGCACTTTAGTCAGGTAGCTGGGCACAGTGGCACCGTCTGATCTGATAATCCAATGCGCCCCGCTACTGTAATAAGCATATTTCTTATCGCGATAAGGAACTTTTTTTTGCCAGTGCAACTGCTAGGAGAGAACCGAGTTGCTTCTGTGATATTGGAGTGAAGCAGTACGCTTTGCAAAACACACAAAATGGCTGCTATAAAAGCCAATGATTTTTTGGGTGCCTCCGATAGCGAAGACGACCAGCTAAACGGATATGACTCCGAAGATGAAGTAACAAAGGGAGGACGCGGCCCAAAGCGACGAAAAATTAGCAGCGACGACGAGGACGACGACAATGACGATGGAGCAAGCGATCAGGACCAGGATGACGATGAGGAAGACAGGGAGGGCTTAGAGCCGACAAAAAAAGGCGATGAAAATAAAGGAGGCGAGGAAAAGACAAAAGCGAAAAAGCTAAAGTCGAAAGACCTACCGCGCGTTGCTCAACCAGCGACGAAGAAAAATCTTATTACGACAGACGAGGCCATTAAAAAATCCGGGGTCGTATACATTTCGCGCGTGCCGCCCTTTATGAAACCCAACAAATTACGCTCCCTTCTCACTCCATACGGCACCATCAACAGGATATTCCTCGCCCCCGAAGACCCAGTCGCAAGAGCGCGGCGCATCAAGGGAGGCGGCAACAAGAAGAAGACATTTACCGAGGGCTGGGTGGAGTTTGTCAAGAAGAAGGACGCAAAGGCTGCGTGCGAGCTCCTCAATGCACGGCCAATCGGCGGCAAGAAGGGGAGCTACTACCACGACGATATCTGGAACCTGCTGTACCTCAATGGTTTCAAATGGCACAATCTGACGGAGCAGATCGCCGCTGAGGACGCCGAGAGAACAAGTCGCATGAGGGCTGAGATTAGCAAGACAACGCGGGAGAACAAGCTGTTTGTTCGCAACGTGGAGAGGGCCAAGATGTTGGACGGCATGGAGGCCAAGGCCAAGGCGAAGAAGAGGAAAGCGAATGATGCTGCTGTGGCTGGCGAGGAGCCGAAGCAGAGCGTACGGACATTTAGGCAGATTGCCAAGATCAGCAAGGGTGATGATACCAACGAGCAGCCGGAGCGCGTCAACAGAGTATTGAGCAAAATCTTTTAATAGCTAACTTTGATATATATCTTAATTTTGGGTTTTTTTTCCTCTTTAGACTCAGCGCCGCTTTCTGGTCAGTGATACTATGTTCAAAGGGACGTAATATTAAGCATCCATTGCATTACAGGGTACCTACCTCAGTTTACTCGAGTACCTAGTACTATCTACCAAATTAACATGTAATAAAAACAGGCCACTGGTGTCCAAAGGACTTGAAAACAAACGCTTAATAATGTGTCCCTTTAAATACATTTCTTGCGAAGAGCCAAGCAGGGACAGCTGCAGGTGGAAACTGCCGTGATGTCTTGTGAAGTTGTTAACTCTTTTAGTGCATGTCCCCGCGGATGACTCGACCAATGACTCAATATTGCACATTCTTCCCTGGCACTGGCTCTTTGCCCCGGCCACTACTACTGGATAGGCAATAAATTTTCAGCGGCCAGATGCAGCGATAAGCCATAGAAAAACGCTTATCAAGCAGCGGGGCAAAATAATTTTTGAACTTTGGTGTATATTGTATTATCTACGGGCTCCAGCCGCGTAAAATCATCTACCACCATACACATCCCTTCGCAATACGTCGACCTCATCAAGCAAAATGTCCATGGACCTTGATGATGCCATCTCTATCGCGCCTGCTGCGCAGACGCATACGAGTGCAACGTAAGTAGCCATCCATCTCTCACGAGACCGGTATCCGATTCGGTCTTTCACTGCGGCTGCATCTCCGCAGTGTCCGTGAATGAAAAGGACCTTGGCTCACAATATTTTCCTCTTCAGAATCCTCTGTCACAACTGCGGTACTCCGATCGATGGAACGACGGCGACAGGCGCAACCTGCTACGACTGTATCAAGCTAACCAACGACATCACCAATGGAATCCAGCGAGAAGCTACCATCCAGCAGTGCAGAGACTGCGAGAGATGGATGTTGCCACCGGCCAGTTGGATCGTCGCCATGCCCGAATCTCGCGAGCTTTTAGCTCTCTGCCTCAAGAAGCTAAGAGGCCTGAACAAAGTGCGAATCGTCGATGCAAGCTTCATCTGGACTGAGCCTCACTCTCGAAGAGTCAAAGTCAAGCTGACAATCCAAGACTCTGTCCAACAAGGAGTGTTGCTGCAGCAGAGCTTTGAAGTTGTATATGTCGTGGCACATCAGCAGTGTCCCGACTGTCAAAAGAGTTTCACCCCAAACCACTGGAGGGCCTGCGTACAAGTCCGACAGAAAGTCTTGCACAAGAGAACATTCCACTTCTTGGAACAGCTGATCCTGAAACATGGTGCGCACAAAGAAACCCTCAACATCAAGGAAGCCAAAGACGGTATCGATTTTTTCTTTTCCGTTCGAAATCAGGCGGAGAAGTTTGTCGACTTCCTCAACTCAGTCGTTCCCGTCAAGGTCAAGGCCGCCCAAGAGTTGATCTCCATGGATACCCACACTTCTAAAAAATCATACAAATTCACTTTCTCTGCCGAAATTGTCCCCGTATGTAGAGATGACCTGGTTGCGCTGCCTATAAAGATGGCAAAACAGAGCGGCAACATCTCACCTCTCGTCCTCTGCCACAAGATTGGCACAGCAGTCTATCTCATGGATCCACAAACCCTTCAGACCGCAGAAGTGAGCGCATCTCTCTACTGGCGTGCTCCTTTCACAGCTCTCGCCGACGCTATGGAGTTGGTTGAGTTCATCATCATGGATATTGAGCCGACCCCCACTCGGAATGGCAGGTGGTTGCTCGCTGAGGCAACGGTCGCTCGTGCGTCCGATCTGGGCGTTAACGACAGGACGTACTTCACGCGAACACATCTGGGAGGCTTGCTGCAGCCAGGCGACTCAGCGATGGGTTACCTGCTGAATGGCACTAACTTCAACAACCCCGAGTACGATGCGATCGAGGAGTCCAACACATATTCATCAATAATCCCAGACGTTGTGCTAGTGAAGAAACACTACCCCAACCGCAGGAGGAATCGTCGCCGCAACTGGAAGCTCAAGCGTATGGCTAAGGACGAGGGCGAACTTCTACCAAAGAAGGCAGACCAAGAGCGTATGGATAAGGAGTACGAAATGTTCTTGCGAGACGTTGAGGAAGATGAGGAGCTTCGTGCTGCTTTGGCGGTATACAAGAACCCCAGAAAGGTAACTGATGAGGAGATGAGTATAGCAGAAACGGATATGGACGGTGATGACGGCGTGCCTACGGTGAACATGGACGAGCTGTTAGATGATTTTGATGAGCTCACCATGGAGGATTAGTATATGGTTTAATGAAACTTACTGCAATGAGATATTAACGAAGGTCATGTTTGATTCTCAATGGACCCCTGCCCATGTTCTTAAAAACATCCATATGAGTCTCCCGATGAAAGTTGTGACTTCCTTCGTAAATATTCCAGCCAGTGCCAAAAGAGCATATATTATAAGAAGGACGGTATGGAGCCCAAATCAATCGTCTTTGGTTCTTGTTTGGCTTCTTGTTTGACCTCTGGTCGTTTGAACTGTTCTCTTGACTTTTTTCTATTCATCATGCGCTTGTGCAGCCCAAAAAGATCATCATCCAACTCGTCAAGACCGTCAATAGATTGACGATCATCATTTTTACGATCTGAGTGAGGAATCTTTTTGTGAGCCGTTCCTGTAGAGGATGAGGATGTGGCCTGAGGGCTTGTATGGGGATTTGGTAAAACGGTTCTGCGCGACGTCGTACTTGGGCGTATATGAGAGGGCGGTTCAAACTTGATCCTTTTGGAGGATGATGGCATTGATGTTGGCGGTGATCTCGCACGGCTTCGATGATCCCGCTGTGGCGAGGATTTGCTCGAATAGCCCGCAGCCGCTCTCGTCCTACTCGATGACGATGAAGCACTTGCAGAAGGCATAATAATCCTGCCCTCCCGCCTCGGTGCCTCCATCAAGCCCCGCAGATTTGTTCTCGCCAGAGACGGCAGCACACTCTCATCGTCCCTTGCTTCTCCGTCACCCTCCAGTGTCTTACGCTGCTTCATGTCCCGCTGAGCCAAATCGCTTCTCTGCCTTGCTCTCATAGTTGGCACTGCGTCTACCACGACTGGCCACTCAATCTCGCGAATGGTAGCCGCATTTTGAGCCTTGGCTAGTGCTTTGAGGCGATCGTACTCTGCACGATGGAGATGCGCCGTGAAGCGCTGAGCGATGTGCAGAAACTCATCATCGACCATCCTGTACTTATCATCATTGAGTGGCCCTAGAATCATGAATCTAACAGGGGATAAGTCAGTAAGTCAACCTGATACGTGGAATGAAAGGGCGCGCATCCACAAAATGGGCGGTTTCACGCAGCATAAAATGAGATGGAGGTTTTGGACGCGTACTCTTCATGAGGCCGCTCTGGAGGAGGCGAAGTAGACGGACTTCGGATAGGATCTACAGACAATTCGCTGTATTAGCGCTTGGTTTAGAGAACATATGTTCTTTTTTCATACCTGAATCCAAAACGCGCTGGTATCTACGCGACACTGGCGTTCGCAAGATATCACGGCTGTCATCTTGCGCCGTCGATCTTAAGCCTGAAGGATGCTCCCTGGGGCTTTGAGCTGCTGTTCTTCCTGCCGTATTGCTTGTGGAGGACTCGGATGTCCTTTTCCATGGCAGTTTTCTTGCCATGACTGCGAGACGCTGCAATTCGTAGCATTGGAGACTCAGTTGAGCTGGCGCTTCGTTCGCAGTCGTAAGTTTTAGTGCATTTGTAGGTACGTACCACTTGCGCATAATGCAGTAGGTAAGCGGCGCTGGTTCAGTCACATTAATCAGAACAATTGAAAGAAATTACACAAAAAGAGTAAATAAATTTACATTGGTTCATGGTTGACGTTGGGACTTAGACAGTAATTATATCTCCGAGCTGGCATTTATCCCCATTTAGATATGGCAGATTATAGAGATATCTATCATCACGCCAGAATAAACGAGCAACTAATCAACATCCAACAACCTATTAGAAATAGGTTCTATGAATTCCTACAACTTCTTTCCATCATTCAATCGCAGAAGAACATGGACAGCCGTCACTTAAATAATCATTTGCTAGTTAAAAAAAAAAAAAACTTCCTCCCATGTACTTGTTAGAGCCAAGGGCCCAAATGTCCCATGACTTTAAAGCTCACGCTAATCGTATTTTCTTGTATTTTCACATTATTTTAGAAAACCGAGTCTCGCCGGCGGGTTGGGCCATAAGCCACCGGGCTACAAATAGCCCGTCCGGGGGCACAGTACCATCACTGCCAACCAGATTCAAAGGACGAGAGGCCCTGATATGAAGTATCGTATTCTCAAAATGAATATGGAGTATACGACAGCCTGTCTTATTAAAAGATATCATCAATAACTAAAAACAAAGGTTGATACGGTGTTAGTAAAGCTTCTTTGAGCGCTGGTAGAAGCACCTACGGGGAGAGTATAATGTTTCTGCCAAAACAGTTGTGCCAGACCCTCTCTCAATACCATAGCAGCAAATAGCACCTCACTCCTCAATAGGCGACTATCAGGAGGCGTGATCGTATCAGAAACAATCACTAATGCGTGAGATACTTCTGTATCTGCATGATAATCTGAACACCAGGAAGGCGGACGCACTAGCCAATCGTATAACGTGAATCGATGATAGTAGCTCTGGTGAATCTGCTCTTCATTGTATCTAGAGAAATTGGTCCTGAGTGGGGATCTAGGAAACTTTTAGCTGAGTCGCCCATCTAGTGTTCAAATGCCCTTGGATTGGCTCACAAAAATCTGATCCAAGGGCGATGCTCTGGTTGACTAGAGACTTCTATGTGGTCTCCATCTTCTCTTTCCCAATCCACCATCTTCAAACATCTGTCAATATTTTCAACGATATCGTCATATAGTGGTATGTTCGTCCGTATCGGGTAGTCTCTCCAATTTACAATGATATCTGGGTTATCCAGATCTAGTGGCGGCCACTTATTGACCTCATTCCACCTTTTCGCGCGTTGCGCCGCCACGTGAGGAGTGTCAGGACTGAAATATCGATGTTCGAAATCAATGGGATTTTCTTCGTCGATGATTAACTCTGGGCCGTGAACAACACCCAACTCCAAAAGACGCGTATCAGACAGCAGCGGCTTCTGCGTCAATCTCTCTAGCTGCCGCTTAAGAGTAGTGGCGGCATCATAGAGCCCAATGTGCCACTCAATATATGGATCCGGAAATGGCCGAGGTATCGATCTCACAAACTGATGAAACGTGGCCATTTTCTACCTCTTGCGCACTCGCGAGTTGTGCTCCGAAGCGTTTGTCCAGGCGTGAAGCTGAATATTGAGAGTGTACGGGCATCGCGTAAAGCCCAGGGTACGCCAGGGCATCTGAAAGGAAACCGTGGAAGAAACGACCAGCTCCAAGGAATGGATACCTTATAATCGACCAGAATATCGAGTGATTTACCAGATTACTGCTTCATAAGTAAGGATTCTTTCGAGAGATAGCCCTTGATGTCTCCTCCCCTGGTGAAGAAGAAAGAATAGCAGTGAGCACGTGTACATCATGTGATGGTCACTTCAATTACAGAAGCTGAAGGACGCATTTTTCAGCCAAGTACTTAATATGTTGGTAAATTTAGGTAGTACCAGGTACTAGGTAGATGTTGTACATCTTTTTTCGTCCAGTCATCCTTGCTTGTGCACTATTTATTAGTAGGAGCACTGGCAATCCCCCTCGTCTACACTCATAACCTAACCTAGAGCCGTAACTTTCGTGTGACTTTGCCTGTACTTTTCGATAGTAAAGATTCAATATGTAATAAGTAGCTGCAATACCTACCTAGTAATTATAAGTTTCCATGACGCTTATAAAACAAATTCAGATATATGTTAGTATACTTTGGTACTGGAGTATTGGACTATCCACGTATCACGCTCGATATTTCTCCATACATCTCCAGACAGATACAAGCAACCTGCTGTTTGATCAATAAAAAGATTCGGTAGGAACTAATAGACGTTCGAGAAGCATGCATGACTTAGTAGTGTATCAAATCGCTTCATATCCTCAACATGTATGCGAATTAAGCATAAGGTACCTACAGGTAGTACCTGTGTGTACTGCAAGCATGTCTGTAGTCGTCCGGGCAGGCGCCACCACCACCTACAGCCCCTCTACTCCGTAAGCCCCGCTAAACAAGATCTGCCACCTAGGATTTCAGGCCAAGCTTTGGAAGCTTAAAATTCCAATGCAAACAACTTCGGTGTTTTGTCCAGGACTCGCGCAATAGCCAATTGCGGAGAGTGCGGTCCTGATGCTGGTAGTGCAACCACCATCGCTGTCATTCCTTGCGATGCTAAACTCCAACATCAAATAATCATGATTGTCGTGGCGCTCTGTCGCCGAGCCTCAGTGAGGCAATGCGGCCTCTTCAGCACCTCAGTTTACAGGGCAGCGACTGAAGCACGTTCATCAAGGAGGCACTCTAGCAGGAATGTTGGCGGCACAAGAAATATAAGCTCGATGCTTGAAAATACCCGAAACATTGGTATTATTGCCCACGTTGACGCTGTAAGACTTGCAACCGCTCATCCCGTCTTGATTTTGCAGCTCATATACCGAGTAGGGCAAAACAACAACAACTGAGCGCATGCTCTACTATAGTGGCGTGACACAGAGAGTAGGAGGTGAGCGCAAGAATTTCCGATATTTAGATAAACCGAGCTGATAGCCTTAGATGTGGATTCGGGCAACACTGTGACCGACTTCCTTGAACTTGAACGGGAACGTGGAATCACTATCCAATCAGCCGCCATCACATTCAATTGGCCACTCCAGCGAGATTGCCTACCTGGAACAACTCCAAAGACTATCAATTTGATCGACACTCCCGGTCATCAAGACTTTAGATTTGAAGTTGATCGGTGCCTACCAATTCTTGACGGGGCTGTCTGCATTATTGATTCTGTCAAAGGCGTAGAAGCTCACACGGAGCGAGTATGGTCCTCTGCCCAAGAATTCAAGATTCCGCGGATTGTTTATTGCAACAAACTGGACCGAGAGGGCGCATCGTTTAGAAAATCCGTCTTGGAAATTGGCTCTCGACTCAAAGGATGGCCTTTAGTTTGCCAAATTCCATGGTGGGAGAAAGAGGACTTTGTTGGTGTAATAGATGTCGTCGACGGTGTGGGATATCGATGGAAGAGTGAAAGACAAAAAACTCGATATGGACCAACCGAGCTCAAAGAGATGCTTTCATCGTCAAACCAACCCTTATTGGCGGAAATTCAATTAGCACGGCAGCGTCTAATCGAGGGCCTGGCAGATTTTGACGAAGCTGTGATGGACGAGTTTTTAGCTGAGAACGAAAACATTCCTGCCTCTCTACTAAAGCAGGCTATACGAAAGAGTATTCAAAGTGGCGACGGTCGCGTCATACCTGTGTTTGCCGGTTCAAGCTTTCGTCACATTGGGGTTGAGCCTCTGATGGATGCCATTGCGGACTATCTTCCCAACCCGGCTGAGCGGCCGGACGCGGAGGTCCGTGTTGGGGGTACCAAGAGCGAGCTGCGCGAAGCACTTAAACAAAAAGGCAAGAATACTATTGACGCGAACGTCAGCTCAGTGGCTTCTGTCTTCAAAGTTTTTGATCACCCTAAAGAAGGTGTTATCAGTTTTGTGAGAGTTTATCACGGAACTTTGACCCGTAATGCGCCAAGCTTCAACACTCATATGCTTACCCAAGAACGACCCATGGGTATCTTACAGATATCAGCGTCCAAGACTCACGATATTCAAGAACTCTCTGTTGGCCAAATTGGAGCATTGAGAGGACTCAAGAAAGCACGCACTGGAGATACCCTGATCACCATGGCAGGTGGCAAAGCTGTTCCCGAGAATTTACGGCATATTCAAATCAGACCACCTGAAATCCCGCCACCTGTTGCTTTCCTACAAGTTGATCCATATGGAAATGTAGCGGCGCAGCAGCTAGAGATAGCACTGGAGAGTGCATCGCGAGAAGATCCAAGTCTGCGATGGAGTAAAAACTCAAAGACCGACCAGTTCACTATCCAAGGCATGGGTAAGCTTCATCTGGATGTATCTCTCTACAACATGAAGCAAAAATACAAGATAGACGCCGAGTTTGGTCCAATCGAGGTTGACTACAAAGAATGTGTCAACACCATGACTGATCCTCGAGAGGTTGTTTTTGACCGTCCAGTAGCCGGAAAATCAGGCAAAGTCACATGTTCCGTTGTTCTCAAGCCTATAGAGGCGGATGAACAGGACGTTCTGATGGAATCTGGCGTTGAAAAGGACGGTAATATTGTTCAAATCGAGATTCCTATGACGGGTGATGCCAGCGCCGTGCTAGTTGACACAGATGAAGCACGCCAACAACTCTTTAATGGGGCTATAGCTGGTTTAGCAAGAGGGCCTCGACGTGCGTCGCCGATGCACGGGTGTCACGTCCATGTTACACTTAATACAGCAAGCGATGCGCTGGAGACACCAACTGGTGGCCACTTCAGCAGTGCGGCCAAAACAGCGGTTCAAGCAGCTCTTCGGGATGCGTTCGACAAGAGCCAGATTGGCATTGTCGAACCCATCATGTTGACGCATATCACCTGCCCCGAGGCGGTTGCTGGAACAGTCCAACATGATATCACGGCTGGTGCAGGTGGTCATATCCTCGAAGTTAACGACCGTTCTGCAGAGTCAGCTAGTGAAGAGCTGATTGATATTTCCAAAATATATGCGCCACCGGATCCCTATGATTCAATCACTTCGTTGCGAGGGAAGAAGTCTATTGCTCGGATGGTTGAGATAATAGCGAAAGTTCCCTATAAGCAGATGCTTAATTACGATGAGCACTTACGAAGCAAAACGGCAGGTCGTCATTCAATGACCATGTCATTTGATTCTTTCGCAAAAGTGGTTGGCCATCGCGAAAAGGATATTTGAAAAGCTGATGAGGCGAACACGTAATTACACCCAACGCGGACGTAATTGCATTGCGTTACGCCAATGTAGTTTAAAAAAAAAACCAACTCGACTCTATGCTAGGATTGAGATGTAGCATTGTTGACCAAACACTAACCTGGACTCACACCCTATTGGAAGAGCATATGCGTTCTTTGGCAAAACACAGTCAACAGAGAGGACATTTCTAACAATATATGAGACAAGAGACGAAGTACAATGTACCGCTGGTAAAGCAAATTGAAAGCCTTGGTTTCTTGGCTCGCCGTATCGGGAACTCGATCCAAGAGATCTATACTGCTCTAATAGCTGCCGGAATATGTATCTCAACGCCAAGAAGCCAGGCAAATTGATCAAACCCAGGGGGCAGGAGGGGTAGACAAGCTTTCGCATGACGCCGCTTCTATTGGAGACTAGGGATAAAATGGAGTAGAAGAAATCACAATTCATTACTGTTCCTTATCCAGTCCAAATACCAGCAGCCACTGTGGGCGAAGCAGATGATATCACGATAACGAGCGAGATTTGAGAGATTTAACCGAGTATAACACAGAGCACGGGGCCTGGAGAATGAAAGTCTTGATAGCATGGCAGTCCCTTTACGGTATAACTCGACAGGCAGCTATTACTGCTTCTAGTGGTAGGTATTACACTACGGAGTACTCCGAGCCAATACTCACCGTCCTACTTCGCCCCAAAGACGACATAGGACCTCCTGGCTCTGCACAGGCATCTTTTCTGGGGTTGAGGCTGCTGAACTCTGGACTGGGTTTAGCTCTCTCTCGGTATGGAGAACTTGCCAACTTCGTCCAGCTTATAATGACAGTTTGTGGGCGTTCATGCTCGTGTTAAGTGGAGCACATCGTCTAAGCAAAATTTCTATCCCTGCAACCCCATGCCAAAAAAAAAGGAGAGGCCGTGTCTAAACGGAACTGGCTTGTTGATAACAGGGAGACTGAATTGACTTGGCTGCGGCAACAAGACACTGAAAATTCTGTTTCGTTTTAAGTCGTCTCAAACTGAAATTGGGACGAGTGCCACCAACATCTCCAAGCATGGGAGATGTTCGTCTCTGATAGGCAGTTAATAAGGACACCTCGTGGGGTAGCGCGGTCAGCCTTAATTGTCCTAATAACGGCGAAGCTGCTGGGGGATCAGCAAAGACGCAGCGACGATTCGGAGCGTTCCGCCAAATACTAGTATCGCCTTTCACGGCGCCGATCAACTACTTCTCCTTATCCGCCGCTGCTGATATCGCCGCGATGATGTGTTTGCATGCGCAGTATACCCGAGAAGAATGACTGTAACGGATACCCTTGTGGTGCGACAGTCGGCAGGCAGGTTGATACCGCGACGAAAAGTCCGGTCGTCAGGGGGCGGACGTTTGCTTTTGCTTTTGGCGCAGCGCGCCAATATACAGATCCCACTAAGGAAGACCGACGCTGCTATTGCTACCAAGTCGAGCACTGTTGCGTACTATTGACGATTAGCACGACAGCACTACATAATAGTCTTGGTAGCAATTTTGTTGGCTCATGGTTTCGCTGTCTGGCGGCGAGCCGCCTCGTCTACAGGTGTGCTGATGTTGCCCCCGACGCACACAGCAGCTCTCGCTAATCCTCTTAGACAATGGGGGAAAATGAAACCCCGTCTAGCTGGTGGATAATGGGACGTGCTCCCGTTGCAGTCAATGCAGCATTCGATACGTATCTCATACTAAGAGGGCCTTAATTTCCTTTGGCCCTGTCTTAGTGGCTGGTTTGGTGACCGGTTTCCCAGGGGAGAAGCAGGCCGCATGCTGATTGGCTCATGTGTTGTTTAATTTCGACGCGCTCATCCCACGGATCCACACAGCTGGACAGGCATCACAGCAAAAGCCCATCTTCAGCGAAGCGGCGGTCGAGGCATTATTAGCCACGAGCTTGTGGTAATACCACTAGGTATTATTCCGAACTAACCACAGTCAATCCCTTCCCTTTTGCCTGCCCACTGTTGCCCTGCTCACCAAGGGTCCCTCTGTCGCTCTTTTCATAGATCTTCTCGACCGTCACCGCTGTCTCTCTCTTTTTTCCGTTTTCCGCCGTGTCGTGTCGTGTCGTGTCGTGTTGTCGCTGTCGTATAGACGAGCTTTCTTTTGCCGTCGCTTCTGTCACTCTTTGGTTGATTGTTTGTATAACACAGCCTCTATTCGTTCTGTTTGTTCGAAATTTCGAATCCCGAGCGTCGTACTCGCCCCTGCCGAGCGACCTCTTGTCTCTCTTTCTCGCTAAACCCGCTATCACGACTTACACATTCGTTTTCCTCGCGACGCCATGAAGGTTACAGACGTTCAGGCCGCCTTCGCGTCGGCGGTTGTGCTTCTCTCGCTGCCCGCCAGTACAGTCGCCTCATCCCATCGCAGACTTCACCAACTTCCTAATAAGAAACACACCCATTTGCGCTCTCACACAGTAGAGGATGCCAACTCCATTGTCAAACGAGGACAATGCGCGTTCCCGACTGACGATCCTAACCTCGTTGCTGTCACACCCGATGCACAGAATGCTGGCTGGGCTATGAGTCCAGATCAGCCTTGTAAACCGGGTAGCTACTGTCCAATTGCTTGTAAGCCAGGCATGGTTATGGCACAATGGGATCCCGATTCTTCATACACCTATCCAGCTTCAATGGTAAGTTTTTACTACAACGCCGAGAGAGACAATCTTTTCATTCCTGACTGCTAACTGTATCAGAACGGAGGACTGTTTTGCGATAATAGTGGCACAATCCACAAGCCATTTCCTAACAAGCCTTACTGCGTTGAGGGTACCGGTGCTGTCGTAGCTGTCAATGATTGTGGTGAATCGATGTCTTGGTGCCAGACAGTTTTGCCTGGTAACGAGGCGATGCTTATCCCAACTGAGGTCTCATCTTCAGCAACCTTGGCTGTTCCCGATACTAGCTACTGGTGTTCAACCGCCGCTCAGTAAGACTGAAAAATCGTTTGCCGCATATACCACAAACTAACACGCAAATGTGTAGCTACTATATCAACCCTCCCGGAAGTACCGTTGCAGACTGTGTTTGGGGTACCTCAAGCAAGCCGGTTGGCAACTGGGCTCCCTACGTTGCCGGAGCTAACACCGATTCCAATGGCGAAACTTTTGTCAAGATTGGCTGGAACCCTATCTATACAGGTTCCTCTTTGATGAGCACCTTGCCCACCTTCGGCGTTAAGATTGAATGCCCTGACGGTGGCTGCAACGGGTTACCCTGTTCGATCTCACCCAATTCCTCCGGTAACGTCGACAGCAATGAGTCTGCTGTTGGCGCTGGTGGCGCTTCATTCTGTGTTGTCACTGTTCCAAAGGGCGGCACTGCTAACATCGTGACCTTCAACACGGATGGCAGCTCCGGCTCCGGCTCCGACTCTGGATCCTCCTCATCTGCCGAACCAAGCTCTACTGTTGCCGAGCTTAAGGCCGGTGGCTTTGCTGCCCAGGCAGAGAAGGCCACATCGACTACCGCTGCTGCATCATCTACTGAGGCATCCACCACCGCGCCAGCCTCAACAGAGGCATCAACAACCGCGGCAGCTTCTTCCACAGCTGCAGAGTCGACGACGGCACAGAGTTCCGCGGCCACTACCGGCGCTACCTCGGGTGCGAGCGAGACCGATGCTTCCACCACCACCAAGGCTTCGAAAACCGCGTCTTATGCTCACGCCCGTCCGTCTGTGAA
This sequence comes from Trichoderma asperellum, assembly GCF_020647865.1. Lineage (NCBI taxonomy): Eukaryota > Fungi > Ascomycota > Sordariomycetes > Hypocreales > Hypocreaceae > Trichoderma > Trichoderma asperellum. Next base: position 2,855,125 of record NC_089415.1, on the reverse strand, counting down.
CCCCGGCATGTTCCACGAGAACGGCACATCATCACAGACCACAGCGGCGCCCTCTGGGCCTTCACAAACCCAGGGTGACTCTGCTCCGGTTACTACGACTACTAAGAAGGGTGAAGCTGGCCGCCAGCAAGGCAGCCCTGCTTTTGCAGGCCTGATTGTTGCCTTTGTTGCCGCTGCTTGTTTCTTTTAAAGAAGAGAAAGAAGAAAAAAAAAATAATTGATGGCAAAGTTGGCCTTGTTAATTGTATCTTTGGCAACCTTGTATTTTCACATCTAACTTCAGTGTCTATGTCACATTTTGTCAGCCGCAGCTTACATATTTTCTTTGTTCATATGCTGCTCTAGACTTTATATCACTTGACGCGATTTTTCTTCTTCACCTTTTCTCTTTCGCTTCGCATACTTGGGCTGTTTGATTCCCCCTTTCCTCCCTTGTCACACCAACATTGATATTTTTATGCTGTCATATCTGTATATGGCTCTATTTTCTTTTTATCTTACATACCGTTTATTATATGCTATACATATAAACTAACATGCCCTGTTGGGCGATAGTGTTTATTGTCTTTGCGAGATTGGGAGGGTTTTTGTGTCTGGTATAGGCCACACGCCTCGGGTCTAAATATTCTCCCTTTCCCCCACCTCTCTTCCTTTCTTATTATGATGCCAGAATATGGTGGGCATATATCTCTATACTTATTACGATTTTTTATTATTTTGTTTTTTTTTCTATTGCCTTCTTTGTCGTCGATACCCCTCTTCAGCAGTAAGAGAAAATAAAACCAGCTTTTACGAAAATTGGAGGACAAGGACACCAAAAAATAGGAGGGGGAAAGCGAGCGATTCTTTTTTTCTTCTTCTCTTACAATTCCTTTTTTTTTTTTTTTTTTTTTTGTCTCTTATCAACATTTCATGATCTATGTCTTAGGGGAGGGCTTGAAGTTGGTATTTTTATTTTTATTTTTATTTTGTTGTGGCTATTTTTTACTTTTCATCTTTATTTCTTTTTTTGTTTCACAAGACGAAAGTGAGCGATTGGGGGAATACTTAACAAACAAAGCTAGGAGGAAATAGAAGAAGAGAAAAGATAGAAATAGCGCAAATTAATGAAGTTTACGTTTTCTCGGATGTAGTCTGATCTCAATGGACCACGTGTAGATGAGTAATAGAAAGAACTAGGGGCACTTCTAAATGATGAGGCGAAGTGTACTTATATACCGTATGTCTCATTACTGTCGTAGTTAGCGACATTGACCGTTTAGGGGGGTATCATTTCGTTTTCTTCTATGGAGTAATTAGCTTTACAATAGACGATACTATGCTATGGAGTATTTAGCGCCGGGCGGTTAATAAACCAGCCTTATCCAGGACGCCCTTTTCTCTTCTTTCCCCCGATCTAGGAACTTTGTATTGCTCTAATTAGCCAGGCATCATGCGCACCCCTCCTCATAATGTCACCCAGCCGGGAACCTGATCCAGGTCGAAGTCATCGTCATATCTCCTCTCTTTTATCGTCTGCCACACATTTGGCCAACCGGCCAATACAGGGCTGCCCTTTGCCTTGGCGCCAATGATGGCGAACCGGCCCTGGCTGTGCGCGACGAAACCATGCATGAAGCCCTGCTGGACGAGCGTGGCGACTGTCATCTCCACGTCTTCGTAGGTGACCTGTGCGTTACCCCATATGAGCCCTCGTTAGGGCGCAGCTTTTGGGGGCCACTTGGGGGAGGCATTAGAGTGGTCTCGTGGGAAGATTGAATGTTGTTTTTGAGGGCTTTCATGAAGACGGGATTGGCCTGTGATGGGTGACCGCGTAGGGGCGGGTTGTAGGGCTGCCAGCCTTCGAGACGATGTTGGACGTAAGTTGCTACAGTAAGGAGATGAGAGAGCTCAAGAGTTGCTGCTTTGCGGGAGGAGGCGTCTGTTGGAGGGACGTATGTTAGGATAAACGTCTTGCGGGTGAGACTCCTCCAGAGGAGTGGGCGAAGGCGGTTAGAAAGTGGTAAGAGAAGGCCCTTTCCTAAGAGCCATGATTCGTGTGCCGCAAGATGAGATTGGAACTGCATGAAGTTGCCAGAGCGAACAGCCATACACAATGGAAGGAATATGGGTTTCAGTGATTGAGCCTCCGGTCGTGATGTTAGTGTATCTGAAGGGAATCGCCCGAGAAGAAGATTCGAAGGGATGAGATAAGTTAGAATGTTGGAACGATGAGAGACGAGTTGAGGAGGAGTCTGTAAGTAGGCCTCTTGGAGACATAGAGAAGCGCGGTGATAATGCTGATTGGAGAAGTTGAAGCGGCCAATGTAGTAGAGAAAAGTGACGCGCTGGGCGGCCGGATAGAGTGAGAGCGGAGGCGATATGCTCTCAATGTTGACAAATATCATCTTGGCTAATTGAGTTCTTCGACACTATTGGACATGGGAACTGAAATTAGAAGAGAGCATTCTTATATAGGAAAGGAAAAAACGAAGCATACCGCGAATAAAAGTTTGAGGACAAGATTGGCAAACATGTATATACCAACCCGCTTCCCTTCCGGCTTACTCGTGCGAGAGCCTGACCGGTCAGTCAGACAAGTCGTAAAGATCTTTTGAATGATCTCAGCAGAAGACTCGGCGACAGATTTGCGGTTGTCGTCGTCCACGACACGAAGTCGACGAGTTAGGTCAGGCCGGCGGTTGAGGTTCATGGTGAGACGAGCAAGAGTCTCAGACAAGGACATGCTAACTTGGAGCAGCATTGAGCCGTACGTAGGATGAGCGAACGCGGTGGAACAAGAGCTGTAGATAGAGTTTGTTAGTGGTAAGTGAGGATATTATCTTAGGAGTATTTTGGCAGCGCATTATGGTTGTCAATCTACAAGTAAACAATACAAACAGATACTTACTTGACCAACCCACTGAGAAGCTGATGCGCCCCTAGCAAATCTGAAAAATCGACATCTCGCCAGTACGTCAAATAGTCCTTCAAAAAAGCCAACAATCCCGGCCAAGACGTTGCCTGTCCCTCCGGCAGGTCGTCCTGCTGCGGAAGGCGGTCCTCGACGATCTTGTCAATAGCATCTTGACGACTAAAGTTGGAGCGCAGCTCAGCTGCCAGGTTGTGATACTGTTTTGGTGACTCGGGCTCTACTTGGAGCCATGATCGGAGGAGATCGCCTTGCTGGTTGCGGACTTGCTGCTGTATTTGGGAGAGGAACTGGGAGACTAAAGACATGATTTACTGTGAAAGAGAATGATAAACCACCATTTGGTGGTGAATTGGGATAACAGAGAAGAGTAAAAGTGAGAAATAGAGGGAAGAGGTAGATGGATCAGTACGTACTGAGTGGGTGAGAAGTCGCGTTTAGGCGAGGCTGGTGCTAGAGAACGGTCTGGTGTGGCGGTGGTGTAGTGTGGCGCATTACCCAGTACGTGTGCCTAGGTACTAAGCTAGCAAAGGCATGCCTTGAATTCATTCTTCTCCAACAACATGGCAAAATAGTTGAAGTCAGTGAGTGTTTCTATGTCTCGCAATAATATCTTGGCACTTTGGAAGTAATAAGTTTCAATGTCATAATAATATTTAAACATCATAATTCTAAAATTACATGGCCCTTGCTAACTGAATATCCCAGCACTTTCTTCCCTTTCCAATGCTATATACTATGTACTCTTTTTATCTTTTTTCCCTTTCTTTTTTTCTTTTACGTTAATGCTTTTGATTCTGTTTAGACAGAGTCGATTCTTTGCACAACCACGGCAGTGGCACCACCACCTCCGTTGCAGAGAGCGGCAACACCATACTCGCCAACCTTTAGCTGGTGGAGCAGGGTTGTGAGGATTCGGGATCCGGAGCTTCCCAAGGGGTGGCCAAAAGAGAGACCACCTCCCAGAGGGTTCACGCGAGCGTTTTCGAGGCCGAGGATCTTTTTGTTGGCCAGAACAACGGCGGCGAAAGCCTCGTTGAGCTCCCAGACGGCAACTTGATCCTTTGTGATTCCAGCGCGCTCCAGGGCAATGGGGATAGCCTTGGCAGGGGCGATGGGAAAATCAATGGGGTCCACCGCAGCATCGGCAGAAGAGACGAGCTTAGCCAAAACGCGGGAGCCAGATCCGTACTGCTGTGCGATGGCCTTGTTGCCCAGAACCAGAGCGCTAGCACCGTCGTTGAGAGTCGAGGAGTTGGCAGCGGTGACGGTGCCTGTTCCGTCACGGACAAAAGCTGGCTTCAGGAGGGGCACCTTCTCATACTTGATATCGAGGTAGCCCTCGTCCTCCTTGACAACGACCTCTCCCTTTCTGGTCTTGACAGTCACGGGGACGATCTCATCGGCAAAGGCATTCTCAGCCCAGGCCTTTTGCGCTCTCTTGTATGACTCGATGGCGAACGCATCCTGCTCCTCTCGTGTAATATTGTAAACCTTTGCTGTGTTCTCGGCGCAGTTGCCCATAGGAAATTTGTTGTAGACATCGGTCAGACCATCCTTGAGAAGACCGTCCTCGGCCACAGCATGGCCGTATACCGGCATGAGGCCGCCACGGGGAAGATTGAAAGGCACTCTGGACATGTTCTCCATACCACCGGCGATCTGAGCCTCGGCCAGGCCCAGCTGGATGTTTTGCGCGGCGAAAACTACGGACTTGAGACCAGAGGAGCACACCTTGTTGATGGTGATGGCCTCGACGTGTGTAGGGAAACCAGCGTGGATGGCAGCCTGGCGAGTGGGAGCTTGGCCCATGCCGGCCGCAAGCACGTTGCCCATGTAAATATCGGTAATCTTCTCCATAGGAACTTTGGATTTTTCGAAGGCGGCCTTGATGGCGGCACCGCCAAGCTCAGGAGCAGACACGGTCTGGAATGAGCCGTTGAACTGGACACAAAGAAGGTATGTTAGTATAAATTGGTATGCATGAAATACTTGAGAGCTTTTAATAAACGAACCTTGCCTGTCGGCGTTCTAGCAGCGCTGAGGATGTAGGCATCTTGGATTTCTTTCCTCATCGCAGAGCTGGTTGAGAACTGGCGAGCCGGGCTCACATGGCTGGCGATTTGGCCGAGGCGCCTGGCAGTTCTAAGCTGAGCGCTGGACATGGTTGGAAATTGGAAGTTCGGAGACGCAGGAGGAGGAGGAGTGCGCAATCAGCAACCAAAAAATCAAAATGAATTGGTTGAAGAAGAGGAAATGGAGAAGGTGGATTTAGAGTAAGATGCCGGCAAAATAAAAAAAAAAAAGCAGTTGAAAGTTGTTTTATACAGATTGTCGGCACAGGCGCATGAAGAGGAGCTTCTGGGCCGTTTCGGTATGTTTCGGCTTAGAGCGGGGGAAATCAGCCGAGCTCCGTTTAAGCCGGGGGGACGGCAGCAACTCAGAATTTGGCGGGAGCTGATCCGTGATTGCGGGGGATTAGAATTTGGGATGGGATTGACTGCAAGAGGCCGGGGAAGGGAATTTAGAATTATTCCGAGCTGTTTTGGTGTAAAAAGAGTATAAAGTACTTGTATCCTGGGATCCCGCCTATGACATGTGCTCTTATGGTCATATTCTGGGTCTCCGTTTTACAGACAGCCATCCATTGTGTGCTCTGTATCCGACTCGCACATACTGCCTAATACTGCATCCTCTCGGCACTTTCACGTCAGCAGCCCGAGGTTACAAACGGGAAGCTGTTTCCACGCACGGAATGGAATCACCACATAAACAGCCGCAAAAACCGCCACAGAGCCCAGCAAGTCGGAATTGCTGTGGCGTCGCTCCACCACGTTTGCCACAGCTCTTTCTCTCGTCGCCATCTCCAATCTATGTCTGTTCGCCTTTGTTCGCGATGCTGATGCGTTGTCACATGATCATGACTAATCTGCCCAATCGCTGACCTGCCATTGGCTCTGATTAGTCGCCTGTCAATTGCTGCCCATTATTAGTGCTGCAATCACGCTCTTGACTCGTGAGGCCTTCGCTCAACTTCTTCCAGCGCAAAAAGGACTTGCCAGCGTTTGGCCAAAAAACATTCGTATCTTTTCTTTACCTCCTTGAGGTCTTCAGTCATTTCGTTGATACTTGTCCGCTTGCAGAGGCCGAGGCATCCGAACCTCAAAGCTCGACACTGCTCAGCTCACTCAACTTCCGATTCCCAAATCAGATCCCTCCACAGCCATGTCAACGGCAGCCCGGCGTCGTTTGATGCGCGACTTCAAGGCATGTCCAGCACATCCTTGATATGCCCAACTTATGATTCTTTTACACTCTCTAACTATTATTTCAGCGCATGCAAACCGATCCTCCTGCTGGAGTTTCAGCCTCTCCCATTCCCGATAATGTGATGACCTGGTTGGTTTGCCCCTCATCTCTCCGCTGCCGGCAGAGAACTTGTCAAGACCCAGTTGCTAACCACCTTTCTTTTTTTTTTTCTCCCCAGGAACGCCGTAATCATCGGCCCGGCGGATACACCTTTTGAAGATGGCACATTCCGACTCGTCATGCAGTTCGAAGAGCAATACCCCAACAAGCCTCCCCAGGTCAAGTTCATCAGCCAGATGTTCCACCCCAACGTATACGCCACCGGCGAGCTATGCTTGGACATTCTGCAAAATCGATGGAGTCCGACATACGATGTTGCTGCTGTTTTGACCAGCATCCAGAGGTATGAGCATAGACTTATGTGATAGAGTGGATTATAAATTTTCCACTGTCTGCTCCTGCTATGATGCATATTTGGCTAACTTGGAACGAATTACTGTATAGTTTACTCAACGACCCCAACACCGGTTCACCGGCGAACGTCGAGGCTTCGAATCTCTACAAAGATAACCGAAAAGAGTATACTAAGCGTGTCCGAGCAACTGTCGAGAGCAGCTGGGAAGACTAGAAAGGACTGCATTAAGACGAAATGCTAAGGACATATTTGTGCCCGAGGCTTCTTACGGTGCCTGGGTCTACAATTCCTTCGCTTCCGGCATCTAAATTCGGACTGCGGACTTAGGTTGCCAGATCGTTTTGATATAATACGCTGTCCACGAGAGACTGGAGCTTGGTAGAAAGAAGGAGAAGATTCATTGCAGGCGTTTTGGTGCACGAGATTGAACTGGTTATACCAAGGGAAGGAGGATGAATGTTCGCTTTCTCACGATTTTTGGTTTCATTTTCTCCTACATTATTCGAGCGTTTGTTTTTGGCATCCTCACCATAATGGTGGAGATGACCCTAGCGAACGAGACATAGGTAGTTATTTAGCGGCGATGAAATTGCCAAAGCCTTTTTTTTTTTCTACTTCTTTTTCTCTTTCATAGTGCATGAAAATGAAGCGGCCTGTATTCTATAAGATGATGGCGGCACGTTCATTTGGCTGTTGCTTGCCTTGACAGCCATATCTACCTCCTTTTCCAACAGAGTCTACGGCTTGGATTGGATAGACCAACGTTTGCTATTGGCATGCCATCTAGCCATTTGTATCCATATGCATAGAATAGAATGGGCATCGAGGATGTCAGGCCTGCTTGTCACTACGATTCAGCCACTCACATGCGTCTGACGAAGTTGGGCCAGCGCCAATCCATAGCCTGTGTCAGCCACCGGCCACTAGCCACTCAGACAACGTTGGGAGAGCTTCTTCACGATGACACGCTAAGACAAAAGAGAACACGGTTGACTGCAATCCAGCCCCTGACAGACTCGATGGCGATTTTTTGGGTTCCCGCGGACGCTGCGAAGACGAAAAAGACATGGCATCGTGGTGCAAAGAGACATCAGACAGCACTGCTAAATGACAATTGCTATTATTAAACACAATCTCCATCTGTATCTTTCCGTGTTTATTTTATTTTTAGAATGCTCTTCTCAGTCGCTTTGGCATAAACACTCCTCTATTTACTACATGACTAAGGTCCAGGTCCGGTCAGGTACAAGTAAGTTGGCACTGCTACTACCATCACAGCGGCTGACCTCCAACAAACAGCCCCTCATCTTCAGGGCTTCTGACGGCACCTTCAACCACCACGCGGCGACCGTTTTTAGCGCGCTTGTCACCCTCTAAACAACCACATTGGCCCTGAACTTTTGGGCCCCTCCCCGCCAACCTTTCCCAGACCGCCGTTCCTATTGCATCCCTAGAACCTCTTTTTGTCTCTGTCTTGGGGGGTTTTTTTTTAACCTTTCTCTTTTTCCCTTATTCTTCTTGTTCTCTCCCCCTTTCCCCCTTTTGCACTGATCCTGCGGCGGGGTTTTTGTTTCTCGTCGTCGCTCGCAGCTTCGGTTAGCGATTGTTTTGTTTCTTCTTTTTGCGCCCCTCTCCTCTCTCCGTCTTTGGTGGAGCAGCTATCGGAGCCCGCCATTTGGGATCAAGAGGGAAGAGAGAGTCTCTCCTTGGAGATAGCGACTTCTCCTCTTCTCAAGATCGACGGCCTTGCTTGATTTCGATCCAACCGCCCACCGCCCACCGCCCATCATGTCAAACAACACCATCAAGGTCGTCGCCCGGTTCAGGCCCCAGAACCGGGTGGAAATCGAATCGGGCGGCAAGCCAATCGTCGCCTTCAGCTCGGAAGACACTTGCACACTTGACGTATGGCCCCTCTACCTGAAAGAACCAGGCTCGCTACAGAGCCGTGATGATGGGTGAAAGCTCTCCGCTAACCGTGGCCATGCTTCTTGTAGTCCAAAGAGGCGCAGGGTTCCTTCACCTTCGACCGAATCTTTGACATGTCAAGTAAACAACAAGACATATTCGACTACTCCATCCGCCCAACCGTCGACGATATTCTCAATGGCTACAACGGTACCGTCTTTGCCTACGGTCAGACTGGTGCTGGTAAATCATACACCATGATGGGCAACATGGATGATCCCGAGCAGAGGGGTGTTATTCCGCGCATTGTCGAGCAAATCTTTGCCAGCATCATGTCCAGCCCCAGCACTATCGAATACACCGTTCGCGTTAGCTACATGGAAATTTACATGGAAAAGATTCGTGATCTGCTGGCCCCTCAGAACGACAATCTCCCCATCCATGAAGAGAAGAACCGCGGTATCTACGTCAAGGGCCTACTAGAAATTTATGTCTCCAGCGTTCAAGAGGTATACGAGGTGATGAGGAGGGGAGGCAATGCCCGAGTGGTCTCTGCCACCAACATGAACGCAGAATCATCACGATCTCACTCCATCTTCGTCGTTACCATTACCCAGAAGAACGTTGAGACGGGTTCGGCCAAAAGCGGTCAGCTGTTCTTGGTTGATTTGGCCGGTAGTGAAAAGGTTGGCAAGACGGGTGCCAGTGGCCAGACGCTTGAAGAAGCCAAGAAGATCAACAAAAGTTTGAGTGCCTTGGGTATGGTCATCAACGCCTTGACCGATGGCAAATCTCACTTTGTGCCCTACCGAGACTCTAAATTGACCCGTATACTGCAAGAATCTCTGGGTGGTAACAGTCGAACTACTCTCATCATCAACTGCTCTCCTAGTAGTTACAACGACGCTGAAACTTTGGGAACGCTGAGATTCGGTACCAGAGCAAAGTCTATCAAGAACAAAGCCAAGGTCAACGCCGAGCTCAGCCCGGCAGAGCTCAAGGCTCTGCTCAAGAAGGCCCAAGGCCAAGTTACCAATTTCGAATCGTACATCTCTAATCTCGAGGGTGAAATTCAATTGTGGCGAGCTGGAGAGTCTGTGCCCAAAGAGAAGTGGGTTCAGCCCACCGCCGATGGTGTTACTGCAGCCAAGGCCGAAGCAAGAGCACCGCGGCCCTCAACTCCTTCACGGCTTACAGAAAGCCGTTCAGAGACCCCTATTGCCTCTGATCGCGCTGGCACCCCCAGTATAACGTTGGAGAAGGATGAACGGGAAGAGTTCCTGCGCCGCGAAAATGAGCTGCAAGATCAGCTTACAGAAAAAGAATCACTGGCTGCCACAGCCGAGAAGCAGCTTCGAGAAACTAAGGAGGAGCTCTCCTTCTTGAAGGAGCACGATAGCAAAATAGGCAAGGAAAATGAGAAGCTGATGACAGAGGTGAACGAATTCAAGATGCAGTTGGAGCGGCTAAATTTCGAGGGTAAAGAGGCTCAAATCACCATGGACGCCCTCAAAGAAGCCAATTCAGAACTCACCACTGAACTGGACGATATGAAGCAGCAGCTGTTGGACGCCAAGATGAGCGCTAAAGAGACAGGTGCTGCCCTCGATGAGAAGGAGAAGAAGAAGGCAGAGAAGATGGCCAAGATGATGGCTGGTTTCGAACTTGGAACCGATGTGTTCAGCGAGAATGAGCGATCCATTGCTGAAACTATTAAGCACATTGATTCTCTACTCGAACAGAGCACAATTGGCGATCACATTGCACCAGACGAGTTCAAGGCACTCCGAGCAAAGATGGTCGAGACTCAGGGCATTGTGAGACAAGCAGAGCTGTCTATGTATAGCGGATCATCCAATGATCTGGATGCCCGACGGAGGCAGGAGCTGGAGGCTAGGCTGGAGGCCTTGCAACAAGAATATGAGGATGTTTTGACACGCAATCTCAGCGAGTCCGATGTTGAAGAGGTTAAGGCACGACTGGAAGCCGTATACGCTAAACGCGAGAAGACTGAGACACAACTCGTCGAAGAACTCAAGGCTGACCTCGCCCAGAAGGCTTCTGAGAACGCAAGGATGAAGACTCTCATCGAGGAGCTTCAGCAGCGCGTCAAGGCTGGCGGCGCCGGTGCCATGGCCAACGGCAAGACTGTCCAGCAGCAGATTGCCGAGTTTGACGTGATGAAGAAGAGTCTCATGCGAGACTTGCAGAACCGCTGCGAGCGTGTCGTCGAGCTGGAGATTTCACTTGATGAGACCCGCGAGCAGTACAACAATGTGCTGCGGTCCTCCAACAACCGTGCTCAGCAGAAGAAGATGGCTTTCTTGGAAAGGAATTTGGAGCAGCTTACACAGGTTCAGCGCCAGCTGGTTGAACAAAACTCTTCCTTGAAGAAGGAGGTTGCCATTGCCGAGCGCAAGCTCATCGCGAGAAACGAGCGTATCCAGAGCCTGGAGAGTCTGCTGCAAGACAGCCAGGAGAAGATGGCGACTGCCAATCACAAGTATGTACCACCCGTTATCCCCCTTTTTTTTCCATTCTCTGTGACAGTAGTACATCAATGGACTGCTAGCAAAAGAAACATGATAAAACGCCTGGTGCTGACCTAGACTCCCCCCCTTTCTAGGTTCGAGGTCCAACTTGCTTCTGTCAAGGAGCGCCTCGAGGCTGCCAAAGCTGGCAGCACCCGCGGCCTTGGTGGTGCCGGCGGCTTCAGCTTCTCTGGCGCTGGTAGCCGCATCGCCAAGCCTCTGCGCGGCGGCGGCGGCGATGCCCCTTCGACCCCCACGATCCAAGGCGGCGATGGAACCAGCAGCAAGCGCGGTAGTTGGTTCTTCAACAAGTCGTAGATTTTTATTATAAACCTGCGTTCTTCCGGAGCGGCGTTATGAAATACACTAGATGCGAGGTTTTTTTTTAAACTACAAACGCTTAGAAACCACCATGCCAACAAAACTCTGAACCCCTTAACCCTCAACCCTCCTCGCTCTTTTCTTTGTCCACCCTTACCTTTTTTTTTTTTCTCTCACTCTTCATTCTCTACCATGCACATGCTCTGCTGACTTTGCTGGTTAAGGCTTTATCCGTTTTTGATTTCTTCTTTTGCCTTATATCTTTTGATATGTCTTGCTCTTACTTCTGCTCCCCCCTCTCTCTTATCTGCAATTTGAAAGTTTGGAACGAGAGATTGACGAAAGCGAGGGGTATGCGTATGCGTATGCGTGCCTCTTTCTCGAGATTTATATACATTGTTGTGTGGGTGAAGTCAGGGGAGTGATGATGAATGACGATTGTTGGATTCTGGGTCTTTTTTTCTTTACGAATTTTTTACCTGATGGTTACACGTTTGAATGAATTAAGACAGCTTGGTATGAATGAAATACAGCGAATGAGCAAAGAAAGACAGAGATGGAAATGAACCGAAGAGAGAAGAGAAAAACGGGCAGTGGGTGGGCTAGAGAGATTTCTACTGTTGGAGTTACGCGGTTGGGGGAGGGATATATTTATATATATGATAAAGACGTCACGCATGAAAGAATAAAGAATTAAAGAACACATGAGATATTAAAAGAGATTTTTTTTTGTAATTTATGACGAAGTATAAATATTGTGTGCATATATCATGAATGGTTTGCCAAGTTGGTTGTGCTGTGTGCGTGTGATGCGGCTCCAACCATGAGAGTCGCAGTACGAATAGTTAGTATAAGCATTGTTTGCCAGCAAGTGAGCAGGCAAGCAAGCGATTTAAGTGCTCTTTGCGCCGAACTTCATCAGGAGCAGGCCAGTAGGAATGAGAATGGCCCAAGAAAGGATCATTGTAGCCACAACGACGCCAAAAATCTTGGTGTAAAGGATGATCACGCGTCTCCAAGCAGCCTTGGAAAAGGTAGACCAGGCGTTGGCAACGGTGGCGTAGCCCAAGCCGCCCACCACTGCAGGCTCGACCTTGCCATCGAAAGAGCGGTCGAAGGGGATGATGGGATCTTCGTCTTCAGGGAGAAGCGAAGCCTGAACACGGACGAGAACGACGCGGGCGGGGATGATGACAACAACCCACAGCATTGTGCTCAGGAGAAAGTACACTCCTGCCTTGATCATATAAGAAATTTTGTGTTCGCTGAAGTCGTCAGGAAGGTTGCCAGAGCCCCAGCTGAAAGATGGCGCGTCAAAGCCGATCAGGCCGGACAGCAAGAGGGGAACCCATTGGTGCACTTGGGTGGCAACCCAGTAAATCACAACGGGCTTCCAAGTAGCAGTAAAGGCGCGCTTAAAGGTAGGCAGGCGGCGCCAAAATCTTCGAGGGGAAGGGTGCGAGATGACAATGTGAACCCAAGCAGTAGCGTATTGAACCATGACCAAGGATGCCAGCAGCTGGGCAAAAGGCCTAGCAGGGAACCAAGAGAAGAATGAGGCGACAACACTGCTGAGGATATTCTGGACTAGAAGACACATGAATCCACGGAAGTTGGCTCGGAAGCCGCCATACGAGGTGAGAAGGCGGTTGATGGAGCGAAGAGAAGAAGTCACAGTTCGAGGGGCGCCATCGGTAGGCTTGGGGGCGCCAGCGGTAGCCTCATCATCTCCGTTGCTAGGAAGGGGCTCATAGGCAGGGGGGTTCTCATCTTCAATGATGGTGAAGACGGGGTAGATGTAGAGTAGGGTATATTGAACCTATATGCTGGTGTTAGTGGAAACCAGCTTCACATGCACTCAAAAGGTGCAGGGAACGCAATGACGATACTCACCAGAAGCGAAATGGGGATAAGAATAATGGCGTCGGCAAGAATCAGAGGCCATCCCCAAGCGGGCATATGGAACTCGACAGGTTCTCCCGCTCCTCCTTGAACGGTCCAAGTCATGGTGGCGGAATGCTCGGGCAATGTACGAAATCAAAACTTCAGAGATGCTAATACCGATGCAGGTACAGTGACCCTAAAAGTGTCGCAATGAGCGCGCAATATGGATAAGTATTTCGTTCAGCTTTCCGGCTGCGAAACAAATACCGGAACCGATGGAAGAGAATGTGAAAAAGAGCAAGGCTAAAGAAGGAAAACAATTATTTGCGCTGATGGTTGGGAGAACCAGAGGCTTATAAGCCAGAGGAATCCCGGTGGGCTGTTTGGCAAAGGGACCACCCCAGTTCAAACGGCCTAGGCAGCACTGCCCTCCACCACGGCAAAAAGCTCGTGTATGAGCGCGTTAGTCTGTAGGCCCAGAAGACTAGCTGCCACAAAGCTCTCATTGCCCAGACTTATCGGCTATTTCTGCTTTGGGACGGCAACCTGATATATGAGGGGCGCCAACCCGGCCTTTGCCCAAAGCAGTGTTGTCGGGCTATTTTTTCTTCTCTTGGTGCAGCGAATTACATCAGCTGCGCAATGCATTGTTGACGCGTAGCTTGCATGAGCGCATCTATAAAGTTCGCAATGGTGTGTATCAGGCACATTCAACTACGCTGCTGTCTGCCTCACACCCTGGCTTTGCTGTCTTCTGCTCGATAGTTTGCTGCTGAATTGCCTTCACGGTGTATTGGCCTGTATATCCACAGAAATCTTGTCTTGACAACTGAACCATTGCGAGTCAGCTGTTATCGAAGTCCAGCAAGCGCTGCCGAAGTGGATAGAGCTCTAGAACCGGAAGAGAGAGGGTTCTAAAAAAAAATCAGTCGCAGCTTTCCGTCACGTAGTCAACCTGGTAAAAAGCCGAAAAGTCCGCATTATTAGAGAGGATGGGCGAAAAAAAGCTGAAAGGGCGTATATGAAGATGAAAAAGATAGAAGAGAAGAAGACGAAGACGAAAGGAAAGAAATGCAGACAAATGCAAGTGGCTTGTAAGTCCTGGCGACAAAAAAAACTGGCAAGATGCTCTCTGCGCGGTTCTTTCCACAGCGGCTGCTGGACGCGGCAGGCAGGCGAAAGCGCCCCGCAGCTTCCTTGAACACACAGCTGGAGTGGGGCAGCCTTTACTGTTCATTTGATGCAGAGACATTGACAGTTGACAGCGTACCCGTTTATTTCCAAGGTGTATTTTGTTCGGCACATTACCTTACTTATGGGTGTATATTCATCGTCTCACTGATTTAGGGGCCTTATCGTCGGATGAGGAAGCAAGAAGTACATTTTCCCTTTACTACGCGGGAGTCACATCACTTTGTATCGCATCGCATCGCATCGCGTCGCATCGTATCACTGATAGAGGCCAGTGATATCTCATTACAACATCCAAGGGCCCCGTGGTCCTTCAGCTGAGCCCAAAATGTCAGCTCCATCCATCCCCAACTTGCTCTCACTCCGGGGCAGAGGCGGGGGCCGGGGCCGAAGCCGTGGCCGGGGGCAAAGACTTGGAGGCTCTAGCGGCGGTGGTGGCTCCGAAGCTCGTGGCAAGGCTCATGATGCTACGATCCAAGGCACCGACACCGATGCGGCCGTATCGAGGCTGAGTGCTGTCGAAATGGGCTATCTGAGTGACCCATATGCGCGGTATTTCGTGTCCAGCTTGGGGGGGCCTCCGGCGAGACGGTTTCCCATTATCAATCGAGGTTAGTTATGACAACTATCCAACTTTTATCCCTTCTTTTTTTGGCCATTTCGTAATGTAAATATGTATACTACAACTCAACTCACACAATTCTATAGGAACATACACACGTACAGCAGCTATAGATCATCTAGTCCAGTCGTTCCTCTCCGGGTTTACTGAAAAGACAGGAGGACAAGCCCCGGCTACGACGCAAATTGTTTCTCTAGGTGCTGGCACCGATACAAGGCCATTTAGACTCTTTGGCCAGCAGCATCAGGGGCAGCCGAATCTTATCTACCACGAAATTGATTTCTCAGTCATTAGCGCTAAGAAGCTCAAGACAGTTGAAGCAGTGCCGTCATTGGCAAGCATCTTAACCAATCGGTCCACAGGCGACACGGGCAACTGGTCAAGCAAGCCATCAAATGGAGAGTATTACTGCCACGGGCTCGATATTCGGCAGTTATCACCCACCTCTACGGAGACGCTGCCAGGACTTCGCACTGATGTTCCCACTCTCATCTTATCAGAGTGTTGCCTCTGCTATCTTCCACGAGAACAATCCGATGGAGTGCTTGAATACCTTACTTCCCGAATACCCAATGCAGCAGTCGTCATCTACGAGCCAATCCATCTTGGGGATCCTTTTAGCGATACCATGGTGTCGAATTTGGCAGCAAGGAACATTCACATGCCCAGCCTTGAGCGGCGCAGGAACGAAGCAGACGAAGCAGCTCGGCTTAAGAGGATAGGATTTGAGACTACCCGTCAATTGACAATTGATCGCATATGGACTAAATGGGTGGGTGCTGAGGAGAAGGAGAGAGTTGACAGACTCGAAGGGCTCGATGAAGTTGAAGAGTGGCAGCTACTTGCGGGACATTACATGATTATTTGGAGTTTCAGGGGAGAAGGGTTTGAGGGATGGAGAGCCATTGAGTAGAAAAATAAATAAAAAGTTCAGCGCAGCATGCTGGTTTAATGCTCGCCATCACTACCGTAGCCTGCAATAGCCAAAGATTGCATCATAACCGCTACTGTTAGCAGTGATGATGTGCTTTTGTCCATATTATAAACCTCCAGTACTCTTATTCAGGGTGTCAGTCTCATGTACCGTCCGTCGCTGTTTGCTGGGCAGTGACAAGCCGATTCTCATCACGTGACTTGTCACGGCGTTTGGTGTGTGTTTAGCATTTCACCAGCACATTCAGAGGGGGTGCAACTAGCATACTTCGCTTCTAACGAATCAGACTCCGATTCTGTCGCGTTGGTGCCTCTTCATCTCAGCCTCGACTGTCTCCTACTCATCGTGGTTTTCTTCTCTTTGTCTAGCTTTGGGGATTCCATTATTGCTCGAACTCGGCTTACTAAAATCAGCTTCAATTCATCTGCCTCTCTCGCTCCTCTCTACGCTCTCTCTTCTCTTTTTTTGGATTCATAGAAGCGAATACTTCTTTGTAAGCGACTCGGACGGATTCCGACTTTGGAGGCCAAAACTGCGGCAGTCGCTGTTCACCAATTGCGGAAGCTCACCCCAACAATTCCCAGATCCTTCGCTTGGATACACAAAGACGCTAGTTTTCATACGACTTTTCGCTTGAAATACCGATTTTCGAGGGCGGCTGCTGGACTTTTACGGGGGAGGCGCACGACTGGCGCTGTTCTGAAGGGGGAAGCCACTGGACGCGCTTCGTCCTACTTACAGGCTTTGGGCCTGATTACTACAGAAAGAGAAGGAAATTCGTTACTTATTGGAAATCTGGAAGCATGGCGGAATCAACCGCTGTCAAGGCGTATAAATATCGCCAAGAAATCAGTCAGGTGAGATACTGCCTACTTTCACTTGTACCTGAGCATTTTCGAGCATCAATGGGGCTCAGAAGTCTGGGCATTCATCATGATGGTGGCGATAATGGTTGATATCGTCACGCTTATTATCAAGTTATTCAATCGCACATATCTCGTTTCACCACCTTTTTTCTAAGCTGGACCTTCTCTTATATGCTGAGCGCATTTAACGAGTGAGCCGTCGTGAGTAAAAAGAGTTGCGTTCTTCTCATCATTCACTCTGAGAGCAGCTCAGACGATCTCATTTGTCATGGCAGACTACTACTTAATAATAACTCTTGAGGAAAATGCATCAGCGACCTTCAAATTCTGATCCTACATGCAACGCATCCTTCAACACCAACGCCTGGCAATGCCGCGTTTACCAGCTGCATCTCAATTATAGCCAAGTGGCAAGCATCAACCAACTCCTATAAATTTTACACACGCTCAGTTTTACCCTAAACGAGCTTCATCTTCCTCTTCACCTTCTCTTTACTTGAAATTTGCTATAGGGCCCTCAGCCTTACTTTTACTCAATCATGAGTGATCGATACTTCTACGCCAATGGGCGGCGATATCGCATGCGACCTGGATTCTTGTTGCGCCTTTCCAGACGAGCTATAACAATTGACTCTTTCCAACAGATGATGTACGTTTCTGGCGAGACAACCGAACCGTCAATAGAAACAACCGGTATCATCGAAGACATCGTCCGGCAGCAAGTCATCGAACTAGTAGGCCACCAGCTTTTTCTTTTGTGTATCTCAAATCGTACAAATTTAACTAAATATCAAACAAATCTTTAGTTACGAAACTGCACTGAGCTCGCTGCCCGTCGTGGCTCAAAATCGATCAGCACTAACGACCTCATTTTTCAAATCCGTCACGACCAAGCCAAAGTATCTCGTCTGCGCACATTTCTCTCCTGGAAAGACGTCCGTAAAAACGTCAAGGACTCTGACGACAAAGGTGCAGACGCGGATATCGCTGCTGGCGACGATGCTGTCGGCGGTGTCGTCCCTGGAGGCCCCGTAGACGAGGCAGCCAAGAAGAACAAAAAGGCCAAAGTCGGTCTCCCCTGGGAACCTGCGTCTTTCTACTCTGTCGAGGTCCCAGAGCGCGACGACGAAGAAGATGAGGAGGAGGAAGAGATGAACTACATCACCCTCCAGCGTCTGCGCAAGGCCGACGAGCGCACCAAAGTCATGACCCGAGAAGAGTACGTGAC
This sequence comes from Trichoderma asperellum, assembly GCF_020647865.1. Lineage (NCBI taxonomy): Eukaryota > Fungi > Ascomycota > Sordariomycetes > Hypocreales > Hypocreaceae > Trichoderma > Trichoderma asperellum. The sequence continues at coordinate 2,837,005 of NC_089415.1, read as the reverse complement.
GTGGTCCGAATATCGTCAGGCGTCCTTCACCTGGCGCAAGGGCAAGCGCTTCCGTGAATGGGCTGGTTTTGGTGTCGTCACTGACAGCAAACCTTCGGACGATATTGTCGATATCCTTGGTTTTCTCACCTTTGAAATGGTCCAGACCCTAACCGAAGTTGCCCTCAAGGTCAAGGAGCAAGAGGACATGGCCCGCGCTCAGACCGGCGCCCTGGTCGAGGGTGGCACGAGCAAGAAGCGCAAGCTCCAGCAGGGCCTCTTCGACCCCCCTAGTGAGGGTCGCACGCCCATCGAGCCAAGGCACGTTCAGGAGGCCTTCCGGCGGTTCCAGCAAAGGCACAAGAAAACGCGTGCTATGCTCAACATTACGAGACTGGCACAACACACGACTCTAAATATTATTTAGACTCTTTTTTGTGCCACGTTCTCTTTCTCTTTTCTCTGCTTCTTCCTTTTTTTTTTCTTCTCCTTTTTGCTCAAAGTATTCTTTTGGTTTGGGGGGTTCGCAATCACTTTTTTAGTCTTATCTGCTGCTCACTTGTTTGCTTTTCCCCCTTTTGCTTTTCCCCCCTCGTTTCGACTCGGAGTTTTGGGGCTACTCTGACCCGGTTCAATATGCGCTTGGAGAGGGTCTTGGGTCATCAGATACATGATCAAGAACAACGGATCTGAGAATCTGGTTATTTGACGATTGTATGATGGGTTAGTTGGTTTCTTTTGCAAAGTCAGTTGAAAGAGTTTAGCGCAATCGGTATTACTGTTGTCATGTCGTTTATCGGCGATGGGCGATGGGCAACGGTAAATAAAAGTGATTAAATGTATATAAACTCTATCAAGCGGTACATGTGAAATGTAAGCTCATGATTGCCATCGCGTAAAAATCAGTATACTTTCTTTCATACAGATCCAAACTCCTCATACTTCCTTTACAGGTGGGGTATATATCGTCTTTTTGCTTCATTAAAAATGACAAAAAAAAAATGATAAAATCTGGAACGCCAGATAATGAGTAGGAACACGCTCGCTTCGAAAACAGGAGAACAAAAAAAATCATGCTAGGAAAAGAATTATCCTTCCATTTTCCATTACCCTTTTCGAGGTCTAGCAGCTGAGTCAGGCCGCATACTAGTGATCGCGAATGACGCCCGTCTGACGGCTTCGTTTCCTTGCCAAAGCCGAGAGTTGACCCTCTGCAAGCTAGCAGGTATTTCTTCCAAATTCTCTCCGAAAAAGCTTCCTCTCCTATAAGAAGGCCGTCGCGCTCCAGCAACCCCTCGTCTTGGTCTCTGGTTGACATTATCTGTTTGAGCAGTAGCCAATGCAACCCGCCTCAAGACCGAATCTGGAAGTTCTCCTGGCTCCTCTGGAACGGCAATGCTACTGTGTTGAGTTGTTAATGAGCTGCTGGACTCGTTTGTGGAAGCCAGGGTTGCAGATTCCTGGCGAGAGTCTGCCATTTGTGCATAATGTTGATATTTTGGCTTTTCCAACAGTCCCGAGCGGAATGCATTTACTCCCACTAACATTTTGACCAGCTCGACTAATTCTTCCAAGTACTCAATAATTTCCATCTGACCGGCAGTACTGGCATTCCAGGAGAGAAAATTATGCTTGGTTATCAAACGTGCCATCCTTTCGCTTGTCTGATCATCGTACTCGCCCTCGGTTTTGCCATGGCTAGCATGACTTACCGTAGGTGTTACCGGAGCTGACGTTGATGTTTGTGACGTGATGATCTTACGGACTCTATGTATTAGCCGTAAATGCGCCAAGCGAGCTGATGGGATGAATTGTGGGAGCGGGAGCCAAGTTGTCAACGCCTCATTAACGGAGCACAGCATCAAGGTGCAACTTGCCACCATGCTCCGACGATACGTATAGACCTGCGGATTCAGGACTTCCAACACTGAGGAACCATACGCTGCTCGGAGCTGTACGACGTTGTCCATGCGGTCGATTACCTGGTGAAGCACGTATATGATTTCAGTATATATCGGCGCAAGCTTCTTAAAGCTGCCCTTCAGTCTTGGCTCAGTAGAACAGAACGGTAAAAAAGTCTCGGCCGCTGCAAGCGAAGCTTGGGCCCTTTCTCGCAATTGATCGAAATGGCGGTGCTGCTTTAGAGAGCGAGGATCAAAGAACTCAGGCTCATCGACGCCAACAGCTATGGCGCCCTGCATACCCTGGATATGACGCACACAGGCAGATAGGGATTCAACCAGGCGATCTCTGGCGCGCACAGGGGAGATAGACACCTCTACCAGAGTGGCGGTAACACCCCCTACCAAAAAAGCTATGAGGCGCTTGTAATAGACCTGTACCGCCAGTTCTGTACTATTCTCTGCCGCTAATAAAAATGGTCAGATATTGTCTTATGTCGGGCAGAAAGAAGAAAATCTAAAAGCTTACCTAGCGCAACCACATTGATTGATATAATGGCTGCTGCGCCAGCCTTGACATATTTCGTTGCAACATGGAAATAGGCCGCAGGTAGGATCGTAAAAGCGAGAACCACAACAGTAATAGCTCTACTCCCCCCTGCAATAACAAACGAGACGTATCCAGCTGTACAGCCAAGAACCAGCCCAATCATTCGGACAATAAAGGTGACCAAAGAAGTACCAATGGCCACTTCAAAGATAAATATCAGCTGAAGCGGAGCCCAAACGCCATGAACATCTCCGTACCACTGGTTCCAAGACGGTACAAAGGCCGGAAAGCTGACAAGAAAGACAGCAAAAGATAGCTTGAGTGCATACGCAAGATCGTCAGAGTCTTGAGCCCATTCTAAAGCATCTGCTGCTTTCCCTCGCAATTCTAAAATCCAGTTGTCAGGAGCATCTTTCTCTTCATGCCCATGTTTAGATCGCCGGTGATTATCGGCTGGCCCATTTTCTCTTCCTTTCTTCCCCCTTTTTTTGCTTCTTGTTTTTCTACTTTTCAAGACTTTCAGATATCTAGAAGTGGTTGTAGAGCCCGCTTCCTCATCGGTTATGCGCTCCCCCAGTTGTTGCTCATCACTCTCAAGAATGCCGCTAGATTCTTTCGATTGAGATTCAGATGGCCTTCCAGCCAAATCCCCGCGTCGTGCGGCCTGCCTCGCGCCTTCTGGAAGAACCATTGAATCACGTTCTCCAGCAGTACGAAGCCACTTTCGAAGACTTGAATAGTGAGGAATCCAGATGCGTGACTTATTATGGCGGCGCTGCCTCTGTTCCACCAAGTAGCGTGCATGGCGAAGCATATTCAAGACATGGGTTGAAGACTGGCGAAAGGCTAGAAGAAACGATGAAATGAGGAATGTCTCCATCCGGGGCATGAAATCAAGATATTGGCCTGTCTCTTGCATCGCAACCAGCTTAAGCTGTTGGATAGATTGCTGGTCAAACGCTGCTAGAGCATCGGCGAAAAGGTCGATGCGCAGATCAATCTCTTCTAAACGAATACCTCGAGGGGTAGGCGCGCCAGAGGGTAGGGTGGGAACATCATAGCAATATGCCAGACAGGATATAAGAAGAGCCACCGCTGCATTTGTAGAGGCTTGGAACTCTTGTACAGGAGCTTGAAGCCGCATAACAATTGATTCAAGAAGCTCGGCGCTGCTCAACTCAATTTGCCTATTCAGCGTGGCGTAGTCGGCTCTGCTATGGGGATCGATGGAGTTGCCTGCTTTCGATCTAGATCTTATATTAGAGTTGACTTTTAGGTAAGCTTCTGGGGCACCGGTCGACGGTGTGGTTGATTCAGGGCTGTGCGTGTTCTCTGTTGAGAGTTCTGGATCATCACTTGCCAAGCCGTTCTCTTCACGACCCTCATCATCAAGTACTATGAACTTGTTTTCGCAAGCACCAATTAGTGTAATAATGCTCTGGGACAGACTGCTCATGAGATCAACGCTAATGCGTTTCATATCACCAGGAGCAAGGGGTGAGATGGAAATCTCAAAATTAACTTCATTCTGTGCAGTCTTACACGCAGCAAGCTTAGATCGGATTGTAGGTTTCTTTTCCATTAGAGACGCAAGCGTGGTCGCATGTAGTGGTATTTTGGATACTGTAGCTATAGCCCTGGCAGATCGAAAGGGATTCGGGAAAGCGGAGAAGAATTTGCGCCAGTAACGGATGATGGATTGTTTCTTCTGGCTCATTTTCTGCTGCTGCTGCTGCTCAATATCCCTATCGTTGGTCACTGTGGTGCTGCGCACGCTATCCTGATCTCGAGTTTCAACACAGTCGCCCCCAGGGGTGGCGAACCAGTAGGTAGCTCGCTCCAATGTGTTGGCCATTTCGGAGAGGGCGTTGATGGTAGAAGTTCCCAGGTAACTACCAGAAAGCTCTGGGAATATGACAACGTTGGCGAAAAGCATAATGCCAACGCCAATAAGAATTGGTACGTAGATAGTTTCATATAAGAGTGGTGTAGCCTTGGTTGGTGCCGTGAGCGTGGTTATCGCGGGTAGCATGACGAACAAGACAAATAAAAAGAGTCGAGGACTAGAGGACCGTATATAGCCGTGAATCAAGATACACGCAAGGTAGAACAGAGCCCGAATAGTAAACGCAGCGGGCTTGTTGTCATCATAGACCAAGCTCGCGAGGTATAAACCCAGGATGCACCATGATAAGCCCAGGCCGGAGCCGAAAATGACCATGATGATGTTCTCAATGACAACGCCCAACCGCTGGCCTGGGTGTGCAAAGGCAACAGTCATTGGAATAAGAAATGTTGACCAGCTTCTGATCTGGGGGAGAATGGCAATCGTGGTTGCAATCACACAAGCTATGAAATCCTTGAGAATCCGCTGCCAGAGATCCTTGGTGCCGTGGTCGCCCCAGAGGGAGGCAACGATCCTGCGTAGGAGCTTTGCCATTGCCAAGTAGAGTAGGGATTCTTCTGTAACCACATCATCCCTTGAAATCAAAGATTCTAAGCTGTGATTTTTTAGAAGTGTTGAGTGTTTGTCGCAAAAAGCCGAGTCCGGGGGGCCGGAGAGGCGAGCGGGAGACTCTCGGGGAAAAGATAAGGAATGCGAGCTTGCGCTGGTTAATCTGACGATGGCTGCATGAAAGATGCCAGGATCAGACCCTTCGTCTGTGAGTTTTACTGCGTGGAGCGTTGAACTGGACTCCGAGGTCGTGAAAGGGAAGGGGAGGCGAAAGAGAAGAGAAGACTCAAGAAAGCGTAGAAATGGTGGAGGGAGGCGAAAGAATAGAAGAATGAATCAGGATTTGACAGACTGAACGATTCCAGAGCTGGTGAGATCGACGATCGGTGTGAGGTCACGTCTTTTTTTTTTTTTTTCCTTTTCCAGAGATGGAAGGAGTAGTCGGTCAAAAAAAAGGACAGCAACGAAGATCCATAGAGCTTATGGTGTGCTGGAGATGGGGAGCTCGAGGAGGGGCATGGAACAGGCCACTAAACCACTGGATGGGCCTGGGTTTTAGGCTAAGGGTCGCCCGGTGGCGCTCTCCAGGCCCACCCCGGTAGGCGTCTCAATCGCTAACAGTACTACTAATAAATCTGACATCTTCTGCAAAGGATTACATAGAGGACAGCCACAATGGCATCGGCACTACCAAGGTACGTAGCCCAGTTGAAGCAGTCTTCTATGATCGACCTTACAAATTGCACGCACTACGCATATGCCTAATAGATGGGAAAGCGCTATAGCATTGTTAGCTATAGGCCAGAGGCGCTATAATTGCGCTACAGCAGCACTCGAGCTTAAAGCGTAGCCTATAATTACATTACTATGGAGCAGTGATACACAAAGATAAACTCAACGGAGGTGATCAGCAGTCAAAAAGAACGGGTCAGGTAAAAACTGTTGCTTTCATTGTCGACGCTCGCCCACTGCTTAATAGGCAGACAGACCTATCTATTTGCAGCTACAGCGTAGGTGGGCGTTCCTCTCTAGCAAAGCGGATTGCAGACGACGAGTCAGCGGCAACGTTATCCGGACATGCATTGAAGCAGTGGGGAATTCCTTTGCCCGGTGGTATGATTTGATCTGATGTTTTCTTTTCGTTTTTGTCGTTCTCTCATATTCGGATTTTTTTCTCTGTTTTTTTGCTCTTCTCTCGGCATATGACGTACAACCACTCCATACTTGTGTGCTCAGTAGCGGCCATCGAGAGACACCAAATGACCACTCATCAGTGCGTCTTGGCCTCGTATCGTCTCTTGTATACGCCACCATTCCTATGATTCCTCATCAGTTGACACAAGGCAATGGTATCTCTCCCATTATTTGCTAATAGTCTCCGCTACACACATGATTCAATTTAGTTCTTCCCCAACACTCATCACAATCCTCTTGCTCTTTAAGCCGCATACATGTCAACCAACCCTTTTAACTACCTTAGCCTTTTATGATTTCCACTCATGCAATAACTTTTTTTTTTTTTTTTTTTTTTTTTTTCATTTTTTCCCCCAATTTCATCTCCTAAAAGAATCAAAAGTAATTGAACTATAATATTCTTCATCATCAGAATGAGCACATGTATCTGACTGTGATATATTGCTGTTATTGCTCTCTTCTTCTCAAGTCCCCACTGGCCCTTCTCTCGGCCCGGCCGCCAATGGCATCCGATCCGCATGCTCCGGCCCCACGGTTCCCTAGACGCGCGCTGTAATTGAGCAACGTCCAACTAAACCATCGACGTCTGTATTATTCATCCTCCATCCTGCTACTCTCCCTCAACTACACCAAAACTCGTCGCTCTCTCTTTCTCTCTCCTCCTCCAACAATCATGCTCTCCTTCATCCTCATCCAAAACAGACAGTAAGCCTGCCTCTTCTCCAACCCACGCGCGTCTTTTCCCCCCCAAAAAAAATAACCTTCGCAAAACTAACTCCTCCAATCAATCAATAGGGGCAAAACCCGCCTCGCCAAATGGTACGCCCCCTACAGCGACGACGAAAAGATCAAGCTCAAGGGCGAGGTCCACCGCCTCGTCGCCCCGCGCGACCAGAAATACCAGTCCAACTTTGTCGAGTTCCGCAACAACAAGATCGTCTACCGCCGCTACGCGGGCCTCTTCTTCTGCGCCTGCGTCGACACAAACGACAACGAGCTCGCCTTCCTCGAGGCCATCCACTTCTTCGTTGAGGTCCTCGACTCCTTCTTCGGCAACGTCTGCGAGCTCGACCTCGTCTTCAATTTTTACAAGGTCTACGCCATCCTCGATGAGGTCTTTCTGGCGGGCGAGATTGAGGAGACGAGCAAGCAGGTTGTGTTGACGCGGCTGGAACATCTGGATAAGCTGGAGTGATGTGTACAGGAATGGGGAAGACGCGTCTTTTTTCTTTCCTTCCTCTATTCCAAACTTCTCTTTTCTCCCTCTTTGCCTCCGAGGGAACTTTGAGAGAATAGGGGGCACAATTTATCGGTTTCTTTACATCTACGTATATATTCATTTCGCGACTCGGAGTTACCAGGAAGCCCAACAGGATTTTTTATTTTTTATGATTTTACACTTATCTTTTATTCGCCCTTTTCGCAATCTAGCAGAGGAGCGTGTTGATAATGCATTATTGGATGCAAAGGATATCATAGGCAAGGGTGTTTGGGCGTCTTGGGAAATAGCGGATTGCAAGATTGTGGTGGCCAGGATATGTAAGAAGCCTGCGGCGTGATTTTGTCGCTGTCTTCTTTATTCCTCAGCTCCAGGGGTAATTTGCTGCCATCAATGTATGTCTAGGTATTTAGTCAGATAATTAATTTATTAATTAAAACATGAGAAGGCATCGAATTATGATGAGAGAACCAATGTATCAAACGTTAGATATCAATGGCAATGGTAGCCTCAACTGATGGTACGGGCGATCCTCAGTCGCAAATTAGAAAAACACGGCTGTTCAAACAAGAAGATTGTCGCAAGAGACTTTTTTCTATCCTTACCGCAAATCAAGAGACTATATGTATACGGACTATATTGACGAACAAAGCAAATTCCTAATGTATTTCTCTCTTTCAATCTCAATCGTCCCTATAAAAACGCAAGCTTTGAACTAGATTCCATCGACTAAAGGAAAGAATGGAAAAGGAAGGAATATGATGAAGACATGAATAGCAGCCATTTGCCTTGCCGCAATATTCGTAAGTGAAGTCCCATTGCAGCACAATGAACTTTATCCCGTGGGCCCTTAGTATGGATCGTATTCAGATTCTGACGGCGATTGGTGGCATTCATCAAGATACATTGTATCCCACAAATCAAGTGCTGTTGGGCGGTTTGCCATCTGGATCCACGTATTGTCTTGGTTGTGGAATAACTCGTGAACGGCTGGGTCATACGGCGGACCTCTGCCAAGCGGCTTGTTGGTGACTCCAAGATAGATATCCGACTTGTCTTGCGGCTGCAATTGCGGCTGCGGTGTCTGAGTGCACGGCGCAAGCCCCGGTGCAAAGCATTCTCCCTCATCCATTCCCATGAGACTATCAAGAAGGAATGGTCCCTCATATTCTTCTTCCAGTTTCTGCTTTTTGCGTGCTTCTTCTTGACCTGGAATTATCATACTGCAGCCACCTTGTCTTTTCTCTTCTTCAACTGTTGTAAGGAAACGATCAGCTTCTGCCACGCAGCCATCACCACCATAATCATCATCGCTGTCAATACAGATCAAGTCATACGAAAAAACAAGGCTCTTCGTATCAACATATTCCTTCTCTTCTTTGCCGCCACGATCCTATATAGAGGAGAAGAATATTAGTTACAGTATTTTCCAACCGTTGTTTAGCGCAGCCAAATAGATAGGTCAAAGACACTTACAACTTCCTAAGGTGACAAACGGCCGTCAGTGTGTCGGACCCCTCTCAAAGTAGGGCCACTGCCAAATTCTTTGCCACCAACATCATTGAAACAAGTGAATTTGGCCTCTTCGATCTCAGAGCCGCTATTAAGCATGATTAAATCCGAAGACGATTTATCATCTGCTTCCAGCTGAGCAGATGGCACTTGCTTGGGCAGTAGCTCATCGGCATAATTGCTACCAGTCGCCATCCAGGCCGCGCGCTGGGGATCCATGTGCATTTTGTCATTCGATAAATCTGCCATCTCCTTAAAGCCTGGTTTATAGACGAAGTTGGCTGACTTGCTATTGACGGTGCAGAAATAATTATAGTGATCACCCTGTTGGCCACAATTTGGGCAAACATATTCAGGCCCAGGAACAAGTTGATTAAGGGCGGTTTTATTCTTTTTCTCTCGGGGGACTGCGGTAACCTCATTGAATAAGCCAAGAAGATCTACAGAATCTGATGCAGTAGGAGAAAGAGCAAGGAAAGTATCGGCAAGAGCAGCGCCGTCAGGGGGGGTCGCAACAAGGGGGAGCCAACCTGTGATACTGCACTGCTTACAAACACAGTCGTCACTTCGAGTCCTGCATTTTCCAGCCTGGTCAGGCGCGGAGCCCCAGGTGCTGGCTTGTCCGAGGTCATAGGGGGCACAGTCTTCGGGTTGATGTTCCTCATGCAGCGGAGCAGGCCCATCTTCGACCTTGACACTGTCGTGGTAATAGTGATGATTCTGGTGTCTGTGAAGTTTGCTGAAGCTTTCTTGCACATGCTTCTGATACTTTCCCTTTGGCATTGATTGGAGGTTGTGATTATAGGCAGGGTAAGTCTGGGGGAGAGGATCCTTAGCAGCAGCGAGAAGCGCAGCATGATCAGCAGCAGCTTGAGCATCTTCTACCCATCGGTGCCAGTGATCATAGATATAATCCACGATGGAGCGGAAGTCAGTCAGAGTTTCTCCAGAAACTCGCAGCGAAACTTGGCTGGCAAGGTGAGGGCGCAATCTGTGAAATGCTGTGTAGAAAATCTGGCAGCACATGTCTTGAGAGCAGCCTCTGCGTTGAAGGAAGACACATAGATCTTTAACGTTGGGCGAAGTACCAGCGAAGGAGTTGCGGCAGATCTTCTCCCGAAGCCAAATGGCACAGATGGAGACGATGTTGATAATCGAGAGCTGGTTGATGGCTCCGTCAATTCTCTTCTCAAGTGTATCTTGACGCATGAAGCCGACGTTGTAGAGGTCCCGAAGGCCATTGCATCCCATGGTGACTTGCACGTGAAAGAGCACCTGGTCATTGGAATCCATAGAGAACTTGGCATCCCCCATTGTGAAGGAGTGCTTGTGGTCGTGATTGTTGGAGGGCAACGGGGAAGAAGGTCCGTTCAGTTGTTGGTCAAGCTGGCTAAAATCCTTTTCATTGAGTTGTTGATGAAGAAAAAGATCTCGGCGTAGCTGGGCGTCATCCCCTTCGTCGGGGGTATCAAAGGGACTAAGCAAGATACGCACAATCTGCCGTTTGTATCTTTCAAGATGGGCCACAAAGAGTGAGGCGAGTGTGAAGATGGAGAGGCAGACAAGGCAGAAGAAAAGAGAAGCAGTCAGGGTGCCAAGCTTCTTCGGTTCTTCATGCCTCTCTGCTTGCACGAGCACGTGAGGCGACATGTTGGCAGCTGGCACCTGGGCAACCGCCAAAGCACGCAGCAGAAAAGCCAGCGACTGCGAACCAGCCAGTAAGACAAATTGAGAGCCAACCGTCAGTCTAGGGAATGAACAAGCCCTTATGGCAGTCGATGATGAGGCAAATACAGAGTCAATGTTGATGAAAGACAGATTGTCTCTCTATCTCTCGTATCAGTGAGAGCACATGAACGCGAACCTCTAAAGGAAAGAGACGAATGGAAAAGCCTCCGTCAGACTAACATGATAAAAAGTCCAGGGTCTGGGAGGGGAAGAGAGAAAGAAAGTAGGGTCTGAGAAAGAAGGAGGGGAGAGCAGCAACAGAAAATAAAATAAAATAAAAAAAGAGGAACGGAACCCGAGGCAGAGCTGCATGGCAACGCTGGCACCTTAAATAATGCCTGGCCAAATAGCTCATGCTGTGTAACAAGAGTCGGTGCTCGTGACTGGTCCAATTTGCGGCATGAAAAAGAGGCCAACCAGGCCAGGGGGATAAAAAAAAATATATGCAGTGCTTGGATGATGCGCGTGGGCGTATTTTCGTGGAGTCACGGCCACACGCATTTATTCATGGAACCCATGTGTACCTACACCCTACACAGGCATGGACAGGTACGTCAACGGGTGGTACTGCTACCGTAGCCACCCAAATATCGGCGATGGCACGGCAGTTGGAGGTAACGGCACAAGAAGTATAAGGTAGTAGGTATATACAAATACAGTACACCACCTAGGTGCGCCGCCCAGCTCGCGTAATAACAAGTGTCTGTATCTCGCCAGCATGTGCTTTGTACCGCTCTGATCCGCTCTGCCCTGCTTTCTCTGAAATGGTTTGCATCGCTCGCTCTCGCAGTAATATTCCATTTGTTCCATCCGGCCCATTATCACATCATAGCCATAGCATGTGCGCTTCACCTCTTCTTCAACGCCGCAAACCGTCTCTCTAAATCTCCGATATCCGGTACTGACCCTTCCGGCTCTGACTTCTTCCTCACCACCGGCACCTCGTCCTTCTTGCTCTTCAGTTCGATAGATCCCATCATCACCTTGGGATGCACGTTGTCCGTCGTCATCCGCGGCGGCGTCACCATTAGCGGGCTCTTGGGCTCGCCCAGCTTCGCGCTCGGCGGTGTTGCTCGATTCATCTGCTCTTCGCCCAGAGAGAGCTTCCTTTGCGCCTCAGTGAGGGGCTTGTCTAAATCGTTCCTCTGAGCCTGTCCGCCGCCTCCCGCTCCATCGCCATCCCCATCTCCCTTGCCTTCAAGGTCCTCATCCAGCAAATCCGGTGGAGGTGGCGAGGAAACCTCCCTTCTGGGCCAATCCACGCCGTATGCCTTGGCAATCTCTTCTAGATACCCCGTCACCAGCTCTCGTCGTGGCGCCTCTACGCTTAGCTTCTTGACCACCTTCTCGTTGACCTTGCCGTCTGTATTATCCATAGCCGCCAACACAAACTCCTTGCCGTACTTCTCCGCCAGCAGCGTCCGCACCGTCATCAACTCCTTGATCTCGGTCTTGGGTGCCGCGTACAGGATGCTCTTGACAGCCTCCTCCAATCCAGGGTCGCATACCGGGCCCTCTAGAAGCCCCGCGCGCGCAAGTAATAGCTCGCAGTAGAGCTCCAGCAGCTCATGTAGCTCGCTGGTGATGTCGGAGCGGATGATGTTCTCGACGCGGATCGTTGCTGAGTCGACTTTGCCAGCCTCGAGGAGCTGCGCCATTGCTCGGCGATGCGTCTTTCCAAGCTGCTCATCCCGCTGTTGCACCATGCGCAGGCGCGCAATGGCCAGCTTCAGCTGGACCTTGAGCTTGGTCTGTACAGCCACCGCGCATTAGTATCTTGCGAGATTCTATGGCTGGGTGCTGGCCAATTTCAAGGGAAGTCTTTGATTCAACTTACCTGCCAGGTAGCTGTGGGGGGCATCGCGGGGGAGGGGAATCAAGCAGCAGCAGTGCAATGAATATGAAGAGAAAGACGAAGAAGAAGAGACGAGATAATGCAGGCCCCAGGCTCTGGACTTTATGTAGGAATTGGCACACGAGGCAGCAAGATTCAACAAGGGCTACCTATGGCAGGCAGACATGAAAAGAAGCTTGACACCTGGTGAGCCGACAGAGAGAGCAACGTCACCGAGGTGCTCTGAGGTATCTTAGCGTTGAAGTAGACGGCACTTCCGGGCGCAGGCAGCGAGGTACACAGTAACCCCATATCTAGATAGCACGGTTATTGATACTGTGCACTATGAACTCTTGGTCCAAAAAGAAAGATAAACACAGTATCTTAGTAGTAGGTAGACAATGAGACAACTTGTATGGATCAAGGGGGGTGTTTGTATCTCGACAGAAATTCACTCTGAATAGAGCAAGCGGTGGACGGCAAAGAATACATGAGCTGGATCAGAAGAAAAGAGCAGGGTTTCAATAATCAGTGTTGCATTGGGAAGAGAAAAGCGGTTCCGCAGTTGATTTAATGTTCAAGGCAGCATCTGACGAAACAAAAGCGGTGTGAGAGAAACGAAAGGCAGAAAGAAGATGGAAGTCAACTTAGCCGTCGTTTTTACTACTCTTATATAAAGCGGTCGCGAATAGCTTCAACCCATCCAGCATCTACCACAAGGTACACAGTAACCCCCACCTCCAGATAGCACAGCCGAGTACCTTGTTCAATACCTACTAGTAGTTCTCGAACCAGAATGTGCCTTGTCTAACTTGTCCAACACTTATTAGTCTAGCTCGCCCACTAAGACATTCATCCGCCCACTGCGGGGCCGCTCAAGGCACCAGATTTGACCTCCCACCTCCCAGTTCTGAGACATCCCTACACCACCACACTTATACCGTAAACTACAACTCCAAGGTTCTCTCATGGCCGAGGTTCACTTTTGGCCGCAGAGAAGAGTACTCTAGAACGACTTCCGCCAGGCACAAGAATGCAAACCACAGAAACATTGAGATACCTTCCACCTTCGTAGTACCAGGTAGTACCTAACACGCCCCCTCCCTCATATTTCTTGTCCCACGCCAGCCACCAGGAACCAGCAGCAGCACCATTCTCCGTACAACGGGCCTCGATTCCGGTCAATGCATTCACTGGCTACAAGGAGCCCCCGGTAGGTGCAGTAACAACGTGGTAAGCCGTGATAGGAGGCAGTAAGTGCTATTTAGCTGCCGGCTCGTGCTGCATCTCGTGTACTTGCAGCAACTAGGTAGGCAGTGGCTGATCCGGTTGGTCAATGTAAAACGCATGTCTCATAAATCAGGCACCCAAGTTATACGGACAAGGAACAAACAGCATTTCTACATACAAATAGCATACTACAAAAATAAGAGCCACAAGTATCTGAAACAGTCTCTGTATCCATATTGTAAATCTCTCCGGTTGGTTGCCTTATCCACTCCCCAGTGAGCCCCAACCACTCCACTCTCCTACATATTCTACCAGTATGTAATCCAGTAATTAGTATAGTAGTAATGTGCCGACGCCGGCCTGCATTCCATTGAATCCTCGTCTATTGAATGTCTCCGTCGGGAGAATCCGGTGATGTATCAGTCCACCACACCCAACCACCTCTTCTATTCAAAATGCCACAGATAGATGCGGTGTTGTGTTTATAATATGAATAATATGAAGGGAGAGGAGGAAAACAAGTAAAGAAGGAGGGGAAAAAAAAAAAAGAAAAGAAAAAAACAGCTCAAGAAAACTCCAGTGTGAAATCCTTCATAGCCGTTTAACGCCCGTTGTTGTCCCATGTACCCATCCATGTGTGTTTGTTTTTTTGCAAATTCGTCGTCATGCATGTACACTGTCCTACTCTCGCCATCCTGTGGCCGTAAGCAAACGGATCGTCGTGTAGTAGTCCAGAAAGAGAAGTAAAAGAAAGAAGTAACAGTAACCATCACCGCCACCATTATAATCACCAACCGAGCTGCTGCAATGGACCGCGCCGTTATACCTATTCCATCTCAGAATTGCCGGCAACCGTTGGGATTCCGTCAATCGCCTCCCCCTGGAAGACCTGGCTGCCCTCGTACGTCACGCGTCGCCAGCCGCACGGCTCGTTGCTGTCCTTGATCCATTCCATAGTAGGGAAGTAATGGTCATTCTTCTTCATTGTGATCACCCACGGTACCGAGTCAAAAGTGACTGCTTTGATGCGGAAATCTAAGTTGCAAGTTACATTAGCTCTATTTTTGCATATAACGCGTGCAGCAAACGAGAGGGGAAAGGGGTGGTCTTACAAGAGTTGTCGGGGATTTTCCGGGTCGCCGCAATGAACGAGTCCAGATCCGGCGTTGACTCGCCATTGACATGGGTGATAAAATTGGTCGGGGCAAGCCCATACTGGTAGGCTGGGGAGCCTCGAATTCGGCTCGACACGTATACCTCGCTGTGAAGTTTGCTGATCTGCTGGCGAACGGCCAAGTGCGGGCGATGGAGGATGGCTCCGCAAAAGGACACGGCATGGTGTGTTTCCATGTCGTCGGCAAGTACCGTTGGAAGCTGGAGGTGCATCTCTTCACAGTTTCGCACAATAACAGCGTCCAGAACCTCGTTCGAGTACATCACGTCAAAGTCGGAGATGGTGGTGCAGATTTTGCCGTTGAGTGTCAGCACCACGTCGCCTTCGAGGAGCGATACCGGGTGATTAACCCGTTCAAATGTCCGCTTGCTGACCATGAACAGCTGGTGGTGAGACCGGTTTGCTTGTGTAACCTTCTTGATCCATTCGTCCGAGACTCCC
Source organism: Trichoderma asperellum (assembly GCF_020647865.1). Taxonomy (NCBI): domain Eukaryota; kingdom Fungi; phylum Ascomycota; class Sordariomycetes; order Hypocreales; family Hypocreaceae; genus Trichoderma; species Trichoderma asperellum. The sequence goes on along the minus strand of NC_089415.1, from coordinate 2,821,788 downwards.
ATCACACGTGCCTGAGACATGTGGATGGATCGGAACTCAACCGAGAGCATATGGAGGCGCGGCGTTTCTCCCCGCTGAATGGCTGAAATAACGGGCAGCAGGGTCGGTGTGCCTAAGCCGAGATGGTACTCCTCATCTCTCTGATTGTTTGGGGAGCGCTCTCCGAGATACTGCAGCCACAGGGCCTGCACGGTTCCGTCCTCCGCTACGAGAACACCACTGCCGCACGACACTCCAAGGTTGCTGTCGATTGTGATGGCATCTACGTTGACGGCGCGGTATCGCGGTGCCCCCGAGTTTGCCGGGATAGCAACCGCTGTAATCTCCGTCACGGTGGTAGAGCCGTGCACGACTCTACTTATCCTGTTGTAGCCCAGGAAGTAGGTCTTTGCACCCTGGGTGAGGTGCTGATCGCTGAGCCGGGCGCTCACGACGGGAGCGTCCACTAAAGCGGGATCGTACTTGATGATGGCGTAGTTCTGCAGCGGATGTAGGAAAACAACCTTGCCCTCAACCATGATGGAATCAGCAATGGTGACGGTGATGTCGCACAGATCATACGGCACCACAGCTCGAGAAATGAGGACGAGACCTTTGTCGGCGTCGATGACAAGGCCCATTCCCCATCGTCGGTTTTTCGGGAAACCGTCTAGTTTGACGGGCATAGAGCAATTGACATGCACAAAGCTGCGGATCAAGGAGGCGATGCCAAGGTGCGGCATGTGATCCAACTCGATAAAGGAGGCAGATCGCCGAACAGGGGCGACCGGGGGTAGGGGCTCACCGAGGTCAGAAAAGTCCCATAGACCAGTTACATCGTTGCGAACGGCCAGTTTCATCTTAGCCGACCAGTGACGGTCGATATATACAATGGTCGTGTTGAGCGTGTGCAGATCGCGCAGGTGCTTATACTTGACCACCACCCGCGCCTTGTCAGGGATTTGCTTCAACACCTCGATAAACGTATCCAGATCGGGCACTGCCTTCTGGTCGACAGACTGCACGATGAAGCCGTTGTCCGTGTTGTCGAACCGGAAAGATCCTGCGGCCTCGCAGATGTACACTCCCTTGACAGCCACGCCATAAAGCCTGGCCTGCTGGTAGGAAATGTCGTGGAAGCTCGCCCCAGCGACGGTCACGAAGCGATCTGGCGTAATCTTGTGAAGATCGCCAACTTCGATATCGACCTCGATGTCCTCTCCTCCACGTTGCAAGTGAAACTTGATACTGTTGCCCACGTTTGAGTCTAGGATGTCGTCGAGGCGGATGAACTGGGTAAGCAGCTCGCCATTGACCTTGATGAGAACGTCACCCTCTTCAATCTTGCCATCGGAAGGCCCAGAGGGCAGGACAATTTCAGCAACCAGCATGTTGGTTTCCTCCGGGAAAGCCTTCCGCGTCGCCGACTCCCACTCAGGGGTAAGTCCTAGCCTGCGGCACTCGTCAAAAGGCTTCAGCAAAAATTGGCACTGAATATCACCACGCGTAACTGGTTTGCCCTGTTGGATGCACTGGAGTGCGCGTAGCGGTCGGTCAAGGGGCAGGAAATAGTCGGTAGAGGCGCCATCGGAGCGGCCACCGGCCTGGAGCGCAACGGCGTTGCCATCCTTATTCACGACGGGACTGCCAGAACTACCACCACTAGCAGCAGCGTTTGCCTGGTAGTAGCACGTATTAAAGTCGCTGTATCCATCGCCGTACTCGGGCGCGTTTCGATCCAGACGGCTGATGACACCGGAAAGGATACTCAGCTTTTCGCCTGCATCGTTACCGACGACGCGGATTTCGGTGCCAACTAAGATACGACACTCAAATTAGTCCTCTTATCCCCTCGCTCCCGCCGGTCAGCCTCGGTATTTATAAACGCACCTTTTGCCAGGTCTGGACTTAGCGTGAGTCCATCCACGTGCATGTACTTAATCGCCTTGGGGTCGTATCGAAGGATGCCAAAGTCGTGAATGGGGTCGCGGTACACAGGATAGCAGTCGACTTCTTCGTGATTGTCAAAGACGCAGTGCCCCCAGAACGGGCCAGAGCCGACAACATGGCGATTTGTCATGATGTAGCTAAAACAGTAACATGTTAGTATTGGCACATCAGATCTCCTACTGGCATCGATTGGCTGCCAATCCAAGTGGGCAGCTACAAAACTGGGCAAGGATGCGTCGCACGTACCCTCTCTCTGAATCAACGACAAAGCCGGTGGCCTCGCTTGTCAGTGCAGGATCCGTGTCGAAGGAGCATGTCTGGCAGAATCGAATGGCGACAACGTTGCGGACGACCTTCTGGATGGTGTCCTGCCACTCGCCGAAACTGCCGGGCGTGCCAACATACATGGCCACGGGGTGAATGTCGCTGGCAGCATCGGAGCGGTCGTCGTAGCTGACATCGTCGATGGTGATGTCGGGAGTCGTCATATCCGTGTCGATACTCGGCTTGTTGCTGCCGTTGACTGGCCTCTTTGCCGGAGGGCTGGTCTGAAGAGAGCCGTCGGCTTTCCTCTTACCACCCGTTGAAGCTGGTGTCCCGTTCATTGTTGCTCGTTTCCTGTTGATGCTCTTCTATCTCTCCTTTTATTCTTAATCGATTTATTTGCTGCTTTAACCCCTTAGCCTTAAACGGGGCTTGCCGAGTAGCTCGGGGGGCGGAAATAAGATTGATCTCGTTCCTTCTTTGATGGGTATTCTGTCGCCAGCTCTTCTTCTCTTATCTTAGAAGAGGACTGGCTATCCGTGGCGAGGCGCAGGAAGAGCGCGAAAAAAGCGATCCCGGTAAATCAAATCCTCCAAGTTGGCTCTCGTCTCCTCTTTATCTATACAGCCCAAGGTGGCAATCGGCGCATTCACGTTTGTACGCTCGGCCGCGGGGTGGAAAAGCGAGGGCGATTGGCGACTTGCGCGCAGTGTGTCGCGTAGGGTAGCAGCGCATCAAAGACGCGGCAAGATCCAGCGGAGCGCGTGATGCCCAAGGCTGAGGAAGGGAGAGGGAGAAAGGCGCAGAGAGAAAAGGATGGTGGTGGACGGACAATGGCAGTGAAGCAACGGCCCATGTGATGTCGGTCCTTTGGAAATCGGTTCTGGGTATGCACAAACTTGGAGTCGTGGAGAAAAAAAAGGTGGATCAGCAGGCAGGCTTCGCTGCGGGTACGTACTGCCGCTGCTTCTGCTGCTAGGTACTAAGGTACGGTACTGCTACCAGCGCCAGTGCTAGCACTTTGGTACCTGGTGCTACTTAGTATCGTACTGTGGATGGCGATAACCCATGCTCGCAAAAGGGTGCTAAACGTGCTAACAAAACGACTAAGACGCACAAGCAAACACGCCGAGGTGAGTGAATGTTTGTAGCCGTTGCTGAGCCTCAGGTCCATCCGGGTTCACCTACCGCTGCCAAGCCGGCTCTGTTATTGGTTTATAGAGGGACAGGGCGCGTTGATGCTCCGCAATAGTAGCTGCCCCCCCCTTGTCCTTCAGCTGCGCTTTATAGGCTATAGTAGGTAGTAGTAGTAGGTCATACGATGAAGATATCATAACAGAGGTGTTGCTATTCGCCGCTATACCATCGTACAGCAATTTTAGGCCTCGTAGCGCAGCAAAAACGCTGCCCTGGTGCCCGCATATGCAGCTCCAGGGTAAGCCCCCAACTCAACCCCAAGTGCCCCCTGGTCTGGCTTAGCAGTATTATGTCGTCGTTCAGCTTGGTATAATCATCCAACCAAGGCAGTTAGATTAATTAATCAATAAACCCAAGCCTGCAATTGCCCACACCCTCTTTTCTCTTCGCCTCCCCCCTTTCCGAACCACCCCATCCCCATCCCCGTCAAGTTCACGTCCACAGCCCATCTGCCGCTTCTAGGCTGCAGCATCATCAGCAGCACTCTCTCTGGCTGCTTGTCGTGGGGTAGTAGTACGAAGCAAGTGCCGGTATGTGATGGGCTTTTGCCAGTGTATGAAAGCCTCGTGTCTTACTACATACAGAGGAACCACTGAAGAGTGTTTGGTACGCCGGATCTCCGTCTTATTTCCCAGGCCTACACCCACACCCGCACAAAACGTATTCATATTCGCATCCTCATATCTCGCAACAAGTTAAGGCCTCTCTCTCTCTCTTTCGCACATAGGTACCTACCTACATACTGTAGTATATTGCGCTACCCACCTAGACGCTTCTCCGCCCTATCTGACCTCGGAGCCGGGTCACAACACCAAGCCTGCATATTGCCAGTCGAACCAGCCTGGGGATAGCGGCTCTATCATTCGCCCTCACCATCGCTTGCTGCGGGCACTGTAATGCGGAGACGTTGCTCCTAATGCCGCTGCGCGTAATCTCAGACCTATTGTCAACCTGGCCTGCTGATCTGCCTGAACCCGACGAAAGGGGGGCAAGAAAAGTGGAAGATCTTCACCTAGGTGCATCTGGACGCAGCACTAACACTAGCAGCGTTGTATTTACTAATAAACGAACGAAGACGTCGTGTCCATGTTAGCGGTGCTTGGCCCATGCTCAGCAAAAGACACTTTAGTAGTATCCCATTCCTCTCAAAGACAGTTGGCTCAACAGTTATGATAGCTCATTCAGATCTTCGTGTCCTCAGCCGACATTTCTCTCTGCGCCTTAGTCCATCACAACAATAATAAAGTCCCCACTACAGCCAGCTATGTGTATGACTTTGATACTATCAAAAGCCAAAAGCCTGACGACGTAAAAGACACCAGACATCAGTACTGTCTGTTATTTTCCTTCTTAACCCGAACGGTATCATTCGCTTCGGTCTTGACTTTGGCTCTCTTGAGAGCCGGGATGGGTTCTTCGTCATCTAGTTCTAGATAAAAGGGAACCATGTCGTGTCAGTAGACATATTGTACTCATCGCCTAAGATATCGACTAGATTCATACCTTCAGCACCACGCTTCTTGAAGAACTCCTGCTTGATATCGATATCGTCATCGACGGCACCGCCATCCATATCCACACCTTTGGAAGTCTTCTTCGTCGCTAACCCTCGTTAAAAAAAAAAAAAAACATTAGCCTCCTCATTGTAGTTCTTGGTCATTTCAAGCTATACAAGCGGCAAATCACTTACGCCGACCTCGCTTTCTTGGCGTTGGCTCGCCATTCTTATCTTGCGCCTCGAAATCTGCAATCTGCTTGTTGATTTTGGTCCACATGTTCTGCAGGGACTTGACAGTTCTTCCAGGGAGATTTATCTTGTCCCATTTGATGGAGCGACCATCTTCCTTGAGCTGCGCAACAATTCGCAAAAGGAATTGAAACTATGAAAATTGTATCTTCGTTAGCCTAGTCAGCCACATAGATGAAGGGTGGTGCTGCATACCTTGGCCTCATCTGTCCAGATGGCACTAGGCTTCTCAGGAGTTTCATGGTTCATGGTGCAATGGAAAGTAACTTTGCTTGATCAAATATCTTTAAAAAAGATCGCGAAGGTGAAGATTCTCTGTCACGAATCTATGAGCGTTGAAAACGGGATAGAATAATTCGTGTAGTAGGTAAAATATTAAACCTGCCAGGCGTATCCAAGCTGCCAAAATAAACTTGGAAAGAGGCTGAAGTGAATGGCTCCAAGCTCTCATTGGGCAAATCAAGACCAAGTGACTGCACAGTAACGAGCCAAGTAAAGCACTCTGCGAGGATGCCACCAACATGGCATGAAGTAAAACAAATCTGAAGAAGTAGCATCCTTTTGAGCCTACGATAAAGATAGGGTGGGGGGGCAAGGTGGGAGTGAATTCGAGTGCCCACTGTTGCATTAACCGAGAAATCTTCGTTGTATGGCCCTGACGCATTCCAATATACATCTCAGGCGTAAGCCTGTTTCTATTATACACATATTCCCACAGACAACTGAAGCGGGCCAATCCTAAATCTGCCCAGGAAACGAAAGCGACCATCTGATATCAAGTAACACCTCCCAAGTCTTTCCCAAAGAAACTTGAGAACGAAAATAAAGGCAGATAAAATAAGAAGGAAAAACAGTAGGAAGGAAAACAGAAGGGGGGAAAAAAACCTATGCTGAATTGCACACATACACGAGACATATATATAAGTGTGCGCATCAGCCGTGATATGGGTATCGAACTCTTTACCGGGAAAACCAAACTAAGCAAATGCCATGGACGTAATGGCTCTCAGCTATCGCATGTTACTCGTTGAAATCTATTGACCAAACGCCTACCCAGAAAAAAAGAAGAAGAAAGGTGGGAGAAAAATCCTCGTCGTCTCGTTTAAATCGGCATCTTCATCTTCTCTCTAAACGCCATGAATTCTCTGAATCGTGTCTCGTGCTCTTCGCAAGCTGCCAGCCATATTCGGCGGACTCCATTGTCCTGCTCAACCCAATTGTAATATTCTAAGACGTCAGTATCGCCTCGGACACCTAAGAATGAATAGCCTTTAGAAATCCTTGCGTTTGATATGTTGGCTTTTCGTGTGGCAAAATGATCAACCACTTGCGAATTAAAAATGTCCCAGCGACGTAGATAGCCTTCAAACTCCTCAAGATATTTGGTCCACACCGTAACGTTTGGCTTCACGCCATCAACCATCAATGGAAGCCCAGGAGCAGCTGGAGGGTCGGGTAGTTCAAGCTGTTGAGGCTGAGGAGGTACGTTGAGGTGTAGTTCTGCTGACGCCTGGCTCTCAAAAGGCAGATTGTCCTTGAGCTCAGTGAATGATTTAAGGCCAGGTTTGGGTGGCGCAAAAGGCGCAACATTCTTGAAGTCTTCAAAGGTTGCCCGGAATTCCTCGCTATCTTCAGAGCCCTTAAAATTGATCGGAATTTCTTTCCTTTCCTCAGGCTGCCTCTGTGCTTGGCCAAGACCAGTAACGTTTCCAGGTCGCCATTCCGGACGCGATGGCTCAACATGAATATTCCTTGCGACAGGGGAGTGATGCTGGTGGTGAGGATGCGATGGGATAATGGGGGGCGGAACGGGAGCTGGAGTAGAAGTCACAGAAGGAGTAGTTGGCACAAGAGGAGGTGGGGTAGAAATAGGAGTCGCGGAGGGAGAGGTAGCCGGCGGGGAGTCAATATCCATCGCTTGTGGACTGCTAACCGTTGCAGCTTTTGGTTGAGCGTTGCGGCCTCTCCAAGCATAGTGGCTATCGTCACTACTCGGAGTTCTTGGTGCCTTTTTAGCGTTCACTTGACTCGTCCGCGTGGGTGACCCTGACTTTTTGGGGGTGCTGGGTCGAGGGGGGGCAAACATCTGCGGCTCAAATTTGTATCGCTCTGGGTCAAAGACGGTTGAGTTCTGGGTAGCTTGAGTTCCAAAGTTGGGCGCCTTAGGCGTGGCGACTGGCCGACGTCTGACCGGGGAGTAACTATCCTTTTTGTTGGTTGACTGAGAACGGCTCTGGGTTTTGTTGGTTGACCGAGAACGGTTCTGAGGAAGAGAATCATTATCTCCACTTCCAGCACTAAAATACCAAGTAGCTGCGGTATTGTCCTTGACAAAGTTTGTGTTAATTCCATCAACGCTGCTACTTTTTCGAAATTGGGCGGTTCCTGGGGCATCCGGTACGAAAGTATCATCGTCTAGACTAAAATTGAAGCTGCTCGGTAAGCCATTGTTAGCATTCGATTCTTCTGCGGGAGATTCTTTAGGACTGAAAGTAGTGCGGTGATGTGGTTTATTGCTTCGAGCTGAAACAGCGCCATCTCGGTTTTGTATCAAGGATTTCAGAATGTCATATTGTTTCTGTTCGAAAGGGGAGAGATTGTGAGCTATATCGTGCATTCCACTAGGGACACGCATTTCAGTCTTTGACTTGGAGCCGACTTCGGCAATGTTGTGTTTTGGTGATGGAGTCATTTGGAGTTTATCAGTGAAGATAGTGCTGGCATGTAGTGAAGAGCCAGCTGGCTTGTCTTTTTGAGGTATTGCATACATTGATGGGTCTTTCACTCCGTTGACTGGAGTTGCAGGTTTATTGAAAGCTGGTGTAGAGGTGTCAGCAGACAGCTTATTCAAGTTAGTGACGGTGGATCAGATCACTCACGCATGTGATTAGAAGATGATTGGTTTGATTCGTTGGCAGTGAATGTATTAGATTGTTGATTGGCAGTGAATATATTGGTCGATTGATTGGCAGTGAATGCACTGCCATTTGGTGTTGCATCCGGCTCACTTGGAGCTCTGTACGAGGAAGTAGGCCGTGAATTGGGACGTGAACTAGGAGGAACAGGGACAACCCGAGGTCTCCCATCGGCCCCTGTCTCGTTTTGGCTCCTCTGGGCTCCGCCTCTCGACTCTCTCCGTGGTATACTAGAGCTGCGACGCTTGGGTGTTGGTGGACTCGCTGGTTCTGAGCGTTGCTCTTTGCGAGATGGATCCTTGGCACCCTTATCTTGGTTCAAGGGACTGCTGTCAGAAGGGCTGGCCTCTTCGCCCCCATCTTTAGTATATGGGGAGCTCTGTTGAGGGGCCATGAAACTTTCTTCGGTGCGAATTTTCTCCCTAAATTGGGCCAAGGGATCGGATACTGGTTCTGCTGCTCTCTCAGCGTTCATACGGGAGGAGGAGTAGTTGTTGTTGGTAACCGGTGGCTCATCGCCAGGGGTGTTTGACCGAGGATAGTATCCGGTCTTCTTGGCCCCGAAGGATGCCTCAGCTCGCTTTTTAGCCCCCTCAGTTCGAGGTGGTGGAGGAGGTGGAGGGACGGGGCGGTCTTGCTGCCCACTCTTGGCACCGCCTTTTCGCATGCTTTCGAAAGCTCGTGCAGCCGTTGCCGGTGTAGTTTGTTGTTTGGCGGTTGGGGGCACGCCGGCAGAGAACCTCTCATTCCATCTCTGCGCCCCTGAAGTGGCTGTTCGTGGCTGACCACGTCGAGGTGGAGTAGGGAACTGCTGGCTAACGTTTTGCCAAGGGTTTCCTCTCACGCCGGAAGAGGCAGGATATCTAGAGGCCGCAGATCGTGCAAAAGAGGCGTCGTATTTGGCCTTGGCCTCAGGATCGCTAAGTACTTCGTGGGCGGCTTGGATGATTTGAAACTGTGAGTTGACCTCTTGTTCTCGGCCGGGATTGCGATCAGGATGATATTTCAAAGCTATATCCGAAGAATTAGATAACAGCCCTTTTCAACGAAAGAATTTGTGTAATGGACTGGGGTCGTTGCACACCTAGCTTTCGGAACTGCTTTTTGATCTCTGTGACATCTGCCGTTGGAGGCAGTTCCAAGTCGGCGTAGTAGTTCCGTTGGGGCACCATCGTAGCACTGAATATCCTGCTTGATCAGGCTTCAGTTCCGAAACGGAGTATCTTTCTTTGTTGAGTGCTTGGGTCGCAATAATCATGTCAAACCGATCTCGGATTTCGCCAAACAAATATATCCAGTTGGAAATAGAGGCGAACGATAGTGGGCAGATGTAGTAGTATCAAGCAAAATATGCAATATACGGGCAAAATCGTAAGAGATTGGCAATGAGAAGAGCACAGGTCGGTAGACTGTGTTGGGGCTCGATTTCGTTGCACGCAGCCTAACGGAGGGCTGTTCCGTGATGTCTACCTTCGATGCTAATAGCTAGGCACCCTGGCAGTTAGCGAGAGAAATTGGAGCGGCAGACAAGGTTGTTGCTGCAAGACACCCCACACTCAAGATAATTAGAAAGAGGAAGAATGGAAAAGCGGCCACCTTTAGCAGAAATATTTATCTTGACGAGGGCCGCAGCACTGCCAGCTGTCAGCCTGATGCGCCCAGCAGATAAGGCAAAAAGCAGCCGCTCACTCGGGCAGTAAGCTCTCTCTCTGTGTGTGTCTATGCGTGCTGAAGCCCGCAATGAAACCGACAGGGGTCGTGCAGAAAAGGCAAAACGAGAAAAGCCAGTCCTTGATCGGGAGTTCGCAGCATGCAGAAGACGGCAATGAAAAACGGGACGACGCAAGGGAGAGCGGCAGCTTGCCTGAAATGACGCCTGTGCTGCGACTCACGAGGCAAAAAGCAAAGAGTGTGGACAAGAAGGGATGTTTTCCGCGATCCAAGGGCCAAACGACGCTCGAAACCCAAACAGGCGATGTCTGGCAGACAGCAAACGCGCTTCCCTACAAATATGCGTGCGTGCAGATTCTGGGAGGAAATAAATTCGAAATCAGAAGACAGGAAAATGCGTGGGTACAGAAAAGGCGGCAGAAGGAGAGAAATCTCGCAAGGAAAGGAAGAGCTCAAGTCCAAGCTTCGGCTTTCGTTTTGTTTGAATATACTTGGTCCCCGCGGTGACGCAGCGCTTTGTTGATGCTGGCGAGCGGCTGTGGCTGAGTAGCATCAGCTTTGCATGAGCCTCGAGCAGGTGGCGCATCGAGATGGATTCCTTTCCTTTCAGGGTCTGATCTCATGCCCCGCCAAAAAGAGCTGCTGCCCACCGCGCGCTAGTCCAGCTTACGGAGTACCTGTACCTGTAGTACCATCTCAGATACAGCAAACTTGTACTCGGGTTTTGAACTTCAGTCTTGATCCCGTCAGGGCCCGTAGTATCTAAGAATAAGGAATGATAAGAAGCATAGATATAAGTGGGAATATATATATATAGATATATACAGGTATACAGGTAGTGTATAATTGGAAGTAGGTAGGTAGATCCGGAACAGGCCCAAGTACCTACCTACCTAGGTACCTACTAGTAGTAGGTACCTGATTGAGAGAGACAAACAGGCACATGTCATTCATTCACGATGGGTAGAGACGGCCCGCCGACTTTTGACTGCGCTTATTTTCCATACGGCGGTGCTCTTCGTTAATCATACGTCAAAATTGCCAGCCCTCTTCATGCGAACGAAATCAGATCAGGCCAGTGAACCCAACCTGGACGTCAAGCTGCTGACCCTTGTTCGCACGTGAGAGCAGGCGCGGGGCTCTCTTTCACAGCAGAGACGTGACCGAGGCCTCCAGGCGCTTACTTGTGCCATCGAACACACTGTATTATCATGTTGATGCTGTTTGCGGCATTATTATTCCACCTCCCTTTATTTTGATCTACCTGTGTTTTTAAGTTTCATCATGCGACACCGCGTTCGTTTTATCTGTCATCTTGCTCTTCGCTGATTCTCCCACTAGCGGCTTATAGTAAAGTGAGACATACCACGAATGTATATACACTGATATGACGTTGTTTTAGACGAGCAGTCGTCTTCTGTAATCGTTGACTTTCTTTTGCACTTCCAAGACATGAAGATAATATCCCACATTTTTGAGACGTATATTGCAAACATGGCATCTATGATGGAAGCAAGACTTCTTCGCGTCCTGGTCACTGCTCACAATCTACAGAGCACATACAAAGCCAAGAAGCTTCATATTATCGCCATTATCATCACTCGACACTCCCACAGGGCATACTAAAGCATTCAAAAAGTCCTACACTACCTTCATCTACAATATTAAAACGCCAATGCTTGCAACCCCCACCACAAGTATGCACCCATATTAGACAGAGGGGAAGAAGAAAACTATATAAAAAAAAAGAGTGCCCCGAAATCAAATAATCATGCTGCTGTATGACCTTTGCCGTGCCATTCCCTTCAAGAAGATCCTTGGGCGGCCTTCTCCGCCGCAATCTTGGCCTCCATCTTCCGCCTCGCCGCCAGAATCATCTCTTCTCTTCTTCGTTGCAGAGCAGACTGTCGTTCTTCGCGATTGGAGCTCCATGCTTTGCCCTCCTTCTGTTCCTTCCTCTGCGCTCCCTCTTCCTCTCCTGCAACTGCAGTCGCTGCGTCGCCAATCTTGTCCTTGAGGTTGTAGCGTGTGATCAGATCCGGCTGACTCGGCTTCTCGGGCTGCTTCGCCGCTGGGCCGGAGCTTCCAGTCGGGGGAGATTGCGTTCGAAGCGGCGGAGGTTGGAATGTGACAGGAGGCTATCGTCAATTAATCCACATTAGCATGTTGCCGTCGAGAGTAGTTGTGAAACAAGGGGACAAGAAACTATACCGTTTCCAAGCGGCCTGCCAGAATCCGCTCTGTGGTGCTCTGGATATTCCCGCCGTTGCGCTGAAGGTCCCACAAGATGCTCCGTCTCTCAACTTGCGGAAACATCTGCTGTATCCTCTGTACTGCCACCTCTCTTGATCTGAGCATCTGCTCTGCCGTCCTTACCGGTGGTCGTTCTGGGTTCGGCCCCGAGAAGAAAAGATACCGCACTATCAGTCCCGACACAAGCAGGACAATGGCGAAGAATGGTAACGAGATTTGTTCGTCCGACATGGTGAGCTATCCGGGGCCGCGATTGCGGTGTCGCTTTGCTGGCAGTCGAGGGAGAATTCGCTGATGAAAGATGATGAAAGTCGACTCAGAGCTTGGGCTCTTGCTAGGACGAAGAGCAGTCGGTGACGGTCGAAGCTCGAATCGCGGCCAGGAATTTGGAGGACGTTTCAAAACAACGCGAAATCAGGTTTAACGGAGTTCAAGCATCAGATATGCGGGAGTCGCTAGTCGAATTCGATCCCTTATCGTGGGCCAGGCGATCTTAGCTCGTTGTTAGGTAGAGACAGTCATGCATGCGCTGCCAGGTTGCTTGTGCTCTGGAGCAAAAAGGTACCACGCCACTGGTCCCGCCATGGTGGAACCTCGGCTAATTCTATGTCAGTGCTTGTATGCACAAGATCGCCTCTTCCAAAAGAAGGAGCCTGCTCACGCGACAATTCTCATGTACTCGAAAGCTTGAAAAGCAACCATTGCGAAAAAGGCAAAAGCGAAAAGTATATAATTTTCTATATAGAGCTATTTCAATCATGAGTACTGAAAATGTTGTATTGCTATTATACTATCTAGCAGTATACGTACGATCTAGAAGGCGTCATCAATGTGTACAACTCAGTTCAAACAGACACACAAGACACACAAGACACAAAGCGCATGCAGACACAAGCTCACAGTTGAGGATATACCAGCCGGCAGTGCGTACTTTCCGGCCAGCCTTTTCTCATTGAATCATAATGCAACCCATGTTAACCATCGCAAGCTAATAATCTAGGCCTGCCTTTGAAAACCGACTCTGCATTCCAGGACCGTCATGTAACCGAACCCATTCCTATAAAAGCAACAATAATTCCTCGATCCTTGTCCTAATGGCTGAAACGCCAAAACGATTAAGCAGCTCGACCAAGCTTTCGCGTCCCTAATCAGCAAGCAAGCAAGCCTTCCTGGGGCTTAAAAAAAGAGGAGGCAGCCCCCCTGTTCATTTAATACTAGCTCTTTATGACAACACTGGTGGCGGTTGTCCTAAAGAGGTATCCAGATCTCCGTAGTGTAGCGTGAACTCTCTCTAAATCATGGAAGCGCAAACGGTCAGCTGCTGAATATATTATAGCGTTCGGCGTGTTTGCTGTTGACTTACCCGATCCTTTCGCCATGTGGCAGTATCCCATACAATGTAGTATCCTCGCTCGTGGTTGGGACTTAGGATCTGAGGAGTCATGTGCTCATCCTTGGTTAACCAAACCTGCAGCTTCTTATGCCACCTCCAGTTTCTGGAATGCCTTGTTCATGTTAGTTATACGTATTGATTAAAATAGGAGTTGTCCTTTTTACTTACAGCTCTACTGCTGCCATCTGCTGTTTGGCATCCAAGGGACAGCTATAAAAGATCCAAAACAGCGTTTCCTCGTTAAAACTCTGTATCTTGGTTTCTATCGGCTGCACATTCGTTACGCTGTAGCAGTCAGGTAATCGGAACTTGTTGGTGTTTACTGTCGGCTTTGGGGGAGTATCATCCAGTACTGAGTACATTTGGGTTGATATCAGACTGAAATGAAAATAAATCAGCTTTTTATGCCCCCACGCATTACAAACCTTGAGTTTTATCCTTCGGGTCACTCACTCTGGGGAAGATAAATCAAGACCGATCGTGCTGGGGTCCATCCCTATGATCATGGCGTGATAGTCGGGGTAGTTGTTCATTAGTGTTCGTAAACCTTTGATGCCCCATTTATCAACTGCCGCCATTCCTGCCAAGGGATCTACAACGTCTGCTGCTTGGCTATCCTTGCGTTCGGCCAATCTTCCGTTCGGGCCTTCGCTTCCAATTACACCAAGAGATCCTCGTCCTTCGGCAGTTGGCGAAGCCACCTCTGATGCCTTGCCCGAGCCATCTTCTCGGAACTTCTGTTTACCATCATGTTGTTGCTGCTGCTGCTGCTGCTGTTGCTGTCGACCAGGACCTGCATTTTGTTAGGCTGAGGCTCTAGCTAAATGTATACACAAGACAAAAGGAATAATTCAGACGTCTTCTTACCGTTTGGTGTGCCGATGGCGGGTGGTGATCGTACATCATTTGCCCGGCTTGTTGCTGTTAGAGCATTCAGCAAGCCATTTCCGCCACTGCTCTGCATTGGCCCTGAGGAGCCAGGGTTTTGCGGCCCGAATCCAATAGAAGACATGACGTTGCCACCACGCTCCGAGCCAATTTCTCCATTGGATGTCCGATTTAACGGAGGAAAGTCGTCGACGCTATTTGGCTGAACCTGGGACGGTTGGGCTCCAAACCGAAATGGCCCCTGATTTGGCTGCATCCGCGAGGATGGGGGCCCGAAGAGATCATCCTGTCCACCTTGCTGAGAGGATCCTTGTGGCGGCTGATTTCGCTGAATAGGTCCGCTGATATTTCTTGAGCCCGCCGTAGACCACATCGACCCTTGGGTTGTACTGGGGAGTTGAGAGTTATTCGAAAGCGATGGAAATTCCCTGTGCATGTCAGTTAGTGGAATTTGTGAAATGTTATGCCCCTGGGCACTCTGTGGAACAAATTCAGCGGGAAAAGGAGGTCGCAGAGTCGACTTGGAAGAACTCGAGTTTGCCTGTCCCTTAAGAACAGCAGAGTAGGCCAAGCCAGGGAAGGAATGCGATCCAGGTCCCATGTTCGAATGCGATTCTCCAATTTTAATTTTGACCAGTTTGTGTTTCTTCTCTGTCTGGCAACTCATGATGATGTTGACGTTGAAAATGAGAGAAAGCAGTCAAGGGATCGAGAGCGCAGTGAAGTGTTATAACGAAAAGGAATTTTGACAGAAGTGAATGGAGAAGACGTACGACAAGTCGAGTGGCGTTGCAGGTTGTGACCCGCTCAAGCTCTGCGCAAAGCTGACGTTTCCTCCCAGCTGGCGGGCCTGATTCTGAAAGGCACCACCTCCCATAGGAACAGCTGCATTGAATGCCCAACCTGAGGCGTTGTTCGCTATATCGTATCACGCCAGCTGTTAGCACTTGGCTTCTGAACCGAGCAATAGCTTCTCCTTTCACCCCAAATCCAATCCGCTTCAATACACAAGTAAAGTACCTAATTTACCATTTGGTAATCGAGTCGACACTGATCGGCCTTGTTGTGGTTGCTGTTGGCTTCCAAAGCCGCCGGGTATCCCCCGTAACGTCTGCGGCACCGCTCCTGTAGGAGAAAGAACACATGGCATTAGCATCTGTTTCCAAGTCCATCTGTGATATCGACATTTCAAGATTCTCGTCCGCTTCCCAAGATCCAAACAGAGCAAGTCCTTTGTTCAAAAGCCATATTCAAATCAGAGCTCGCCTGTGGCATCGTCGACGGTCCGTTGGAGGTGGGGCATTGACGACGACGGCTGCGTCTATTCGTTTCTGCAAGGACAGGCCGGACAGCAAGACGAGATATACGAAACGCCATGTCCCGACTCTTGCACGTATAGAAGATAGGCTTCGGACATAGCCCTATCGCCCATCCATCGAACCGATCGCACGTCGCTGGCTAATGGGGTGGGAACAAAGGCCCTTCTGGAGCCGAGGTGGTCGAGGGGGAGACATCTGGACATGTCCTACCTGGTCGATTCATGATTGCTCGTGGTTTCGCAGGCCACCGGGGTATGACACTGCCGATATGGTGTCGCGTATGTGTCTGGATCGTGTATCGAAGCCCAATTCGGCGATCCCTTATCGTACCGATTGTCTATCGTGATCTTGAATCTTTTTTATCTGGTGTCGTCCAGGAAGGCTGGGCTCTGGCGCGGAGCATGCTGGCCGGATTCAAGTGGGTCCGCGCCGAATTTTGCTCGGCAGCCAATCAGATCAGGCGGCAGACTACGAGGCTGGCTGATTACATGATGGATACGAGCACCAGTGGCTACAATTTTATTTTGACCTCGCCGGTTTCGTAAACATGGAGGAACTGTTTTGAGTAGATGACCAGGTCTCTATGATTGATATTGTACAATAAAACATGAAATAGTGTTGGGCATATCTTAATCTCAACTAATTGTTTGTCTAAAATTCGACTCAAAATCTATGTCCTGCACCCCTCTACCAATTAGGATGATCTTGCCTTCGGTTGAAGTAATTTCAGCGCCATTCGGAGCATCCATGATCTCGAATATTTCTCTAACGCCTTGTAGTAACTTCACATTGCCGTTCTTAACCACAAGACGGCCCTTTGACCGATGAATCTCGAATTCACTAGCGTTTTCTGCATCTGGAAGCTTATGGTCCCAGAGAACCGCGCGTAGCCATCGATCGACATCTTCCAGCTGCCCGGGGCGCAAAGCTGGCACTGGTATAGAAACTGTCGATATCGTCTAAGTTTTTAGTTAGCTCCTTTTCCCTCTAGCTTCTTTTTTTTCCCCTCCTCATGGCACTCACTGGATCGAGATGACTATGGCCCTTGTTCTTGGCTTCTTCCACATTAAACTGGTCATATGCATGGAGATCTAGCAAGAATCCCCCAAGCTCAGGCACTTCGCTTCTTTGCGTCACATGTATTCTCGCAGCTCCATTGATAGACTCAATCCGTTCCCTGACTCTTCTCAGCTCCTCTTCGCTGACTAAATCCGCCTTGTTAAGAACAATGACATCAGCATGCGAAATCTGCACATGAGCTGTTGTCATCAAAGGGCCGTGGTGGTCATGTTCGTTATGATCCTCGATTTTGCCTTTCGTGTCGTCAAGGCTGTATAAGATATTCTTTGCGTCCACCAGAGTCACCACTCCGTCAAGGTATATTGTGCTGCCAAGGCCATCATCAACCCAGAAAAGTGGTGCGATATTACCCGGATCTGCTAGCCCAGTTGTTTCCAGCAGAATATAATCGAAGGCTCCCTTCTTTTCCATTAGAGATTCGATTGCGTTTACACCGGTATCCCTTTATGATATTAGTACTTCTTGGAAGAAGAAGAGGATCTCGCAGCGGAGGTGACATACTTGACAGAGCAACATAGGCAGCCATTTCCAACTTCAAGCCACTCTTCTACTCTATTGTCGCCCTGGCTGACCGTGAGAGACTTTTCAATGTCCACAGCTATAGAGACAATCAACTGTTAAAAAGCTTGCCAGAGCGCGAACAGACTCCATAAGTAAATACATACAATCTCCAAATTCTAGTCATGATAATGCGTTAGTCGAAAATTCATGCATAGACGCAACATAAAAGCCAATACTGCTGCTTACCATTCATGATGACGGCAATCTTTTTACCATGTTGGGCCGTAAGTATGTAATTTAATAGCGTCGTCTTCCCAGCGCCGAGATATCCTAGCGATTCTGTTAGCCATGCGTATATATGTATATTTATATATATATATATGCAGTCTCACCTGTCACGATGGTTATAGGTACTTTTACGCTGACTTCCTCCCCAGAATCTTGGATCCCACCACTAACGTCAACCAACTCTGGAGGGGCATCGTCGTCAAAATTCATAATGCCTGACGTAAGTACTGAGAAGCAAACAGAGATATACAAACAAAAAAGGAAATAAAATCACAGGGGCTCTCAGTAATATCTAAAAGCGAAATGACAATCTCACGAGCTGAATATTACCATGGTGAGAGGTAATAATAGGTAGGCTCGGTTACATAAGGCTCAGCCAAAAGTGAGTGAAACTGCATGCACAATGATGTATTGGCCGCTAAAAGAGGATGCGCCCCGCTAAATAATGCTTTATCCGACTAAGACGAGTCCATATGCATGTATAAAGCTCACCAGATAATTATGCACCTAACCCATATGGCGTAGCTTCAAGCTCAAATCCACTCCCAATTGGACGCCAGCCAGGCTGGCAACAGACATCACGACACTGCTTGATATCGGAACCCCCCCCCCCCCCTTTTCTTCTCTTCTCTTCTCTTTCCCTCCTCTCGAGCCTCGACGCTCTCGATATCAGAGAGCTACGGCCGACCTCATCCATCATGTCTCTGGCGCCAAGCTCCCCTCGTCTACCCAGCCCGCCGCCGCCAGCAGAAATCCAGATAGGGCCAAATTCCCCGTCGGGAGGCCCCGCGGCGACGCTGGCGACGACCGAGATGGAGCAGTCGCATATAGACGCCAATTCATCCAGAAGGATACACCCGGGAACCAAATCTGCAGACATGGCCGTTGGCCCTCCATTGGTGCCACTGAGCGAGGTATGGCGCAATGCAAAGACGAGAAAAGCACCAGACACGCAAGACCCCCCAGAGGCTAATATGAAATCTTGATCGCGCGATCAGCTAGACTCGCCGTTCCAGCTACAGGAACACCTCGCTGCTCTGCACTACCACAGCACCGCGTCTGGCACTCAGCCTTTGACTCGCGCCTCGGCCCTCCAGCTCGCCCAGCCTCCGCAAGGCATCGATCGCACTCTCTGGCTCTATGAGCTCTGCCGCTTCCTTATCTCGCAGTGCAACTCCCTCATAGTCGGCTTCCTCTTCGATAGCCCGCCATGCAGCGCCAACACCTGTCCCGAGATGCGCGCCTCCGAATGGCAGTTTCTCTGTGCCGTACACGAGCAGCCTAAGAGCTGCTGTGCCATAGATTACTGCTGTCACACCCTAGACTGGGCTGCCAACGTCGTTTCAGACCAGAAGATCTTTCCAAGCCGCTTTGTCGTGGTCAACGACGTTCATAGCAAGAATGTCGGCGTCAAGAGCTTGGTCAATGTCTTCCGCAGACTGCATCGCATCTTCGCGCACGCCTGGTTCCAGCACCGCAGCGTTTTCTGGGCCGTCGAAGGACAAACCGGCCTCTATGTCTTCTTCAAGACTGTGTGTGACCTGTACGACCTGCTGCCAGCTGAGAATTACAAACTGCCACCAGAAGCCGAGGGCCTGGAAGCCCACCCAGAGTTTGACGTAAACGCTAGCAGAGCCCAGCCACCTCAAATCTTGAAGCCCTCAGCTTCGCAGACTGGGGGGAGCGAGGGCGATGATGATGGCCTGCACGGATCTGTTAATCGCACAAACACCCGCAGGCACATCAGGAGCAGCCCATCCACCGGAAGCTCTGTAACAACTGTCATGGAAGCTGAAGAAGAAGACGCTGACGGAGTGTCTCGAAGATTGAGAAGCATGCAACTAGCGGGTCCTGACCTTGTAGAAGAGGAGTCTGAGGCTGCTGAAGTTCCCGTCATTGTCGAGCAATCAGTAATCGCCGGCCCTCCACCTCCTCTCCTCTTCTCACTATCCTCAGAGCCTAGCCAAGATGAGACGGGCACTACCGTATTTGACATGTCTGACGCTGGCCAACAAACATCAGCGGTGTCAGAAAGCATTGTAGAGATCACAGAGGACGATGTCACCAGCGTCATTAATCCTTCTGATCACCATACCGCTGAAGAAACCAAGGAGGAAGAAAAGGCGGAAGAAACTGCTCCTGAGGCACCAAGTGATGGGCACACCGAGGGCGAAATCCCAATTTTAAGCGAAGAATCACATACGTCTGAGGCTCCCGCTGAAACCACCAAAGAAGAGGAAACATCAACAACTGAAGAAACTACCAAGAAGGAGGCCACACCCGAACCCGCAGCGGAAGGAGATGCGAATGCGGCAAAAGAAGAAAATGCTCAGCATGAGGAGAAATAGCGCTCCTCTGACTGGTTTTGGATGAATGAAAGGAGATATGATAAAACTCTCAGGGACTAATCGTCCTAATGAGCCCTACCTGATGGCTGAATTTCCACCCCCCAATCTTTATGACGAATAGTAAAAAGGCATTGAACACTTCTATAACTTCGAGTCATGAAGAACATGCATGTTTTATGGCAGCAGGCCTGACTAGCACAGCAATACGCCAACGAGCACTTAATATATGAATGAAGCACACAAAGAAAAAAAATGTATTATACTGTGCAGAGTGCACCAGACTCTATCTAAGTGTATCCAAGCGAATAGTGTCTCCGCCGATAATTAACCCTCACCACAAAAGACTCCTCCCAAAAACAGTCATTTTCTAAACAGCGCCGAATCCTTCAAACCTCCAAAAATCCATTATCGTGTACTGTGATCCAGAGGAGGCTTGCGTCTTGCTCATTTATTTTGTTTCCATATCGGGCAGGACAATAGTCTTCTCAAGCCGAGAAAAACTTTAAGTCCCTTGAAGCATTATCTTTCACACCTTGAGTGCCTCCTATTTCGCTGCTCATGGAAACTCGAAACCAAGCATCTAATTGTTCGTAACGATGTCCAACCATCTGCTTCCAAACTCCTTCATGGAAGTGAATTATCAATGCATCTCTCTAATATCAATAGGCCTCGACTATCAATGGGCGCCGAGGAGGTTTAAAATGTCAAAAAGAAGGGTGATGTGCTCGCCAAATATGATTTTCGTGCGCCCAAACAGTTCGTAATCTCGATTTATCCGCCATTTTCATTAATTCCATGATGAAGCCAATGTTTCCAAATCTATGGGTTCCTCTTTTCTTTTTTAAATCTTTTTTTCTTAAAAAAAATATCGCATTTGATTCTCGCTCGTCATCCAAGGATAAGTTTGTCGAAGAGGTGTTTCACTTCCCGGAGATTCACCTGCTGCGAATTCACCGCCCTAGCATTTCGTTCGTCTGCGAAGCTTCGTATACTTTGGAGGATCGGCGTAAAACCTTGATCGTTTGGTAGCCACCAATGGACACATGAAGGGTCTCCAAAGATCTCCGCCATCTTCGTACGGCGAGTGACAGGGTTGATGTGTCTAGGTCACTCAAAATTAGAATAACGTTGATTTTACAACAATAAGTACTAAAGAAGAAGGGAACAGGATAAGAGAATAAGAAAAGAGACGAAGAGATTATGGATGGTAAATCAGCGTTGCTAGGTCAGATATACATACCCCTGAGCTTCCAAAATCGCAAACTTCTGCCGCAGCCACATGTTGTGATTCGGTTGGTGCGGCAAAAAAAGGCCTGCAATTGCAAGACATGGCTGCATCGCTATTAATGTTCCCGCCGGCAGCTCCGGCCAATGCTCCATGCATTCGAAGAGCTCACACACTGTAAACGCATGCCCCCCCAATTCCGCGAACAGCTGTTCTGGAGACAAATCGGGCGATTGGCTTTTATGCATTATGACGATGCTGTGCCATTCCATCGTAATAATGGTGCTGTTGAATAATGGATGATCATAGAGTAGTCCTGGGCGGTAAGGATCGACGATATCGTTAGGGTCCAAGAGACGCCGCCAAGGAAAATCAGTAACGAGATGTTTTGGGTCACATAGAGCCGGATCCCAGCTTCCCTTCCATTCTTCAAGCTGTGCAGTCAAATAATTGTGCTCATATGCGTAATCCGTTGGCTCGATTTGTTGTCGACTTCCACGAGCATACAAGGTAGACATGTCGTAAGAGATGAGACGCAGACGAGCGGACCGATCTTCAATCTTCCAACGTAATTCGGTGGGATTTGATGTCATCTGGCTTTGATAAAACGCAACCATGGTGGTAAACCACTCCCGGGAAATCTCAGTAGGAAATCTGCCCATCAGGGCGATTATGTTATCAAATCGGGCGTACCAGCTGAGGCACATTCGGCCTATGGAGGATTGCATCGCTGTCTGCGGAGTATAAATGCGGGTGAGAATTTCAAAAGCGGCTTTCTGGTGCCCCATGAGGTTCACCCAGTCGCCCAGATACTCCTAAGGCATATGTTAACGGCATGAATCATAACATTTCCTCCCCTCCAATGTGCACCACCTACCTCAATTGTAGCGAGCTGCAGTATTGTTAACAGCACATGGACATTGTGCGTTTCTTTCCTTTTCAAGAGCCTTAGCAGTTGCGTCACGCTTCTATTATAATATTGGAGGAAATCTTGAAGTTTCCCATTTGGATTTCGCAGAGTAACATGATACGCGGCGAATCCAACCAACGCATTGAGCAACGGCTCAAACTGTATCGCAACATTGGGTAGCTCAGAGTTGAAAAAGTCGTCTTCATCAACCGCCAAGCCGTAATGATAGTTCGTCATATTCTTTTTAAAGAATTGGAGGTAATTCTGGAAATCTGGCGGCAAGTGTGTCTGGTCTGCAGTCCCGCTCGGCGGCAACGTCGCTTCCTGCCCCGTATGTCCAGCCAGCGTCAAGCTTCCCGTCGTGACGGTAGAATTTGAGTTTGAGGGCGAAACGCTCTTAGTACCGTCCTGTGACGGCGTTTCGGAATTCTGGCGGCCGCCCCCTGGGGCAGTATTAAGAGATACTGCACTTGCTCTTCGGACTTGTGGCAACACAGACATTGATTCTCTACGCAGTAATCCATCGGGTTCGTCGTCGTCAGGAATGGTCTCAAGCCTAGCGTCTTGCTCTGTATCGTCTTCTTCTCCCTCGTTAGAAGATGTGGGGCTTATACACTGAATAGATGAACCGTCTTTTGACTTGATAGCAGAGCGGCCAAAATTACCTTTTGATCCTGGTGGTTCAGGATAAGCACATTCTCGATTTCCTTTCCTGCAACCTGCCAACTATTAGTATACTGGGCTCAAGAAAATCAAGTCTTCCATCATTTGTGACTCATGGCTTACGATCACATATCGGCCGGGTCTCATCACACTGTGTGGTGTCAGTCACATTATTGAATTAGCTCTGCAGAGTTTTTCGATTTGTCCTACCTTTACTCGGCGGCTTCGACATGTATAACAGCCGGAACGCGTCCTCCGATGCTTCACTTGGTCCGGATTCCCTCCGCCTTGGTTTGCAGTCGATCGTCGCCGGCTTTTGCCCGCCTTGGGGGCATTAACAACAGCAGGTTCGGCATATGCAGCGAAATATTCAATAGTAGAGGGATACGGCGAAGGTATTGGTGGGGTCGACATAGGCAGCACAGCTCCAGGCATGAGGCCCGGGTTCAGTTCGTCGGGGCTCGTAGGCAAGTAGCCTTCCCCTCCTGTCATTGTAGAAAGGAATTGGCGGTAGTAGTCACCCATGGTGGCAATTATGTAGGAAACTCGAGGTATCCAATAGTGTCTAGCGGGTACGCCGTCAAGAGTTTGCTGAAGATGGTTGGCAAGTTTTCGACTATTCGCATGCTCAGCGGATAATTCAAATATAAAAGTCGGGCTTCTCGCATCGAAAGCCAAACAAAAGTGAAAGTTACAATGGGGTATATTGCCGAAATATGTTCGAAAAGATACCACAGTCGAATTCTTTCTTGGATAGAAGTAAAGTGACAAAGGAGAGGGGTTTCGAATTATTGAGGTAGCGTTGAGTGTCGCCGGTAGGAATGTATGGCGACTTGTTGATATTCTCCGGTTAAGAGAACAACTCTGGTGTTTATATAAAAGTCGTTGATATAAGCTCCAAAAAAGAGAGACTGAGGCCGACGGTAACGATGTACGATGAATAACATCGGCCCAAGAGATTGAAGAAAGCCGCGCAAGGGGGTAATTGGTCAATTTCACAGCTAGACAAGACGAATGATGAGAAAACACCACCGCGCAGCTCCGACTTCTAAACAAGTCTGCACGGCGCTTGCTGACAAGAGTTGAAGACCAGGCAAAATATAGCAGTGGTAATAAGCTGTAGTAGGCTCAGCCTTCGGATTCGGTTGGTAACGCTTCTTTTCTTGTTGTCCAGGAGAGATGCGGAGACAGATGCCGGAGTCGTTGACCCTTCGGGCAGTGAGTGGCAGATGTGGTGAGGAGTCCGCGGGCATACAGTAGCAGTCATGTAATATGCACAACTTGCCAGCCCCGAAATATCGGTTTGTCACTGCGTCTCGCTAGATCGGTCCCCGTTGGCTGCAGCAGTCAGGCGGCGTATGCAGCGGCAACGGCTGGAGAGCAGCAAAGGCAGCGCTGGCGCAGTAGATACGACCGTGGTATGTATAGCCCGCGCTGCGGGGAGCCGGTGGCGGTCCAATATGGACGCGCAGGTACTGCTTGGGAGTAGATGATGGATGGCTGCACGACGAGGACGTATCATGTGCTTTAACACGTAGACGGTAAGGACTGCGAAGGTAGCTGCAGCTCGGCAGCCCCCAGGCAGAGCCGGTCAGTGGGAAAAGAGAGAATTATGAATGGGGAGTCGCGTTTGGTGACAAGACTCCAGAAGTGGCTACCGTATCGAAACTCTCTTAGCCATGGAGGCAGTGGTAGTACCATTGACAAACTTATGGAGATGCTTGCCGCGGATCTCCTCGTGGTAAATACAGCGTCTGTAATGCAGATTACCCCCTTTTCTCCCTGGTCCCTCAAGGCAAGACGACCCGACGACGCTTAGGCTCGCAGTAGAATTGAAGCCGGAGAATATGAATTCAACAAGATTAGATCTTTGGGAGAGGATCAATCAAACTAATCACCTGCATCAATGCTCGGTCGATACTATTTGAGCTTCTGGCTTCCGAAAGGGAATCAAGTGTCTGGTCCACAGCGGAGTCGGCTGGTGGGAACTGGCCCAGCGCATTCCCACAGGGCACTCCGTCGTCGATGGAGTATCCCGCAAGGGTAGTGAAAATTGGGAACTGGGCAAGGAGAATGATGAAGCTCTAGCAACGGAGGGAAAGGCGCGGGGCAGAAGAGAAAGACGGTTAGAGGCCCCCCTGGGCGGCAATACACATGGGTCCTGCCAGGCGTATGGCTCCAGCTAGGATGCGAATCTATCAACAAGCACCCTCAGTCAGGGCGATCCAACCGTGAACAAGCCTGCTATGTACTTGCAGAGTAGAGGGAAAGCGGCTAGGGATTCAGCACATCAATGATCGAGGGTAGTAGTGGTGGTGCCGCTGGCAGTTGCTGGTAATTGTTGGTGGTTGCTGGTGGCAGGCTGGATCTAAGAGTGATAAGGTATTGGATGGGGTGACAAAGAAGCATAAGCTACTCGCACCGCCGCAGCAGTCTAGACCCAGGCCTGGAGAATCTTTTTTTTTTTTTCCCGAGCAGTTAGCTTAAGGGCATATAACAAAAAATATGCTGCTCGCAATGTATATTCAGGTCAACTGGGGAGTGAGCCTTTAGCAAGAGGCCGGGCGTTTGTTCCTTTTTGGGGACTGAGCATGTCACGGCGGTACTTTGGAGATAGAGCAAGCAAATACAACGCACCTGCTCTCCCATTCTTTGGTACAATGCTCCAAAACAAGCTGGTACGTCGTCAGGGCCAGGGAACGTATTCGATGATGCCAGTGGTGCCACTTCGTAGACAACAAATAACCTTTTGGGGGGGTGGCAGCAGGCATCAAGCAAGACCCGTGGGCAAAGCCAAGACCTCAAAGCTCCTCCCTACCCCTCGTAAACCGCACGTATGAATGCTCGTACAGCAGAACCAGAATCGAGCCTCTAAAAAAAGCATCCACAAGGCCTGAGCAGCCCGGGTCGCGGCCAGCCTAGCAAAATGACGGGGAGGAGAGCCAGGGTTAATGCACAGCGGGTTTGGAGCACCCCACGCCAACCTCCGGCCTCCTAGCTCTGCCAGGCCAGCACTACTACAAGTATGTACTAGATGGAGGCTCCCCCTCTGATCCCCAAGCTCGAGAAGGCGAGCGCGAATGTCCCAGCAGCGCCAGTGTGTACTGTGCGCCTGCAATGTCCATGGTGTTGGGTTGCGAGTGCAGTGTCCTTAGTAGAAGCCAAGAGGCCATGCATCAGAATCGAGACGGGCACAAGAGTCATGCTCGTAGTAGATAGATGGTACCGAAAATGCTCAGCAGCGCCGTCGCCCATATGGAACACGCTCATGTACGAGTACCTACTGTACGTCTGTAGTGGTCGGTACGTCGCGGGCCTGCACATACAAGTATCATATTTGGGGTGGTGGAGAGGCTCGTGGGCCCAGGATTGGCATGGCTGGGGGGTGAAAGCAGATACACACGGTGGTCTGCTCAACATGCTCAGCCATTTCACACGGTCCTATGTTGCCCATGGCTGAGGAAACGAATGCCCCGTTCTCATGTTCTCTGCCCTTTCAATGCTTTCCTCTCTGAGCCCCAGCTTGCCGGGACAAGCGCAGCTGGCACGTCGGATGCTCTCCGCTGCTGCTGTTGCTGATACTTCTCCAGTCGTCGCCCCCTTGCAAACCAGGTCGGCGATAGCATATTGTGCACCGTACCAACAGCACCGTAACGTACCGTGGGCGAAGCCATTGGGCGATCCGCGATCCATTCGGCCAGGTAGCTTCACAGCTAGCTGCAAAGCTTTGCACGGCGACCCGCGTCTTGTCGCCGTCCAGCCACTTTCGGAGTAGCTGTCGGGGCTTGGACCGGTCTGGTAGCGTGGGGTCGTAGCCTCCGGCCCGACCAAGTGTGCTCCGTACGGTGCGAAAGTCTCTTTGCGGCGCAGGCCAGAAATTGGCTTTGGGCGCCTTTGATATGATGGATGAATCGAAGCCATGATGGCGCTCAAAACGGCGAGCTGGCGATTGGCAGTTGGCCGCAAGGTCCGCACAGGCGCTGCCAGGGTGCAGCACCAGGTACAACCACGACGTGCTAACCTAGCAGCAGCAGCATGGAGTGCTAGCGGCTGGCCCTAACACTTGTAAGGCACAGGCGTTACTAGCTCAAGTATCGATGTGCAGGCGCGGATTGAGAGCTTGAAGATTCCGCGTTTCGTGGCTCGACATGGGCGCTCGGCACTAACTTCTGCAGCTACCTGCCCTTACCTGGCCGGCTGGGTGGTATTTCGTACCTTACCTACAGCCTTAGTCGCTCCCTCCCTACCTCAACCAGTCACTTGAGCTGCTCCTTCCTCCATGCTCTTCGTTGTCACGGCTTATGTAATACGTCCAGCTTACGGGGGCAACTCCTTTTTTATTCCTCTTCCTTCTTTCTCGACCAATACAAGTCTTCATGTGCACCCTCTTTGGCCAACGAACGCAAAACTACGGCCGTCACATTGCCATCCAATCCGTCCAGTCCATGCATCCCTCAGTCACAAGCCTAGCATCCCAAGATTGACATTTGCCTTCCACGGTGAGAAAGAGAACAGCATGTGGACCCTTGCTGGCAACAGGGTCCAGCGGCGCCACGCAATTTGCAGCACACCACAGAGCAGCAGTGCACAGACCATCAAAGTCCCAGAAGAAGCCGCGCACAGATGGGCTTGCAGCAAGAAGCATGAATCGCCAGGCCCGTGATGCAGCTAAGCTTGCGCTTTCAACCTATTGAGCTACGCGGTGCGAGTGGGCTGGATGCTGCGCGCTTGGTTGGGCCCTTTCCCCGGGCCACTTGCAAGGATGGGGAGTCGACCTGATCCGCAGTGACCCCCATCTCTCCAATCCTTTTTCGCCGACACAACAGGCATGCAGCACGAGCTACAGTTACGAGGTATTCGATGCTACCTATTCACCTGTACCTACAGCCGCACTCGTCGGGCACAGGCCAGCAAGGCCGCTGTGCTCCTGTCGACCAGCGGACGTTTGTAGGTGATGGCAGCACTTCCTCTTGAGCCGCGATGCGTCGGCAGCGCGGGAGCGGCACGGAAGAAGCATGGGTAGAGCGGTTTTGGCTTGGCGCGAGCCAAGAGCCAGGCCCTGGCATAATTCTCCATCCGGAAGACACTCTTATTTCAATACTAATACTCCGTATGCATCTGGTTATACACATGAAATACGCGTTTTGTCACCTCTTTTAGAGCGCATAAGTCGAGCCTGACAGAACTGCAAGCGCCGAGTAGCATCGATGCCATCCAGCAAGCTGCGCAGAGTCATTCAAATCATCTGGCGATCCAAGGTGCTGGGGCGGCTCTCGGCCCACGCACAAGCAATTCATGCGCCGATTGCCACGTCGGGGCCATCATCTGTCTTGGCCAATGCCCTGGCCTCTTGGCTATTCCGACTTTCTCGCAGAGCTAACCGCATATCTAGACAGCTCCGTGCAGGACTCGAACAAATTTACCAGCACTTTACGGTAGAGGAAACCAGTCCATGTCTCTTAATATACAAAGCCTGCAATTGGTAAATTTGCATGTACTGTTAAATAATGCCTCACAGACAAATTAGTATTGGCCAAAGCCCGCACCCTGCATTGAGCATTTACGGTACACCAATTCCTCATTTCGAATACTGCTCCGCCATACCAATCATACGCACCAGCGCGATCAATCCTGGGCACTTTTGGCATTCCCTCAGCTTGAAGAAGACAAGAGTATGTCAGTATGTATCTGAGAGTAGTCGTTTAAAACTCCAGATCCTCAAAATCTTCAACAGCTCCCAGAAGAACAAGAACAAGAAGAACACCTGTTACAGTAATTACAGCGGCTATACATATTTCTTGTGCTGCCGCGTGTTGCTGAACGAATACCTATCACGTCTGAGGCTGGCCGCAGTGTTAGCACTACCTAGCACGGAGGCTAGTGGTATTAGACTTTGCTTGTAAAACCTCCAGGCTTGTTGCCAGGGTTCTAGAAGGGATAAAGTGCATCCAGGGCGTTCAGGTCAACGCGAACTGTGATGGGCGGATGGGTCTCCAAGAGGAGCTTCGACGGGTATGTACTAGCTTGGCGCCACCTCTGCAGGCTTTGATTTCCGGGAAAGGATCCTCCAGTGCCTCTTCAGAGCAGCTAGAAGCCCACTTACGCAGTTTGGATCAGCCTGCAGCAATGGTAGGGAACAAGGGTGCCGCAGCTGGCTACTCAAATGCGACCAAAGGGACACCACGAGCTGTTTTGCCCCTAGTTGATGATTCGAAGGCTTTCAATCTCCAGCGAGGTTACATCAGCTAGAAAACCGCCAAGCGTGGCCCAAGCCTTGGAGCGAAAAGGAAAAGAAGATGAAGAAAGAAGAAAGGAAAAGGAAAAAAAAAAAAAAAGCACATTTACTTGACGTCCGCTGACGGTGGCGTCTCGGTTCAAGTCGCTGTGGAATAATAACTCTAAAATCCTCGTACCATTCAAAGTTCATCGCGGCAGGGCCGACCATTTGCGCTGTAAGGACCTCACTATACAAACATGATATACATGCTAATTGCTCCATCCTCCGGCCGGGCAGATAAGCGCGCACATGGGCATATTTTCCATGCTGAGGGATGGGATGGCTGGCCTTGCAGAAGGCCCTCCGTATGGATGGGGAAAAAGGGACCAACCACAATTCGTTGCATACAGCCAAAGTCCTACGACACACAACTCAAAGTACATCGTACAAAGTGTTGGCGCGGGACAAGTTTGTCACTAGAAAGTCGCATGGCAGCTGCAAATCTAATTCAACTGCCGGCACTTAAGGTTTCGATTGGAGCATCTGGTCTCGTGCCGTTCGCAGATATGCTTTTTTGCCAGGAGAATGATCAAACTACGTGTAACACTATATATTCGAAGCATCAGAAGAACGCTTCAGACGACTAACGACTATGTACTTCGATGTTGGCGCCATTTTTTATACAGAATTCCTCAGCGGAATAATGAGTGCGCGCAACCGCATCCAACCACGTCCAGCCAGGATTTAGTCATGCTGTTCTAGCCTAACGCTACGAAATTCCACATCATACTATTGCCAGGCTCCAACAATGAATACATTTATATGGAGTGTTATTGCGGAGAAACTCAGGCCGCTGAAAGTACGTTCGATTAGTGGACTTACTTGCACACTTGCTTCTACCATTCTACTGCACTCGAGTCGTGCGCAGACTAAGGAAAAGCCATCTTTGCCCCCCCTAATACTCGTGCGTACGGGAATAAGAACTCAGCAGCTCATTTTCCTCAGCCTCACTTTGTCTGTGGAAAGCATTATTTGCTTCATTACCGGCGACCAGCTAGTGCTCTTCTAGCAGAGATTAGAATCATGCGTGTCGCAAGCTCTATCGCTCTCGGCCATTTCCATACCTGACCGTCTTGTGCCTCGCTCTGGCCCGTGCCTCAGCTTGACGGCGTCTAATTTCTCCTCCTGTAAGCCAGGACTCTGGCGCATGCGAGTACAAAGGCACCGAGGCTCGCCCACTTTTAATCAACACTATCCGCTGGCCTACCTACTTGCACGTATAGGTGACGAATATCCGTTAGTGCCTGGTGCCAGCGCGGAATTTTTGAGAAGACGGCGGCTAGGCTGGTAGAGACGGAACCAATCCTGGCCAACAAGATCCCCGGGTCACATGTCACAATGCCGGAGGGGCGCACCGCATCATCGGGGGGTCAAGGTTCATGTTCAGTTACTGTATGATGGCAACAAATTGCCCGCTAGCTGCGTCTGCGGCACAGCTTCCAATGAATATTTCAGATTGGCCCTTCAGGACACGTTGATGCGAAGGCCAATGCCGGCCGCTGCAAGCTCACATCCCCGGTTCTCCATAAGGTCCATAAGGCGCTCGCGCTATTCTCCGAAGACGAAGAAAAGCTTCAACGGCGCCCTGCTAGCAACGGGCTAGTTTCCTCTATTAGCACCCCAGGCACGGAGCTAGTAGCGCTGGTATTGAGTTCTGATCCGTAGCACGTGCTTGCCGCTTTATTCCTATCGAACTGATGCTGCGCAGTAGTAATAGTAGCAATTCGCGATTTCTTATTGGATTCGATACGAAGCCCGAAGCGGTTTGGTGCTTCATCTCAACAGGGCTGCATATCTTGTACAGTAGGTGGAATCTACTGTATCCTTTCGCGCTCGTGCTATCTAGGTCCTAAGGCTTAAGGGGAGTCCTACTGCTAATACTGTATTACTTGTAAGCCCTCGATTCTAACTCATCTTTCAGTTAGGTTCGTTGTTCTAAATTGCTGACGTACACTTACTCTGAGGACACAGCCCAGACATGCAGAGTCTTGAAGAGAAAAATACAACTTGCTCGTTCCCATAATACCTACTACCAATCTATGCCCGGGCCACCTACTCGCACGAGCAACGCTCATTTCTCTGCCTCTGCAAAGATGGCTCTGACCCCTCAACACCCCTTTCCACCCCACTCTCGTGCCTCAGCTTCCGGTGCCACTCAAGTACGGCGGCTGGATGTTCGCCATAAACAGCCTTGAGGATCCACGAGTAATGCACCAAGCGTAAGAAATTTCTCCTGGCAGGGATTCTACTCCCGTCACATGCAAGGCTGCCGCTTCAGACTCCAGCCCTGGGCGCCGCAGCCAACCAAGTCGAATAATTTTACGTATGTCGGAAAGATTTCTGTTGAAAAACTAACGGCAGACCAGAACATCTGCGAGGATTCCCTGACGCGTTTCTGGCCCTTGCCCCCCCCCCCCCCCCCCCCCCCCAAGCTGTCATGTCTTCCAGCGTGTGATGAAACACAGACATGAAGCCTGGCTGATAAACCTTACCCTAGAGAGTGGGCGAGTTGAGGTGCTGTGAGAGTGTATGGTTGGCGACAGAGCCAGCCCCAGCTGCGATTACTCTGTTCAGGCAGTGCGAATAACACTAGGGGCTGGCGGGGTTTCGTTTTATCTGATCTCGACACATATTCCCAAACGCAGGTACCTTATGCTATTAGGTAGGTACGTACTACTGGTAGTAAGACGACCTGCTCACGTAATAAACAATCCACTAACGCTCCTTCGTGAGGACCTCATCACGGTCACAACTGCCAAACCTGCCGTGCTCTAGTCACCCAATCCGATCACCATATTTCGTGACGTTAAAGTAGGCACGGCTTTGCCGTCCAGAGCACTTGACACCATATCATTGGCGATTGCGCTGTTATTGCTGGCGAATTCATTCCATACCTTAGCTCTCAAGGCTGGTCCTTGAACAGGTTGTCGGTTGCCGCAATGCCGTCGACCTCCGAAGTCATTGCTTTGTTTGACTCTACCGCCATTGCCCTCTTTCTCACAACTGTGGTTGTTTTTGCCATTCCTGTATTTATACTATTCCCGCCGATACCAGTGGAGCACGGGGATGCTCTCCAACAAACGCACAGCAAAGTCGGCATACCAGCATCTGAGAGCAATCTCAGAAACCAGACATCGCCCGAGCATAACCACCAACCAGGCAAGGCAGGCAAGATACAGAGCTTATTGATTTACCCCGTCAAGTCATGTCGGGGCATAGAGGTTACGAACAGCAAAGTCCTTGCCAAGGGGTTTGAGTTTGATCGCCTTTTTACCTTTGCAAGGCAAAAGGCGAGTCGCACAACGCCTCTTGTGGCACCAGGAGAAGAAGCAGAACAGCCCAATCAGCCGAAGAAGCCGCAATGGGAAATCCTCACCTTGCGGCAGGTCCCGCTGCTGGCGAATGTCCAAGTCGATCTGTGGCTCCCAGATGCAAGCAAGGCTAGCCGCCAGCTCGGCAGAGTAGGCGGCCGATTCATTGTTGTTAGATTTCCTTGGAAGGATGCTGGCCTGAGGGGCATGATCCAGTGGGTATCTGCCAAACTGAGCCGCGGCTTCAGCGGCATCCCAGAAAAAGAGTTTATGCTATCAATTGATTTCCCACCCCCCAGCGAGATTAAAACCAGAGGCTACCAGTATGAAGATACGCGGTTCTTCGATAGCACTGTTCATGCCCTGAATTTGAGAAATGAGGTGCCCCTTGAGCTGGGTCACTATCTGGGAGTTAACGTGCCAATGACCATCTTCATGAGCGACCCAGCTCAACGGAGGGAAGTCTTCAGAAACGCACCTCGCAAAGAGGACCTTGGATACCAGCCCTTGGCCGACTTCCAGGATGTGGTACGTTTTGATTGGTTTACAATTCCCCTTTACCTTTTTCATGTGGGCTCTGAAGTAGAACTGATGACCTCCCGCAGTATCCACTGAATGTTCTTAGCCTGACGAGTGTCCGCGCTTTGGAGTCCAAAGTGCAGAAAGACGACGGGCTCAAGTTCCTGGACGCGCGCCGTTTTCGCCCGAATATTATTGGTATGTATACCGGTTGTATATTTGAGACTATGCGTTTCAAAAATATACCCCCGTATATCGAACTCTAGACCCCCACGCTTTAGATGTACATTTCAACTAACTTTATGTGACTAGTATCTGGTCTCAAAGAGTACGACGAGGACGACTGGAGACGGATTGAGTTCTCACAGCCTTCCCAAAGCGCCACGACTAAGGGTCTGAAGAGTCACTTTGACGTCTCAGGCCGCGCAGTTCGGTGAGTTTGTTGAATTAATTTTTCTCTATTTCTATTTTCGTTCCATTCTCAGGGGAGTTTAAGCTTTATTCTTACCCTTAACTTTTCCCTGTTTTTTTCGCCCTGACTTCACAAGCGCCCGCCGTCTTTTCCACCCAACAAGAAATCCCAATAATTCACAGCCATTGCCATCTATGGTGGAGAATTTTGCCATCAAAAGAGTTTCTCACATACACAAAGTATATACTACCCGTGTTACGTGGAGCTACGTGCTAAACAATTCATGACTCCATACAGGTGCAAATTGCCAAATGTCGATCCAGCCACCGGGATTCGACACAAAGTGGAGCCCGATAATTCGCTCAGGAAGTACCGCGAAATCGATGGAGGCGCTCCAGGGAAGGGTTGCTTCGGAATGCAGCTGTGTCCCATATTTTCAAGTACAGACAAGCCAGAGGACATGGAGTTGTCACTAGAGGTGGGTATGGAGATTAAGGTTCTGGAACGGGGCCAGCACTGGGCTTTGTAAGTTAGTAGTAAGAAGAGTTGTAGTAGCCTGAGTTGCGGTGGCAAAGATGGATCTCAACGAGAGGGGGGGACGGAATTGAGCTATTATAAACTTGAGTGACGAATGGAGTCGCTCGTAAAAAAAAAAAAATAGATAAATAAATAAAAGTCGTTCAACATGTACAGTATCAAGAAGTCTGTTATTTCCGTAGACAAAAGTGGAATAACAAAAGGTTAAAAAAGGCTCATTATAATCTCTCCTTTTTTACCCAATTCGTATTAGATCATATTCTGCCAGCTCATCAAAACCCATCCATGCGCCTCTCGTCATTTCATATCACATTGGTCCCAACATATGGAAAAAAAAAAAAAAAATATAGACGTATTTTTTTGGTCTTTCTTGCCTTTTTTTTTTTTTTTTTTTTTTTTTTTTTTTTTTTTTTTTCGTGTGTGTCATCTTTCCCTTGCTTCAGTTACTTCAAGTCCGCGGGCGTGAGTGCCTGAACCATACTCGTTCCTTCACTGAAGCGGGTACGGAAGATGCGGTTGGCGTTCTGGAACATGCCGTCCTTTAGACTCACAACAATGAATTGTGAGCCCTTGAAGCGCGTCTTGATGAGACGTCCAATGTTTTGTGTGTGAGAAAGATCGAGAGCGGCGTCAACCTCGTCAAGGATGTACATTGGCGCAGGCTTGAATTGTAATAGAGCCATGATGAGTGAAAGTGCGACAAGTGACCTGTGCCTCCGTGTAAGCTATGCGTGCTATACGAGATTGAAAAAAATAGAAATAAAAAGAAAGATGCTTACCTCTGGCCACCACTTAGTTCCGTCAGACTTTGCTTCCACACCTTGCCCAAGCAAACTTTCACTTCAAGACCATCACTGATCGTCTTACCCTCTGGAGGATCTAGCTTTGCGAAACTACCTCCAGGAAGAAGATCAGAGAAGATCTGGCCAAAATCGCCATTGACCTTCTCCCATGTCTCTTGTAGAGCCTTCTTTTTATACTCATCCAAACTGACAATGGTCTCCTCAATTTTCCTCTTGTCTCGAATGACAGTCTTTATCATTTGTTTGAGTGAGATTTCCTTCTTCTCAACACTGTCGATCATATTCATCACCTTGGGATTGATCTTCTTCTTCATTCCTTGGAATCTCTCTGTCAGATTCCGTAGTGTTGACTTGCACTCCGCTATATTATGCTGCTGGAAGTCGTAGGGCGTCCCGCCGCGGCCGAAATGGTCCTTCTCATCCTGAATCCATTCGTATTCGGCCTCGAGTCGAGCAACATTCTCTCCTGCAGATTGTTGCTCCTTGTGGAATTTCTCAATTTGGTGACCAAGCTTCTGCATCTCCAAGCCTTCTTCCGTAATACGAGCCTTCTTTGAGCGTGTGGCCTCCTCCAAGGCTCGAAGCTCATCGTCGAATTGATGTAGCTTGGCTCTTTCATCCTCAAGTTCGGCCTGCGCGGTGTCATGTGTCTCTGCTACTTTGGCCTGCTGTTTTGATAACTCTTCAATATCTTGCTGCTGAGCCTTGATGGCCACCTCTACCTCTTGAAGCTGCTCCCGTGCAGCAGATAAATCACCTCCCACTTGCTCCAAGTCCAGTTGAGCACCTTGTAGTTCTTTTTGCAAGGTCTTGACTGCGGCAGAATTCTTGTCGAGACTTCCCCTCAATTTATCCAGAGATTTTTGCAGTTCTACTAGTTTGGCATCCTTGTTATTGTCAAAATCTTTCATGTCTTTTTCAATGCGCTTGATATCCGCACTGGCCTCAGCCTGGCGGGTTCTGGCATCCGATATGCTCTCTTGCAGCTCAGCAATGGTGGCTTTCCAATTTTCAATTTCTTGAATGATTGACGAAGACGAGTTTCCGCCAATCTGATCCTCTGCCAGCTTGATCTCATGTTTCTTCAGGTCCAAACCTTGCTGGATCTGGCGGGCTTGATCTAGCTTGGATTTCTCCCTGGCAATCAAGATTTGGATGTCCTTTAATGATTTTTCAGCCTCATTCAGCTGTCGGGTAAGAGTGTTAAGCTTCTGTAAAGTCACCAAAACGCCACTGGAGTTTGGAGAGCTGCCGCCTGAAAGAGTTCCCGAAGGGTCATAGGAGTCTCCTTCGAGTGTAATACTTCGCATTCTCACATTAGGATGAAAGGTGACCCTTTTCGCTGTTTCGGCATCTGCGCAGATTAGCGTGTTGCCAAAAACGTATTCCATTGCAGAGGCCACCTCCTCATCGTAGCCAACCAGTGTGAGGGCGAGATCGACTTTTCCGGGCGCGAGATTCTGTGCAGTCGCGATGCTTTGAGCTGATGCTCTAAAAGCGGAGATTTTGTTAAGAGGAATAATTGTCACCCGCTTTCTCAGTCTGCCTTTTTGAAGCAGCTGCGTGCCTGTCACCTCCGAATCAACTACAACGTTGTATAGTCGTCCACCAGCACATATTTCTAAAGCTGTTCCAGCTCTTAGTTTATCTTGATCAATTGTGAACAATTGAGCAACGAGGCCTTTGACCTTTGATCTGTCAAAGTTGGGAACAGGGTCGGCATAGTTGAAATCAATGTTGGCAACTTTCCGTTTCAGGCTATCGCAGTCTTGCCGCAGACTTCGGACAGTTTGCTGCAGGCTAGACTCTTCCTTGTACATTGCCTCTTCCTGGCCAGGCTCAAGGCCGAGCTTATTCAGCTCTCTTTCCAGCTTCTGGCCCTGTAGCTTCAAACCATCTAGGTCGCGAAGGAGTTGTGCATTCTGCTCCTTGGCTTTTCGGGCTCGAGGTTCCTCCTCTCTGACTCGGCTTTGCAAGTGGGCAATCTTGATCTTTGCCTGCTCCTGAGTAGTTGCTGCAGTGGTAACGCGATTCTTTGC
This sequence comes from Trichoderma asperellum, assembly GCF_020647865.1. Classification (NCBI taxonomy): domain Eukaryota; kingdom Fungi; phylum Ascomycota; class Sordariomycetes; order Hypocreales; family Hypocreaceae; genus Trichoderma; species Trichoderma asperellum. Next base: position 2,785,299 of record NC_089415.1, on the reverse strand, counting down.
CTCTTGGAGTTGGCCCTGATATCCGTTTTCTTGCCCCTCCCTGGAAGCTACTCCTGTTTGTAGAGTTTGCAAAAGTTCTTCTTTAGACTCAACTTCCTTGACCTGCTTTGCCAAGCCATCCTTTGCTGCTTCGTATTTTGCTTTGACATTGTCGAACGTAGCTGTCTTATCTTGTAGAGAAGCCTCCAGTTCTGATACTGTTCTCATAACGGCTGCTTTTTTCTCTGTTTCCTCCCCCAAACTCGCCTTCTTTAGGTCCATGACCGTTGTAAGTCGAACTAACTCATTGGAGTATTTTTTGACCTTATCTTCGAGACCTTGTGCCTTACCACCCTTTTTGAGCTCCTTATCCCGCTGGGACCGTATTCTTTTGACATCTTCTTCTAGATGTGATATCTCATTACGGAGACGAACAGCAGAGTCTTCGAGGCTCTTATGTCGCAGCTTTTTAGCTTCAAGATCAGCCGCAGACTGCTTCAGCTTTTCTTGACATTTTGTGTAGTCGTATGCTACAACAACGCGAGAGAGCCGCTCTAGGTCATTCTGAGTTTGTTGGAAATCCAAGAACGCCCTCTTCTCTCCTCGAAGCTTCTCTAGCTTGGGCTCGATCTCGTCCCTTAGTAGCTCGCTTAGCTCTTGGAGCTTCGTTTCTTTCTTCGCCATTGTCTTCAAAGCTTTGTCTCGCCTGTCCTCAAACATTCTCGTACCCGCCGCCTCTTCAATCATGGCTAAAATTTCGACAGGCTTCATGTTGAGAACTTTGGTAATGCGGCCCTGCATGATAAGAAAATTTGGATTGTTGATATTCAGTTGGACAGATTGGAAGAGGTTCTGAACCGTCTGCTGCTGTGCACGGTGACCATTGATCAGATACTTGGACGTGCCGCCAAGTACGATCTGGCGAGTTACGCTGATCGTAGCATACTCTTCGAATCCTATGGGCGACTTCTTTTTATCTCTATTGTCGAAGACGATCGTAACGCTAGCTTTTGTGACACCCGCTTGACCTCTTTTATATATAAGATCCTTCGCAAGAGGTTAATATTGTATCGTTTATGCTGCAAATAATATGTAAAGGCGTACTTGGAGATTCTGCGCCCGCACCGTGGACATATTTGTGATTCCGAGAACGAAACATATTGAGTCGAGGATATTTGACTTCCCGCTACCGTTCAGGCCGGTAATAGAATTGAAGCTCTCGTCCCTGAACTCGTCAATATTGATGAAAGCTCCCACCGTGGGGTCGAATCTTACCATCCCGATATCACTGTTCGCACGGCATACGACTTGAAGCCCTATCAAAGAGGTTAGCAGAGACAGCTGCGAGAATTCAGGAGAGGATGCGACACTTACGTCGATAATCACTTCTATCACCCTCATTGTGGCAGATCCAGCGAACCCGCGACGCAGATATTGGATCGTAGAATCTTGTCCCTTTGCGCACGATCGTCTATCATAAAGGCCCACTCTGGCAAGGGACGCGACCCAAAGTAAACACAACCCCCCCGTGTTTGGTTTCTGATAAGCCCGTATCTCCACGTGATGGATGACGTTATCACGTGTGACTTCCTGGTTGTGCAGACGCGAGGAGACGCTGGAGAAGACGGCGGCGCTAGCCCAATTTGGAATCCATCAAAACATTGCGACCTTGGAATGGGTGAACAAATCCGGTTTATTTACTTTGTACTTTCACTGCTGTCATCAACAACGCCCTGCCGAACTTCACCAACACCGATTTTCACGTCGAACCCTGCAGTCACCGATGCTTTAACAACATTCAGGGACGACTTTCAGCAGCCGGCGCCACTGGAAACACAACACTGCAGCTGTTGTTCTCGGCGCGACACCATGACTGCAATGCGAGGCCCGCGTCTCCAGGTCGGGTCTGCGGCCTGGGTCGGCGAAGAACGAGCATCTGCGCTGCAGATTGTGCAATCTGAAGTAGAGGAATTCTCTTACTCTGCTCACAATGAAATTGAGTGGCTTAATGAGCACATGGCCGCAATTTTGAACGAGAACGAAGTGTATGCCGCACCGTTCCCTATTCATCATCCGCCATTGTGATGGCCCATGCTGATACCCTTGTCTAGTAATATCACAGAAGCATTTAAAACTCCAGGAAAGCTTAGGGGCAAACCCCCCCATACGGCTCGAAAAGTTAATGCAGTAGAATCCCGAATGGTGGGTTTGCTTGAACGTCCTTTTTTTTGTGAACGTTATTCTCATGCACAGCGACTAGCCTCTCTCCGACGTCTTTGCAGCAGCATCGCCAAGCATCTCGAAAAATCAAAACTCGGCTCAAACCAGCCGGTTCCATCCTACCCCCCAACTGCATCAAGTCGCGTCGAAGACGGTACCGATAGCCAAACCTGCCTCCCCACAACGACATGTATTCTCTCCTCAACGACCTCCCCCTACCCGAGGAATGCAGGACTCTGGTTATTATGGGAGCCAGGATTTTGCTGCCACGGATCCGAGTGACGACGCCGAACCCGAGGAACTCGAAGAAGCTGAAGACATTGCAAGTCCCTATAGCGATATTGTATTGCCGCCCGGTGGATCTTCAATAAGACGAAAACCAGCTCGAAACCCGGTTTCAATATCACATACAAAGTCCTTTCAAACGACAAGAGAAAATCTCCCAACGCGTGCTCTGCCAAACGTACCATCCGATGCTACTCAAGACGAGCCAGAGTCATCCAAAGAGTCAGATGTGGACGATCCGTATTCCGGGGCACCTATAACATCCCCAGCTCCGTCTCCCAGAAAGCTACCCATGCCCCCTAAGCAGCCTGATGAACCATCGGAAGATGATCATTCTGCATCTGAAGGATCAAGCCCAATCAGGCCTGTTGTTCGAAAGAGTAGCTTAAACTTTGCTTCTTTACCAGCTAGAGAGCCACTTAACTCGGGCAAGAGTTTGGGGGCGAGACAGTCCCGGAACAGTCATTTCGATACTGGCAATAGTAGCAGAACTAGCTACTACCAAAGACAAACTGGCGGCAAAAGCCTCGGAAATCTTGCCAAGCGCGACCTGGTTGAAGAAGAGAATCCTAGTGGTATGGAGGTAGACGGAAAAAACTTTCCACCTGTCCACGATGCTTCTGAAACAGAAAAACCAGGCATGAATCATACAAAGACATATACGCAAAGATTACAGGATCAAATCAGCATGTTAAGTAAACCTCAAGGCAGCTTTGGACAAACTAAGCAGACACCGAATGCGTCGGTAGCGCAGCAAACCACTACACAGGTACAACCCGTTGCGAGCCCAAAGCAGACTTCTGCTGAGAAAGAGCCGATCTCCACGACGCCACGAGCTTCTCCCGAAGACGACGATGACGATTGGATTGGGCCGCCGACCGCGGTCAAGGACAATACGGACATACGGCCACTGTTGACCAAAAGCCATACAGCTGACATTATGGAAGGCATTCAAGACAAGGCAGATGACTACTCACCCCAAGCTAATGATCAAATACCACATGGCTTTTTCCATCACTCAAAGACATCATCTGTCTCCAATGCACCTACTGCTTCCGCTGCCCTCATGAGAGAAACCGTCCCTCTTGCAAAGGCGATTTCAACTTCCAGTTTAGTAGCATCGCAAGATGATATGGCTGACACTCCCTCCAAATCACTCCCGCGAAACTTCCGCGATAGTCCTCTAAAGCAGGTCAAGAATAAGCTTTCGTCTATTTTGAAAGGCTCTCGCGGCCTTCTTGCTAGCAATGCGGAAGGAAAATCCTTAACGTCGCCTTCTCTTACCCGCTTAGCCTTCCATGCTGGGCAATCTTCTGAATCGGTTGTCATGAAGCACCAGGATATTGAATATCAATCAACTGAACCTGCGAGCCCAGCAAAACCGATTGCGCGTCGTACAAGGGCTTCTACAGAACGTGAAAAGGAACAAAAACGCCGCGAGAACGAAGTTAAACGCATGGAAGAGCAGATGGATAAGCTTGACAAGGCACGCGAAAAGGAGCGTGAAAAGGCTCGAGCATTTACCCAGGAGCAAGAGAAGGTTGCTACCATGGAAAAGGAAATTGCTTCCAGGAAACAAGACGAGCGACTGGCGATCAAGGCAACTCCTAACTCGATAAAGAGAAACCAACCCAGCCCTCGCAAGATGAGAATGGATGAAGAACCAGAATGGAGGCAGGCCGATCGAGATACTGACATGTCTGACGCTCAACCTCCCATGCCCCCGCCGTCCTCTACCAAGCCTACTCTTCCCGGCCAAGCAGCACGTGGCAAGGATAATAAGCGGCCAGTGAAACCTACTAAAGATTTGACCGCAAAAGCCAAAGGACCCCCTACTGTTATTAGGGTTAATACCGGCTCACAGCACTCACAATATGCCCCTGCTGGAAGCCGAGTATCTACCGCGTCTCACGATACCTTGAACTCTACTCATTCGACTGCGTCGTCGAAGACCAGCAAGTCATCTTACCAAGCCAAATCTGCGACACAAACCTTCAAAGCGCCTCCCTCTGCTAGCCGATCTAAAGCCGCGGAATTAGCCGCTAGAAAGAGAGAACAAGATGAGAAAGAATCTCAAAGACGACGCGATGCCAAGGCTGAAATGGAGAGAAAGAGAATTGCAGCACAAGAGGAACAACGAAAACAAGATCAACAGCGGCGCCTTGAAATGGAGCGACAAAGGCAACAGGAGGAAGAGAAAAAGTCTGTTCAACGTCAGGCTGCCATTGAAAAGGCCAAGCAGACAAGAGCGCCGCCTCCGGCGGTACGATCGCAGCCAAACGGTCCACCAGATGCAACTTTGGCTCAACAAAAACCGGTGTCCTCAAAAGCTGAGGGCCACCCTGCTCGGCCACCATCACGACTAGCCGGCATGCGTGATGAGTCTAGCAGGCCATTCAATTCCATCCTATCAAATGCCGCCAAGGCGGGCGCGAAACGGACTCTGGGGGCAGAGACGAGCGACAACAACTATTCAAGGCCCCCTCCCTCGCGAGGCGGACCGGCCTATCAGACTAAGGATTCTAAGAGACGCCGAACTAGCGAACACGATGATGATGAGCTGGGTGCGGAAAATCCCCCCAACATCAAAGGCCCGCCAGTGAGGCCGTCAACAGGATTTAAAAAGGTATGTATCCATTTCAACAAACTACTTCTACTATCCCCGGACCAAGGCTTACAATTATAGGATCTACCAACGAAGTCTGCCTTCCAAAATGGATACGGGGCTGCACCACATAGTGCCACTCGAGATCTATTCAAGGCCGCCGTCACAGCTCAACACAATAGTCACATGAAGGCCGCCCATCCTCTAGATATGGCGCAAATCTCAAAGGGACCGATCCCTTTTGCGCCTAGCTTGAACGCTGCTGGGTCTTCATTTAAAACTCCAGCTCGGCCTGGGCAGCTTGTGAATCCCAAGTCGAGCGTGAAGAGGTCTTCACCACGGCTTCAGACCGGCGATTCTATTGAGCTTCCAGAAATTCAGACGGATGACGAAGATGACGAAGACGAATCTCATGGAATGAATGTGGCTGCCTGGGCTGATTCTCCTGATTTGCGTCAGGCTCTCATGAGGCAAGAGACGATGGACCCATCTCAGATCTTTGGCCCGCCAGCACCCTTGATCATGGAAGAAGTTTTCAGCAAGAGCAAAGACAAGTGGCACAAATTCCGCCAAAGGACATCCAGTGCCAACTGGAGCGGTCTGGATCGTCTGACTGAGGACGATATTAGAAAGGACATGGTGGCTCGTAACAAGCTGCGGCGAGACGGAGGATGGTCTTATGAAATGAGCAAAGATATGCTATAGACCTGTTTTACGCTGTACATTATATTAATGAAGAGGAGATGGTTTCTTGCATGGTTTTGTGGGTTTTGCGGACTGTTAAGGACTTGGAACATGGAGTTGGGAATTAGTTATATAGCGAGGGGGGAACATTATATTGCATAATCCGAGCACGGATGACTATTCGGTAACGGCGGCTGGCGTCTAGGATGAGAATTATTTGTTGATAACAGAAGAAACTGTTAGACCGTCTATCTAGTATAAAAGTTGTTAAGAGAAAATCGTCGTGTTATATCAGTTGTCTTGAAATTGCCGGCGTGGTCTTTTTTAAATAGAGACGGTGAAAGGAAATCTAATCCACTAATTACTATTCAAATAGTTTGCCTCTAAACCTAGTAAGCAGCCTGAGCAGTGCCATGTCTACAACTCGCGAATTAGGCGGCCCTGTCTTGTACTCGAAGCTCTTATACTTGAAGCTCCACGTCCAATCTAATGACTGACATCATACTATGAAGTGAGAATAGAAGAAGGCTAGCACGATTGTAGACTAGTGGCTACAGTATGTCTCAAGTCTTATCGCTATCCTTTCCAAATTAGGAACAGCTGTTTTGGAGGGGTCGAACTTTTCTTGCCGCTAGTAGGTAGGATAAGAAAAAAAAATATCAGAGGAAATCTCATCGGCATTTGGAGGAAACACGCGACTTTCACGTATTCCTTTTTCATATTCATTTACCCAATAGGCACTTAATTGTGTCGTTGGTTTTTTTTTTTTTACACTTGGATTTGCCTACCATCAATCGTTTATTCTTTTTTGATTAAAGAAAGATTTAACCATGTTTCGGTACGGCATCCGACGATGCGGAAGCTTGGCCCGCACTGCGGCTTCAAGTACGATGCTGCTGAGTGCGCGAACAGCCTTTCCAGCGGCGCGATCGGCAGCATCAACATTGCCCCGACCAGTTGCATCTTTGAAGAGCTTTGCCAGCCTTAACAGATTGTATAGCAGCGAGTCTGCGGCGGCGGAGACTGTGGCTCCTGAAACCACAGCCGGAGAAGTCACATCATTTCAAGATTTGGAGGCCATTGGGGTGCATCGCAATCTGCTGGATGCCATCACCAAGGACATGCGATACGATTCAATGACTCCGGTCCAAGCCAAAGCGATTAACCCGGCTCTCAAGGGAACTGATATGTAAGCCTGGAAAGTGTTGTTGTGTAAAAAGTATCTACGAACTGACCCGCCTCAAAGTGTTGCTCAAGCTAAAACTGGTACCGGAAAGACCATTGCCTTCTTGCTACCTCTCCTCCAGCGCATGATCGAAGAAGACCCCACACTGGCCTCACGAAAAGCGTCTCGAAATGCTAGGTCTGACGATATCCGCGGCATCGTGCTGTCCCCAACCCGTGAGCTTGCCGAACAGATTGCCACGGAAGCGAAGCGGCTGTGCAGTCGCACTGGCCTGGTCGTCCAGTCGGCTGTCGGAGGCACTCAAAAGTCTGCCATGCTGCGTCAGACACGGCGGCAAGGATGCCACCTTCTGGTGGCTACTCCAGGTCGTCTGAACGATCTCCTCGAGGACCCCAACAGTGGTATCGATGCTCCTAATCTGGCGGCGCTTGTGCTAGACGAGGCGGATCGGATGCTTGATGTTGGTTTCGAGAAGGAACTCAACTCAATTCAGAGCTACCTACCTAGGGACAAAGTAAGACAGACAATTCTGGTCTCTGCAACCATTCCCGACAACGTTATTCAGCTTGCACGCAAGCTTGTTCGTCCCGACGACTTCGAGTTCGTCCAGACTATTCCTGAGCATGAGACTCTTACCCACGACAGAATTCCTCAGCACGTCGTCACTGTCTCCAGCTGGGCCAACGTATTCCCTTCCCTGTATGAATTAATCGACCGCGAGGTTGCGGCTGCAAAGGCGGATCATACCTTGCCCCCTTTCAAGGCAATCGTCTACTTTAACACAACTTCCATGGTTGAGCTCGCTGGTGAGATTGGCTTTCAGCGCAGAAAGAGCGGCCAGCTGAGAATTCCTACCTTTGCCATCCAATCACAGCTTTCTCAGTTCCAGCGAACAAAGGCCGCCGATATGTTTAGAAACTCCAAGTCTGGAATTCTCTTCTCGTCGGATGTTACCGCCCGTGGCATGGATTTCCCCAATGTTACTCACGTCATTCAGGTTGATGCTCCCCGAGAGCGTGAATCTTATATCCACAGATTAGGCCGTACCGGACGACAGAATAAGAGCGGCGAGGGCTGGTTGTTTGTACCTCCTATGTCTGCCAACACTGCCAGGAAACTGCTGCGAGGTCTTCCATTGAAGCCCAACAAATCTCTTGAAAGCTCCGAAGTCGACATCAACTCAGTGGAGGAATTGCCCGCATATCACGAAGAGGTGAAGAGCCTCATCCAGGAAATCCCCCGAAAGACCATGGCCTCTGCGTATACTTCACTATTTGGCGGCCAACTCTCGGACAGAGAAGACCTTGTTGATGATTTGAACGACTGGGCTATCAAAGGCTGGGGTTGGTCGGAGCCCCCCGCCGTTTCTTCCAGCTGGGCCAGAAACCAAGGCTTGATGAAATCCGGATTGAATATTCAGGACGGCCACAGCGATCGGATGCATCGGGACGACAGGCGGGGAGGTGACCGACGAGGAGGTGACCGACGAGACGACCGCCGTGGCGGAAGCCGGTTCGATCGCCGTGGACCCCCTGACCCATTTGCTGAGATGGGAAGAAATGCCCGACGTGATGGGCCGCCACCGATGCGTTCCAGGGGTGGCCGACGAAGTGGAGGTTTTGAGTCATCCTGGTAAAGCGACGAGCTTGTTCCATAATGACATTTGAGAGGGGGGACGACTAAAGGCAGCGGTCTCATGAAAACAGCGGAACTCATTATTCTATCGTATTGATGCTTGGCGTCTATCCAATGGGGGAGAGATGTTATGCTATATTGGTTAAGGGGTGGCAAGCTTTTACGGCTACGTGTTCATGCTTAGAACTTATTGATCTTATGGTGTTACTGGGATTTGCGATGTAAAAGATACAGGGCGGGACGGGAACCAAAAAAAGGAACAATCTCCAATTTCAAGACAAAAGCATCATGGCGCATGTAATGATATATATATTGTGTATAGTAAATAGTCATGAGTTGTATTTCAGAAACATTAAATATATATGAGCTATCAAGATTGAGAACGAGCTATGGCGGGTTCAACTAGGGAAATGTGTTGTATGAGACTCGGCCAAAAAACCGGCCTTGACAATGTTTCTGTGCAGAATCCTAAACCACATTGGCTCCGTAACAAGACAATCTAATCGCAAGAATATCACGTCCTTTCCTCCATTTAGATATGCCCTCTTGGTATCAAAAAGTTGTATGCCTTTCTTTCATCTTCTATTTGCGTGGAAACATCACCATTTTCTCTGCTCACCGCGGATGCATTAACAGGTTGGCATCCCACAGCAGGACTCTCTCGTCCCAGCCAGCAGAAGCCACCCAGCCGCCAGCGCCAAACAGGCACCAGTCAACGCCCGTTACGAACTCAGTGTGCCTGTTCATGACGCCCATCTGCGCACCCGGCCGGGCAGTGGGAACTGGGCCCTGCGGCTGGCTAGAGGCATCGTTCCACAACCGCACAGTCATGTCGTAACTGGCGCTGATCAAGACGTCGCTTGCGTGAGGGCTCCATGTCAGTCTCCGCACGGCGTACTCGTGCCCGTGCATGAGAGAGAGCGGTCCGCCACTCGGATTGCGTATGTCGAATGTTCGGATCATACGGTCGACGCCGCCAGTCGCGATGACGGTGTCTCGGTATTTGTTCCAGTCGTGAGTGAGGATTTCGGCGGGAGGGCCGCCGGCTGGAATGGGGCCGCCGGGATGACTGGGAGCCGCGTGGACGGGGACAGTGGCGACGAGGTGGTACTTGGCGGATGAGGGGGTTCGGAGATCGAATAATCGGAGGTGGGAGTCGGAAGAAGCTGCTGAGATTAGGGAAGGGTTGGAGGGACAGTAGGATGCGCTGTAGGTACAGCTTCCAATGGGCAGAGTCGTGATGGAGAATGGGCGAGTAGGCGACCACTGAGAGAAAGTATTAGACAAACGACGGAGAAAGAGACATTGGGGGAGTGTGTAAGTGTATATCAATCACGCACAATTTTGACCGTGCCATCCCATGAACTGGAAATGAAGTTGTCTTTAGTGACGGGATTCCAGGCGGTAGCAAAGGCCTCGCGTTTATGCTCGTGGAAGATCATGACTGGGAACTCCCTCAAGCCAATGTCGAAGAGCTTGAGCGATCCATCGCCGCAAGCAACCACGAGCTGGTTCTCGTTGATCTCCGACCAGGCCAAGTCGTATATCGCATCGTTTGTATCGAACCTGCATATTCGCCGCCATCAGTCTCGGCAAAGTTCCCTTTGCTGTTCTTCACAGGAGCTTGTATAAACGCACGTCTTCTCAACTTGGATGCCTTGCGCCGTCAGCGCAAGCGCGAAGAGCCGGCCGTTTCCAACGATGCCGAAGTTGGCGGCTGTACCGACGGCAATGCGAGAGTCGTGATATGGAGAGTATTTGACCGCGTAGGGATTGTACCCTTGGGTGCGGAACTCGAGCATCGCGGCCATTGTTTATAATTCGGTCTTGCCTGGCTGGAGAGGAAGGAGATGAGGAGAGAGGAGAGCGCCTAAAAGGCGCATTCGAGCTCGAAGGAAAGCGCAAACAAAGAATGCAATGCAAACAAAGTTATAAGACAGAAAAAGGAATAATAGAAGGATTGAATGTACGGCCTCAGCCCTTTGTCATGAGCTCTTGTTTGGCTTGGATTTGCATGCTGAGCTGGGCTGCAACCAAAGATCCGCTTAATCTGACATGTGCCTCGGTCCTGAGATCTGCCGCCGCAACCGTTTACCGTTACCCCATATTTTACACTATGAGCAGCCGTATTATGTAAGGTGGAGCTAAGTTGGATGTCTCAGTTTCTATAAATTACCTGCTAGAAACCAAACTGATGTCTAGCATTGCTGAGGAAAAGAAAAAAGAAGGGTCTATGAATCTCATCCAAAGAAAGTGTATGGATCAAAGATTTGAATAATCATATACCTTGCTAGATCGACGTGGGGTGATCTCGTAGACACCATCATGTCATAGGGCATTCAGGAATAATCAAGATAGTATGTATGAAGTAATCATTTTGCCATATTGGGAAATAAATGGTCACGTGATTCCGTGTTGCTCCGGATGTCACGCCTCGCGCCTACCGTGAATCAATCGTGGACTGATCATGCCTAGCGTTTGCCTTTTTTATTTCTTTCATTCATCTTCGTTGGAATTTCATTGGAATCTGCGTGGTCCTTTTGTTTGGAAGCGTCTTGGAGAATTATTTTGTAAATTTGTCTACGTGCCCAGCTCACGCTGTACAGCAGCTCTCATGGACTCTTTTCTTAGACGTCGAAAGCGAAAATCGATCCATGTTGATGCTACCGCAAAATCGGAACCAGCACTGGAAGACGTCGAGGAGTCGACAGAGATTAAACTTGCCATGCTATCCTCTCTACATCCCCTTGTTGAACAGGAAAGGCTTTTGGATGTCCTCTTAGCCCACGATGGCTCCGTTAGTCAGGCGTCGGCATCTCTCAAATCTTTTCGTCCCGGGATGAAGAAGAATGGTACTATAGGATTCCAGCAGTCTCTAAGACAGTACGCAAAACCTAGCCAAGATGCACCTCAGTCGTCACCTAAGAAGAAGACAAAAAAAGGTAGCACGCTACATCTGTACGATCCAAAGGATGTTGCAGAGAACACACCATGCACCATTATCCACAATTTCCTCCCAGCTGAATTAGCAGATGATCTCTTATACGAGTTATTGAACGAGGCGAAAACGTTTGCGCCAATCACATTCAAACTGTTTGAGAATGTCGTGACTAGCCCACACACATCGTGCCTATTTCTCGAATCCTATGAGAAAATCCAAGAGCAAAAACACGACTATTATTACAATGGGGGCATGCTTGATGTGAGCCATTTCTCCCCCTGTATCTCTTCATATCACAAAAGGCACTTGACTAATCTCCCAACAGGATGTGCGCCAGCTCACGCCAACACTTGCTAAAGTGAAGCCGATTGTCCAAGAGACTGTCAACGAACAAATTGAATCCCGCATAAAGACTTGTTACCCTGGAGGCAAAAAATTGAAACACCAACCATCCAAACCATGGGCGCCGAATGCTGCGTTCGTCAACTGCTACGACGGCGCACAGCAGAGCGTAGGGTGGCACAGTGACCATCTTACATACCTAGGTCCTCGTGCTGTCATCGGATCCATCTCCCTAGGTGTAGCACGGGAATTTCGTGTCCGTAAGATTTTACCTCGAGATGCAGAAACAAAGCGTCCAGACGATGCAGATGGCGAGGGTCAAATATCAATACACCTACCACATAACTCCCTCCTTGTGATGCACGCAGAGATGCAAGAAGACTGGAAGCATTCCATCTCACCTGCCCTGTCCATTGATCCACATCCAATGGCTGGGAACAAACGCATTAATATCACGTATCGAGATTATCGGGCAGAGATGCATCCGTCACTCACCCCGAGATGCCGCTGCAATGTCCCTTGCGTGCTCCGAGTGGTACAGCGAAAGAAAGACAACCACGGAAAATACTTTTGGATGTGCTATGCAAACGCTATTCCTGACAAAGAGGGGTGTACGTTCTTTGAATGGGCTGAATTTGATGACGAAGGAGTCCCTATTCGCAAAAAAGGAACGGCGAAGCCGCCTTAACACAGTCATTCCATCCCTTAAAAAATAATAATCGGCCAAATACTCGTACCACGTCCCAAGCCTTTTCGAAGTTATTGAATTTTCAGATGCAGTGCATTATTGTGTATTCAGAAATCCTCTCCAGGCAGACGGTGTCCCGACTGATGTTTCGGATGGTGATCATCAAGCATCTTCGCAATGAAAGACTCGGCTAGGGTCTTTTTTGATTCTACGAATCTATACGTACAAGAACAGAACATGGGGCGGCAAAGGTTGCCACTATCAGAATGATTATAACGTAGAGTCGAGCGTGAGAGTGTGGCCCCACTCCGCCCAACACATAATAACCAGCGCTGATATTTTGCATTGTTAGCTCAGCATTTGCAACCTGCCTCTATCATTCACTTCCCAAGCCACGAATCTACGCTCATAGCGTCTTGGAAAGCCTATTCTGTCACGATCCTCATATTTCATATCTAACTATATTGGGGGATTTAATTCAGCATCTTCCCCGATTTCAAGCTTTCTTGCACATCACATCATGTCTGAGGAACTCACCTTTCCCGCCGAGTCGGCAGCTCTTCTCGAGCCTCGTCTACCACCAAAGTCGGATGCCGAGGAGGCATTGAGATCGCGCCCCTTTGTTACCTTGACATTCGCAACTTCACTTGATTCCAGTCTCTCTCTATCGCCTGGAGTCCGCACCCGACTTTCTGGTCCAGGCTCAAAAGCTATGACCCATTATCTACGGACTCGACATTCAGCTATTTTGGTTGGTGTATCTACTGTGTTAGCAGATGATCCGGCTCTCAACTGCCGCATTGCAGGGACAGCTTCCCAACCCCGGCCGATCGTCATCGATGCCAATCTCCGCTGGACCCCGCGCCGTTCTGACAAGGTCTTTGAAGTGTGCCGAAATAGTGTTGGACTTGCACCCTTCATATTGACTGGTGTAGATGAATCAAGCTTGCCTCGAGAGAGTATTGAGTTGCTCCATGAGCACGGGGGTAAATATATCCGTATCCCCGCTACCCGCTCCGAATCAACTAGTCGGTTGCGATTCGACTGGAATGACATTCTCGCTGCCCTCCAAGCTGAAGGCTTGTCCAGCGTCATGGTTGAAGGCGGTGGCCAGATCATCAACTCGCTGCTTGACCCTGCCTACCAGGACCTGATTGACTCTGTCATTGTGACGATTGCACCGACATGGCTGGGACAAGGCGGCGTGGTGGTATCTCCAGACAGAGTTACTGACACGACAGGAGTCCCTCTGCCAGTCGCGAGGTTATCCCATGTATCGTGGCACCCATTTGGCGAAGATGTTGTCCTGTGCGGCACGCTCCGGGAGTAGGAATACAGACCGAATTCACCACATCATCATTTACACACTTTTTTTTTTTTTTTTTTTTTTTTTTGCGTCATTTCGTTGCTCGTCATATACCAAAAGAATTCTTTCCGCTTTGCATTTTACAGTTCTTTTTCTACTATTTATGATCTATGCCTTATGGCTACTTCATATCAATGCCCGGAATGAATGAGTACCATCGAAATGGCGACAACCAAACTTCACACCGCCAGCTAAAGTCGAATGCTCGGCTCTCTCCGGCCAGTCTCCTTCCCATACAGCTCCGCATTCGGATCCGGCCGTCGAAAAAAAAAAAAAATATTAGCTTGTGAGCGCCTAAGGTATACGATTTGGGCTTCTTAGGCTTACTTACAGTGGACACTCGAACTTGGACGCCAAGGAACCAGCTAGGTGAGAATAGGTTATCTAACCGCTCCCATAGAATTGGATAAGCCTTAGCAGATGAAAACCAGGGTGCCGCAGAGAGCTGCATGACTCGGCCGCTGCCGAAAACAGTTCTGGAAACTGGGGCCATCGAGGTGTGGAGGGGCAGCTTTTTGCAGGCGTCTTACCCCACCAACTGTCATCTGAAATACCAGCTATTTCGCAGTGCTTTCAAACAAAAGAGGGCCATATCGCGGGGATCCCTTCATCTCCCCCATTCGTGCGACATTCTATGTTCATACAACCATTGCAAGGCAGCTTCTCGTCGTTTTACGCTCAATGCTTTCTGGAGCTCATCAGGATTACTATTAACCGTTAAACTTTACTGGGATTGTCACATTGCCAACAGCGACATCCACGACGCCGACCGCAGAACCGCATCGCATTGCATCACATCACCCTCCAGCAGCCATGACTCGCCCTAGAATCACCGTTCTCGGTTCTCTGAACATTGACCTCGTCTCCTATGTCCCCCATCATCCTCTTCCCGGCGAGACCCTTACTGCCAACCATTTCAACACCTCTCCTGGTGGCAAAGGCGCCAACCAAGCCGTCGCCTGCGGCAAGCTTTCTCGCTCTTCAGATCTCTCTTCCTCTGCCGCCGATGTCTCCATGATTGGCGCTGTCGGCTCCGACACATATGGCCAGCAGCTCATCTCCAGCCTGACCTCCTACGGCGTCGACACCTCCGCCGTCGCTATCCGGGAAGATGGCAAGACCGGCATTGCCATCATTGTTGTCGACGAGCCCAGCGGCCAAAACCGCATCATCCTCTCCGCCGAGGCGAACCACACTCTCCTACCCGAACACTTCTCCACCCTGCCCGGCCCTCGCCCAGATCTGCTCATCATGCAGCTCGAGATCCCCTTCGACACCGTCTTGCAAGCCCTCCGCACCGCCAACGCCTCCAACATACCCGTCCTCCTCAACCCCGCACCCGCAAAGGCACTCCCCGACGAAGCCTACACCAACCTTGCCCACCTGGTCGTCAACGAGACGGAGGCGGCCATCCTTTCTGGCTGCCAAGAGTCCGACCTCGACGATGTCTCCGGTCTTGAGCGCGTCAGCGCAATCTTCATCCAGCGCGGCGTCAACAACGTCATCATCACACTCGGTGGCCGAGGAGTCTACTATGCCACCAAGGACGGCAAATCAGCACTGGTACCTGCCCTCAAGGCCAATGTCGTGGATACCACCGCTGCGGGCGATACCTTTGTCGGATCTTATGCCCTGGCCGTCGTGAGCGCCGGAACAGGCATCTTCGACATTGACACCGCTATCAGGGCTGCTAACCGGGCCGCGGCCATCACTGTATCTCGCAAGGGTGCCCAAATTTCCATCCCATGGAAAGATGAGTTAAATTAAGTGAACCATATAAGAAAAATCTACATCAAGGAAATATACCAAAAGGAACAAAGAAAAAAAAAATTAGAGAAATGAATGAATAATTTTACAACAAGTGAAGCTTCATGTTCTCTTCTCCTAACCTCGCCGAATTGTCGTTAAAATAAAGTCGCAATACTCTACACTTCACAGCCGTTGAACGTCTATCCCTGTGGAAAGAGAAGAGGAAAAATACAGCTAAAACCATGTTGCCCACGCCCAAATACCAGAATCTTTCTTTCCCTTAACATCTCCCGCAATTCCGTGTTTCTTATTTTTGCCCATATTGCTCTTATAATCTTCAACTTCATTGTGGTGACTGCGGCTGTTGTTCCTCAGGGCTGGCGTCAAAACTCTGAGAGTAGCATCAGGTGAAACGGACCATCTTCCACGTAAAGAAATGTCGTTTTCCTCTTTGCTGCATTTTCTAGCTTCAGAAACTTCTCTGCCGGATGCCCCTTTCATTCCAATTCCTGAGTCATACGAGACTCTGTTTTCCCGTACCGAATGCAGTGACGGACTCGATTTCAGTACCGTTGGCCGCTCCTCTTGTAAGCTCATGTACCTCAGAGGAATGGTTGGTAGATCAGAGTAATTCAGATGCTTTTCTGATAGTTTCTGCTCATGCCCCTTTGATCGTATTTTTTTAAGCTTTGGAGCTGGGATAGGATGTTGGGCTACGATCTGTTGCATTATTTCAGATGCTTTTTGGGGTCCCCAATGGCTCTCAATCACAGAGAATAGGCGATCTCTGGTCGGTATCGGGTGAGGAGACCACGGAGAAAGGACATTATGCAGCTTGATAGTTGCCTCTGCTTTTGTTACTAACCTGGTCTGCAATGTAAATACCTCAGTCGCCCCCGTCGCAGCACGTTGGAGAGGGAACGCGGAGTGTGAGTAGGACACATGAATGCTCACATACTCCATGATAGAGTCTCCTAGTTGCAGCTGGAGATCCTCCATCAATTCTTCTGAGGTTTGTCTGGAGTGTTTGTGCTGCCTTGGAGACGGCAATGCTGTCTTAGGCTGGAGTACGACTTGGACGAGGAGAAGAACGCTTGATCCGACAAACATGGTGCTATTCATCATCATGATTTTGGCTTATGTCAAACGAGAGTTCCATTTGCGGATGCATGCAAACTTACGCTGGGAAAGCTTGCCGACATCTCGTTTGAACAATTGATGATTGCGTTGTTGGTAACACGTCTATAGTGAGGTCATAGAGACAGCCGAATTTTAAAAATGTGTCTGTATTACTCATTAGAACTCCACATTTTCAGAGGTGTGTATATCCAAATTCTAGATTTGGAACAGCAAGATAAGAACGTAGACTACCAACCTTTGTTTGGACAAGGAACTCTATCATTCTCAGGCCTGGTATAGGCTGGGAATAGTCTGCCGCATACCTCGATCGCAGCCCAGAGATGCTGTTGACCTTCGTGCATGCTCATCGTCTCTGGTATCACATTAATATGCGGAGATAAAACAAGTACAGTCTCCTCTGCTAGCAGAGGTTTTGATAAAAAGGGTAACTCAGCCAGGCCTTGGGAGTTTCTCTGCTCATGATAGGTACATCTAGAGCTGGCTCGGGATACATCATCGAGCCATATATCACTGTGTTCTATGGGGAGCGTACATGTCGACGAGATGCGGTCTCCATCTTTATTTTCAAGGTTGTTTTTCAGACTAGAATTCTTGCGTCGGATTTTTCTCATCTTCAATGTTGGATATCGCAGAAAAGATGGGAGTTGAGGCGATTTGTCTTGCCCAGGAATGTCATCATTCTCACTTCTGCTCACGAAGCTGTGTTCAAAGGTCGATTCCTGTGAAGATTGTCTCTAACCAGTTGATTCCTCGCTCGCACGGCCGGCCCTCGTCTTAGACACAATTTTAGGCCGCCGTCTCGGAAGCTTCAAGACTCTTGGCGGCTCGCCATCTTCCCACGACCCATGAGGGCTATCATCTACACCCGTATCTGCACTGTTGTTTTTGAAAGTTCGTTGTCGGCTATAATGCCGACTTTTTTTGATGATTCGTAGCGGACTCGGTTTATCTTTCTCAAGGACCGACTCCCTCGACGTCGAGCGTTCAAAGCAAGGCGATAGCTTGTTCTCAAAGCACTCCATGCTGAATATAATAGCAACGATCAGCCCTGGACCGCCCAAAAAAGACAATTGTATAAATTTGCTGTGAAAAATAAAGTATCCTAGCGATCCTCAAGTTTCTGCTAGGGTAAGTTGGTCCCGAAGCTGTTGGTGCTGCGTAACACTAGAGCTTCGCGGTCGATCTCTCTTCTTCTGGCGAGTAGGATAGAATCTCAACGTCTTCAAGTCGAACAAGTATACTGGCAGACATGCATTGGAAACAAATGCTGCTGCAAGAATAACTATGGAGAAAATGATGGTAAGAAAAGCAATAGCAGATACAGGATGCTGCCAGACGACCCAGAGGCTGTCTTCGGCGGGGATAATTTCCGCTGCGGTAGAGCTGTTTTGCATTGTGCAAGAATGTGGGCGAGCTCCAGGCGTATTTATAAATTGAGAAGGCATAAGTGATGAAGAGAAAGCGGTATCAAGGTCTGTTTGAGAAGTTTATGGGAAAGGAAAGGGCAACAATGGAAACCTGGGATATGAGGAACCAAGAATGCCATAGAGAAGATATAAGGAAAGAGCAAGAGCTTGTTGCGGCTGCAGTTTGTAGGATAGCGCGACTCAGCATTTCTCGATTCGTAAGTAGTACTAATGCGCCATTTGAATTGACCATGCTAAAGAAGGAGATACGTGATGTAATAGATAAGATAGTAGATACTCATATGTCTAGAATAAGTGTAGATACATAATAAATTGTATGTCCTTGGCCTTTTACTTTTCTTCAAAAAGCGGACATAATCTCTTGATATCGACTACATAGGACCAGCCTGTTTCTAAATCCAGGTAAAGACGCTATAATGCGAGTAATTAAGGCTCATACTGAAAACTCAATGTTTGAAATTGCGTAAAGGGGCGTTGCTTTTTGGAAAACGAGGTGGAGGGGCTGGCAAAATCGAAGAGCTCATGCCGAGGCATCCAAGGTTCGACGCAGATTTCCCTTTACAGCCTCAATGGTTCCTTCTTCCAGTGCCAGGAAATGAATCTAAATGGATCTCTTGGTTAATACGAGGGTTCATTCAACAGCTAGACGCGGTGGAAGAGCGTTGCACAACATACCATATCGTCGGATATTCCCGATGCGCCATACAGGACCGACTCGGTCAAAGTAGAGGCTACTCCCTTCTTCACTCTATCCTCCCAAACACCATCCCAGTTCCATTCTCCAGGCTCGCGAACTGTCGTGGCCAGGGACGACGTTATACTCTTGGCATCAGATTCGGCCGCGTCTCCTCGATCACTGCCAGTCTCTCTGGTTGTGTCACCACTCAATATGCTGAGTCGACTCAATCTATATATCTTTTTGTCATCGACTTTCTCTTGTTTGCGCCGATGCGTGCGCCACGCATGCCAAGCTCCTGGATTTCCGGCAGCAGAAAGAGGTACCGCATCGAGAACCTCTGCTTTATCAAACGTGCTTCGAATGTACTTTAATAGGGAGTAAGTCGATATAGTCTTCCGGTCTGTTTGCATATACCGCGGCAAGTCCTTTTCGGGAGGCGGCGGTGGCTTGAGACTTTTGCGCTTCGACGATTTTGTTGACACTGCTGATGGCGATGTACTCCTTCGACCCTGGCCACTTCTAGCTTCTGATCGTTCGGGGCCGCCAAACCACTCTGGAAAGCCATGCTCCAGGCTAAAGCCGCCAGGGGGCAGCTTTGGTCTCTCTGTAGTGCTTTTATCGCTTTCAACGCTTGCAGCGTACATGTGCGTCGTCAAGGGAGTGATGAGCGGGTGGAAAATGTCCGTCGAGAACGTAACCAGAGGTGGAGCTCGAGGGTATGCATCGGGAAACATAATTTGGAATCGAAGAACAGCCGGAGCATACGGGCCTTGAACCAGAGCGGATTAACAAAGATAAGCAGGCAAAGGGACTGGTATAAGTCGACGAAGTGTGCCTCAACGGGCAAAGATCAACTTCAAGATGGAGAAAGCAAATGTCATTAATCTTACCATGGCGAACGAAAAGCACTGCTGACCAAAGTGACGGCTCTCCAGGAGTCAGGCTGACAAACACTCCTTCAGGGCAGGCTTGCTTCAATCCGGCGCTGCGATAAGGGGTAGCGGTTAGTTGACGTCAAAGTGGTTGTTTACTTCCAAACTGTCGGGGTCTTCCAATCAATTGCCTGTCATATACGCAACACTTACAATTCCGACAGCAAGTGCTGCCGCCACAGCGAGGGAAGATGCCCTAAAGAGAGAGAAGTCATGTTGGCCAGCAAGTATATCCTCAATTACTACCGCATGGATGCAATCAGGAGGTGTGTGTGCACGCTTCACTAGATGACATTCGCGACAGTTCTAGCGCAGGAGTTGGGACGACATCCCGGGTAGCCGGGTTGCGTAGGCGGTGAGAACAAGCGGTGAGGTATTCTGCCGGCAAAATGGTAAATATTTGGAAAACCCACCGCGGGGCTGAGAGACGTCACTGAGCGTTGAAGATTCGCATCGCGGGGCTGGGCGACAATGCAGCATTCTTGAGTCTCCAAGGACGATAAAGGGGCATAGTGTAGGAATAGGGCATAGGTACACACACAAGCGCAAAAAAAAAGAAAAGAAAAGAAAAATCATTCGTAGAGAGAAGATAAAATTGCCGTTTGTTTTCCAATTCCGGGCTGTCATACAAAAAATCCCGTCAACTGATCAACTTTTTGCCAAACCTATTCTATAATGGTATATCCAACGAGGGAAAAGTCGTTGATCTCTAGCTTTCCAACGGCAATCCAAGTAATAGCCGCAATATTTGCAATCATATCTAGTTTCCCAGTCTCTTCTCGATCTTGCTCGCTTCTTGGGCCTTGATTTGCTTGATATCGTCTCGAGAGGCGTTGTATGAGGCAGTGGCCTGGTTGAAAGGGTTTTCGGGGCTCTTGTCAAACTCCTTTCTGATTCTCTGCTTGCGTTGCTCCAATCTAAGACCTGTGCCGCTACCATCCGCCTTCATCTCGGCAAGCCTCCGCTCTTCGTATCGGTGGTAAGCGGCAGCGAATCGCCTTTCCGGGTGTTGATCAATCTTGGAATCGTCTCCACCGGTTGTCAAAGATAGGGCATCCAGGGCGTTGTCTATGCCGGAGGCGCTAAGGGCGCCGAGTTTGTTGTCGTCGTCCAGCTGAGATAGGTCCAGCCCCCGAGATTTCTTGACTGCTGTCTTGGACTTCTTAGGCTCTGCGCGAGCATTCAGACTAGCCTCCTCCTCCTTAGCCAATGCATCCTTTTCAGCTTTCTTCTTTGCGGCCTCGGCCTTCTTAGCGGCCTCTGCCTCCCTAGAGAGAACCGAAATGTTAGCCAAAGAGCACAAATTTCCCGCAGCGGTGCGCATAGTGGACCGTGTTGAACGCCCGAGGGAAAAGGGGGCGATAATCTTGACACGTAGCTATCTATGCGAGGCGACTTCGGACAGCAGAATACGCCATCGCGCCACCACTCACATACGTACTTTTTTGAGTTGTTCTTGGCTCCCTGCTGCCACTTGTCGTCCTCGACTTGCTCCCGCTGGGCCTCAACGGCAGCGTTCTTCTTGGCCGCGCTCTCCGCCTTACGCGCGTTGCCAGCGGCCTTCTTGCTGTTGTCCTGAGCCTTCTTGCCCGCCATTATGACGTCTGTTTTGGCCCCTTCCGGTCAGGGCTGAAGCGGGTCTCACGGCTCCTGGCCGGGCGGCGGTATCAAGGTGTTTTTTTTTTTTCGTCTGCATAATATCGTATGAGCCAGAGTCGGGGGCGGGATGGAAAACAGGGAAAGGAAATTAAAGGAAGAATCAATGGGAGAAAAGGAGGGGGCGTGTGCGTTCGTCACGGCCGATGGCGAGGGCTCTGTCGCCGTCTACTGGACCAGCGAAGCGTCTGTCCATCGAGCCTTGCAAGGTATCACTGACCGAATGGACCGGTGTGCGCCTGGCTGCAGTCTGTTTGCTGTGCAGCGCCTGGACGCAGTCTCCTGCAACGCCACTCGTCTGGCAGGGCTAGATCGGGGTCTGGCCGAGTTGCGATGGCGGCGCTGATCTGGTTCGCTGCGTCTCCGGTGCGCGCCCGGCTGCTGTTGCTAAGCTTATCCGGGGATGACTATCCGAGATGGCCTTCCAGGATGTCTGCGACAGTGTCTTTCTGTAGAAGCCTGTGCTGGGAGCTTGAGTCGATGAAGTTTGCTGCGAATTGCAGGTTGCAGGTCGAAGGTGGATGCGGCGCGGACGAGCCGACAAGTGCCTGCCGGCGGTCCCAGCCCCACTAGCGTGGCGTCCGTGCGATTCTAAGGCATCGGCGTAAGGCAAACAAACATCCCACGTCCTTGGCTTCGTTCAGCTTAGTTTGCATTCAATAGTATTACGAATCGAGTTGTGGCTTTTGAGATGGAGTTTTCATGAGCAACGTTTTAGTGCAGGATGGGCATATCATTGGCAGACGTATTGCCTGTATACCCGTTTTACACAGTTTATATGCATTCCAACAATTGCGTTGAAAGTTCAAGTACTAAAATTCATTCAATAAACGAAGTATAAATTAATCCATGAACTGTCATTCTGAAAGATATTGTCAAAAAAAAAAAAAAAAAAATCGCCTCTACAAGGAAAAAAAATTACATTATAGATTGGGTAATATCATGTACTGTATCAGCATTTATGTACCAAGTTCAACTCGATTAGGTAAGGTATAGTCTAGTTAGTTCCCGGGTAGGAAACAACTCCAGCCATTATACAGGTAGTAGCACGCTTGTTTCTCTTCTTTTCCCCTTTTCCATGTTTTACATCATTACATTTTGTCATGTCGTTGTGTAGCCCTCGCCAGCACAGAACTTGCCGGTCTCGACTGCTCATGGCCAGCTTCAGCTTCAGCTCCAGCTGCTAGCCCGTCGGAGATCCATGCCATTCCTTGGCAGCTACTTGTGCCTCTTAGTTTGGGCATGGCGCCGACCAGCTCCCTCTCGCATGGTCAGGCCTAGATCTCCCGCGCATCGAGCCAATCCAGCTACATGCTCGTATAGTAAACAAATGCGAGTGTAGGTAGGTGTTCGTGGTGGTAGCGAAACAGTAGCATCATGCTAGCAGAATTGACTACTGCTGCTTACCAACACTTCCAAGATGAACTGCCTACCACCAGTAGCATGATATCGCATACGGCTTGCTGCCCAGTTCGGCCCCCCATCCAGCGCATGAGATGAGACAAGATGTGGCCAAATCTGACCTGATCTGACCTAACCTGACAGCCCGATCCACAGAGGAGAGAAGTTTCAAAAGACAGAGGCCCAGGCTTAGCCTCGAGCCACCTCGCCCTCGCGTCCCAGGCTTTCCGGCTTTCAATCGCCCAGCGGCCACTTGCGCTCAGAGTCCCTCACGGCTTGATCGTCGAACTTGATCAGGGCGCCGTGGATCCCCCCGGCCGGGCCGCTAGTGGATCCCCCCCGGCAGCTCACCAAATCACGAATCATCAGCCCAGCCGCACAGCACCAGCCGCAGAGAAGCCCCTTGCCCGAAGTACGGTTCCTTTGGGCGTGCGGGAGCTATGAAACAATGAGATCTTGGTCGCCTGACGCCGCCTACGTCACGCCGGCGCCGCGGATATCCAGCCGCCCATCACTAAAAGGGCATCTTCAGATGGCCAGTAGGCGGACCCTAGCAGACCCCAAGTCTCGCATCCAAAATCTCACATGGCAGCACCGCCAAGTGGTCTGATTGGCTCCATGGCCACCAGCCGATATCATGGGGAAGCTGCTAGCAGTGCGTGGAGAAGCTGTGCAAGGCTGCCAGAAAGAAAGGCGCTTACAAGGTACCGCGCACCTGGACGGATGTGATGCTGGCTGGACCATGCCATTTGGTCGCGTTACACACCCGAGACTATTGAGAGCGAGTGCTACTCTGCCGTCGGAGCTTCTCTCCACGCGCAGCTCAAAGGGGGTCCCTGGACACGAGCTCTCCAGCTGATGGCCATCACTGCCGTTATCACACCAGGCCGGTGGCCGCTGTTAACAGGGGGGGTGTAGGCGTCCATGTACGGGGAGTACCTCCATGTAGTCGGTCTTGGAGTCAGCCCTGATTACTCGTGCCTCCAACCGTGGAACAGACACGCACGCGCGCACGACTCCCCGCCTCCCAACCGCCAGGCGCTCCGCACATCCGTTCCTCCACGAGCATCGTACTAGCTGTAAGAGTACTACCTCACAGCGGTTCCGTGGCTGTTCACTGATCCCATCTTTGATCCTGGCTCCAGCGCTATAATCCACGGCCCGATCCCACCAGTCGATGCCTACCACGCTGTCGGGTTCGGAGACGGTGCCAGACCAAAATTGAACCAAAAAAAAAGATAAAAAAAAAGGTATGAATAAAATAAAGGCGCAAAGAGAAGAAAGAGAAAAAGAAGGCCCCCCCCCCCCCCCCTGCGCTGCCGCGACTCATGTCTAATTCTACAAGTCGCCTATACCGTTCGTCACCCGGGCGTCGCCGTTTTACATTGGCCGAACTCAGTAAACGCTTGCACGCTGGCAATCAGGCTCGGGGAGACGGGTATCTTGACTCTTCCTCCTTGGAGAGAGAGGCTCCAAAATACCTCAAAGCACGGCTTGCTATAGCTTCCCAACAACATCACGTCGTGTGACGCAGGCAAGGCTAGCGTCTTACACCCGCAGCAAGCTCGCGTACATGATGTGTGAAAAGGAATGCTCTGCCACAGCCCACTCTCCAAATAAAGGAACAGGAGAGAGAAGGCAGAACGAGGAAGATAGAAAGTGGGCATCTTACCCAGGGTCCCCGTAGCAGTCCCTCATTGCAGCTCTTATCGATCCAAAAAAGGTCAAGGCCGCATCCATTCTTGTCGCAGCTTGTCTGTGGGTTAGGCAAGACGCCCGTCACGTCATGCAAGCAAGCCAACTTGGAACCTTTTCCGGTGTTTATGGAGCATCTCGTCTTCACATGAGCAGCTGACGGTTACCGCCAGCAAGGTACCAAGAGGGCTATATACAGCATCAGCCACAGGCTGGGCCTGCATCGTGCTCCTCTGACTCATCCCATCCATTGAGTTTTCCCAAGTACATGTACTTTGCTTGTATCAGTGCTTGGCTGCATGGGGAGCGGAGCTTGCTTGTACAAGATGCACATGTAGTCGACGGGTGAATCTTGGTACCCACCCCAACTACTGCTGCCAGCTGAACAGGGATATACTACTGCTGCTGCAAGACCCAATCAATCCCACGGCGAATCGCATCGTGCAGGGAGTTCTCTGTAGGGATCATGCGTTCCGGCATACCAAAACCAACAAGCGAAGCAGTGCGTTCGAGCTTTTGCTCCGTTTTGGGGCATCCTGCAGGGCTCAACACAGCCTGGCGACGCATGAGGTCGATCATCACCGTACTTATTGCAAAGAATCGCTGCAGCGCCCCCTCTTCTTCATGCAAGAGGGGCAAAGGGGAGATGGCCTTGCGAACAAGCATTATTTCTGGACACCCATTTGGCTCACTCACCAGTGAATAAGTGGTCAGCTTAGCGAGGCCCTCGAGCTGCGAACGGATGCAGAAGCTCCGCTGCATGCTTCCCATGTAGCCCATCATTGGGTGACTTGGACGGTTTCCAAGCCATTTGTGGTGTGTCGTCAAGCCCATAATTCCCATGTCCCTCTGTCTCACTGCTCTTTTGTGCATATACTGAGGGCTGAGTACATAGTGGTATGGCGGGCACGAGCCAGCAGATGCACGTCCAATCTGGTTGTGTTGCAGGGGACACGGAAACGGTGAGCCTGAAAGCCGCTGCGAACTGGTTCGGTGTACTCGATGCCTCGGAGACTACAAGAAATAGCCATAATTTTCTGTTCGGAAACAAGCAAAAATGCGCGTGGCCGGCCGTTCCGAGGCAATTATGTTTGATAATTGCGTTGACGAGTACATACACAGCAGGGCCAGAACCAGAACAATATACCTCTCGCTTTCGTATCGTATAGGCACCACCAGCCAGCTGACCATGAGTAATGCCCCTACGCAGAGCTGAACTCGCAGATGTTGCCAAGGCTAATAAGTATATTCCAAACTCAACTGGGCGTTCCTTGCCCCGTGTTCAAGCATACACCTCCTCTGTTCATGATTTGTATTGTTGCAGCCGTCACTTGTCGACTTTTTTGCGCAAAATGATAGATCATGCTCGCGAGGCTCGTCTCACTACTGGGTATTAGTAGTATGCCAATACTACCTAGAGCGTAACTTGAACCAAAATTAAGCACGGCTGACGGTCCATGCTGCAGTTGGCCGCCCGTCTCTGATGATTCGCTCGAATACGTGCTTACAAAACGCTTCGTTGATAATACTGAGCCGCCTCCGCGGAGAACACCGTAATACGGAGCATGCGTCTGTCTTCAATGCTTGTAGATGAACAGGACCCCCCAGAAACCACCATCCTCGTCACAGATCCAAGGGTTTTTTTGGGCGTGCTTTAGAACCAACAAGCACCGTACCGAGTGCTACTGCAGGTGTACATTGCCTACCTATAGTAGATGGGTTGTATGGTAGGCCCTAGTACTAGAACCCGCAGGCTGCTCTCCATGCGTTCATAGAGAACATACATGGGAACTAGGCTTGTGCAAGGTTGGCACATACTGGAGCAGTAACAGAGTACTTCCTGGTGCTATTGATACCGTGAATGCCTGCGCCGCGCCGTATGGTGTACAAAGCACATTCATCAAACTCGCGCCTGTACGAGCACCTATATCGTAGCCGTCGCCGTGCGGCTGGATCAATTCGGAGATCAATTGAGCTCTAGTTGGAGATCGCGGATACGGAACATTCGCCTCGTTCGCACATCAGCCCATTTTCGTCTTAACAGCAGATTCAAATATACTAATTTGGGATGTGATACCGATGGCAGTAACTCCACGCCTGTCTGAAAATCCTGCGAGCTCACAAGCAAACATCATTGTGCCTTGTCCTCAGCCGATGGCAGATCTCTCATAATGCGTATTTGAAGCAGGTTTCCGCGTCCAAGGCGGGGGGGAACAAAGAAAAAAAAGCCATATAGGGAGAACCGACAAGCCTTGTGACCGCTTGTGATCACGAGGCGAGGAGGTTTACAAGTAAGAGACTCCGTAATGGGACAAGGTGCAAGGGCCGGGATCACATCCCAGTTCGCTAACCTTTGTCTATTGCCTACCCCTGGCCCCCGTTGACAAGGGCTCTCTTCGTTTTTGCGCCCGCGACCAGTCATACAAGCAGAGTGCATTGGCGGTCGATCCCTCAACAACCGAGCGTTGCTGAAAGTGGTCTTTGCGAGCAGAGCTTGCAGGCGGCCAAGCACATTTACGAAGTACAGCCACAGAATTCTGTTCCTGTTTGTGCCCCATGTCCATGCAAAATCCTTCGCGGCTTTTTGGGAACAGGCATACTGATACAAGGGCCTCAGCAGCAGCACAATGAGCAAGTCGTTCGCTGTATAGCCTCCCATGATCAAGCTGGGCAGTTGTGGATCTCCAAACCTCGAGGATTAGAAACACGATTCTATCCCCGGATAAATAGTTCCTTCGATGTATACCGCTAGTAGCACACTATTGCTGATAGTATTCCGTGCGTGTTATCTGGTTGAGCACAGTTATAGCCCTTTTTTCTCTTTTACGCTGCAGCTGCGAAGTACCCGACTGCATCTCTTTTGCGCATTTGGGCAGCATTAGCAGTCTTCGCCTAGGTAAGGCAGTCTTGCGGCGTGAAGCCTAGACCTATGTACCGTCGCAACAACGCAGGTATGTGACACTATACCGATTATCAGCCCACCGCATGCATCGGCGTGTGTATTTCGAAATAGGACGTAATTTCAGACCGCCAGTATGATGCGCAGTAAACATAATTTCATATATTCACACCCTACAGCCATACCGGCCTACTTGGATATAGAGATCGGAGCGATTTGACCTGAGGTTCGCAGAACCCAGCAGCTCCTGTTGCTGCTGTTACTGCCACCGCTACCGTAACAAGTGTTGTAACCGAGGCCTTGCTCGACTATAAGGCTGATACATAGGTTATTAGAAATGCCGGATCGGATGCGGCTTGTCAAAACCTCTTGGAGTCAATCATGATCTTTGTCGCGACTTGTCGCCGAGCTTATCCCACCTATGCCGAGACTTTAATAGGAGTATGGATTTCTAATATATGTCGGCAGATATCAGACAAGCATCCTCTCCGGACTATTCTGGCAACGAAATGCTACTGTGCAACACAACGCATGCACATATGCCCAACAACCATGCCAGCGCACAGCTTCCCTTCCCGTAACGGAGGATTATAGTCTTGGCGGTTAGTGACCATGCATCTGGCCAACGAATGCCGCTTCATTACTGGCATGCCAATGCAACTTGCGTCTCCTGGTAGCACGAGGAAGGCCATGTGACGCACCCTCCTCTCTCGCATATCAAGTGTCAAGCACGGCATAAGCCAATGACCTTTCAAGATACCCATCAGATTTGACGATCAATTTCAAGCCACACACATACATATACACAGCCTGCTGCTATCGCAGCCGTATCGGCCGACGCCTAGCGCCAATAAAGGCAATCGCCTTGACAGCATCTCATTCGCCCGGAGCCCAACGGTATCGTTCCCCGGGGGTGGGTTCACACTGGAGCGCCTTCGCATCTTGCTAGCAGCTTTTTCAGCCCAAACGGAGCGCCGTATTTTGCGCCCTAGATCCAGTTCTAGTCAAGTGTGCCCACTCTTCGAAGGTTTCGAGAAGAAAAAGAAGAGAGAAGGACAGACCCACGGCTTCATTTGCTTCAATGGTGGCGAAGGGGTAGGTTTGAAGCTTAGCAGACTAAAAAGCTTGGAGTACCTACCCATCTCATGTGGCGGGGCTCTCTCGGTGTGGGCTAACGCAAATCGTACGTTTGAAGCCAGATCCATGCACTTGATACAAGTCGGAGATGGATTTCGCATTACGCAACCCAAGCAAAAAAAGACCACAAGCAGGTGAAGCGTCGCTCAGCCGCACCCGCAGATTGGTGCCTACCGTCTGGCACCCGGATATCCGCCCACGCAGCATAGCAATTTCTTGTCTCAGTGCGGAGTACCTCATGCGCGCATGGGCTGTCTTGCTCCCTACAGTCGGAAGAAGAGAGAGAGAGAAAGGCTCGTCTCCTTTACCGCCGCCCCCCTTTACCGGTTGGACGCTCGGCATTGCTCATTGTCCTTTAGACTGGAACTGGATGCCAGGATGTTGGTAATCAATCTGGGACTGGATAGCGCACAGCATGGGTATGAGCGCATGTACGAGAATGTACCTCGAAGAAAAATTTTCAACAACAAATTTGCCTTGGGCCAGTACCCCGGCGGTAGCGTGGCAACAAGGCCGCGCCGGTCATTAGAAGGGCTGGAGAAGCTCTGACAACAGGAGTAGCCCTAAGGGGGCGCCGCGACCCGGTCAACCGGTTTACTGGGCAAGCGATTCTGAAACGGCTGGAATTTGAGTGACATGCTAGGCAAAAGATTAAAAGAATCCGGTCGCCGGGTCGATGGATTCGTCTAGGTGTCCCCCTTTTCCTCCATCTCCCTCTCTTGCCAATCAGAGGCGTCAGCATCGAACCCACTGAGCTTTTGCCAACTTCCGCGGGAGGGGCACCCTGCCGCGCTACGGCTAAGTGATGGCATATATTTTTTTCTAAGTTTCTGCCGCCCCTTCTGAAGAAGCTCCTTTCCGATGGCGGTCGTCCGTTTACAACGCCGGCGGAGGCGGATTGGCTCAGCCGGACGTGTGGACAGTGTGCCGGCATGACGGGAAGGCTCCCCGAATTGCGATACCCTTGGCAACACTGATGTGCGTTGACTCATTGGGTAGCGGTCCCTGCACTAGCTGTTGGTCATGACGACACTGTGCTGAGCTGGACAGAAAGAAATCTGGCGGGAGGTTGCCTGGCCTAGGGTAGTCAGGGCCCAGTGATGGGATCTGCTAAATCAGTCGATGAGGGAGGATCACGAGGGGGAGTAAGTGTCAAAGGGCAAATCCATCTGGCGGTGAGCCCTAAGCGCTCGATCTTAGAAAGCAAAGACGTCAAGAGACGGGGGGGAGAGGGTGGTGCGAAGAGAGGGATCTTTGGCATGGCTCGTAGCTACCCAATGCCGACAGCAACACTATCAGCAGGAAGAGCTTTGATCCTGGGCAATGCAGTGCCTCTTGAGGTGACACAGAAGCGCAGTCGTGGCGATAGTCTCTTGATTGAGTGATTGCAGCAGTGCTGACACTCACCAAGCATGCTAGTACGGGTGTGTGTGAATTCGTAGTCCGCCGTCAGCTGTGGCAAGGATTCTGAGAGAGACAAGAGATTGATCCCGTGGCCCATGCGGCAAGCATTATTGTTGTGCGCGTATATTGCCGTAGAATCCATTTGCGCCATCTCTTGTTTCTCCTGCTTATTGTATTTTGTTTTTCTTTTCTTTTTCTTTTCTTTTTATTACGTTATGATTTCATGCCAGGCACGTTAATCTAGGCTTCCCAATGCTGCATGTCATACATGCGGCCACATGTGTAAAGTTGGTAGGGGAGACCCCCGTGGGTGGCTTACTCGGCCATGTCCTCCGTATAAGTGCACCAGTAATAGAGTACTTCGAAGTGGTTTTTCCCACCCAACAGTGCCCCGTATCTCAGGTCGCCAACAAGGCAATAAGGGGCGCATATCTGGACATCGGGTGCCCCCCTTAGATGTTAAAGGTCCAAGCTTGCGTGTAGCTCAGCAAAAAGACTTTCGCGGGAGGCCATGGCGACGCTGGGGAGGGTCGATAAACATGGTGATGCTGGTATTGTCGCCATCCAACGTAATGCCTGGAAAAAAGAACGAATCTCCACTGCTTCTTAGACGCTACATACTTCGTACCAGCGCCATATGTACAAGCACAACCCGTTTCTCGTATACTCCATAGACACCTTTGAATAGCTCCTTGTTTGCTTTGCTCGGTGAGGAAATAGAACTAAAACATACGTAGCCTTAGAGTAGCATTGGGCAAAGCAGAATACTCTTGACTGTAGCCAATCGTCATCAAGGATGGAGTTTACAGGGTATCACCAGTATGCACCCCGTGCAGCCGGTCAACCCTTTGGCGGATTTTTGATATTTAGATCAGCGCGCAATGCGCTTGAAACAAATTCCATGCTAAAACGGTCTCATCTCGTTCTCTTATCTCGCCGCGTTGGCGGAACCGTTGCCGCGCAAAGAACGGTGATACTATGTAGAACCGGCGGCTATAACGGCGGATGCTCGCCATGCCCCCGCCTACTAGCAATAGGTACAGGGAAGCCCAACCTTGTCTGTGTCTCCCACTGTCCCGGGCTGGCGCTCCGAAAGCCTAGCTGCGTTAGAAAAGAGGAAAGCTTGGGTGACTGTGTGTGCGTTCGGTGGAGGCTCGCCCAGGAGACTGGTAAAGTACACAGCAAGTACACAATTTAGAGCCTCTTCTTGTGGAGTCGGCAGCTACTGCTAGTATTACGGCACCTGTGCCGCTGGTGGCCTTTGGGTCCAGAGCATTGGACCAAAAGCTCTGTCGAAGCCAGGGGTGATTGATCCTGGAACGATGGTGGACGCTTCTTACCTACTAGCACCTGTGTTGGAAGAACACCCCCTCCTTCCTTGCTGTGGCGCTTATTGTCCATGGGTAGATATTCGGTTTGTTGCTATCTGTACTAGCATCCAACATTGCCTTTTGCGAAGCAGCAACTCGCCGATTGGGGGACCGATCAGCTTGCTATGACTTTGTTGTTTGATACTGCTTGATGCTTGTTGGTCATGCTATCGCTGCAGCCGTCTACGAGCTCTGATGAAATGTCACGGCCCGCAAAACACATCACCGCCGTTTCTTTTATTTTAGTTCCAATCACCCAAGCGGCCAAGAATACTAGCAGTGCTAGTAGTGTTCACCGGCATCAGGTCCCCGGACATGGGCCAAGCTGCCTAACAGCCCTGGTGGATTGAGCAACCTTGCCGCCCATCTGGCCAGTGCAATGCTGCGGTAGGTATTTGGTTGGCGTGCTTGAGCTTGTGCCAACAGCATGTATTAGCTGATTGGACGCAATTTCCAGATCCGCTGCCAGATTCTTCCTTCTTATCTCATCTCGACTACTCAAACCAATGTATTTCTTTGGGGTAGAATGGCCAAACAATCCAAGAGAAACTCCTTCGCCGCCTTCGTCCGCATTAAGTTCCTGGGTGCTCTCACCACATCCAGTGTAGCGCTAGAGCACCCCTCTGATGGAGCCATTAGATCCTCGTATAAATAATATAGGCTGTTCGAACTGGTAGTTTCAAGTGTAGCGGTATCACCATAGTTGAGAAAAGACTGAGACGGCAACGCAGGCAGTCTTGGCAATCACAATGGGGTGTGTGGAGAGAGAATGGGCCTCGTCTGAGACTTTGGGCGTAGTTGGGCAACGCAAAGCTGCTCCAAATAGTAGCATTTCTTTCCCCGGTCCTCTTTTGACACACAGGTTGGGGGGATTTTTTTTTTTTTAGATATCCCCACGCATTTCGGAACCTTCTCACCACGTGGCCTGCGCGTTTTTCGCAATGCCTAGCATATCGGAGTATTGGTCGTTGCTGATACCAAATTTTTTACCTGCGTCTCTTTGCCTCCTTCTTCATTCCTTCACCGTCTGTTGCTCACTGGGCTTCTACCAGGGACAAGAGGCGCTGCAAACCCTGAGCCTGAGTGCCCACAGAGCTGGCTCCAGGAGACCAAGTAACACAAGCCGCCCCTGGTAGGTGGGCTGGACACTATGGCACCACTCTTATGCGACAGTCTCAAACCTTCGCCTACATCATATTGCAGATTGAGACTGCTGTACTGTAAGTGTAGGACGGAAGTTGGGCACGGACACAGGCACGAAGCTGAAAATACAGGCGGACTTAAACGCAGCTTGTCGCAGTCTCGTCGGTTCAACAATGCTAGCTGCGCACGGCCATAGCAGCAACCCAGTAATTTCCACAATGACATCAGTTCCCTCCTTAGTCAAATTTGGAAAGCGGCGTGGCCGAACCACTCTCTCTCTCGCAATGATGCTGTGGAACCATTTCCCCTAGATAGGTTCCTGCGCGTACACTTGGGCCGCGCTGCGAGATGGCATACACCAGCCATGGCGCGCTTCCTTTCGCTGTGAACTGTTGTTGGTATTCTGCTGGCTGGATCAGCAGGCCTGTCAGCTGACCTCGGGCACTTTACTCTGGCAGGTCCAGGACGGTGCAACCTGGGAATGGATGCCACCCCCGATGTGATTAATAAATACGTGGGAGACAATGAGGGAATGTTGACCCCCTTCTGCCGTCGGATGCTTGCTTGGACGTTTCTCCGCCTGATTCCCCGATACCATGAAGCCGCAGCAGCGTTGTCAGAACATGAATTTGTTGTGTATCGAGGATACGGGCTGAAATGCCGTGTATACCAAACGAGGTCCACAACAAGACGGGTAGGGTAGCTTGGGGGGGAGGGGAGAAGAGAAGGCTGAAAAGAGTGCTTGACAGGCGTCTGTCTCTTTACTCTGCATATATGGTATGCACTGATACGCACCATGGCATCATGTGCTCTGTCTGCGGCCGGGCGTGTCAAGCTAAGCTGCGGTACATTGACCACTTAAAGTCGGTTTCCTTTCACAGATACGCGCGATATGCCTTGATGACCAGGAGGCGCCGTGCAGCATGAGAGACGGGACATGGCCGGTTGGTGAGATGCAATGGCCCCAGGCGCTCTTTGGCTGGCGCGGTAGCCCGCAAACAGCCGGCAGGCTGCATCTTGGTCGTCCTTTCTTTGAGATGACAGAATCCTTAATAGTGGCAGGGATCTGTCCTGTCTACAGCTCTCTCTCTCTCTTCTTTTTCCTTTTTCTTCCCCCCTTTCTTATTTTTCCCCTCTGTTCGCCTGTATATATCTGGCGAGACAGGATTGTGACGAGACATACAGCTTCACCGGCCCCACCCATGCCGTGGATGTTGGGCGAGTCTCGACCAGGCTGTGAAGCTCCTCCATACATCGTACTACAGCACCACCGGAGGCTGAAATGCTAATAAGAGAAACTATTAAGCGTGGGTAATTAGCATTGGCACCTTACCGCTGGTACGGAGCATATACTTGAGCTTGTACGTCACGCATCAGACATCCACCACCCACATTCCTAGGTCCTTGTACATATATGCAGCATGTCCACTTGCAACAACTCGACTTACATGCAGCGTGCCGCCACACCGGTCGCCATTAGTTAGTTAGTGGTCGATGGCACGAGCGGCTAGTATATAGTAGTGCTCGAGAATAAGATCGCTCTATACGGTGAGGTTGGGCAAATATTTGATGGTAATGCGTCCAACGGACCGAGCCAACGCATAGCGGCCTCGTCCCCTCGCGCATCTGCCAGTCATGTGGCTGAGCGACATAACCGTGACACCAACTATAAGGGCTAAGACATGTTAGCCGTATGATTCTGAGATATCACTGCGCTGATGGCACATTCTACGGCGTTAGGAACAAGAGGAGCTGCACCGCATTTTGCTGTCTCCCTGCAAGTATGCCATTCTACTTGTGTTTATGGAAGAAAAGAGTGCGACGGCGGTCCACTAACACTTAGCCGCCTGCTGGTAGACACGGCAAGAGAGGGACGCGGGTCTCTTCTAGGCGGCATCAGTCGTACTGCTAGGACTAGCTTGCAGCTCGAGGGTGCGCATACATAACTTTGCGCCTACTTTGTACTTACCTTGCATGAGACATGCGTGCTAGGCTGCAGGTAGGTAGCACATCAGATGCTGGCGCGCACCTGGATATACTGTACAGTAGATGCGGCAGGTCAAAGAGGCGCTTTCTGTAGCAGTCTACACAATAGTGGCACGGTGTAGAGATATTTCTGCATGTCTCTCGCCTCTGCCTGTTGATTAATACTGCAATATCGCGGCGTTAAAAACTGAAAAGGTTCAGTTGGTCCACTGGTAGACCATTGTAGAGCACAGACTATGTTCGAGTATACGTAGGGCCACTATAGGCATATGTTGTGCGAACTCCCGGACAAGAGATCTCAGGTGCTGTGGTGGTCCGCATCGGATCATGGGCGTATGGCGATGACGAGGGAGAGGCGTATCTTCTTGTGATTCCCCAGCTCAAATTGCACTCGGGACGATCAGGAATTCATTCCTAAACTATAGCACCAAATTTTGGCGCGCCTCTTAAGCTTGGCATAGTAACATGCTAATATACCTAGCAAGTAATGGCCACCAACAGCGGCCGGTACGACCTCTGCAGCCATCCGCTCAAGTTGTCACGAGAGAGTGATGGCCTGGTCGAACGACAACGACGCACATGAATCACTTGGCAGTGCGAAGTAAAAAAGTGCCTGCTCTACTTCGCACAATGAAGTTTCTGACCGCTGGCTCAGTCGAAAAAAGAAAAGGCCAAAGTTGCCTTGTCCAAGCACAGACGGCATCAGTAGAAAACGGTAGCGGTGACGGCAAGCCGCTACTGCCAGTCCAACGAACGAACGGTCAACCAGCTAGCCGCTGCTATTATTGTCGGGTCAGTGCTCGTACCTGATGAAAATTGTACTACACTCACTTTGTCTCCCTGCTGCTCCACCCCCTATTGCTAGGTAGTAGCCTTTTCACACCCCTCCGAACTTGGAGAGGGCTGTACTATTATCCAAGTAGGGCGCAGAAAAAAAAAAAAAAAAACAGCCAGCAACCGCGAGACCTGAGAAGTTCTCGCAACACTCGCTGCTGATAACGGGTTGCAGCAGAGTCGGGAAGTGCCGCTGGCGAGGAAATGGCCGTCACGATGGCATTTGAGTCTAAGAGTGAAGGTTGATTTTGATTTTGATTTATTTTGCGGTTTTGCCTTTGGGAAGTTACGTAGCTGTGGCCTGAAAAATACGGTGTGCAATTCGGCGAGCCGGCTGCAGCAGTTGCGTGCACCGCAGCTGCCTCAACGCTGAAAAAACAAAAAGAAAAGAAAAAAAAAAAAAAAAAAAAAATGAAGCGTCGTGTACTGTTGTCGCCAACGACGTCAGGCAAGAGATTTTTTTTTACCTCTCATTTCTTTTTTTCCCTTTCTCCCTTCTTCTCTCTGCCTCCCCTGGAGTGTTCCTTATCTCCTCTCTGTCTCAACATTGTGCGAATTCGTCGTTTTCCAGCAGAATCTCTCTTCTTCCTTCCTGTCCGAAGGATTTTTTTTCCTCCACCCCCTCTCACGGCACTCCTCGCATGCTGCTGATTTTTGTCGATTCCAGCATCATCATCGCCATCATCCTTCTCTCCACTATGCGGCCCCTGCCTGGTCTCTGCTTGGGTGTTAACCAGATCCTTGCCCTGGCTCTTTTCGCCTTGCTAGGCCATGCCTGTCACTTGAATGCCACACCCCGATCGCTCATCCATCTTTAGGCACACCCCTGCACCTCTTCCAAGGTACCAAGCTTGTACCTGTAGCCTTCGCGGCGCCGGCTGACTCGACTCGAGAGACAGCAGCCTCAAGCCGCACCCCGAGTCCACTCGAAAAATTGCACTTGTCGGGGCGATGGGTGCTTGTACAAGGCGGCGGTACCTAGCCTAGTTCTTCCAACTCTGTTTTAGGTCCTCGGCGCAGGTCACCGCTCAAGCTTGTTAGCGGGACACAATCATTTTGGAGCTTATAAGCCCCGGGATAGCCTCTGCATCTCCTGGTGGTGCTTGAAGCCTTCGTCTACTACTACATATATCTCCCACCTTCACCGGACATTCTCTCCTCCTTTCTCTCACAGGTTCTATTCACAAGTTTGCCTCTTGGATACCCATCTTGCCCTCTGATCTTTGATTTACTTTCGTCTGTTCTGCATTGTGGGGGGGCATTGCCATACATAGATATCCGCAACCTTCTTCCGTCGTCGTTGCCTACATACCTACTACCTACCTAGTCAACGTACTGGCTTGTAACAACAACACACAACCTTTCGTCTATCAACATTAATCAGCTTCACCCTGTACCTCGAAGCCGAAAACTCGTCATCGCCAACGCCACCAAGTCTCGTGTGCGTCTGTACACGCTAGATACGAGCCTCGTAAACTTTGTTGCTCGGCTGGTAGCTTTTAACAGCTTATTCCGTTTATCCCGGTCAAGCAATAATCTCACTTTCCAAAGACACCCGAGATAGAAAATCGGCCCAACATGCGGAGGTCAACTTCCGTGTCTCGCCCTCGGCGTCGTAGCTCTGCCGCTCGGCGCAAGGAGCAGTTGCCGCCTTTTCCTGTCCAGCAGATGTTTGTGCTTGGTAAGTATATTTCGCTTCGGGTCCTAATTTTTAGAGCATGTTGTGGTTAATTTGGTGATTATATAGCTTGCTGCAGATTATGTGAACCAATTGCGTTCATGTCCATCTTCCCTTACATTTACTACATGATTGAAGACTTTAAAATCACCGAAGATCCGAACAAAATCGCTGTCTACGCTGGCATGGTAACTTCCGCATTCACTCTGGCCGAATTCGCAACTGGTGTCATGTGGGGAAAGTTGAGCGACAAGATTGGACGAAAGCCTGTTCTTCTCAGTGGCCTTATTGGTACTGCTATTAGTGTACTCATCTTTGGATTCGCTCCCAGCCTGCCCGTCGCTCTCTTTGCGAGAGCAATGGGTGGCCTTCTCAACGGGTATGAGCTTCTGTTTCTCATGATATTTTATTTTGTCCGATTTCTGACCTTGCTCTTAGAAATATCGGCGTGTTGCAGACCACTGTGGCTGAGCTCGTGACTGTTAAAGAGCATCAACGTACGTGTATTCTAGTCTCCTTGATATGTTGCCGATGGAAGCCATGCTAACAAGAGTGCTCGATAGCTCGCGCTTATACTATCATGCCTATGGTTTGGTGTATTGGGTAAGTAGTTTCAAGTTAGAGAGTGCACTGAGACGTTCTATTCTTACTAACTCTCTTTTTCTCACTCCAGCTCTATCATAGGCCCCATGATTGGTGGTGCTCTGGCTCGACCCTGCATCAGCTATCCCGACTACTTTCCCCGCGGCTCAATCTGGGACCACTATCCATACCTCTTGCCTAACCTCTTCAGCGCGGCGACTGTTCTTTTTGGTGTTGTTGTGGGCATTCTATTTTTGGACGAGACTCATCTTGCCAAGAAGGGCGAGAAGGATCGCGGTCGTGAACTCGGTGATCGGATTGCTTCACTGTTTGGTATGTTCACTTACGGCCGAGCCGATAAGCATGAAAAGCAAAGCCTTCTAGGCAACAGCAAGATTGCTGGATACGATACCATTTCTGGCTCTGATGCGACCAAGATTTCTCGTGGCAGAGAACGACTACCAGATTACCGGAGCCGAGAGACGTCGCCCCGGGTTCCTTCTCAGGAGAATGTAGAGCGTCAGGCTCTCTCCACCACCGAATCACCCGAGATGCAGCCTGATCAGCCCACTAATGTTTTCACTAAGCCGGTCGTGATGAACATCATTTCATACGGCATTCTTGCATTGTAAGCCCATTCTGCACTACCTGACAAGGCTCACTCCACGCCAAGATGCTAATGTAGCTGGTTAGCCACACCATCACTTACGATCAGCTCTTCCCGGTTTTTCTGAGCACGGCTCCTCCTAAGGAGCCAATCCTCGAGCTCCCATTCAAGTTTGTAAACGGCTTCGGTCTTGACACCAAGGCCATTGGCGTTATCATCTCCGTCCAGGGCTTTTATTCACTTCTGTCTAATTATCTGATTGTGACGCCCATCACCCGTCGACTCGGACCTCTTCGCCTCTTCCGCCTCATTGCTTTCTCCTACTTTGCGCTCTACCTCGTCACTCCTTATGTGGTACTCCTCCCGGAGAGCCTGAGAATGCCCGCCATTTATTTCTTGGTCATCTGGAAATGCACATTTTCAACAATGGCGTACCCCAGCAACGCAATTCTCCTGGCCAACTCAGCCCCATCCAAGCAAGTTCTCGGCACGATCAATGGCGTCGCAGCGTCCACAGCAAGCTTGTGCAGAGCTCTTGGCCCTACTCTTTCCGGCTTTCTTTACGCCATGGGCCTGCAATCTGGTTATTCTGGCCTCGCTTGGTGGTTCAGCGGCCTGGTCACCATTGCTGGCGCCTATCTCAGCTCTCAAATCACCGAGAGCCCCCAAGCCCCTCTTATGCAC
Source organism: Trichoderma asperellum (assembly GCF_020647865.1). Lineage (NCBI taxonomy): Eukaryota > Fungi > Ascomycota > Sordariomycetes > Hypocreales > Hypocreaceae > Trichoderma > Trichoderma asperellum. The sequence goes on along the minus strand of NC_089415.1, from coordinate 2,746,365 downwards.
GATTACGACGATGATGCAAGCGTTTAGAGTTTAACAGTTTTAGTTTTTGGGTTCCTCGACATTAGCCCCATTCTTTGAGATGGTCTCACAACTTCGAGAGGATATCCGTCATTTTGTTTTATTTTTCATAAACTGGGATAATCGATTTTTATGTTTTTTTCAGCAAGCAACTAAAACAAGCGCGTTTTGAGTTGACAAGCCATGGTTTTTATCGGATTTAGCGACGCCATGAGAGGCTCTACATCTCCCTCTCAACACATTCGCCTCCCTCGTTTGTCTTATATATATATATATACATATTTTTGAGATTTGATGTATGCATTACTTGGGCACACAATTTTGGACACATTAGAAGGATACCGGAGCTTTAGGATAAACAAGGAACGGAGCAACTTTTTTGGGACTTTCCCACATAGGGATTTCTTTTTCTATTTTCTTTTTCTTTTTTTCTTTCTCTCTCTCTCTCTCTTTTTTTTTTTTTTTTTTGGAACGATGTGGGACACAAGCTATGTGGCAGCCATTTTTCTGAGGATGGATGGATCGGGAGACTCGGATCAGGCTGGTGTGGAAATTGAAGACTAAGGACATGGATTAGGCTTATGGTTTTGTCGGGAATATGACACAAGGTATTAGGGTACTGGATATTGGACACTAGGCATTATGAACGGGGTATCGGACATGGAATATCAGGTTTTGGCAGCTGGAACCAGGCTCTTGAAAGCCGGCCCTACGGTTGGTTGGTTGGTTGGTTAGTCGGTTGGAGACGAATGGACCAGGACGAGGCACGACGTGGCAAGAATAGGATAGCATGGGACGGGATACGATAGGATAGGGGCAATGGAATGTTTTTGATTAGAGGTGTTTAATGATGGTAACTATGGGACCTTCGTTTGGAATATTGGGTACCGGCTAGGTAGCATGTATTTGCACACTAGGCGTACATTGGTTTTAGCCACAGACTTGAAAAATTCAAGAAAATTTCGTGGTGGCAATCTGACTAGTCTGTCCGTCTTTGCGGTGAAGGTGAGCTTTTCGGTATTTGGCAGCCCCATGGGTTCTGCAGTAGTTCCAGAGAAGGGCCTGATCCTGGTGCCTGACTAGGTGAGACGCGAGATGGACGATTTGAGGAGACTGCTAGTGGAGAAGAAAGAAGCCACACGGACGGGGAAATTGGGTTGAGTGAACATTGAGCCAATCGGGAGATGTAGACATGGCCAGAGCTACATACATGGAAGCTAGGTGACGACATAGGGTGGTAGGTTGGGCTGCTACCATGCACAGATGGGGGCGCCTTTTCCCCCAAGAATAGATGATGGTGTGAAAAAGAGGCGTGTGAGCGTGCGTTCTGTGTGCGCGCGCTAACGTGAGGCGTGGAACAGTACGGGACGGCATGGGATGGCACCACTTCATAGGTACTTTATGTGTGCGAGTGTACTGGCGTCTGGAAGGCACAGGCTGTGCTTGATAGGAGGCACTACCATATCATATTACCAGGTACTAAGGTATGGGGCTGGGTGCATAACACTCCTATTGCCACTAATATTCCGCGGAAGCTGGGTGATAATTTTAGTAACGGCAGTGCTGGTATCCTGTAAGCGGCACTTGAAGGGAAGTGCGTCAGTAGTTCTACGGATATTGGAGTGGTTTGTGGTATGATGTGAGAGAAGATGGATGGGGTCTGTTGGCTGAGGCGAGCGGAAGGAAGGGAAGGGAAGAGACCGGGGGGGGGGGGGGGGGGGTGAAGTTGGAGAAAAAAAAGGGGGGAGGGGACCAAGGAGAAGAGGAGTGAAGGCGACAAAGAGAGAGGAAGAGAGGAAGAGAGGAAGAGAGGAAAAGAGAGAGAGAGAGAGAGAGAGAGAGAGAGAGAGAGAGAGATGGGGATAGAATGTACGGGAGAAGGAGTACTACTGGGTAGTACCTGGTATGTGTATATGTTCGTGTGTCCATTTACCCCGGATTTGCTGAGTGGGTGGGTGGGTATTGGTTGCGGATTTGGTGGGAAAGATGTGAGGTAGAACAAACCTACTAGCCGTAGTATTCTCCGTGCTTTAGTGTCTGTATGAAGATGGGGCACTTCTTGGGTGCACAAGCAAAGCGATGGAGCCGTAGGTACATAGGAGGCGTGAGTGTGAGTGGCAGTACCTTGGCAAAGGTGCATGAGGAGTTGCAAGTAGATGCGAAATGAAACGGGCTTTAACGAGGAGAGAGACGAAGTGAGGTGGTGTGTGCATTGAGACCAAATAACAACTCACCTATATGTAGTACTTCTCCTTACATGTTTGCAGTGTCTTACCTAGTATGGGTACAAGTACCTACTCCGTACACTGGTACTAGGTACACTGGTACTACGTTATTACCAACTACTACCTACTATAGGTGTTTGAAATCCAAGCGAGAGAGAGAGAGAGAGAGAGAGAGAGAGAGAGAGAGAGAGAGAGAGAGAGAGAGAGAGAGAGAGAGAGAGAGAAAGGTAGGGCAGAGCTGGGCAAAGAGAACTACTAAACTACCTACAGAGGTATCTTACCACCTAGTGCTACTACTACTATAACAACCTGGCTTAACAACAAAGTCCGTGTGGTACTAAGTTAGCTTTGGAGTCTGCATAAACCTAAAGCGCGGAGACGATTCCGCACCTCTTGGTGTTACCTATTTTGGGGAAATCTGCAGCGGCTACTAAGCTGTTTTCCTTTTTTTCCTTCCTTCTTTAAATAGTCATAGTTACTGTGGCTTTGTCTGTGACGACTTTGGGTATTTGTGCGGGTGTGTGCGTGTAAGTACAGGTATCGACACAAAATTGCTTTATCTTCTCCTTTATTTTCTTTAAACCCTTTTTCTTTTTTCTTTTTTGGGGTAAATATCTCCGATTGGAAATTGTGGGGTTGTGGGTAGACAAGGGAAACGTCAGCTTTGTCGATGGGGATGGAGAAGTCGATTTGACAGGTGTTGATAAGGCATGGAGCGTACCGTACAAGTACACCTCGTACAGGCTGCACACTACATGTACCTACTACCTTATACTACCATACCTTGTATAATACGCAAGCTAGGCGTTTAGAGCACATTATACCTGCCTATGGTAGGCACCAGGGAGGCATGACATCTCGAGTGAAAAAAAAAAAAAAAAACGAAGATTATGCTGTGACATTCCACCCAGGCATGGGATGGATGAAAAGTTGGTCCGGCCAACTGCATTCACGTCGGTAGCAAAAAAGCAGACATGGGAGAAAAGTCAGAAAATAACCGTTGCCGCGGTTGCCTGTGCCTGGTGCCAGCTTCGGCCCCCAGCTCCAGGGGACTAACAGCAATGATGCTCAGCAAGGAGCGGCACGGTAGCACACAGGATGAGTACGCGACGTGCAGATGTCAGAAAAGGACAGGGTCTCCCCTAGTCCCTGGTCCGACTACCAGGCAGTAGCGCTGCCTGGATCAATTACTATACTCTATTTACAATGTATGGCATGTAGTGTAGGTACTCCGTACTCTGCACTTGATGGAAATGCCACTGTACGGGTAACGGGGGAGGAAGGCGGCATAACCGAGACACAGCAGACGGCGACGGCAGTGGGATTTGAGGGATTCGGAATCGCGAGATGTGCATTATGACATCAACTCAGTCCAAGTATAGCTGTAGGGGGCTGTACATACTCTGTGATCCACCGGGCCTTGTCTGGTATAGATAAGGATGAAGCTCAAGTCTCTCTTTGTAGGCGTATGTATAGCTATATTCGGAAATCCGGATACCTGGAGATGTAGTATAAAGAAAGAGAGAGAGAGAGTGAGAGAGAGAGAGAGAGACTTTCAAAAAGAGAGCACAACGGTGTATTGTATGCACGGTTCTTTGTAGGTTTAGTATTGAGCTCATCTATACAGCACTATGAATAGATACTACCTAACTGTGAAGACCCTCAACGTAGCAGCACTATCTACTCGGTAGCTGCTCAATAGCAATACCGTAGCAACACAAAGCACTAGAAACGCAGTGTTGACTAAGGCAGACATATGTGGAGACAACCTGGGTTATACACGCTCTGTGTCGTGCGTGAGCCGTTGGTTATCGAGTTATCTCTATCTACCCCGTAATATTACCAAGCGGGTATTTTTTTTTTTTTTTTTCTTTTTCTTTTTCACCGAGGCTCTCAGTAGAACTTACATCAGCATGCAGCAGCACTGCTCATCCCTCAGCCTATATAAAGAAGGGACTGCAATCACGAGCCTGGCAGCAAAATCCGGGGGCGAGGCTCTTGAGCGCTTGTGTTTCCAGAAACAAGGGATCCAGGCTATTGCTCGGCTAAATTAAAGAACCTAGAAATAGTCGGGGTGTGGCTGCGTGGCTGGCCGCTAAAGAGGACTTGAAGTAAGAGAAATAAGGAAATAGGGAAATAGAGAGGAGAGATGCAGTCTGAATGCGGGGACTTGGCTTGCGCCAGGCGGCTGGTTCAGCCCGAGGGAGGGGCCTCTCTATCGCTCTGCTCTGTGCTCTTATCAACTGCTAGGAACTCTGCTGCTAGCAGTACCATCTATTGCCTTATACTGGCACTGTTAGCACCGTTACCTGTGCTAGCAGCGCGCAGAAGGCGCTAAATAAGTAACAGAATCGACCAGTGTCAGTGCCACTTGAAGCCGCCGCTAAATGGTAGTGCTCAATTAGCAGGTACACGCGCGGTCGGCGTGGTCCCCCGCTATTCGTAAGTATACGATGCCGAGCTAGCTGGTGCCGTGGGGTTCGCTATCTGAAGGACGCTACTCGTGCTTTTATCGCCAACTCCAACTACCCACCATCTTTTTTCCCTCTCCCCCAAGCAACTACATGACATACCTGGTCTCTGGGCCCTTTCCTTCGATCCGACGGTGCTGAAGCTGCATCCCTACCCGACCTTGTTCTGACCCGGAAGGCCTGTCCTGTCCTATCGCTCGCGCAGACGACTGTGCCTTGATCTGCATTGCCGATTCCTGCGTCTATCAACTGCATATTTATCCCATCCGGGGAAGCTTCCCGAGCCATCTCTCCAGCCTCTGAGCTCGACGCGCCCGGGGCGTTTGTTCCGCGCCCTTTCGTCTTGCACGCTCAACGTCTTTCGGTTATGCGCCGCAACCAAAACGCCTCGATTCATGGATGGTTGATTTGATGCTTGTTGCCTACCGCTCAGCACTTTCTGCTCCGTCGACGTGCCGTCAAATCCGGCAGGACTAGGAATTTTGGCCTCGACAACCGCCTAGTTTTATACGTGGCCGATATTCGGCCTTTGTTTGAGTCTGGACGATGGGATAGCGGAGCCAGGGAAGCCGAGCATAGGATTGGCCAGCTGTTGAATATACATTAAAGAAGAAAACGAGGGAGGGAGAGAGAGCGCGAGAGAGAAGGCCGAGGACAGTAAGAAAAGAGAAGAGAGTGCAGAATACGGAGTAGAAGGCAAAGAGAAAGAGAAAGAAAACTTGTTTCATATAGACAGGAGCTTGTGCAACAGAAACTACAGAGAAGCCCAGAGGTGAGTCGAATCGAATCGAGTCTCTGTGTTCTGCATACGCGCTGTCCCACCTCCCCCGCTGGATAAGCTGCGATCTGACGTTGAGGTGTCCTGTCCGATTTGCCCATCTAGGCCGAGAACTGCTCCCCTTGTCATTATTACTGCCCGCCTGACTTGGTTGTCTGCGTGAGAGCACCAGAGAGACGGGAGGAAGAGGCAAGGGATAAGAGAAAAAAAAACGGAGACGGCATCTGTATCGGTTGTGTGTACTCGCATGCAAGCTGCTGCCGCCGCGACCCTCTCTTCTTCTCCTTTCCTAGACTCTGCACTGGGCTCTTCTTCTTTTCTCTTTCCCCCCCAGAGGATCTAACGCCGCACCCCCCGACCCCAAATCTCGCCAGCAGCTCGTCTCGTTGGGGGAACCGTCAGCCTAGCACAGCCAACCTTGCCTCATTGCTCCTAAACCATGCCCACGCATAGCCCGCCGTCTCCGATCCTCCAGCAAAGCGTCAAGCGTCAGCGGCAGGACTCGTACGACGGCACGTCATCGCGCAACGGATTCTCGAGCCCTGAGCAGCAAGCCGGCGATGCGAATCTAGGAGGGGCGGCGAGCAGCACCAGCAGCGGTCGCAGCGAGGCCAGTGCCTCGGCTGCTGTGCACCCCGGCCTCTCTGTCTCCTCTGCCTCTGTCTCTGCTGCGCCAGGCCCCGGTCCCGGTCCCGGTCCCGGTCTCGGTGCGGGCGCAACTGACGCTGCTGGTGCTGCGGCTGATGGTAGCACCGCCTCCACAACCACCACCGCGGCTGCTGTCGCTGCCGCTGCTGGCGACGGCCTTGCGCCGACTGGCAAGCCTGGGCAGAGCAGCAATTTTCGCAACGTGAGCGCGTGCAATCGCTGTCGACTTCGCAAAAATAGGTGCGATCAGAAGCTGCCTAGCTGCGCGAGCTGCAGCAAGGTCGGCGTCCCTTGCGTTGGCTATGACCCTATAACAAAGAAGGAGATTCCTAGAAGGTAAGTCGATGACCAGCAACAGAATTCACCAAATACACCATTTGTTGAAAATCGTTTCTTTATGTCTACGTCATGTCGTTGAATTTGTTTGCATCTTTGATATCAATGCCAATTGTTTGTATAACGTTGCTAATTGTGAAACCCGCAGCTATGTCTTCTATCTTGAAACCCGTGTCGAAGTGCTGGAGAAGCTCCTGGAATCTAAAAATATCCCGTTCCCGCCGGCGGAGGATCTCGACCTATGCTCCCGGCCCGGAGCAGACGGCAGCTTCCCGGCCGTACGCGATAACAGTTACTCTAGCCACTCGGAATACACAGATCACCGCACCCCGCGGCCTCATAGTCACCATAGCCAGAGACTGGATGGTGCGCTGCTTCCAGCAAAGAAGCAGGGCGATCAGAGCCCTGCTATGATGAATATTGTCAGCTCATCGAAGCCGCGATCGCTTGCCTCCACATCAGGCGTCTCGTTTGCCCGTGTTGTACTTGCAGCCGTCCAGTATTCGGTACCGGACCAAAATGGCGGCTCTGAGAAGCCTGTCTCTTCTCATCACCCGAACCCGACTGGGGCCGGCACTTCTATGCGCGACTCATTCTTCGGTTTACATACTCGACCCACCATCCAACCGGCCACCTTTCCGACCAGGGACGTGGCCATGCGTCTGGTGACGCTTTACTTTGAGCATGCAAATCCGCAGATTCCCATCCTGCACCGCGGGGAGTTTATGCGCACCTTTGAGCGGGCGTATGCTCCTGACGGCCCGGATCTTAGCGCGAGGGAATTATACATGCTCAACATGGTCTTTGCTATTGGTTGTGGTGTCATCGTCGGCGAGCCAATCAAAGCGGAGGCTTCTGGCGGTGGTGGACTGTCGTTTCAACGTAGCAGGAACCAATGCCAGCCGGAGGAATACCACGCAAGCGCAATCGTCCACCTTGAGGAGTGTCTCAGCAGCAGTGGAGGTGGGCTTGAGGTACTGCAGGCCGTCCTTTTGCTGGCCAACTTTGCACTTCTCCGACCTGTTCCGCCAGGCCTATGGTATATCACTGGCGTGGCAGTGCGCCTTGCAGTTGACCTTGGCCTCCATCACGAAGACGGAGGGGATATAGACAACGGTGGTGGGCAGAATTCCTCTGGCCATAATCCCTCTGATGGCTCTGTAAACGATCCGCGAGACCCTAGCGGTGGCGGCTCGGACCGAGCGAGACGTCTCTGGATCCGTGACATGAGGCGTCGACTGTGGTGGTGTACTTATTCGTTTGACCGGCTTGTAAGCACCTGCGTCGGTAGACCGTTTGGTATCAGCGACCATGTCATCACGACCGAGTTCCCTTCCATTCTTGACGATGATTTTATCACACCCAATAGCTTTGGTAGTCCACGCCCATCTAGCGAAGAGCCGAGCTATAAGCGCGTTGCTCACCATTATTTTAGGCTGCGCATACTGCAGTCGGAGATCCTTCAAGTCCTGCAATATAATCAGGCCCAAATCGCCAGGACTGGAGCCCACGCGAGGACACTCTATCCTGAGATGAACAGACAGTTGCCATCCCCGTATCTTGTCCAGTTTGACTCGTATAGATCATGGCGAATTGACATTGACCGGAGACTTCGTGAATGGAAGGACCAAGCGCCTTTAAAACATGAAACTGGGGTAGCCTTCTCGACGGAATTCCTAGACCTGAACTACTGGCAAGCCATTGTGCTGCTGTATAAGCAGAGCTTGAGTATCCCTACCATGTTTGAGGGAGAGTATAACCCTTCCAACGAGGTCAACAGCCCTACGGCCTTTACAGCCGAATTACGAGAAGACGAGGAGCGCATATACCTTAAAGTTGCCGAGGCAGGACAAAAGATTCTGCGTATATATAGACAGCTGCATCTGAGCAGCCTCGTAAGCTACACGTATCTGTCTACCCACCATTTGTTCATGGCAGGCATATCCTACCTTTACGCCATATGGCATTCTCCCACTGTGAGAAGCCGCCTGGTAAGTGCCCACGAATGTCATTTCTTTTATTCACAAAATTTAGAAAGGAGCTGGACGGTTGACTTTAAAAAATGTATAACAGACTATGGATGAAGTAGACTTTACAGTGCTGGCAGCAAAGTCAGTATTCACCGACATGATTGACAAATGCCCTCCGGCAGAGACTTGCCGCGACGCTTTTGACCGAACAGCCAAGGCCACCATCCAGATGGCCAACTCGAAAGGCGGTTTCGGTTCGCCCGTCATGCAATCACGGCGACCACCTACTCGAAGAGAGACTACCAACTGGGCTCCTACGCCTTCAGATATAACGCCTAAGAGGCCAGCAGCGCCTCGGCATCGACACCCACCCCAGCATCAGCATCAGCAGCCTGAGCAACATCAGCATCAGCAGCAGCAATTCCAGTTTGACTTGGCAATGGGCGACAGCCTTTCATCACCCAGCCTCTCAACCGGTGGAGATATGGCCACTCCACCAGTGGCAATGGCACACTCGCACAGCCATGGTCGGCCAAGCCCCTCACGGCGAACAGGCAGCTACGACGACGGAAGTTCTGTTGTGGATCAGTCAATGATTGCCTCGCCGTCTGTGCCTCGCCAGGCCACGCCCAGCAGCACCAGCGGCGGGAACCCGTTCCTGACTCCCCAACCGCAGCAGCAGCAACAGTTTGGGATGCAGGGGCATATGGAGTACCCCGATGCGCAAACAATGGATTTTTTGCAGACGCTGGGCACCGGGTCTAATGGCGGCGGCTTCGGAGGCGGCATGGACCAAGGCCAGATGGACTTTGGATTTGGCTTGAACTGGGAGGGCATACACAACGACTACGCTGAGGCGTCATCCTCGGCGATGAATCCCTTTGATTCCTTCTTCTTTGGCGGACCCCAAGGAGGGAACGCCGCCTTTGGTGGATCGAATGGCGCTGGCGGACACAATGACGGGAATGATATGGGGTCGACAGGAAGAGGAAGAGAAGGACCTGACGAGGGATCCATGACCCTGTAAGAAGGCGATGGATAATTTTTCAACATATACGTGCATACCCAATAATCTTTTTTCGTTTGGCTTCGTATTCTTTCCTTTGCTTTGTTTTTCCTTTTTCCTTTTTCCTTTTTTTTTTTTTTTTTTTTTTTTTTTTTTTTTTTGCACTGATGGTTTATCATATGCATGGGGGTCTTTTGTGTTGATCATATCTCGGGACTATCTTCACTTTTCTTAATTTTTTTTTTAATATTCTTACTCATGAATATGGATGGAAGAGCTATGAATGGTAGCATCTGGAAACGGATAATACCTGGTTTGAGTGTTTATATATACATATACGCACATATTTACGTAGGTATTTACCTATATATACGTATATACCTAGTGCATGAAAGTATAAATTGCATGGTGTATTTAGGTATGTAAATGGCTGAAAATTAAGATGCGCTTTCCATTATACTTGTTCGTCATCATCGTCAACATGCTAGCTATGCAGGTGAAAAGTATGTTTGTCTAAAGAAAGAAAAAACGCCAATAACTGCTCTTCCACCAAATTGATTTTAACAAGCGTCCAGCATAGCATCATCATTATACATTGCCTGCAACATAAGGAGAGGGAAAGAAGATTCTGAAAGGGGAATAATGAATAAGTTGCTAACTGCCAAGCGGCGGTTTAGCGGCGGTATCTCCTGTCATCGTCTTCACTGTAGCCAGACCTCCGGCTGCTTGATCGTCTCCCCTTGCCCGTGTCCCTGGAAGGACCAGCTTTACGGCTATGCCGTCTTGAAGACGGCGTAGTTTCCTCAATGACCACCACTTCGTTTTCCTCGTCGTAGTCGGAGGGCAGGTGGTCCCTCGGTGCTCGGCCGGGCGCGCCAGAGGATGAAGAAGTGATGGTGGTTAGTGGCGACGGCTCCCTCTTTCTTCTCATGGGCTCAACTATTTCGGGTGCTTTCCCTCTCCTCTCAGTCCTGCGCTTGGTCGTCCTTGTCGTGCGCTCTCGTCGGATCGACAGGATATCGGCGGCACGCATGGTGGGCACTTTCCTCCTGGGTTTCTTGGTCTTTGGGCGTGCCGAACTCAGCATACTGCGTGAGACGTATGATTTGGTCTCGACCACTTCCTTGGTGCGGAAGAGGCCGGAGAACGGGCCGAAGCCGAGAATGGTGTACAAGATCATCAGCAGCAGGATGAAGCCGGCGGCGGAGCCGATAACGACGCCGACGATGGCGCCGGTTGAGAGGGAGCTGTGAGTCGCATTGTACGTCTCGGGGATGACGACGAAGGTAGGCGTCTCTTGCTGGCGAGCGACGAGGGTGGCGGCGTCGCCATCGATGGCTCTTGTTGGAAGCGACGAAGAGGCGGCAAGGGCTGGGGTATTGGTAAGCTCACCAATCAGCCGCCGTGGAAAAGATGGCAGAGCAGGCATGTTTTTTTTCTCTCTCTTCTTTGTCTTGGCTTGTCTGTCTGTCTCTGTCCACCGAAACGCTGGTGGGTGCGCAAAGCACCGGTCTAGCTGACGGGATGTGTATATCACAGCTTAGCGCTGGAGACAACAAGACAGAGAGACACAAGCGGGGCGAGAGGAAGAGCCGAGAAGGAGATAGAAATGAGAGCTGAAGTGCTGTCGTAGGAGAGGGAAAAAAAGTCTCGAGAGCCCAAAGCGAGATCGGGTACGGTGAAGAAAGAAGATTGGCGAATCGGTACACGCTATGCAATGCAACGAGGGCCGTCTCAGTAGGATGACGATGACGATGACGATGGGCTGTATTTGTGCAGCAGCTGCATCATGTCGCTTTCAGGGGTCCGCTGCTTTCTTTTTGTATGTCTCGCTCAACGGGACATGATCTTGGGGCGTCGAGGATGGCCAGCCGAGTGAGTGAGCGGGTGGGTGCGTGCGTAAGCGAACAACAAAAGTTTGTCTTTGTTTCCCTGTCGTCGACTCGAGCTGGCGAATTTCTCTGCTTGCCGGGTCCGTCTGTTGGCTCGAACCTCGCGCAGAAGCCAAGCTCAGCCAAGGTCAGGCACAAGGTGGGATGGATGGGCGGCAACGAGCCGCGACTAGAGCAGAAAAAAGGCGCCCAGCCACCCGCCGCCCACCAAAAGGCGCCCCCAGCCACAGCATTTTCTCTGTTCGGCGGAGGTGGAGTTGAGGCCAAGCTGAGGTGGGACAAACGGAGCTGAATGCCGTGGCGCCTCTCAACCGAGACCGCGCGAATCAAGTCGAGTGTCGGCACATGCGGGACGGGACAGTACCTGGTTTTGGTTCCATCTTTGCAAACAAACAAAATGCGGCATGAGCGCGCTGTGCGTGCGATGATGGAGCTTTGAGGTTTGTTCAAGTTAAGCTACTACTAAGGTAGGTTTTATTCTAGGCTCAAGTGCGGGCTGGCCATAGATGCTCCCGGCGCCGGATTATAGTTTTGTCGGCTGGCACCTACCACGACTCGAAGAGCTCATGTTATCATTGGACGAGGCAGAATGCACTTTATTTAGGTATATAAAGCATGATGGGGAATTGCCATGTGCGTGCAGGTATAGAGTTGGCGAGATATGGTAAAGCTGTTGGGAGGCAATCTGCGAAGGCGCGTGCTCCAACAACATCTCACCTTGGAATATATCCGCCGATGATGATGGGCGGGTGTTTGATATAGAAAGCTATGTTTGGCTTGTTTGAACATTCATAGTGGAATGTATTTAAATACATTTGCGATAACGGACTTTGTGCGTAGAAATATCTGATTCGGATTGTTCGTGGTGCGCCCTCATTCTTGAATAGACGTGTACTTATAGGTCAGTAAGCGTAGTCAAGTCACTATGGAAATAAAAAGTTGCTACGCGAGGCCAGAGAAATTGGTCGTTTGGTTGTATAATCTGAGATATACTTTAAAAGATTAGAAAACCGAGGGTTACATGTACCCTATCTTATATTTTTACATTTGTATCCATCTTTGACATGACACTCAACCACGTAGCGCCCGAATTCAACCGTGTTCATCCGTATGAGAGGCTTTGAGCACACTTCCCTCCAATAGACTCAAACGACACTCCAACAGACTGGGTATCTTCGCAACGGTCAACATTGAGCACTACATGCCTTGTATCCGCGAGAAATGCATAGCCAGAAAGAAGCAGACGGCGCTTCGCATACGTGCAACCAAGGCTCAGCCGCGGCTATGAGTAATGGGTTGACACTGCAAAACTGGAAGAGACGGGCCAGCGGATCTGTACAAGGTAGATTCATATCCAAGACGAGGAGGAAAGAATTTGAGATGACCAGATGGACATGCAAGATGGTAGCCCACGCCGCAGCAATGCTTTAGGAGCGTGTCTACTACCTCATCTCTACCGTGAGATCAGTGACCGGGTTGCTAACATGTATTTCAGTACTCCGAGTTGGATCAAGCTAATGAGAGTTGGACAGCTTCCACGTCAACTTCCGCGACAAAAGCGGCGACACTACAGACGACAAGCATTCTCCTATATACGACGCAATTTCAGACAGCATTGCGCCGACTAGATCTACTCTGCTTTTGAATGATTTTTGAATAAACTCATAATTGTAAAAAAAAAAAAAAAAAAAGAAGAAGAAGAAGAAAAATCGGGTCGCCGTGTTAGTGAGGAGTTACCTAATTAGACGTAGTTGATACATACTTGAGAAGCAGCAAGGAGCCTCAAGCTTCCAGTTAAAATCACCAGTTATTATATGTAATTCTATGGAGTGGAGTGGATACAAGGCACGAGGCTGGTTCCACTTTCACCCGCGCAGTAGGTGGCAGTAGTGGTAGATGCTGCTGATCGATCTCTGGAAGTGGAACCAGCAAGTGCAGTATTAGTTAGTGCCTGTACACATTAGGCATTTGGAGACAGGTGCAGCAGCAGCGCGAAAGAAAACGCCACGGCCTGCCACTGCAAGTCTTTTATGACGATACGCAGCCTGATTTTTTTCTTCTTTTTGCTTCTTCTCTTTTTCAGCCCCCTTGCATCACAACAAGTCACCAAGGTCGTGTGGGGCGCAATGTAGATGTGCAATTCGCCAGCGAGGCTTTCAGCTCGTGCTGCCCAAGGGCGCCGCCGCACGAAATGACTTAAATACGCGCCTTTCCATCGTCTCGAGATACACGAGGTGTTGCTTCTTGGGTGCTGTATGTGACAAGCTCTGTATTGTTGTGTTATGTTATGCTATGTTATGTTATGCCCATTGCAGTGCGACGACAACCTGCGAACGAATATACGTGCCCTCGAAACCCTGCTTGATACCATGGAAGCCAAGAGTGATGAGAGACCACCACCGCACGTCTGCATCCATCCACAATGTGGCGCCTGTGGACAGCTATTTGTGCCTGGTGAGCGTACTGTCGCACGTAAGATGAGATGCTCTACATTCAGGAAGACGGTTAATCTGACGTTTGCAGTGCTCTTCACCGAGACTACGTCTACATGTCTGGTGTACAATGCGTACGAGTTTTCAGCTAGCGGTTATGCTCAGCAGTCGAAAACAGGCGACCATGTCTTCTACAAGATACCAGACCGTCCTCTCGACCTTGGCACGGAAGAAAGCATCACGATGCACACGGATTGCTTCCAGCTATGCCGCCAGGCCTTTAAAAGCTACAAGTATAGGCGCGACTCCCAATTCAACGGCGGCTACAGACGAGATTTCAGGCGCCTATGGCTCGCAGCAACGTGGAGATATCCTTGGAAAAGCATGGCGCCTCTCAAGCTGCCTAGCTACAGCGCTCTCGCAGATCCATCTCCCAGCGTTATAAGTAGACTCTGTGGCTTCAAGAAGGAGTTTCTTCCAGAAATCGCCACCCTCATCCAGACTTATTCGCAGTCTAGCATAATTTGGAGATTTGATGCCGCACTCCAACTTGTGGAGGAACTGAACTTTGCTACAGCGGATGAAGAAGAAGCCATTACCTGTGCGCTTTCTGAGGTGCTGTGCTGGTCTCGCAACGGTTCCCCCGATGGTTCTCTCAAGCTTGTGCAAGACGAGCTTGCCGACCCTTGTGTGTGTCTCATTATCGACTCTCGAGGCATCAAGTCGATAAACAGATTATCTGAACATTCAGCAACTTTAGCGGCCCAAATCTCCATTCACCCCAATGTATTGATAATAGAGCCGGTGGAGACTGTAAAATCAATGCATGTAGAATTCAGGGTATGTACTGCAACATGTCCACTTACGTTGCTATACATACCATTATTTATACTGACATTCATGTTCCCCAGCTCGGGAGGAGCCGCTTACACCTTCCCATGGCATCAAGTATCAACGTCTGGAGCGCACCAATACCTATGCCGAATTTTCTAGACATTAAAAATCATGGGAACGCTGCAGCTTCGTCTACGTCTATGTACTTGTCCTCCCATTTCGTCGCCACCAGTCTAGATCCCCGTCACTGCACGGGAATCTCCTTCTTCATCACAGGGATAACTGGCAGTAAGATAGTTGGTATATATGGACATGGCCATCGAGACTTGCGCCACTCAGAGACATTTGAATATATGAGTTCTTTCCACGGATGCCGTCTCATCTGGATATACATACCACTGGCCGCCAACGACAAGATTAACGCAATCGGTGTCAGGCGTAGCGCTCCACTGCGCGAGCCACACTCTATTACAGTAAGTACCTATAAAAGAATGGATTATAACGGGTCAAGGATTAAGCTAATATACCTATTCAGTTGCAGATGGCCTCTGGACAATACATGATTGGTATTCCGCCGACAAAAGCCCCAGTCTATGAAACATTATATACAGCAGCAGAACAGCAGCATGCTACACTCATCCACAGTAGTCCATGCAACAGCGGCGCCTCAGTCATCAAGGCTGACACGAATTATAAGATTATAGCTTGTGGCATCCAATCAGATGTACCGCCCCTGCCTGCTGCATGCTCGTCGTCAGCGTCACTGGAGAATGTATTAAGCATTTCTATCTTTACTGACAGGCTAACGAAATTATGCAAAGGCATAATGATTGAGTATAACAATGGCTTAAAGAGAGCCCTTGGACAGTGCCGTATAGGCATGGATTCTGTCCACAGGTATCAGAAGCCATCGAGCATATCGTATGCTAGCACCTATCAACCAACATGCGGAAAGCATAAATTATCATGCAAGGGTATACATGTTGTCTTTGACTTTCAAAATCAGCTACATGTTCAAGATAAGGAGTTGATATGGGAGCATTATGAAATGAAAGGCCAGCTGTACTTTTGGTTCACGACGCATGAGGTTTATTTAAAGGTTTCTCAAGATTAGGCACTTTTTTTAAGGCAATAGGCACATCTTTTGGGTTGATCTCCAGTCTACATGTACACTAAATATGCGTGGTTAGCGAGTAATTGGACCTTGCGACATATATTTGGGCTAGAACGACTCAGTACCATAAGTAAAGCCTAAATAAGATCAAAAGTTTGCACATTGTACCCTGCTTTTGTCAATGCCTTCATCTTTCCAAACTTTTCAAAACACTCCAAGGTCGGAAGACTCAAAATCTCTTTCTCCACCAGTCTAGCCAAGAAAGATTGCGTTCTTGGATCTTCCTCGCGCGCTATTTTCGTTTTTACGTCAATGTATCTCGCACTGCGATCAAACTTGAGCGCATTGAACTGACTGTGGACGTTATGGGGCAGATCTCCGAGGATGATCTCGCCGTCCATCATGCCATGGACGAAGCACTCGCCCACTACGCGGTACTGCGTATGCGATATTAAAGGGTCATGGCCAGATGATTGTGGATAGACGGCATTGGTAGCAGCAGAACGCACTACTATGGGCGCATTACATCCGAATAACATGACCACGTCATCGCCGACCGCAGTCGTTCCTGGCGCCAGACCGACGTATCCGTCTTGTGCTAGCAATAACGCGCGGGTTCTACAAGCGTCGCGGACGATATCGAGATATAGAGCGGCGACGGGATCAGAAAACGGCAGCGTGGGTATTTTGCCATGGCCAGGCCACTCGCCCACAATGGCAGCAGTCAGAGCAACGCAGTCCTCGAATGGCGGCCGGTGAGACGAAGCAGGGAACCATCGGTCGGCAAAATCGCCAAGCCAGAGAGCGCGAGCAAAGGCCGTCAGAAACCCCTCGTGGCTGCATTGAGCGGCAACGGCCTTGTACGCGTCGTGGAATACTCTCCGCATCTCCAGCATGACATCCGCAAGGCTGCTTCCTTTATCCGACAGCACCTCGCTGATTGGAATGACTCGGCTTACCGTTCCGCAGCGGATACCCCAAGCACGAATCAGGCGGCCATCGATTAGATCAAAGGCAGGCAAGTCGGATAGCAGCAGCGGTACAAAGGCGTGCATAATGGAAGACGACAACTCGGTCGACCAGTCGGGGACCCAGCTGGGCAGTTCAGGGAAACGTGGCCTTGCGCTGAGATCACACTGGCTGAAGAGCGTGAGCCCCCCCGTGTGCAGCATCTGCTTGCGCGCGGCGTCGGTATAGACCTCAGCAACTGTAAGCGTATAGTCGGGGACGATTCCGATGCCGCGCTCTACCTCGCGGAGGCTGCCCAGCACGCCGTATATCCGGTCTCGAGCGTCCGAACAGCGCGACCCTGCGATCTGTCTCCGAAGGTTCGCCAGCCGAAACCCGCGAACCGAATACAAGGCGACTGTATCGACCCTGCTGAGGCGGTCTCCGAAAGCTCGCCTCTGAGCTGCGTCCAAAACACCCATTAGTCCTTCATGGGTTAAAGGCTTGCGCCGGAGCGTGAAGACAGCGCGCGAAAAGTGCTGCCATGGGGTCTGTTTATTGCCGCACAGCAGCACTGCGCCACGGTAGCCCAGTCCAATTTCCTGTCGGATCCAGACTCGGTCAAACCATTCGCGATCAATCAGGTGGTAAATGGCGAGCATTGCGCGATGGCCGAATGGCGGAGGCTGCTGCATGTCCGCCCAGTGCAGCTCATCACCACCTGCAAGAGATGGACTCACATCGCCATTGGCAAAGTTGACTTGCACCATGGCGCCCACATGCTCCAGGGTGTCAAGGGCGTATGTGCTGTCGTCGCATTCGGGCCCAAGGAAAGCGATGACCCTGTTCGCACGGTGGTAGACATCCGCCATTAACAGGACCTGCCTGGACCGTTCGGCGTGGTCTTCCTGGTTAATGCAGATAGCATCTGCCCAGACAGTACGTGGCCGGTCTGGGTAACGTAGGTGTCTCAACGCCGTCGTTAGGTTCGGCGTGACCATCAACCTTGCGAGGTGAGCAACACCAGCAGCCGAATCCGCAAGCTGAACCTCGACCGCGACTCGATCGTCAGCAGAGCCCCATACGTACGACAGGGCTTCATAGTGAGGCGGGTTTTCTTGGCTTAGAATGCTGTGGTAGAGATGGACTCGTACTATATCGGACGTGTTTCCAGGAAAGATGTCAATGAGTCGAATCTCTCGCGCCTGTATAAGGGGCTGATATTTGAGTGTTGTCATAGCTGACACTTGCTTTTTGTTGAGTAACTACATTTGCGTGAGTAGATGGTACACGTAGCCATAGTTTATTAACTCCTATTACATACTTGAGAACGAGCTTTGTACTGTTATCAGCGTGCCTTAGAAGTAGGTCATGACCTGGCCGTCTTGATGTTCGCTGCATGTCAAGTGTCTGGCTGTTGTTGCCCAATTCCTCGTTTTGTGATTCTCACCGCCAAATCGCTAGCCAATCAGCACATCGGCGCATTCTGCGGGAGACCATCCAGCTCACAACCACCATTGTCAATATTATGATGATGAGTCAGATTATGCTATTGGACAGTCAGTGGTGTCTTGCACAAAAGTCGTCCACCTGCGAATATGCGGACATCAAGAAGCAAGAGGTTTCCCGGGAAGTTTGTAACATCATCACGTCACCTCTTGTTGGAAAATATTGTGCATGGAGTTGCGCGTGAAGACCCCCCCAGAGAATGAAGTGTGGCAGTTTGAAGAGGATTCATAACCCGAGTTGATATTTCTAGTCTATAATACAACCACCGCCTTTTATTTAGCTTCACCATTCGGCTTCTTATCAAGTGCGCCGATTAATTCTTTCGCGGTCTGGACCGAGGATTTTGTCAGGTTCGCAACGCTCCACACATCAAACATGACCATGATTCCTCGGTGGCCCGACTCTACCATCATGGGGATCATCTCAGGAGCCAGAGCGCCGCTATTTTTTTTTTTTTATCATGTTTTTAGCTCATGTAACAACAGCAACTTTATTGTTATCCTATACATTGGGGGGTTAAACTTACCCAAAGAGCGGAATATCATATTTCTTGCCGGCCTTTGACATGCTTTCCATGGCAGATGCCAAGACAGGATGGGGAGGGCCTCCAAGGGCCAGGGGCACTCTTGCATCTGCCATGAAGTCGCCAGGTCCGAACATGAGCGCTGAGACGCCGGGTATTGAAGCAATCTCGTCGACGTTTTCGATTCCCTTTACGCTTTCGATTTGGGGAATGATGGCGATGTGGTTGTTTGACGTCTTCATGTTGAAGGAATCCTCTGGGTATAGAGAGAGATCTGAGACGCCGGGAGTAAAGGTCCACGGGCTGAATGAACGGGCGCCCAGAGGGGCTGTTGTCCATGTGTAAGCTCGACTGGCTTCAAGTTTTTTCGTTTTGTTGTTTTACATTTGGCTGTTGATACTTACGGTAGTACATCTTTTTCATAAATTCCTCTACCTCTTCCTTACTTTCGCAGTGGGGGATGATGATGCCAGACGCACCAGCGTCCAAGGCCGTAGATAGTGCTATTTCATCTTCCTTTGGTACTCTCACAATGACTAGTGTCTCACCCTCGGAGTGATGCTGGGCGGCTTGAATGGCGCTGTTCCAAGCAGGTTAGCACTCTCACATCCCATCGAAATGTTCCTAGAGTCCTTGGTCATTACTCATTGAGGGTCAGGCGATCAAACATGCCATGCTCAACATCCATCCAGATAAAGTCTGGTCTGGCAGAAGCAAAGACCTTTGTCAAAAAGACACTGGGGATGCCCTGAGCGACGCCGAACAGGGTCTTTTTAGGATCCTTCTGGGCTTCTTTCAGAGCTTCTTTTAGGTTTCCAGGATAGGTCAAGAGCGCCGAACGCCATTTCGCGCGGGTGTGCAGGTTGGCTTGGTTGAGGTATCCTTCGCCAGACATGTTGAACAAGCAGTTGTGAAGATTTATCAAGTTTAGATATTTGATGAGATGGTTCAAACTTAAAGATGGAAGAAAAGGCTCGGGGGCACTTTGGTTTAATACTTTCATTCTCTCATTACAAAGAATTTGGTACTCTCCTACGTACTCCCTTATTGTCCGTGGAGATAGACTCCGCTGGGCATCTCCGATCTAACGCTTCCGCCTCATCAAGCGGCCGCTGAGAATATTATGTGAGATATGATACGTAGTTGGCTCAGGGCTAGTCGGATTTATAGGATTGGCGCTGTGCTATGTCCGGAGACATGGTATTAGACCGCTTCATGCATTGGGTTAGGCTTCCGGAACAGAGAGTGCCAAGAAAGAATAACTGACAGTGCAACACTACCTTATCAATCTCTGACCGAACATTGGAATAACGTAGATGCGTATCGTACGGGAGATACGCAATGGCAATGCATGGACTAACTACATTCTCTAGGCCACATCAAATGTTGCTATTTTGGAGTTGGATGCTGTCTAGTTGGTTCCACTTTTAGCAACTAACTTTGAAGCGTCGAGCTGATTACCCAAAGTGGAACGAACCGTGTGCACGAAACAAGTATAAGCTAACGAATGAACTATCAAATTAGTTCTCACATGCCAATGCTGAAGGAAGCTTGTTTGAAACGAGACTCTGCTGGTGCTTATTCAATATCCACCACATTCCAAATCTTAGCATTTTACCATGAATCCTCTGCTCCCCTATCAGCTACGTCCGCCGTATCGCGCGTATCTCTCAAGGATCCCTCTACCCAAAGTCCGAAATCTAGCGCTGAGTCACGGGGCTCCGTATTTCGCAAACCAATCAAAACTGCCAAGGTCGAGACATGTTGTTGTATTCGGTGTTGATACGACTCCGAGGCGGGACGGAGACTGCTTCGCTGTCCGGACTCGTACGAGATGCGTATATGCAGCTTGTTGCGTTAAGTAGTAGGCTTGAGTAGTATTTGAATTGTGATCAATGTGATGCATCATATGTTATGTAATCGAGATACAGCCTCAACTTTCGGTGGGTGCATGACGAGTTCAACAAATGATAGTTCGATCAAAAAGCCGCCATTGTGCGGAAATATATCCCTTTCGAGGCAATGTACGTCGCAGTAAACGGATACCGCCTTTTGGTAAAAAGAAAAGGGGCAACATGCTGCGGCCGCTGGATCTGGTGCCACCGTGGATGGCGCGTCAACTGTGTGTCGTAATGTATCCTCGATGCCGTGGTTAGGGGCACGTAGGATTGCAGATTGCCACGGTTGTAAAAATAGATTTTTTGTTCATTGTTTATCGTTTCCATTAAACTATACTTTGTTTTCGCTGACTGGATGAATATAATGAGTCTTCTTCAATCTGCTAACAAAACAGCATTCATCTTCCTCAACCTGCTAACGACTCTGTTAACTAAAGAATTGACTAGTGAAAGGAATTAGTAGAAGGAATTAGCTACTGTGCTGCGTCGATTCCTTAGTTACTGCTCCGTAATCATTTAGCTAGCAGGGCGTTTTTTTAGTTCTGAATTCAAACGCTCCAGATTGCACGCAGGATCTAGCTAAGAACCTTATTGTACCTATGTTGCGAAAGAGTGGGCCTTGGTGTTGACGAACGAGATTATCCTCATTGATCCAAATCTGATGTATCAGTATTCTAATATTGGCCATGAAGTCTTTAAAGTATATCTTCAGGTATACTTCTAGGTATTATACGACATGGCTTATCATCACAGAGACTTATAGAATCGCGTCACGGCTTCGTTTAGTCGAAATCGTATATGCAAATGGCATGGGATGTAAGGACTGTAACAGCAGTCTTGTGTGGCGATCGGCCCAGCTTCCGGAGAGCTCGAATAATTGTTTGCACTGTGGACTATATGACATGTATAACTGCAATGGCTCCAATAAGACTATCCTCTTTGGACGTATCCTTAATCTCCTTAGCTGAGATGTCGCACAGTTCTGGAACAATAGCACATTGATCGTTCTAAAGACTGTACTATTTATAGCCAGATGCACGATGTGTATTTGCCTACAAGTAAATACATTGAGAATCTTACTAATTATTATGGATTTATCAAGTGCCATTTATCATATATAGGATTATGTATTGGGTTATTTAGGGCCACTCTACCCATGCATTTTAGGTGAGCAATCTGGTATTTACACTGATGAAGTCATAGACCATCTGAAGTCACTATTGCAATATGCATTTCTGGAATTTGTGTGGAGATACAGTATGATGTTAAGCTTGTATGGTTGAGCTCCTATCGAAGTGGGAAATGCACCTTGAGAATATAATTGCGCGTATCGTCACTTGACAAGTCACTTAATATCGTTTTAATTTACAGCTGCTGATCACTATTAAGAAACTGGTCTCCAACTTGGCATAAATCATACGTGTCACGAGCGTCTTATATGCTTCAGTAGCTTCGTTAAGCCGCGTGGCCACTCTCCAAGAGCAAAGATACTAGTGAAACGGCCGGCTTACTTTTCCAACCTGCTGTCAACGAGCCCTTCTACTGTCCTAGAATCTCAATTGATTGACTAGGAATCTGTCTCGAGCAGTACTACTGTCTGCACGTTGGTCGCTCAACAACCCTGGCTATTTTCCATGTTTTGTGAGATGACCCTTTCTCTCAAAGAAGACCAATACCAACGGCAAGCCTGACTGTATAGACTCGTGCTTCAGCGTCCGAATTGATCGCGATCAGACACGACTCATCTTCCACAATAGCATCGGCGAGCCAAGCTAAGAAACTTCCAGCATGGAGTTCGACCTCTTTGATCAATATGGTCGGCTTAAACTTGCTTTCAAGAAGGCCTCGGCTCGATCCGGTTCCGGTATTTGGGCGATGAGCTGGACTGCGGTGACATTCTCCTGATCGACCAAGTGCGCATCGACAAGCGTTACAGGCGCCAAGGCATGGGCCGAGAGATGGTTCATGTCATCCTGCAGAAAGCTCTGGCCAAGTGCAATCCCCATGCATTCGTCGCCATCGCTCGTTCAGCGTCAGAGGTTAGAGACCGGTGTAAGGGCGAAAGCGAGGAAGAAGAAGATGCCATATATGACAGGAGAGGCGCACGCCGAAATGCTTCTCAATGTCTTTGAGGTTTTCGACGCATTGGCTACACTGAGTGGTTTACCTTCGCCGCGGGGAATGCGGAAACATGCGTGCCACTTCTGAAGCGCTGCCAACGAATAATTCGATCCACCTCAGCCAACATCAGGGCCACACGGCCAACGCCATCTTCAAAACGCTACTAGATGCATTTGATACCACCAAAAGCCAGATCGAGCACCCCGTCGATGACTGAGACTCCACCGGCTGACGATGATATTTGATGCCACAACCATCCTCAAGACTCCTGTGTAGGCAATTCCTGTCTCATATGTCCTTCATGCTCATGCCCCTGTCTTTCGATTGCTTGGTTATATGACTAAGTAGATTTTCTATCATATTAGGAAGTTGCCACTTCGTAATCCGAATGTAGAGTCGATGGTTGGCACACGGCCTCTTTCTTGGCTACCCAACGAGTAATTAGTAATGAGTAACGTTACGTATATGTACAAGATGGCGAGGGAAAAAATAAATAAAAAGAAAGAAAGGAAGTGATGATGTATTCAGTTTGAATGGTAGAACAGAGTGAATTTAAACATTACAATTCCAAAAGCCTTGATGTCGCACGAAGTCAGACTAAGCAATATACATGTAGTTTTTACCTCTCGCTATTGTTATAATACGTCCTCTATTGAGATGCTTTGAAAAACTTACTTAACGAAGTGATCTCACTTAGTCATCTTATAAGCATTATACGATATATACCAGAATGAAATTTAAGCAACTTGCTAGCTGTAGAACGTGAGGGAAGAGAAGTGTGGTTTTATCAGCAGCTGTCTGCGGTAGTCCTTGAGCTTGGCATATGTCTTGCGTGTTATACGTCAGTCGATAGATAAAGTAGACAGTAAAAATAATTAAATTCGCCAGCAAAACGTCTTGATACTGCGAAGAATGTGGCATTGAAGTCAGCGAAGGCAGTGATGCATTAGTTAAGAGCGCAAATAGCCAGTGAGGTCACATCACATGATCTCCTTCGAGTGCCCAAGTACTCCGTACACATATACAGACTTAGGTATTTAACTCAGAATAACTCTAACCTCAATCTTAGATGATTCATCGTCGGGCCTCATCCTACGTTACAATTCCTCCATGGTCGTGACACTACCAGACTATACCCCCGCTTGGTCCGCATAGTCCCCAGGAGCAGATGAAATCAACACTCAGCGATTCGGCATTAGCAACGATTCGGCATTAAACCATCAAGTTTCATTACGAAATAGGTTGACAGGGGAAGCCAAACGGGTCCCCTGTTAGCCATAGCCATCATGCCCAAGCGGGCTAGATTCCAAGGCAGCAGCGTTTTACCAAAGAGCCCCATATGTGTACCGTCATGCATCGGAAATATAATGGTTTCCTTGATACTACTGACTTGCTGCATCCGGCCATTGTTTCAATGGATCACAGCGACTTCAATTACCAGACAACCCAAAGGATATGAAGAAACACAAACCTACACCAGACCAGTCCAAAGACTACTTTGTCGCAGCATCAACAATCATTGAAATTTCCAAAATACCAACTCAAAGGATGAACTCAATTTAAAGATTCAACTTTGTCAACTTTGAAATTTTCAAGCAAATTAGATCAAGTTGTTGGAGTTGTTTCAATTCAGAATTCGTTCAGTTGGTGTATGGCGGGGTGTGTTCTCGCGTCTCGCGTCTCGCGGGTTTTCTCACACCGCACGACAACAAACATCCGTGACAGCTTTTAACAACTCTGCAACTCTACCTCGCTGTAACTATTAAGACCGAAGAGTAAACTAGCTCTGGCCCCTTAACATAGTGGCTTGGAGACCATTGGTCAAGTCTGGAATATGTCTCCCAAACAGGAAGTTCAAACATGGTCTGACCTCTCCTATTGGCGCGGAACATGCATCTTGATCCTTCTCATCGCCAAGTAGGCTAATGGCACCACTGCCGAGACTTGCCGCCATACAGATTGGGTACTGGTGCATCTTGACAACGTCATGCGGCTTTGTTCCCCCGATGGAAGGCCGAATGCGCTTTAAATAAATCATGGATATAAGGTCACCGTCTCCCTCGACGATGAGGCGTACAGCTGTACAAGCTATCGGCTTGAGATAGTCTGCTTGTATTTTCAAAATGAAGGGTTTCATCATCGCTTCGGCTCTTGGGATGGCTGCAGCTGCCCCCAATGCAGCTGTTCCTGTTCCCTATGCCAACACAGCTCCCTCTGCCAACATCACTCTCGAAAACATTCAAAAGATTGACATTAGCATGGCTGGGGCCAAACCTGGCAAGCGTACGCTTCACGGCCCTTTCATGGGCGACTTCCCCGATCCCTCGATTATCTGGGGCGATGGTTCTTGGAAGGCGTTTGCAACTTCGTCACAAGGGAAGAACATTCCTGTTGCTGTATCTAATGATGGCCTCACTGGCTGGACGTTGCAGTCACAAGACGCACTGCCCAACACCGGATGGGCTCGAGCTAGCGCCGGGATCTGGGCCCCGGATGTTCAAAAGAATGTAAGCAAGCATTTGGCTCCTAGAACTTACATGCAGATGCTAATGCTTTCACAGGACGCTGGCACCTATGTAATGTACTTTACCGGCACCAACAGCAACGGTGCTCATTGCATCGGTGTTGCGACATCAGGCGCTGCCGCCGGCCCCTATACTCCTACAGCAAGCCCTCTTATCTGCGACGATGCCAATGGCGGTGTCATTGACCCTTCGGGCTACGACGATGGAGTCAACCGCTGGATCTTGTGGAAGGTTGATGGCAACAGCCGTGGTGGTGCCACCACTTGTCAGGGCGGTAGACCTTCGGGATCTACTTATTTTCCAACGCCTATCAAGATCCAACGCATGGCTCGTGATGCTTTGACTCTGTTGGATAGCCCCAGCACTATCCTTGACAACTGGGGATCTTCCAACGACGGTGTTGTCGAGGCGCCTGCGCTCTACAAGATTGCCGACAACAACTATGTTCTCTTTTATAGCGCTCACTGCTACTCAAGCGATGACTATGACATTGAATATGCCTTTTCATCTACGATTAACGGAGCTTACACAAACCGCGGCATCTTGGCCAGGACAGTCTCCAACCTCGGCATCTACGGCCCCGGCGGTTTGGATCTCGACCCCAACGGCGTCAACGTTGTATTCCACGGCCGCACTGCTCCCAACACTCCTAACGCCGCAAGAAATTTGTACACCGCCAACCTTGCTATCAACCCTAACCATGCCATCACCGGTGCGAACTGGTAAGGCATTCAGGTTTGGGTGGATGGAACCACCTCGGTGGGGGGGACGATTTTGCTTCTTTCGCTCAAAGGGAGGCTTACGACCAACCAACGCACAATTCATGTGAATGATTCATTTCTGCTGTACATAAAACCACGTACTCAATTGTATATAGTAGTAATATGAGCTAGATGACGAGACTAGATGATGACAAATCTTGTATGCGAAAACGAAAGTTGAACACTGAATATATTCTTTTCATTATGTCAGAGCCACATTTTTAATCAGACCAATCTTGCTGTGGCTACACCAGGACTATGATGGCCATACAGTAATTCGATAGTCTGATCCATCCCGCCAAACCTCTGGGTAGTATAGAGAATACTACCGCCAATGTCTTTGTCTTCCGCTGTCTATAGCTTATTTCGCTGCTTGGTTATATTTATTATTGCTTCAATACACTTGGCTGTAGCTGTCTTGCATACACTGTAAAATACAAAAATACAGAAGCCCAAGTATATGATTTCGAGTAATTTGCTAGAAATTGCAATACAAGCAAACACATGTGGTAGCCTCAATAGCTGCTTGCCATGGATAAAACTTAAGAACCGCACATGTTTTGCATACTACATTGATATGACAGAGAAAAATAGACTGTAAAAGTAATTGAATTCTCTGGTCAAAGGCATCAAACTATTTGGGAGGGAGCGATACTGATGCATGGACTCATATCGATAAGTCGTCAATTAACTGGGCGCACACTTCTTAGGTTACTTCCAAATATAGCGTAATCAGATGGCTCACGTACGATCTTGTTTAATAAGCGAAGTCTGTTATATTTAGATGTCTAGGACAAAAAGATTAAAGGTATATGCTTTTATTTTTTTTTTAAAGATATAGCTTATAAAGCTAATCCTATAGCACCAACCTCTTTTTTTCTAGTTTATAATATTAAATAAAGCTAGTATTTTTTCTTAAATATATTTGTGTTAATCTTAGTTTTTTTTAATATATATTACTTAAGTGATATATTTGTACTTTAAATAATTTAATATTTTTGTTTATAGTTTTATATTTTATTTATAATTTTTAAATTATTAAAATTATTAAATTAATTAATTTTTTTTAATATTTTTAATACTTCGGCGCTAGCAAATAAACTACTGCACAGTGGCAGTAGGGTAAGGGGCGAAAGCCCATATACCTTTACACACCTTTAGATGTTAGATGGCAAGGCCTTCCTTTCAATAACCTTAACTTTATCGCATCAAAAGTAACAGGTTTCCATGACATCATCTACTCTTTCTAACTGTTAGCCTTGACATATTGAGTCCGCGAAAACAAGGCGACTTCATTGATTCACTAGCAATTAACTGTGTACCTCGCCACAGCGCACAAAGCTTGTGAATGGACAGTTCGTTGACCTTGAATGGGAACATGACACCCAGAGGCAATCAAGTACCGGGACTTGATGATCACATGAACCGTCACAGTCGAAGGCAAAGTAATAGATTTTCCCAACACAAGAGCCTTGAATCTATCCCCAGCCAGACATCCAGAGACACAAAACAAACCTTAGGAGGCGTGGCGCTGGCGGATAATAAATCCCGGCTTTAAGTACGACGAGTTGTTACTCAGAACGTCAGCCCCGGTTGCGAACTTACTCGGCCACTACAGAATGCACCCGACGCCTTACCATGTAGTCATTTATATCCCCTCGTATAGGACCCTTTATACTGCACAATAATAATACTGGCTCATTCATCTCTAGCAGCATCATCTGGCTTACTGAGAGGAAAATGGATATGTTACATTAAAATTTCCCAAGTTCACATATAAACCGCATGAAGTCCAAGATACCAGGCACGATGCACAAACGCGACGATTCAAATCAACCCCTTACCGTGTCTTTTGAAATTGTTATAAATAAGGCCTCATTTACTGTATGGTCAGAGTAGATGATCAGAACCTCCCCAATTTCTACACCCACTAATGTGCGGCAGCCTATTGGTCCGCGCTGGTTCGGAATGTGCCTACGTACTTGGGGCCATGTCAAGGAAGTACATGTAGGCCGTGACACAGACTGGTGACGTTGAGAATCGTCATCTTAGCATCACTGAATTCAAAGAGTTGAACGTAGGTTAGACTTGCTTTCATCATAACGCCATATCCCGGATAGTTCTTAACCGTGTCATCTGTGAGCTTGAGAGCTTACCTCTCTCTCTTCCCCCAACTCCTTGCTTCATCCTACTCCGTTAGTTGACTATATATCACAAAATGAGCATCTTCGAGGCGATCCATGCCATGGCAGACTATCTACTGTCGTGGGTAAAGCTAGTATGTCAGAGCTAGTTGATTGTTTTCGGTTGGCACAGCATAATGACTGATGTCAGGATCGGAACGCTGAAGTTGGCTGGCGTTCGTTCAACCGCAAGGTAAATAAGCGCGATAGGAACTATTACTAGTACTGAATAATCATGGCTTGGGCAGGAAGGCAAAATACAAAGAGAGCAGCAATCTTTATGGAAAAAACTAAAATTGCTTCTTCTATTCAATCCTCTTACGGAGTGGATTGACAACACACACCTCATGCGCCTGTACCTGCATGAAAAATCAGAACATGAAGGTTCGCTCTCACTTGCCTCCGTATGCGACAATCAAATTGACAATACCACAGGCAGAGAAGAGAGAGCACCAGCTTCTCGGAGACGGATCAAGTCGTTCGTTGACGCATATGGAATAGACATGCGTGAATTTGAGCCATCCGATACGGATAGTTATAATACATTTGAGGCCTTCTTTACTCGCAAACATAAATCGGGATCGCGCCCAATCTGCGACGTAAACGACCCGTCGCATGCCGTAGTAGTCGCAGACTCGAGAGTGGTGGTCTATGATTGTCTCGCTGATACGAAAACTCTATGGATTAAAGGCAAGAATTTTAGTATCGCTAACCTAGTTATGGATATCGGACTCGGCGAGAACTTTAACGATGCCGCTATTGCAAGCTTTCGTTTATCTCCCCAGGATTATCACCGGTACCACTCGCCGGTAGAAGGAGAGATAAAAAGCTTCCAAGGCTTACCAGGAGATTACTACCAAGTGGACCCAGTTGCATTACAAAGCGATGTGGATATATTGACACGTAATCGTCGAGATTACATTGTTATAAAAACAAAAGACTTTGGGGATGTTCTCTTCGTTGCAATAGGTGCCACAGACGTGGGAAGCGTGCAGTATGTGGCCCTATCTCCTGGGGATGAGTCTTATCGCTAACCGTTGCAGGATTCACAAAAGGTTCCACCAAGCTGGGGTGAAAATTGCAAAAGGCGAAGAATTGGGTGTTTTCCAGTTTGGCGGTTCGTCTATTATTGTGGCTTTCCAACATGGAAGCATCAAATTCGACGATGATTTGTCAAGATTGAGTCGAGAGAAGATTCAGACGTCGGTGGAGGTTGGTATGAGCCTAGGTTATGCGTCGTGAGAAGTATACAAACCTTCTCGAGAACGAGCGCAGATGAATGAAAATCTGTAGCAATGATTGAGGCTTGGAGGTCGTGAACATCTAGTAGTTTCCCTTAGGTTGTGGCATTGCCAATGGCAGTTAGGCCCGAGTTTTCTGGCTGAGACCTTCACAGAGCAGAGGCATGACACAGGTAGATGAAGGCACGATGGATTACAACAAAGGTCCTTCGTGTCAGTTTATGCTCAACGAACCTCCCTTGCAAAATTTGGCGATCGATCATTCATCATGTTTTCGAGTGACCAAGGAGCTCATGTTCCATGGAGTTGCATAGATAGCCTTGGCTAACTAGCCTCACCAAACTACTGAGTACAAAAGCTACTCTGTTGTACTTGGATGCTAAACTCTTGTCTTCCAATGATTGGAATATAGTTGGCTATGTGGATCAATCTCTACCTAAAGAAGCAGACTGGAAAGCATTGTTCTTGTTCATCATGAACGTCGTCCTTCTCTAGTGGGAGCTACACAGCCTCGAGGTGTTCCTCTAAGTGGAACCTAATTTATCCACCGCCTCAATTTTTCATACAGCAATCGGTTTGTATCACTTTTGACCTTTGGCAATTGAATATCTCCGTCGTCGTATATGAGGTTCATGATTTCGGCATCTTTGCTTGATAAGCATTTCGTCTGAATGGCCTCACCACTCGGAGCGGAATAGTCGGCCCGCGCTTGGGGCAACAAGTTACTTCTCACATGTTGCGCTACGGTGGGTTAGTTTTGCTGAGTTGGATCCCAGTAGCGATGATGGAGTTGCTTGCCAGAAGGAAGGAAACCCAATGCAAGTCTCGTCTTCTCGATTTCTCTTCCCGCAGTTTCGGCTTCAGATTATAGGTATGCTGTTACAGCTCCCTCTAGAATTCGGAATTGCCAGTCTTATTTTCTAGGACATAATCTGACCCGAGAAGTATCTTTACGAAATATTATATCAATTAATCTTCGCCGCAGATGTGGTTCGGTCGGGTTCTATGCTGAACTGTGCGATGGCTTGGGGATCAATTTAACTGCCACATAGCGCACTATATCTAAGACATTGAGTCGCACAGAAATTCCAAGGCGTCGTCGATTCGCCGTTTTCCAAATACCACGGCATCCAATGGAATAACTCCTATACGTCGCAGTTCGGGCCCCCGACGGTAAGTCGAGGAATGGCACGTGTCAGGCCAGGCACAACCAATAATGAGGGTGAGGAATGATGGCAACGATTTGACGATTTGAAATCCTATTCTTTTTAAGGCAGTAACTGGCTTTCATATGTTTCGATGCCGATGTAGGCACACAGTCCAAACGTTTTGTAAAGACATCGTTCGGGTCTTTTAGTTACTGCTGCATCTGGGCTGCTTGATATGTTTGGATGGACCTCCTGTGAGCTACTGAGTGCCGCACCCCCTTCTGATAAGTCCTTGGTAAATGCTCAAAATGGCCTGATTCCCCGTACCCATTGCCTCTTAGAGACCTGCGGAGAGCGTGGATTAGTTCACGTAATTGGCGAGCAGCAACCACAGCCAGACATCCTTGCTAGCAACTAAGTGAAGAAATTATGTGACGTTAGGGGGTTCGCCCCCCAGGCGTATTCGAGGCAGACAATATGGTTCTTCCGGTTGTCGCACTCTAACGTATAGGACCCGGGTCCCTCACAGAGCCGGAATAATTTTTGGGCATCTGTTGCAAGTATATAAAGAGGAAAAATTGAAAATGCAACTACGGCAATACCAGAATCCAAGTACTGTTTCTGGCGGCGGGCCTGTGGAGAGACCAAAACGACGCTCTTGTGGGGTGGGGGGACTAAGTGCACATAGCTTGAGAGGACATCTTGGTTGGCAGGGCATACGTCATAACTACATGAAATTCTCACGTCACCAAGGTGCCGCTCGACCATGTCACCAAGATTTTCCGTAGCCTGGGGGGCGACCCTCTGCAGGTGGGTTTTAGTTCCTTACTGGGATTTTGCTTGATATACGCGGACTGTGTCGTGTCCCTTGAAGCGACTCCATATAATGCCAAGTCGCCGCTTGGAAAGTTTAGCACAACTTATCAATCTACGCAGTAATCAAGTTGTGCGGGAGCGTTCTAAGTGCCTTTACCACGACTTAAATGGCTGACGCAGTCATGTTACAGTGAAATTTTCAGCTGTGATCCATGATTTACATATAGGACAGGTGTCGTGGCTAAAGAACCATTGACCAAAGCAACTGGAATGAAAGATATGGTCGCATTGTAAACGCAGAATTCGGTCCTCGTCCAAAAAGGATTCCAAACAAATTGCACTGGAGTGTGTTAGAAAATAATCTTGACTTATGTTCGACTCGTATGCCCACCAGATATCAAAACAGGATCCGATGCTCGTCAGTTCACTCGTTTCAACCCTCCACTGCTTGTATGTTCGTGTTGGGGCAACGCAGTCCAGACCCGGCTCTAAGTTACTATCGCTGTCGTCAGACGTATCGTCGTCAGATGTGGTCCCATAGCTCCCAATCACCGCATAAGAATTGGAATGCCCATGGAGCTGCATAAGCCAAGATCTCGATGTAGTTCAGCATATGTCTCCATACAACTGTATAGGATAAGGGGGATTAACATTACGTGAAATATTAGTGCCAGGAGGACGATAGCGAGGAGGATGAGGCCAAATGGCAAGTCCGTGTCTGGCGCAGGATGGTCGTGGGCTTTGTTTGATGTAGTTATAGGGGGAATGACTACCATGTTGATGATGGTTGACTCTAATTTACGTGTCGGAGTCGATATATATTATATAGGTAGGAAATCTAATAATGTAGATGCCCTACAGGCCTTTTATAACGTATCCGTACGTCTCATCCGCTAAGAGCTTCATTCACAAAGCAATGTCGACACAGAGCCAGAATCCCATTAGCGCGTATAGCAGGGCAAGGAGGTGCGCCACATGTCGATATTAGTGGTTTGTCTGAAGGTCTAAGAGCCACAAATAGGTCACAGCAAATTTCAACTTTGTATGTCCCCAAGTGTTCGCCATTGGTATTCCTGGTTGAGCATATGTTTGGCTAAATTCTAATCTCACTGATAGTATTGAGTGTATTGAGCACTCTCAGTATTGCCACAGTGTCTATAGCCCCAGGTGAAGTATTTGGAACTGCGCTCCAGTGTCCGTCAAGATATAGTGGTATGACAATTTAGAGGCAAAGACGGACACCACCATGTCCTGTGGTACAGCGAGTGCTAGTTACAAGTTCAACAAACGAAGCCAGACAGGTGCTTACACAAAGGCTCACCCCGCAACTAACTTAACCGCGAGCAATGTCTTGCGTGCAGACAGCATACTACCCCTGCAGCGAGTTTGCCAGTTGCAAAGATCAGTCTTGAAAAGCAGCTCGTCCTTTCCACTCGGAAGGTTATTCAAAATGTTGTAGGTATGTGGTCGCAATTATATCTTTACCTAGCAAACTAAAGTCATGATCCAGATATGTTCTGAACCTCGCCAGTTTCGGGAGAGGTCAACTTCTTGGCTTCACAGTCATCTGTTGAATGAAGGTAACTAGCCATACTAGAATTCAGCTCCAAGGGAGAAACAGAACCTGTGCATCCTGTGGTTGGAGTTTGGGGGCATGAGGCTGAGGCGTCTGTAATGGTCCTTCTGTAATCAAGGATGCCCTAAGCCACGCATCATTGGCAAACGACCCAATTTGCGGAATAGTGCATCGGTTGCACACCTGCACCGCGTGCTGAAGCCGGCTCTCGAGCACTCTGCACCCAACAGTATGTAATCCAAACTGAGTTGGCGGCCACAGAATATCGGTTTGGTCAGCATATTTGCGATCTCGTTTCCGGTGCCGCTGCTTAATACCACAGGATAGTACTTGCCACTTGGCAGCGAAATCTCGGAGTCTGGCCGAGGATATGACGTGATGGGCATGTTGAGACTTGCGGCGCTGAGAGAAGGGATCCCTTCAACAGATGGGTACTGCATAATACCCAAGGATTAGGCAGTCCGTGTAAGTTCGAGTGATGCACGGAACATATGAGTAATGCTCTGCAAGGACGTCGTGCGTTGGTTCATAGTCGAGGAAATTCATCTGACCAAGCAAAGGCGAAGGTTGGCACACTCGCAACTCTGCTTCGATCCGCCTCCGCTCGTAATGGCAAACGTGTGGCAGTCCCTTCTTACGCCCAGGGATGGCGCCAATTTCAACAAGTTCCAGTACCAGGTATACTTTCGCATGCTCGGCGTCGTCAATGACCTCTTGTAGAAAAATTACATTATCGTGGTGAATTGCTTTGAGAATGTCGATTTCCTCGAGTAACCCCGGCGTGGTGTACACATCCTAATGTTTCTCAAAACGGCGGGGGACGACCTTGATAGCGACTTTCTCACCTGTTTCGGCGTTACGAGCTAACTTCACTTTGCTGCGTCGTCCCCGGCCTAGCTCCTCCATTATTTCATATTGGTTGATGGTTTTGCGGCCAGGGAAAACATCACGCTTTATTTTTACCTTACTTGTACTAGTGGTGTCAGCAACCTTGTAAATTGCATCAGAATCTGCCACGGCGGAAAGACGGAGTGGAAGGTTCTTCTAGCTGGCAATAATGACTTACTTATGGATTGTACAGCAAGAAAGTTATAGTGGCGACCTATAAAAAAGATCACATATAATTTTACACAAATCCATCGCCCTTGTATATCTTAATCTAATTTATATATTATTCCATGACCATGGGTGGTTCATGGAGAATGTTCTTGTAATTAACAAATTTGTTTCAGGGAGAGAAGCAGCTTATGTCTCGTGCGTCATTACAGTGTGAATCCCCCAATCCGTGGGTGGCGACGCTGCTGCGGGCCACACGCACTTCAGCCCTTCGAACAGCTTGGTGGCAAGATCAGAACGATCCTCCTCATCGAAGCCAACAATGAAGCCACCACCATCAGTCAAGCCAAAGGGCAGTGTTGACTGCTCTGCGTGCTAATGGGAGTTGGGCTTTTTGCCAACAGATCACGCTTTGTGAATGAAGCGGAGCTAGGTTTGCGGAATTTAAGCGGAAAGAGCGAAAGGAAGCGATAAAAACATCAAAGCTTCAGCGACTGTAACATATTCACTATTAAAATTAAGTATATTAACAGCGAAATGGAAAACTATAGAGCGGACTATATTAGCAGCAAAGTGTAGGCCATTAACTACTGTTTAACTACCGTTCAAGACAGAGAGCGGGAATGAGATGGCTATAATGGCTAAATATCGGATGAGCCTCAACCCTAAGAGAAGCTCGCGTAGCTCAGTTGGTTAGAGCTTCGTACTAATACTTCAACCTCAGTTGAAATCTTGGTAATGCGGAGGCCGCAGGTTCAAGCCCTGCCGTGAGCATTCTATTTTTGCCTTTTTTTTATTGCTTGGTTGTTTTTCCTTTGCGTTTTCTTTCAGTTGGCTAGAACGATTTTCCTCAAACGAAATGTTAGAAAATGGGTAAGGGAAAAAAAAAAAAAAAAAGTGATACACGAGTGTTCGGAATATTGGTCGTGCAGTTCATCCGAGGGACCCAGCTTCTGGATGGCTTCGAGCCTTCTTGCACGAGTGCGATTTGGGGCTAGGTTATATTTATAGTTATTTGTGACAAACCATAAATGTGAATTTGTGAGGAAAGAGATTTCGCACTACGAAAGACGTCTTGATTCTTGTCATACATATCGATCTTGGATGAACAAGCATCGGTTCATTCGCCAAGATAAGTAATCTTGAAGCCAAAGTCCACGGCCCAGCAATGCAAACACGAAAGAGCATGTCTACATAGAGACTACGTGTAAGCGTGCAGCTTCATTCACATCGATATGTCGAGCAATATATAAATACAAAGATAAAATTAATATTTAGTTTTCAGATACATTCCGCGTATCGATGTACTACATAGCTTCAAACACAGGTCATATCCAAACACCTTTTTGTCTGTTCAAATCGCAAAAATCCAGACCTAACTATTTTTCCAAGGATTCATATTCATTAGAAACCTTGCTAGATCCATCAACAAATATCCATCCAAATGTATTTGCGTGCAAGTGACGTAATGCACCAAACAGGTATTTCCCAGCTCTTGACTTCTCCCGCACAAACGCTCCCAACTGCCTAAACAAAAAGAAGAAAAATACAAAAGGTATAAAAAAAAACATAAAGCAGAACAAGTAAAAACGACTTGTAAATACGCGTAAAGATATATCGGCTAGATACAACGCATATCTAGAATGCTCAACGCCAATCGCCAGTGCAAATGAAGTTGCCATGCACACAATGCGGATATGGTACACACCCGTATGAGGCTGACGGGGATAATGAAACAGACAAAGGGAACCAAAAAAGAAAAAAAAAAGTAGGAGCACAAGTTACTAGATCCCCCTTTACGCCTCAACCGCAGCCTTTGGTGGCAATGGCGGCAGGGCACATGTAGGTGGTGGTGCTGGCGGTGGCATAGCCATCCGCGGCAGGCTCTTTTTGCGCCCCATACTCTTGGAGTAATTGCTAGAAGAGGACGATGGCCTCGATGGAATTGCCGGAAGAGGTCCTGTTGGCGGCGGCGAAAGCTGGGGAAGCGACTCTGCAATACTTGCGATGGGATGCGCCTCCCCGGGAAACGACTTATCGGAAAAGGCAGACATGATGCTAGCTCGCTTAGCTGCCCAAGAAAAGCCCAGATTAAAGCCCCGCGAGAATTCATCTACATCGTCGACTGAGGATCGATTCTTCTTCGTCTTGTCAGTCCAAGAAGCCGAGAGGGGTGAAGGCAATGGCGAGTACGACCGGTCAGTGGCGGGCGATGCCAAGGGGCTAGCATCTCCAAGGGTCGATGATGAAGTTTTGGCCTCAAGCTGCTTTCGCAGTGCGTTGAGACTGGCGAGTCTCCGAGGGCTGTCATGTGCGTTCTCATCGAGGTAAAAGCCAGGTGGAGTGATGGGACTCGGACTGGGGCTCCGCGTTGTCAACTTGGGCACCAAGCTCAGGCGTCGTGAAGGCAGCGACAGCCGCCCCAGCACCTGCGGGACGTTTGGCATAGACACGAGTCTCTCTCGAGGCAGCTTGGGGACACTGGGGATATCCAAGGGCGGCCGAGTCTCCGCATTATGGCTCGTCACAGGTCTCTCTGGCATGACGTTCTCTTTGGGGGACGGCTGGTCTTCAACCGTGGATAAGGGCCGCCCTACACGGATATTCGATAGCTTACGTTGCGATCCCCGGGAGGTCGAAGCGACAGCATCTCTTGGTGACGGCGGAGAAAAGAAATTCTTTACATCTAAAGCAGAGGCCACCTTCATGTGAGAAGCCCGGCGGCCGGTGGATTGCGAGGTGGAGACTCCAAAAATGTGAGTGCCACGGGGCTCAGTAGGGGATGGGATCACATCATTTCCAGCGGCGTTGGCCCAGGGAAGTGGGCTGAGTTGATGATGCTCCAGCATACCATCTCCACCAAGACTGGCCTCCCCAATGAACGGTCCCATAGTCTGCAGTGAGACTCGCCGATTTGCAATGACGCTGGCGTTGGGTCTAGGCCGTGCCGTTTCCGGGATAATGGTAATGTCTGCTGATAGCGGGAACCTTTCGCGCACGGGCGAGCCCGCGGGCGAAGAAGTGGTCGATGTCAAGTTTGTCCGCTGGCCAGACGATAACTGCGATAATCGCTGCGAGCTGTCGCGAAGATTATCCAATTGGCGACCGTCATGGGATGCGATGCTGTTGGTTGCTGACTTATCGTCGTATGTCAAATCGTGGCTTATAGAATCAAAGTCAACCACAGGAATTGAGTAATCAGGAATCCTAGAACTTCGTTCTTGTTGGGGTGCCGTCGAGGGAGGAATGGAATTGGCTTGTGCAGAATGAGAGACATCTCTGACAGAAATGGATTTTAGGCTTGGCTTCTCACGAACACGCAAAGTAGGGGCATCTTCATTCAGCTTGGCCTCGGCTTCTCTGAGCAGGTCAGCCTCGGAGATGCTCCTTTTGCCTCCAAGCCGTTCAATCATGGACCGCAAGCAGGTCATCCAGCCGTCCATGTCCTCGGCGTTTTCAAAAACCATGATCATATTGGATGTGTTGCGCTTTTCTGGCGATCGGAAGGACAGCTTCGAGAGAAAGGATCGGGGGTCGGTTAATGGCGGTCTGTCGTTGTTCTCTGTGGTAGATGTAACCTGCAGCACAAAATGGCGACCCGGAATCATATCAGTGACAAATGCCGCCGAGGACGCACCCAAGCGCAGCACCTTTTCAGGCAGACGGTCAATAGCGCCTTCTCCAGCATACTGAAGCAAGTAGCCAGCGGTGACAAGAATGTAAATCTTGGTGGTCCACTGCAGATTACCGGCAGACAAGGAGTCTCCGCGGTTTCTTCTCCTGAACTTGTCACCGGTGCTAATGCCAGCGCTGCTCATCATGCTTGTGTCTGTTTCGGTGAGAGGTACGATCATGTCGGCCACACTAGACTTCTCACTGAGTTTCAGAACAGTCTCTGTCGGCATGGTAGTGGCAGACAGCGTTTGCTGTTTGTGCGCCTGTTGGTACGCCCGGATGAGAGGCGGTAACGTCCAGACGGTGAGAGTCGGACGAGGCTGCCTGGTTATTGACATGCCTGGCGCGCGCTTCCCAGAAGAAGCAGAAGAGCCGGTGGCAGGAGTATGTGGACGCGGATCATGGCTGTCGTCTGGTTGCTCGTGGGATGCATCCCACGGATAATCTGGCGTAGAAAGGGCAAGTTCAGACTTGGCTTGTTGCTGTCCATATGGCCAACCGCTGATATCCGCGAGAGACTGTCGAAAGCCGCCGCCAGACCGAGAAGGCGGCCGCCTGCCTAAGTTGCTGAGCATGTTGAGCGAGTTGAGCGAACTGGGTGATTTGAGAGAAATGGGTGATGGTAGGCTCTCTCCCGCCTTAGATAACTTGCGACCAAAGAGGTGTTTTAGGCCGAGCTTGGACCCTCGACGGCCTAGTTTGCTCTTTTTCAACGGAGCTGAAGCCGAGACATCAGAGTCAAGCGAGAATTCGGAAGCCGGTACATTTTTCCTTCGAGGAAATGTGTTGCTGCCCTGAATGGCCTCGAGTCCACTGCCAGGGGTGGCCATGGCGAAGCCAGTTAGATAGCCGATGACTCGCACTGGGGAAGACGCGGCACAACCAGGATAGGCCAAAAAAGATGAGAGTTGATTTGTGTAAGTGTGTACGTGAGTGGGAAGCTGGAGTTGTTTGTGACGACGCTCGGTGGACCCATGAAATGTCGGCGATTGTGAGAATGTCAGTTGTGGAGAAATGACTGTTTCAGAGACGGGCGAGGAAGAAAGAGAAAAGTGGAAATGAGTGTTGGAAGCAATGTTTTGTAACACTCGTCAATGGCTGGCGCTGTGTAGGTCTTTGATGGGAACTGCACAAAGGGGGACTCGCAGACGTTCTGAGCGATTGACGGAACAGAATTCGGTACAATGGACTGCAAGAATGTAAGACGTCGACGGGATATACGGCAATTATACAAACAACAGGCTGACGATGCTTGGCTATAGATGGGAAGAGAGCGTGGTGCGATTGCGATGAAGCAAAAGAGAGCACAGTGGCAAAGAAGAAAAAGGCAAAAAAAGGACTGCGTAAGGCAATTTGCGCTTCCTCTCAAGATTCCATTATCCCGAGGAAGATTGAGGTTCCCTGGAGATGCAGCAACCGTGAGAGGAAGAGAGGCGGACGAAGGTGGGACTTGGGGACTAGTAATACTTGGATGCGCCTGCCACCCAGACTGGCGTTTCCATTCATCCATTGCCTTAGTAGGGCTAGTGCTGGTACCGTAATCTAATATCTAAAGGAGGCTGCCTTGCTAACGGCAGTCGGTACATGCCGCCGAGGTATGAATCACGGACACTCACAGATCAAAGCTTTGTGGAGGGCCAAAAAAAAAAAAAAATGACCAGGACATGGGTCCTTTGAAGCCCTGTAGCGGATGTCAAAAAAAGTGCATGCGTCGGATCCACCCAGCAGGAAAAAGCTTTCATACTGGAAGTTTGTGCCAGGGGTCAGGGGTCCAGGGTCAAGGCGCCAACCAGAAGAGCCCCTGGTCAAGAGCCTGAGGCTTAGAAGAGTCAATTCAAAGAGGTGGGCCGGATGTGGTGCTGGACAGTGCGGTGACAGGCGGGGAGGGGCCCTGGAGCCCACTGAATCCATCGCTTGAAGTATATGCGTAACGAAGGCTTTGCCAGGGCTGCATCATGCCCGCAGAGGGCGGCATGTGTACAGCATGCAGCGCGAGATAGGCTGCCTCTACAGCTACAGAGGGCCAGGCTTTGGCTTCGGCCGGGCTGGGCTGAGCTGGGCTGCGTGTTACTGAAACTAAAAATAAGGACATGGAACCGA
The DNA here is from genome assembly GCF_020647865.1 of Trichoderma asperellum. NCBI lineage: Eukaryota > Fungi > Ascomycota > Sordariomycetes > Hypocreales > Hypocreaceae > Trichoderma > Trichoderma asperellum. Next base: position 2,706,561 of record NC_089415.1, on the reverse strand, counting down.
GAGCATGGATGGCGTGGCTTTGGATTCAACTTCAATAGTAATGCGGGTATTGTGGCGCCGCGAGTACCGTGACAAGTACCGTGGGCGCGACGAGCTAAACAGGCCCAGAGCCCACTAGAGAGGGCCAGCTGTGGATGGCCATGTCCGGCCATCCGTAGCAGGCTGAGGGGCAGGGCTGTTGCGCCTGACAGGCTATGGTGCGTACCGGTACTTGCACGACAAATGGGATGGCGTTCAGCTTCAGGTTCTACCCACGTAGTAGATATTAACTATAATTACTGCCACCGTGCTAGCTAGGGCCGAAGGCGCAAAAGGAAAGAAGAGAGAAGAAGAAAAAGAAGCAAAAAAAAATAATATGCATTAATAATAACGGACTAGCTGTGTAGCATTGGAAATTCGGTCTTTGGGCACCTTCTCCTCCTCGATGATATAATCTCTGACCATTTTTCCTTCCTAAAAGAAAACCTTGATGCAGCAAAATGCTGATAGCTTAATATAATTTACTTTTTCAGCAGAACGCAGCTAAAGACGTCTCGCCACCACCGTGTTTGCCGATAAACGTGGAAATCTCTCTCGCCAAGAGAAATAGCCGCATTGCATGTATGTGGTGAAAAGTGCGGGGGACCACCCAAACCTCCACGCAGGACAAAGAAATTGGTCACATTTGACTACCAAGACTAATAAGTATTGCCAGGATTTGATCATATTCTGATTTTTTTTTTCTCTGGTCCGCCTTGCTTTTTATTTTACTTTTTCTTAGCTCAAAAGCTGTGCCTCACGTTTATCTTGTTCTGTGCAGGTCGAAGGCAATAGCGGGTAAACCGGCGAGGGGGAAAAAAAAATCACAAAAGCATGATAAGGCTTAGCCGCCAATATTCGCAACAACAAACAGTGGCTTCCATCCTACTGGTCACTTTTGATGACCCAGCTCCCCTCGAGAATTCGCCAGACGGACAAATCAAGCTCTGAGCTTGTGCAAACGTGTTTTTTCTTCCTTACTGTACACCCGAGGTCTTTTGCTGCTTCGGCGAATTACAGAAGCTGTGTTGTGCCCTCTCCGCTGAGATAAGAGGGTAAAAAATACACATAAAGATAGGCACATCATATACCTATCTGAGCAGGGGTCTCTATAAGGAGATTTTAACAGAAAGTATTATTACCTATCGGTTTGCACCGACATGAGAGATGAGCCGAAATGAGATGAGAGTGAGAAGTGCAGTACATGCAGGCAATACTGCGGACAGAGTCATCGTCAATCTCGATGCCAGCAACACCAGCTCCCAGTTTCTCGGATCCCTTTCCCCCCCTTTAATTACCATCGTCACTGCTAGTAGTACTGCTTGTATTGCTGCCGCCTGGCTTATTACAGGATGTACTACTTTGCACAAGGGCAAATAGGGCATTGGCTCGACGTCTTTGTCTCCGGCGCTTTGGGATGGCCCTGCTAGTGGTCTTGGCCCGACTAGGGTTGCACAATCTTAAAAAGGCTGTTGACCCACGGTGCTCCGCAGTACGCCGACGGCGAAAGCGCGAAAACAAAACAAAGCAGAGCAAAGCAAAGCTCAGCTGGGATGGAAAACCTGCTTGGAAAGAGAAAACTATCGCGGTAGGGCCGAGGGGCCATCGCATGGCATCGCTTCGCGTCGCAGCATCTCGATTGTGCGCGGGGAAACAGACGGGATTGGCTGAAAAGACAAGATGAAGAAACCGGCCATACAAAACTCTCTCCCGCGGCAATGGCTGATCGATCCCGATTCGCCAGATGTTAGTCGAGAGAACTTGCGAGCGCCCTGCAGGGCCAGCGGTAGCGCAAACCTTTTCCCGTAGCATCGGCGCCTGTGGTGCGTGCAGGCAAGGCTCGCTTTAATGAAAGCACGAGCATAAACGCATGACATGCACGATAAGCATGTGCTATGTGCGTGTGTGTGTTGCTGCAGTAGTGCAGCCTGCCGTCAGTGCAGAGCAGGATAGTATCAGCAGCTTCAGGCAACATGGATGGAACATGAAGCTAGGCCGGGCAACCATCACGGCCACAGAGTTTCCGTCGGACCGTCCTCGAGCAGGGGTTCGCGCCCGAGCGACGATCGTGCAGCGCCCAGATTTCAGCTTCATTCTTCATCTTCATTCTACTCCATTCCATTGTTGCGTGGCCCTCATTAAATCAGACCCAGCGCTGCCAGGTTTTTGCACGAAATGCTGCCCCGTTGGGCCGTCATAATTACAGCCACCACCACTACTACTAGGTAGGCACCTATCTACTAGTAGTAGTAATAGGTACTAGACTGCTAATAATAACAAGTACTACCTACCTGAATGCTTCGAATGTGTATTAGCGTTGCTACTACGGAGTGCTCCGTAGTAGAGTATCCAACGATCTGCATTCTGCACAGTGCAGCAGCAAATAGTATAATCTGTCGTTAATTAACAGATACGAGTGTTACGAAATAGCAGTGCTTCGTGTCTGCGTCTGGCGGCTCCGGAGATGCAGCTTGTCGAGCCCGCAGGGGGATGGGCCGAGACGTGATTCGTCCGTAACTTCAGCTGGTCTTGAGGACTGCATGAGATGTGAGATCAACGGCCGCTAGGATCAAAGCAGCACTAGGAACCACCACGAGCATGAGCTGCGATGGATCAAACGCAGTTGACCCACTCTCGAGGCCACTCTCGAGGCCTACAGCATGCCTTTGTTACATAACTATCAGCCCATCTCGAGATGCTACAGCATGTAGACCATGACCCACGCAGCAACTGCAGCTCGACGGCCGCTTGGCCATGCACGTCTGACCCTCTCTAACCCAACTCTCATCATATCCCAAGTTGCTGCTAACAAGACTAACAAGACTAACACGGCAACCAACAACTCGTATATGGTTTATACAGAGTTTCGGCTTGTAATACCTGCTGCCGTTTCTCTCTCCTCCCCCAGATGCCACCTTTGTGTTTCCCCAGCAATGTTTACTCCCTGCACCAGCACAGAGCAGAGCTGTGCCCTGCCACGGTGGTTTTGCGAGGCAATACGAGCAACATATGGGGGAGGGGCAAATGTTCCTGCAGTAGCGCGTGATGCACAGTCTTTGCGCATGTCTGTGCAGCTGCAGGCCAGAATCTCGGCAGATGCTGTTTCACAGCCTGTTACGGGTAAGATTGAGTAAGCAGCAGGCATTGAAGCTTTCATGGACCCAGGCACTGCGATATTCCTTCCAGCTGCCAACTACCTACTACCTAGTACCTAATCCATACCTACATGTAGACATATTACCCGCCAGTCCCTTTTTTTTTCCAATTTTTTCTTCCCCAGATGAGACGAGGCCCGCATCGCGATAACAGCGAAATGCGACGATTGGCCAAAAAAACAAGTAATATCGGAACGGTCGCGGCATTCTTTCAAGTGCAAGCCGTCATGTGCCCATCAACAGTGGAGCATGAATGCAATCTTTTTTCTTTGTTTCCAGTACCAGAGCAATCAAGAGCCACGGCCGCGGATTTCCGAGCCACAGACATGTTTTTGCTGATTTGAAACTGTCGGTTTGGGCCGCGGGCGCCGTGCGGCTCTGGGGCCGATGAAGCCTGGGCCACTCTCTGGCACATACGGGTCAGTCCACGGTTCAATGTTCGCTCGCATTGACGAGACCAGAGAGATGCGGTGCCTCGTGACCCCAGATAATACCTATGCATGTAGGGTCCATGACAGAAAAACAACACAAATACTAGTACTGTACTGTAGTAGTACTGTAGTAAAAAGTTCAAGTAGCAGACATCAGTAATATGTCGTGTCCCTTGAAATCTATTTTTACCCGGCACAATATCGCGGACGGAGCATCCCGTGTCATGGGTAATTTACCCAAGGCAGGTAATTTCATTGCATATACGTATTGCCTCTTGCTGCCCCATGCTATGACGGCCACGGCGATTGATAAGTCAGGCATGTTAGTGACGATTTGACGTTGAGCATGGCATGGCCGATCACCAAACTTCACAGGCCGCACTTCTGAGCCGCCTTGATGGCTTTTCCCCATTTCATCTCATCTCATCAGCCGGATGCGGACCAAAGGCCCGGAGCGACGGTCATCAGAGCCATGCTCATTCACTGCAAGTCTCCCAGTCCAAGATTAGGTGAGGCTGGCACGGGCCGCAGAGGAAGCGGAAACCCTGATAGCCAGGATAGCCAGGCCCTGCTTGGCCATGTCGCTCCCATCCTGCTGGAATGCTCAGCGCCACTCTGTGATACAAGTGACAGGACGGTGTGAGATGCGGATAGAGTCCGATTTATTGCGGCTTACTCGGGCATGCCTCCCCAGCTCAGCCACGTTTTCTTATTCTTATTCTCTCGTCTTTGCCTTCTTTTTTTTTTCTTCGCCCGTTCTACCCTACAACTCGTCGATTTGGGACGAGTTCATACGAGGCCCGCCTCATTGCAGGCAAAATGCATATATACGTGTAATTTCGGCGAGTTTGACATGCGTTGAATATGCGTACGTAGACCTACTTGCGAGTTGGGATTAGTCATAAATGTTGAATACATGTATGCACGGCGACGAAGCCGGACTCTCAACGAGGAAAATCATAGAATGTTCTCTTCTTCTTTCCTTTCTTCGCGCGTCAGCAATAATTTTTTACGTCACCACACATGCATGTTATTTCTTCATTATACTGTACAGTACGACACAACTGGATTCTTGTAGATTATCTAAAAATGTTGAGCCAGAGACGGTGGCGGTTACGAATAGCCGGATAGCCTACCGACAATCAGCCAGTCCCAACACGGACACACTTGCACCACCACGGCCGAGGAATCTCATCCCCAAACGCCCCGAGAATGCATCTGGCTGGCATGTGCTAGGGTTTTCTATCCTAATCTGGAAAAAAGTGTTAGCATCTACGCCACCATCGGGGCTGGCGGAGGCTGAAAGGGCCTCGCAGGTAAGATTCACGTTGACCACAGCGGGTTGCCGTATGGGTTCCCGAAGAAGCAGATGAATGGCCAACAAAATCCGATGCTGCATCTCTAGTTGGGGAATTGGGTTTGGTAGATTTAAGGAATTCTAAACAAGTTAGATAGCCAGAAGTCAAGATATATAGCCTTGACGCCGGTGCCGTTTTCTTGACAGATGGATAGTATCATTGTTTAAACATCATTCACACACATCAGTTAATACACACCACCAATAAACACCATACCATCACATCATAACAATGTGCGACTCACACTCTGACAAATACCAAGTCGTCGACGACGTGCCATACCAGCTAGGGCAAGTTCTTATCCATCAACTTCCATCCCATCTCTCACTCTTCCCTTCCTTGCCCAGTTCTGTTCATTCCGTCACCTACCTATCCAGGCATGATTTTATAGGTACAAATAGCCAACCCACTAACATCACACGCATATAATGTAGCCGTCCTATGCCCGACGTCAACATCGTCTTCAACAACAAGCTGCCCAATTGCCCCGGAAAGTCAGCCGTCGGCCTCCTGGTTGACTTCCCGCCAAACTCATCAACACCGCCTCACACCCATGCCGGCGCCAGCGTCTCCGTCGTCGTCCTCAAGGGCACCGTGCTCAACAAGATGAACGACGGACCGACATATGTGATTCCCACGGGCGGCACTTTCTTCGAGGCTCCTGGATGCCATCACGTAACCAGCGACAACTTCAGCACCACGGAGCCGGCACAGATCCTCGCAACAATGGTTGTCGATACGAAAATTGTGGAAGAGGGCGGCGTGGCGGCGCTGGTGGTGATTGACCCCGAGTATGTCGAGGCCATGAAGGCCCAGGGATCCGGAAAATAGAAAATGAATTGGCAGAGGATCAATCATTTATGCTTTGGATTGCATGTGGCAACAAGTTATAGAGATGAATAAAAAAAACCCAACGAATGAATGGATTCCACAAATATAGCTGTCTAGAGCCCTGATTGCTCCTATCACAGCTCGAAATAGTGTGTTAATGTCAGTACTTGTAACTGTGCACTAATACCCCATATTAGTGGCGTCACGGTTACAAGCCTTGGGGCGCCAAGTAGGTATTTAGCAAAGACATGGCCGTAATCGGTATCAATGGATCGTGGAGCTTTGTGCATGCTCAATGTCAATAAATATACCTTGACTAGGGTCGCCAATTCTACAGAAATCCTTGGTCCGGTTGACGCATCAATTGGATGCACATACTAACCTATTGATGTTTACATGTACGTAGCAGGTACTTCCCGTGACCTTCCGAGAACATGAAATCGGTGCAGCTGAGCGCCAAAAGCGACAGCCACAGCGGGCTCTAGGCTTCCTCTACAGGGCTCGACTGCCTGCATGCAGTGCTTGATTGATCCTATGACTCCCAAAGTGACGGCGGTGGTTCGAGGTTCGAACCACCCGCCGTCAGCTTTTTCGCCTTCGCCCGCATATTCTCGAAGCGGCGATCAGCAGCACGTCACGCAGTTTTTTGGAGTTAGGCTTTTGTGCACCCAGTAATAAAACGCCAATGAGCCCCCATACTGTGCTGTTCGCCTGCATCTTGTTTGTATTTATTTCCAATTGCAGCACTTCATCCATTCACTACATTGGTCCCTCATCAATCAATCAACCAGCCAACAACCAATCGCAACGAAAAGACGAAGCTCTTCAAACATCACATGTGCTGTTACTCCATCCGCGAGTAAACGCATGCATCTACAGTTACCACTGCCTCTATAATCGCAAAAAAAAAAAAAAGGAAAAAAAAGAAAAAAAAAAGAAAGATATAAACAATAAAAAGCTTCGCCACCACGGGCGACGTTACTTTTACTTATACTTTCTATATACCTTGGCTTGTGTGGTGGCCGATCGATGCCTACATTGTGCCGCTGAGCCAAGCCTCGATACGGAATAACACAGCACAACCTTAAACTGACGGACAACGAACAAAGCAAGCAACGGACGAACCTTTTTCCTTGGATCAGCATCAATCAACCAAAATCAATTATCTACCTTACCCTTTTGATATAACTTTCCTCGCGTATCCAAGCCGCCTCGAATCTTCTTTCTTCCCCATCCCATTCCACCAGCAAACAACGAGCAAGTCGCAAACATTTTTTTCTGCAGCACAACATCACGCGCCGCTCAACAAATTATGGCGGCCAACGGTGACGTCTCCGTGCCCCGCTCCGAGTCCCCCACTGGGTCGCCTCGATCCGCTTCCATTTCCCTACAGGCGGCCGCGGCTATGAACGCCGGACTCCAACGAGAACCTTCACGCAGTACGTCGTATCCAGCGAGTCAGAGCGTGGCCTTGTGATATAGAGAGCTGCTGTTCCCGCACTTCTCTGTCTCTCTCTCTCTCTCTCTTCAATCTTCAATCTTCCATCCCTCATTACCTGTCTCTCTAATCATCCAAACATTTAAGGATCCTCCAACAGCTCCCTCCCACGCGGCTTCTCTTCTCCTTCCTCCGGACGGCGACGATCAACCATCCTCATGAACCTCCAGCTAAACGACCCGTCGGTGCCCGCGCCGGGCGAGATGTTTCAAGACCCCATACGAGCGAGCCCGCAGCCCATCGCCGGCGCTGCCCTGCCGCCAGACGCGAGCCGACACCACAGAACTCCAAGCTTGGGCGAGCTTCATCAGGAGCTTGAGGCAGAGCAGGAGGGCCACGTCGTAAGAAATCCTACTCGACTGATCGAAATTCCATTAGTGAACATGCAAGCTAATCTCCTGCGCTTCGCAGAACCGACTGCTAAACATGATCCGGCAACAACAACTGGAGCTTCAGCGCCTTCAAGCAAGCCACCCGCAAGCAGTAGCTGCAGACGAAGCTGCCGCAAGCTCCGAGAGAGCACCCCGATCGCTCCCCGTCCCCATCAACACCCAGTCTCCAACCGGCAACCACATCCCGTCAGCGTCCAGCTCCTCCTTTTCCCGATCGCCAATCTTCCCCCACCATCGAAACTCCATGGAGATGGCCCGCGCCGACATGCAGCGCCGGTCCAGGACGCCGAGCAGAAACGCCTCCCCTCGCTTGCGGGCGACTTCCATCAGCGCCGAGAGTGGGGATTGGTCTCTGTTCCGTGACGAGAGCGCCTTCTATCAGGCCGAGACGCAGATGTTGACCCGCGAGAACCAGATGCTCCGGCATCGGATTCGTGAATTGGGTAAGCTGTCTTTTTTTCCTCCTTGTTGCTGCCTAAATGAGAAAATGGCTGGGTATACGACTGTCATATGTACACATGCTAACTTGAGTTGCGTGTAATTTAGAAAAACAAGTCAACGACTTATCATCCAACTCTCCAGTACCAAACGAACCTTCGGTATCTTCTAATCTCACTCGATCATCAACCTCTGCTGAAGAGGTCGAGCCTGCACCCAGAGCAGCGTAGAAAAACGTTTGATCTTATGTATCTATTTTTCAGTTATGTGGCAATCACGGATTATGATTGATATGCGGGAACCTTTCTAGCTCTTTGAGATTGGCGGACTTCTTTTCCTTTTCTTTTCCTTTTCTTTTTCTTTTCCTTTCTTCCTTTTTGTCGACTTGAGAGCCACATATATTGTTACGCAGGTATTGTAGACACGATAGTCGCAATTTGCCATTTTAGCTGGCGTCTAGGACGAAGTAAATTGTTTTAAATACACAGGACTAGCACAAGAATAATCCCAAAAGAACAATGTGTTTCTAATCAAAATAACTTTCCTCTTCATGGTTGTCATTTTATGTAAAAGTTCCGTTGCCGGGGCCCGCAGGCCAGCCTAAATGCTGTAGATCCAAACTCCGAGAACGCAATGGGCCAACTCACCCATCGGAAACCTACGGGCGTTGGACAATCTCAACCTCGGCTTTGGTAAGAATCACATATAGAGATGAATTGATTAAAATACGAACATGTTCTATAAAACCACATTTTATTTTCTAGTTTTATTTATTGTCATCTGTGGTTTTTGGCAGCTTTATACTGCAACTACCGCAAGTACCGCAAGTAGTCCGGGGTTATATGTGGGGCCTCACATTACTTCCATCTTAAAGCTGCTCTCATGAAAGAAACTACCCTGAAACTAGCCCAGGCGACCTCAATTCATTCTGTTACTTGAGCATTTTCTATATAAAACAAAATTAATTTAACAAAAAAAAAATTAACAAGATGCTGGCAAGGAAAGCAGCGAGATTGGTCTGTTCATCTAGCCATAATCACATCCAAGCCTCACACTTTAGCTCAACAGCAGCTGTCAGAGCAGACTTTACTCACGCGGTAAGTTGAGCCTATGAGTTCACAACATCAAGTGAGAGCTTCATATACATACATCTCAAACGACTCAACGCTCCCCCCTAGCCACACTAGAAGAACAATAAAAAAGCTAATACATATATATACAGGTCATCGGCGGCGGCGTCGTCGGCCTCGCCATCGCCCGCCAACTCTCCCTCCGCAGCAACTCCTCCACCGTCCTCATCGAGCGCCACCCCGCCGTCGGCACCGAGACCTCGTCGCGCAACAGCGAGGTCATCCACGCGGGCATCTACTATGGCAGGTCCAGCCTCAAGACGAAGCTCTGCATCCGCGGGAAGAACCTCCTGTACGAGCTCTGCGAGGCGCACGGCATTGCGCATAGGAGGACGGGCAAGTGGCTCGTTGCGCAGAATGCGGTGCAGAGGGAGGGGTTGGAGAGCATCTATGCGCTGTGTCGGGATGAGATTGACGTGCCGGTGAGGTGGGTTGGGCGGAAGGAGGTAGAAGAGAGAGGAGAGGGCGTGAGGGCAGATGCTGGCGCGCTGGAGAGTCCTACGACGGGCATTGTTGATTCTCACGGCTTGATGCTTTGCCTTCAGGGCCTCTTTGAAGACGCCGGCGGTGTCGTCGCGCTCGGCTCCCCCGTCAAGGCTATACGCGCCTCATCTTCAGGATCATCATCATCATCATCATCATCATCATCACTCCCCGGCAGCTCAGGCTGGGAAATCGACGTCTCAGACGGCCCAGACGGCGACATCTCCACCATCACCGCCGAAACGCTCATCAACGCCGCCGGCCTCGGCGCCGTCTCCATCCACAACATGATTGTCCCGCCCTCGCAACACAAGCAGCTCTTCTACGCAAAGGGCAACTACTTCTCCTACTCGGCTTCGCAGCCCAAAATCTCCCGCCTTATATACCCCGCCCCTGAGCCCGGCGCAGGCGGACTCGGCACGCACCTCACCCTTGACCTGGCTGGGCGGATCCGTTTCGGCCCAGACGTCGAGTGGGTAGACGATCCGAGCGATTTGACGCCAAACGCCTCGCGGCTGGACCAAGCCATTGCTGAGATCAAAAAGTACCTCCCGCGAGTGGATGCCGGTGCTCTTGTGCCCGACTATGCCGGCATACGGCCTAAGCTTGCCCCCAAGGGCGCGGCGTTGGCTACGGATAAGAATTTTAATGACTTTATCGTTCGAAAAGAAGAAGGTTACCAAGGTTGGGTGAACCTCCTGGGCATTGAGAGTCCTGGATTGACAAGCAGCCTTGCCATTGCAGAAATGGTGGACCAGCTCTTATACGGTAGCCAAACAGGCACTGCGGACTCGGTACATGCATGATTACATCCGAAGAGATACACATACACAATCACAATATCATCTTATTTCATCAGCAAATAGTTGATAGACACAGAAAGAGAACAAATCTGCAATTTCCATAGAACCGGATATCATATACATTGAATAACCGAAACCCTGCAACAAGTCTGTATGCCAAAGAGGCTTAAAAAAATTGATATAAAAGAAGAGAAAAGCAAAGGGGGAAAAAAAAGGTGCAGAAAAGACACAATGATCAAAGTGTCCAACCGCCAGTGCGTTCCGTTTCATAGACCATCAATTTTAGAAACCATTAAAAAGAGTGATATGTAAGTAGAAGAAATGCAAAGAGAAGGGGAATGGTAAAGCAAAAAGAGCAGCCACGCGAGTGCAAAGAGAGTTCCTAAACTTTTTTTCCCAGTGTTGTCCAAATCGGCAGCTTGCTGCGCCTTAGACACAAAAATGAAGAATGCCAACGCCATCCAATTCCTGCTACATGTGCAAAAAAGAAGAAGAAAAAATGCATGTTCTGTGATGAGGTTATGATGCCCTTTCTGGCGGGTCTCAATGTGCCTCGACAAAACGACGTCGTATTAGCGCATTGAAATGCTGTTGTAGTACTGCCTGGCATAGAGGTCCACGCGTAACTGATAAATGCCATTTTGAGCACCAATGAAGCTATAAAGATGGCATTTGTTAGCGTTGGTAAGAGAACGTAGGTAAACATATTAGAATAGACAAGGATGGATGATGGCAAGAGTACCAAGAAAAAAAAAGAGTAAGACTCACAGTATGGTGCCGTCTGCGCTCCAGGACAAGCCTGAAGTATTATCTGGCGAGGGCGGAACCTCAAAGACACCATGATCGGGCGCTAGCGTTCCTCGCACGGCGCTTTCCTCCCAGCGACTTGCTAGTATTTGGCTGGGAATGCCCGGAATGGGACGGTCATCGACAGCACTTTCCGCCGAGGACCGCTCTCGAGCCTGAAGGATCTCAAGAACGGAGAGATACGACTGATCTTGCCTCTCTCGCTGCTCCCGCGAGGCGGCCATCATCTCGTTAATGCGTTCTATCCACCGCTGGTCGGCCCGCCCACTGCCACCTGAGCTGTTTTCCCGCATGAGCTGGCGAGCATTGCGCACACGCTCCTGAGCTCGTTCCCGATGGTCTCTGTAGACATTCATCAGATCGTTCGGACCAGAACTGGTGCCTTGGCGGGCCGCTCGAGTAGTGAACGATGATGTCGCGGGAAGCAGCCCGCTGCCTCGATCATCACTGAAAGGAGGGTTGCCTCTCTCTCGCCGTCGGCGTTCGCTCTGAATCGCCTCGAGGACCCTAGTTTCGGCAGGCGTCAGCGGCTGGTGCATCATCTGAGCCGTGAAGAAGCTCGTAGCCGTAAGAGGGGGGTTTAAAGGCTCTCCCCGTGTCATTCGAGTTTCCAACAGCCGCGGATCAATAGTCTGTGTGTCGAAAATGCTGATGTGCTCATATTCCTCTTCTTTATTGAGATCAATAATCTGCCGGACCATAAAATTGTGCCTCACATCGGCAATACCAATGCGGCCGCGATCTTCAGTCCATGCGAGCAGGTCATACGGGCCAGGGCAGAAAGCCATGTCCCGAACAGCTCCCGGCCCGCTATTGGGGCGGGAGGATTGGAATGTAGTGATGAGCGGTTCAACCGTCTCATCCTCCAATTGTGTTGCGTTGAATATCGAAATGGTGCCGTGCTGAGTTCCAACAGCAAGATAGGTGCCGGACGCAGAGAAGGACGCCGCAAAGCTTCCGCGGCTGTCCGTTTTGTCGTCTTTCTTCTGGCTTCTGAGCAGGATTCTCCGCCTAAGCTCCCATTGCGCTGGCTCAGCGGAAATCCCAACACGCCGGTGAATATATAGATATGGATCGTCCAGGATTGCGATTAGGAGGCGCCCATCAGGCGAAATGATGGCCCTATTAACAAAATCCGGGTACTGGACAATCTCCAGGGGCTCAATGTCCTCATGTTCCTCGAAATCATTCAGACTGACAATGGCTACAGTTCGATCATTGTTCGCCAGAACTGCCACGGGCTCATCGTAAGCATGTCTACTGAGGGGCAAACCTTGGCCCGGGGGAGGAGGAAACCACAGCGTGATGCAGTTAACTCGCTCTTTGGCGAGCTTCATGCTCTTTGCGGTGACTTTATGCGCCTGTTGAGCCGCGGTTGTGAGCATGTTGAGCGCAGCTTCCTCGGGCGAGGTTGTGGACTCATCGCTGGTCAGAGAGGGGCCGGCACCAGAAGCCGGGTCAAGAGTAGGGTTCTGGGAGGTGTCCGATGCTTGGCCGCCCTCTTCGTCGAGTCGTATAGCCACAAATTCGCCCGTCTCGCTGCCACAGCACAGCCATCCGTTCTCGCCCACAAGACACCGCGGTGCAAATGTAAGATGCTTGATCGTTTCGCAGCTGCGAGCCTGGGTATTAAGCCGCTGGATTTGGCGGCTCCCAACACCGCCGGGGTAAAAGAGGTTATAATTGTTCTCAGCACTTATGAGGGAGCGCAGCTGCCAATGCCTGAACGCGAGTGGAACCAATGGGTTAGTAAGTGAGATAAGCTGGAGCTGTGAGAAGAGCGAGCATATCGACGTACTGTGAGCGGACCGGAACCCGGAAGTGCGTGCGTTGTATTCTGGAGATGAGGCGGTCGGAGAAAACGAAACTATATAGCCGTTTAGAATTGATGTGCTTAATCAACTTGGCGAGGCGAGCGATAGGACTCACGATTCATCGTCTCTGCGAGCCATGCTTGCGTTGTCGGTGGATGATTCGTCGTATTGCATTAGATCCAGTCCAATGACCAAATGGGCTCAGCGGCGTGCGCTGCAGCACCCAAAGAAGGTGAAACCAGGCACAAGAAAGATGCACAGGCTATAACACCACTTTGGGTTCGGTGATGACGCTGTTATGGAAGTATGTTGCGTGCCTCCAAATAGAGGGTTTCGAGCCGGATGAAGGATGCCGCAGGACCAAGAAGCCAAGCCAATGCACCAGGCAAGGAACAAGGAGACAATCCTAGGATGGAAGCAAAGCACGGATGTGCTCGCGCGAGAGCATAGAGAAGTGTTGGAAAAGGGGGCGGAGGAGAGCAAGAGCAGGGAGATGGCGTGAGGAGAAGCGTCGTGATGCGATTGGGTTGGGTTGCAAAGCAAGCAGCAAAACACAGGCTTGGCGGGCTGAGATTGAGGTGGCGGGCTTATGCCAGAGCCTGGCCTTTAGTGAGGTCGCAGCGCTGCTGCAGTGCCGTACAGGGTACTTTCGCGCCTTATCGACGCCTTATCGCCCACTGGAGCGTCGCGCAAGTACCCTGAACCTTTTAGCTGGGGGGGAGACAGTCGTGCTAAGGCGCGCTACAGCGGCTCCCCGGATGGACGAACCGCGGATGGGTGAGAAGTGGATAAATGACGTCTGACAGTTTGAAGAGCGGCGAAAAGCTGCTTTACACCACCATCGGTGCTGTCACTGTTCGCTTTGCATGCTTCGCCTGGATCGAAGGGCTGGTGAGACGCGCCTTGCTGTAGTCGGTACAATGGGAATGCCTGCGTTGGTCGCTCAGAGCACATGCATTTGAATTTACAGCCTGCAGCTGAGTGATATGGGACACATGTATGCTGGCACGAGTAAGTTGGCATGCTTGCTGTGCGCAGTATGTGTGCAACGATGCATGGATGTCATCAAGCCCCAGTAAGGTCGCTTCGCTTAGGCGTCTGTCCACGAGCCTACTGCAATCAACGCCTTAGTACAGTCGCAGTGCCTTAGTCGTATGCTGCTACTGTAAGTAAACGATACCCCAGGAACTACAGGACAACTCCCCGGCAGTTGTAGCACAAGCTGTGGCAATGGTGCTAGCTTCAACTACGGAGCCATCTCGAAAGCAATAAAACATGCATTGACTTGGCCCCCAAGTGGTGCTTGGCTTGTTGACAGGGCATTGAGTACGGAGGTAGCTTCAAAAGCAAAGAGAATAACGACAGGGTTGTCGGGCACTGCAGTTGGTGGGGGCCATTGCTTGAGACATGGGGCAGCAGTGCATTGCATGTTTGCCTGCGTTTATGCGAAGCACTTCATACACGCAGTATGATTTGCGGTGGTTTGGGCTGGATTTTGATGCACAAAGGCTTCTCACCCATGCCGCACACCGGGCTGGGTAGACCAATAAGTTAGCAGCAATCGTCGATATTAGTACAGTGCTCTCTAGCAAATACTCATCATTGCTAGCATTCCCAGAGAGCAGACACAATCAACGGCGAAAGTCGACGCTTTTCGCACATTGAGCCGATCATAGCCTTGGCTAGAGCCATCATCGTGCCGATTCACCCCTGCCTAGCTCTCGCGCTCAGCTCTCTTTCTTCTCGCTTCTCCCGCGGCTCGCGTCTCGATAGATCCATCCATCCGTCCCCACCGGCGCTGCTATGCGTCAATCGAGGCATCAATCTCTTTCAACGGCTAGCCAAACGCCTGCTACGGAGTCCCTCGAGTGACCTCAATGCCGAGAACGCTGTCGGATCAATACTTGTTCCGCCCGCCTAGACCCGGGACTACGGGACGGGGCCCTTCGTTGCCTCTTTCTGTCGGCTTCTATGGCCGACCACTCACAGCACCAGTTGCGGCTTTTCCAAGGCTAGCGGAAAAAAAAAATTCGTCTCTCCACCATCTTCTTCTCAAGTATCCATTCAATTCTTCTCTCCATATCTTGACACCTCCATCTCCTCTTTCTCGGATCGCGTGTCCTTCCTTTTCCTCTTCTCTTTTTTTCTTCTCATCCATTGTATACCCCCCAATTCACATTCGTCATGTTGGCTGCGCGATTCTCCAGAGCTGTAAGTACCAAAACCACACGCCGAGTTAACAGCATCCCTCACTGAATGCCTGCTAACATGCCGTCTGAATAGCTTCCCCGAGCTTCTCCCCTCGCCGCTCGCTCGGCTGCCTTTGCCAGAGCTCCTTCAGTCGCCAAGTTTGCTCGCTATGAGTCAACAGCTGCTGAGGGCGACGGCAAGGTCCAGGGTGCCGTCATTGGTATCGATCTGGGAACCACCAACTCTGCCGTCGCCATCATGGAGGGCAAGACACCCCGCATCATTGAGAACGCAGAAGGTTAGTCACATTCGTGTTTTGCGCCGCTGATGATCGGCTCATTCGGTCATTGACTGCATCCCCATTCGCTTTTGCGCATTGCTAACAAGTAATCTCTCCCACACTCTAGGTGCCCGCACCACTCCCTCAGTAGTTGCCTTTGCTGAGGACGGTGAGCGTCTGGTCGGTGTTGCTGCCAAGCGACAGGCTGTTGTCAACCCTGAGAACACTCTCTTTGCCACCAAGCGATTGATCGGTCGCAAGTTCAAGGACGCTGAGGTCCAGCGAGACATCAAGGAGGTCCCCTATAAGATTGTCCAGCACTCCAACGGCGATGCCTGGGTCTCTGCCCGTGACCAGAAGTACTCTCCCTCTCAGATTGGTGGCTTCGTCCTCAACAAGATGAAGGAGACTGCCGAGGCCTACCTGTCTAAGCCCGTCAAGAACGCCGTTGTCACCGTCCCCGCTTACTTCAACGATGCTCAGCGCCAGAGCACCAAGGACGCCGGTCAGATCGCCGGTCTTAACGTTCTCCGTGTCGTCAACGAGCCTACTGCCGCTGCCCTGGCCTATGGTCTTGAGAAGGAGGCTGATCGCGTTGTCGCTGTCTACGATCTTGGTGGTGGTACCTTTGATATCTCCATCCTCGAGATCCAGAACGGTGTCTTCGAGGTCAAGTCCACCAACGGTGACACTCACCTTGGTGGTGAGGATTTCGATATCCACCTGGTTCGCCACATGGTTGGCGAGTTCAAGAAGACTTCTGGACTTGACCTCTCCGGTGACCGCATGGCTATCCAGCGTATCCGTGAGGCTGCTGAGAAGGCCAAGATTGAGCTGTCCTCTTCTCTTCAGACCGACATCAACCTGCCTTTCATCACTGCCGACGCTTCCGGCCCCAAGCACATCAACCTGAAGCTCACTCGTGCTCAGCTCGAGAAGATGGTCGACCCCCTCATTACCCGAACCATCGAGCCCGTTCGCAAGGCCCTGAAGGATGCCGGTCTCCAGGCCAAGGACATCCAGGAGGTCATCCTGGTTGGTGGTATGACCCGTATGCCCAAGGTTGCCGAGTCCGTCAAGTCCATCTTCGGCCGTGACCCAGCCAAGTCTGTCAACCCTGATGAGGCTGTCGCCATGGGTGCTGCTATCCAGGGTGCTGTCCTCTCTGGTGAGGTCAAGGACCTCCTTCTCCTCGACGTCACCCCTCTGTCTCTCGGTATTGAGACCCTGGGCGGTGTCTTCACCCGTCTGATCAACCGAAACACCACCATCCCCACCAAGAAGTCCCAGGTCTTCTCCACCGCCGCCGACTCTCAGACCGCTGTCGAGATCAAGGTCTTCCAGGGTGAGCGTGAGCTGGTCAAGGACAACAAGCTGCTCGGAAACTTCCAGCTTGTTGGCATCCCTCCTGCCCGCCGTGGTGTTCCCCAGATCGAGGTCACCTTCGACATTGACGCCGATTCCATCGTCCACGTCCACGCCAAGGACAAGTCCACCAACATGGACCAGTCCATCACCATTGCCTCTGGATCTGGTCTGTCCGACAACGAGATCCAGCAGATGGTTGAGGACTCCGAGAAGTACGCCGAGTCTGACAAGGAGCGCAAGTCTGCCATTGAGTCCAGCAACCGCGCCGACAGCGTCCTGAACGACACTGAGCGTGCTCTGGATGAGTATGCCGACAAGCTCGACAAGGCTGAGGCCGACGGTCTGCGCGAGAAGATTGCCTCTCTCCGCGAGTACATCACCAAGATCCAGTCTGGTGACAGCACTGCCACCGCCGCTGAGATCAAGGAGAAGACCGACGAGCTCCAGGTCGCCTCCCTGAACCTCTTCGACAAGATGCACAAGGCCCGCAACGAGGGTGCCTCTGAGCAGCAGTCAGGCGAGCAGTCCACCGAGGGCGAGAAGAAGGATGAGAACAAGCCTTAAATAGGTCTTGGGATCGAGAGCGAAGAAGAAAAAAAAACCCCAATTTAAAAAAGAAATTTCTCATGTATCAAAATCACATTTACTGTTCGGATATTCAAAAGAAGCACGGGGCGCGACATAGATCCCTCTTCTTGTTGTATTTATGATGTACTCATATCCCGCCTAAGCTGCTATGCAACTTGAACCTATTTCCTATTTTCTATCTCTTTTTTTTTTTACCAATGTCGTTAATACCTATTGGCTGGCGGAACAGGCGTTGGAGCATCAAAAAACCTGCGGGGGATTCTGTCTCCTGTTACTTTTATTTTTTATTTTCTTGTTAAGGCTGCTTATTGGAAGCATTGAATGAGTACGGTCACTAGGAAGTGGGTGGTATGGACAAAGGGACAAACTTGAGAAAAAAAGAGAGAGACCTTTGGGTGGATAGGTAGTTAGATGAATAATGATTTTCTCCCCTCTACTTTTTCTTGGAAGTGCTCCAATGGCTTTGTGATATGCTTGTGCATGTGTGATTCTTCTCATGTATGATGAATTGGTTTACAACCTTTATGCCATCCATGCCCATGGTGTGTTCAACGTATTTGTCCCATGCCAGTTGATTGAGTGCTTTCCATGCATATTTTCACCCTGTCCTGTAATAACCATATGAACTGAAGGGGGTTGCTCCAGCGGATTGTCGTATAATTCGCCCGAAAGCAGAGGCTGCGTATCACTCTCTTCGTCGCCAAGATAAACCCTTTCATCGCGGAGGAATATATCGCGAATATTGGTGATTCTCCTCTGAGGATTCTTGCGCGTGCCCAGGACGAGATGATCGTCGTCTATCACCGTCTCTGGGTCGCTGCTGGATACGCGCGGCGGCATGTCGTCATGCGCGGTGGCGCGGACCGTGAAGAAGACGAGGCAGAGGACTATGGACAAGCAGAGGAAAATGGGGAGAATTATGCAAATGGCGTTTGTGAAAGCCATGGCTGAAAGCATTAGGTACAGAACGACGAGAAGATGCACTTCATGAACGATGGAAAGAGAGGATGGTAGTGTCTTCTTTTTCCTTTCTTCCTTTTCCTTTATTTTTTTTTTATCAGGTGAATCTACTTCAAACACAACATTTCATGAGACAAAGTTTGGTTAGGAATTTTCATATTTTCCCTATTTGCTATAGGCGCAGAGTAGTATTAGCGTCATCCCCCCTTTTCATTCCAGACACGCGATTCCGTATCGTGACTCCCCATGAGACAGTCAAACATGGCAATCAACTAGTGAGACAAACTCCAACATACACTTGCACTGCAAGAAAGGCACAATGTTCATAAGGCATTTTGGGTCACCAGGTATATGATATTGGGATGTTAATATTGATATAGAAGGAATCGGAGAATATTTTGTCAAAAGTTTTGTAAGAGAGAAAACAGCTGCGTAGCTAAGCTTATCACCTCCCAAAGCCAAACCAGCCTCTCTTCTGAGCAGGTTTCTCAGCCTCAGCAGCAGGAGCAGCTTGATCGTCCACCTGAACCTCCTTTTGGGGATATTGAATGTAATTCCAGGCAACATCGAGGAAAATGGGCTTGACGGGCATTACCTCCAGCCTCGGAGGGAACTCGACAATGTTGTTGAGGTTGGCCCCACCGATGGGATATTCGTGCAGCTTCTCGACTAGAGGAGCGTGGCTTTGATACTCATCGCCTTGAGCCTGTTTCTTCCGCAGGTTGTCGACGTGGACGATAGCACGGTGGCGTTGCAGCTCGCCGTCAACCACTTGTTCTAAAAATTTGACGGAGGCGGGAGATATGTCAAGGCTCAAGGGGAGCTCGTCAGAAGGGGTCTCTGTGTTTGGAAGCTTGGCAACTGCCTTTAGGCTGAAGCTCAGAGCACGGTTGATAAGAGCCAAGGCGTTGGCAGAGTTGCCAATGATGGCGTGTGACCGGGCGACGGCGAGGTGTCTATGCGCCTTGGTTAGCAATTTGATTCAAAGTTATTTTTGTCTCCCTCATTGGTAATAAGGTGTTAGGGTAAAGAAACAGTACGTACTTTAACGCGATAAAGTATTGTTCGTAAGCTTCAATCCGCGCAGCAAGTTCTTCATCAGCAGCCACGCCAGGCAGCTCTCTAATGGACTCCAAGTTCTGAAGAATTCCATCGTAAAGAGCACCCTTCTCCTTGAGCTTGGCCAGCTTCTTGCCAGATGGCAATTCTCTCTCTTTCTTCGCATCCTCTGATGTTGCGTCCTTCTTCTTTCTCCTCCTCAGTGAGCCATATTCCTCTGTAGCTCCATCATGAGGACCCGTAAGAACGCGGTTACGACCGATTCTCCAGCTGATCATTTCATAGTTGACTGCCGTGCGTGTAATCTGTAACCGTTGCATTCTAGGGTCGCTTTGGCTGACGCCGTCTGCCTTGACATCATCAATTGCTTGTTTTGCGGCATCAACAGCATCTTGGGTTGCTATTAAGATTTCGTCATAAGCAGCAGCTACCTCGTGGAGACCCTTGTCCTGAGATTTGGCCACAGCCTGTGAAAGCCTCTCTTTGGCTTCACTAACAGTTGACCAAGCTGTGGCTATTTGGGCGTCCTCAATTTGGACTTGGTGACGGCGCCAATTGAGTGTCTGGGGAGCAGTTTCACTTCCTGCAATGTTATTTGTCGACTCTGGCTGCGCCTCGCCGAGAAGAGTGGCATCAATTCGGTTGATTTCCTGGACTAGAGTGTCGTCTGATCGCGGGAAGGCGTTCTTGGCAAGGGTTGCAACTGAGACTGTTCGAGGTGTCTTGAGCTGATACGCAGCAAACCGGATTGATGGCTCTACGGTCTCAGAGAGCAAATCCTTGTACAAGTCGCTTTTACTAGCGGTAGCCAGCGCATTGTAGATGACATATGTCGTAGCATAGCTCCTCAAACAAGCCTCCCAGCTGTTTTTTTCGAACTGCATGGCGCCCCGAATGAGGGACGCATATGCCTGAGCTTCGAGAACATCGGTGATGGTGGCACCACTGATGTCGATCTGCGAAAGGATGCGGACAACCTGCTCGGCACTTCGAGCTGCTTTCTCGAGCCGCGAGACGATGTGGGACCGAGCACGGCCAACAATTCCCCTCTGGTCAATCGAATGAGCGGCCTTGATGCTCATTGCCTGGGCCCAGGCACGTTCGCTGGTAAGGAGGAGCAGGTAGACATGCCTAGGAAGCGCAACGCGGCCAAGTCAGCTCCACTGCTGCCACAGACGGCGAATAAGTCACAGGGGTGAATGATATCATACTCATTGTTTGTCCTGACCTCCTCGGCGGTAGCTTGCTCGGCCTTGCGGAACTTGCCTCGATTCTTGGTGACGGTGCCCAGCTTCCTGCGCGAGTTGAGGAGGCGTTTGGACAGCTGGCCGTGGTAGGTGGAGTAATCGCCATAGAGCAGGGCCTTGTCGCGGCCCTGGATGATGAAGCTAGTGATGTCCATTGTCAGACGAGACTCTGGCCGCTTCCACGGCTGGGTGAATCAAGGAAAGCTGTCGGCGTGTGCTTGTTCGCAGCGGCCAGGCTGTTCTGCAACCAGCTAGCAGCAGGTTTCTTGGCCTGGGATTGGCGGGGATGGCGGGGCAGCCTCTTTTTTTTTTCCCAGAGAAGCACGAGACGAGGCTCGCAGATTCGTGGCACGGTGCTTACATAATGCTGCTTGGATGCTGATATAAAGTTTGCGGTTTAAGTTCACTAGCGGTACTTCCCCGTCGAGTGCATGTACCTTGGCCAGAGGCAGTTCGACAGCCTCAATGTCTGTACCGATACATCCATGCACGACTCGATATATCGTGTCGGCGCAAGCAGCATCGCTTATTGACAACGCAGCATTATTATGCGCGATTTGATTTAGAGTTTCTGGATGTCTTTTGTCGGCTTTAAGACGTGGCCTGGCACAGGCTCATCATTACCATTTGGAGCATTGCCTGCATCTGCGTGAAGTGCGTGAGTGAAACATAGAGCTCTTTGGGTCTGATAGAATCCTGCCTACTAGGTAGGTATACAGAATACTGCTAGTAGGGACTGATCCATGTTCCATAAATAGATTCAGGCCAACTATTGACACCGAAAAGGACCCCCACTGTAGATGAAGCAGGCGGCCGAGACAGCCTCTGAGACATCCATCCACTGCAATATTGGGCGATCTTGGGTCTTGGTGCGATGGACACCGATTTGTCCGACTTTGCCTTGATCGATTACGCTGCCGAGATAAATCTGGATCGGCTTCACTGTGGGTGCACAAAAGGTCTTACGATTATTGTCTTGAGCTCATACGACCCCCAGGACGAGCGTGGAACGATGCAGTTGTGGCAGCCGATGCTAGCAGTATGCATGTCTCGCCCGACAGACTCGGATCCATCTTGTAGAGTACTTGCATGTGCTCTGCAGCAGCAGCAGCAGCCATAGCAGGTGGGCGTAATACGCACATCGCCGACGTGTAGAATATTACCAATCCCGTCGTCGTCAGCACTCGTCCAAGGTGCGGTCTGATGCTGGGTGTGATCCGATGTGGTGGTCGGCTCTCTTCATGCAAGCACGGCTCAAATGCTCATTTTGCCGGGGTCTATGCGGCTCCATCGCCCTTCAGCTCGGATGATCCGAAGCTAGCAGCCTTGTGACGGTCCCTTCCCTCACCATGATGTTGAGCAATACCAATGCGCTACTGAGCAACCCGTGTCTTGCAGCCTTTTCTCAATAAGTCTTGGAGAAGAGTACTTGATATCGCCTCGCCTCACTGTCTTGCTTTCCCCGCTTCTCCCAGGCATCCGGTCCAAGAGATAGGGAGATGCGAATCGTCGATGGGAGCACATGCAAAATGCAAAAGCAGAGCGAGAACGCACATGTATCGCGTATGCAGCCCCGTCTGCATGTCTTATCCTTCAGCCCCCCATGAACGAATGGCATTTGGCAGCGGCAGCGATTGGTGTGGGTGGTGTATCCAATCCCTATTGTCCAGCGTCAAAGGTCGGTTACGACTCGTGTCAGCCATGCATATGTGCGGGCACGCTCTGGAAGACAAAACTTGCTGCGAGCAAACGAGACCAAGGAAGCCAGAAAACTGATATGATACAACCCAATATGCTTGGACGGAGGTCGGCAATCGTCGATAGTCGCTCGGGGGATTTTGGTGCGCATCGGTCAGGGATCACGACAGCAAGGGTGGTGACCTTGCAGGAGGAGATGCTGGACTTTTGCATCACGTGCCCCCATGCATCTTGCAGTGAGGCCATCTGCTGGGGCCACCCACAGGGCAGCTCTGCTGGCATCTAGGCGCTGGAGAAAGGTGGCTTCGGGCTTCTGGAGCACTGGAGCCTTCTGGGGACGCGCCACTGCAGTGGAGGGTGCACGGCCCACGGCGATCCCTGTCGCTGCAAACGGTGCTGTGCAGGTGACCTGCTTGGCTGCAGTAGCTGCTGGTTTTTATTTCTCTGGCTTGCTGCCACTCATATGGCGGGCTGGTGTGGCGGTAGCTGCGGCAGTGACAGGCAGGATTTGTCCTTGTTGACGTACAGTATGATGAAATCTGGGCCCGACATTTTTGTTTGGTTGTCGATGGAACAAGCAACCTAGAACGCAGGTTGCAAGGTAGGGTGGTATTATATAGTTGTATGCAGTCCGCAAGCCGGCAATGCTCCAACAACAGCGAGGACATGAATAATGTCAGCTGCCAAAGTTGAGAAAGAGGGTATGCCGTGGACTGTAGAGAGAGGACCCGTTTCTCCACTATGAAATCGTGATACTATCAAGTAGCCAAGCCTCTCTCCCTCTACGGCATCTCAAGGCTCTACTGCAAGCCAAGGGCTTTGCGGCAATGGTGCTAGTGGAATGGCTGCTGCATGTACTTTATCACAGACATTACAAAACCAAAAAGTTAAAACAAACAGCATGCATCACATCACCAGGCAATCGCACTTCCAGGCCAGTTTGCAGGCACGTTCGCCCCTTGTAGCAGCCTCAAGCAAGCCCCAAGCAAGCCCCAAGCAAGCACTACCAGCAAACACCAAGAGCCCACCTCCAGTTTTTTGCAGTCGATTTAGCGCCCCGCCTTCCAGACTATTTCCTCGCTGCTGCAGCCACTCAGCGTCCGCCGATACCAGCTGCACGCTCTGATCAGAGTCCCGCTACATGCCTGATGCTGGGCCCGCCGCCCACTAAATTCCCACTACCGCTGCGACCTGCCTGGCGACATGTTTCTGCATCCGCGAAGGGCTCTGCCGAATAGACTCACTCGCTCACGCCAATCCCATCGCCAGTAACGGGCTCTTTTCTTTTTCCTTTTCCTTTTCATTTTCTGTTTTCTCTCTTTCCCTGCTTCTCTCTGCTCCTCCGCTCCTCCTCCCTGATTTTCCACCGCCACTGGCTGTGTCTCTGCCGCTGTCTCAGCCGGCCTGAAGAGAAACGAAAAGGACGAGCGCGTTTGCGGCTGAGACAGAAATCATCGACAAACAACGTGCATTGCGGCCTCTCCACGGCCTCTGATGCCGCTGCGGCCACCAGCTGGAGCCTTGTGCTCTATCACCGTCAAGATCCCAGCCCCTTGTTGACGGCTGCCATTACTTCTTGTTTTTTGCCTCTTCTTCTCGAGCTGCTTCTCGGTGCCTCAGATTATTTATCTCGTGCTCTCCTCTTATTCTTATCCCGCATATTCGCCTCCCGCTATTTATCCCTCCCGCGCTCTATACCGAACATAAAATTTTCCCCAGCGCCTCCCTCTTCCTTCTTCTGTTCGTCTCAATTTCATCCTCGCAGAGCGTTTACTCCTTCGCATCGGTTCTTCATCAACTATCGTAGGGGAAGCTACGCTTTGATATCATCGTTTTGGCCGGCTACCACGGCGCATTCACGCTTTATTTGAACGATACCAAGCATTTATAATACGGCACTCCTCGCCTCACGCCACTGCGAGAAAAGGGAGAGAACGGTTCAGAGTGAATACATCTCCTTACTCTGATCACCCCCATCCAGCATTATTCTTGCATCAACTTCTGTGATGACGGATTAGGCCTCGTCACATATGCGGTAAAACGCCTTCTTCCCGACTCCTTGATTCTCACTTTTGCACTTGCAGGCGCTCTTTGTGTAGCCTTCAAGTGCCACATACTACTATACTGCAAATGGCCACAAACGGTAATACCTGCACCTTTTCTCAAATTCGTCTCCATGTCTCTTACTTTCTACCATGATCCTTGACCTGTTGTTCCACTGCTACCACTGGGACCCTTGCTCCAGCAGGACTGTGGGCGAATTCATATTTTCTTTTTCCTCTCTTCTATCATCACTGGCTTCTCCCAAGAAGAAATCATAGTCTTAGGTTATGCTGACTCTCACTTAGGAGGACCTTCGCAGCCCCCTGATCCCGGTCCAAATATTGCGCCGTCATGGAACCTTGATGCCTATCCTTTGTTGAATATTCCATTTCAAGACTTCAGCAGCTCGCAAATCACAGATAATGGGCCGGGTCAGCCCGTAATGCCGTGGCAACAGCTCCCCGTAGATGAACCAGGACCCGAATCTACTTCTTTCACGGCGCTGCTCAACAGCCCCTTTGATTCATTGACAACGAGCCCAGCCCCTACAGCGGATACACCAATGGCTGAGATGCCGGTCGCTCAAACTGCTGTACAGAATGGCGGCCACATCCCGGCTTCACAATACGGAATTGCCACTGGATATCATTCCCAAGCTGCTCATGGCGTCTTGATACGGCCGAAACCCGCACCCATTATCCCTCAGGCCGATTCAGATGATCGAGATGACGAGCCCATTCCCATTCCCAAGCGCAAGCGAGTGCAGCGTGAAGGACCACCTCGGCTTCCGCCTTTCTTGAGAGAAATGCAGGCTGATGCGAGGAAAAGACAAGCCGAGCTTTTGGCTGCACAGGCTCGGGCTGCTAACCCTCAGTCTACTGTTGACTTGACAAATGGTATGGATCGCCTCCTGCACTGCTTGCAGCCTCTTCTTCTTCTCTCTTTTGCTAACTTTGTGGAACTCGTCAGTTAACGACGATGCTTCTCCGCCCGCGCCAGTTGATCCCAAAGAAGAAGAAATTTGTTATGGCATGATCAAAACCCGCGCAAACTGCACCCGAGTTCCATCTCCAAAGCCTGGCGTACAGAGCATGTGGGGCGCTAATTATCAACCCAGCATCAAGGTTGTCCTCAAGAAGATCGTCAACGACCGGAGTTCGAAAATTCCTATTATTGATCACACAAGAGAAGTAATAGGCTTCGTCGATGCTTCTTCTGCCAATGCCCTAGGGCCTCTATTGGATTTGAACCTTCGTGTCAGGACCGACGCCCGTATTCCTCCACAACCTATTGCCCCTGGGCAAGAACCTGGCCAGCCCGTGTCACGTTCTTATATTCTCGACATCGTCTTGTATGGGCCTTTCAAATACGCCAGGAATGTTGGCGCTTTTATGACACGGTTCAATATTACTCTTCAGCAGCCCTATATCGTCCAGAGTGGCATCAAGTTGATAAACCCGCACCACCCAGAGCACTTGCAGTCCCTGAAGAGACCACCCAAGGCAAACACTAATCGTGATCTTGGTCGTTCTGGCACTGTCACTAATTTCACCCCAAGAACTGTCGAAGAAGTTCGCTCCGAGGTCATGGGAGTGTTCGATTCTCTTACTAGGAGTGACGAGTTACCCACCATGGACCCCCCGGCATCCATCTTAACCCCCTTGCTCACTCACCAAAGACAGGGTCTTTACTTCATGATGGCCAGAGAAAGGCCACGTGAACTACAGCTACAGGAGAAGGCCATGGTATCCTTTTGGCGGACAAAATCCAACATGAATGGGCATAAGGTGTTTCATAATGTCATCACTGGCGAAAACCAGGTTGCCGCCCCCTCGGATACTCGTGGTGGTATACTTGCTGATATGATGGGCCTTGGTAAAACGCTTAGCATCCTGTCGCTCATTTCAAGCACAGTCGAGGAAGCCCGGCAATTTCAGCATCTATCACCAGAGCAGCCGTCCGCCCCGGAAACTAAGCCGACAAAGGGCGATATGGATGCCTCACAGGCGCCGTTGGGCCTTACGCCGGTGGTCCGAAATACCAAGGCCACCTTAATTATATGCCCCCTCAGCACCATTACTAACTGGGATGAGCAAATCAAGCAGCACATAGCTCCCGGTGAGCTTTCTTATCATATTTACCATGGACCCAATCGTATCAAGGATATAGCGCGGCTCGCCTCATACGACATCGTTCTCACAACCTATGGATCTGTCTCAAACGAGCTCAGCGCTCGTCGCAAAGCAAAGAGTGGCACTTATCCGCTTGAGGAGCTTGGATGGTTTCGCATTGTTCTAGACGAGGCACACATGATTCGCGAGCAGTCTACCATGCAATTCAAGGCCATCGTTCGACTTCAAGCCCAGCGGCGATGGGCCGTAACCGGAACTCCCGTTCAAAACCGACTGGATGATTTTGCGGCTCTCTTGTCGTTTCTTCGCTTGGAGCCTTTTCATCACAGAGCGAAATTTGTACGCCACATTGTGGAGCCATTCAAAGCCTGCAATCCTGAAATTGTTCCCAAGCTCCGTATTCTCGTCGATACCATCACTCTTCGCCGACTAAAAGACAAGATCGATTTGCCCTCTCGAGAGGACCTCATTGTCAAACTTGATTTCAGCCCAGAAGAGCGAAGCGTATACGATCTCTTCTCACGGAATGCGCAGGACAGGGTCAAAGTCTTGGCCGGAAATCTCACTTCTGGGGCTCTTGGCGGGAATACCTATATTCATATTCTAAAAGCGATTCTTCGCCTCCGCCTGCTTTGTGCACACGGCAAGGATCTGCTTAATGAAGACGACCTGGCAACCCTGCGAGGTATGTCAGCGGAGATGGCAATCGACATTGACGAAGACGACGATAAGGTGGATGGTCTTTTACTTTCCCACCAGAAAGCACATGAAATGTTTACGTTGATGCAAGACACCAACAACGACACGTGCATCCAGTGCAACAAAAAGATCTCCTCTCAAGAGACACAGACGATAGACGCTGAGAATGAAAACGATACCCTGGGATACATGACGTCTTGCTTTCATGTTGTTTGTCGATCATGCATAAAAGCCTTTAAGCAGCGATCTAGGGCTGCTTATGCACCTGGCCAAACGTTCGCCCCTTGCATCGTTTGTAACGCTCAAGTCCCGTTTGGGTTCGTTGATATTTGCAGATCAGACGTGGAGGGTGAACATGAAGGTACTTTAAAACCTAAGAATAATAAAGCCAAGCAAAACGGAAAAGCACTCGATAGATATGACGGACCCCATACCAAAACAAAAGCTCTCCTCGAAGATCTTCTTAAATCCAGAGCTGCAAGCGAAGCTAACCCCCACGAACCACCCTTCAAGTCTGTTGTCTTTTCCGGTTGGACCTCACACTTGGATCTGATCGAGCTGGCGCTCAAAGAGGCCAATATCTCGTTTACAAGATTGGATGGTAGCATGACTCGGCAAGCACGCACAGCGGCCATGGACAGCTTCCGCGAAGACAACAGCATCCATGTCATACTTGTCTCCATCATGGCTGGTGGCCTGGGTCTGAATTTGACCGCTGCCAACAACGTGTACGTGATGGAGCCGCAATATAACCCGGCAGCCGAGGCACAGGCAGTCGATCGTGTACACCGCCTTGGCCAGAAACGACCTGTGCGCACCATCCGATACATTATGCGCAACAGCTTCGAAGAAAAGATGCTTGAGCTGCAGGAGAAGAAGGTGAAGCTAGCCAGCCTCAGCATGGATGGCCAGAATAAGGCGCTAGACAAAGCAGAGGCTGCGAGACAGAAGCTCATGGATCTTCGCAGTCTTTTTAAATGATGAGACTTTACTATTTATCATGAATATGATGACACACGACTCCCATAACGAAGTAATGAATATTAATATTGGTTGTTTTCTTCCTTTCTTCTTCGAGCTTCGATACATCGACACTTTTTTTCTAGCATTATAACCATTCATTTTTCTTCTTCCTATTTACAAGGCATACACACGCATATATGCTATAATCTATTTATTTCATTGATACGCTCACCATTCTATTCGACGACATATTCACGTTGGGAGAGCTTGGCGGATTTCTGGGAGGCTGAAGAGGAAATTTATCTCTACCTCCTTTTTTTTCTTCTATCTATATTATTATATCTCGTTATATCTCATCTCATCTCATCTCATCTCGGGTATGGCAAACACCCTGGATCCGTGGCATTTGTGGCATTTTATACATACCGAAGCTCTCACGAGCCATGCCAAATCTTAGCGGCGCCCGGGATCTGGTGACATTTGGCTTACATTTTCTTTTCCATTGATTCCCCCTTTTCTTTCCCTTTTCCCTTTCCCTTCTCTTTTTCTCTCTTTTATTTTGGGACGGATGAACGAGTGCATGAGTAACTCGTATACATATGGGAGGATTTAGTCCGCATCTATGATTGATATTTGCTTACCAAAATTACTATTTCTTTTTTTAATTCTCTTCGTGCACATTTATCATGTGAAATGCGGTCTAGCTTCAAAGGGGTATTACCTATGCCTTTTCTTTTCTTTTCTTTTTCTTTTTCTTTTCTTTTTTTTTTTTTTTTTACCCCTTCACATCAAAAAGTTTCCGTCGAATAGCGATTTGGCAGGAACTAATAAGTGATGTTCGACATGATAAGATCTTTGTTGCAAAAACATGTGACTACCTAGTAAATACTGGCGCTCATTGCCCGTCCCCTTGGACCCTTTTATGCGCTTGACATGTCTAACGCCATACACCAAAAGACCAACAGCTAACAGATTAACTTGTCTAATAAACGTTCAGTAAGCATTCGTTAAAAAAAGTAGATTGCACATTGACGTTTCCCCCCTTTCCTTATATTCAAAAGGGAAGAGGCAAGGAAGGACTCTATGCTTGATCATCCTCCTCAGCTCCAATAGCAGCCCACTCAGTGCCCTGATTCACAGAGCTCAATCTGGCACATAGACTCAGCAGCACCACAGTCTCCGTCGCAGCGTAGTGATTAAGCGAGTCTGAGAGAATCTTCATGTGACGGCCAAAATTGCTTTCCCACTTGCGGATAATGTCGGCAAGATTGTTGACCCGCGACTCAACGGTTTCTAGGGTCGAAGCATCATTCTGTGCGGACCCTGAGCGCGGGGCGCTGCTCCTGGAGGCCTGGAAACGCCGCCATTGGTCGTCGGTCATGGTGTCGGGCTTATTACCGCTAGACAAATCAGGATCAGACTTTTCAATTTCACGGGAGAGGAAGCTCGTATAGGCAGCGAAGATGCTGCAGGACTGCATAAGCTTTGAGTTGACCTAGAAGTAGTACGATGTTAGTAAGGCGTTGGCAAGGGGTGGAGAATGGGGGCTCATCATACTTTTAATAGCTTGCTATTGGTGAGCATACACTCTTTGAGGCATGTGTCTAAAAAGTCCACATGGTCTTGCATCAGCTCGTCTACCGTCCGGTTGACTCCAGATTTCCTGTCAAAAGTGTCGTCCTTGGCTTTCAGACGAGACATAAACTTTGTCCAGTTTGGTTCGATTACTTCGGCAGTGCAGAAATACAGGACTTGCTGTACATAGATGAGCATCCTTGCTCGCAGCGTCGAGGCTCGTCGCTTCCAGGTTTCGAGCTCTTGATTGACGCCTTTGTGGGCCCATGTCACGCCCTTCGTATGTGTCTGCCAGGTCGATGATAGTTGAGACTCTAGGGTGCGTAGAGAAAGCAGGAAGCGGAAGAGTGCTTGATAACGCCACACTGTCTTGCGGCTGATGACCAGAGAGACGGGGAAGGGAACAGAGTAGTCAAGCTGAAGGGATGTGAAGCCCGTCGCGTTCTTATCGGGCTCAATCGGTGGCTGGTTAGTAACAGGCTGCATCACTTGGCCCGACTCTATTCCTGTGATGTTTACAACCCGCTGGAGATTGTTGATGAGAGTGATCTCGTTCATCTCCACCTTGACATCCTCTTTGAAGGGGTCAAGCGAGGCCACAGTCCCAGGCTGGCGCAGAACTATATCCAGCAGAGACTGCAGCTTGCTTGTGTTAACAGACTTGACGGGCTTTCTCAATTCTGATGAGCCAAGCTCGAGGAAGTATGAAAATGAGTCTGATGGGTCGAGGAAGAAGTAATGTTTGAGCGAGCGTAGCCGTAGCGGGAGCTCATGTGTGGTAAGGAGCAGCTGCATGAGAGACTCGTTGGCATGAGCATAGGCGTTGTTGACGTTCTCAAGGAATCGTTTGTCGTCGAATGAGGTTGGTAGTTCTGTCACTATTTTACTTACGTCCACTCCGCCACATTCGCGAACGACGTTGAGGTATTTTCCAGCCAGCAGCACCTTTTCTTTGACACCTTCCAGTTGCGGAGGCACATCCTGGTCACGAATAGTATATCTCCTCTCCCAGTACTCATCGATGTAGTCTCGCTCGAGCCTCTCTCGTCCTATGCTCTTCTGTTCCCTAATCATAAACTCAGAGTGAGGATCATGGATACTGCCATGGTGCAACCATTCATTCAGCATCTTCATATATGGTCGACTCGCGTCCCGCAATAGTGACGTTAATAGTGATCGGGCAGCCGGGTCACCACCCATAGACTCCAACCTTGAGGCCAGCAAACCCAAAACCCCGCCGCCCTTGCAGACTTTCAGGGCTTTGGAACTTCCAGGAACGAGATCTCCGCCCTCAGCAAGCCTCTCAAGGACTTTCTCGTAGTCGTCTATTTCATCGTCATCTTCCTCATCGCTTTCATCATCCAGCAGCGCGTTCTTCTTTAGGAGCTCTTGTGCCATGGCGTAAAGGTGGGACAGCATCTGGCATGTAGGTAATGTATGTATGTGGAGGACATGGACGGTAAATGACTCGCTCGTCAGAAACTGTGTTTCGAGCTGGGCAATCATAACCAGGTAGTCCTGCAGGCACTTTCTCACGGAAGCACACAGCGCATGGTTGACTGCGCCGAACTCTTCGCGGCTCTGCACGTCGACAAAGGCTTCCAATGCTGAGTAGTAGGTGGCCATCTTCAGCATCGACTTGGTCAAGTCATGCAAGCTGGGGTCAAGGCCTGGCAAGATCCTAAATGGCGGCCCAGACAGTCGATCTCTCTCCTCGTGAGGAGTGTAGCCCCTAGCATATCGAATGTACTGCCCCTCATAGCCCATGAAAACATATAACAGATCTTCCACAATGGCTGCCTCCTGAGCCTCCAGCGTTAACTCGTTCAGAGGTTTCGGTTGTGGCGCAAACGGAATCGCGAACGCAATGGGAGGAATCGAGATTCGCGATGCCAGGGCGGCAGAAGTGTGCGGCAGAAGCGTCGCCTCGGGGTTCCAGGTAGCTGGTCGTTACAAGTGTTAGCTCTCCGTAGGAAAGAAGAGGAAATGGAAAAATGTAAAGTCCAGCATATAGATCATCTCGTCTCTCATTTCATTTCCATCAGAAAAAGAAAGGTAGACCGTACCTGGGGGCGTCTCTGCCCGCATCTCTCTCTGCCGCAGGTCGGTAGACGATTTTTGTCTGCGCATTTCCGGCGGCCTCTTCTCCGGAGGCTGCTGCTGCTGCAGCGTCGACCGTCTTTGTGGTTGCTGTTGCTGCTGCTGCTGCTTCGCAGGGCTATTTGTCCGCGAAATCACTCGCTCCACGTGAGCCTCAAAGGTCCTCTCCGTGACTTTGCGCTCCTCGTAGCGCCTCTCGTCCTTGGCCCTGCTCGCGGCCCTCGCATTGCCTGCTGGCGACGATCGCTTATGTGATTCGTTGTTGCCAAATGGGCCCGCCTCTGCATTCTTTGCATCCGCCGCGCTCCTTCGCAAATTTCCATTGGCTCCAGGAACCCGGGATCGCTCGTCAGCAAAGGCGCTGGCGCGGCTCGATGCCCTCGTTCTTACGCCAGACATCGCAGGTTTTAGCTACATCCGAAGCTTGTGTATAAACGGACGTGCCCGCCTGTGCTGTCACTTCGGGCAAGCCTCGATGGGGGAATGAAAAACGGAAAAATGAAACGCCCTTCACGCTCTCAGTATCATGGAGAATTGGTACTAAATTTTCTTCTTCTCTTTGTTTGTGGTGTTGTATCCGTCACAAGTTCTGGCCTATGCTGGGTATAAGTTGATTGTGGCTTGTATGTCACAAAGAGCAGGCAGCTTAAGCTTGCACCTGCCTTTCACTGCATTGCTCTCTCTATTGACCAGCCATAGTGGGGTGAAACACGGCCATCAGGCGCGTCGCGGTTGCCCGTCTATGCGCCGGATTAATATGAACCGCGCTTCCGGCTGCAGTTCTCCATCTGCTGTGGCGCCAGCTGTGGCGGTGCGCTCCAAGCCTCGTGCTTGCTGCCTCACCCCACCAGAAGGTACCTACTAATGTATTGCGTACCTGTGCTGGAGTTGCAGGGAAGCTGGATGCGTAGGCCCAGTGTTTGCCTGATAGCAGCAACACCAGTGCCAGCTTCGTCTTTCTCTCAGCCTTTCTCGCAGCCTCATCATCCCTCCTCTGCTCCCACTTTCTGCTCTTTTCTGCCATTCCTTCTTGCTGTTGATACATTCACTGGCACTTTAGGCCAACCCACATTCACACAATCCGCCAAGATGTTTATGGCAAGATCTGAATACGGCAAGCATCTCCCCGCGCCCTCATCTTCTCTCCCCTCCTCGTTCCTAGAGCTCTTGGTGAGAGCACACGAAGAGACAGGGGGGGTTTGTAACGAGAACAGACAAGCAGCCAGATAGATATACCAACAGACGGCCAAATAGTGCAAGAACCTCTGTGCTAACTGCATTCTGCCATCTCCAGATCGGGGTATCAATACCTTCTCCCCCGAAGGTCGTCTCTTCCAGGTCGAATACTCTCTCGAGGCAATCAAGCTCGGTTCCACCGCCATCGGTATCGCCACCTCCGAAGGCGTCGTTCTGGGTGTCGAAAAACGAGTCACCTCCTCCCTCCTTGAAACCTCCTCCGTCGAGAAGATCGTCGAGATCGACCGCCACATTGGCTGCGCCATGTCTGGCCTCCAGGCCGACGCCCGGTCCATGATCGAGCACGCCCGCGTCGAGTGCCAGAGCCACGCCTTCAACTACAACGAGTCACTGAGTGTCGAGAGCTGCACGCAGGCCATCTGTGACCTCGCTCTTCGCTTCGGCGAGGGTGCTGACGGAGAGGAGACCATCATGAGCCGGCCCTTTGGCGTTGCGCTTCTCATTGCGGGATTCGATGAGAACGGACCCCAGTTGTTCCACGCAGAGCCCAGTGGCACCTTTTATCGATTCGATGCCAAGGCCATAGGATCAGGCTCGGAGGGAGCCCAGGCAGAGCTGCAGAACGAATACCACAAGGTCAGTTTCCTCACTTATACGTCATACTATACCGAGACAACCCACTAACGAGGACATATTGGTAGTCTTTAACAATTACTGATGCAGAGACCCTGGTTCTCAAGACGCTGAAACAAGTAATGGAAGAGAAACTGGACTCAAAAAACGTGCAGCTAGCCAGTGTGACCAAAGACAAGGGCTTCAGAATATACACCGATGATGAGATGGCGGCCGTTGTCGATCGACTACCATCAAACTAATCAACTATCATATGCATAACGAGAATAGAAAATAATTGCATTGCAGACTCCTTCTGTTCCAGTCACTCGAATAACCAAATGAATAAGTGCGTGTATGCAATGCCACTCGAAAAGCCGCCAGGCATATGTATATCTATCTATATATATATATATATATCATTATTTCTACTTAGGTGGCCGTGACATCATGACATAGGATAACAGCATGAACTCTTAAAAGAAGAAGATGATGATGATTAGAATGCAGAACAAAAATATTGCAGTTTTGCTGATTTTCCTCATTATTAGATTCCCCATGCTAACAAAAACCCTCCTACTTTTTGCTTCTTTCATCGACTTATACCCTCCTTTTTCGCTCTGACGAACCCTCATTACTCCTTCATAAATACTGCAAAAATTCGTTTCAAAAATCCTTTTTAAAAAAAAAAAAAAAAAATGCTGCCTTATATCTCAACGTTGTGTGCTGAAAGCAGAGAGAAGTAAACAATAAAAATAACAGATAAAAAAAGGAAAGAATTCCCTGTGACTGTGAGCTTACATGTCTGCCAATCGATTACTTGAGCCTTTTTCCCCTTCCTTCTTTCTTTCCTTTCATGCTCTTCTTCTTCTCCCCTTCTCCCTGTATAATCTGCCTGTCTCTCTACAACATCACGCATTCTATACCGGTCGTTAGTTTAAATCGTCTCGTAATTCGAGTCTCGCGAGTTCTGTTTCGATTGCTAGTATCCCGATTGCGTAATGTGTTCTTTCAGCCTTGGCCAGTACTAACCGCCGTTCATCGTTTGACTCTAATTCGTCGATTTTCTTATCAATTCGGCGAGGGTTTTTCCATATGGAAGATGGGAAATCATTGATAATTGTTGGTCGCGAATATTCTGGCCCACCCATTGTGCTTGCTTTGATCCATGCAGATTCACATCCACAGGCAATTTGCATGGCGGACTGCCATCCTGTGAGGCGCGCGATGTCATGCATTCTCTGGATAACCCATTCTCTCTGCGCTGTTTCTTTATACTAAAAACTATGTCAGCATGCATTGAATGTAAACAGGATGGAAAGAGATTGGGAAACTGCACTCACTTGTATCCCTGCAACAAAGACACAAAAAGAGCTCTCAATAAGAGCAGCACCAAGATAGGTGTTTATCTCTGCATACTCAGAACAATCTGCTGCAAGTCCAAAGGCAATTTGTCCAATCTTGAGGGCAAATCCCGCCGTCTGCTTTGCCATTAGCCCTGCTGCCCTCATTGCCACTGGAGGCATCGAGGGGTGGCTTCGATACAGATGGATGAATCCCATGTAATAATTCATCCAGATGCCGGCGATGGAATATGTCTTGAAGTAAATGGCATTGCCAAAAGGCGTCCTTGTTCCTTTTTTATCACCGAATTCGTCATTGATAGGCTGAAATCCGGGGCCAAGATGACTCTTGAAAATCTCAAACGAGCGATAAATGCTATTCCACTCCTGGAGCGCAGCTTCGTAGCTTGCTTCGGGATCAATATCGTCTTGGGAATCGCTCTGTGGTGTGTCGTCTCGCGGAGGACTAAAGCCCATGGGCGCTTGTACTTTACCAAAGGTTGGAAACATGCCCGGAAACATAGTTGGGGATCCAGCTCCCGCTCCGCCACCTTGAGCCTCTATGGCTTTCTGCTTCCGAAATAAATCTTTCGAAACAAAGTCTGAAAGCCGCCCGAGCAACAAGATCAAATGATCATATGTTCCATACCTAACGATGTGTAAACTGTTAGCAGTCGTTTCATAGAAACCAACGAAAACGCGGGGGATTAGGGGTATAGTAGACTTTGTTTTTCACGTACGCCGCAGAATATGTTGAGAAGGGGGCTCTTGGAGGAATCTGTGTCCAGCATTCATATTCCATACTTTGTTTCAGTTAACATCACATTTTCTTTCGATCAAACAGTGGAATGGGAAGAGCTTACAATAACTTAGTGCCCCCTAGTATGCTTTGATATACGTCCATTTTACAGTACCACCAGAAGAGATCGCAAATAATGTCATATTTTTCAATCTCTTCATCGGTTGCTGGAGCATTCCTTTTGTCCGAAGGCTGTCTCTCTCCTTCGCCGTAATCTTCAGGAGTTACGGTGAGTCCTGTTATAGCATGTATAAAGTCGTAATCCAGAGAATTGAGTCCACCCTGTGGTGATACTGGCTGCTGATGAGAGCCATAAAATTGGGAGCTTATGTGGCCCAGTTGATATCCAGTGGCTTCTTGGCCTTGGCGCATACGCTTTACGGGGAAGCATAATCGAGTCATGTCCCCTAAGGACATCTCGCGGAACAAAATCCTAGCACCGAATAGATGATTGCACCACTTGGTATGATCAGACGACCAAACTTCAAAGTATCCCAGCAAGAGAGTGGCGGCAAGGGTTGCCGGCTGAGTTCTCTTAGACGGCGACTTTACACTCTTGGCTACACGGCGAATAGCGCAATGGTAATGCTTCAGTGCTGCTGTCGGAGGGCTGTCTCGAAGTTTGGCTAGCTGGAGACTTGCCAACGCGAGCATAGCATGAAAAAGCCCTAGATGCTGGAGTGCCAGGGTTGGAACGGCGTCTGTAGAGACAGTTAGCGACACACAACATTCTGGCCCTCAGGTCACAATGATCGACTCACAGCTCCACAAACTCTGTCCAGATCCTGCTGCTGTCCTGCTTTTACCTCTCTCTGACGCACAAGATATGTTTCCTTCAAAAATTGAGATTCCAGGCCCAGTGACATTGATAAAGTGCGTGAAGACCATGTTTAGGCCACTAGCCCAGTATTCAGCAGAATAGGGGGTTTCCATGTACGCCAATACATCATCATTCTGGGCAAGGGCTGAAAAGATGCTGGCGTCTTCAGCATTCAAAGTCCAGCGCTCTGATACCATGTTCTTTATGGGTGGCATATTTCTTCTAATATCCGGCATATCGTCATCAGAATCTGGTATAGAGGCTTCATCATCCAACATATCATGTTCCCACTGGTTATTCAGGGGCTGGGGAATAGCGGCGCCTGGGTAGGCACTGAGCCCATTATCACCATTTAAACTGCCGAAATTGGAAATCGCGTCATGAGTTGTAGCTCTATCTGGGACAGGGAAAAAAAGGGCCTCGGAAGGAGCAGTGGCAAAGTAGCCAGGTCCTCCATTGGCTTCCGTTGCAAGCAGTGGGTTAGGGAACTGTGCGCTATATGGAGCCTGAAAATATTGATTTGGACCCATATTGTAGCCTGGTGCGTTTTGTAACAATGTCCCTTGATGAAATGGATGCTGGTATGGTGCTACAGCCGATTGAAGAGGCACGACGTGTTGATGATGATCAAATGAAGGAGGTCTCGGCGCAATAGCCGGAAATAGCCCCCTTGATGGCTGCCTGCCGGGATGCGTGGACAGCGGATCACCTGCGATGCCCGATGGACCAGAGGAATAGATGCCTTGGCTGAAAGGGGACGAAAAAGAGCCAAGAGGTTCCTTAAATATGACTCTTTGACTATACCCTTCGCAATCGCGTCTGGACTTGATGCAGTTGTTGCAAACTGGCCTGCCTTCGTCGCATTTAATTCGCCTCCTACGACAAGCTAATGACGGCGTTCTATATTAGAGCGGGAAAATCAAAGTATAAGAGGAATGGAGAAGATCTGGTGTCAAGAAGGGGTAGATTCAAACAACGACTCACTGAGACAGCCGGTCTTGGTTCGCTTCCTGGTAGTGCCTGTCTTTTTGCGATTCGCCTCGTCCTTCTCTCCGTCATTTTGCAGCAAAGAGTTCCCTTGCTGCTCATGCGAGGGAGCCTTTGCTGATGCCATAGATTGTGCGATGGATTGCTTTTCCATCATGGTATAATTTGTTTTGAGGAGATGCTGGAGATTGAACTCTAGCCTCTCTTTCTCTTTGGTTTAAAGTTGACACCGATGCAAGAAAGTGTTTCGATAGTGCTGAAGGAGGATTCCAAGACAGCAACTTTATATATGGAAAAATATGGCTTTGAAGCAGGCAGAGAGATAATGTACCGTAGGCAACAAGGAGGGAAAATCACCATGTGAGGGGGCAAGACAGGAGTACGGCGGCCACGAAGCCCACAGCGGCACGGCAGAAGAAAAGAAAGACGACACCACTTGCTGCTGTGCTCAGCTGCTGGGAGAGAAGGACGGTATTAGCACGCCTTGCCGAAAGGATGAAAGCATCAAATAGCGGATGGACAGGAGGAGGATAGCAGCAAGTGGAACATGACTGGTGTAACACGAGAGCAGAGCAGATGCCAGGATGAAGCGTCGAGCGGTACGAAGATGAGGCCCGCTTGTGATCACGATCACGCAGCTGGGGACGATACCGGCGACGAGAAGATGGGGGACGACGCACAGAAAGGCTAAAATAAAGGAGACGTAGGATGATAGTGGAGAAGAGAGTAACAAAAGATCTGAAGGATGTGTGTAAAAGAGGAAAGTTATATCGTAGCAGAGAGTGTGTAGGAGAAGAGGAAAGAGAAGAGAAGCAGAGAAGAGAAGCAGAAAAGAGCAGAGCAGGCGCACATGCGAGTGACGAGAAGTCGTATCCCGGCAAATGCTTCTTTTCCTGTCGACAGCAAAGTACCGCTGAGTACAAGTACTAGAACATCTCGAGATTTTGCACGAGGTGTTGAAGAGGGCGTGGCGCTTTGAGAGGGGGGAGGGGTGGAGCAAAAAAGACGAGAAAATGCGATGTTGACGGCGGTTGCCCAAACCAGGGGAGGAACTCCCCACCAACTTACCTGTATTTCCGTTCCTGGAGCCAACTACTACCTTGTACTTGGCCGAGGGGTCGCTGTTGATGCCTGGAGTTAGTGACGGAAGTATCCTGCCAGCAGATTCGGTGGATGAAGATACTTTTGCAACGCCGTCGGATATGCCGTCAATAACAGTGGCAGCATAAACCGCGCGTACCTGAGAGCAAGGTGGTGATGGTGCAACTAGACTAGGTAGGCAAGTACCAGTGGCCAGAGGAAGATTCAGAGCACCCAAGTCTCGTACCTAGAACAGGACACAATCAGTCACCTTGGCTTGTGTAGATCCCACCTTTGTCGTTGGCGATGCCAGGGAGAATTCTCAAGCAAACGTTGAGCATCCGGTGCTGAGAGCAGTTGTTAGCTGGCACGGTACGGGTAGGGCAAACGGCAGACTGGAGATGCAGCCAGAAGGATTCAATGACGATGTACACAAGAAGACACATCGTCACGCCCGCAGCCAGTGGCACCAAGAGACGCAAACACCAACCTTGCCCTGTCTCAGGGCAGCTAGGACTAGAGAGCAGAGACAGAGGGCTTGATGCGCAGACACAGGAAATCAGGTTGTACCTACAGCGATAGTTGTACCCTGTTGCTTCAGACAGTCGACAGACACCCAAACTAGGTACGTTTTCCTTTCGATCGAGACCCAGCTAGAGGGGACCAATCAATGGTCCAGTTCGGCGCTGGTCCGGCAAACACAGGCGCAGTTCTTCAAATCTCTCTCGCTCGCCGCGGGAGTTCGCAGAAAGGTCGCGGCACAGATGGGGAGGGGCAGAGGCGTGGAGTGCAAGAGCATGAGGTGCTAGGATGCCGGGACGTCAAAGATGCCAGCTTGGCGGATGGAACCGTGCAGTTGGTAGACTCGGATATAAGGGAGAGGGGGGAGAAAAGGGGAACGAGTTGAAGGGAACCGAGACCAACTAATTGCTTACTCACTCATCTATTCACAGCGTGGCTGAATGAATTGACGGTTTTAAATCGACAGACACCGGCAAAGCAAGGTACCCAGAGGTAAGTAGAGGCAGAGACGCCGAAGTTCTTAGAGGACGGAGATGGTTGTTCTTTTGTTCCCCTCCTTTGCCTCCTCGCCTTATCTGCTCAGGTGGGTGGTATCACCGACGGAATTGGTCATCCAGATCTGCAAGAGGGGAACGAAGAAATATCTTTAACAATTCTTTTTCCCAGGCCCCTAGGCCCATGAGCGAGCGAGAAGAGCAACCTATATAATAAAGGAACACCATCCCTTGATTCGCATGGCAGACACCGAGGACGAATAGAACGACTCTCCTGCTGGACTGGCAACTCTAGCCGGCGATCAGCCCCGGCATTAGCCCACAAGGCTAGGTATGCATGTTAGATGTCCAAATTTTCTCTTTATTGTGCTATGCCAGCTTTACCCATGCACAGAGCTCAGTCCAGCGTCTCCTCCTTGGTGTTGATTCTGCGGCGGGCACAGGCCAGCTTGTGAACAGGAATGGGACGCTGCCTCAGGGCTGACAGCGCCGTCATGGATATGGGCCCATTGTCCGCTATCTATGTCCCTTGTTTTGAGGTGGGCTTTTTGGAGACATGCTTGCAGTCGTCAGTTGCTTTGGTGCCTGAACATATCCTATCTTTCTCCAAGAGAAAACACCTCGTAGGCCTGGAGAAAGGGCAACGACAAGAGAGGCCATAACGATGACTACCGCTGCCGCGGAAAATATTCCGATCCAAAAGAAGGGGGGGGGGAAACAGGCAATAGAAACAATTGGTCGAGAAAACGGCGAGGATGGGGGCGAGAAGAGAGAGCTGAGGCCAATTTCAAGTCTCCTTTGCTATCACACAGCTTGTCAGCAGCTACAGTAGGAAAAGCAGAACGAGGCTGGCCTGTTAGCAATCGACCGCTAGCCTGTACGCAATGAAAATATAGCTGCTGCATCGTTGCGTATCGTGTGGCGATAGATGGATAGTTGTCTAGCCAGGCTACTCGGCACTGTCAATCAACTGCTCGACTATTCATGCGAAAATCAAGGGCGTGGCCTTGATCTTGATGCCAGCCAAATACTATCCCAGCATCTTACTCAACCAAATAGGCTGCCAGCCTGTTCATACCGGCCTATGCTGGCCACGTCTCACGATACCACGCTTTCCATTCGCCAAACCTCAGTAGCTCCCCTCTCAGCTGCGCCATACCCCTAGCCAGCCTGGTATGATTCGAGGATGAGCTTCACACCAGTCCCAAAAACCCTTGTCCAGGCCTTCTTCTTCTTTCTTTTCGTTTTTCCGTTTGCAACACCAACGGTGAGGCGGCGGCGAAAGGCGCCAGAAAGGAAAACACTGTGTCGCACAACCAAAACGGGATGCTGTCCAAGGTTGCAAGTGTTTGTATATACGCCAGCCACCACCAACCAGACCAACACCAGAGGACAATTGCCGCCCAGACACTCGCCCGCGTCCTATGTGGACCTCTGCAATTATCTAATACAGCCGCTAGATACAGCCTTGCGGGCTTTGGTTGCGAATGTTTCGAAGCTGGGTGGAGACTCGGGATCTGAGATGGAGAGATGCCCGATGCTACCAGGCATTGATCACAATACCGTCCCTCAAAGTGCACCCAGTACTTGACTAGCAGATGCTGGTTATATTCTTAGTCGAAGAGTGTCTGCCCAGGTATCCTATTACCTGATGGAAAAGGGAAAGAGTGTAAGCTATACTAAGTACAGTGTCGGTTTTATATACAAGAGCATTCATCGCTGTTATTTCTATCATTCCCTGGCCTACCTCCTCTCTACATATTCTGCCTTTACCATCTTCTACCTATGAAGACTCCAATTACCCCTGATACATACATATACTCCCACTCACCGCCATCCATCCATCCATCCATCCATGATCCAGCTACAAACTCAACTTCTGGCTGTCTTGCGGAACATGGTTGCTCTAGATCATGCATCTCATCGCCCATCCGCCGCTTATGCCGGTCGAATTATGTTTCTGTGGTACACAAACCAGTCGCCACGTGCTACCTAAACTCTCTTGACTCCCATTTCCCATGGCATGATCCTTTACCGCTTTTGCTATTCAAGAGGCAAGCCGGCGGCGGCGGCAGCAGCAGCGTGCGAGTACAGCTGGGGTTGTGGTTGTGATTATATAGATGTCGTGGTGCATGGGCAGAGTTGTACCATGTCCTAGTTCACGGCTCCATGCCTCATCTCCAGAGTCACATACCGCCTACCTTGCATGGATGAGAAACTCAATAGGCGTGGAGTCTGCTGTGTAGGCTAGGGGATCAGCGCACACTGGCACAGACTTATCAGATCGTCAGCATTTTGGGGGGGGCCGGCGTTGGCTCGACTTCTATTTCGCATTAGCAGATCATGAAATATAATGGAAGAGCGCACATAACGATCTATGCCTTTCTCAGCTCCTGCGAGGGGCTATGGCCAGAGCGTTAGCAACCCCGGCTCGTCCTTCACTCCCCTCTTTTGTCCCCCATCATCGCCATATACACTGGCCTTGGACATGTCTGAGACTGCCGTTTCCGCAGGTTGCTGTTCCCTTGCCATCACCACAGGCTCCTCGCTCCATCTTTGTACGCGGCAGCACATGCAACGGCAAGGGACCGGGGCCCGACCAGATCTGCCGTCGTGGACCAAATCTCTGTAGTACCTTGCCGCTGTATCGGGAGCGGGTGAGAGATTATTCATGCCACCATGCGCCAAAATAGTGTGTTGTTGCCCCGTGGATCTGGCCAAAAGCGCGGTGCACGTTACGCTGCGCTCTCACTTCGCTTTTGGGGCCCGCAGCTCGCCATGCAAACACCCTCGCTGCCGTCTTGTCCCCTACCGCCTCGATCTATCTGTGTCTTGCCATCCTGGGTGTATCAATGTCTCTGACAAGCTTGGCCGGATGAACTCATTCATGAGGGAAAAGATCCGGTCTTGCCTTTGAGCCCCTCTTTTCATGTGTGCATCTATCATCTTGTCCTTTATTCGCACGCCCCCCTTTCTCTACGACACCACTAGCCACGGTTGATGTGAGAGCATTCATATGTAGCTTCTCTGAAATTGCAGTATTAACCCCCGCATATGAAGAATCAAGGTTCCGATGTTTTCGGGTACGTGCTTAACCCGAACCTACATTCGTTTCGCCCCTCCTTCAGTGGCTTGCTCTTGTCTACTGCCTCGTGTGTGGCTCTTTCGACGACGACAGTAGGCCCAAGCTTGCGAACGGCAGTGTAATCTTCAATTCAATCCAAATTCATCCCGCCAGCAGCTAACCATGGCTTAACCACTCATGCAAAAGCTCGCATCTCGCATCAATTTCCCGCAATAGTTCTGACTCAAGAGATGTATGCAAATGCCGCCTTGTATCCCAAGATGCTCTCTGGGATCCCTCCAACTCCGACTCTCCTCGCAGACTTCCATATGGACACATAGGAAGAAAACTGAGCACCCTCATCAGCATTGCAAATTTGTTGTCAGACATGGCTTTTAAGAGAGTGATCATGATGGTAGTGCTACAAGCATACTAACTTGTCCTAGACTCCATATTACCTTAAACTCTTCTTTGTCTTCTAGAAGCTTTTCGTGAATGTTGATTGAGCAACCTTGATGTTTTACTAGCTGAGCTATACTTCTTTCTATCTAGAATTCAATATACCCGTTTTCTAATCTAAAAGTGCCTTTTCTGCCCTTGTGAAGCCCTGGTATGTATGGAGTCTGATGTGGTCTACCACGATGTAATTAGAATCTCAAGTTCTCCTTGCTAACGGAGTTGTACAATGTTTTGGTCGTAATAATAGTATTTCCCCTAATTAGACAAGCCTCTCTATTATATCATATCCCCAACGCTCTCTATACCCATAGAGAAGGATGTTGGCGGTTATAAATCCTCCAATCAATGTTGCATACGTGGCTAAGCGTACACTGTAGTCCAGTGCCAACGACAGAGCGCAGGAAAGTCCGAAGAGGCTGTCTCTTTCTAAATATCTTACCCCGCTCTAGCATTTGTATTGAGCCACTTGATGGGAAGATATGTACCTTGAGTGACCAACTTGTATCTTATCTACTGCAACTTGGAATTGCAAGTATTTGCCGGACTGTCTCAATATACTATGGTGACAATCAAGACCACCTACCCTGTCCAGGGTATTCCTGTTAAAGTATAGTAATAGTTTAGTATAATCTTTATCTATCCAATCCAGTGAAAGTGACGCCCATTCCGCATTCTACAGTAACAGCAGCCTGAAAGTACATGTAGCATTATTATCAGTCTAAAGCCATCCC
Organism: Trichoderma asperellum; assembly: GCF_020647865.1. Classification (NCBI taxonomy): domain Eukaryota; kingdom Fungi; phylum Ascomycota; class Sordariomycetes; order Hypocreales; family Hypocreaceae; genus Trichoderma; species Trichoderma asperellum. Next base: position 2,662,393 of record NC_089415.1, on the reverse strand, counting down.
TATTAAATTGAAACATCCCAGCTTAACCATTTCTCCGCTATTTTTACTCAATTTCCAACTTTTTTTTTTTTTTTTTTTTAAAAAAAAAAAAAAAAGAAAAGAAAAAAACACATTCCTATCACTCTACCTTGCATAGCTTTGATGCCCCCCTATACTCTTGCAGCTCGAAGTCCATCGTTTCGCCGGAGCAAACTTCAATGTGGTCAACCTTTTCAGTAAAGCACCAGGTAACCAACTGCATATTTCTTAGTGTAAATTCACATCATTCCATTTACTAGGGGCACACTTACTGGCTGCTCCGAGCATGTATCGCAATCGAGTGTTTTTTCGGCTGGATGTGCGTTTTCTTGGATATCTTCGGGTTCCAGTTCTTCAGGCTCTGGTTGTTCTTGCACAAATTGCGGTGCTTGAACTACTTGCTGTCTTCGAGGACGGCTAGAATGTGCGACGATGTTAGACATGTAGTAAGAGGTCTCAGTGCCATTGTACAAATCCCTTTTGAAAGTCAGATGGAAGACTAGGCGATAAAGTTCCCCATCAATCTCAGAATCGTAAATAATCTCAGACGGTACGGTTAAAGAGCCATCCCAACGTCCAAGAGCCTCGATCGTCTCATCAGTATGATGGATCAATAATCCAGCAAAACGGAGGCCGAATTCGGGCTTTCCATCGACAACATGCGTTTTTTGAACGCTCAGCTGCTTTATTTGACTCAGCTTCGCTGTCGTTGCCCTTCCTTCATCACACCACCAGCTTTCAAACACTATCTGTGGCACCGCCGGTAGAGAGACTTGCCGCTCAGACAATGGCGTTATTTCCCCTGTTGTACCAGAGTTATCCCTGGGCTCGCAGTGAACTCCGAACATTGTAAAGCTTTCCTTTGCCATCAGCAGAGTATTCACTATCATGCCTGCAACGGTGCATCCCTGCTTCAAGCGATTAGGTGTCAAGGACAAGTATCTGGCACCTTCCTCTCGGAGCAGCAACGGAGGCCCGAAATATACAAGACGCTGTCGATTTGTTCTGAGCTAATTGGCCATTCATCAGTATAAACTGCTACGTATCTGGGGCTACGCGAAGTATTAAAAAAGAGGGAAATGCCTTACCAAAAGATACGGGCCATGCTGATCGAAAGTGTCGACAGCCATCAAACCTAGTGTTACAATCTCCTCGCCTTCTTGAAAATAAAAAGATGTCGGTAGCCCTTGTCGGCCAGATACTGAAATTGCCACGTCAGAGCTCCTCTTATGAACAATAATGCCGTTAGTGCCTTTGTCGCAAGCATACACTGTTATGCCCTTAACGCAACTGCCATTTTCTCGCAAAGGCAAGTAACTACACATCGCTTGCGGCGTAAAATCTTTTAGCACCTTGAAGTATGGTCCTTCGTACATGTCGCCGACAAATGATTCTCCCGAGCCAGGTAAGTCCCGGGCAACGTTCCAAAGGAGTGGTATTGGTAGCTCTTTTGAATCCCTCACGCGGCTGAAGTGACGATTATATATATCGGCTAGTTGCTTGAGAACACTCTTGTGGCCCTATAATACTCATGTGAGATTCAAGTAATTGGGGAAAGACACACTCTCTTCTCTTATATATGAGAAATCCTTTCACAATATTACTTACATTCTTTAAAAGACTGATGTCCTGGAGCGTGACATTGAGTGGTCCGCAGCGCCATCCCTGCGCTGTGCTTCCCAACCAAGAGGATTTGGATTCGTCAAGAAAATAGAATCTGACAGCCGATATGCCGATTAGGCCAAGGATGAATTCAATTTTGCAGATTTGGTTCGTGTTGGCTTCAATACAAGCACATCGACGGTTCAAAGCATCACAACCAACTGGCGCGTTGAGAATTTCGACATGGCACAAGTAGTCAACCCCGAATATATTGGTGAAAGAGGCACAGAGATGAGTAGCGTTTGTATTGGAATCGGGTACGAGGTCTGGGGCGCGGTCAGGATGCGGAATTACTGTGGAAGGTGAAAGACGACCAAGCGAACATGTCGTGACGCCTGTCAACAATGAAAATGCAGCTTTATCTACATTAGCGTAGTTTAAGATTTTCCCCTGTAGTTCGACGGGCAGCTGAGCACATTTCAAGAGCAATGATTTCCATTCTGAGTCGACAATATTGCTACCGCTTGCAAATGAGGCCAGGTGCCACGGATTTGGCGCCTTCAAGCAGTCCCTGGGCATGGTTTCACTTAGTTGCAGCCCAAGATTGTATAGGTCATCGCGTGAAGGCTTTTTCTCTACCATTTGGGCGAGTTTCCAGCACGCGGAATGTATGAAGAAAACAAGCCCAGCAGTGTTTGAAGATTTGAAAGGTTCGAAACCAATGGGTATATCCCGATCTGTTTGATAAACGGCATCTAGATAAACTATATCGATCTCGAAACAGAAGACATGAGGGAGGAGGTCCGGTTTCCGACTAATTCTAGCGTCCATGACTATGGTGAGATATAAAAGTGAGTAAAGAAAGAAAATTGAAGCGATTGGAAACATCACTCACAGCCTAAAGCCAGTACCGTCGTCTCCCATGGCAAGTATTTTGCAATGTCGTCTCTAATATCATATGCTCGGCACTCAACGTTACACATTGGGACCTTATTTCGGCAGAGGACACAATGTTGTTCCGCGACATAGGTTATCAGCTTCCTATCGCTCGACTCTACCTCTTGAGGATCCATATTTTTGAAGATGAGTTGTAGAATTCACAATTAAAGCTGAAGATGAGGGGAATAGAAAGTTTACCTGAGCTCTGGAAGCTGGACCTAGGGGATTCTTCTACAGCTTATAAGAACATTGCAGTAACGATAAATGTCGCCGAGTTTCGCGTCCCTGGACAAAGAGAACCTATTTAATCCTTGGACAGACACTATGGCAGCTCATAGAACGCTGAATTGGCACAATTGGAACTTCCAAAACATGCATTGAAAGAGGACAGTCAAACATTCAGGTGGCTTTTCCCCGAGGTTTCTTCCACGAATAACTGTGTTTTCCCATTTTGACGATTTAGGCATGTCTGTTCAAGTAGAAAAGACTCTTTCAGATTTGTACAGATATCTCCATGAATCTCAACTATCATTGTGGGATTCTTTGATGCTTTGATGCTTAATACAAGTTGCCTTTCAATCTCCTGGGCACACGCAGCATCTTGATCAACAAATATGTTATACAATTGTTAATATTAATATATGTATGCCTTTGCCTAATGCTAGCTCTCAATGACAAAAACAAAAAAAAAAGTCATGTTTTTATGACAACAAATAACAGTTACAAAGAATCTTCAAGCTAAGATAAACCACTTTACACACAAAGAGGAGAAAAACAAAGGTTCAGCCGTCTTTATTAATATAGCCGCCAAAGTCGGGTGCTCATACCATTGAGCTCTGCTACTTAATGACGTTCAACGTACATTAACACCCATATTATGCATTCCGTGTTCAATTCTCATAGCCCATCACGAGCTCTAAGAAAAGATTGAACAAGTCTGACAAGAGATGAATTATGGATTTACAGACATCGAAATTACCCAAAATGGTAATCCAGACTTACTTAGCATCGACCCACTGGCAGCATCGCCTCTCAAATCTCACGCTACAGTAGGCGGCGTCGCAGCGCATCCTTATCGATAAGACACCCGGCAAAAAAAGTTGGTGAGCAACCTCTCACCTAAAAGCCAAGCCAGACTTTTTAATCGCATCGCCAACCGCAGCTCCCAGCGTTCTCATCAGCACAGCGCAGTGTGCCTTAATCAAGAACAGAAAAAGAGACGAGAGGCTAAAAAAGAAGAAGAAGATATGTTCGCTGTTCCAGGGTGGTCGGTTTCGTCCGACGCTCTCAAGACTGAGAAGCCCACTGCCGCTGGAGGTGGTCCTGCAGGCGCCAAGACCAGGAAGCGAAAGAGGACGACCAAGGAGGAGCCTGTGACAGCCGCCAATGTCGCTGATCTGTATGAGTCTGTCGTCGAGGGGAAGAAGAAGCCCAGCGAAGAGAAGGCTTCCCAAGACTCAAAACGCCAAAAGAAGGGATCCAATGAGAAGAAGGATGGGGGATTGAAGCCACAGGGAAGCGATAAGAAGAGCAAAAAGGACAAGAAGAGGGAGAAGAAGGAGAAGAAGGATAAAGAAAATCCCAATCTACAGCCTCTATCAAATAAATCAGACAAGAAGAACAAGACGGAGAACCAGTCGAAATCTCAGGACGGTAGCGCTACAGTCGAATCCTCCGAGTCCAAATCAGACGCCGCCGCTGCCAAGCCTCAGCAAGCAGCAATTTTACCTCCTGCGCCGCCCAAATTGACACCCTTACAAGCCTCAATGAGGGAGAAGCTCATCTCTGCTCGATTCCGCCACCTAAACGAAACTCTCTACACAGCGCCCTCGGAGGAGTCCTTCAAGCTGTTCCAAGAATCCCCCGAGATGTTCGACGAGTACCACGAGGGCTTCCGGCGCCAAGTCAAGGTGTGGCCCGAAAACCCCGTCGACAGCTTCCTGAAAGACATTCGCACACGAGCCAAGATCCGACAGCCCCACGGCAAGGGAAGACCCAACGCGCCGCAGGTCAAGCTCATCGACAGCCCTCTGCCCAGGACCATGTCGACATGCACCATTGCCGACCTGGGCTGCGGTGACGCCCGCCTCGCAGAGTCTCTCCAGGCCGACAAGGACAAGCTCCGCCTCGACGTCAGGAGCTTCGACCTCCAGAGCCCCAGCCCGCTCGTCACAAAGGCCGACATCGCCAACGTCCCCATGGAGGACGGCTCCGTCAACGTGGCCATCTTCTGCCTCGCCCTCATGGGCACCAACTGGCTCGACTTCGTCGAGGAGGCCTACCGCCTGCTGCACTGGAAGGGCGAGCTCTGGGTCGCCGAAATCAAGAGCCGCTTCGGCCCCGTGCGCAACAAGCACGCCCCCGTCACCCACAGCGTCGGCAACCGCCGCAAGCTGCCCACCAAGAAGGAGGTCCAGGCCAAGGAGGCTCACGTCGCGGGCCTGCTCGAGAAGGACCTCGCTGTCGAGGTTGACGGGCAGGACGACCAGCGCCGCGAGACGGACGTGTCGGCCTTTGTCGAGGCGCTGAGGAAGAGGGGCTTTGTCCTGCAGGGCGATGGGCGCGAGGCTGTGGATCTGTCAAACAGGATGTTTGTCACGATGCGCTTCATCAAGGGCGCTGCTCCTACAAAGGGCAAAAACGTGAGGCCGGACGACGCCGCTCCCAAGAAGAAGAAGATGTTTGGCCGCATGCAGGACGAGGATGCAGACGACAAGAATGGAGAAAACGAAGGGGGTATTCTCAAGCCTTGTGTTTACAAGATTCGATGAGACTAACTAAGAGGGTTGTTCTCGCCTACTAAAAGCGGGAGAATCGATTTTATTCGTACTTTTTACTTCTTTTTATGTTTCACATTAATGGGCACACAAAAGTTTTAGAGGCTTGATAGAAGTCAGGAGTGTATATATGTATATGTCACCTAATGATCAGTCGAGGCAAAGTATAAGCATTTCAACATACATCATACGCAAAAGTCAACATGTTTCTTTTCTTTTTACTTTCTATTACATTCCACTACTAGCTTCCCCAAAACGCCTGTAGATGCTGCATGGATTCTTAGCCACAACTTTATGTAAAACGCTCCTCTTATTAGGTAACAAGCAGAGAAAGCAGACAAAACGCAAGAAAACAAAAACCAAAAGTTTCCCACGCTCTACCCTCGTTGCAGGGCAATGCTGATTATTCATAATCTCATTAGGTAAGTAATTTAGAAGAAGATTAAGCTAGCCGCCATATCAACGTTGTCCTCAGCAGCCTGAAGAGCCTGGATTGCCTGTTCCCTAGAAGCTCCCATAGACATGAGACTGTCGATGTGAGCTGGTGTTACGCCGGTTGCTGCGGTTGCCGCGGTTGCCGGAGCTGCCGGCTGAGCGGGTGCCGCCGCCGCCGGCTGTGGTGGCCGTGCTTGGGCTTGGGCTGCAGGCTGTGAAGAGGTTTGCGAGGGGGTATCTTGCACCGGCATGACAGCTCCAGATCGTTGGCCAATGGCAGTACCCGCCGGACCTGGTATGGTAGGCTCTTGAACGGCAGCTTCCTCCTCTTCCTTTGGAATCTCGGCTTCTCCAAGGAAGGAGATTTCTTGGCCTTGTATGATGAGCTTGTCCTTTGCCAGATCGATATGGGCTTGGTATCTCTTGAGCATATCCAGGCCAAGAAGCAGCTCAACCGACTTGCCCTCCATCACGGTAAAGCTGCAGGGCAGAAACAAGTTTCCAATCTTGATCTGGGCTGAGTGAACGCGACCAATGATAGTAGCCGTTCCAACACCCCGGGCTACACCAGCAAACCTCTTATCTACCAGGCGCATGATTCCGCAGGCCTCGGCGCACGAAGGTGACATGATAGTGGCCTGCGCACCCGAGTCGACCAGCGCCTTAACCTTGTGCCCGTTGACCTCCACATTGGCGTAAAGCAGGTGAACGCGGCCAAAGACTAGGTAGGAGTAAACGTGGCAGAGTCAGCCCCCGCACCTCACAGGGGTCATGGGACGTCATCGTACATACCTTCGGGGTTATGCTCCATGGCATTTTGCAGGTTCTCCATGACCCTTTCCTGACGGATCATCTCCTCGATCCTCCTCTGGTTTTCCACGTTGAAGGGGTCTTCGTTCAGCCTTTCAATCTCCCGCTGGCGCATCTCTCGCTCTCTGCGTTCTCGATCTTGGCTATCGAGGAATATTCTTCGAAACTGCGCGGGGTCTTCGACGGCGGCGGCGAGCTCCGGGTGCTGCCTGGACAGCTGCTGTCTGACGGCGGGGTCGCCCAGAATCTGAAGACGAAGCATCTCGGTATCATTTCCGGCTCCAGCTGCGGTAGAAGCAGCGCTTTGCTGTTGGCGAACCGCGGATTGAGCCTGCCCTGATGGCTCCGGGGGTCCGGTGCTGCCTCGCATATCTCGGACGTGGACGGCCAGCATGTCACCATCGCCGATCTGCAGCTGCTCCATGGTCTTGGTATCGTCCGAGATCAATCGGCCGTTGTGATAGATGTGCTGTGCCGCCGGAGGAATGCCCGCCTCGGCCTGGACAGACTCGCGCAGAGTAGAAACGGTCATGTCGGAGAAAACCTCGAGCGTCACCAGGCTGTCCTGGTCTCCTCCCTGAGGGTTGAAGACGTTGAGTGTGATGCGCCTAGTAAAACGCTCCACGTTAATTCCGCCCTCCAGTCAGCTTCGCGTTAAGGCAAGACTTACATTTTTGTGTAAGGACAGATCTTTCGTGACGCTCAAGTTTCGCAATGGGGAATACAGCAGAGACAAAAGGGAATGTGCGGGATGAGAGAAAAAAAAAAGACGCCTTGGTTTGAAAGTAAGATGGAAATGTACGGAAGCTCAACGAAGTGCGGTAGTATGGAGACAGCCCGGTGGCTTTAGTAAGAGGCTTCTGCTTCTGCTTCTGCTTCTGCTTCTGCTTCTGCTTCTGCTTCTGCTTCTGCTTCTGCTTCTGCTTCTGCTTCTGCTTCTGGTGCGCGTCTGCCGGAAGGAAAGGGGCTTCTCGAAGAGGAATTATAAATCAGGCGATGGCCAGCCTCAGCGTAGCATTCGTGGCAGGCAAGCAGGCAGGATTATACAGTAGCAGTGGCATGCGGTCGTTTGTGTGCGTGCAAACTGTAGCTTGATGGGATGCAGTAGATTCAAGATGCGGGAGCAGGACGGACCGGGGAGGGGCAGCGAGTTGGTGGAGGGGCAAAAAGCTTAACGGGCGCGGAAGCTCAGCTCATTTCAGGCTGTTCCGGGCCAGGACTAGGCACGCCACGGTGACGACAGCGGGTAATGGTAGCGCGTTCAGCGGTCGTGGGGAAGCCTTGGAGCCTGCGCCATAGCCCATGTTTGCAGGGACAGGGGAGCTTGGTAGCACTGAGCTCTTTTAGAGTGGCCAGGGATCAGGAAGCTTTTCAAGGCCTCAGCTACTACTTACCTACTGATTACCTGCAACTCCATGACATTTGTGTACAACCAAACCTACATGTAACCCAACTGAACACATCAATTGCAATCACTCCGTCTCTGAGGCATCTTTAGATGCCGAGATCGTCCTCAGAACAAAAAGAATACATGTACCTTGATACGAACCTAGTATCTACCTTATACGAGCGACTACCTTAGGCACGGGTCTCTAGAGCGTGTATTCCCCGAGTTACCCGCCAGGAGTGTGAATGTCGATCGTTAGATTCGTCAGGCCGAGCTTGGCATACACAATTCTGGCAGTAAAAGGTGGCCCAGGAACTATCAAGTTGCAAAATATTGGCTCTTCAGTCTACTTCGGATAGGATCTTGGTATCCCAGGATGCCTCGGCGAAGGGGTCAGAGCGATGAGGGTAAAGGTTAGATAGAAATGCGTTCCCAAAAGAGACTGCAGCCATATATATAAATCCAATCCCAACACGTGCGACCAATTGCTGTTTCAGGCACACTATCTTTCCAACGGGCTAATATCACCCACCCTGGCTGGAGGATCCTTCGCAGCGAGAGGTGGGAGATATATGAAGTAGCAGCCAGAAGCAAATATGGACAACACAGGATGGACAGCAGCGTGGACGGGGTTTGGGCAACAAAGGCGGGACCATTGGAGAGGGAATAAATGATAGAGAGAAAACCCGCAATTAAGTCTCCAGACCTGATGTTGCGTCTATTACTACTCGATCCTCGTATCCAAAGCCTGATGCGGCGACTGACCCTTGAAGAGATATTACACCATGCTTGTACATACCTGCCTAGTAGGTAGGTAGTAGATAGCCTTACCAGGTGTCTACAGGTACCTGCTGAAAGCGAGTAATGCGCGCTCACGCTAGTAGCAGAGCCTAAAGCTTACTTGTACCTACCTCGAACCTACTCTCTCCAATCTCATTTTTGTCGACATTGAACATCAATTGCTGCTACATAAGATACCTTACCTGCATACTCGTGGTAGTGCAGGCAGCACCGCATACAAGAGATTTGGCATCTAATCCATGTGACTGTGCGGGGAGGCAGCCCTAGAGTATCATCCGATGGCATCTAGGCTCTGAATCTTGTACGACGTGACGCTGGACGCATTCTGTTGAGGTATGTACCTATTCATGCATGCCAGCAGCATCCATCCATGCAATGCGCACATACATACGAATACGGAGCGAGCATCGTGCAGCGCCTTGCAATGGCTACTTTGCAGCATCCGGGTTCTGGCAATGTTGCGAGGCCATATCTCGCTTATACCCGTGGAAATCGTGGCTGCTCGACACGTTCGTACGCCTGTCGTCGAGGCTAGCTAGTGCAATGCAATGTGCAGGCGTGTTAGTGATGGGTAAGTACTAGAGACACGCATGTACGAGGTTCGATGTATCTACTAGATAGTATAGTAGGCGCCTACTAATCTTCCTTTCTTTTTCCCTTCGTGCGACATACCAGACCTAGTAGGTGCATGTGCAGTACTTTGTACTAACAGATAGGACTCGGGTGCAGCATGCAGCGCTACTCACTCATCATCGTCTCCCCGCCTTCGCTTTTTCATCTCTCTCTCTCCTAGCCGGCTCTCAGCTCTGCAGCCACCCACTTGCAAAGCCATCAGCCGGAGCTGCATCTGCCTTTGCCAATCAGAAGCAGCCGAGCTTCACCGGTGCGGATCCTGCTGCTGCGTGTCTCGCAGCGCTCGCAGCGCTAACAGGCAGATTGCTTTTTGCCGTGTCTCTGGCCAAGCACGTATTAGAGCCGTTTCGTTTCACTGGCCATGGAGACTCTTGTCGAAATCCAACGACGGCGCAGTGGCTCTGGCCTTCCGGGGAATGGGACCGAGTGCATACAGTAATGAATCATTGCTTCTGCTTTGCACTACTGTATCTGCTGTATGTGACGAGCTTGCATATGCATTGGTCCACCTACAAGACCAGATCATCTACCAGTTACCGGCTACCAGCGACCAACAATCAGCAGATGTTGGGTAGCATAGACTACGTGTTTGCAGCTCAGCCAGTACGGCATCATATGATATCTGTCAGAGGCCTATCGTTGGTCACTCTTGGCTTCTCGTTATCGACGCCGCATCCGTCATTACTTTGGGGGACACAGCAAGCAAGCAGTGCGAGATTCCGTGTCTTGGATGGAAGCCATACCTCCTCACCAAGGCTACTCCGTATAAGGAAGGGCTCGCGTTGTTCTCTCACCGAATTTGCAGTTGTCTACCCGAATTGGCATCAGAAACCCAGTTTCATTGGATGACTCGTATTGATTATTCTGTCTCTCTACCATTGATTTACAGCCAACTAAACTACTTCTACGCAGGTAACCGGGCATGGATCCTCTCTTGCAAACTTCATGCAGAGTCCGCCTCAACAAGCGTTGCTACTCTCTTTCCTTTTTGTAAGCGCTATCCTGACCCCTGGCCAGCTAGCCAGCACTAACCTCCAGGCATGCTGTTTGTCAGAGGAATATACATACTTGTGGTGCACGGGGAGGAGTCGCCGGCCATGCAGCACGAGAAGCAAAGCCGCTACATGTATTGGTGCCATCAGGTCTAGTCGGCGGCTCCAAACCACCACCCTGGATGTTGCAAGGCCAGCAGCGTACAGGACGGCATGCATATGATGCTGCAAGGAATATCGAATATGGTTCCATCGCCGGCCTCCTCAGCCTCATGCATTCACAACTGATGGGTGCAATATGGCAATATCGGCTTCACTGGCCTTTCTCTTTCTTGATTTGCGGTATAACAGTACCTGTCCTCAATAGCTGAGACACACACGCACACACACAGGGATGCTGCCTGGGATATAACTACTTAGTATGTATATGTATTCATCAGGATATCAGATGACAAGGCTACGTCATCAAGGCGCTACGCCCATAGTGCGTAGCGATATCGAAGGGCCTCTCCCTGCCTAGGAGCTGATGGTATGGGGGCTAGTCACCGCTTGTTTTATTACACAAAACACTTATATCAGTATGATCTTCTGAGCAAGCCATACTGGATGCACCGCCATGTGATTGGTAAACTGGTGCATTTCCCCGCCCGGCAGTGCTCCCCCTTACTCAGATTTTGATACAGATTGGCCGTCTTGAAAGCCTCCCTCGCTTTATAAGGTGGTATTGCTCTGGTGAGAAGGCGGATGCAAAGTTGAGCATCCTACTCATATCGCTAAACACGTGTGCTGCTTGATACCCACTACGCAGAACCGGCTTCTATCCCGCCTTTCGAGGAGGGGTGGATGCTGTTCTAGCTGGCTACTGATAGGGCTACGACGAGTACTGAGTACTCCGTACCATACCATACATTTCATCTTGGATAGGCTGAGCCTAGTAGGGCGTCTCTAAGGAATAGAAGTTTTATAACAATGCAAAGAACTGACTAGGTAACCACATTTGTGCTGGTCGAATCAGCCTTGGCTACCGCGGTCGGGACCAGGGGGGGCTGCCGTCGCCCATCTGAACGAATGAACGGTGTTGACGCTCAGTCGGAAGCGAAATGTTGTCGGAACCAATGCACCCATTCACTTGATGCTAACAGACAGGCATTATTAGATCGGCCGGGAAACAGGGATGGAAGAAACCGAGGTAGTAGTGGATTGGCGCCTCCTCTGTTTCTGTCTGTCGGTCTGTCTTTCTCTGTTCATCGCCGTGGAGGTGGAATCTAGAATATTCATGACGATTGCCAAGTGCTACGAGTGCCGTGGCAACCTCAATAACCGTCGTTCATTTCTCTATTGGTGAAACCAAAGGTCAGCTTATCATTGTGATGGATGTGCTAGAAAGTTTAGTGTGAGTGAGTGAGTCTATTTCATTTACAAATATTGTCTCTCTCAACAGGGATTCGTGGAGATTCAGCCCGAGCGGCTGTATCAAGCCGGCTGCAGCTGCAGCTTTCTCAGCGCAAATTATTGTTTTGCATTTGAGACTTGGTTTTTTTTTTTTTTTTTTTTTTTTTCTGGAGGCGTTCCTGCTACACGGCCCCATCCAGCATATCAATGTATGTCTTCAGCTCTGGCTATCCACCAATGATAAAAATATCACACCCTCGCATGACTAGCCGCCGTTAAGTTCGTCTGCCCGCACGAGTAATCAGGCCGTCTTTCTTATCCCTTATTTAGCTTTCTATCCCTTCATCAGTCACCATCTCAAACTACAAAGTAATCTGCCAAACACCTCTCTGCACCATCAACACAGAACAGTCAGAAGAAGCCGAGTTAGAGGAGGGGAGAGCCGAAATACTGAAGAAGATGCAGAGAACCATAAGATATCAGGCGTCAAAGACCATGGTTATCAGCACGCACAAGGAGCCTGCGATAACTGACTTCTCCAGCCCGGATATGTGTCTAGATTTCATCGCGGTTATGCCAATCAGCGCCAACGATGAGGTCGATCTGATCGATGACCAGGTGGAGCCTGACACTTCAGTCGACGACAGACTTTATCAATTTCAGTTCTTCAAGCCTTGTCTCTCGAGAGAGTTTCTCAAGGCTATGCCCTTTTGCTTCAATCCTAAGCTTGCCTTTCTTAAACCACAACACGTGGTCACCACAATCCATCTTGAGCAGTGCGCTTTTGAGCATTCACAACGAGGGTTCTCCAAACAACTGGTTAGTTTCTATGTCCGACGTCTTTCACCAACGCTTCTTCTGTGCTGCGGTCACGAGTTCTCTGCAAGTATTTCTAACCAAAGGTAGACCGAGTATCGCATCAGATTCTCCGGAACCCTCAGCTATGGTCTTTTCAACATTTGTGACGTAACTGAGCGAAAGGACTGGTTATTAATGATGAAGATGAGAGGCTGGAACATGCCCGACTGTCCTGAAGACGTGAGAAGATTCATGTTCGTCCACATGGTCGCTACAATGGGATGCGACCCCGTAGTAACGGATAAGGACATGGACTGCCCCAAGAACTGGAGAGAGGTCCTCCACGGACGACAAAGATATCCCAGCGAGCCTGTCGGCCATCGATCGCACGGGAGGACGGTCTGCCTTCACTCCATCGTCGTTTCCCCTTGGCTACAGGGCCTGGGCCTGGGCACCGCTGCCTTAAAGTCTTACGTTCAGCGCATCCACAGCCGTGGTCTCGCAGACCGCGTTGCTCTGCTCTGCCGCAAGCATGAGATCCGATTCTTTGCGAAGTGTGGATTTAAGAACATTGGCCGTAGCGATACTACCTCCCTCCCTGGGCAATACTATAACATGGTCCGTGATACAGTCTATTACTCATGTGTTTTCCATACCGGGCTAGTACTAACTCTAGGTCATGATTATAGGTTTTTGATCTCCCTGATCGTGAGACACATATCAACTGGAAAGCAATTCGTGAGAACGCCGAGAAATCGTAGATTGCTTGGCCTTTATACCATCCTTTCTGCATTTTGATTTAGCGTACATTTTTCCCTTTTTCTTATGTTCATCATGAAATACAAAACAAGCAACAGAAGAAGAAGAAAAACCTATATATTAAGGAAGTCGCAACCAGAAAAGAAAAGAAAAAGAAAAAAAAAACTGGAGGTTGAGGAAGGAAGGAAGAAATAAAGGAAGGAGGGAAAAGAGAGAGGAGGAAGAAAAATAAGAAGGTAAACCAGCCTAACATGCATTTGAAGTTGAGCTACGACACGACACATATGATTATACGACTTGCCCCATGGTTACTTTGCATTGGAGAGGAATATGTGCCACAACGGGCACGGCGTTGTAAGTACACTTTATTATAGTCCTGCTATGTTGCTAACTTCGATAAAGGGTAGAGGAAACGGTATAAAAGGCCCTGGTAGGGAAGATAAAATAATGGGAATAGATTAATGGCATATTAATGGGATAGGACAAGGAAAGAAGTGAAGCAAAAAAAGAAAAGAAAAAAAAAATTATGACATTCATGACGGATATCGGATCCATTCAGCTCTACGTAGATTAGACAGCTAGCAACTAACTATGATTTAGGGTATTATTTTTTCCAGGTATAGGAGGAATTTAATGAGACAATTTCCCGTTTACTTTTGTTCTTTTTCCGTCCTCTTCAGCCAAAACTCAAGACTCGAAATGGGTGAAGACATATTACTACAGTGAAGTAATGTTTTTACTTGTTTACTCGTCTACTTTGCTCAAACACCAAGAGCCCAGCCATATGCTTTTTAATCAGTCGCCTTATACTTAGCCCGGTACTCCTCCGTGTTCTTGATATCCTCAGCAGTAGCAAATCCCTTCATTCCATCGATAATGTCGTCCAGTGTCAGGATGGCAAAGATGGGAATGCCATACTCCTTCCTCAGCTCGCCAATAGCACTGGGGCCAGGCTTGGAATCATCGCCATCAGCAGCGGGGAGCTTCTCCATGCGGTCGAGAGCGACGACGATGCCGGCGACAATACCACCCTCCTTGGTGATCTTCTCAATGGCATCTCGCTTGGCCGTGCCGGCGGTAATGACGTCGTCCACAATGAGAACCTTCTTGCCCTTGAGGGGAGCGCCAACAATGTTGCCGCCCTCGCCATGGTCCTTGGCCTCCTTGCGGTCAAACGAGTACGAGATGGTGTCGAGGTTCTGGGGCGCCAGCTCGCCCAGCTTGATGGTGATGGCCGAGCACAGCGGGATGCCCTTGTAGGCGGGGCCGAAGACGAGGTCGAACTCGAGGCCGGACTCCTGCTGCGCCTGGATGATGGTCTTTGCGAACGCGGAGGCGATGGCGCCGGCAAGGCGCGCGGAGTGGAATTCTCCCGCGTTGAAGAAGTATGGTGATATTCTCTTGGACTTCAGCTCGAAGCTGCCGAACTTGAGGACGCCGCCGTCAATGGCGGATTTCAAGAACTCTTGCTTGTATGCGGGGAGCTGGGAGGCCATTGTTTCTTTTCTTTCTTTCTTTTTTTTTCTTTACTTAAGATCCACGTGAGAGGTTTGCTTTTGAGAGTTTTTATGAAAGTGATGTGAAGAGGAAAAAAAAGTGATGATTGTTGTATGAGCTCGAAAGCTAAAGCCGTCGTATGAGCTTTTTTTTGCCACTGACAAAGACGTGTTCTCTCAACCTACCTTGTTTGATATACTTTGATAGCAATGAGAAACAGAAACCAAATGATTTGTCACTCTTTTCAAAGGAGGTTCTGCTTGCTATGTGTTTCTTGTCGGTATATGAAAAGAGAATCTTGGGGATGGCGGGGCACAAGATAGATAGTGAGCGCAAAAAAAAAAAAAAGTAGCTACCAACCAACATATTTGCAATTCGCACTGTATGTTATTTTTTAGCGTCGCTACCATGTCGAATGCTCTCAACCAGTATCTCAGGTAACAAGCGTTTAGCTTTATTATTGCTATTATATGTTGTGTATTACCTAGTAAGTCCAATTCTAATCAATTCAATTTTACTCATTGTCTCTTATTCTTCTTACATTTGTAATGGAAAGTTATGGCTGCTATGTATGGAATTTGGGCATACACTGAGCATTAGATACTACTTTTTTTTTTTTTTACAACAATCACCATAAAGAGTGTTGCCCCATGGTTAGTTGTATATAACACTCATGATGCTACACATGCACTTAAATTCATCGCATAAAGACCATCAGACCCATCAAGGCAATGAGAATCACGAGCCAAACTCTCCGTCTTATCTGGACCCTCCATACTGTGCACACTGTATCGTTCAGCTGCATTAGCGGGGTTCCTAAACTAAACTCTTGCCATTAATTGGTTATCGATAAGACTTTTTCCTGCAGACTCCGCCCACAGAGAAAAAAAAAATTCACCGCCTAGCCTAGACCGGGCATTTCGCTAACCTGAAAGTCCTTCCCCGTCAAAAAATCCTGACAACGAGGACATCTCAAGCTGTAAACCTTCACCTTTTACAGCGTCCCTCGATCAGTCAAATTGCCCGCCATGAAGACCACGTGGAAGGACATTCCCCCGGTTCCTACTCAGCAGGAGTTCCTGGACATTGTGCTGAGCAGGACCCAGCGCAAACTGCCCACCCAGATCCGCGCTGGCTTCAAGATTAGCAGAATTCGAGGTTTGTCGCATTACGCACGACGAGTGTTTACCGAATGCAACTTCGTCCATTTGCTTACAAAATAAACAGCATTCTACACCCGAAAGGTCAAGTTCACCCAGGAGACCTTCTCCGACAAGTTCGCCGCCATCCTCGACAGCTTTCCCCGGCTTCAGGACATCCACCCCTTCCACAAGGATCTGCTCAACACTCTCTACGATGCGGACCACTTCAAGATTGCCCTTGGACAGATGTCCACTGCCAAGCACCTGGTCGAGACCATTTCCCGAGACTACGTCCGCCTCTTGAAATACGCACAGTCGCTCTACCAATGCAAGCAGCTCAAGAGAGCCGCTCTCGGTCGCATGGCCACGCTCGTCAAGCGATTGAAGGATCCTCTGCTGTATCTTGACCAGGTCCGCCAGCATCTCGGCCGTCTGCCTTCCATCGACCCCAACACCAGGACCCTGCTCATCTGCGGTTACCCCAACGTTGGAAAGTCCAGCTTCCTCCGAAGCATCACCCGCGCCGACGTGGATGTCCAGCCCTACGCTTTCACCACCAAGAGTCTGTTCGTCGGTCACTTTGACTACAAGTACCTGCGATTCCAGGCCATTGATACCCCCGGTATTCTCGACCACCCTCTCGAAGAGATGAACACTATTGAAATGCAGAGGTAGGTTGACGTTTTCTAAAACTTATTGTCAAAACATCAAATTCTAACCAGATTTTCTTGAAAACAGTATTACGGCTATTGCTCACTTGAGATCTGCCATCATGTACTTCATGGATCTGTCTGAGCAGTGCGGTTATACCGTCCAGGCCCAGATCCAGCTTTTCCGAAGCATCAAGCCCCTCTTCTCCAACAAGCTCGTTTTCCTCGTCGTCAACAAGATTGATGTCGCCCGACCCGAAGATTTGTCGCCCGAGCTACAGGCCGAGCTGCAGTCCATCCTCAAGTCTGGTGAAGTTGAGATGCTCCAGCTTTCTTGCAACACCCAGGAAGGTGTCCAGGAGGTCAAGAACGCCGCTTGCGAGCGGCTGATCGCTGAGCGTGTGAACCAGAAGCTCAAGGCTGGTACCACCAGCAGCGGAGCCATTGGCGGCCGACTGGCCGAGGTCATGGCCCGTATCCACGTTGCCCAGCCCATGGGTGGCCAAACCCTGGAGACTTTCATTCCTGAGGCTGCCAAGAACAAGAAGAAGTACGACAAGGAGGACCCTGACCGACCCAAGCTGGCCAAGGATGTCGAGGTGGAGAACGGCGGTGCTGGTGTCTACAACGTTGACATGCGCGCCGACTGGATGCTCAAGAACCCCGAGTGGAAGTACGACAAGATGCCTGAGGTCTTTGAGGGCAAGAACGTCTACGACTATGTCGACCCTGATATCGAGGCTAAGCTGGCCGCTCTGGAGGAGGAAGAGGAGAGACTCGAACAGGAGGGATACTACGAGTCAGACGAGGACATTGAGGACGACGAGGAGGCCGAGATCATGCGCAAGGCAGAGCTCATCCGAGAGAAGCAGCAGCTCATCAGAAACGAGGCCCGCATGAAGAAGAGACTCAAGAACCAGGCCATCATTCCTCGCAAGTTTGTCAAGAAGGGCCTCACGGAGATGGAAGATGCCCTCGACTCTCTGGGTGTGGACACCACCGAGATTACCGAGCGAGCCCGCGCCACTGCCATCCGAACTCGTGGCCGCTCATTATCTCGCGCCGCCACTGCGGATGCCGACTCCATGGATGTCGATACTCCCAAGACGGATCGCGAACGTCTGCGCTCTCTGAGCAGACCTGCCAGCAGAAACCCTGCTGTGAACCGCAGAACCGACGGCGTGCAGGACGAGGCCACCAGATCAAAGGCCGAGCGGATAGCCAAGCTCAACCAGAAGCGCATGAACAGAATGGCCCGACAGGGAGAGGCCGACAGACATACTTCCGCATCTCTGACAAAGCACTTGGTAAGTTGGGTTCTTGAATTAAGTTTTGCTTTATTTCATTATACTAATCTCTTTTCTTTTCTTTTCTTTAGATTGCCGGAAAGCGTGGTATTGGCAAGACCAACAAGCGATAAGCCTTTGTTCTTTTTTTCCCCAAAAAAAATGCTGGAGCAATGTTACCCCGTTTATACACATTCTTGCTGGGCTCCCTTTATATATATATATATGTATTTCACTGTTTTTTTTTTTTTTTTCTTAATTTGTCAGTGTTTCCATCTTCGCACCATTTTAAACGAAGAGAAATACATATTGCTCAGGAGTTGGGCGTTCTTGAAGGGTATTTGAAATCCAGAAAGAAAAAAGATGATGGAGATATTAGTGGAGAGATGGAAGGGGAGAATAAGATGAAAAAAAAAATGGCAGGCATATACAGTTCATTACTTTTCATCTTCATATTTTTTATGAATAGGATGATGGGGCATGCTGCATTCTTTGAGATGAGAGCGAAAGAGGAAAGGAGCATGGCAAAACTGCTGAGTTGCTTATGACAATGATGCAACATGAGCAAAACCAGATAGATGCATGAGCATGACACTATTTAGTAGTAATGGCTTTTTTCGAGTTTCAATTAAAAGTATAAATGCATTTAGCTTGAATTGAAATAACAAATGCCTCTGTGAACGAGTCTCCTATTCAACTCAGGACACAGTTATTAGAAGTATTTTTCGGGGAAAAAAAATCTCGATATTATATCCTTTGCCAGAGTTAAAGTGCCCCGGCCTGTTGATGTACTAATATTTTCTTCATGATTATTTAGTTGATATTTACCGAGCCAGAAACAAATAGGAAAAAAAACATGGTCGCTCTTCGCAAATGTTGAAGGGAACAAGTATCAACTCCAAAGATCTCGATAGCATGGTTTTAACAAGAACAAATTTGGCATACTATTTCGCTTCTTACTCCTCCGCAACGTTGATGCCCTCCCTTAGACCCTCAACCTTGAGCTCCTCACCGGTAGCACGCTGGTAAATGTCCTTGACATCATCTGTTGTTGTCTCAAAGTGGCTGGTGGCATCGTAGCTCTTGGAGATGAAGATGTTGTCCTTGGTTCCATCCTCAAGAGGCTCAGAAATGGGGATAGGAGCTCCCTATTAAGGCGTTTGTCAGTATCCTAGAATTTGGACTGTTTCAAGAGCAAAAGCATTCAAGCAGAGGAGCGCTTACCATAAACTGCTCCTCAATAGCACCAAGGCGGTCCAGACCGGGCTGGAGCTCGAGGTGGTGGTTGGCAGAAGTCTCGGCAATGGTGGAGACGATGGCAACCCAGTATCCCTTGGGGCACACGTTGTGGGCCGATGAGACGCAGGCAATGTAGATGTCTGTGAAGAACGAGTTAGAATGATTGATTTCTAAGATGTCAAGGGTTTTTGTTTGGGAGCCCAATTCTTACCGTTCTTTCGGCCGACCTGGGACTGGGGGATGATGATCTGGGCAGAGTCGCTGTCGCTGGTTCCAGCAAGGGGGTGCTTCAGGATGCAGATGGCCCTCAGCACGTGGCCGACAACCTTGGTCTTGCCGGGGAAGTATGAGGGGTCACCAAGGATCATCTTGGCCTTGGTCTCAAACTTCATCTCCTCGACACCCGTCATGGTGGCCTTGATGCCAACAGCCTTGTCACCCTCGTACAGAATCTCATCAATGTTGGTGTTGAGCATGTAGGTACCGCCGTAGATGGCGGACAGACGAGCGAAGCCCTGGGGAAGCTCGCCAAGACCATACAGGGGGTAGATGTAAGGAGACTTTCCGTATCGAGCAACAGAGTTACCGTACAGGCGGATACGCTCAATGGCATCAGGAGCCTGGCCAGGGGCGGTGATGTAGTCATCAGTGAGGTACAGAGCCATGGAGTGGCCAATAAAGTCCTTGGTAGCATCTTCGAGGCCGAACTTGTCATAAACATCCTTCATGGTGCAGGTGTTCATATCAAGACCTATCATGACGTGGGTTAGTCACTGCCGAATAGCGTGAAGTGAGCACTTGAGAACTAACCCTTGTGGGTGGCCGGGTCCTTGGCATCAAAAGTGCCAATCCACTCAATGAATGACTTCATGCGGCGCTTCTCAAAGAGACCCATGAGGGGCGACTTGAGGGCCTCTGCGGCATCTGAGGGGACCTTGGCAACGGTGGCCTTGGAGCCAGCGCCCTGCTGGACGTAGCTGCCAGCAACCTGCTTGAACTCCAGGTATCGGGTAACATCGGTAGAGACGAGGATGTTGGTCAGCTCGCCAGATGACATGAGGAGCTTGGGAACAAGATCAATGTTCCAGTCGTTGACACGGCCGTACTTCTCCCATGGCTTCTCACCAGCGGCAACACGGCCGTACTTCTTGAAGAGCTAAAAGGGGTGGGAAAAAAGGAGGTCAGATGCTGTAACAAACGTAGACTTATACACAAGCGTGCAATTGCACAGTATTGCGACTCGGGGGGTTGGAAATTGATTTACCGTCTCGATGTTTACGGAAGCAGCCTCTCTGCAGCAGGAATCGTCAGTAACAGTTGCGTTGAAGTGGTGATGCCACGTCGACGTAGTAGCAGCCAGGGGGGAGAAGAAGCATACCCTCCGTAGTGGTCGTTGCGGTCAATGTGCAGAACCTTTCGGCCCTTGACACTCAAGACACTTTAAGACAGGAAATATCAGTATAGGCTCGATTATGTATTGTCCATTCGATTTCGATCAAGTCGTCCGTCGCCTTACCCGGAAAGGATACACTCGGTGAGACCTGCAGAATAGGGGGGGTCCAAGTCAGCGAACCAGGAACCTTTGAAACAAAGCAATGGGGCAAGTGGCAAGTTAAACAGCAAGCAGAGCAGCTTTCTCGAGATGCCAGAGCCCGTCTCGTCACGATGCTGATGCTGGGAGCTGGAGTTGAAGCCGAAGCTCCAGGAGGCAAAAAGGGAACCACAGCTCTTTAGCTAACGTACCGGTGCCCAACACGATGACATCGTACTCCTTGGCGATTTCCTCCATGATGCTGGGTATATAGAACAAAAAGCGGTGATGACGTTACGAAGAGAATGGTATGGCCGGAAGTCGGGAGAAGGAAAAGAGAAGAGGGAGAAGCCGAAAGACTGGTGCAAGAAGATGGTTCCCTTTTGAAGGTTGGTTTGTTGTAAAAAGGTTAGTTGGTACGAAAGTACTTAGAGGGGTTGAGAGAAAAGGCGGCGGGGTTTTGGTTTTGGGATCGGTGAGGTGCGGAGAAAGCTTTAGGGGGCGCTGCCAATAGACTGGAGGCGCTGATTGGGAAGCTTTTGGCACTAGCTGTTAGCGGGCTGGCACTTCATCAGCGCGCTGCTTCTGGCTAAGGCAGGCCTAATAATAATATTAAAAATTAAGAATAATTAATACCCAGCAGACACGGCATGATGCTAATCTCGACATTGTTTGATTGTATTCTGCTTTGTATCTTTTCTTTTCTTCTTTTTTTTTCCCCTTCGTTCTGGAAATTGAGACCGGCCCGGCAGCTCAGCTCAGCTCAGTCTTGTCGAGCCATGGCCATTTCCTGCCATTGCCCCGCCGTCGCAGCACCGTCTCCAAATCTCATCTCAGCTCCCCTTCTTGCAGTATTGAACTACCTACCAAATTCCTTCCGTGAAAATCTGCATCCCATTGTCTCGGAAACACAGCTCAAAGCTAGATTCTACCACTCGTGGCCGCTCAGTTGAGTTGATCCAAGGATAGGTCGAAAATCAAGACCAGAGGAGCAGGCAGAGAGTTTGCCCCATCAAAACAAGCACCGCTGTCAGCTCCAATTAGGCGGTGGGCATCCCATTACCGTCCCCTGGTCTCACTTCATCTCAAATAGAACACCAAAGGAATATCCAAGAATACTCCACCGCCCCGTATCTTGCTAATAACCAACCCTGTCCGGGTACTTCCATTCGGCGCTGGAGCAAGCCCAGCGGCGCAGGTACCCTCTCCAGACCACAAGTTACGGAACCACTTTCCCGGCAAGAGTTACAAGAGCTACGGTCACCTCCTGATACCGCGCCCGTTGCAGATTCAACAATTACGAGTAACGTTGATGGGCAAACCCCCCTGTTCAATGACCGAATGAAACGGTCACGTTACGAGTAATACTGATACTAAAAGAAAGAAAAAAAAGAGGCCATAATGAAAGGAAGGGGTCTTAGCGAAATCGGGGTCCGAGAAAAATAGGGGGCTTCAAATGAGCATGTTCATTTCGTCTCCGGGCTCATATTCTGATTTTGTCTTGTGCACACGTCAAAGTCATCTCGATAAATTCGGTATACATCGTTCTAGTAGTAATATACATGCCAATTGCTTGTTTAGGTAGGAATACAGGTAGTACCATACATCACATCTCATACTCTTCCCCGTGATATCATATCAGATCATATCAAGCCCTCCCCCCTTTTAGCCTTACCCAGCTTTTCATTTCCATAATGACCATAGACTCTTTTTGTTTTTGGTTTCTTTTTGTTTTGTTTTCTGGCCCCCTCTTTACCGCACGGGTTCCTTCAGCTCTTTCTCTGATGCCACCCTTGACGCTTCATCTTCAATGGCCGCAACATCAACTTCATCGTACCCCTCTTCGTATGCGGATGGGTTGTACACCTGGCCCTCTCCTCCATCCAAGTTAATCTCAGGGTCCGACTTGGCGACCTCGACGGCATCCTGCCATGTGTAGAATCGCTCCGTAAGAGCATGCTTGATCGCTCTCATCGTCTTAGTGACCTGCCAATCGCATTAGTAAAAAAAAAATGGTAAAGAAATATATATCAAAGTGCAAGAGGTCGAAAATTTCAGACCTCTCTCTCGCACTCACCTCCTCATTCCGTGAATCAATCTCCCGCTCTCCAAACCCAAGCTTCCCCCTCAACAGCTCCTCCCTCGCCGTAGCAAGCATGTTCCTCTCCTTGCAGCACTTCCACCACAGCGCATGCAGATCCTCCCACGACTTCCTCCGCAGCTCCTCAACCATCCATGCGCGGCCGTGCTCCTCCGTCTCCTTGGGCGTCAGCAGGAGCTTTCCGGGGGCGGGGAAGAACCCCCACAGCCCGTGGTTCTCGTCGACCTGAATCTTGGGCTTGAAGTCGACGGGTTTCGGCAGCGGGATGTTGGACATGGACAGCGGCTCGCGGGGGCCCGATCCGTAAAGGCTGCTGACGCCTCGTCGCTTGTTGCTGTCCTTTGTCTTGCGCTTGCACTGGGGCGCCGTGGTTGAGAAATTGGCTACTTGTGCTGCTCGCATCGTCGTCGCTGGAAATCCTGAAGACTTCTGGAGGGACAAGCCCAGCCGCGATGCGCAGCCGGACGAGGCTCGCAGGGCATTGGGTGCTGCTGCTGCTGCGACTGGCATTGTGACGAATGTTTTGAGACTGAGGGCTTCCAATGGTTCAATCCGCCAGCATCAATCCAGTCTGCTTAGATAGATATCCGGCGAGGCACAAAATTTGGGAAATCGGCAGCCACCATCCCGCTCTCTGATTGGACAGCCTTGGTCACCCGTTGCGCCACCGCTTTGTCGTTGATTTTGACTGCTGAGTCAGCCATCAGCTAACCAAAATATATGGAGAGCTTACCCTAGACATCTCAGTGCAGTGTCGATGGAATCGCAGTTTCTTCTCCAACTGGTTCCTATATAGCTCTGTGATTGAATAAAGGAGCCCTGAAGGAAAAGTGATATCAAGGCAGGAATAATTCTGGATTAAACAGCTGTCCTTTATTGCTCCAGATGGGGCACCATAAATCAACAATAAGAACAATGTTAAGTTAAGACATGCCACACCAGAATCGTTTTATTTTATAAGATTTGATACAACATTGACAACTATTGAATTTTTCAGACGTAACATCTTACTTCGCCGCGTGTTAAAAACCTTTCCATAATATTTCAATCGCCCTCTGCCAAGACCTCCCCCAAAACCACCTTCAGCTTTTCATGCACACTCACTCACCTGCATATTCACATGCCTCGCAACAAACACGCCTCCTCCCCTCTCTTCCTGCATCTCCTCCCTACTCCCCCCTGCACTCTTATAGCTAAACACGTTTTGAACAGCCACCTTGATATAAGCCTCACCCACGGCAAATCACATTACGCCAGCACTTGCAGCAAACAACGAATAAATAGTCGGTACCGTCCCTCAGTATAAAGCCGAGCTCGTGCATTAAACCAAGCCTTCCTTCCAACATCTGGCCGCCCGCACGGTCGCCTTAGAGCTGCCGCAAGGCCGAAAGCCTGCATATTAGCGAGTGAGGGGCGTGAGAACATCAAATAGCAGCAGCAGCAGCAGCAGTAAATCCCCCGGATCGCGTCAAGTCAGACCCGGAGCACAACCTACGGTCAAGTATCAAGCTAATGCACTTTAAGTTTTGTTTACCTACGGTATGTAAATATGTAACAAACGGGCAAACAAGCCAAAGAATGGCACCGTTACTTTCGATAGCTTCCTTTCAATCCTCCTCAGGTGACCCCTATTGCCCATGCAGGGCGAGGAAAGCAACTACTATCACATAGAAGCAAACACTACTACTAACACGGCACAGCGCAAAATCCTAGTACTCGCCACCCTGCATCGCTGGCTCTGCACGGAGGATTGCTTTTTGAAAAAAGTGCCCCGTACAAGTACATGTCAAATCGAAATAAATATTCTCCGGACGGCCGCTCCCGTTGCCTGCTAGCTAGCAAGGCAAGGAGGTCAATACTAGGTAGTAGTAAGAGCAATTTCTGGTACCAGGTAGTAGTAGTACTACTACTAGGTAGTAGTAGCAGCAGCAACTGTACCCGTGTACCTGCACGAGTATGTAAGTCTCGCCCTACATATACGCGTCCACCACGTCCGGTACCAAGGTGGCATTCGTCCATGTACATGATTGGTGGTGATGCGTGCAAGCACATGCAGCAAGCCAGAGACCCTCTCGCAAACAATCAACACAACCGGATTACATAGCTTGGAGCCCGTCAAATTGGATCCCAGATGCCCACCGAAAGTGCCTGCTTTGGCCGAGTCCTCTCATGCTCCAACCCAGCTAACATCACAAGCAGGCAAGGAAAAGGAGGGAAGGATTGTAAAGTCATAAAGTGCAATGAAACCCTATTTGAAGCAAGGTCGGGAGAACTCTCTCCTCCCAGGCCGCTCGAACCCAAAGTTTCATGGCACGGACCAATGAGTTCAGAGTGACTTGTTTCATCTTGCGCCGATGTATGTCTCAGCTCCGGCTGAACACCTGGTCCTCGCCTGGTTACCGAGGAGGCTAAGATCTGGTCGTAAGCCTCCACTAACAGAAGAATAAAAAAGTAAAATAAAGTGAAACGAAGATGGGCAAATCGATAATGATTAACCATTGAAGCGAAACTATCAACCATCAGAGCACAATAAATCCGCATCACTAGATGCTGAAAACGTAGATAGAAAGAGCGAGAGAGGTAACAGGCACCGTACGCCTCGCTGCGCTCTCCCTTGGTAACCAGCTCACGGCTAGGCCAAGGCGAATAAGAATGGAACATACCGACCCATGCACTGACACGACGTGAATAGAAACATGGCGCCTCAGAACCACCTTTAGCCACTTGACCAGCCGGGATCCCGCGCTGCATGGCGTACGACAGCCGCACTCGCCGGGATCCACGTAGCACACTCGGCGCCGTCGAGTGCATCCGACTGGTGCACGTATCCATTGAGGCGTTTCCCCGTGCTTCGTGCGAAGTATATCGCTCCCACACAGAGGAGCTGCAGGGAAGCGCGTAAGAGAAAGGGAATCAAGGGATAGAGTATTCCCAAAAGGAAGAAACGGAAAGATAGAGCAAGAACTGTACAAGTTTTCCCTCAAGCACCGGAAGCAATTGTCCGCAGCAAGCCCTCTTCCTCCTTTATTGCTGCGCCGACGCTTGTTGCAACGGCTGTTGTTTGCTGCCTCTTCGCCATGCCTTGTCAACTGGCCAAGAAATGTTGAAGAATCAGTCATATTCTTCTGCAGTAGCAGGAGTAGCTAAGCACTTCCCTTGTTCTGATAATAGAACAAGAGTAGGTAGTGCTGTACCTAGTAGCAGTACTACTACTAGGTTACTATACCGCTAGTAATGGTCTTGTGTGCGTGGACCAAGGCCCGGCTCTCGGGGTTTTCAAGTCGCATTTGGGGTATCCGGGTTGGGCAGCTTTGCCTCTGGAGACTGACAGCTGGAGACAGGAATGCGGAGTAGCTCTGCCTCAAAAAGCAATGTGGACATATTCCCACAATTACCGGCACCTACCCATTTGGTGTTGTTCCCAACTCTGGTACTATACAAGCACATGCCAGGCGAGACTTCTTTTTTGTTTCTGTCGTTTTTCCTCTTTTATCCAAATAGCCCCATTCAGCCCTTCGTATGGAGTACATGGCGCAATGTCAGCGGACTGGGCCCGCAAGGAGGCGGCTGATACGGGTGGCATCACAAATGCCGGGGGTGGAGTATGCACTCGAAATAAAGGCTGCTCCGTACGAGTTTTTGAAGCTTGTACGAGTAGCATATCAGTGCAACTGCCTTGGCCATATTTTGTTGATGTCGTCTCATATAACGCCGCATATTACCTGTATTAGCCTAGGGATAACAATAACACACTGGACTCGTACAAGTGCGCCCAACAAACACATCGGAAATATGACCAGGGCCAATCTAGTACTATTAGTAGGTAGTTGAAGTAGTCGTAACAGCGGAATAAACCAACCTGACCTCCCCTCCTCCCATTGTGGCAGTGGGAATCAACGCTGAAAGATGACGTGTCTTACATCATCCTTCTGCTAAAATCGAGGGCAACGTGACATGAACTGATTGTCAAATGTAGAGAGGCTTTGTAAAATCGCAATCAATGGCTGAGCCAAAGTCTTTTCGCCTTCCCACCCCCCCATTTTGGGAGCAGCTCTTCCTGCATGGTATTGCCGCGGTGGGCTGCCTCGTTCTACTCGTGCAGCCCAATGCTGCTAATGGACAGCGCGGCAGACGAAATTGGATTCAGATGCATGGAATGGCGGCGGCTTTCGGCTACTGGATATTATGAGTGGTGCGCGTAGCCCGAATACTGCTGCTCCGTACTACTACCTCTTTCTTTCTTTCTTGCATGTGGCTGCCGCCGCCGCCCAGCACAAGCTCCGCTTTTTCCAGGGTTTGAACAAACCGCAAAAAAAGAGAAAGAAAACGAAAAGAAAAGACTAATAATAGCACTGACTTATTATGTAGGAGCTGGCGGAAGGGGAAAGAAGGAGACTTCGTTGAGGATTGGAATCGTCTTTCCGTACCATTCGACTCCATACTCCCTAGTAGTAGTATTATCCATTGTCGTGTACTTGGTCGGACAACGAACGGCCGCTACTCTACCTGGCGATGTTGACGTGTCTCGGCAATGTACTGTCCATGCATCGGTACCTAGCGCGCTGGTAGAGAGAGTTCCATTACGCCGCAGCTGCCGCTCCACGCCTGGTATCTGATCCAGCGTGGGGGTCTCTTCATCTGAGACCACTTGGTGGTACCAGAACGTTTCCTGCAAACCCGACTGGCCAGCATGGGCGTTGAGAGGGGGTTGGAGAGCTTGCCCCCCTTTTCCCCTTCGTGCTTTGCGCGTATGGAGAACCTGGTACGAATGGTTGGGTAGCAGGTAGGTATGTACTTGGGTACCTATAAAGCGGTCCGATGCTTTTCGATAATGGGAGGCACCCCATGTCGCTGCTGGGTAAGGGTGGTTGGGTTGTCCAAATGCCCAGCCATCCCAGCCATTCAACTCCATCCAAGAACAGCAACATACCTAATACAAGCACAAGCCCTGCCCTCTTCTCGGTGCCTGATTTGCATTTGCTAAACCAACATCGGTGTCAAGGGCTTGATGTTTGTCCATACTCATACCCGTGTACATACATAACTGGTGGCCATTATGGGCTGGAACAAGTCGCTTTTGTAGCCCCACAAAATGAGCTGTATACTGCTACTATACTTGTATGAGCAGTAGGTTGGTATTATTCTGGCGAGATGACACGAGCCGTGGCAGCTAGATGCCATCTCCTAGGCAGCAGTATTTTTTTTTTTTTTACTGCTCTCGTGACAATAGCATAGCAGTACTGATAACTACTCGTAGCACGTTTTGTATATTCCCCTTTTCGCCGGCGCTAGCTTGCCTATCCGTTGGACAAAGCGCTTCTCATGACCTTCACTCCTCTCCTCTGGGATTCGCTGCGCGTTATGTAATCTGAATGGATAGCCTGGCAATAGCCTGATATCAAGAGCGAGGACAAGTCGGCTCCATTCGGCAAACTTATGAGAAACTCCTCGGTTCCACTCGGCGCTTGTGCTAGCAAACGAAAACATGGATGCCGGAGCTAGATGGACAAGGGTCCCAGAGCGAACACTTGAGAGTGTTTAATCGGAGTTTAGGCCCGTCGGCAAAATGGGACTCGACAGGGAATTGATGCTCGTGGTGTACTCCGTACTCGTACGAGAGCACAAGGAATATGCTATTGTATCATGTACATGCTCCCTGCAACCTGATGGGTGGCTGTTGAGCAGGTATGCACGTTGATATCCCAGCAGCCACACCATTACGTTTTCTTGTAGTAATATGTGCGGTACACAGCGCAGCATATCATCAATGCCACTGCTAGGTACTACCTATCGCAGCCAGGGAGCAACAAATCCATCATCAGGTGATATGTCTGATTTTGAAACAACATGTTGGCCTCTTTCCTTGTCAACGCACCGGCGTGTCTGACATGATTGTGGCAGTGATGACCTATGGCTGTGTATTTCTTTTTTCTTTTTTCGCGTTGCATACGAGTGTGCGGGCGCGAAACAGTTCACTTTGGCTAGCCGCTTTTCTACCTTTGGATGCTCTGGCTAGTGGTCAGCATCATCAAAAAGGGTCGTTCTTTGGCATGACAATGAGCGCGCTTGGCCATTGGGTTGGCCCTTGTTATACCTGTACGACCTATTTCCATGGCTTGACACCGCAAAGAGCCTTTTTCCCGCTTAGCACTGCAAATCGAACGAAATGGTTGCATGGCGGAATTCTCCTCAACGGCTCTCCCACGTGGAAAGCCTCCAATAGTAGCCGGGTCAAGGTGTCCACAGCCCAGAGCTACGCGTGCTTTTGCTCTCCAGGCCTCTTTTTAGCTCGTCCATGGCCAATCTGCTACTCTGCTTCGTACTACTACCTAGTAGTATGTAGTAGCAGTATCATAGCGTGAGAGTCTTGTTGTCGTTAGCTTCAACTAACACTAGCTTATTGTCACCGCTCTTCATTGTACCCCCCAGCCGCCGGCGGGATTTGATCCCCTCGGGGAATGTAGGAAGTTCTATACAGAGAAGCAGCCATGCTCCCGTCATAATGTCTGAGCTCGTAATATATCTCGTCCGGAGTACATTTCACATTAGGATGAGCCAAGCAGCCAAGCTCTAGAAAAAAATGGCGCTAGCATGGCCAGTATCCCTGCAATTTCGGGGTTATTTGGCGGGCCAGAACGTTGAAAGTGACGTCGAAGCAACTGAGATGGTTTCCTGCACGCCAAAAACTGCGAGGATCGAATGGTAGTGGCTATTTTGGGGTTAGCCCGAGCCTGGGATCCGTCGCAGCCGGCGAGAAATTGGGGCGTATCTTGATGAGCGGGAAAGAAGTTCGGCAACACTGGAGACACCCTCAGGACCAGGGTCTCAGGTAGATGGTACTTATATAAGCGACCAAGTCCGTCACCAACCCAGCTGCACATTGCGGCGATGGCAGTACTGTAGTCGCGCAATCACAAATGCCTGTTGCAGCGCAGTGACCGAGTGGTGGGAAATGAAGGGAAATGAGACGAACTCATTATTAATTTATTCATCACATTTGCTTTTCCTCCTTTTCACTGTCGGGTTTGGTCTTTGTTGTGGCGATACAACGCTTGATAGAGGGCCCAGGCCACGTTTCCTGTATATTTCGACGTGGATTGGGTTGACTGAGCCATCAGTGCCGCTAGAGGCTTGCAAGTGTGAAGCAGATGCTCAATGTCTCGTACTTGCCGTTGTGAGGGGCAGGAGAAGAGTTCTAAACACGTTGATACATGGCCTACTTCGTAATCCCATCCTAAAATAGAAATTTGCTTCCTGGTTGTGCGTGCGTGTGTGTGTGTGTGAGTGCGTGTGGCAGTTGCATCAATGCATGAATAGCATATTGTCCCAGTCTTACTCGTAATATGGAGACCCGTCCTGGTGCGTGTCATTGTGCATAATATCGTCAACGGAAAAAAAAAACACATGTATGTATGTACGGAGAGATGTCCGCTGTGGTACTGCTCGGATGCGGGCGTTGGTAGGCTATCAGAGGTCCTCAATCTTGATTCCAACGGATCTGACAACGCAGTGGAAATGGAGCCGATGGAGAAGTTCGGAACGGGCAGCCAACGTGACAACTCTCCACTCGTGCCACCGGTCCCGCTGCATCGCCAGGAACGTCGACCCCAATGCCGAAGTGTGTGGACAGAATGGATACCAGACGGCCACCGTGGTTTTCACCAGCGTTACACAAAAGGCTTACATAGCATTCGCGCGTTGAGATTCTCCCTCGATCGATCGGATCCCAGAAAGTTGGAGTCGACGTTGGCGCGCCAGGACAAAGAGGAAATACTGTAACAGCAGCCGCCCAGCCCCTCCCTCCAAACCAAGGACGCACCATTGATTCGCCAACTCTAGCATTAAAGCGCACGTCACTTATATTCCCGCCAGCCACAAAAAGAATGTCAATGGTTGTCATTCGGATTCCCGCTTTGAGCAATTCCGGTTCCAGAAACACATAATAACGGGCAAGGATTTTCAACAGCTGATATGCGTGAATCGTGATCATGCTCTGGGATCGAGCGTTTAGCACCTCAGGTATAGAATACACCGTACGGCCATCCCTCATGCCCAAAACTGCGCGCGGGTATCAATGCGAATCTTCAGCACAAGCAAACTAAGCGGGCAGTTGTGTCACCAAACGCCGTCCCCTATACCGAAGCAGGACTCGCGCAGGGTGTGTGCCGTGTCGGGCCATCACATTGCATTTCTTACACCCGTTTTAATGCCTACAGGTGCTGGTAGTCATCTCAGGTAGCGAACAACTAGGCCGCCCAGACTTACTCGTATCTGACGACTCAGTGTATCTCGTTAGGGGCCACTTTGGGACCTGTCTTGTCTAGCCACCTGTCGCCGGCGATGGCTTGGATTTGGTCGCCGGCGGGCATGCTGCCTATTTAGGTCATGGCGTAAGAGAAATGGCATGCCAACTCTTCATTTGTCAGCCTAGCCGGGATGCCTCCATTGTCTGGATTTCAGGCCGCGCTAGTGGTGGGAATTGACTCGTTGCTGGAATAAGATGTGCATAGAGATGAGGCCAAAAAATCTGCACGTCAGGCGGTGAGGCGCAATGGTGTCGCAGCAGATTTGGCACTAGGCTGCTCGGGGAAAGCTCGGGAGGGGCACTATTGCAATCTTGGATATGTTACTTGTAAGTTGGAATAAAAAAAATCTAGGGAAAAAAACAGAGAGAGACAGAGAGGCAGCCGTGACGTAATTATGCGCGACCCTCATTAACCGCAAAACCAACGGGGCTTGAGCCACGGGCGCCACAACAATAATAGTTTTCGAAATTTGGCTCTAAACAATTTTTCTTCTCTGGTGGTTCTTCACACGGTTTCAGATCTGGCGAAGAGGCGAGCCAAACTAGCACTGGCCGAACGGAATCCGTGACCGATCCAACGCTTGTCGAATCTCTCTCTTACAATGTGTTGTATGTATACACCCTAGTCTCGTTAGTGCACAAATATAGTGTCTTCAAGCAAGTCTGTCCGTTTAGAGGAGCCCGCTACGGATAAGAGAACGGAAAAGGGAGCCAGAAACCCCCCTGTTGCCAGGCTGGCATGGGCTTGAAAGGCGCAGAAAAAAAAAAAAAAATAGAGCGAGACATAAAAACTTGACAAGCAGTAAAAAAAAAAAAAGGGAAAAAAGAAAAAAAAAAGAAAAAGAGGGAAGACGCTGTCTACTAGGGTTGCCTCCGCGGACAATTCTCGCAATGGCACGGCTGGTTCTCTCCTGAGCCCCTCGGCCGTTGTCCGACGAGGCGTTGGTCCTATCATATGGTAGGGAAGCTAGGGGCGCATCAGCCAAGGTCATCGTCTTCATGAGAAATCCGAGACTGGGTGAGTGCGATGCGGTCCGGTCGGCATTTAAGAGGCGCCACGGAGATGGGTATACCGCTTTTCGAAGCCCTCATACTTGTATGTATGTGCGATCGTGGATTCCAGTCAGGAGCCGCAAAAAGCTAAAGCGAGGCGTTGACACCCGGGCCAACGAATCTACACGAATCTACCTGGGGGCGAGAAACGGGGTCCTCCAAATCTGCGTCCCTCAGCGGGAAGACTCCACTACTCATGGGCTCCAGAGCTTCTGGAGTGCACGTCGAAGCTTTTTGGGCTCTCTGCCCAGCGGATCGCTACCGCTGAAGAGTGGACGCAAGTAATGGAGCGAGCATGGGCCTGAGGCCACTCGCGAGGGAACTGAAAAAGAGGGTGTGGCCTGGGTCCACCAAGATCTGTCCTCTGTGGATTCGATGTCAACTGCGAGGCCGTGGTTTATACATAACCATTGGCCGCTGCCACTTGGCAGAGCAGGGCAGGGGGTACTTTGGAAGGCGCTTGCACTTGTCGACGCATAACGGTAATGATTGGTGCATGTGTCATAGCCAAGTTGCGTTTCTGCCGCCTTGATCGGTCCGTATAGTAATAGGCCTCGTTTTGTAATCCGACAAGTGCTGAGATGGGACAGCTACACAGTACGCGGCGAGAGAAGCAAGAGATGACGTGATCTCCAGCGAATGAAGCCCGATGCAATATTTGGGATGAGCGAGCATTTCGGCTGGTGGGGGGGTAGCTGTTGATCCTTTTCTTGCAACACTACTACCTGGAATAGCACGTAGTACCAGTACTTCATCCTCGCACGAGCGGAATTTTTTCCCTAATTAGTAACTTCGTGCAGAACTCCCTTTTCAATGCTCCGAGGTCGATATCCCAGCAGTATCTCATATATCGGACCGGAATCAAAACTACAGGCGCACTAGGTACTGCTACTAGGTAGTAGTACTCATATTAGCATGTTCTTGCTTGACTCGTGCGCATAGCTGCTTATAATGCCAGCTGTACAGTAAGGGACGTTGTGCTCCGCGCTGCATACTCTGTCTGGTATATTGTAGCCCAAAGGTTTTGCAAGCGGAATGATAGGCCTTGCGCTTCGGCCCCAAGAAAGAGAAGCAGAAAGAAAAAAAGAAAGAAAGAAAGAAAGAAAGGGCTGATTTGGAGCCAAGATTGCGCTAGCAGGGTGTTGTAGAGTATTGCAGCTGATCTCCCTTTGTCAGAATCCTTTTGTGGTGAAGCGTATTAGTGACTTGGCCGTCTCCTTGTGAGTATTGCCCGACGTCCACCAATCAAACCCATGATACGCGTCTCATGGCGGGAAAATAGCACTCTTCCCTTGATCTAAACAGGCATTTTTGATAGTCATGTGATGCAGAAGAGGCTGATAAATTCGTACCACATTAGCGGTGATACCCTGCGCAGCTGTATTTTGACAACCCGCGTGATGCGGAATTCGAGCGCTGTTTCAAAGTGGCATTGGGCATTGCTTTGATGTCCATGGGAAGCAGTTGTTTCTATCCTAGTATGGAGTGCTGCATAGATACAAAGTATGGCTAGCACTTGCAGCTTTGAATGGCCACACATACACAGTATGCACCACGCTAGTACAGGTAGTAGGATTGCATTGACATTAGGCATGTAGGGTCTGCTGTGCCATGCCATGCACGGCTAAGGTAGTCGATTTTGATTAGCACGCTGTGAAGGATGTGTAGGTGCAGCATCGAGTCCAAAGTAGGTTGAGCAGAGCTGGCACTTGGTTGTATCCGACCAGGTTAGCAGTGGACGAGACAAAGGACGAAAGCAAGGGGAAGGAAACAGGCTAGTGTTGTGGCTAAGCCATCGCTATAGCTTGCATGTCACCGTACGAGAGCCCTGATCCCCTACTGGGTGGTAGACTCGTACGAGGGAATACGTTGCTCGGTAGCCGGGGATGAAGAAACGACTGGGCCGCTGAGAAGCAGATTGATAATAGGTATACAAGAGCAAACGCCGAGTAGGTTCGATACGGCACATAGCGACGTCGGCCATTTTGATTGACCGCCGGACCGCTGTCTATGAGGTAATTAGGGAGCAGAATGTGCTGCCGTGACTGAGAACGAAACGAGAAAGATGCAGCAGCATAAGAGAGTTGGCTCAAACGAGGTTGCAACAACGAACTTTTTGCGTGCCTCGGATTGAAAAGGATGCAGCCAGCAGGCCGTCTCTGCTATTGCCACGGAGGGAGGTAGATTCCAAAACAAGCACTCATTCATTGTAAGTTAAGGCATATCGCCGATGCCACTACCATGTTTGGGGAGTGTGTGCGTGCTATGATATGGTAATGGTGATGGTGATGGTGATAGTGACGATGATGACGATTGTGCTGCTGCTGCTGATGCCAATCCAGCTACTCGTATAGTCGTAGTAGGTATTGGCTGCAAAGAGGTTTGGGCCTGTTCGGTCTCTCGCTCTCTTTGGGTTCCCATGCGGCCCGTGGCTTGAGAGCAAGCATACTGTACATTGTCATTGTGCCATGCCATATTGGTACATGCCATGCTGTCCCATGGCATCCCAATACCCGGATGTGGTATGTCGTACAAAGTAAGATAGACGGGATAAACGAGCACGTCAGGCGCCGCACACGGTAGCATTGGGATGCCACTTGGCAGTGCCCTCACGACACAGCAGCTAAGAGAGATAGCGCGTCCTCGTACAAGTAGGGAGCAGGCTAGGGAGAGCGATATGGAAGACATGGGGATATTACCAGCGCAATCCGCGTCTATTTCTCAGACAGACAACTCACACCAATGACAATGGCCAGGGCCTTGGCCGCAAGCAGGGCCAGAAGAAATGATCGCTTCTCGCTGAGACGAGTCGTGTCATGAAAGACACCCCCCGAACATCGGCACCGTCTGCCGCCAACGTCCATTGACGACCAGAGATCCCTGTTCGTTACGCGAAAGAGCAAAAAGTGCCGCCCCCTGGTCGAGGCGCCGGGATCATTTGAACCCTGAGTAGCTTTTTGGAACCTGTCTTTGGCCAATTTGCCATCAGCGCAGTGCGCCGAGACAAGGCGGCTGGGAATTCGCTCGCGAAGAACGGCATCACATCACATCAAAATGACAATTGCGCCGTGTGTTGGGTGGAAATGAGCACTGGCGCTCGCCCTGCTTTTCAGTTGGCGCGAGTTGATAAACTTTGCTGGCGCTACGTAGGTGTCAATACCAAAAGATGATGCCCAAGGCATCGATGCTGCAGCGAGTATACATCGGAGGTACCTGCTGCCGCCTGCGATAACGGCTGGATGCGGCAGGTGTGCGGCAAGTACCAGTACTGGCCGTGCTGCTTAATTGATCATCCGGTGGCGGTAGGTCGCCAGACTAATCAAGAAACGAGAGGAAGGAAAGGTGCGTGCGAGCGACTAGCCCCGTGCGCAAAGGCCGCCGTAGCCCCGACGGGAGCTGTGTGTACGAAAAACTTCGGAAAGGGCGAAGGCGACGGCCACGGCGAGGCGGCAGAAGCGCTGCTATTTTGATGCCATGTACGAGTACGCGGCGTTGTGGCTGCTGGGATGAACTGTGGTGTGTCTGTGGCAAGTGATGCGCAAATGCAAAGGCTGCTGCAGCAGCGCCGTAAAAAGCAAATTCTTCCTAGCGGGAAACTTTATACGGCCCAGTGCTCAACTGGCGCTTTGTCTGGGACATGTTTTATTGCTGCAAGCAGGCAGATAGTAGGTAAT
Source organism: Trichoderma asperellum (assembly GCF_020647865.1). NCBI lineage: Eukaryota > Fungi > Ascomycota > Sordariomycetes > Hypocreales > Hypocreaceae > Trichoderma > Trichoderma asperellum. The sequence continues at coordinate 2,626,572 of NC_089415.1, read as the reverse complement.
ACGTTGAGTATATGATGCTGATACTGCCGTTAGAAGTAGTATTACAAACTATTACCACATATGATACTGGGCTGCAGCAGCTATACGGCCGTAGAAGCTTGTTTTCATAAAACTATAGAGGTATATATATATTTTGTCTTTTTCGATCCAGTAATTGGCCGACGCGTCAAGCACAAAGTATCGGGTACCGCCAAGTCTACTGTATGGCGACTAGCGCCCTAATCCCTTCTCCCCTGCCCGTCTTTTCTCCGGCCATCTAGTCTTTTTTTTTTTTTTTTTTTGACGTGACGAACTCAAGCCTACAAGTACTCTTTCCTTTGAGACTGAGCTTTTGCCGACTTTTTTTCCCGGCTTTCTTCTTTCCTCCTTCATCCCTCTCAATCTTGCTGGGGCTGATTATCTGGCTATCTTTTTTGTCTTTCTCGCCCTTTGATCCCATCTCGATCTCATCTCGTGAGCAGAAGCTACAGCATATTGGAGTTCAGCCGCGGCATTGCTACGGACGGTGAGTGCACAAAAAGAGGGCCCCTCAATGGCCGTTCCGTCCCTTTTCTGCCTTCTCCAAAAAAGACCACAAAAAAAAAGAGCGAGAGGTCAATCCTCCTTGATGCTGGATCCCCTCCCACCTCCATTGCCCCAGAACCCGAACCCTTCCTTGCTCTGCTATTCCCGTCCCCATCCTGCTAGGCAGTACTCTACATGCCGCGATGCCTCACCCACATCCCAGCGCTGCATTCGCAATGTTTTCCCAACGTTCAACGCCCTCCTGTGTTTTTCTGCTTGCGGCCTTCGCGATGCCACCTGATAGCGATAGCGCTGCCCTTTGCTTTGCCCCACTCGCCACCGCCCGCTGAACGACCGCTACGGCACAGCAGCTGCGTCTGCCAACGTTCCGCTGCAGCGCACTGTACTCGCTGCGTTGTACCGGTACAAGCGCTGGCACCCTACTCGTACCCCACCCTGCGCTTTCGGCATCCTGGAAAGGTTCTTGTTGCCACTCCACCCTCCCCTTGCTAGCGCGTTGTTTTTTTTTTTCCCTTTCTCACACACCTCGCCCCACTTCGCGCTCGACCTTTTTGGCACTTTTTTTTTTCTCTCGCTTTTTCCTGATACAATACTTTTTCTTTGTACCTGACAGTTCTTGCGCTCTCCAGGGCAGATAAAATAGGAACGAGACCCAGTTTCTCCACCCCACTCGACTGTTCCCTACCTAACCAACTTTCTCAATTTGAGGGACCTGTTATACTGAGAGCCTCATCCAATTGACCTCCACCTTCCCCAGAGCCTTTCGCAACATCACGCGTGGGCCTCATTGAGAGTTGAGAAGAAGAATTGCAATCCTCGTCTTTTATACTCGTGACGAACACACTTCGTCGCCTTCCGAGTCGACCAACGCCAATTCCTACTTCGCGCACTCGCTGTCTCTCCCTCCCTTGAGGTAGTAAGAGGACAAGGACAAGAACAAGCACAAGAAGAAAAAAACACACGTCTTCCATCTCGACGCGTCTTCTCACAAGATTATGGACGGCCCTCAATACCCGACCAATGGTGTAAACACATCTGCGGCTCAAACATACCCATCACCCACGGCCATCTCGCCTCACCAGCTTCAAACTGGTTCTCCTCTGCCGCAGACGCTTCCGCCTCTGCAGCCCCATACCGTCGCCATGCAGCCTCTCTACGGCAGCCACCCGCATACACCGCGAACTCCGGGCACTCCAAACACTCCAAACCAGAACCTGCCCAGTTACCAGCAGCAGACCTCGCAGCCTGGCCACCGTCCTGGCATCTACTCCATGGCCCAGAACCCGTACCCTCACCAGGGCTATGCTACCTCTGCTGGTATGATGCCTCAAGCCACCACTGCCGTCTCGCATCCGCAGCCCATTGCTCCTGCGCCGTCTGGTGGCCGCGGACCTCCAGTCCTGCGCCCCATGCCCCCCGGTGGCATTATGCCCCAGCCCGGTGTAGCCTCTCCCTACGGCCCTGGTTCTCTCATGCAGCCCAATTCCATCCTCCAAGATGGTGAGCAGCCCACCCACGTTGTTGGATCTCAGGGTCGCCGAGGAATCCTGCCTAGTGCTCCTGGACGCCCTGCTGCTCAAGCCGCTGGAACTGGTGCGAAGAACACTGTTATTCCCGTCAAGGATGCTGATGGAAAATTCCCGTGCCCTCACTGCACCAAGACTTACCTCCATGCTAAGCACTTGAAGCGCCATCTCCTGCGTCGTAAGTCCTATATTTGCATCATCAATCTCGCGTGAATTCCTTGTGTATGCTGACTATACACTCTAGACACTGGTGACCGCCCCTACATGTGTGTACTCTGCCGGGATACATTCTCTCGAAGCGACATTCTCAAGCGTCACTTCCAGAAGTGCTCTATTCGCCGTGGCAACCCCACCGGCGCTAGCCATTTGTCCCACCCGCAGGCTCACGTCAAGAAGAATGCTCAGGCTCAGCAGAAGGCAGCTCTTGAGAACGGAGGAGATTTGAACCACTTGAATGGATTGGGTAACATGGGTGGAAACAACATTGTTCATCCCTTTGGTATTGTTCCCGTTCAGGATGGCATGAACGGCATGGCTGGCGACCAGAGTCAACTCTCCAGGTCTAGCAGCATGGGTAGACTTGATAATGATGCGGACCGGAGGAACATGACTGGGCCTGTAATGGGCGCCTCGCAGCAATATGCGGGCGACGTTTCTAGCACCATGACCAATCAACAGATGCCAAACTACAGTATGCCCCCTGGCCAGAATGGTATTCCCATGTACGGCGGTTCCAACCCGAACCAACAGCCTGGCCTTGATTGGTCTCAGGTCTTCCAGCCTGGTGCGCATCAACCTCAGATCCATCCTCCTAATTCAGCCCCTAATCATGGACAGACGCAGACCGAAATCAAGGCCGAGCCTAATCTGGCCGGTTAGAAGCCAGAGCCGAGTCCACATGATGATGACCCCCCCGCCAGCCGATCTGGAGTATGAATAATCTCTTAGCATTTTCAATCCAAGTCTGGATTGTGGCCCTTCATCTAGCCTCCATTCCGCAGCTGTATGAGAAGCACGGAAAACCGAAAACCTGGGCTGAGCGAGCTTTGAGAACAAAGAGATCCTTGTACCCATTTCGAAAGCGGGGATTTCTGGAATTCACCAAACTGCACTTTCAACTATGCTAGTTGTTTTAAGTCGTCTTCGTCTTTGTTGGAGAAAAAAAGGTTGCAAGACAAAAAAAATTTCCCCAAAAAATTCCCCAAAAAAAATCGAGGGTTGCATTGAGAGGCGTTTCGATTTGATTTTATGTTTTCTTTTACGGTTTGGTTTTTTCTAACGTCTTTTCTTTTTATTTTCTTTTTGGTGTGAGAACGCAACCGATGGAACCGCGCATATGGGCGACTCTATGAGCGACAAATCCATTCGGCTTGCTTTGCATACATGAGGGTTCGGCTTCGGTGGCGTCTTGTGTGCTGTAAATTGCATTTTCAGTACGGATAGATAGGGTGTGGAGTTGACTTTTATTAGACTTCGATCCGACATAGAAGGGAGGAATTTTGGCCGGCTGTGATAGTTTCCTGGTACGCCATTATGATCTCGTGGACTTGGTTATATAATGAGTATTGTTCCGTCTTGCGTTACCAACGCTAGATGGGCGACGTGGAGGATGGTGGAAAATTAAAAACAAAATGGGGGTGGAATTGGATGATGGGAGTGGAGGATGAAAGGTTGGCAAACTGTTAGAGACTATGTAAAAATGGAAGAGCCCCCTGATGGTCAAACAGGGCAGAACGAAACAGAACGATAGTCATCACAATAGAATCAGTTTTTTCACAACATGGCATCCAGCAATCCAGCATTTTTCTGACTTAGTTTTTTATGTGATTCGCTGACGCTGTATATACCTATTTACATGTGCTTCTATGAGCTTCAACTATTGTAAAATGCCACTTTGGTATCATTAACAAGGCTTGTATAGAGTCTTAACAGCGACTTAGCTGTAAGTATTTTGGGAGACTAGAGATAACACAGAAGTGCTGCTCATAATGACAACGGCTAGTGAGAGTGACTGAGAAAATACGAGACAATGCGTATGAGATGGTGAAATCAAGTATAGAAGGCTCCCATCTTTTGTCCTTCAACGCTCTTGACTTTTGTCCACGCTTGTGATTTTCGGCGCCATCTCACGCAGCGCAGATCTGTCCTCTTCCGTTGGCGTATATCCAAATTTCTCCTCGGCTTTGTCGGACAGGTAGAGCCCAGCACAGCCCCAGGCGATGATGGCAACACCGACGCCGAGACGGGTCTTGGGGGCCAGATTGGTGTAAGCCCTGTAAAAATTGGGAAGGGGTGTAAGTGAAGAGTTGATATGCTTTGGGGGGGGTAACTATTGCTATGATGATATGGCCCACTTGAACATTTTCTTTTTTTGAAATCTTTTTCCTTCTCGAAGATGTTGAGAATGGATAATGTGGCTGAATAAGACAATGTACTGAGTTTGAAACTCGGTTGGTATCTCGGCTAACCAAGTAACAGGCAATGAAGCCAAACAAATGGACAAGTGTGAATATTGGATATACAGTTTAAAATGACTGCATGGCGTTGGAAGTTCCGTAAAATGTACTTGGTGACGAGAAAGAAAACGATGTCGTTGAGAATGGAGCTGGTCACATGACATGTTTCTCCATGGCTCATAAGCTTGTATCCCTTAGCGCCAATGCTGAGAAGAATGGCTTATAGCCCGCTAAGTAGATACTTGAACTGAATCAGACTCAGAAGACAGACGTTGATGAGCCTAATTTCCTATTGTAATGCGGAAAAGCCGTGAATATCGACAGCTGGATGATGTTGTAGTATTGAAAGGGCCGAACTGAAACAAATGTAGGTGACTTGTGATGGTCCGACATCAAATCACGGTCATGAGATGAGAGTTTCCTCTGTGAGGTGAGGCTGTGAGACTTGTTCAATCTCGGCCTCATTATTGCGCAAGGTTTCGCCGATGATGATGGCAATGCGCTTCAAAATAAAAATAAAAATAAAAATAGATAAAGTGTTTAATATTGTGGGAAAATTCAGGGCGTTGGATACAACGGACTTTTTTTTTTTTTTTTTTTTTTTTTAGGTGCGCCTAGGCAGGTATGAAATTGGGTACAAGCAAATGGAGTACATAGACTTACTCTCCAAAAAGCCATGATATCGTCCTCTAGAGAGTCATTTAGACAATGTAGAAAGACATGTCATTTAAGAGGTGTAAACGTATGAATATTTGTCAGTTTCCTCGGAATGGAAGTTTAAAAATAAACAATTTCTGTTTAATATGCTTGGTCGTAGCCTCTGAATTAAGTTTAAGCCTCAACCGCGGCCCAGAAGGCTTTCTCGTATTTCCCAAAGATCAACGGAAACAAAAAAAATAAAAAGACAAGATGAACGTAAGTGGGAGGTAAGGGGCGTCAGCTACTGTAGCTACAGGCCACGAGGCCAAAGACGACGTCCCGGAAGGCAAAGGTGGCTGAGGCAACAAAAACAACTTTGATATACATGTATCTTTCTTATCAGAGGCGCAACGTGGAAAAGTAAAGCAATCGTATTTTAGAGTAGGATCGGAGGGGCTTATCATGGTTAGATTTGATAGTTTGGGATTCTGTCCTTTTCCATTGCATTTGTCTTGTTTTTTTTTTTTGTTGAGGACCCTGTCCAGCTGACTCGGCCACTGACTTTATTTTACTAGCTTAGATAGTGTAAGTTAGTATAAGATTCCCTGGTTCCTATAAAGAAATTAAACATCTGCAAGTTGCACTGCTACTAATCCGAATTCGACCATCGCCAGAAGGGAGAAGAGCACGGAGATACTTCAGTGTGAAAGCCTAACTGGAGAGGACAGATAAAGCCGGCAACTAGATCGCCTTTGGTGCGGCGATAGCTGCATAAAGCGCCTGGGCTATTGACTGCGCGAGGGAGGGGGGACTCATCCCTTCCAACATGGGTACTAGGTGGCAGTATTGTATATTAGCAGGAGAGGCTGCCTAATTTAAATTGAGTGGTAGCACAGAAGAGATTGCTTCTGTTTTACTGTTTACCATTAGGGGTATGCATGTTTCGTCACATTCTCTTGGCTTGGCAATTGTCGTAGGTAAAAAGGTATCAGAGTCGTACAAATTTGAAAAGAATAGAGGAGACGAACGCTTATTCTTGGGCTGGCGGCAGAGGCTTGATCCTCTGCAGATAGGCCCATGTCGCTATTTTACTTTGGAGAAGCAGTAGCGCCATTGCCTGTTGCTCCATAGGTACTACTTGTTTGTTGCCATCTCCCAACGAAGCGGCGGACTGATCTAGTCGTATCTGATCTCGGGAACGCGAGCGAGAATCCAGGGCTCGTTGGCGCAAGCGAATCTCATCGATCGGCCTCGTCTGTTGCTCTAACCACGACAATAGCGCACCAGGGCCCTCTTTTTGACTGTTTGACGGGTCCCCACGAGTTAGCAGCATTTTCGCGGACATGGATCCCAGGGCCATCTGTTTCTCGCTCTCGCTGTTGTTTCCCGCGCTCTAGCAGCCCTATTGCGCCCGTGCTGCACGCAAACGCCTTTGCTCAATTGCGCGTCCCATAATTAATTCTAGTTAAAATGGCTTCCGTAGCTATCTGGGTGGCGATCGGGGGTTTAACTGGATAGCTCGCCCTGCAATGCGACGTCAGTATCACCCGAATAGATGCGCTAATCGTTTGATATGCTGAACAGGGGAAGAAGGAGAGCGAAATGCATAGAAGTCTCCTGGCCCATTTTCTCCTTTTTAGAGAGCAAGAACAAGAGCAAGAGTGAGGGCAAGAGTGAAAGTGAGCGTGGTGATGAATGAGGCGAAGTGCATACAAAGGCCTGTGCTTTAATGAAGAGCTCATTCGAGTGGAGCCGCATGCGAATCACTCGTGTATGTATGTATGGATGTGCGTGCAAGCATGGCGAGTGGAGATGCACGCTTTTGGAGCTGAGGAGCTCAGAAGCTTTTCCTGTCCCGCCCCCAGGTTGCTTTCTGCCGGCCATTGTCTACTGCAGAGAAGCCGCCGGCCTGATGAATACGAACGTGTGACGACTCAGATCAGACCAGTTATTGCGACGATGGAGGAGGGGGGAATGAACGAAGGCCCCGCCGTTGATGGTGAATGCTGATCGGTTCTCAATGCCTTTAAGCAGCGTGCCGCATGTAGACGAGATTGGCGGAGGAAGACCAGCCCCTGTCTGAGGCTCGAGTCGGCTGCAGCCACGAAGGATTGATGAAGGGCCGTCGGTTTGGCAGCCTGCATTTTGTACGACGATGCTGCCGCGGTGGGAGACCACTTCTAGATTTTAGTACTAGGATTAGTAGCAGCAGCAGCAGCAGCAGTAACAGTAGCAGCACTTTTAGTACTCGCAAGCTGCAGGCAAAAATGCGGAGAAGAGATTGCTCTGCCGTACAAAGGAGCACTGCTGCGATGCACGAGCGCCGCGAGGCTGAAGTCGGAGATACTTGCTCCACGCAATCTTGTCTCAGTTTCCTGTGGTGGCTGTCTCAGTGACGCCACGTACCACCAGTCGGAGATTGAAAGGCGGAGAGGCGAGAAAAACAAACAAACAACACGCTTGTGTGTCTCTGAAACGAGAGGCATTCCGCTGTGCTTCTCATCGGCATCTGTCTGCCATTGTCCCATCGTATGCACGCAAGCTCACCATCGTCGTCATCATTACCAACGCTGCTTGCAAAATAGCAGCCCAGCCAGTGGAAGACTGTTACTGCTACTAGCTCTCTAGCCCCCCCTGTATCCTCGTCGTCCTCAGGCCTACTTTGCCTTAGTAGTCCGCTACTTTTGTCTCGTAGCGGCTTTCCAACCCCTGGGGCCTGGCGACGGCGAGCCACTGAACGCCAACCCAACTGGGCGCCTTGTGGCCGGGGCCTAGTCCCAGGCGGCCCAATCGCTGGGCTCAGCTACGCCTTGGTAATGGATGCGGCGCTGCAGCCGGCCATGCACTAGCAGGTTTTTTTTCTGTTCAATTTTTTTTTTCGTCCTGTGTTACGAGCCGGTAGCGTCACGACTAGGTGACGAGTAGAATTAGCGCGTGGGTTGACACCTCTGGAGCCAGATCCGGGCCCGCGCCCGGTGCCACCCAAAGAGCCTGGAGCCAGGGCCCGAGAGGCTCTGAGGGCTGGGCCTGCTTTAGTGTTCTAGTGAGGGAGCAGTGCATGTCAGCGCTGGGCCGTTTAGTGATAAAGGCTGGAGCGTGCCGGCTGGGAGCTTGGACTCCAGCGCCTGAGACCTTTTCCTCCCTACTTGATCTTGCTCGACTTGTGCTCGTCAATCCTCCAATCCACCCTCACCCATCGCCATCCGTCGGCTTCATCAGCGTCGACATCCACGGCTTGGCTGATGCTGTCCGCGTCGCCCGCTTTTTTTTTTCTTTTTTTCCCTCCTGGCGGTTCGCTTCCTTTCGCTTCACCATCTTCTGTTGCGGTGACGGCGCTTACGCCCTGAACGGCCGAGAGAGGCGGCCCCTCCAACCCCCTTTCGAGATTCACAGCCATGCAGCGCGTTTCTGCTTTCCTGCCCTCGTGGGAGAAGAGGAATTCCGGCAGCAACAAGACCGGGACCTTCTTTGGCCGGAGAGCGTCGCAGCCTCCGCCTCCCAATGGCCTGGCCAAGATCAACACCGAGACGGCGAATCTGGGGGCCAAGCGAGTTCAGCGAGAAGCCTTTTGGCCTGCGACGCTAGACCTCGAGTGCGATAAAGCTGCCCGTATTCTCAAATCGTTTTGTGGTATGTGTATATCCCCCCCCTTTCTTTACTGCTTCTACTTGGGATTTATTCGTTCATTCTACGTCTCGAAATTGAGTTTAGGAAGAAGAATGCTAATTGGATTGGATTGGCAGTGGATGGCTACTTTGCCCCTACCGAGAACGACGCGCCGGCGTCTCCGTCTTCCACTTCAACAGGCATCAAGACGCTGGACCAGATCCCCAAGAAGATCCCTAGACGAATCATACAAAATGCCGCTGGAATTGCTGTTTTTACATGTATGCGAAGCGGCCTGTGGATGACTGGTTCGGGCGGCTCAGGCATCCTGATAGCTAGAAAGTCCGACGGCACCTGGTCTCCGCCTTCTGGCATTATGCTCCACACCCCGACTCTCAGCTTCATCATCGGCGTCGACGTCTATGACTGCGTCCTGATCATCAGTAGTCATACTGCACTCGAGTCCGTCACTAGGCCACGCTTGACCCTGGGTGAAGATGTAGAACTCCGGGCTGGAGAGACGGTCTCGCTCGGCTCTGAGGAGATTGAGATCAATTGGAAAGAGCTGGGCAATACCGTGCTGACGTACATGAAAGCTCGCGGCCAACAGCAATCAGTCAATCTATATGGATGCATGTTATCCGAGCGCAGCAACGAAAATGAGCGCTTTTACGCTTCTGACGTCACCCACATGGATATCCTCGCTGGAAACGTTTCTCGAGATGTCGAAGAGACGACTGCTTTGAACGAGGTACTTAAGATGGCCGAGGGAAGAACTGACTACGACTCGTCCATCATCAACAAAGTTGCCGCAGAGCCGGCACCGAGTGATGCCTTGATCACATCAACCCCTCCGAAAACGGCATCCATTCCCTCGTCTCCTCACTCTTCGTTTGGAGTTCCTCAGGCTGATGATCCCGATCCCTTTGGTATTTTGGCGCTGGAAATGGCCGGTCTTGAAATCCGCGAGGCTGGCTCTCGCATCCGGCCGACTAGTAGCTTATTTGATATGAACCAGAACCCTATGAGCCCTGTTGCTTCGTCCAAGTTCAGCCGGCAGAGCATGGATACCTTTGTATCAAAAAGTAACCGAGGAAGCTATGTGTCAATGCGAACTATTAGGAGCCAGGTTACTGATGCCGGTACCCAGACTGATACGGGCATCACCCCAGAAACGTCCCCGAGCCCAGGTCCTAGTGGTGGCAGTGGACGAGCTTCTCCTGCTTACATTCCTGCGGTGAAGGAAGAGGACGAGGAAGAGGAGGAAGAAAAGATAGAAGAGCAGCAGCAACAGCAGGAGGAGGAGGAAGAAGAAGAAGAAGAAGAAGAAGAAGAAGAAGAAGAAGAAGAAGAAGAAGAAGAAGAAGAAGAAGAAGAAGAAGAAGAAGAAGAAGAAGAAGAAGAAGAAGAAGAAGAAGAAGAAGAAGAAGAAGTGGCTATCCCTCCTAAATCTGAGAATAGACTCTCTAAGGATGTAGCCGTTGGCCCTGACGCTGTTGATGAAGACGAGCTAAGCCAAGGTGATACCGAGTCTCTCTCAGAGAGCCTTCGCCGTGAAGAAGATGCATTGAGCCACGGCGAATCAAGTGAAGAGGAGGAGCTATACGAAGATGAAGACGAGGAAGACGACAGTGACGAGGAATTTCATGATGCTGATGATGAAGACGAGCCTGTGGTTTTCGAAGTCGCTGCGGTACAGCGTACTAGCACACAGATGCGCTCCTCCGGCATGATCCAAGCTCGAGGTAACGTGGTGACCATCGCCAAGAGGGTGCCTCCGCCACTGCCTACACGCAGCCCGGCCAGAATGTCACGCATTGCCAAAAAGGATGCTAGCGGCGAGGGAATCGATCTGCAAAGTCCCCTGAGCCAGACATTTAGCAGTGATGGCGATCTGGATAGCCAGGACGCTGATGCCGAGAATATCGAGGCTGTGATGGCGAAAGAGGAGCAACAGCCGGAGACTGAGCATTCTGAAAGCGAGAAAAGCGAGAAAAGCGATGCCGTAGAGAAGCCCCATCATCAGGCTGAAGCCCAAGAGGATGATGCGTCTGATGTTGACGAGCTAACTGCCGATGAGACCGAGTTGGAAGCGCACAAGGAGGAAGCCCTTTTGGGCGAGCCCCACAACGAGCAAGCCGATAACTCGGATGCGGCATCGAACAAGAAGAAGCACACCTCATCCATTTACACTGGTGTGACTGAGGATCGCTGGAGTTGTGACGGATCATCCGTCACCACGCCCACCTCTGAGCGACGATTCTCCATTACCGAAGACAAGATTACCGATGATACAACCAAGAAGACTATTCAAGAAGAAGTAGAAGAAATTAACGACTCCCCTTCTGCGCCCACCGAAGCTGCACGCACCCCCGTGGCTGTAGCAAATTAAAGAACGAACCAACTCGAACACGCGACACGACGTCATATGGCATTCATTACCCAGCAGCCAAGTAAACGGTTACATGACATTATCATTGCTATTTATTATCCGCACTCTCTTTTTACATGTTTCTTTACCACCTTCGTTTTTTTATGGATATCGACTAATAATTGGCATGGCGGATCTTTACTGGGATAAAGCTCTTTATATCATATCGAGATATATACGGGCGGCGCTGTCAGCTTCGAGAAAGGAGCACTTGCTTGGGACTATTTTGATGAAAGAAAAAGATGTTAGCGGCGTTTGTGGACTTGGGGAATGCGATTTTTTTTTTCCTTTCTAATATCATTATATATAGATACAATGCGTTCTTTATGCGATTGCATAGAGCGATGATGGGAGTTGCAAATTGCAGAGGTTTGCTGCTGGGAAACAACTTTTATTTTTCTTTTTGAATGTATGATTATGATGGGAGGGCCATCGACGGGGGTCAATTATGTCGCAAACAGGATACATACTGCATACGCGGCGACCATTAGCTTATTTCATTTGGAATCTCCAAATATCTTCTCTGTTGGTAATTCTAATCGAAGAGAATGACAAAAAGGGTTTGCTGTCTTATGAAATGCTTACCACATGATTGTGAGAAGTATTCGCCATGTGAATAAGTAAACTACTACGTACCTAGTTACCAGTATCAAGGCAACTTCCAACAACTACGCTTTCCTTGACGATATTTTTTTGGATTTCAAATTGACAAAGTAGGGCAAACGTGAATGCATGAAGCCGTAGATATGGAGCCCGATGACGGACAGCTGCTGGCCGTCTTGACGGGAGCTGGCAGCTGGCTGTGTGAATGGCGGCCATAAAAGTTCTGCTATTTTCTCTCTTCTTCTTTCACAAATTGACTCTATATTCATTTTCTCTCTTTCTCTCTCTCTCTCTTTTATCTCATGCTTTCTTAACCCTTCAATTTTGAATTTCTGTTCTCTAGATTTCCTCACTTGTTGCTTATTTCATGGCCAAATCGCTATATCACGACGGTATATAAGAGCTCCAAGAAGAGAAATAGACAACATAATGTCGAAAAACGCACAAAATGACAACACCAGAGTCAGAAATACAGGAAACTTCTGGCCCAGCAACAGGCGTCAAGGCCAAAGTATTTTCCGAACTCCCAGAAAGCAACGAAGCCAAGTCGTGACTGAGGCTGAAGAAGCTCGCCTCGAATCTCAGCAGGCAGATATCAAGCCTAGCCTTATTGGTAGCACCTGCCGCACCGCCACAGTCCCAATCACCGCCCACGAAAACGCCACTTCAACGCCACACCGCTACGGTTTGCGCGCGCGCAGAGCATCTCGAGGCTCGTTTCCGACTCCCTCGCGTTGTGGCCGCACAGCATCCCGGCAGAAGCTCCAGCAGCAGCTCCAGCAGCGCAACAACGTCAACGACGGCGGCGCGGCAGCAATTCGAATCGGCTTCCAGCTCGACTTTGGCATCGTTCCTCACAAGGGCGATTTTCTTAAAACGAGAGGCAACAGCAACAGCAACACCACCGCTGCCACTAACAACACCCACGACTACGCCAACAGTTACAACCAGAACCACAGCAATAGCAACAACCAATTCGCCATGGCCAGCGGCGGCAAATGGCGCGAGGAGCAGGTCCTCGTCATCTGCCCCGGCAGCAGGACCACCATGGCCCAGCTTGGCTGCGGCGAACTCTCGCCTCCACACCATCGCATCCCCACGAGGATGTTTAGAGACGAGGAGGATTCGAACCTGTGGCGGCCGTACTACACATATAAGAGGGTGACGACGATTGACGGCGTGGAGAATGAAGAGTGGGTGGAGGATGTGGACGAGGATAAGGGTGCCGTATGGCCAATCGAGGGTATGTTTTGTCCCCAGAATAAGACATGCGAACTGGAGGAAGCAGAAGAAAATTCTGTATCTATAGAGGGGGTGGCATAGCTAACGTCTGTTGTTTCTCTGTGTCGTATAGGTGGCCGCATCGTTCAGATGGATGCTTTTCTCGCCTTCCTGGACCACGTCCACGGCCTGCTCACCACGACATACCACAACACACCCATCATGCTGATGGCATCTCCGCAGTGGACGCGCCCCGACTGCGAGACCATTGCGCGGTATATCTTCGAGAAGACAAAGACGCCCGCGCTCTGTTTGATTCACAGCGGCATTGCCACGCAGTACGGTCTCAAGTGGCCCAACATGACCGTCATCGACATTGGCTACGAGAAGGTCGATGTCACGGCTATCCATGACGGACGGGTCATTAACCACATGGATCTTGGCCGACCACAGCCTGGACGACACATTAGTGGAGGAGAGGTCTTTACACAGAAACTGCAGCAGCTGCTGACGGACAAGGGCTTCAACCACGACATGGCTGAACAGCTGAAGAAGAGCGGTATCTGCGAAGTGCTGCCGTACGCTCCATCTCAGAAGAATCTCGTTGTGCTCCCCGTTGAGACTGCAGACGCAGCACGCTCAGCGGCAGCTCAAGGCAAGGCAGCGGAATCAGCCGCAGCGGAATCTACAACGGCAGACGGATCCGTGCAGGATGTCCCCAGGATCGAGGAGCCTACTAGGACGGAGGATGTCGCTATGGAGGACAACGACGGCCTAGACACCAATGTTGACGATGATGGTGTCCTGGACGTTGCCACCATCGTCACCAGCGGCCAAACCAAGGAGTTCCTGGCCAAGAAGGAAAAGGAGAAGGAGAAGGGCAGGCCTGGGCGAAAACCGAAAGCGGATAAGGAAGCGGAGGCAGCTGCTGCTGCAAGGCCTGTTCGACAGCCCAACTCCAAGAAGGTGCGCAACACGTTTTCATATGAGGAGATTATCATGGAAGAGGTCCCCAAGGAGGTGCCTGCGCCTATAGCTGAGCCAGAGCCCACGCCTATGCAAGGTGTGGAGAGCAACAGCGCCGCCGAAGGCGTTCCCGCAGCAGCCCCGGCCGTTGCCCCAACAGAATCGGCTGCAGAACCGGCAGCGGTGCCGGCAACAGAAGGATTGCAGAGCGAGAAGCCTGCTGAGCCCACGTCCGACGCAGCAGCGGTAGGAAGTGAGGCTGCTGTCGATGGCGCCAATAGCAGTGCAGACTCTAAGCCCCCTGCCCCTGAAGCAGCAGGAACCGACAACGAGCCTGTTATCAAGTCCGAAGTCAAGTCCGAAGAGGCAAAGGTCAACGGCAATGGCGATGCCACAACCTTGGCTACAGCCCCAGAGTCCAAGCCAACTGAAGCCGTCAACGGCAACAACGGCGACAAGCCCGATGCCGCCGCCGCTGACTCCAACGAACCCCCCGAGCTCAGACCGCGCAAGATCCGCCGCGAAATCGAAGTCGGCCTGGAGCGTTTCCTCTTCGCGGACCGCGACGAAATCGACCGCATCGTCACCACCATCTACCGCACCATCCAGGGCGTCGAGGACATGTACATGCGCCCGGCCTGCTGGGACAACCTCGTCTTCGTGGGCAACGGCTCGCGGCTGCGCGGCCTCAAGGACAACATTCTGCAGACCCTGCAAGCGCGCCACATCATCTCGCCGTCCACGGCCACCATGTTCACGTCCGAGCTGCCCTCCAACGTCGCCACGCCCGCCGGTACAGGGGCCCAGACACCCGTCGGCAACTTTGCCGGAGCGCCGCACCAGCTGTCCACCAGCAGCGTCAACCCGCTGCTCCAGGCCGCCACCACGGCCAGCACCTTTGGCATCCCCGGCAGGGACACCATTCAAGTCGCTACGGGATCGACGCCCATGGTCGGCTCCGAGGCTGCTGGCCCGGCGAGCGGCCACCACTTCCACAGCCAGACGCCCACCAGCATCAAGACCATTGCGCTGCCGACGTACCTCAGCGAGTGGAGCAAGAACGGCTTCGAGGAGGCCATGTTCCTGGGCGCGCAGGTGGCTTCGAGGATAGCGTTTTGCCTGCACTCCAACATGGATGCTCAGGCGATTGAGGCGCAGAAGTCGATGAGTTTGAGCAGAGTGGACTACAAGTGAGTACTATTTTGCCCGTATATATACACAATCATATGAGACACATTAGTTTACTAACCAACCTTTTTTTATTTTTTTTATTAATAGTGAACACGGCCCCAAAGGCATCCGAACACACTCCATGCTCAGCTAAAATCAGAGTCAACAACAATATCAAATGTAATAAAAAAAAGACAATAAATTCTTCCATGTTTAATCTGGAGTTTTAACGGACGACACGAAATGGGCGTGTCAGGGTGAAATTGTAACAAGTGATACAAAACCGGGAGACGGAGGATTTGATAATTCCGAGAGACCAAGGGGAGCCACGGGTAGATATAAGTGTTCAGATTCTTCTTCTTCTCCTTTTTCTACGAGTTATTCTTTTTTCTGCCGATAAGAGAATAAAAAGATACCATGAAATAAAATGCCCGAGCTGTAGAAAGATATTAAAAATTCCGAAATCATCTTTTGCTTTTTAACCCAAAAAGAAAAAAAAAAGAGAAAAAAAAGTATCTAACACACAAACTAACATATAAATACATGTATAAACATGAGAGGTATATCGTCTGCTTCCATACTCAAGACTTTTGCAAATGTTCCTTGGTAAACTCCCATTTTACCTCTCGCTTGCGAATGACTCCCACCAACTCTCTTTGATACGTCCCTCCTTTTCAGCCCTTTCTAAGGTCCTGTGGATAGTAAAACAAAAGCTCGCTTCGCTCAAGATATTACCCTTTGGTTGATTTTGAATCATGGACGTCATGGACATACTTTTGTCATCTTCTTCCTCATTAAAGACCTTGCATAATGTATGTATTTCCGCAAAGAGACATGGAATGAGTGAGCGTGCGCCACCAATCAACGGTTTCTAGCCCGCTGCATTTCTGACGGCAGCCTCTCGAGCTGCTTGTTTCCAGTCAGTCTTCAACAGGTAGGTATATTCGATTGTCGTAACCCTGTTTCAGATTAGTATCTAAAATCGTCTCAAATCAAGCTGTACGTCGAACGAAGAAAGGGAGGGGGAGGGGGGAAAAAGAATCAACATACAGGAATAAGCCCACGCTGACACCAGCCCATAGACCTTGCAGTTTCCAGCCAAGTCCAAAGGACAGTGCGAGCGAAATGGGCAACGATATAGCATAGTACGAAATCAGGTTCACTGGTCCGCCTATGCTCTGTTTGCCGATACCACGTAGCAATCCGTGGGCACCAGCACTCATGCAATCGAACACCTGCATGACGGCGACAACAGGCAAAATGCTGGCGACAATGGAAATAACCGTCTCATCGTCGGTGAAGAGCAGAGGTAAGTGAAATCGAAGGCTGCTGTAGAGTGTGAAATTGAGCAATCCAAGGATACAGTGAATGACAAAAGTCTGCGTAAAAAGTAAGTAAACCGAAGAATCGTGAAAAAGCAATATAACAGGAACATACCACTTTGCCAGTCACTCTGGCTGCGTCGACAAGGCCGGCTCCAATCAAGTTGGCAACACGGGTAGAGGCAGCAATCGACATGGGGAAAGGAATCTGGTATGAGATGGACGCAATCGTCGAGACAACGCTCTGGGCCGCCAAGTAGTCAGATCCGAAGCGGCTGGCCAATAGGGTCAGGATCTCGAAAGCGAGCCACTCGGCTTCGACCATGATCATACCCGGCAGCGCCAGCCGGATCATGACCCACCAATTGTTAAGCGCACGCCTGCTGAAGCCGCCCCAACATTCTCGGCCGTTGACAAAGCGCACATAGCAGAAGAGGAGAAGTGGCAAGATGTTCTCCGTGATGGCAACGGCCATGGGAGCGCCGACGAAGCCATACTCGAGCTTCCAGACGAGCAACCAAGTGAGGAAGACGTTGAAGGGAGCAGCGAACAGGAGGACATAGGTGGTGGCCTGGAAGAGGCCCTGCGCCTGAGTGAAGCGCTTGCCGCACTCGAAGAGAATGACGCCGGGAATCGCAAAGATCATGACTCTGAGGTAGAGGGCGGCAAGTCGAGCAGACTCGGGGTTGGGTACCATGCGCTGCAAAATGGGCTCGGCTCCAAACAGCCACAGCATAATTACGGGCACAGAGAGGGTAAGCAGGAAGCATGCCATGCGCTGGCACTGCAAGCCGACGAGATGCTTGTGGCCAGATCCATAAGCCTGGGCGCACAGAGTATCTAAACTGGTGGCCAAGCCTTGGAACGGGGCCAAGCAGGAGATGGCTTGCGACATGTTGGCCACTGATTCTGGTTAGTCTCTCCATTCTTTTCTTTATGTTTTACTCCCCATTCTGACTATTTGGAAGCACTTACATGATATGGCCCCCAGCTCGATGGTGCCAATTCGACCAACGGCAAAGATGCCCGCAACGTTGATCGAATATTGCAGGAAGAAGGTGACGATAAGAGGTCCACAGTAGGACAAAACCGTCTTTGCTTCACGCTGCCATGTGGTGCGAATCCGCCCGGCCGTTATGGCTTCCTCCCACTGCTCATCCACGTCTTCCTCTCCCTCCACTTCAGATCGCTGCCGTCTGGGCTGTGTGCCGTAGTCACGGTCTGGATCACGGGAGAGCAGCGGCTCGTCCTCGTCGGTCTCGTCGCTGGATTCTTCGACGGGAACCTTGGTACTGAACAGCTTTCGGTACATTCGAGCGGGCAACGACTGGCTCTTGTTGGCGTGTTTCGGGGGAAGGACATGGTTGTCTCGCAAAAGGCTGCGCTCAGCATCGCGAGACTGCTTTCGCTCCAGCGGTGTCAATATGGGCTCTTCCAGCCCACTGGGATTGAAGGCAGGCCGCGCTGCTCCGTAAGCCACGCCGCTTGGTCGGCGGTACATAAAGTGATGGGGCTGCTCGGGGTCAAGCAGGTCATCGGCGGGGTCAAAGTCATCGTCGGAGCACGCTGCGATGTCTTGGGCCAGAACCTGCTCGGCAAGAGGCGAGCCCGAGCGGAACGAGGACGAAAAGGCCGGGTGCTCATGGCCAGAAGGCCCAGAGTTACCATTGGTCGCGGGACTCATGGTGGCTATGGCTGGTCTCTTCTACGGAGAGACGAAGGAAGAGACGGAGAATGAATATTTCATATGATTGTTTTTTTTTTTTTTTTTTTTTTTTTTTTCAACGTTGTTGTTTCAGAGGAAAGGCTACTATCGGCTGGGGCTTCAAACTATACGAGCGATCTCCCAGCTCCCCTGCTCTGGATATTTCCAGGCCCCGTTGAGTCACGCAGCGTCTGCGGAATGTGCAACCAGGAGGAAATCCGGACAAATGTATGGAGACGAAACTGTTTGCACAAGAGAAATGGCGAGTCGTCGAGGCTTCAGTATTAAGCAGTGGGACGGGCACAGCGCCGCCGAGAGAAGCGAGAGACGGGAGGGCAAAAAAAAAAAAGCTTCTCGTAATCGGCGCTCTTCCACTTCGGTGTGCGCCCAACTGGCAGCACAGCACACCGATGGAGAGGGAAGAGTAGAAGGAGACGAGGATTCGAGACTGGCAAACGTCTTTTGGGGCGTGGCGGACCGGAAGAAACGAGGGATTTGACACAGGGAAGGAGAAGAGAGGCTGAGGCTGGATCGAGGAAAGGAAAGCGAAAAAGAATGACAAAGATGAGATGATGAGCCAGACGGAAGCGACGCTGCAGCCACACCGAGCACCATGTGCTAAGACCCGACTAGGCACTGCTAGCACGGCAAGGTGGTGGCACAGAGACAAAACTACGGCGCATCGGTGCTAACTGCAGCCGCTGCGAGGGGCCTTTGGCGGAAGAGTCGATGCAGAAATATTGGTGCTAGTACCGCTACGGCGTGCTAGCGGTGTTTCCCCGTAGAACTAAGGCACTCCATCCGGCCTGTTCAAGGTCGCATCGCCATGCGTTGATGGACAAGCCGAGTGGCTACCTACATAGTACTACTGCCTATACTCAACTACTGCACTGTACTATATATGGAGCTGTCTGTATGCGGCAGGAAAAACGAGACGAGCCCACTATTATTACCTAGTTTGGCTGCTACAGAAGACGGGGGCTTCGCCGGTGCGGTGCCGCAACGACGCAAGGACTCACCCATTTAATGCTTTACCAACAGGTAGTAATATGGTGTATATAGCTTTGGAGCAGGTAGGCAGATACCTAACCATGAACACGGCACGGAGCGTTGGCTCCAAGTTGCTAGCATTTTGGCACTATAAATGCATGTTTCAGACCAGCTGTGTCCCGTATAGGTACTACTTGTAGAATCAAACAAATTCACCATTGGTGGTACCAGCTGCGTGATCGCGCCCTTCACGCCATATTCCCGGTCCATCTGGCATAAAGATCGGCCGATGTTGATCCGATTAGGCGGGCGGCTAATCCGAGCGGAAGGAGCAAAAAACCGTGCCCCAGCACGTGCCCGCGGCCAACTTTTAGGCTCTCATAGCACTCTCTAGCTTCTCAGCCGTGTCTCGGGCCGGCTTAATTAGTGGAGGGGATGACGCTGAGACCCATCATCATCGGCACGGTACAGTGCACTGCTATACAGCGCTATGCCGCTCTTCATTATGAGTGTCTTACAACTCCCAACCATCATCTCGATACAGAGTCTAGTAGTAGTAGTAAGCCGGAGATGGTATTTGCAGCTGGATGAATAAGCGGAGCTTGATATTACGTCTTTGGCTCCAGAACGATTACTCATCCAAGTCTCTTGCATCAACAAATATACATGTACATGTAAACATTCACTGCTGATGGATATGCAGCACTTCTCTATTCAGATATAGCTGGCTGCATCTATATGTAGCAAATAGAGCATTCTCATTCTTCTTTAGTGCCCAAGCACCAACGCTGTGCACTATCCGGAGCATGATCCACGATCTGCATCCTGGCCAGCAGCCCCCAAACGAGGCAATAGATAGACAAGAGGAATGAAGAGGTCAAAGCAGCGAGCAAACGCCAAAGATGCAGTTGCGCAGAATCAGCCGTGCCACGTCAGCCGTCAGACCCGATCGTACATGCGCATGCTTGTGCATGAAGAATGCTACAGACAAATAAATCTGCGTGCTCGAGAGTGACGAATACATGTAGGTATGCACCTGTCCTGGTACTCCAGCCCCTGTTTCTGCCGGACATGTACTTCTGTTTTCCGACTGAGCAATCACGGGTCGGAGCAGCACACCTTTTGCCCTTTATTGGATGCAACGTAGTCTATTATATCAAAATGGAGCCGGGTTTAGCCAGACGCCCAATCGCGGCGATCATGGCGGCGACTCGATCTAATGGCGAGCCTCGCCGCAGCGCAGACCCCTGTTCACATCGCACTTTTTAAGGCACGTCAATCATCATTGGACGCACCAAGATGTCATTGCGCTGATGCTGAATTGTAGACTTCCATGGTCCGTTATCTTATATATGCTCATGTCTGTTCTATACTGTTCGACATATTATGAGACTCGTTTCGCTCTATAGAGTATCCTGTAGATATGTGCTTAAAGCAAAGACAATGTACTTACTACTTGAGTCTTGTGCACAAATGTCACCGCGCTCCTTGGTAGCAAGTGCGGCAACAAGCTTGGCTCGTCTATCATGATGAGAACGCAGTTTTGTTATTTTGAAATGATTTTTTGTTTTCCTTCTTTTTTTTCGTTTCCTTTATTCACTGTTGAATTCATGTAATTACGTGGATTCACCATTATCTATCAAGCCCAATTCCTTTGGCTTTTTGCATGGTTCAGAGCCTTGCCTGGTCGTCGCAAAAATAAAGTAACGGGAGCTGCTGCGGGAGCTGCCTAGCAGCCATCGCCCCCACTTGAGCACCACTAAGGCCGTCACTATGCGCGGTTCGCGATTCCCCAAGGCGGTGGATAGGGATATCCTCTTCCTTGGACGGGCCATTCTCTTGCATCTCCCATCACAACATAATAGCATATTACCGTTCAGACTATAGCCAAGCGGCCACTTAAATTATTAACTCATCCTATCAATTCGTATTCCCAATCGAGCCCTTCAATAGTTCAATAACTGCACATAGATGAGCGATGTCTTTACGCTCAACTTCGCAATCCTTTTCTTTCCTCAGAAGAGCCTCCTGTTTTGTTCGACAGAGCCTTTGTAGCTTCAACATCACGTCTTGATTCTCCAAAGTTCCACCATTCGACAATGATCCACTGTCTATCCTCGCCGCGGGGATGCTCTCTTGGTGTATTAGAGGTGCGCTTGTAATATCATCGGGCGTAGAGACGGCCATGGGTGGCGTACTTGCCGTGCTCTGGTTTGACGAAGTTGATGGCACCCAACCCTTGCATGAATTATTTTCATGTTTTTCTAACTTATCGCGTCTTTTGAATCCATGGCCCTTTTCAGATTTCTTACAGCCCAAGTTGGGACAAAGAAATTCTTCTACAACTTCGGTATGCATTTCGTTCCTATGACGTTTCAAACTATCTGATCTGGCAAATGTCTTGCCGCAGTCCGGACATTTGAATGGGCCCCGTTGGGTGCGCCTGCTGATTCTGCCATTTGTTAGCTACCAATAAACGTCTAATAAGACATAGTGATCCTGACCTATTTGTTGAGCTGGAGGCGCCTGTGGTTTGACTCGTAAGATTGACATTCATTTGAGACTCGTGGAGAGGTTTTGATGCAGAGAAAGAAACAGCGTTTGAAAATTCATTCGAAAGAGACTGATTAATGCAAACAATTTCGTTTCGACCAGGTGTCATCGCAAATATAGCTGCTTCGGTCTGAGTCGTCTCATAGCTAGCCCCCCAGTCAGGAATAGCAGCCCAATCCCAGGGAGATATCGGGATCGCAGTATTATCGGTTAGGGCCGTAATGGGCAAGTTTATGCCGGTATCATTTCCTAAATCACCGTCTTTCTCACCATTAGCCATCAGCCATATGATCTCTGATTTAACGGTACATACCTTGAAGATTCAATAATTGCCTCTGCTGATCAGAAGGAAAAAGAGATTCTCCTTCAGGTGCTTTGTTGGACCCTGATTCGGACCCTGATTCGGAATAAAACATCCAACATACGCCCCATAACACCACCAATGCTGGCCAAATTGTCCATGGCATCGTTGTACAGAGGTGTCTTATACTGTTTGGAAACTCATTAAAAAGACAGAAAAATATCAAGACGTAAATGAGAAATTGAGAATAAAAACGCCGAAAACGTTCGAACAGCTGGTCAGAAAGTAGTTCGATCTTTTTAAGCCACTCTAATAGCTCATCTCCGATCATGTCCAGTGGTATCTTGGCATCATCTAGCAAAGCCATTGTAGACGAGACCAAGTCGAAGAAATTCCTCATTTGTTCCAAATTGGATCGAATATTGTGTTTTAAAGATTTGAGGAAGCCTTGTATTTCATTTCTCTCCATTCTTGTGTGTACACTGGATGTTGACTTTTGTCCCCGTCTGCCCGAAAACTGACTCCGTGAACTGTGGGAGCTTGGCCAGGCTTTAGAGTGTCCATAATTGAACATACTGTACGGCGTATTCAGGGTCGTGTGCTGCCCTTCATGTGGCTTGGCCGGGCTTTCCAAGGCCTTCCAATACCAGCGCAGGGGGTCTTTGATGGCGTGTATTGAATGATAATCGAACGTCCATTTGCTTTCTGCCACGGCTGAGTCCTCGTAGAAGCCTTCGAGTTCGGTCAAAAGCTGCTCTTCTGTCTTGGGCTGCCCAATCTGGCAAGAGGTCTCATCCACCGAGCTCTGGGTAAAGTTGGACGCATAAGGATGGGAAGAGTGTGGACATTGATATCTTTGATGCATGCCTTGAGCAGATCCTGGATCGTTTGCAGAGAGAAAACCGCTGTCCTCGTGCTGGACCCTTGGTGGTATCGTTATATTATTACCAGATTGGACCCACGTAGTATGTTCAGCAAGTTCAGCCAAACGAGACCTGATTCCATTCAAGGCAAAAAGAGGGTCATTGAAGCCACCCTTGCTAGGAATGCCATCTGAGGTAGGCATAGCATTTTCTTCTAGGATTCTTCTGGGTAGGAACCTGTCCAACCAGAGCCGATGCTCTAGGTCCTTCCAACCGCCATTATAAATAAACAAATCGTCTGCCATTGGCAAAGTGAACGAGCGGCGTTATATGACAACCCGAGCGAGTGTCAATGCAATTAGCGAAATACAGTCCGCCAATTAAAAAGACAAAATCCCGGAGCTAGAGTCTGCCGTTCCGTAATATCATGAGCAGCGATGACTCTGCTAGGTATAGACCGCCTGAGAAGAAGATTTGCTTTGAACGGTTGGTCTACCGATTTGCATGAAATGCGTCACAACAGATGATTGACGAATTGTTATGTTCAATTATGAGTAGGATTGCAATTTTGAGTGATCTATGATCCAAATGGTAGATGAAGGTACGGAGTAAATATAGGCTACTTATAAGTACCTAAAGCAAGCTGCAGGGTGGCTCTGTTCGTAGGGCGGTGGCTATACTCCCCAAAAGGGTGGCGCAACCAGGGACAAGGGGCGGAGGGTGGGGGTTTTGTGCAGAAAGGCTGCCTCCAACGAGGTGGGCGTTTTTGTGATGGAAGTTGGGATCAAGTCTGTCCGCCTTAGCAGCCAGTCACCTGACGTAGGGCGGCAATGATAGTACATGCAGGAGTTGCTCGCTAGATAAAAAGAAAAGAAAAGACAGACAGAGAAGCGGTGTCCTGTTATCGCCCTTATTGTTCGTTATCCGCTCACAGCACGAAATTTGCCCCTTCAGGCCGACAGAAGGGCCATATTAGGTGCTACTCGCTATCAAAATCTTGGGGAAATGTCATCAAGTTCTATGCAAGCCATTGCCCATGAATGAGCCCAATGCCGTCGATCATACCTTGCGGGCATTTGCGGGCATTCTCATGATCTCGATATATTTAAATAGCCTTGAAGGAACACCGTATTTGGAGAGCTGAATAAGACCCATGAACTGTTTCTATAATCTTGTCTAATATCTAGAAAAGCTATCGATTTTTTTCCCCCTAAACGAAACCATCTTTTCAATTTTTACCTCGCCCTTCAAGCTGCCATCAATTATACCGCGTTTCGGTAGCTACCTGGTGTTATTCTTCCCAAAAGTCACTGTACTTGATAGGGAGAGCGCTAAGAGCAGGGCTGTCTTTCAATCCTGCGTCACTCGAAAACATCCCAGCCGTGAAGCTAACATAAGCGCAAACGTCGAAAGGCTGGCTAACATCATTGCAGGAAGGGGGAAGTTCAGGGTGAAGCTGCAGGCAATAAGCGCCCTAGCTAATAGCCTATTACATTGCTACAAGTAATATTTACATATACAATACTTGCGAGGCCATTTAATCCACGCAATGCACATCATAGTCCTCGTATCAAGGCTACAGGCTTGCCACTTACACGCAGTATTCCCGCTAAACTCCAATCTCAATCCCCACCCAGCTTAAGCGCTATTAGCATCGCTGCTCGCATATGTCCACATAAAGCCCTTCCAATCGGGCTCGGGGTGGGCCGCGGTCGCAGCCCAAGGCACTTCGTGCTTTCCATAGGCCTGCAGAGGCATGCTGTAAGGCATACGGAGGCCCACGATGGGTCTCTGTGCCTGAGAAAAAAACGACATGTCTGCGGTATCTGACTGAAACGAGCTTACCATGACCCCGTCTTCGCAGAGCAAGCCCGGCCACACCAGTACGCCAACTTCCCAGGAAGCGATCCGAACTTCCCCGGTAGTGAGCTTCAGGGTATCGCCCCACGCCTGCTTCGATATGTTGGCCGACGTTAGCATGGCCCAGTCAATTGTGTTGTTCTGGTTGAACCGGATGTATGTTTTGACGTGTGGAGCAGCACGATTTCGCCCGCTGTCGCCACGGATAAGCACCTCTTCATACTCTTCTATCCCAAGTGTCAGCTCAAGCTTAGAAGACGCATAAACAACACGTGCATGATCCCTTTCACAACTGACTACGCTATTTTACCTAAAACAAGACAATTGGCTCGACAGAATGGGGCAAAAATAAAACAAAAGGAAACAAACGTTGTCAGTACTCACCTGCTCCATCCTTACTGTCATTGGCCCAGTGATGCAGCATTGGTTGAAGATAGTGCAGCTGTCGAATGTGCTGCACTGAATTGATCTTGGTATGAATGGACTTCCCCGAGGCGTATCCGTCCAGTGAATTCCGGATCTCGTCTGCTGTGGGGAAAACAACTTTGAAATTGGGCCTCTTCACATTCGGGGTGAGAGATGTAGCTAGTGAATCAAACAGCGTGCGCTGCAGCCAATCATCCTTAGCACCAAGCGTCGCAATGGAGGATATTTGGGCGACGATTTCTGACTCTCCTGGTTCAACGGGCACCGCTCTCAAACACTTTTGCAGCCCAGCCCAGCCCCAAACAGGTCCAGAAGTATCGCGAAAGTCATGCTTGCCGGGAACACTGGCAATGAACGCTGCCCGTATGCTGGAAAAGTCAAAATTGACGAGATGATCTGCCAGTGGCTTACAAGTGACCCTATACGAGTCATACAGCATCAAATATGACAATAAATCCGCTTTGAATCTTACGCCACTGCCAACGGGAAGTACCTGTCCGTGTTGGAATATGACATCTGGCTCCGATAACAACGGGAGTTTTGGAGATTTCCACACTGCATTGGTCATATTGGTCCAATCCTTTGGGATCATGTTTGCTGTATGAATAATGATTTGGGCCGTGCTGTCGGAGCGAAACAATATCATCATCTTGGAATGGTGTGTTCCAAACATTTCGGGCATGGGTGCGCAATGCAAATGAACATTGGGATACTGGGCTGCGTCACCCTACATCATTTCAAAAACGAGAAAATAATAATGTCAGTCTTAGCCTACTTCAAATATAAATTCTTCGTTAAAAAGAAAAGAGAGAAATAGAGGAGAGAGTGTGTGTGTGAGTGTGTGTTTGCAGCGGCAGAGAGAAATGTGGCCTACCGAAAGAACAATTCGACTCAGGTCGCTTCTCCTCCAGAATCCATGGACTACATGGAGCATAACCAAGTGTTTAATGCTTTCGTCAAACGAATTCATGACAAAGGGGATGTCATGCAGAAAGTTGAATTGCCAGCATTCTCTAATCAGAGGATCGCCTAGAAGATCTTTGAGCGAAACGGTATCCTTGTTTACTTCATCTGGGAGATCTCGGACTCGAGTGAGCTGCCATGGTGATTTATGCATGTCCACTTGACGGATTTTCTTGCGCGGTGGGCTGATGGGTCGTGAAAGAGATTCTAAAGCTCCAAACCCATCGCTTCCATCGCCCTCACCAGCATTTCTTGAACGCTTGCGAGCGTAGTCCATGATCCCAGGGTAAGGCTTCCAGATTCGACAATGGTTCAAGCTGCTTATTATTCGATGACAGAAAGAGAATATTGGAAGAGGCTTGATTAAATGGAGACTATGAAGCATATAGAAAGAGGTGTAGAAACAATTGCTGCGGCTGTCAATGTTTTGTAGAAGTGGTGTTTTCACTGCTCGCCTTGCTTCACGGCAAGAGGTACCTCTTATTAAACCAAAGGCGGTACACGGTGACGCTGTAGCATGAGGTACAAGCACTTTGTATGTCCCCACCCCATCTCAGATTCCCAGTAGGCAGCCACAGGCTAGTTCCAAATCCGGCAGTCCAGCCACACCACTCGCCTCGCCATGCTGTGGCGCCAATTTTGTTGCAAACGCAACCACTTCGTCTCGTCTCAGGCTCCGTATTTCCAATCTCCCTTTCAGCGTCTAAGAGGCAATCATCACCAGCGTGGGCTCGCATCTCAGCACGCAGCCTCCATCTGGTCCCAACCGCCGAAACACGGGCTCTCCAGGCATCGCTGGGGCTGCTCCGTCTCCATCAGCATCGATCAATTCCGGCGACAATCCATTCCCGCGAATGGATCGATTTATCTAGATTTGATATCCCCATCATCGCGTTATCTACCAACTAGCTGCGCCCCGAATCTGCGCCCACTTTGCACATACTTCTTCGTCCTCCAGCGCCTTGACGACTGCTTTGCATTTAGCCCACCATGCGGCTGACATCTCTTACTCTGCTCTCTGGCCTTGCTGCCTTTGGGCTGTTTGGATCCTCTGTCGCCGCCGACGATGATTCAACGGCCCCGAAAGAGACCTACTTCGACTCTCTCCCAGTGCCTCCCTTGATGGAGCTGACCCCCAAAAACTTTGAAGAAGTAGCGAACAAAACGAAATGGCTATTTGTGAAGCACTATAGGTATAACATGGCCCCATCCCCCTCCATCGCGCATCGCTACCATCCAGGAGTTGGACCTGCTTGCTAACCTGCTCTAGCCCCTTTTGCCACCATTGCATTGCGTATGCCCCGATTTTCCAAACCGCATACGAATTCTACTATACATCTAAGCCGGAAGGGGCTGGCGAGACGGACTTCACCAAGTTCTATGACTTCAAATTCGCTTCTATCAACTGCATTGCTTTTAGCGACCTTTGTGTTCAACATGACATCAAATTATACCCCACCACAATTCTCTATGAAGAGGGCAAGGTGGTCCGAAGCGAGACGGGTGGCCAGAATATTACCTTCCTCTCTAGCATTATTGAAGAAACTTTGGAGAAGTCGAAGCCTGGTAGCCGACCGAAAACTCTCGATCTGCCCAAACCAGGGGATAAGAAGCGCCCAGCCGTCGATCCGAAACGAGCGAAAGAGGTTGAGGCTGGCAAGGTACCCAAGAAGCCAGTTGCCACGCCAAATGAAGAGGGAACGTCGGTACCCTTGACGGCTGAGAACTTCCAGCGTCTGGTGACAATGACCCAAGACCCCTGGTTCATCAAGTTTTATGCTCCTTGGTGCCCTCACTGTCAAGACATGGCGCCTACCTGGGAACAGCTAGCTAAGACTATGAAGGGTAAGCTGAATATCGGAGAAGTCAACTGTGACAAGGAGACGCGTTTGTGCAAGGATGTCGGTGCCCGAGCATACCCCACGATTCTCTTTTTCAAGGGTGGTGAGCGTTCTGAGTATGAGGGGCTTCGAGGCTTGGGTGACTTCATTCAGTATGCTGAAAAGGCCGTCGATCTCGCCAGCGGTGTTCCTGATGTCGACCTTGCGTCATTCAAAGCCATGGAGCAGAAAGAGGATGTCATCTTTGTCTACTTTTATGATCATGCCACCACCTCCGAAGACTTCCAGGCCATTGAGAGGCTGCCTCTCAGCCTCATCGGGCATGCCAAGCTTGTCAAGACCAAAGACCCCGCCATGTATGATCGCTTCAAGATCACCACCTGGCCACGGTTTATGGTTTCGAGAGAAGGGCGCCCCACCTACTACCCCCCTCTCACACCCAACGCTATGAGAGATACAAATCAAGTGTTGGACTGGATGAGATCGGTCTGGCTTCCTCTTGTCCCTGAACTGTTGGTGACAAACGCGCGCCAGATAATGGATCACAAGATTGTTGTGCTGGGTGTCTTGAACCGGGACGACCAGGAATCATTCCAGGGCGCCCTTCGAGAGATGAAGAGTGCGGCAAACGAATGGATGGATAGACAGATCCAAGAATTCCAACTGGAGAGGAAGAAGTTGCGAGATGCCAAGCAAATGAGAATCGAAGAAGCTGAAGATCGAGACGACCAGCGCGCCCTGCGAGCTGCCAAGGCCATCCATGTTGATATGAACAACTCTGGGCGGAGGGAAGTTGCTTTTGCCTGGGTTGACGGTGTTGCCTGGCAGCGCTGGATTCGCACCACCTATGGCATTGACGTCAAAGATGGAGAAAGAATCATTATTAATGACCAAGATGTAAGCCCACCCTCTTTTATAAATGCCTCTGATACAGACCTTGTATTCTCTTCTTGCGTTGAAACACAACTGATTACTAACAAACCTTTGCATAGAACCGAAAGTACTGGGACAATACCGTGACTGGCAACTACATTCTTGTCAGCCGCACATCTATCCTCGAGACCCTCGACAAGGTCGTTTACACCCCACAGGCCCTGAAGCCTAAGCTTACCATTTCTCCGTTTGAAAAGGTCTTCTTTGATATTCGCCTCTCTTTCACTGACCACCCCTATCTGTCACTTGGCTGCGTTGTTGGCATTGCCTTTGGTATCTTCTCCTGGCTGCGTGGCCGCTCTCGTCGTGGCCGTGGCCACTTCCGGCTGGAGGATTCTATCAGCATTAGGGACTTCAAGGAGGGGTTCCTTGGTGGTTCTAACGGCAACACCAAGGCTGACTGAGCGTATACTGTGAAAATATTAGGCCAAAATTAATTTTCTCTAATTCGGAGTTTTTTCCTGGTGGGAAGGGTAAATGGGTTCGGCTAAGGGATCAAAGAGGAGGGCGCGTGCGCATGGAGCTTTTGAGGAATCTTTGACAGAGGATCCCGAGGAAAGCTATGCCAGCCATTTAATGGATGAAATTATTAAAGCGGAACTCATAACCTTGGCGGGGTGAAATGTAGTCGACGACTGGCTCAAGACTCTGGTAGTAGACCAAAAGCCCTGTCGCAACTCATTTGGCCTCTTCTGTAATAGAGTCCGGCAAGCTATATGGGGGGGTGGGCATTTTCTTGTCTCTCTGTGTGTTATTGGTTGGTTTGTGCTTGCATATGCTATTTTTACATGTCATTGTAACTACTAGGTGGTTCTTATTCAAATCTTTTGTTACGGCATAATAATGTAAATAGTCTGTCGGATATATTCCTGCAGCTATCACTCTCGATCTAGCAACTTTAACTATGGCTTGCTAAGTGAACCAAATTCTATTTCCTTTTATGTGTAGAGCTCATCCGTCAGTCCGTTCAACGTCAGGCCCTCCTTGGCAATCTCCTCAACCTCAATCAAAAACTGCAGAGGCATCTGGATGAGGTTGCCACGGACGCGGCTGAGCCATTCCTTCAGCTCTTGCACGCCACCAGGGAATTCCTCGCGAACCACGTGTCCGTAAGGCACTTTGCCGTCGTTTTTGTCGTCGTCCTCCTTGTTGTCCTTGGCACTGGGGATAGTAAAGTACTTGGAGAAGAACTGATCGTAATCGTCCCAGTTGCGAACTTTGTCATCAGGAACGGGGTGGAACGCCCGGCTGAACACTTCGGTGTTAGTGGCGGCTGTATTTTCCCAGAGCTGCAGGAAGTCGGGGCTCAGGGGGTCCTCCACGAGCCGGTCGGCAGATGAGCCCCAGTCGTAGTCATTAGGTGCGTCGGTTACCGGCAGCCAGTTTCGGTTTGGCTGGTCCCATCTCTGGTCAGGGAGCAGGCCGAGATGCTTGCGGAAGATTTGTCTTCGGAGAGAGGCGGCAAATTCGCTTGCTGCGTACTGCTCGCCGTTCATGTAAGACTCAACGGAGTGGGGTCCCTCAATCACCACAGCAATCTCGGAGTCGTGGGTTCCAAGCTGCGAGCGATCGTTCAAGTTGGCAGAGCCACAGATAACCAGACGATCATCGGCAATGAGAAGCTTGGTGTGGATGTAGAGCTGCTCGCTGACAAAGGCGTCGAATTCGTCCTCGGGTTCGCCATCCCATGGAATATCGGCAATATTGGGGCCGTGTCTCATATAGGCGGCACTCACCGTGTCCAGAGTATCGTCCTTGACGGATTGAGCCTGGCGCTGATATCTATCATAATATTGAGAATCTTCATCGTCCTGGCCATAACGCTCTTCGTTGACATAGTCGTCGTGATACCGTCGGGCGTCTTCATATCTGACACCAGAGCGGGATTCCACCTGTCGCAGGGTGCGGGATATATTGATCCGATCATAGTTTCGAAGGTTGTAGAAACCAATATACTCCCTAGGATTTTGAATGCCGGCGGCAACAAGCTTTTGGATAATGGAATGTCCACCTCTGCTGATGGAGTTGTACTGGTATTCCATAATGGCCCTTGTCCCAAGAGCCTCCTTCGACTTCAGGTCTCCCGCAAAAGCTGGGACGGAGGGCATCACCACCCAGACCTTGAAGGGTTGACCTTCTTCATATGCTCGGACGATGCGGTCAACAATGGCAGCGCCGATCTTGTTAGATACAGGGCGCTGTTCATCACTTGTAGCTGTGATGAAGAACTGGTTGGATGTTAATATCCATCTCACGCTCTTTGTGACTGTTGCTCGTTTACTCACCTGATTTTCGATATAGACAAAGTGCCTAGCATTCGTTATGGCACTTATATATGCGTTTGCGATCGAATGCTCTGTTGGGTGGCCGGATGACCACTTGGTACAACTGAAATGAGGCTTAGCAGTCATCACTTTTACAAGTGTCAGCCATTTCTGCTTACCTTCTTGTAAGCTGAATGTGAGTAGCGCCTGACCCCCCACGCGCGTGAGCACTCCTGTCGTCATACTCATATCCATCAGGGCGATACTCTCGCTGGCCTTCTTGGGGACCTTCTCGACGGCTGTGTCGATGGCCTTCTGTGAGGCCAAGGTTTCCCATTTCCTCAGACAGGTGTTCAGCGAAACGATGGAGCATGCCACGGCTCCGCCCTTCGCCCTCCTGCTGCCCATATTCTTCTCGTCCAGTTTCCTGTTGTTCATATGTGTGGTGCGATGGACGGTGACCTCCGCCTAGGCTGAGCTTTTCATACTTTCCAGGGTCTTTGTCATTGTATTTTGCATCGAATATGTAATTCCTAGCTCTGTTAATCGCGGTCAAAACGATGAAGCTTAAGATATTATTTCTCATACCATCTGTCCACGAAGTGGGAAACAAGATCAGATACAATTGGACCATTCATAGAAAGGGCCACATCTGACCAACCCATTCTCGAGCTCTTGGTTCGATCCACTACATAAGCCATTAGTGCTTGGAACCCTTGTATGTGAAAATAAGGATGATCTCACATTTATTCTGATCCCAGTTGCCAACGTCAGCAAAGTCAAAGATTCGGGCGTTGTTATAATCTTGGCCTGGGAAGATGATGTTCTCCAAGTTTCCAGGATGAGCATCTGCGATAGGATGGGCTGGATGTATATGTTAGTTGAGGCCCTTATAGGTTGCGATACAAGTACCCACAGTTGGTATCCCATCGCCCGAAGCCTAAATATACAATTAGCAAATGAGATGCTCTTCGAACACTGAGAAACATAAGGAATGCATACATAGATCGAGGCCTCCCATAAATACAAGGTGACGGTCAATAACAAGGAGCTTTTCATGGTGAGCCCAGTAGAGGACAACATCGTCTGCCGCGCCATAAATCGCCTTAAGTGCGTCTTTGGATACAGTGGCCAAGTCAAAGTTGGTCAAGCTTTTGAACGAGTTGCCGATTTCCGAAGTCAGGTCATATCCAGTAGGAACATGGTCAGGGTGTCGGAAGACTTTGATATTGGGGTGTAGCTTCTCAAGAGCATGTTTGGTGTGCTATAGATGTTGCGAATGAGCCTCGGGAGAACATTTCGGATGGTGAAAAAAAAAAAAAAAAAAAAAAAAAAAAAAAAAAAAAAAGAGAGATATCGAATTGCATACCGCAGAATCAAGAGTGAGGGCAGCCTCGACTTCCTTGTACACAATGACATTGACTTGGACTCCACGTTCGGCGGCAGCTTGAAGCATAGCATCAAGGCGATACTGCTCGTTGTGAGAAGGGGGCCGACGAAGGTACAGCTCAGGGCTCAGCCACCAGTCGAGGATATATATACTCTCCTGGGCGCCTACGAAGAGAGATGTCAACATCAATGAAATTGGCAACAACCAGCTTGTAACACTCACGTTGAAGAGCTTCAGATACTGCCCAAAAGTAGGAGGCGCCATCAACGAACCACTTGATGTTGCCCGAAGAAGGGGCAGCAAAGGATTGAAACCGGTTAGCAGCGTGTTCAGCGTGAAGATCATCGCATTGATAGCCCGGGTGCGAATGAGAGTGTTTTTCAATGTTAGGTTCGCCTTCAAAGAAGGCTTCGACTCTATCAAGGAGACCCATGGTGCGGCTTTACGGATTGCTATGGCCCAGCGAATCAGATCCTGGCCAGGAAGACGTGGCTTTGGAGAAAAGTTGCGGACGGGGCCAGCCGTATTGAAGAGCAAAATTGATAACGGTGAAGGAGGGGGAAAAAAAAGCTACAAAGCACAGGTGCTATAAGTGGATTTGACAAATCTTGAATCACGAAAGGTGGCCAAGAGCATGTGCGTGATGGCACGAGGTTTACATAGCTTATGATGAGAGTGATGAGGGGTGAGAGACTGCATTGAATAGATGACAGCGGCCTAGCACGGAACTGTCAGAAATCAAGGGGGTGCAACCTAGTCAAGTTGCGTGTTCGTCTGAGGACTACATCGTATCACTGGTGGCCCAGAGCCTAAAGCCCCGTTTCTTATTGGGCTCAGTGGATCGAAGCACAATGCACGCACAGCCACTGACCCTCAGTTTGTGAGGGTGTTTGTGCTGGTAGCAGGCGTTTCTGAAAAGGAGGGCGCGGCATTAATAGAAACAAGGTGGCTCTGTGCAGAGCAGGCCGGAGGAAGGGCATTCGGTGATGAACTGATTGGTTGGGAGCCTAGAGAGAGCGGTCAATGCATCTAGACAGACAGAGCAATATGTTTCGAAGCAGAGCTGGCACGGCAGAGCTCCTCCGAAGATGAGCTGGAGCTCCGGCAATAGAACGAGTCAGATGTGCGGGGTTACACAATGGAGCAAGGGATCGATGATTTGCTCCATCCTTGGCTACCGTTGCTGCCAAGCTGATTCGTTGCTTCAACTACATGAGCCAGGTCCAAGCTGGCCCATGATGATTGATCCAGCAGCGATAGTGCATCGCTCTGCGTACAGGCAACAGGACTTGAAGGATCGTGGACCCTGGATGAGCGGCACTGCGATCTTGATGACGAGTGAAGCGCACAGTACGGAAAACGGAGTAATCTGTACATGTATCCATAGCTTAGCTGGCTTATTTCAGCACTATTAATTACCTAGCAGTACTTGGTTAGCTTGTGCATGAACAAACAACGCGATAAAGGCGTTACTGAATATATCTCCATTTGTTTTCACTTCGTTTCTCATCTATTAACCTTTACACTCGTTTCTCTTACCTAGAAGGCGGAATGTGTAAGTACAAGATATAGATGGAGATTGAAGTTGTAAAGAGGAGAAGATGGAAACCGCGGGCTGGACGACAGTGTCATCACGTGCGGCGCGACTGACCAACCTCAGCTGGATTCATGTCGTATGCCTGAGTGCCTACTTCATAGGTATCTTTAGCTGCCGGTCCTCAAAATTTCAGGATCTTTCTATAGCTCTATATCATATGCGCCATTAATCCACTAATTGGCCATTTTGGGCTAACACCCAGCGCGAGGTTCCAGATGCTTTACAAAAGCACTCATTGGGGTCAATTCCTTGCAATATCCAGAATAACTGCTACATCTCTCGGGGCTGCATAAAGTTAAGAGTTAGTCGATGTCTTATTTGATACGTTTGAGACGAATTATCAATTCAAATGAACAGAAAGGTGCCATTGATATCATCTTAACATCAAATATTTGTGGGCTCAGCTGGGATTGGTAAAATAACAGTTGCAAAGCATCATGGACAAAAGACGAGGGTTTGGCAGAGAGAAAAGCCCGACAACATTTGTGTTGAGACTCTGCAAAGATGAGAGTGCGGCAGAAAATGGCTGGTATCCGCTGGAGGATATGAGTGTTTCTCAGGCGCTGAAATCAAGAACAAGACTATTGAATATCAATTCATCAAATAGATTCTGATAGAATATTGACATGCCTAAAAGATGAATTGGCAGGGCGTTGACTGAAGCGGAATGAGAGAAAGGATGATGATGCATGTATGAAACTTTTATAGACCAATGAGAGAGACACGGGAATTCAATGCGTCGAATCTGGCTGGCTACATGTACTCATATTTGCAAGTTTTGACTTATTAAAGAAAGTAAACTTTACGTCATGCCTATTTCCCGCCGCTGGTGGTCAATAAACCAAGCCAACACAAGATGATGGTGATGATGGCACCAAGATCAGATGACACCTCGGATGAAGTTGCACAGCCGTGTAAATCACCGTTATAGCGGCTGCCAGGCCCTAGGCCCCTTAAGGCCAGTGGCATTAGCGCGCCATCAGGCCTCCAATTATGAGACCTCGGCGCTGCAGACGTTCGCTAATTAGCCTCAAGCCAGGTACCATCCCATGTAAGGTACAGGCACGATGACGATACTGCTGTGCACTGAAAATTCTCACTTGCCGGGGCTCGAAAATATTATTGCCTCCATCCAACAGAATAACGGGGACACGCCAAATCGCTCATTCATAGGCTAGTTTGAGCTTGAGAGACATTTATCGATATATTCTTGTACCTACTCCAAGACAGCATCTGTCATCCCACTTATTACTGCTGAGCTTTACAGGCAAAATTTCTATCAACTCGAAACATAAAAAAAAAAAAAAAAAGCTGAGCACTGAGACATCAGCGTTGGGTACATGTAGGTTCGCCCAATTTTCTCTGATATCTATATCCATATCCAAATCCATATTTATTCCTTGTTTGCTGTGGTTTCTTCTTTTAAGAGAAACATGTGAAGATGAAATCTTTTCAAGCGAAGAATGTGTAATCTTTATGTTTCACTGCATGAGTTTAAGGTTGACAAGATTGCTAGGAAAACTTTTTTCTGTTTTTAACCTTTTTTCACCGCCATACTTCTGCAGGGCGTTGAGTCCCATCTCTGTCATCTTCAAGAAGTGGAAAAAAAAAAAATACATAACCCACATATTCGTTTTCCACTGAGACGTCGAGCACTTTTATTGCTCACGCTCGCATATATTCTTTTCATAAAACCGCCCTTTCTTTAAGCGTCATATTCGGCATATCAGTTCTATAAAATGTCCACTACTCCTGGTATCATCATACCCTTTGACGTCTCAGCGCACTCTCATCTCGTTCCTTACCTCGCAGCCCTTCATGCTTCATGCATCACACATGATCACACAATCGCTACATTCTTGCTTCCGCTGTCACACGAGAAGCTGCTAGCGTGGTGGAAGGAGCGCATTGGGGAGACAAATGAAGAGAAGAGGGTGATGCTGCTTCTGGTGAGCGACCTGGATCCAAACGGCCCCATCAGGGGCCCGGAGATCAAAGGAGTCGTCATGCTATGGATGCCATATTCAGAGACGGGCTCATTCCGGGGCTTCGTAGAAAACCTCCTCGTGCACAAAACCCATCGAGGCAAGGGTGGTGCAAAGGCGCTGATGAGCGCAATAGAGGCAGAAGCCTTGAATCGTGGTCGAACGTTACTGGTAGGTCGCATCAGCTATATTGTGTTCGCATCTATATCATCACTTCCGTATGATGAGTTTGAAGAATATCATTGGTATGATAAAATAGCACTAACATGTCTTATTAGCTACTCGACACCGAGAGCGGCAGCCAGGCAGAAGCAGTTTTCAAGACACTCGGATACACTGAACTTGGAAAGGTTCCAGGATACGGCATGAGCCCAGCAGGAGGCTTGAGAGATGGCACATTTTTCTACAAGACGCTTCAGCTATGACAGGAAGACGTTGGCGCTAATCGACATTTTATGGAAGAAACTATTTTAGCGAATGGGCTGTAATAATAACGAATGAGACAAATTTGGCGTTTCTTAGAGACAGACTTGGCAAGCCCAGCGAATAGCAAGCATCCAAGGTCGCATTTACGATGCCACGTGGATGTAGGAATCTATGTAACCGCATATTATAGGCTAATGCGAGATTAACCTGTAGCTGGTTGATGAGAAGTTGGAACTGACAACGGCGGAGATCTCGTCCTGTTTTGGACAGTCGGTGAGAGAAAGGAGGAAGGTTGGCTTTTCATTCTGGAGATAGAATAAACCATTGAAGGCTTTGGTGATTCTTGTTTTTAAGCTTGAATTATTTTTAATATGATACAAACTGCCCATCGTTGATAGCCTGCACAGGCAGAATGGTAGATTTAGACCGATTACTATATCTACCATTAGTATTTATGTATGTCCCTATGGGATTCAGCTGCGAAACCACAAAGAGTTATCAAGTCCCTTGAGCATTATTACAATATAACCAACTGACTGCATGTACTAGGTAGTAGTGCCCTCACCTGCAAAGAGCAAGGCATCGATAGAGAGACAAATGTACACATGCTTCTCCAGTGGCGCATCAAGCTATCAAAAGTTCCGAGAAAAAAAAAGGCCCTCTTATCGGAGGACGCCGTCATTCAATTAATCCCTGTCGGCGCATACACAGAATCGCTCCCATTCGCCGCTCTTCGCCTTCTCAACTAGGGTCTCGGCACCGTGCCTTGTAGACAAGCGCGGACTTTGCTCAATGCGGCATGTCAAAAAGGGCATTTTGAAGTGCTCTTCTCTGTTTTTGTTCGCTTTCTGTATCGACTGACAAGGATGGCGGTGTGGGACGGCGTCAATTGTCGGCATGGTAGCTACACAAGCGCCGTGTATAATCTGGAGAAGTGTGTTGCCCCAAGGGAGTGCCTACATATAAAGCCAAGGGCGCGGCTGAGCTGCAGACGCTGATCTTCTTTTTCTTCTTTTCCCTCTTGTCTGCCTCGTATCAGTCCAGATCGTAGTTCTGGGATTGGCCCAAGGAATCGATAGTCGACATTTTACAGCTCGCAGCGATGCATCGCAACACCATCGCCGTGCTTGCTGGCGCCCAGCTTGCTGCTGCCGGCCTCTATCCCGGAATTACAGCGGACAATCACACTTGTGTGTTGTGTATGTTGTCACGAGTCCGATTGGCAAACAATTCATTGTTACGATGCTGAAGCTGACTACCCATAGCTGAACCGGTGTTGTCCTGCTCTAAAGGAGCTGTCCCCGAAAAGGTGGACACTTGCTGCGTCGAGACCTTTGGAGGATTGGTGGTGCGTATTACACTCCCTCCACCGCAACATTGATGCCGCGAAGCTGTTGTGAAGAATGTTGATTGACCGGAATTGCAGCTCCAAACCCAGTTCTGGGACACTCACTCCGGCTTCGAAAGCCAAGGACAGAAATATCCTCCCAACACGTGGACCATTCACGGTCTCTGGCCCGGTATGATTAGCTACTTCCCCTCCCCATTGTATAGCTTTGAAGACTAATAGCTCGATTAGATTTTTGCAATGGAAGCTATACCCAGTACTGCGACCTAAGGCATGCTCTCCCAACTCTTCTGTTCAATCAAACGGCCAGGCTGGTACATGTATTAATCGTGTGTTATTCATTATAGCCGCCAATATGACCCTCATCCTTCTCCCAATACAACCGACGGCACTCCCCATGGAACTCCCGTCCCTCCATACACCGGCCCATCGATCGACACCTTCTTCGAGCCGTACGGAAAGATGGATCTCCTCGCTTACATGAAAAAGTACTGGGTCAACCAGGGCGCTCCAAGCTGGGAGCTCTGGGCCCACGAATTCTCCAAGCACGCCACCTGCTACTCTACCTTTCAAAAGGAGTGCTACGTAAGACCCATCTTACAACTTGATTTATATCCACCCCCCAGCTCACAATTGGCATCATACAGGGACCCAAGGCCAGCGAATACGACGACCTCTTCCAATTCTATGAGACCGTAATCTCCTACTACAAGACTCTCCCCACCTGGCGCTGGCTCTCCGCCTCCAACATCCATCCTTCTAACAAAACCTCTTACTCTCTTTCCCACATCCAAGCCGCGCTGACCCACGGCTACGGCGTCATCCCCTACATCGGCTGCGGTGGTCCCAGATACAACGAGACAAAGGCCGGCAAAGGGTCTCATGACAACGGTGGCACGCAGCTGAACGAGGTGTGGTACTACTCCCACGTCTATGGCGCTCCCCAGCGAGACCAGGCCAAGCGAGTGCCTGCTGATATTGCCGGCGGTTCGCTGTCAAGCTGTGCCAAGACTCCGGGCGCCATCTGGTATTATGAGCGCGCTCCGGGCAGCGAGACGAAATAGGATTGGATTAGATGGAGAAAAAAACACACGTAAGGTGCAGAACGGAATGAAAACACAATGAAGACAAAAATAAACAAAAAAACAACCCTTTCCATAGATAAATCGTACAAACGCCGGCTCCATATAGGAGCGTCATGAAATAAACTCTAATCTGCCAATGAAATCCCTTTTTGCTATTTCTTCCAGCTTCTCTCTCACATCGCGAGCAGTTATACATATAATAAAGCTCCAATACACGCTCTCCAATGGGGGGCGACCCACTCCAGCCCTTTTCTTACAAATACATTTCCTGTCTTCATTCATCGTCTGCCAACTCCTCCACCTTGGGGGCCTCATAGGCCTTTTGCTGCTGGGGAGCGACGTCGACCTGTGTGTCGGTGCCTGTTGTCGTTGCAGTAGTCGGTGCGATTTGTCCAGTAGCCGCAGCCATAACAGAGTTAGTCGCAACAGACTTTGACTTCTTCTTCTTCTTCGGCTTCTCGGTCTAAAAGTTTGGTTAGATACTGCTATTTTGCGCAGATCAGAAAGAGAAGAGAGGAGCTTACCTCATGCCAAGCCCAAACTGGTCGGAAACTGTCCATGAAAGAAACGTCCTCCCAGAGGTTGGGGTACAGCCAGAGACCAGGGGGTACGACAAAGTATGTGATGCAGAACAGGATAACACGGAAAATAGCCATAGCGAAGAAGAGACCAAGAAGACCAAGCATGCCCCAGCTCAAGTAGTAAACACCTTGTCGCAGCTTCAGCGGCCAGAGAGGGTACAGCACGACGATGAAGATGATGACCAGGGCAAGGGCGGCATACAGCTGACGCTTGACCTGGCTACCTTCCCAAAGCCATACGTAGTACATTTCCTCCTTGGCCTCCTGCTGCTGCTCTATTCTGACATTCCACTGGCCCTTGACACGCTTGGGCTTCTTGCCGTTGGGGCCGGGCTGTGGCTCGAGCTTGGAAACTCGCAGCGCAAGCATGCTGAGGGGCAGCAGCTTAAAGGTGTTCTCTAGAGACGCCCGGTCGGTGATTTCTGGCAGCAGAGGATTCTTCTTTCGAGCCTTTTCATAAGCAGGGGACTGCAGCGCTCGCAGGGCACGCTTGACTGTGGATTCGGTCAGTTACATCCAAGTATGCATTTATACAAGTCAAATAGGGAAAACCTGTCTACACACCCTTGAACATGTCTTTGCGCTCGCCGTTCAGAATCGAGGTACGTGGCTTCAAGTCCTGGCTGCGCAAGAACTTGGCAACGGCCAGTCCCTTTGGATTCGGCGGGCCAGGGGTGATGGGCTGAGGCTGTCCCTGTTGAGGCTGGCCCTGCTGAGGGTGAGGGTGAGGGTGAGGGTGAGGGTGCGGGTGAGGATGGTTATGGCCCTCATGTCCTCCTTGCTGCTGCGCTTGCTGCTGCGCAGCGGCCTGTTGCATCGCGCGCATGCGCGCCATCTGCTGCTGCTTGATGTGCTCGATAAATTGAGGCACCGACATGCCAGCCTTTTGGGCATCTTCAGCAATCCTCTGTTGAATCTGCTGGATCTGCTCGGGCGTAGGCTGCTGTCCCATGAAACCTGGGCCAGGCATGGGCATTCCCATGGGCATTGCGCCTGGAGGCGGCCCTTGCGGCGGCGGCGCAGCCATAGCTATGCGTTCTTCTGGCGAATATTAAGAGAATGAAGGGAGGTAGGGCAGGAGCTCGATTCGTTGGGGGTAAAACGATGTGAGGTGAGAAAAAAAAATAAAAAAAAAATTGAGTGAAAAACGCACGACCGCAAGGTTGTCAAACGGGTCTGTACGCTGTATTATAAAGTGGCATCTCGAAGTCACTGGTGCTGCCAACTGGACAGATAGCAATGTGTTCACTTTCATCTGACTGGTTGCGCCGGATCGTTTATTCCCCGATTTCCGGCTTTTCTCCAGCGGGTGTGACTTACACAGTTTCCCGCACAGTATTTGTAGCTTCAATGGGGAACTCGATATCGCACCGCATCGCGCAACTACTTCAAGCAATCGTCAACTCCAACTTGTAATCTAATCAAACGGAATGGGGGACCGACTCACGCAGCTGCAAGATGCAGTTGATCAGGTATAACCATTTTTCAATGGCGATGCGCATTGCGAGCTTAGCTTACTGACGGTGTATCACCTCCAGTTTGCACAGCAGCTCGTTGCTGCTATGCACTTTGTCCACGTCCACCACGATCTCCAGACGCTAGGACCGAAAGACAAGATCCGCGAACCCAAGGAGCAAGTTCCAAGAGAAGGTACGGAATGTTGCATTCAACGGGAGCTTAGGCGATCCTGCTGCTGATAATGCTTCTGTAGTGGACGCGCTGCCTCCTCAAGACTTTCGAGCTGGCATGGTCGAGCTGTCGCGCGACTTGATTGTTAAGGAGCAGCAAATCGAAGTCCTCATCTCCACGCTTCCTGGACTCGACAATAGTCAACAAGATCAAGAGCGGCATATCAAGGATCTCGAGGAAGATCTAAAGACGGCCAAGACGCAGCGGGTGGAAGCGCTGAAGGAGAGGGACAACATATTAACCGAACTTGACGCTATCATCCGCACCTTACGGCGGCCATGAGCTGTGCGTACCTCCATTTGGCATGCGTAACAGCTCGCCAACCTGCTTTATTTGCATAGCGAGGCGTTTGGGTTATCGAATCGAATCGGATCTCCATCATCATCTTTGAAAGATTACAGAATAGATTTGGGAAATACATATACTAATAATATGACTTTTTTTTCTGCTAATTATAAGGTATCTATATGTATTGAATACGTCTATGTGGCTATCAATGAAGGTTCTAGTAATTGTAGGGTGTACGGTGCGCAGATCACCAGGTCTGAATAGACGCTGCTTGAGTTCCTCAAGATTCAGCAGAAGTGCTCTTGAAAAACTGGGGATAGACTTGTCGCAGCTCGCGTAGGTGGCGGATCTGATACTGCGACGCTTGAATCTTGGGAACTGGGATATCTTCCTCCACCAGGTGCGCTGCCGTCCAGCCCAGCTTCTTCGCAGCGGCGCAATTAGCGTAGCTATCGTCTACAAGCAGGATCAGTGATTTTTATTCTCGGTTTCGAACACCGGTGGGAGGCCCAAAGATGAAGAAATGAACTTACCAACGAAATAGCAGTCTTCCGCTTGATCCACTCCGGCATGCCTCATGGCCTTTTTATACATGT
Source organism: Trichoderma asperellum (assembly GCF_020647865.1). Classification (NCBI taxonomy): domain Eukaryota; kingdom Fungi; phylum Ascomycota; class Sordariomycetes; order Hypocreales; family Hypocreaceae; genus Trichoderma; species Trichoderma asperellum. The sequence goes on along the minus strand of NC_089415.1, from coordinate 2,584,423 downwards.
CTTCGTGAGGCTTGCAGATCAAGGGCATTTCGCCGTAATCGCAAAATGTGAGGCCTTCAAACTGATCCTCGATTCCGAGCAGTTTCACGACTCGCTTGCCGTGATTGACGTAGGCATTGGTGAGAAGCCACACTCTCACCTTGCTCCGGTCGATATCCTCGAGCAGCTGGCGCAGTTCTGGGTTGGGCTTGATGATGCCCTCCAAAGGCAGAGCGTCGTCGACCTTGGCGTTGTAGTCCAAGGGGTCAATCTGGTGGTGACGAACCAGCCCTTCAATAGCCAATCCATAGTTGGTGTAATATTCTTTGTGGAGTTTGACGGCCTCGTCAAAGGGCAGGCTGAGATGCTTTTCAAAGTACTTGTCAATCAGCTCAGCCATGAGATCGTGCACTTTGGTGCCTGAAGCCTGGTTAGAATCCGGGTTGAATCATGAGTCATGCTGTGCCGTTTGCTTCATACTTCTTGGGTAGAGACAGTTATCAATGTCACTAGAATTTTGTCAGAATTTTTTTTTTTACTTGATAGATCATGAATAATCTACTCACAAGAAGAGTACCGGCTTACCGGCCTTGGTGCCATTGGGAACAGTCATTGTGAGAGGTGGAGAATTGGGATATCCGTGCAGTGCTCGTAAGGCTATACCAAGAGATGGCTGCGGTCGAAAGTTGATATATGTCTTATTAAGTGTCTGACGAAGATTATTTGTGGACCGAAGAGTTAATGAGACGGGAAGCCTGTAAAAGCGCATGTGGTCGAGGGTGTGATGAATAAGGAAGCAGATATTTATCTGCCAAGCATGATGACTCCTACACCGGCATGTACTAAAGTGGTGCTAATTGTTACTAGTTGCTAACAATTCTGCCACTACACTAACTTCAGTGGCGGAGGTCGCCAAAGACCGCGAGTCTCAAACTGCTGGATAATTCTTCATATGCAAGAAAATGTGTCAAAGAAAGTGAACTTCTTCTAATATCGAATAATTGCAGCAAGCTAATGTGGTCAGCAAAGACGTCTGAATTCCCATCTTAATCAACTATCAACTTACTCTGTATGGTGGTGAAGATCGCTAACCGCCTTGCAATGTATAGGATATTGCAGAGTATAGCTTTCTCGCTTAGTCATTCAAAGAGATCGACTTCAGAATCGGAAAAGTGAAGCTCCTCGCTAGACATTAGGCCGAGGCGCTCATAAGAGTACATGTAGGAGGTATTAAGACTTTTGCTTTTTATGCAACATAAGTCGGCATGCCCGAAAACTTCCGCAGCGTGGATGCTCATTTATATGAGGAAGCTGGGAGCGTGATGTCACCACCAGAGATGGGTTATATGCTACCTGTGGACAAGCATTTCATGATTGAAGCATGTCAATACTAGGAAAATATATATATAGCGCCGACGGCGACCATAAGCAGGTGAGCGCTGTCTTCAACGTTATTTAGACAGGTGCTTTTGATCTGTATTTTTTGAACGGTCCATTTTGAGCATAATCTAGCTTATTTGAAGAATGTATAGCCCTTTCTCATGCCTACCTCCAAATTGAGTCACTATTAAAGAAAGAGCTGCATTGTCTAGTGCATATTGTAGCGGATTGAAGGAGGAGTTGGATCGGTGGGAAGTCTAGGTATGGAGCCACTCAGTACTAGTATAGAAAACAGTCTGTACTATTCATGATCACCAATATAAACTCTTTGAGAAATATTCCGCTTATATTTCTCTTCATTGCGGCAACGATGGCTGTATGATTGAGCTATGGCGTAGCGCTTAGAGCACAGCGTCATTGAGCCCTCGTCGGTGTTGGCCAGATATACTACCAGCCCATGTACAATGGTACATGGGGCCCACTTTTATGGATTCTGCCCAAACGAGCCCTGTCACCGCCCAAATTATCTAGCTAAAGTTGCCTCAAAAGGGCCTCCTGACCTAGATTTGATGCTATCGTTGCTACTCCAGACATCAGCACATATCGATCACCCACTATGAGCGGTGCATCGTGGAAGTAACCGCTGATTGTTTCTTCTGCCAAGACGCTTCTGTAGCTTCTACAGAGAGCCGATTATTCAACGACGCGCGCAACGCTTTTTCCCCTTCGCGTGTCTCACCGCGCACTGTTGACGCGGCATTCCCGTCAATGCTAACCCAGAAAGTCTTTGTTTGCCATGAATCCTAGAGAAAACGGCTTGGCCGTTGCCGCCCAGGCAAACTCCATTGCATCAACCAAGCTGACAGAGAAAGAAGCAAGCGAGATTGCAGAGTACGAAAAGATACTGCGATTTCGCGATGCTATCCTTTCTGGAGAGCACCCAACCATCAAGATTCAAGGGAACGTAGCTCTCTCATCCAATGCCATCCCCAGCGATACAAGAGCGCCATCAGAACCCGGTGAAGTAGACACAAGGTCACGCGCTCCAAAGCCGCCTTTTGCAAGTACCCAGAATCAGAACCCTACTTTCCCGCCGCACTTAGCGGATGCTGGTGCTAAACCAACTGATTCTAAACACCCAAGACCATTTGGGGCTGGGGCTGGGGCTGGGACGACGCAGATCAATCCCATTTTTCTTGAAAAATCTGACGAACTTGTTAGGGCTGAAATCCAGCTTCAGAGACAAAGGCTTGAACGTGCCCTAAGAGAAGAACTTGAGAACCATCGAAACACGAGGCACGCAGAGCCCGTCATCGAATTTGATCTATCTGATGTGCTCGCCAAGGCCTTGACCCTTGTTCAAGCCTCTGCTACATCTTTTGCGGCCAATAGAGGCTTGACTGCTAATTCTGCAAGTGATTCTTTCGACGATAGAACATACTACTCCTCGCAGCATGAAACGCCTGAATCTAATCTAACTTCACGTGTGCGCCGCTCAACCGATGAGGGGATGACGATGGTTGACGGCCGCAGGAGATCTCAATCAAGGCCTCGTGAAAGCTTGAACAGTGGTAGCCATGTGGCAGCTGCTGTGAGAGACTACCCGGCCGCAGGCCCTTCATCTCAGCCCTCGTACCAAGCTCCTGTTCCGACGGCGAACACTACTATCAGTAGGCCAGGAAAGCAGCAGGTTCCTGGCCTTCATCATTTGCATGTCGATAGTGGAAACCTACCAGTTGCCCACGCTCCAGCCATTGCTGCCATCGGCACTGGTACAGAGGCCAACCGGGCTGCAGAAACAGACCACCAGGGCCCTGAACACAGCGTACCTCAGTCTGATCAGAATCAACCTGGGCAGCCACTCCCCCCTTTGATTCGGAATCATAACTTGATACCTGTTGCCCCTCAGCCGGCAAAGATTGCACCCTTGACCGTAGTCAACGTGCAAACCCCCGTCGCTGAACCAGTATCCGCGCCTCTAGTTGCACCAGCACAAGCGCAGGTGGCAGCTCTTAGGAATGAGCCTGCTGCTGCTGCTGTCTCCGACAGCTCTTCCCAGGGTGCGAGAGATGGGGACCAGAGAAGAAAGAAGAAGAAGAGAAAGGCCGAACGGCAAGCGCCAGAGGCCGAGGCCAGCCCTCGCATCAAAGTTGAGCCTCGTTCACAATCGCCCGTGACAGCTCCAGCGTACATCAGGCCCAGCAAACGACAGAGACAATCTCAAGGACATGCTAATGAATCTGAACGATCTGAGCCGAGATTAACCCAGCCTCCATCAAATGCTTCCTATGAGCGGCAATCATCACAGGTATATCGAGGCGAGCGAGCTCCCGTAACCTACCAGGCTCCTGACCCTAGGCGAATTGTTCTTCGCCATGCTCCGGGCACAGAGCCCGCTACTGCTCTCAACTATGACAGAGATTTCATCGATGATCGTCATGTATCTGGCGAGGGCTTCATACGCGCGCCTCCTTCAGGCGAGCACTACGTACGCCGGGATTACGCACGTGAGACGGATGCTTTGAATAGACTAAGGCATGGGACGATTGTGAGAGAGCCATACGTCATCTCGGAAGGCCCATATCGAGAACCTACACGCGTCTATCACGAGCCTCTTGAAGCGCCACGAGCGAGCGTACATCCAGAGGGTGAGTCTTTCATAGTTCCTCCCCGGCCACCAACGCGGGTTATGGTAGATTCATATGGACGAGAGTACATCGAACCTGCACTTTCCTCTGCCCGGCAATCTGTTGCCCCCTTGCCCCGATCTGGAGAGCCAGAGGTAGTTTATGAGCGACTACCCACCCAGTCCTTGTCAGGCCACCCTGGGGCTGGAGTACCATACAATGAAAGCGGTGTGGTGTACGCCAGACCTCTATCTGTCTACGATCCCGCCAATAGAGTATATGTATCTCAGCCACCCGAGTATCCTTACGACCATAGGGATGGTCAGTATCGTGAACATCAGTTACAGCAAAGAGGCTATATTCAACTTGCGGGACCTCATGATCGCAGAATCGTCGAGGAACGGCCGATAGAGTATGCCTCGCGAGCGGTTGGCTACCAGCCACCCGATCGGGTGCGGCTCGAAACTACCGCCCAACCATATTATCGCATGCATAGCACACACCCCGAGGCTGGCGGGAGAGAACCCACCTCTGCTTCGACTCTCCGCTATGACAGTCGCCGCCCTGATGGCCCTCAGCCGTACATCAGGGAATATGTTGGCAGTCCTATGCAGCGACCACCAACTGTTCACAGAGAATACAGCGTGCGGCCCTCTGAGCGATACCAGGGGCCTCCAGCGCCTGCAAGGGGATCCAATGAGATTGCCTTCATTGAGCAGCCTCGGGCAGCAACACGGGAAATCGTGTACGTGGATGACGTCCGAAGAGAAGTTTATCGGTAAGGAGCGGCTACATAACCGACTCTTTTTTTCTTTTCTTTTCTATGTCGCGTTTGTATAAGATCTTGTATGACTACTTTTTCGGAAAAGGCACCTGGGACCTAGCAAAATGGAACAAGGATAAGGCATTTGGCATTTGGCAACTGGCTCAAAAAGGCTACTGGTATAAAAGCGTATAGGTGATTGAATTTTCAAACATTGGAGGACAGTGGATTTCTATGGCCCATACTGAGGCTGCAAATACGCAAATAACTTGAGCATGTACTCTTGAGCTATAATGAAGCTATCAAAGTATCGAAAACAAAATGGGAGTCCATAGGTAAACATTGCTATATCATGAAATATGCTCCAAAGAAAAAAAAAATGATTCACAGTATTGCGCCATAAACTACCTAGTTTAGCAAGCTAGAGGCGTCTACATTCATGCAAGAAATAGCCCAATGATGTACAAAGGGAGCGTTTGGTCAGAACTATCACTTTTCATGTTTTCTGATTTTCGTCCGGCTTGCTTTAGACAAGTTACAAGTTTTTTTTCTCCCTCATACGATGATTTAGTGTGGCGATCTTGTAGGTAGCTGCCCCTGACTTGGAATAGGAGTTGCCGTATTTTGTTTTTGTTTTGTTTAGCAAGACTACTGTACGTGTGGCTTTTGCGTGACATTGAGAAATCGAGGCGAGTCAGGCATCTGGGACATTGATTCTCAGGCGGCAGAGGTAGCAATACTTCCGTGTGGCTATCACAAGCCAAGACATGTCCTCCAAATTCACGCAAGCACGCGGCAGAGACAAACGGTGCACATTGGTGATACATACATATGTACTCCGTACCACCGGATCAGAACCCGAGGCCCCGAGGGGTGTTGGTAAGAACCGTTGGCCAGTATGTTACAAATTGAAATACGGTATGCGCCTATTGCATAGGGTCAGTTTTCTGGCGATTACTGCATCTGAAGGATGAGTTGGTTGGGGCTGGACTAGCTATGACGGAGATCAGAGCAAAGGACAACAAACGCCATGAGGTCATCAAGTAGCCAAGGGAAAAAAAAAGGAGCTTTGAGCTCTTCCCACTCGGCCCGTGTCGGCATGAAATCGTCCGCCGGCTACGTGCTTTTCACTAGATGAACGAACCCGCACAGGGCCTCACTTTCACTTTTTGTTTCCCCTTCTCCGCCGTCCCTGTGGTCTGTCTGCATTCTGTGGGGAAAATAGCCATTGGAGAGGGAGGGTTTCGGTAGATTGCGCGCTAGAGCATGTACGTAGGAGGTTATTTGCTTCTTAGCTGCAAGTATCCGGGCACCGGATAAGACGGGATACCTCTTTTTGTTTTTAAAGTCGCAGACGGCAGAGGCGGAAAGGTTGGAGGACGGGTCATGGCCTGGTCCCATTTGGAGTATCAGCGTGGGATGTAGATGTGAGGGACCTGATGGTTTTGTCTTGTCTCCTTTTGTGGTGTTGGACAAGTAAGATGAGATCCTTTGCAGACGGCAGTATGATAAGTGGTACTTGATACTACTCCCAGTGTGACAATTGAAGTACAGTACAGTACTGCCGTCTTCTTTCTGATCAAACAAGCGATGGTGTCCACTTCAAACACAACCCCCATACGTACCGGATTCGCGGAATGGAATGGAGGCTCCAAAGTCGGTGCTTTCGGCTGGCCTCTGCTGGCGCACAACCTAGCTGAGCTGAACTGACGGCGGAGTTGGGGCGACAGGATAGGGAAAAGCCGACGGGACTCGAGTGTTTCAGAAAAGCTTGAGATTTTTTTCCCTTTTCCCTTTTTTTTTTTTTTTTTTTTTTTGTTGGTAGCACCCGGCTTAGTGTGTACCGTACGTAGTACATATACTCCTCTAGGTAGGATGTGATGGACGATGGTACTACAGAGCACACGGCCCTTTCAAACGTAACCAATGACCTTATCTCCAGCCCGTCACGGCTCCAGGATACAGCCGTGGCAGACACTCACTATCTTGCGTGGTTGATTCGATTAAGCAGGCAGAGTAGTAACCGGCCAAATTAACAAAGAATTGCGACTAAACCACGGCAGACACCCGCAGTGCGTATCACAGTGGCGACAGTACTCATTTTGAGACACGGCATATTTCGAGTCGGCTAAGCCAGATGGAGGGAGAGGTGCAAGACACATGTGTCAGTTCCGCCAACCTCTGCTCGTTCATTAATTCATGGTAGCTGCTTGTAACAAACACCAGAAAATCACAGCTGCACCGCCTTGTTAGGTTCTTGTATGGCGGCTCTTAGAGCATCAAGTGCCTCAGCAAGTATGTAGTGTATCCTGGTAGCATGCCCTATGAGCCTTCACGACGGCCGGCTTTGGAATTGTAACCAGCAGCAGTGCTAGCAGGGTTTCCTCCTTCATCCATTTCGTCGAACACCGACCGGAACATGCCAATTCCCGGAGCGCCGACCCGAGCCTGCTCGTATAATTAGTACGAAAATATCGAAGCCTCGCTTTGAGTGAATGAGCCCTCGTTTCGTCGAGGAACAGGGAAAAAGCTTGGTTGATGGGCGCCCCTCTCTCGCACATGCTCGCACATACTGTACTCGTATACATACAGCAATCGTCATGATTTGCTATTTTCTGGAGGGCGGACCCACTGCATTCGTCGCTGAACCTGAAGATCTTGGTGTCGATCCTGGCATCACGGAGAGGTAGAATGCCAGTCAAATCTAGCTGGCAACGCCCCGGCAAGCCAAGGAGAAGGAGACGAAGAAAGCGTAAGCACTGAGACTCGGTTGTATGCGTGCTGTTGCACAAGCCGATATCAACACAAGTGCGCAGCATCCCCTACGCTGTCTCTCGGTGGATGATCTGGGTGATCCAAGGTGGCTCAGTGGGTGAGGGCTGCAGAGCTTGCGTGTGCCACGGAGAGCAGCATGGATAGTCCCGGCCAGGCGATGTAGGGAGTGGACACGACGGTGGAGTCCGGGATCGAGAGCCTTCGTGCCTTATTGTGTAGCGAGTGGGTTTAGCCCGGTGGCAGAGAATCTGATCTTCGCACTCACAAACGCTAGAAGGAAAGAAGCTAAGAGAATGCAAAAGACGGAAGCAAAAAAAAATTCAGAGAGTGAGGATTAAACTCTGCGTGCTGATGATCTCTTCGTATCCGGTGCAAGAGAGTCGAGGCCACTCTGTCGTCCTCATCGCGCTCGCAGGCTCTCTGATGAGCAGCAGACAACAGGTGCAGAAACAGGCTAGGGGTGCATAGGGCCAAGGTTTCGCAGCGAAGCCCATTCTGCTGACCACGGCATCTCGTTGGCTCTGCAGATTGGTGGTGCCGCAGTGGCCTCAGCCAGTAACGGCCGCGAGCTGCGATGTCTGCAGCAGCCTGTGGTGCTACGGCCCTTTGGATGCTAGCCCGCATGCCTTAGCATCCACTAACCCTGAGATATCTTAGCAGCAGCAGCGACATGTACACGCATGTACGGAGTACAAGCACGGGAAATAGCCAAATGCCCAAGATGGCCATGCTGTGAGCCGCTGTTCGGATGCGCAGAGGGAGCGTGCCGCATCTGCTGGTGGCCCCGAGCACAGACGATGCCTTGCCTTGTTGTTTTGTGCGGCGGCGAATGCCAGGACAAGACAAGGCATGGGTTCTGTCCAAGCTTTTGCATCTTCCATCTCACCAGGCAGGTAGGGTATCTGGAGGTAGGTATTCAGTACGTACCGCTGGTTGCGCGCACTAAGGTAAGTTCCATTGGTGGCTGCATCTAACCCCCCGGCCGCCATCAAAGTACCGAGACCTACAAGTAGACTACCGGTACAGCTGGCTGCTGCTTGCAGTACTGTAGGTAGTCTACTAAATGTGCTATGTGTTAGCCTTGACGGCAGCACATTGTTATTGTCCATCGTGTCCCATATTGGGACTGTCTCTCACACTCCAGAGACAGCCCGCCTTTGCTGATAAAGCGCGCAGCAATGTAAGCGTGCTCCGGCCATTTCGTACCAAGTACCTCACTGCCCCATACACAGAACGCATCAGCGGTACTTGTGCCCGACAGCCTGCACGACCCCCGGCCAGCGCTTGGCGTACCTGGCGCCAGCGACCCACCACAGGTCTTGCCCAGCAGGCTCTAGGAACGCAGCGCACCTGTCCGGAGAACGGAACTCGAGCACTAGCATCCCAAGCGTGCACGGAGCCCTGGTGAGGCTTTGCTTCCGTGGTGCTGGGCCTGTCATTGTCTCTGGATCTCTTGGGGTGGGACAAAGCACCCGTTCGTACCTGTACTTTGCCACGACCCCGGTACACCTGTGTACCGCACAAGCATGTAGCACTTGGAGCACAGAGAGTGCGGTGCACTGCATATTGATCTGTCGCACAAAGAATTAGCAGTGCTGCCGTTAGCATGTATCGTCAGTGCATGTAGCAGTAAGTAATACCTACCTAGTAGTCGTAGTAGCACTCGGGAGGGCTGCTGATGCGCACAAGAGTGTGCTCGTGCTTACTCGGGCCACGCTGCGACTCCGTAGCATTGCAGCAAAATGCCCGTGTGGGTGGCGCCGGTGCGGTGCCGGTGCGGTGCGATGCAGTGCAGCTCCATATGCAGCAACGCAGGTAGTTGCGGTCCTTGTTGGCCTGTCTTGTGTACCGCACAGGTGCAGGCGATGCGCTTGTCGCTGCGTCTCTTGTCTGCGTCGCCCGCCGTGTACATGTCGGTAGCGGCAGCATATCCCTTATTTGTGCGCCTGCAGCCTGCTGTGCAACGCTGTTCCTTGCTTTCCCGGACCTAGGCATGGAACTCGAGTTTGCACCATGTGGATTTCGTGAGCCTGGCCTGGCCCACGAGAAGAAGAAAGATGCTACTACGGAGCACATGGTAAACGATTGCGTTCTTATGCCAAAACGAACCCTACCTTGGTGCTTCCTCGCATCGTCTTACCACTTTTACAGTAGTACCTCAGTGCCTTGCCTTATCTTGATGGCACTGTACACAATACAAGCATGCTCGTTCAAGGAGACGGCACAGCCCTGTCTGAGCCAGCCCTTGGGCTCCCTCAATGCTCGTAGTGTCCGTAGTATCTGCACCTTTCGCAGTATGGCTTTGAGGTGTGGAATCGAGCTGAGTCGGGCTGATAGAGGGCACTATTCTGGGCTCTTTTTCGAGACTGGTCGGTCTAAAGAAAAGAAATGCAGTTGCTCCAATACAGTAGCAGCACTGCCTAAGCTGTAGGCTCTTGATCGGGTCAAGGTACAGTACTTGCCCATGTCCCGCCAGCTGGTACTTGTACCACGGGGGCTACTCAGCGCGGTCCAGGCCCCCGACAATCCCACAACTGACCACTGACCTCGCCTGACTAAAACATGCCTGGCCTCTCTCAGCGGCCACCCTCTTTTCTGCTCTGTTCCCTCTTCTCCAATCCGCTCTTCCCACCTCCCCTCTGGCTCTCCAACCTCTCTCGAGATACCTGGAAAAGGGCCTGTGTTTACCGGCTCTTGTTCCTTTTCTTTTCTTCTTCTTCATTTCTCCCAGCTGGATTCTTTTCTTTTTCTTTTTTTTATCTGTGCCCCGATCGATACCCCTTGCATTTTCAACCCCCCAGTCTCGTCCTGCTGATTCCCACCTCTGAGGCCGCCTTTTCCTCTCTTCCTCCCGCCATTGCGAATCACGTCGACTCGACCTCTTGCCCGGCCTTTGCTTCTTCTCGCACATCATGAATAAGCTGGCGAACATGCGCCACTGGTCCGAGAGGATGAGTCCAAACTTCGGCATGGGTCGACCCAGCGTGCCCATGAACAACCTGAACCAGCACTCGAAATCCGTCTCCCAGCCCGGCCTGCCTCTCACTTCTCCCGCCGCCGACGCTACGATACACTACTCGTTCAACATCCCGTTTGCCTCTGATCTGGCTGGTCCCAACACCGAAGACATTCTGCACGCTACCACCGATGCCGTTTTGAGATGGACGCACCCAGAGGACGCACCGGACGATGTCGACATCTTTGAGCTCCCTGCCCATGCCCAAAACCTGGCAAACCTGCGCAGGCTCTGCAGGGATTTGTCCAGCGGGCCTCTGCCCATCGAAGCTCAAGTCCTCGTCTCAGCCCCCAAGAATGGCAAGAGCCAGCAGATTACCACTGTCTGTCTGACGGGATCCCCGGAGCTCGTCAACAAGAGCCGGGAGACCATTTTGAACGAGATCCCCATCTCCATGGTATGCTCAATCCCTCCCCTCCAAGGGCCCTTGGGTGTAGTCGTAGTATGCTAACTCGCCATTTACAACTGCAGCGATGTATCACAATTGATATCGATGGAAACTTGGTCTGTGACCTGAGCGCTGGCGTACTCAAAAAGCCCGTCCTGGACAATCTGGATTACATTTCTAAATACTGCGGTGTCGACATCTTTCTGTTGGGGCCTAAATTGACCCCAATGGTCGATGGAATGCTGGGTGATTCCGAGATGCGAATGGATCAACGCTGGAGAGTTGCAATCTACGGCGATATCTTGTCGTCCGAGCACGCCAAGGCCCGAGTGCTTGTTCAAATCGATACTTTGGTTCGTGCTTCCTTCCCCGCAACATGCCTTTGCATACTACATATTCTGACATGACTATCGTTTTAGCTTGGCCGAATGGTGGATGGTTTGAAAATTGAATCGTCCCTTCACCAGCTTGTCTGTGGACGACATCGCAAGAATATCAAGCTCATCGAGTCTTCAACCGGAACTGCCATCTATTTCCCTCCTCTCTTCTCGCAAATGTATCGCTACTGCCCACCCAATGCGAATCGGCGTGAGCCTGCAGACGTCTACATCACAGGAGACTCCCATCAGGCCCTTGAGCTGGCCAAGCAGAAGCTTCTTGAGACAGTTTCTCGCATTCGGCTCTTTGTCAAGGATGTAAATATTCCTGCTGCCAAACTCGACAACATCCTTCTAGGCCGCCTGGATAAGGTCCGCAAGATTCTCGAGGCCAATGGAACGTACATTATGCTTCCTCAGTTGGCATGCCAGCGCACAGCCGTCCGAGTTCACGGAAGTGAGGGCCTGCCCGTTGAACGCACCGTCCGGGAGCTCATGTCACTGGCTGGCCAGTTTTATGGCGCCGGATGGTACCTTCAACAGCCTGAAAACAGGACTCTTCCCGCCCCCCACGAAATTCACTCCATGCTCGCGGATATCTGCGCCAACTCTGATGCGGAGGTGTCCTTTGATAAGGCATCCTTTACCGTCACCGGCGCCGATGACTCTGTCAAGTCTGCCCTGGCCGCCATCTCGGAGTTGAAATTTGCAACCATCGCTCCCTATCAAATTCGTGTTAAGATTGAGCTTGCAAATGAGCACAAGGAGTTTGTGAGTGGTAAGAAGAACGGCAAGATCAACAAAATTATGGGACAAAGTAGGTTTCCCCGGACCCTGCATCCAACTTTTTCGTCGTCCTTTCGAACTAACCAAATATTTTTCTCTTCTTCAAGGCAATGTGCAGATCATTTTTGACGGCTTTAACGAATACAACTTCAATATCGACGTCATGGCTGCTACTTATGAATCCATGAAGCAAGGTCTAACCCTGGTTGAGCAGGAGATGCCGGCATCTATCTCTTTCCATGTGCCGGATCAGTACCACAAGCGCATCATTGGCATCGGCGGCCAGCACATTCAACGTATCATGAAGAAGCATTCCGTCTTTGTCAAGTTTTCAAACGCCATGGACAGAGGTGAGCAGGACCATAATTCATCAGTCTATTCTAATGAGAACGTTACTAAACAGCAAATCTTAGGTGGCATGGGACGTGAGGATGACGACATCAAAGTTGACAATGTCATTTGCCGCACGCCGGCTCGCAACGCCCAAAACCTGGACGCTGTCAAGAACGAGATTCTTGAAATGGTTGACCGAGCTGTATGTACTTTGAAATAGCCCGCAGAGGCAATTGTTTGACTAATTTGGATGCTGCAATAGGACTCCGAGTATACTTCTCAGATTGTTAGCGTTGATCGATTGTACCACCGCGAACTGATTGCTCGTCTCTCAGAAATTGACGAGCTTGAGCAAAAGTACAACTGCAAGATCAACTTTCCTAGCACTGAGCAGGCGAGTGACGAAGTCACTGTTACTGGCCCCCAGTGGCAGGTGCCTCATTGCGTTGATGAGTTTCTCGGCATGGTCCCCGATAGGCATGAATTGGTGCTTGCTCGTAGCGCCAAGCTGGTCAAGTTCCTGGAGTCTCCTGAGTTTGCGCATGATCTTGTCCCCAAGTTGAAGAGTCAGTATGAGGTGGAAGTTACTGTTCATCAGAACCCTGACGAGACCACCGAGGATGGCTCCCCCACTGCTACTCTCCTCTGGGGCTTCACGCGCAACAACGCAGGAGGTCTCCGAGACGCAATCGACTTTTTGCTCGCCCAGTTTGCTACTGCGGGCGTCGAGGCTGATATCGTCAAGGGCTCCATCCCGCGTCCCAAGTCCGATTCGTTTGAAGATACGCTTCAGTATTTCGATTCTAAGCTTCTTCAGCACGCACCCGCTTCGGCAGCCAGCGACTCTCCCATCAAGAATGCCTTCAATGCAGACATTGCTCGAGAACGCAGCAGCATTCTTGATCGCCTCAGGCGCCCGGGGAGCATGACGTCCATCTCTTCTTTCTTGGACCGCAGAAAGAACAGCTCACACTCGGCCGCCGGCAGCTTCTTCAAGGGCTCTGCCAACGTCTCCAAGTCGTCGCTCATCTCGATCGAGTCAACGCGCAGCTTCAACGCCGATCGAAACCCTTGGAACGACAGTGGTGTCAACCTGGCTGATGATGAGAACCCCTGGGCTCGTCCTATGAGCAACCACCACTTCGAGAGCAAGTTAACCATCCCCCTTCCCAAAGACGCCATCACTCCACGCCACACTACCCGTGCGTCCGGTGATAGCGGGCGACCTTCTACTTCACACTCTATGAATTCAGGATACCCCGCCCCCATTGGGCCTTTCCGTTAGACTTTGCCGAATTAGACCCATTACATGCGAATACCCCCCCGGCTGGATATACCCCGGAGCGTCCAAAATTGCATCATTTTCTGGCCTTTCACTTTTGCTGGAGATGTTGGCGCGTTCCTCTTTTTTCTGCTTGTTGCTCTGTTCCGTCTGATTTTTGCGTTTTTCCTCTTTCTTTCTTTCTTTCTTTCTTTCTTTTTCCTTATTTCCGTTCCTATTCAATTTGCTTTTTCATCTTTGTGATTATGTTTGTGTTGTGTTTTTGTCCTCGATTACCGTCTGTTTACGAGTCATCTTTCGCTTACTGAATTTCGTGATGTCAATCTTGATGGTTGGCATTCACTTTTTTATACCCATTTGAACGTCCCAGACGTTGAAACATAAAAATTGCGAAGAAAATACCCATAGGCGCAGGAGCTGAAGAATTTGGTTTGCAAGATTGATGATTTTGATTCCCTCATGGGGTCTCGCCAAGTAGCAGCATTGATGAGAGATGGATGGTAGTGGTTCAGCCTGGAAGAAGAGAGACATGAAGAAGAAAGGGGGGAAGGGGGGTCCGGTATACGCATTGCTGATGGAAAGCGTTATGTGTGTGTGTGTGCATGCGTGCATGTGCGTCTTACATTCATGTGGAAGGAGACGATTGAATTTTACATCCTAGATGAAAGTTCTGATGGCCTCTGATTTATACATATCCTTTTTTTTTAAAGGGGGGACACAAAAGTGTCTTTTTTATTTGTTTGCCTACACCATGTACGGTTACGACCTGTCAAAATGGAAAGATCATGATACCCATGGCATTAAATTTATATATCTCGAACGATGCGTGAGGTGATTCTGATGATGCAAGTGCTGTGATTGCGAAGACGATATCGAAGAGCGATTGAATTTCATCCCCCCTTATATATGATTTATCCAGATGCTCAACAGCAAGCTGACCCATTTCATAATCGTTCCGTATACTAGAAGCCATCTATGCACATAACATTGAGAGTATCGGTTTCCACTCCATCTATCCTAATCATACACTGCGTTGCTCATATATGTATATATGTTGTATATCCCAATAATCAATCACCCAGCCCTCCCCCCCCCCCAAAAAAAAAACGCCTAAATAACGCCAGAAGTTGGAATATGCGCCCCTATCAATTCAAAAGAGTCCCTTTTTGTTCATCAAGCCGACAGCGGCCCAACCCTAACGTGCTCCCTATGCCGCCAACCGTCAAGCGTAGTCCTTGTCTTCTCCTTTCTTCGCTGCTCTGCTTCCATGCGTGCAAATAGGCCACGCGCCCCGTGCTTCAGCTTCGTGATCATATCGGCCGCTTTGCCCTTAGTCAGTCCCACAGTCGAAAGCGAGTTGCTGCTCTTTCCGCGGAGCTTGTTGATGAGATCAATCTGGCCCTGGGTCGGGGGCAGCCTCCTCCACGACTGGCGTCGCTCTATAAAGGTGTGTGGAAAGGCACCTGCGGCGTAACTGTCTGCGCCGTGGACTGCGTCGTCGAAGGTGGCGGCCTTGAGGATCTCGCGCGGAGCGCTGTAGGGCGACTTTGCGACGCCCAGGGGAAGGGCCCGGATCTCGACTGCGCGGTACGTAGGTGCTTCTGAGGAGCTGCCCTTTTGTTCGCCAGCGATTCTCTCGATGCGGATGTATGATCCACTGGGGGCGGAGAGGACGAAGCGCTCTGGGTCGACCTGGACCCAGGCGTATTGGCTGATGGAGCGGATGTGCCGCTCGCCGGAGGTGTCGGCGATCAGATCCAGGACCGAGGAGTAATCGGTGAAGGTAACGGCCGGAGAAGCGCTGGAGCTGGTACCGGAAGAATTTCCTTGTTGCTGCTGTTCTGCCTCTGCCGCCTTTCGGTCCTTGATCTTCCGCATGTCGTCGACCGAGGCTTTTTCAACTAATTCGTTGGGGTCAAGGCCAAACAGCGTCGGGGTAGTGACGATGCCCGTCTCAAGGCTAGAGACCATATCGATGATGTGGCAGTTCTTCTTGTCGGGGTGCAGTCTCATGCCGCGCCCAATCATCTGCACCAGCAGGTTGCGCGACCTCGTCGGCCTGCCCAGCACGATGCAGTCAATGTTGGGGATGTCGGTACCCTCGGTAAAGACGCCGCAGTTGACGAGCACGGGGAACTCGCGCTTCTTGAAAGCCTCGAGAGTGGCGCTCCTCTCCACCTTGGGCGTATCCCCCGTGACGAAGCGGGCGTCGAAGCCGAACTCGCGGAACTTCTTCGTCAGGCCTGAAACGTGTGCAAGGTCGACGCAGAAGACGAGCGTAGATTTTCGGTCGGGTGCCTTGGCGAGCCAGCTGCGGACGGTGATCTCGTTGATGGTGTCGGTGTTGACGGCTTTGGAGAGCTCGCCTGCTTGAAAGTCGCCGAACGCGCCGCTCTTGACTTTGGACAGATTGGCGGAGGATTCGACTGTGGTGAAGACGACGTCTGAGAGCCATTTGTCTGATATCATGTCGACGTAGTCCTTGTGGTAGACGATCTCGTCGATCGCGGCACCGAGCTTGACCCCGTCGAATCGAGAGAAGGTGGCAGACACTCCAATCAGGATTGGCGAATTATACCTCTTCTGATCGAGACCGAAGTGCTTCAAGGTCCTGAGATAGCCCGGAGCAACGATGTGATGAGCCTCATCAACGAGGACGAGCTTGAACTTTGCAGGATCGTACTTGTCCAGTCGGTCCCTGGACGTTATGCTCTGGACACTCGCAATGGTGATGTCTGCTGTGCCTGAGGCGTGGAGTGATCCCATTTCAATCTCGATCCTCTTATCAGGATACGCAAGCTGGCAGTGTCTGGCTGCTTGTTCTACCAGCTCACGGCGATGAGCCAGGATGAGAGTCTGGCTAGCATTTTTGACACGGTCGTAGACCTTGTCGATGAGCTGAGTGAAGATGACCTTTTGATGAGTTAATTAGCTTATTATTTACAACGCGGAAATGAAAATGAGACAAGGGAGGTTATTTACTGTTTTGCCACTACCGGTGGCCAAGGATATGCCAACCCTCTTATGCCCTCGTTCGAGAGACAGGACTACGGATTTGATGCATTCTTGTTGGTAATCCCGGAGCTTCAGCTTATTGCTGCGCAGAGGAGCGGCCGCAGCCGCATATTGCCTGGCCTGGCAGATCCAGGCTGCAGGGACGCCAGTCGCAGAATTAGGCCGGAAGAGACGTCTCACGACGGTTTGTAGCATTGCACATGGCGAGGTGTGCTCTCCAGATATCGAACCCGCCTCGAACGAAAAAAAGTTGGTGTAAGAGGAGTCTTCAGTAAATTTCAGCCACTGTGGCGCTAATCGGAGATGCTAGTGCTGCCGTGCTCAGGGAAGTGGCTGAGTCAGCTACTTACTCTAACTATGAGAAGCATGATTTTAGACTCCCGCAGCCAGCAGGGCTCAACTTGATATCTTTTTCTTTTTCCTTTTCTTTTATAATCGGAAATGACATCAAATTTGATGTTGATCTTTCCTCAACCATAATATTTGGTCCCAATTCGGTCGCTGCTACAATGTTTTCTCTCTCCATCGCAGTCTTTAGCGCCCCAGTGACCGAAGGACTATGGACCAAGATTCCGACTACTCATATGAGGAGCAAGAGGCGCCTGCCATCTCATCACCGCGGACCAAGATGAAGGAGGTTTCCAAGATACTTGCAGAAACTGAATTGAGCACTGGATATGAAAATAAGCTTGAACAGCCAGGCAGTAATGAAAGCGATTACGTTGGAGAAGATGAAGAAGGCGGTTATTCATCTGCTGCGGAAAGTGATAGCCAGGAGCTGCGATCGCAACTCAAGAGACCGCTAGATGATACGGAGCCGATATACAGGCCATTCAAACGGCAGAGAGGAGAACTGAATCTCGAATACTTGGAGCTTCTCAACAACGAAATCCAGGATGCTGCGCAGCAGAGCTCCTTTGGCGACCTAAAGGCACTCTCGGCGAGCCACATCGGCCTCACTCACTGGTCTACGGCAGAAAAGCAGAAATTTTTCGAAGTGGTAGCACGCCTCGGAAAATACGACCTCCCCGGCATTTCCACAAAGGTTGGAAGCAAGAGCGTGGCAGAGGTCAGCCACTACTTGGAGTTTCTCCAAGAAGCCTGCGAGTCAAGACGGCAGCAGCAAGGGTCTCGCACCATCTTGGAGCTTGCAGAGTATCCTGCTGCGGTAGAGATTAGCCAACAGTGCTGCCGTGCTGAAGAAGAGGCTGCAGATGAGATCTCGCTTAAACAAGAAGCGCGCGAGGAGATACGGGAGCGAAATCGATGGGGAGATGTATGGGACATTACGCCGAAAGTTGCCAGAAAACTCAGCAAAGCTATTCATAAGCAGGACGAAAACTTGGCCAGCATTCCCCAGTTTGCTCAGCTATTTCACTCTTCGACTTGGCTAGAACTTTCTGCGCGGATGTTTATGAACTCTTCAGTTCCGGGTAATAACTGGAACTCCATAGGCGGAGAACCTCCGTCAATGTGGGCAACTACTTTCGAAGACTTCCACTCATTAACTTTATCCATCACTCGCAGGCTTGTTCAAACAACCATCTTCATTGCAATGTCAAGGATCAGATCGAAGAACGCGACCAGAAAGAGGGTTAGAGACATGGTACAACTGCAGGATGTTGAAGCAGCCATTTCATCTCTGAATCTGACTTCTAAGCTGAATGAATCATGGGTTGGCAGCGCTCGAAGATTACGTCTGGATGTTTATGAAGATCCTACTGAAGGAGACGAGGAGTTTGATGAAGAGCGCATGACATATGAGGAGATAGAGAGAGCTTTATCCGGCGACAACACTAGTACGCCTGGAGAGCAAGCGCAGCCAGATACCCCCTTTTCCACCCAGCTGAGTGATGTTGAAGACGAAAACGATAATCTCTCGGATGTTCCAGCCGAATCAAGCAGATCACCTTCCCCTACAAATGAGGAAGAACGACAAATCGACATGGAGGCAGTGGAAGTCTTGGAATACTCGGTCATGGGAATCCGAAGTAATAATGCTACAAGAAAGGCTCTAAAGGCGTTCATAGCTACGGACCGGCAATTGGAGAGACAAGCTGAAGAAATCGATCAGTATGCCAGCTACAAGGCAGAGATTGAAATGTGGAGCTTGTTGCAGAAGAAGCCACCCATGGAATTGCCAAAGAAGCATGACCCCGGCCCAGTGAGGCGATCAAACCTAAGTCTAGATAGCTTTTATCCCAGCGGACGGGATTGGGCGCACAGGCTGGCGTATTATAGCGAGTGGGAGACTCTGCCACTGTCTGAGCCGGAGCTGAAGCCGGGGTCTACAGAAGAGGAGGTTGTAATCAAGGAAGAAGCTGGGGATGAGGGCGGAGATGAGGCTGAGGAGGGAGACCGGGAAGAAGCCGAAGCCGAAGGCAATGAAGCTGAGAGTGTAGATGACGATAATGATAATGAAGAGGAGGAGGAGGAGGGGGAAGATGAAGAGGAAAGTATTGATACGGAACAGGAATAGATAGAATCAAAGGACCCAATTCAAGGACACACAACGCATAGTGAGTGGAAAGAGGAGACAAGCAAGCCATCCTTCTAGTTATTATAAAAATATAATGTGTTTGAAAATCGGGTATCTTGACTTTTAATCCAAGGTGCTTTGCCAAGTCCATAAAGGAAAAACAAAGAAACGCCACCATGCAGCTCTATCCAACGCTTCAACCTCCCCTTCCTCTCCCTCTTCTGCCTCGTCCGCGACCTCTTCCACGACCTCTCCCCGGGCCTCCCCTCGCCTGTTTCGGCGCGGGAGTTCCGCTCTCTGCGCTTCCGCTATCACTCTCTTCTGAGCCAGACTCTTCTTCCTCCTCGGACTCCTCCTCTTCATCTTCAGAATTTTCCACCACCTTTTCTATTTCCACCTTGGGCTGACTCGTCGCTCTTTTGCGGCCTCGCGTGCCCTTTGCGGGCTTTGCTGCTGTTGCTGCTGGTGACGGCGCAGAGGAAGACGCAGCAACACTCTCAGTATTCTCGACAGATACGCCTCTCGTCTTCGATGCAGTACCAGCTCGAGAGCGCTTCTGCGGAATGGAAGAGGACGGCGGGGGCGAAAGCTCCAGCTGGCGAGGCGACGTGGGCGCTTCGCTGGGGTCGGCGATGGCCCGCTGCAGCATCAATTCGCCGAATTCGTGGAACGGCAGCGAGAACTCGATATACTTGTCCTCGGCCTCGTCGTCGTCAAAGTTTTCCCGCTCGTCGATCAGGTCGAGGTCGTAGTAGGTGCGAAGTTTTTCCCAGATGTAGGGGATGCGCGTGTGTCGGTGGATGTCGGGATCGATGCCGTGGTTGCGCAGGTGTTCTGAGATTGCAATCATGCGAAAGTGCTTGTGCATTCCTAGAATGGGCATGTCTGGTCAGTATGGGGTTTCACAATTGCTCCCTCTCCCGCGGGACGAGACCAACCAGCAGGTTTCCAGCGAATGACGCCTTTGAACAGCGAGGATATCTGGTCATCGGTCCAGAGGTTGTCATATGGGGTCACGGGTATTATTGGCTTGAATGCCGAGGATAGAAATCCCGGTGTCGCGCTTAATCGAGGCGTATCAACGTCCATGGCGCTGTCTTCTCTGATGGTGGTTGGCGTTGAGGACACCTGCAGGCGCGAGCGCTTCTTTGGAGGCATTGTGGCGCAGTTTCGAGCCTGTAAGGCAGTAGTACTATTATAATATGTGAAGGAGAGGCAGGTGTGATAGAAGTAACTTGATAAGTCTAATCGATGTGCGATTCGAGATGCATTGAGTAGACAGGCAATGCTGACGACGGATCAAAAAAAGAACCAGAAGAATGAGGGCAGAGCTCAAAGCGTAAAGTTTTGGTGTTTGTTGCAGAGAGCAAAAAAGCATGAGATCATTGCTAGCTCTGGAGCTATCAGCCACTAATTTTCGCTGACAGCTGATTGACTGTTAGCGGCTACCAGCACTGGCACGGAGAACTGCCCGCGAAACAAACAAGCCGACTTTGATGCTTCTCAACGCCACCACCAAAGCTCCTGGGCTATCTTTCTTATTGCTTCGACAACGCGGTCTGCGCTGATGGCCTCAGTTGGCGCTTCTGCCGCATCTTATCCTCTATGCATCAATTGCTGAAGCGCGCGTGGAAGCCATGGCCAACGATGGCTCCGACGAATATGTCTTTGCCATTCCCAACTTCTGGCAGCCATCGAAGCTGCTGCTAGACCTGGAGGCAGAGGCGCCCTCGAGCTTTTTCGCCAACGATCTCACAAGTATGCCATTGGCCATCCAACACACATATTTTGAGGTCTATGAGTTTTCTGAATGCTTACTTCTCTCCCCGCACGGCTAGACGCCTTGTCAAAGACAGACCCCGACCCCTTCGCGCTCGATCCCTTATCACCAACCCATGATGGTTTCTTCAAACTGATGCCGCTGCACGACACCCATAAAGAGCATGTTGAGACGGACAGCGAAAAGACTTCAGCCGCATCACCAGATTCAGAACCTATAGGACAACCAGAAAAGCCGCTGGACGACCCCCCAGCAGCGTTTAGCAGTGACGATAATGAAGATAGCGAAGAGAACGACATATGGCTGGAGCCGAGAATACCTGCCAAGCCGAAACCTCCGCATAGGACGTGGAATGGCTTCTTATCTGGCAATCCAGCCACAAAATTCCAGCCCATGATGGTCAGCGAGGCCGGTCCCGCTGCCTACGATGCCCTACTGCGTTCTCCAAACGACCCGATGAAGCTCAGGAATACCGATACCCCGGTTGTTGATACGAAAACATATTTGTCTTCTTTGCTGGCTTTGGCGCTCGGCGGGGAGTCTGTACTCTTTACCAGAAAGGACGGCACGCAGAGCCTCAGGCCTGCACTGCCCAAAATGAGAGCCTCAGGATATTCTAGCCATGTCCTCCAGGCACTTGAGAACAAGTGCTTGAGATGCGGAAACACCTTGATGGGTCTGCGCGCGTTTGTGGATTCCGCCTTCTTGGATCACCCAAGCCGATGCGGAGTAGCTCTCGCCAGTACTATCAACCAGGTCCTCCAAGTTGTCCAAGAATGGGTGGCTTTTCATGGGCGAAACCCTCGCTCGCTCTTGCAGCTCCAGGCTACCGTTAACTCAGTCGTGGCCATCCTTCGACCATTCAAGGCCCTCATGTCACATCTGCGCAACGGCATTACGGACGAGGACATCTTGAATCTCGTGTTTCACCAAGCATACTCTGTTGATAACAATGAGGAGTATCTCCGCCAGATCATGCGGGAGGTACTGCGGAGAGTTTCTGGGCCTTGGATTGAGTTTCTTGAAGAGTGGATAGGGACAAGGCGCGAGCAAGGGCTGCCATTTACCAAGTCTAACCTGGGAGAAAGCAAGGGTTTTGTCAAGGTTGAGGCACGAGTCTTTCGGGATGATTTCGGTCGAGAGCTCGCAGAGGTTGATTACGTCTTGGACCCAAGTAAGATGCCGCCTTTTATGCCTGAAGATGTGACAGAGACGATATTTGAGACTGGGCGCAACTTGCGATTCATCCGGTCGTTTCATGAAGACCACCCACTGGCTCAACAAGATGTCATTGCGTCTAGCGATCCTCCCCAAGCCAAATGGCTCTACGACTGGGATGCTATACTGCGCCTTGAAAGCCGTGCTGTTGCGTATCGCGACTCGCTGATTGATGCCATTCGATCGAGCCGTGATGGCTACTCTCTGGGCTCTATGGCGGGATCCATTCATTCGCTGGCTGATAAACCAGGTTCTATTCTTTCATTCTTTGGTTTGGACCAAGTCGGAATGGAGGAGCGCATTGCAGCATCTATTGAACAGTTTGCTCAGCCAGTAGCCACCCACGATGCAGGAGACACTCTAAGTAGGATCGTGCGCGATCGACTTTCTGGGACACATATATCGACAATTGAACTCTCAAACTCTACCCCTCACTGGACATTGCTTCCCGTCCTGTCGTTCGGCGTTATTGCTTCGGCGCAGGCCCAAGTAGTTAATAAAGAGACTCTCAAGCTCCTTTTTACTGAACACAACCTACGAGATCACTTGAGACTACAGCGAGAATGCCAACTTTTAGGGAATGGTCTTCTTTGTAGCCGCCTCTCTCACGCTCTGTTTGATCCTAGTATGGACACGGCGGAGAGACGTTCAGGGGTCGCGAGGAGGAGCAATGTCATGGGCTTGCGATTAGGAGGACGCGACAACTGGCCCCCAGCAAGTTCAGAGCTGCGACTGGCGCTGATGGGTATACTTTCTGAATGCTACATCGCTAACCAGAATGATGGGAATTCGGAGAGGAGTGGCCGCCTCTTTGACAAGGCGAAATCTGGCCTACCGGGTGATATGAGCTTTGCTATAAGGGATCTATCCGAAGAAGAAATCGTCAAATGCACCAACCCCGACAGCCTTGAAGCCTTGGACTTTCTCCGCCTATCCTATACAGCGCCGCCGCAACTAAGCCCTATTATCACGCCGATGAATTTGCTACAGTACGACGGCATCTTCAAGTTCCTGTTACGTGTCTTGCGAATGACCTTTGTTGTTAACCAGCTCTTCCGCGACACAAACAGCCTAGCTCGTGACTGGGAGGATCCTGGCGATGCAACGCTGCGATTCGTAAAAGAAGCCCAACATTTTGTGGCGAGCGTGTCTACGTATTTCCTTGATACAGGCATCGCTGTTCCCTGGAGGGTGTTCGAGAGGAAGTTGGACCAAATAGAGGTAGATCTCCGCCGGCCGACAACGAGCAGTTCATCAGAGGATGTCCAGAGCCCGGATAAATTGCAAGAATTTCATTCACTCGTCCTGGATCGAATCATGCTTGCCTTGTTCCTCAGAAAGAGGCAGCAGCCGGTACTGAAGCTTCTGGAGGACATCTTTAATACCATTTTACGATTTGCAAAGCACGTCAGGCTAAAGTGGCTAAGCAGGCAAGGAGAAGAGACAGATGCCCAGACAAAGGCAGAGGCAGACCCCTCAACTTTATACGCAGAGTTTAAGAGGAAAGTGCAAATTTTCATTACAGTGTGTCGTAGCCTGTCGGAGAAGGCTCGTCGCACAGATGGAAAGAGAGGGAGAGAAGATAGGATATTCAAGGAGCAGTACGGGACTGGCGATGATAGCATGGTTGCGCAGCTCTTGGTCAAGCTTGATATGTTTGATTATTATCTTAAGCGATAGATGGACTACCTAGTTTATACGGGCGAATGAGGCGTCAAGCACATTTAGTGGAAATTTCGAGAAGAAAAAAACAATAATAAATTCATGATTAAATTTTATATATTTGATTTGAAACCCCGATTGTTGACCATTTACAACTTCTACTCTTGATATTCTCTTTACCTACTGCATTTTCTGTATGTCGGCATATATAGGTAGATCTATACCTTAGTAGGTAGATATACCTAGGTGCAGGTGGTCTAGAGCGGCTCGCTGCCCCTCCATTGACCGCCCGCTAAAGCGTAGAGAGATGCCCCCAATTTTGGTGCCCCTCGGCGCGTCTCCACGCGACCAAGACCGAGACTGGCTGAGCTAAACAATGACAGTCAATCGCATCAAGCATAGCAGCGCAGGAAGCATTCCGCCCGTTTACAATCTTTTTCCATGCTCCGAATCCATTAATTATCTGCTTTTTACTTGCGCCTCTGATCCAATCACAGCAACATGGCTCAACAAAGCGCCGCTCCACGCAATCTAAGCTTGACAGAAGAGCTCGAGAAGCTAGAGCAGTCTATAACTCTAACTTTGCAAGGTAGCTGGAATTCGTCCTCCTTCAGGCGCACCAAGAAGCTAACTCTGCTCTAGAGATTGACCATAACTTCAGCAAAGCTCATCGGATCGTCACAACGGGCATTTTGCCGGTGGTAGAGCGATATGGAGAGCATTCGCGAGCTGTCTGGGAAGCCTCCAAGGTATGCCAACAGCCTAACCCAGCTCCCTGTTTCCTTATGCATAACAGCCAGCTCATTGACCTTTTCACCGTCAGTTTTGGAAACAATTCTTCGAATCCTCAGCGAATGTATCGCTATCCGGCTATGAAGACCAGGCTCACGACAACGAACACGACGTCAGTGCCGCAGAGAGCAGCGCCATGAGAGAAGACTTCACGATCGATGTGACTGCCGACCAAGACGAGGAGGCAGCGAAAGCGAATGCGTCAGAGCACCACTCAGCACTACATGGCGACGAAACGATGCTGGACGACGCTGAGCTAGCAGGGAGCACGCCACGACCTCCGTCGACAAAACCTATCAAAGCCGAAAACCAGGCCGAAGCATCTCAGCTTGAGTCCTCTTACGAAGCCATGAGGCGCGAAATGCAACAAGAGGAAGATGTCGAAATGGCCGAAAAGGAACAGGAATCTGAAGCAGAGGAAGATTCATCCATCGTGTTTGCCCAACATACAGCGCGATTGCCAGATATTTCAGGGACGCCAAAGGAGACGCCAAAGGGGCTACCTAACCTGTTCAACAAGGATGGGTCAGTCCAACGACACGGCCAAAAGGATCCCCTGCTTCATCGCGTCCTTGACAAATCATACCGCCTACAGGCCACGCCTCACAAGCCGGCCGTTCGCATCTCGCCATTGAAAGGCAAGCAACCAGAGCTACAGCCGCAGAGGAGCGCATGGCAAGACTCCTCCATGTCGTCTCCCGAAATTGCCATCCCAAAGCTAAGAAGCGAGGCTTTCATGTCCCCGTATAAAACCAACGCACGGCAGCGTTTGGTGGCGGCAACTCAGGGCCCGAGAACGCCCGGCGTCAGCGTGCAGACGCCAGCCACTGCGAAGAAGACGCGGGATGTGTTTGCGACAGAGGGTAGCACCGCCGCCGGTTCTAAGAGAAAGGCAGACGAGATTAATTGGGAGAGCGATGACGATGATAATCTCGGAATGAGTCCGCCCAAGACAATTCAGTTTGCGCTGCCGCCCTCGAAATTGCTTCAGACGCCAGGTTAGTGTTACTGACAATCTATATCAGCAAATCCTCCTTTATAAAAGTTATGCTAACCATCTTTGTCTTTCTTGTTTCACACAGCACGAGAAGCTAGCAAGAGGATTGTTGACGATATCCTACTCGATGCTGGGGCGGGAGCAGACTCCTCCGAATATAGTCCATCTATGGTCAAGATGAATGAAGACATTCTCAACGATAGCTTCTAAGCGAAAGAAATGGAAAGAAAATATCGTCGACCCAGCAGGCCCAACGAAATATGAAGAGTTTTCTCGTGAAAGTATATTTAACTTTACAGATATTACTCACCTACTTCGCCCGACTTGGCGTATTCGAAACCATCATGTGCGCTTTTGGAGTGTCTAAGAGAAGATTCTTTTTTGTTGGAGTCAGATTCTTCATAGAATGTAAAACTTTCGAGCCATCTCACTTTGCTTCTTCCACATTGAGACCGTCGGCCGTGTGTCAGAATAGCACATGGGATGTCTCACCGATATCCGACCCTCGCCAAGAGACAACATGTGAACCTTACCAATGTACCGGTACTCTTCATACAAAAAGGAAATAATCACGATGTCACGCAATACAAAAAAAGGCGCAAAACCCTCAGCCACGCGCAGACTAAAATGTTTAAGCCTGAAGTTCCCGATACCCAGCATCCGCACTAAACAGGAAGGGAAGAGGGGTTTTTTATGCAAGGGAGGGCAGCCTGGTGTTTCGTTTTTTCCTCTTTCAGCTGGGCAATGTCTAATTACCTCCTCGAAAGATGATGCAAGACTGAATCGCGAGCCCGTCGTTTTGTGGTGTTGCGAGCGTTAGGTGTGTGTGGTGACAATCATTCTGGGGTAGTCATGGCTATGGCAAGCCGCTGTCTCATCCAACGCCCCTATATTACTCAATTTCTCTCTTCTCTTATCGTTAATCTTCCTTGTCTTTTTATACTTATTGTGCTATTCTTCTCTTTCCATCTTGTCCTGTTGTTATTCCTCGCTTGTCTTCTTGTCTTCTATCTGCTCTATCTCTTCCTTGGTTCTTCTATCTCCCCCTTTCTCTCTCTCTCTCTCTCTCTCTCTCTCTCTCTCTCTCTCTCTCTCTCTCTCTCTCTCTCTCTCTCTCTCCTCTTCAATCATATCTTCCGTCTCTGTAAATGGACCCCTACCATGAACACAGCTACGATGGACAACAGCACAGAACCTTCGATGGACCGTATTGTGGCTGAACACATCCATGAAAGAGCAATGTCCACCATCTTTCTGAATGAAAAGCTCATGAAAGGACCACCTCGTTTCAGGGAGGCAGACCTAAAGGATCCACGTCTCCGTCACTGCGCCTTTGACCCGGAGACTATTGTTTTCGAAGCTCGAATCGGAGGCGGGAAAGATGGCTACGTCTGGAGGGTTAAATTTGGCGACGAGGGACCATTTGTCCTGAAGGTTGTGAGTAACGACTCAGTTTAAAGAATAGCTGTATTCGCTCACTAATTGTGGTGACGATATACCGAAAAGTTCTGGGATCAAGTACCTCCTATCAAGGCTGGGGACTATTATTCGATGCAGCGAGAGTGCCAGAATGCTGCTATCCTTCAGATGATGGAGGCAGCCGTAGCAACGAAGCCAGTGCTTGTAAACGCTCGCCCCGAGACAAAACAGGCTGCTATATGGAACTATCTGTCATTTTCCGAAGAGAACTGCTCTCCGAGATATACCAGGGATCTTAGCGAGGCAGTTGCAGGCCCAAGGACCAGACTCATCTCATCATTACCACGTATGACCAAATGCTATGGCTGGCTGAAGCTGCCTAACGAGATTTGGATCGATCTGCCACCCCATCTGCAAGCCGTGAATGAAGATCCCAGAAAGCTCAGAACGCTTTTTGAAAATCACATGGGCTGCGTTGCGGTTATCTACGAGCTAGTTGAAGAAGGCGAAAATGAGATAGACACGGTGGAAGATGTTGATACATTTCTATGGCATGCTGGTTTTGCCTATGCGGTTGATCCACATCCAAAGAATTGGAAAAGCGGCGTCTTGGTCGATCACTCCGAAATTGTTCATATTCGCGGATATAAATGGAACATGGAGGATTACATCGGAAGGACAGCGGAGCAGATACTAGAAGGTGATGGAGCTGAGTAACAAAGGATTCGACCAGACGCAGAGATCATCACCTGGACCCCCCCAATTTTTCAATAGAGATTATCGTATGGACGAATGGCACGGCATAAACTGGATGGGCAATGAGGGTCTAATGGATTATATGGCAACTGGATTAGACGGAATCATTTAGACCACGACACTGGCTGCTCAACCAGTTGGACTATGACTAGAATGGCGATGTGGAAGAAGTTGAAAGTTGATCTATGTGTTTATTTGTCTGGAAAGTACAGAATGATGATGTTCCATGTCATTTTGGAGAAGGAGAGCTGCCATCTCTGCCGCGCTTCCACCCCCAAGACGACTGACTCCCTCGTCCATCTATTCTCATGCCCCTTTTTGTTCAGCTCTACACAATTATTTGTGCGGCTGAATCTAGAAGCTGAATCTAGGAATGTCATTACTTTTTCGCATATAGAAGCACTATTCCCATATCAATGATACAGACTAAATAGGGAACCACTCAGAGCCCAAGACACGGCACAGTAGCGCCCCAACACGACGCAAGGGAGGCTGCTCCAGCTTTTCGCACCACATGAGCATGAAGACAACAACTGAAAAGATTTTGGGTGTCAGTTGTTTCGGTATCGCTGGTGCGGAGTAACCCCTGCAAATCAGTTTTGCGGCAATGAGAATGTCACCATCTCCATCATCCCTTGTGTGAAGTCGCGATGCTATTGGACGCCATGAGAGCTCTGGCTGTCTCGTGCTTGGGAAAAGAAGAGGGAAAACAAAAAGAGAAAGGAAAAAAAAGAAAAGAAAATCAGGCGCCACTAATGTTACGGCGACATGATATAAAGGGAGAAACTGAATGGAGACTAGCCGTTATAGAAGTATCAGTACTTTGTTGCAACGAGGAAATATGGCTA
This sequence comes from Trichoderma asperellum, assembly GCF_020647865.1. Lineage (NCBI taxonomy): Eukaryota > Fungi > Ascomycota > Sordariomycetes > Hypocreales > Hypocreaceae > Trichoderma > Trichoderma asperellum. The sequence goes on along the minus strand of NC_089415.1, from coordinate 2,555,751 downwards.
ATGTTTTCACGATGCCAAACATGAAGCCAGCCCTAGCAGAAAAATGAGACTGGGAGCTTTCTTTTTCTTTCTTTCCCCTCTCTCTTTTTTGGGGGTACCGCTTGCAAGACATTCCTCCCTGCCGCTTATTCTAGCCACGAGGGCATGCAAGGCTTAGACACTTTTTCTTTTCTTTTTTCTTTTTCTTTTTTTAAAAAAAATTCTTTTCCCACAGACAAAGTCTCAGACCAATTTTTCTAGGCGCCCGGATATCCTACGCACCATGCTACCTTGTCCTGCCCCATTTGGAACTAGCCGGGGAAAGATGTCGGAAGCGTTGGAGGCCCCCAAGGTCGGAGCTGGAGCCGAGGGAATGAAGTGATAGGCGATATCCGATGGCTTGGGAGCAACCAGGTTGGCCGAGGATTGGGTGATGATGGGCTGACGTTGGCGGTCCCTGGTGATTTAGGTGGAATGACCAAGTTGGTGCTAGCATCTTGCAAGTCTCGAGGATATCAAGTATATTGTTCTTAGTCAGGCTGTGTAAAGTGATGCATGTCGAAATAGGAAGTTGGTAGTATATACTGCTTTCCATTACGATCTGCTACTAGGTACCATGATATCTGATGGCGATTTATTTTCAGCAAACTATATAGGTATATATATATTCTAGATTCTGTATGAAGAAATATTACTGGCTTGCAAATACATTGAGAGCCACATAATCCCGTGAACGCGTCTTCTCTTCTGTTCTAGAGACAAGTCATCATTTATTTCAATCACAAGATGAAGGCCAATCAAGTGGAATCTTGTTCAATTTCAACTTCTGAAAGAAAAAAAAAGAAGAAAAAAAACGGTATTTGGTAGACATATATGTAGTGTTTTAGATTGATGTAATCCTTCGCACTTTTCAGATATAGCTCTTGGGTACTTTACGCAAGCTTGGGCTAAAGGATAATATACACGTTGACTTGGCCATCTGACCATGGAGATCTGCGACCAACAATATCAAGATAATTATCCCTCATTTTTTTTTTCCTGGGCTATTAAGCCAGTTTGTAGCCTTTGCAGACAACTTGCGCAGCTTACGTATAGAAAGACAAGTTTATAGTCTAAGGCGTCACAATAGATAGTCGTAACCTATAGCGAGATTTCGATAATGTAATCTCCAAGGTCTAGGTCATGGCTATTTCAAGTGTAGTAGTATACCTATATTCTCGAGGAAGGCCATGTGACTCCATTGGAAGAGCTACTGTCTATAACCTGTTACATCTTGCACATCAGTGCGCAATTCAAGGAGATCCCCGCTTTGAAGAAGGAAGGCAATCATCCAGTAGTATAAATCTTTCAATGCTGATAAAGTGAAACCAGTCAACAGTCAGAATGGGAAATTGCTCGTTGGAATCAAATAGAAATAATATATGTCTATAATTCAATCAAGTTGTCTGTTTAATATGCCCGTAACTCATCATTAACATTCGCCCTGTCCCAATATCATACCATGCTCTTTCACTCGCTGTGCTGTACATCTTAAAAAGCTCTCTATTTCGCGATCAAACAACAAAAGAAAGAAAAGAAAAGAAAAGAATAGTCCAAAAAGAAGTTGAGTAGTGGTGTGCTTATCGGAATCCACCGCGAGGCACCGCGCTCTCGTTGATGTTGGGTAATCTTGGTTCTTTGCGAGATGAGGAGCTTTTTGATGGTGATGAGGTCTTGCTCTTTCCTCCTAATAGACCCCTCTTCTCAGTAGCAACAGACGACAGTGAAGCGGTTTCGCTGCTGTCGTCTGCTCTGAGGTACGCCTCATCCCGGCGCTGTCCGTGGAGGATGCCGTTGAGCATCTGGCCTAGGCCGCGACGCTCAAGGCTTGGAGAGCGAGAGCCAGAAGGAGAGGAGGTGGAGGAAGTGGGCTTCTCAGCCTTTTTGCCTAGAGAGGGTCCGGGGCGTTCAGCCTTGCCAATGGAGAGGCCGCCGTTGTGTCCAATGAGAGACATGTTGTTGGTGTTTTCAGAAGAGTTGCCTGAGTTGCTGTTCATTTCAGTTGGTTTGATGTTTATGATTGTTGATGGAGCAGAGGTAAGAGGCATACAGTTGAGAATCAATTGTGATTGATTGCTGGGATTGCTGCTGTTGGCAAATTGTGTAGAAGCTGCGAGGAAGCTGCTGCTTTATAGAAGTTGTGATGGTAGTAGTGGTAGTAGTAGTAGTAGTAGTAGTGGTTGTTGTTGTTGTTGTTGTTATTGTTGTTGATGTGATTGATGTGATTGATGTCTGCCTGAGATGGACCCAAGAACCAGGCATCCGCGAATCTATATATACTCGAATCTGGCCGTAAAGAAGCTTTAGAGCTCCCTCTGACCCCTACCAATGACATCCCCAATCATAGCTAAATTACTACATACTGCCACAACCACAACCACAGCCATGCGCCCTGGCCCACAGCCTACATCACGGCCACGAGGCTAGCGCGAACGGACAGACGCCAAGCCGATTGTTTCCAGAAAAATTTTGCTCTCGTCGTCTGCATCTGACAAGCCGGCAGACGCTAGACGATGGTCGAGGCTGCTTGTAAACGCACCACGACTCCATAAAACACAGTCACAGTCACCGCTAGCCAAGCCGCGCACACTCAGCCCGGCTTTGACTCATGGCGCGGGTCAGCCGTCGTTCCGGGTACAAGTCGCGCGCCAAATGGGTCGCGGAGCCAAGCGAAGCTTGTCTTGCGGGGATGGATGGAGACGCCAGCGAGTGACGAGCCCGCAGGGGATGACGAGTTTCTGCCTGAATGAGTGCAACGACGTTTTGCTTACAGCACGATGGCTACGCAGACGCCTACGCACACAGATGGGATAGATGCGACCAACATGCGTGAACATTCCTACCGTGGATTAGCAGGTGGCAGTCATACGCACATACACGTTGCATGTAGTCTACATGTATGTACCTACCATCTTCTACCACGGCGATGCCGATTGCAAGGCTGCGCATCATGCCTCAGCCTCTCCGACTGTACGCGAAACGCATTGCCAGCCCAAACAGGAAATGTACCTTGGTGGAGGGGGGTGAATCTCCTTCACGCTGTTTTGATGCGCGAGTGCATCTCATTCACGCCGTTTCACTTGCACCCAAAATTCGGGGCCACGATTGAAAGCTGGTGCCTGAGCTATATCAGGCCCGTCTACTCCAAGCTGCGGCCGTAGACACTCAATCCCGTAGGCGCTAGAATAATTAAAGAGCTGCCTACACATCATCCACCGTCTGGCCAAATGCATGTTACATGTGTCTTTTTCTTTGCCTTGCCTGGTTTTGCCTTGTTTTGCAAAGGAGGGCATCGCCATACGTCCAAAAGGATGCCTTGATCCCACCTGGAGGCCGCGCCGCCCAACTCGGGCAATCCATTGCCAAAACGAGTAGCCGTCTAACGACAAAACTGGTCAGTCAGTCATCTGCGGTGACGACAACCCAGCACGCAATGCTATCTGCAGGACATGGCAGCATCAATACGCGTGTGTTTACGCAACCCCTCATAGCGCTGAGGCTAGAGCCGCCTTGGGTAGGTGTTGAATCCGCCTCATCTCGGCACAAAGTCTCCTCTGCTCATCCCCTTCGTCCAAAGCCGTGATTCCCTCTGCTTGGGCAAACTCTATATCCCGACAACTTGCGAACCTCTACATAGACATCGTCGTGCTGCGCCGGGATAGACTCACTCATCTTGCAGGGCGAAGCAGCGGCTACAGCACGTCGTGACTCTTCATCGCGCCCTGCAATTTCCGTTATGACTCCTCCTCCCAGCTCCCCTGTCAGCCTTATCCCAAACCGGCACAGCAGATCCCAATCGGCTGCGCGGCATTTGATGCGATTTGCTGAGACGTAGCAATGGTGTCCACATTCAAGCTGTCCCGTGGCTCTGGGGGTTTTTTTTTTTTTTTTTTTTCTTTTTTTTTTTTTTTCATGGAGTCATCGCCGCTGGTCAATTGGGATGAAAGTGCAACTCTGTGTCCAGAAAGGGGTAGCGTGTGTGCTGGAGGGACATTCTATGCGTCAAAGGCATGTAAAATCATACATGAGCTTTCTTACAAGCCCGGCAGTTGGTTCCATGCAATCTCCGCCGTAAAATGCAATTGGATTCAAAGGTAAATCGGTGTTTGATTTTCAAAAGAATTTAAAAAACTTCATGAGAAATATGATTGCCTACCTAGCTGCGAAACCCACCTACATAAGCGTAAATATCGCTTACTGTAAGACACATTAATCAAAGTGGCTCCCAAAGCAATGACCATTGAGCAGAGCAGAGCAGACCATTGCCCCAAGATCCACGAGGCTTGGACGACGCTGATTATGGGGACTAGCAGCCAGATCTCTATACGAGGATCGCGTACACGTATTATGCCGCAAATGACATGAGATTTATGATCGATTCCCCTCTCCTGTTTCTGGGTACACACACTTTGTCATTAACGCAAATTTGCCTCATAAGTAGTAAGAACTTTATGTATATTAAAATAATAATAATAATAATAATAATAATAATAATAATAATAATAATAATAATAATAATAATAATTGACAAATTAAACGTATTCAGTATGTATCAATTCATATTCAGTTGATTGATCGTTTCAACAATGCATCTATACAAAGTGTTTAGCCCTTTGCAAAACAAAACAAAACCAAGCTAGTACTATATCCATTACCTTGATCTGTCATCTCGTCTTCTCCGCACTTATTGCTATGTGGAGCAGTCGCAGTATCCTGTACTCCACATGGCTGTATTCGGCCATACTGGTCACTGGTAGCTAGCACAATTTTGCTGAGCCACTCTTATCTCTTATCGATATGCACCACCTTATCGCTATCAGTAGAAAAATTTCCCAGTTGGAATCTCAAATTCTGCTGCTGAGCGGCGACGGCGAGCGCTTGACGGACGGCCACGACAAACCACCATGGAGGATCAAGTGCATAAGCCGCATCGCAAGAGCAAGGAGAAGAAGCAGCACTCGGGAGGTAAGTGTCGCGTTCAATTGGGCACTTGAGACCTGCACAAAAATCGCCATGCAGATCGGATGTTGATTGAACCTGTGGTAGATCGCAATCCCAAGGCTTTTGCCGTTGCTAGACCCGGCAAGCTTCAGCGACAGGCTGCCAGATCTTCCGATGTACGTTTCCCATCTCCAAATCTTCTCCAACGCCTTTAGAGTGCGTAAGGTATTCAATATTGTTGCATATACTGACAACTTCCATTTCCAATCAGATCAAAGAAAAGCGTCTCCATGTCCCTCTCGTCGACAGACTTCCAGATGAGGCGCCACCGCGTCTCGTCGCCATCGTTGGCCCCCCGGGCGTTGGCAAGACGACTCTGCTAAAATCTCTCGTTCGACGATATGCCAAGGAGACTCTTTCAGACCCTCAGGGCCCCATCACTGTCGTTACATCGAAGAAACAACGATTGACATTCATGGAATGCCCCAACGAGCTGGAAGCCATGGTGGACGTCGCCAAGGTTGCCGACATCATCCTTCTCATGATTGACGGCAACTATGGCTTCGAGATGGAGACTATGGAGTTTCTCAACATCTTGGCCGCCACTGGTATGCCTGGTAATGTCTTTGGTATCTTGACCCATTTGGATCTGTTTCGCAAACCGGCCGCTTTGAAGGATGCCAAGAAGCACCTTAAACGAAGACTGTGGACAGAGCTCTACCAGGGCGCTCATCTCTTCTACCTCTCTGGTGTCATGAATGGTAGATATCCCGATCGTGAGATCCACAACTTGTCTCGCTTCCTCTCCGTCATGAAGAACCCGCGACCTCTCGTCTGGCGAAACTCTCACCCGTACACCATCATTGATAGCTTCCGCGATATCACTCACCCCACCAAGATCGAAGAGGACCCCAAATGCGATCGATCAATCGTTCTATCAGGATACCTAAGAGGAACAAACTTTGCAACCCAGGGCCAGCGAGTGCATGTTGCCGGTCTGGGTGACTTCACCGTGTCTTCCATGGAAGTGCTGCCTGATCCTTGTCCTACTCCCGCCATGGAGCAGGCCTTGGCCAAAATCACTGGCAAAAAGGGGCGAAGAAGATTGGATGAAAAGGAAAAGAAGCTTTATGCTCCCATGTCTGATCGCAGCGGTCTGAAGATCGACGGCGATGCTATCTGGATTACCAGGGATAAAGGCTTCACATTTGACAAGGATGCGGGTTCCACTGAGCGTGGAGAGGGAGAGGAGATGATCATTGGCCTCCAGGCTGAGCGAAGATTACTCGGTCAGACAGAGGATGGAGTGCAACTGTTCAAGGGTGGCCGAGAAGTCAAGGAGCTAGCTGAGGAAGAAGATAGCGGCAGAAAGGAGCAGCGCAAAGCTAGAATTGCCGAGCGAGAAGACGGGGACGATGGAGAGAATGAAGACGACGAAGGCTTTGTCAGTGGCAGCGATGAGGAAGACCCAGACGAGGAAGAAGAGTTCAATGAGGGGAAACTGGGCAAAATGTTCCGCGGCAAAGCTGACAAGGAAGCCAATGGTGACGATGATCTTGCCTTTGCAGACAGCGATTCGGATCTTGGTTCCATTACAGACCTTGATGAGGATGCAGAGGATGACGAAGAATACGACTCTGATGAGGAGACTGCGGCCCTGAGATGGAAAGAAGGAATGGCCGACAGGGCTATGAAACTTCACTCCAGAAAACGTTCATACCACACCCCAGATCTAGCTCGTTATATATATGACGGCTCCATGACTGCCAGCGAGGCCCTGAAGAAGTGGAGGGGCGAGGAAGATGACTCGGAAGAGGAGGACATCGAAAATGACTCGGAAGATGAAGAATTTTTCAAAAAGAATTCACAGGAGAGCGAAGATCTGATCGAAGACCGATCAATACCAGATTACGACTACGAGGACCTGGCAGCCAAATGGGCCAATCAAGAGAACATTGAGGCTCTGAAGACAAAATTCACGTCGGGCAGGAAAGGTGGAGGCGGAGACGATGAAGATGAAGATGGCGAATTTGGCGGCTTTGATGACGATGACGAAGATGGCAATGGTGAAGGCGACGACGACAGCGAAGGTGACGGTGAATTCGAGGATTTGGAAGCTGATTCACAAAACCCCCTCAGCAACAGTCAGCCGAAGATATACAGGCCGAGCGTGAGAAGAACGCCAAGAGAAAAGAGGAGCTCAAAGCTAGATTCGAGGAGGAGGACCGAGATGGTTTCATGAACGACAAGTCCAAAGCCCGACGAGAAGGAGGAGGCGATGGAGAGGAGGAATTCGGCGAGGACGACTGGTACGATGCTCAAAAGGCCATGATCCAGAAGCAGCTCGACATCAACAAAGAGGAGTTTGAAAATCTGGACGAGCGCCAGAGGGCTGCCGTCGAGGGCTATCGAGCCGGTAAATACGCGAAGCTGGTTCTGGAGGGCGTGCCCGCCGAGTTCATCTCCCGCTTCGACTCCCGGCAGCCCATCGTCGTCGGTGGCCTCTCGGCGACAGAAGACCGCTGGGGCTTCGTCCAGGTGCGCATCAAGCGTCACCGCTGGCACAAGAAGATCCTCAAGACAAACGACCCGCTCATCTTCTCCCTGGGCTGGCGCCGCTTCCAGACGCTGCCCATCTACAGCATCTCCGACTCGCGAACGCGCAACCGCATGCTCAAGTACACGCCTGAACATATGCACTGCTTCGCCACCGTTTATGCGCCACTGATCGCACCCAACACGGGTTTCGTGTGCTTCAACTCGTTCTCATCGCCTGGCTTCCGCATTGCCGCCACAGGCACCGTCCTCTCCGTCGACGAGTCCACCGAGATTGTCAAGAAGCTCAAGCTGACCGGTTCCCCTTACAAGATTTTCAAGAACACTGCCTTCATCAAGGGCATGTTCAACTCTGCCCTCGAGATTGCCAAGTTCGAAGGCGCCTCCGTCAAGACCGTCTCCGGCGTGCGCGGTCAGATCAAGCGTGCTCTCTCCAAGCCCGAGGGCCACTTCCGTGCCACCTTTGAGGACAAGATCCTGGCCAGCGACATCGTCTTCCTGCGTGCCTGGTACCCCATCAAGCCGCACCGCTTCTACAACCCTGCTTCCAACCTCATCGGCTGGCAGCCAATGCGCCTGACCGGCGAGGTCCGCCGCGCAGAGAACGTCGCCACACCGCAGCTCAAGAACTCGCAGTACCGCAAGATTGAGCGCCAGACCCGCCACTTCAACGGCCTGCAGGTGCCGCGTGCCCTCGCCGCCAACTTGCCCTTCCGGTCGCAGATTGTCCAGATGAAACCCCAGAAGAAGAAGACGTACATGCAGAAGCGCGCCGTCGTCCTAGGCTCCGAGGAGAAGCAAACGCGCGCCTTTATGCAGAAGGTGCTGACCGTCCACAACGAACAGGTCGCCAAACGCCGCGCCAAGAAGGAGGAGAATCGCGCTTCCTTCAAGAAGAAGCTGGCCGAGGGTGATGAGAAGAGAGAGGCTCGGGAGAAGAGGGAGAGCAAAGAATACTGGCGCAAGAACGGCCGCAAGAGGAGCGGCGGCGATGAAGATGGCGGCGGCGGCAAGAGGAGAAGGTGAAAAGCGTCCGATTTAGAGATATATATATATATAATGGCGGGAGTTGCGTACTTGTTAAGCATCACAAGTTGTTTTTGGCATCGGGGATAGAATTGGTTACTGTATCTACTACTATTAACTTGACTTATATACGTACTTGTATAGCACCAAGGTTCTGCTACCATTGCACGCATACAAAAGTATGCCTGCTTGGCTACTTGATATCTTTATTTTTCTTTTCTCCATGTTCTTTTTCTCCGTCTTCTTTTCATATATATCCCCTTGTATCGTCTTTCTTCCATCACATGCTTGTAAGCGCTCTGTAGAATTGCATCTATGCCGGCGGTCAAAAATGTGTCTCTGCTTTTCTGTCTCCCTTACGTCAAAGAAGCTGCCAAGTCAAAGGTCGCATCGTCTGCCTCGGCACCAGCAAATTGGCCAATCAGCCAATGACGGCAATGGAGCACGTGCCCCCCTGGGTCGAAGCAGCAGCTGATGCTGTAATCTGCAACTTTTTCTTCCTCGTGCCTTGAGCTAGAAGGGTGGGAGAAGCACAGGCGAGCACTTTTAGGCAGCTGATCGAATGACCATTTTTGGTGCTGCTGTGCTGAATGCTTGAGATCCCATCAGGATGGTTCCTTGTTCTACAGTATAGGTTATAGGATAAAAATGGAGACCGCGGAGAAGGAAGCTAAAGGGAAAAAGGTTTTGCGGGCAGATGCCGCCACTCCTCAGCGTATGAGAAGCCGCCGAGTAAGCGGTATCACCTGTATCCTGTATGACACGGTATAGTTGTAGCGGTTCATTCTAGATACGTAGCAAGCGACGTCTCCGGCCGCATCCAAGTAGATTGCATGGGGAGGGGTTTCGCATCAGAGAGGGCCTAAGCCTGTCTTGGTACTAAATCAATCTCTAACCTCTGACTTGTAGCAGCTTCTCATGCATGCGCGCGCACGGAGTCGATGATGCAGAAGCCTAGCAGTACTTAGTAGTAGGTAGGCCCTGGGTATACAGTATCATGCGTCTGGGTTTTTGCATGGCTTGAGATGGCATTATTGTACCTCCAAGTACAGATACAAGCTCGCTGCTCTCTGATGGGCTGCAGACTCGCGTCGGTGTCTCTGATGCCTTGGGCTGTTTGACCGCGGAAGCTGCATCCTTATACGCATCGCACTTGCCCGGCAAAAACTGCGACGATAGCGGGTGCGTCATTCATTGGTGGGCAGGTGACGAGTTGCTCTTGCTGCTTCTGCAGCTCCAAGTCCCGACCCTCGCCTTAGCGCCATCGTGTTGCATCACATCATGCCCGCAGCAGTCGAGTGGGCTTGTACCTGTGCGAGCCAAGCCTTGTACCTTTTTGCGTGTCTTTTCTCCGCAGAGAGACTCCACCGACGGAGCTACGGTACTTGTCCAAGCAGCGTCAGGGAGCTGCGGCAAGGAGTAGCAGGTAACCCCACTAGCACATGTTAATTTTGATTATGGATATTATTGGAAGGCGTTTGTTTCTTTGGTGGATAAAAAAAAAACGTAGATGAGATAGAGGTTAAATAAAGGGAGTCAAGCTAAAGAAAGTATGGGGATATAATTTTAAAAGGGAAGCGACAGGAAGAAGAAATAATCCTCCAAACAGCACAAGATCAAGCAATTTCTAGAGCTGCAAGAAAACAGGGAGGCAGCATCAAGGAGGGGCGCACCGGAAAACAAATAAGGAAAAATAGAAAAAAAGTGCAGCGTCACAACCACGTCGACACCTGCCGCTAACAAGCTCGCCCGTAGCTTCCACCAGACTTGCTTCGGTACCATCACATCACCTGGAAAAGAGCCTGGACCCGGGTTTCCAGCTGCCTAGCTCTCTTTTCTGGTCCTCTAAAAAAAAGCATCCCACCTGCCTGCTGCAGCGCCCTTTTCTTCCCCTCTTCCGAGCTGCGACTCTCTTCTCTCTTCTCTCTTCCATCAGTGTCCATCGCCTGAAACACACAGAAAAAGGTACGCAGTAAGAATCAGCAGCAGCAGACGAGTTGGCTTTTGCTTCTGCCTTGATTTCACCCATCTTGGCTCTGCGAAGCTGGCTTTTCTTCTTCTTCCTTTTCTGCGCTTCTCCTTTTTATTTTCCTAGCTCTGATACTGACACGACAGCTTTGCAGCGCCTACGACTCCAGAACCCAGAGCTTCCGACGACCTCCTTTCCGCCGCCACCGTTGCGCGACCGACAAACCCCTCCAACCAAGCTTCTCGACGACATACCCAAAAAAAATTCCCATCATCACAATGGCCGATTCTGCTGGCGCGGTAAACGGCCCCTCCAGTAAGGTACGTGGAAACGCAACCACCACACTTTCCATTTCCCACTTCTCTACAGCTGCGCTGCGATCGATCTCGTACCTACATATATGGGAACAAAGAGGCTCTCTTTTTTCCTCCCCCTTGTCCGGTAATATCATTGGCAGTGACGGGATGCTGACGCGTGGGTTGGGCAGTTTTGCATGTGATGACTCTAAGGCCTAAAGTCGCTGCCTTTTTTGGCCCCCTCTGGACGCAACTGACGAGGAGCTCTTAGAAGCCGCCAACGGCAATGCTGGACAGACTCTGACGCCGTATCATTCGCTCTTCAGGCATCTGTTTTCCTGGGAGAAGCCCCGTGAGTAGCGCCCGACACAAGCGGACTTATTCTTTATTTACTTTTGTCTCTTCTTACCTCAACTGCCTCATCCCTCTCGACTGCGCCATTGTATCCCACTACAGCTTTCCGGCTACCTAGTAGCAAGTATGCCACGACCTCTTGTGCTAACATTTTATTGCTTACCAAAGGTGACTCGGCCATCGCATATGCTTCCGTTGTTACCACCATCGTCGCTGTGAGGTACCTAAACCTCCTTAGCTGGACTCTTGGATTGTCCTGGATGGTCTTGGCCACCACTGTCGCTGCTGAGGTTTCCGGCAAGCTGATCCTTAACAATGGCCTGGCTTCCCAGTTCCGCCCACGCGAGTATTTCACCATTTCACGGGACACCTTTGAAGCCATGGTTAGCGATGCCCACGGATTGATCAACTTCTTCCTCATCGAAGCTCAGCGCATCGTTTTTGTTGAGAACATTGGCGTTTCGGCTGCTGTGAGTCGCGCACTTATTTTCTGCTCTTTTCTAATTTGGAGTGCTAATATCTCCCTTGCCTAGGCTTGCGTCGCTGCCTTTATCTCAGGCTTCCTCATCAAGGTCGCTCCCTACTGGGTTCTTGCCATCATTGCAACCACCATTGCTTTCTTCGCTCCTCTCGTCTACTCCACCAACCAGGAGTTCATTGATGAGCAGCTCAAGACGGCCGCCGATGCCATCAACGCCCAAACCGCCCAAGTTCGAGATGCTGCTCAGAAGCAGGCCGACCACCTTGCTGCCGTTGGAAAGCAGTATGCCGAAGACTATACTGGCAAGGTTCAGGACATTCTGCGCACTCGCAACCTTTCTCCTTCGGCGGCAAAGAAGTCTCCCGTCGAATTCCCCTCTCCTCCTACTGAGGAGCCCAAGGTTGCCGAACCAGCTGTCCCCCAGGAGCCTATCCATGCCTAAATGGGGCTTTTAGATCCGTAGGTGTGTTTACAGTCGAAGAGAAACGAATGCGAGCTTGAGCTATCCCTATGGCTGCTCTGTTTTACGTTCTCTACGCTGTAAATCATAACCCTACCACTGAGGTGATGGATATTTCCAAGATTGAAATCAAGATGGAGAGGATGCATGGTTTTAGGAGACGACGGTGTATCACCGTATCAGAGCATGATGATATCCGCTCAATTGGCACGAAAAGTTAAACATTTGGTGAACAGCAACTTTTTGTGCTGAGAAAGGCACATTCAATGGGGGGTGAGCGTGGAGGACAACGGCGTTTGCTACGAGACCGATAGGTTTATTTTTTGCAAATTCTTTTTCCGCTTTTCTTGTTATCAGTTTGGGATGGTCTTCTTTTTTAAACTCTACCTATCTTTTATCCTTGCCCTATGATGACAGTCTCCTTTTTTCTATATGGACTTTGGGGGCTGAGCAGACCAACTGTTTGGAATCCTGTCTTAGTCTACGTAGTGTGAACCGGTTTTGCAGGTTAGGTTGCATATTACTATCATCTCTTTTTTACTTGGCCGAGAATGCCTGAATTGCTCCGTATGTGATCCTTTTCAATAGTATATGTGCGAAATCTATACATTATATGATGTCACGAGCATGATAGCCATCTATGATGCCCCTCATCAAATGCATCTCAACTTGTGTATGTTTGCTACTATTTGCGTCTGCTAATGTCTGTTCTGTTCTGTTCAAGCTATCTAGCAAGCTGAATGCTTGCGTAAATCGTCATTTGACTGACCCGATTCCTATACCGTCAAAGGAAAAAAACAAACGACAAATAGGAAAACTCCGTGCTAAACAGGATAAAAAAAAAGATAAACAAACCCGCTCCATGAAATATGGGCTTTGTTCCCTAATACATAGATGAAAGGAGAGATAAGAAAGGAAATATACGAGCAGTTTCTCGAACCGCCCCAGGGAGACAAGTTTCTCTCTGTCTATTTCGTAAGGTCATTTGTCAACCCCCATCTCATAACTTGTTTGTGCCATCAATTGCTATGCTGTGTGCCCCCTGGATGAATGCGGATATTGGGTGAATAAGCCACGCAAGAGGCTCGTTTCCACAAATCTGCGCATCTAGTATCAAGGTGCCCAGTAGCCAGCGACATATATATGTATATATGTATGTGTCTGTGTCTGTGTCTGTGTGTTTCTCTGTGTGGATGCGTATATATATATATATATATATATGTATATTTCTCAATCCAATTTCGCTTGCCCAGTGACGCAATGCTATTATCCCATCTCTTCCATTTATTCATCTCTGCACCTCTCTTGTCGCTTCTCTCTTTTTTGCCTTACATGTCTTCTCACCTGCGCCAGCCCCAGAAACCACCACCACCTGATCCAGGAGACGTAGCTGCGGTCGTCGCAACTTTGGCGTTAGTCGAGCCTGGGGATACAGGACCGTTGGGGGAGTCGGCCTGGGCCTGAGCCTGGGCTTGAAGCTGAGCTTGAGCGTGATTATACATCTTCTTCATCGCCTCCAGCTGCTGCTTCGCCTCTTCGGCCTCTTGCTTGGCAATAGCCTGCACCGTCTTTGCTTGCGCAAGTTCCATCAGCAGCGTATCGAGGTCATTCTGAGGCGATTTGCTCTCGTCTGACGCCAATGGTGTTGGGGGCATCGACGCCGGTAGCGGTGGCACCAGGTCGTTGTTCTGCATCACCGAGGACTTTCGTCTGTTATATGATGAGCCCTGGGAAGCCATGGACTTACTACGTCCAAGCTTAAACTCCCTCAGCCCAGCGGGGGGCTTGGGAGTCCACTCTGTTCCCGTATCGAGACCTCCCAGGCCCGGATCACTGGATGTTGGTCTGGCTCGCAAAGCTTGTATCTGCTTTTCAAGCCGCTGCTTGTCCTGGTGAAGGGTCCTAACGTGGCTGTGACTTTCCCGGATTTGCTCTTTCAGAGATGACATCTCCTGGTCCAAGTCGTGTATCTGCCGGCTGAAATTCTGGTTCTGCGACATGGCACTGGCAAGCTGGTCTTTGGCCTGCTGTAGCTCAATCTGCAATTCCGAGTTCGTGCCAGATGCTGATGGCTGAGATTTACTCTTGTTGCCATCGTCACTGTCAGTTCCATTTCCAAAGCGGCTTTCCACTCTATCAAGCAGCTCTTCCAAGTCTTCTGCAGATGGCGCATCTGATATATCGGCCAAGTCATCATCAGCCGATTTCTCTGCTTCGTCTTCTTCTTCCTTCTCTTCATCCTCTCCTTGTTCATCATCATTTCCAGTAGCCTCTTTAGAGCTCTTCAAACTATCTTTTCCATCCTCCTCCTCCGCCTCCTCTTCTTCTTCTTCCTCTTCTTCTTCCTCGTCTGATTCCTCATCCGCGAGGCTTACTCTCTTCCTGAGCCCGTCCAAGAGAGATCGAACAGCTTTTCGGTCCTCTTCTCTCTCCTCTCGTTCGCGTTTCAGTTCGCTCGACAGCAGCGCATGATTACGCTGCAGCTCGCTTAGCACGGTGAGGAGATCTTCAATTTGGCCATGCAAATGCTTATCGTCTGTGTTCTTGCTGCTGCTGGCAGCGACCTTGGGTGCTACCGGGGTTGATTCTCGGCTTGCAGAATCGTCCTCGGTAGTGTTTGAAGAGTCTCTTGACACAGTAGTGGCATCTGTCGAGGATGAACTCATAACACTGGCGGAGCTTGCCTCAACCGAGTTTAGGGTGGAGGCAAGGCTTTGTTTGGAGGTGCTCCGACGCAACATACTCAATGGCCTTGATGGTGCACTGAAACCTGGAGCCAAGCCTGAGCTTCTGGGGAATGCACCAGACGATGCCCAGATGCGACCTAGGAAACGGGCGGCAGCGGTTGCAATATCAGATGTGCGGGCGGTATTGGCGGTCGCAACTAGAGATTCACGGTATCCCTGCTCCAGCTGGGCGAGCTTCTCTCGAGTGACAATGCCAGTGAGGCTGGCGAAATCTTGCACAAACTCGTCGGCGTTGTAGTGGTAGCAATCCCATAAACCCCTGGACAAGAGGAGCTGCATCACATCTTCAAGCTCAGTGCAAGATAGCAACCTAGCCTCGTTCCTCCGCATTAGTGATAGTGCGACGCGCATTAGTGTCTCAGGTGCGCCCTCGGCGAAAATCACGTCGTAAATGCGGAATAGCATCGGCAGGGGGCAGGTGGTTGCAAAGAAACTTAGGAACCACTGCGAGACGTAGGCTGTTTCTACCTGCAGATCTTCCAGGTGGCTCCACAGCGCGGGGAGATTGGCTCTCAAGAGCTCTCGGAATTGGTATATTCGCACATGAAGTCCCGAAAGATCTGGTAGAAAGCAGCTTCTCAGGTCATAGCGCTCCATGAGCCTATACAAAAGGGAGAAAAGGTTAGTATTACGTGTGCCACATCACATCGGGTCGGGTCGGGTCGGTCGAAGGGCTAGAGTCGTGCCACCATTGACTCTAAATTGAGAGTTGCAGAGGCAGCAGGGAGATGAGCAGGGGAGAAAAGCAGAAGAAGAAAAACAAAAACTCCTTACCGAACCAAAATACAGAATGCCTGTTTGTCAGGCATGTGCATCAACAGAGGGCCAACAAGAAACGCGAGGCCTTGACAGTATCCGATCTTGGTATCATACAGACTAAATGTCTTCAACACGCGCCCAAGCATACGCTGGCCGTCTCCGTCAGGGTCGCGAAACATTTCAACACCAGGAAAACTCCGGCCGAGATCCTTGCCAATGAGACCCTCATACGGGCTAGATTCACCATTGAGTCGCTCGTACTGCTCCTCCAAGTCGTGGTCACGAGAGCCAGACATGCTCTGCCACACAACGCCTCTCAGCGGCGGGGGGATTCCCTTGCGAATCTTGTTGGACAGCAGCGTGGGGAGTCTGGCTGCGGTCTGCTGGTAGTCCTTGACGAGAGCCGCGTAGAATTCGAGATCTGTCATTGGCGGCGGAGGCAGCATCGAGTATCGTAACGCGGCGGGCGTGGGCCCTCGAACCATCTTACGGAGCATAGCCATTGATGGTGGGCGCGGCCTGTTTGGCGGAGGCTTCTCGACGAGCTGGACCTTGACGGTCTTTGGATTTGTCGCCAACTTGGCATTTTCCTGTTCTAAACGGGCCAGAAGCAGAGCGGTGGACTAGAATACACAAGGGTCACAGTCAGTGAGGAAACTTGGAGCACACGAATAATGGCCAGCATGTCTCAATACACGTACGTTATCAGTCTCTTCGTCTTTGGTCTGTTCGTCTTCCGTCTTTTCAAGCTTTTCCCAGTTGACCTCCTCTGAATCCGAGCCATCGCTATCGGCATCGTCATACTCTCCGAGTTCATCATGGAGGCTACGGTTTGCCTCTGCGGAGGCAGACAAGGTGGCGGTCGAGTTTCGAGCGGCGTCTGGCGCATCAGAGCTGGTGATTTCCTCGATCGGCTCGCTGGTCGCTGGCAGCGTAGGTACCTCGGGTATATCACTATTTCGAGCAGAGGCGGTTTCCAACGTCAGGGTTGGCGGCTCGGAAAGCCTTACGGTCACCAGTGAATCACGGGTCGTCTTTGGGGTTACAACTTCGGCTTCGTCGATGGGCTTTGGGACTGTGTCGGCGGCGGCCATGACTGGCGTGGACGGCTCACGGCCGCTCAGCTTCTCGCCCGAGTCCATTGCCATCGAGGAGGGCCCTCGTAGCTGGTTGACGAGAGCGGGTTTGGTAGGGTTTGGGTTTCGCTGTGTAGTGGGCTCTCGACTCTTGACAGTTGGCGATCAGTAACTCGCAGTGCCGGGCAGGCTGGGTCGCTCCAGCGCCTTTGTCCCTTTGTCCAGGGGAGGGCTTGAGAGCTCAGATAGCGGCTTGCTCCTCCTTTCTGACGCTGCAACGCAGACAACGCAGAGGTGGTTCGATTCAAGGCCTGGTATGCGAGCAGCAACACCTATTTCGTGCCAGGTAGCAGCAGCAGCAGCGCCTCGTAGGCAGGCAGATCAGATGCAGCAAGGCACTAGAGACTCCGAATCTGCGCCGGCAGTAACAGTGACAGTGAGCTTCGTTTGGCTGGGTCGGTTAGCGGTCTTCAGCATGCGTAATACGGCAAAGACTTTGGTGTTTCATCGAGGGGCTGCGGGCTGGTCGAGGCTAGTCGGTGCCAGGAAAGGAGTTCGTTTGACGCCGGGGGGGGGGGGGGGGCCGCAACCTCTGGGGGGTTTATTTTTGGCACGGGATTATTTTTCCCTGGGAGGGAGAGCAAAACAAGAGCGTCGAAAAGAGACAAAGGACAAGCAAGAGAAGAGAAGAGAAAAAAAAGGAAGAGAAAAACAAGCGTCGTGGGACAGGCCTGGACTGTGGGGAAGAAGCTGCCTGACGGATCGAATGTAATCAATCAGAAGGCACCAAGTAGTGCGCCGAGAAGCTATCGTGGAATCGACGGCGGAGCTGCCAGCCTTTGTTCTGGCTTCTGCGTTGCGTTTCTTTCTCTTGTTTCCGGCTTTTTTTTTTTTTTTTTTGAATGGCCTCGGAAGCGCCGTCAATCCGCGTCAATTGGCCCGGCAGGACTGAAAAATTGCAGCACGACGGGCTCATCGTCGAGTTTCGGGTGCTGGGCCTGCCAATGCCATGCCATGCGGGATGGGGTAGCATCAGGTCAGTTGATTGTGCTATTGGATGCTAAATGTCCGGGCGAAATGGGCTGTCGAAGCCGGACGTAGCGGGTACTCGCCTGGTGCAGTGGCCGGCGCGCAGCTCCAGGTTCCCAAGACTTCCCCGGCGCTTGGGATGGTGGTCAGGGCGGGTCGGCGAACCCCTGACGCTATATTTTATGCTCCAAGCACTACTGTGCATTCTGTCAGTAGGGACTACGGTACTGGATATACGTGTGAGTGGGCGCAAAGTTGACCGCTGGCCCGGGGTTCAATCAATGCATCTGCCTTCTGTAATCATCGCTAGCGTCATGCAGCGCCGTGCCTCTGGCGATGACCACATGCCATACAGAGTTGGTGGTGGCATACAAGTACTGTAAGACTAATATAAACATCGTCAACAGCCGTCATGCTTCAGCGCTCAACTTCCTGCATGAGAAACTCTCAACTTGGTCCCTGCGTCTTACCTCGTGCGTTTTTTGTCTCTTTTTTGTCTTATTTTCTTCTTTCAAAGGGGCGTCTGTAAATGATCATGTCCCTCGCCCTTCATCTGGTGTGTCTCTGCAAGATTTTCAAGCTTTGACTACGAGCCTGTCAAAATCCACCCCCACACACAATCTCAAAGTATCTACAGTACATACCATTGTATACCTAAACAGATCTTGTCAGCACGCTATATACCGGTACTGTATGCACAAAAGAGAATCCATAGAAATTTATCCGTCTTCTTAACCAATATCTACAATCATGGCTTCATTAGCCCTGCCCTTCGCCAAGTACATACATGGCCTGCTGCCAATCATGAAATTGCTGCTGGAAAGCAGAGGCCAAGTCCAATAACCGCCGGCGCTCTCTAGAGGGAAGATCCGCCCCACGCGGGACGACCAGGGTGGATCCTTGCCACCTCCTGTGGCGCGAGCTGGTGGGAGGACCGAGCTCCAGCCACCGCTATCCAGCGCCTAGATGCCTATCTAAGTAGGCAAAATCGGTGGTGGGATTTGAGAGCAACAGCCACCAATTTCGTGGCAGCGGCTGCCGCAGCAAATCAGAGAATGCCGTGGCTCAATCTCTGGACCTACTCGAGCTGTTGTGCTACTCGCAGTGAAATGAAATGCCCTTCAAGATGCCCTCCAAGATGCCCCTCCAAGATGGCCCTCATTGTTGGGCAGCAGGACTCGGGGCTTTTCATTCGCCATACTCGAATATGGAGACCGGCAGCTTTCCCCGGGTTGCCAACTCACGCCTGCTGTGCAGCACTCCATTCTGTAGGTCGCTAAACATGATCCATCCGTCATTCACAACTCTGGCGAACAAGATCACAGCCCACAAAGTCGATGGAAATACTGCTACTACCTACTAGGTATTCTACTAGCAGCACAAGCGCATATCAAGAATTGCCACCGTTAAAAGCTCGTTCAGCGTTCAGCACTGCATACCCCTAGCATCGAGAATAGGCACCTAGTACCTATTAGACTACCTACAGCAGTAGCAGGTATTAGCGAGCAGACGAGGTTTTTTTCCCCTCTCTTCTCTCATGCATCATCACACCGCTATTCTTCGGCCAGAAGCTAAGCACGGCTAGCATAGCGCTTCTGCAACAGGGATCAGAGCAGGCTTCATCGCTGCATCGAGCGGGTGGTGCAATTCTCTAAAATTCAAGTATCTACTTGATGTACTCGTAGGTTGTTACCGGTACTGCGGTATCTGCTACCTACATTGCAGTTTTATCTGCTAGGTAGCAATATCATTTCGTAGTACAAGTAAACCAACATACCGACTACTTGTAGACTGTATCAGACTAAATTAGGCCATTTCTGCATTGTTGTCCTGGAAAGGGAAAGATAAACAACAACGATTCTATCCTCGAGCCGAACGCTCCACAGTCCGGTTCTCGGTTAGGCAGCGGCGACGCTTCTAGCATGAATCTCGGTTGTTTCTACTCCGTACTTGGATGACCAACTGCTGAGCATCGTATCACGACGAAGATTTGCTTTTCGGGCATCATCATATTTGTAGATACTGCCCCCACGGCCATTGAGTTTACTTTTATTAAGTGGGACTCTCAGAAAAATCTCACTTGACACTATATCCGCGGCGCGGCGTACTTAACCCTGCTGACAATGACATTCCCGGCTTGCAAAATAGTAGGAGGAGGTTGACGTATAGTTTTAGTTTTGAACCCTCGAATTATATACTTGGCATAACTCACGAAACGACAAGAGAATACTTACAATTGCAATTGCACCATGTCAGCGTCCTTTCTCCAGGAATACACAACACTAAAGGAAACAAGAACGCCGGCCGATATAAGTACATGCATGTTTGTTGGCTGTGTTTGGTTCAATAAGATTAATGTTGCCCGAGGCTGAGATACCTGAATATAGACGATCTAGACTCTTCGCTAGTTAGCATTATAGCGTCTAACTCGCTGTAGTATATTATAGCATATCCTTCGCCATAGTATGGTACATGCAGTATGCCCTCAAACATGAGATATTCCGAGGCTGATGCTGACAACTCGGCACCAACGTCAATGTTGAGTATTTAGGCAAGCGGCCAGGATGATGGGCGTAACTAAACACTCATTAATGTGTAATAGCTTCTACTCGTAAGGAAGTAGCTGATGATTTATATCTTTTTTGCCAAGAAAGCGGAAAAGCAATCGGCAAAGACTACCATATACAATGGTGGTAGCGCCTCCAGTCCCAAACTCTTGTGAATAAGAGCAGCGGTACTGGCTGCAGCTGATTGTACAATGCGGATAGGTGCTTGGGAGGTAGGTTGGTGATAATTCTTTTGCTGTACCTCCCTAGTAGGTTATTTGATTCCTTGCATACCTTACATACCTTGTAGATTTCCAGCATTTCAAACATTAACACAGAGAAACACAAGCATGTAAACTGCCAAGGATATCCAGGACGACGCCGCAGGGCAGCTACGTAATGAATACTTACATCTACCATACTCTACTTGCCCTCAGACGCCAAACAGCAGATATTCCAGCAAATTCAGGCTGCGTGGCCTAAACTTGATGCAATGACGGCGTTTGGTGGCATTGTCCTTACGTCAGCTGCATTATGTACATGCGCCTGAGGGTAGTTGCCGGCCTCACGGCGCCGACTCGAGCAATCCCTCGCTCCTTCAATTTCACCACCAGACAACCGTGGCCAAAAAAGATCATCGCCTCCATCGGGTGGGAGCACAAAAAGTATCTTCATCTCTCTCCCGCCATCTCAGAAATATGCGTCCAATCCCCCAGGAATACACACGCTAGGCCCAGTACAAAGTGAAACAGACAAGAAGCAGAGATGGCGTCCGAGTCTCTCCAGCAGCACCAGCGATTCCTAGCGGCCGTGCTAAACACTGCGCACGAACCGCTGGATGCCGAGGAGAGGGCCATGGCAAGGATCAAGTTCTACCGCATCATTGATCGCTACAGTAAAAGGAAGCGTGACGGCTCGAAATATAAACGCCATCTGCTGATCCGCTACACTTATGAATACGCCCTCTCCGAGGAGTCGCGAATCCACTTCCTGCAGACCTTTTACCAGGCGCTGGAGCTCTCGATCGACGGTGAAGGCCGGGTCAATCTGGACGACAAGGAGCAGGCTGATAAGCTCTGGTTGAAGATCTCTGCCTTTGCAGACTTCTTGGTGGATAACTTTTACTTACCGCGTGCGACATGGTTTTGTTCTTTATTTTCAATTCATCCCGACACTCATTTACATGTCTGCGCACACACATATATGTTTATACGACGATATATACATACCTATTGCACATGCGCACTCATGTACCTATATATATACCTACCTACTTATACACTGCCTGTATATAACTATTACTAACATGTAGTGTCTCTCTTATTAGTCAAGGCCTCTGCGAGACGGGCACCCCTGCCTACTCTAATGTCCCAGCCCGCCGTGCCGGATCTGATCACTGATCCTCGCGAGGATTGTCTGATCCGAGATCGCCATCGCTGTGTCATCACACAGGCATTTGATTTCGATGAAGCAGTTTCACGGCACAAGCAATACGCCGATGAGGCCAAAGACGATGAGGAGAGGTCGCTGTTCAAAGGCGGCAACCATTTCCTCCATCTGGAGGCAGCGCCGGTTCTTCCCCACTCTCTCGCCGAGATTGGATCAAGCCCCTCTGAATTGGTAAGGCTTCAATTATGGGCTCGTTCTGACAGTTCCCGAGCAAAGTCTACAGACTTGGTAAACAGCAAGGCTAAATCACACATTCGAGACACAGAGTCGGACCAAGAAGCTCACGCTGGAGATCCTCAACATATTCGACAATGGTATTCAAAAGTTAATCAACGAGTGCGTTGGCAAACCGCGCAATGCCATGACCCTCACCAAAAATTACCATCACATGTTTGGCGAGTTCGAGTTCTACTTCACGCGGCTTGATGGGCCAAACGACCCGCCGCACACGTACAAGATTGACAACTTTCTCTCTTCGCCCATGAGAAAAGAATTACCCGTCACTCGAACATTCTATACAGAAGCAGATGGCAAAACCATTGACCCCCCGGAACCTCGATTTCTAGCTCTTCGCCGCTCTCTCGCTCATGTCCTTTACCTTTCTTCAGCAGGCCAGTATATCGATGAATTGCTTAAAAAGCTCAAGGAAAAACCCGCCGACGAGGATGGATCGACGGAACTGGGCCTATTTGCGCAATTGAGATTAGATGGGTGGTGTCCCGCTACGAATACTGAGCGCCAGTAAGACGGGCATTTTTTTTTTAATTCGATCTTTAGGTTTGAGGAGATGGGAATCGTCGTAATGTTTTGAGAGATTAGCCTTACCAATACTCTCATTTAGCGATTTATTTTAATTGTATTCTCTAATTAGTTTCCAAAAAACCTCACCACACTCCTTTGAAGCCAGCTCCTTGCTTAAGTATGGTTAACAAATACAGATTATCAAAGTAGATTAGCAGCTCTAGACACGTAATAAATCGAGCAAGTACAAATGGTCGTCATGAAACATGGCAGCAAATCCCCGTTCACC
The DNA here is from genome assembly GCF_020647865.1 of Trichoderma asperellum. Lineage (NCBI taxonomy): Eukaryota > Fungi > Ascomycota > Sordariomycetes > Hypocreales > Hypocreaceae > Trichoderma > Trichoderma asperellum. Next base: position 2,533,014 of record NC_089415.1, on the reverse strand, counting down.
GATATGGCTCTCAAGACGGTCGTTTATTCTTCACAAATCCTCTACTCTTTATAACAAACATTCCCTATCAATGAGTATCAAATTCCCAAATCTTCTCATCATGAGACTATACATTGTAGAGCCTAATACCCAGTACAGAGCGACAGGCATCTCTACCTATTTGCGAGAGATTCTTTAGAGTATCCTCCTTACATGTTGAATTTTCCTTCAATACTATTCAACTCGTCCAAAAAAAGGCTTCGTAAAAGTTAGGCAAACTCGATGCAAAAAGGCTCCCAAGGTTTTGTCAAGCCTTATCATCGAAATCAGCCTAGTGTTTGTACGCATTTACAAAGTTGCCCGTGTTGTAACGCAACGATGTCTGTAGATGCAAAGTAGCAATTGACTGATGAACGAAGTTGGGTTTGGAGCAGTAGCTTGAAAGCTAAGCAAAGAATGCAACATCTCGTATAACCTTGGCCAGCTTAGAGATCGCTTCCGTAGTTGATGCTAGATAGTAACAGTAACAGAATCAATGCCCTTACTATTGCCTAGGTATGCCCTCAATCTTTTTTTCCCTCTCATCATCTTCTTCGTCTTCTTCATTCCAATCACAGCAGAGTCATGGGGGCTGAACTATTGCAAATAAACAACGAAGCTATACAACACTAAGCGTATCAGCCCGCAACGGCTTATCACAGCGTTGGAATCTAACTGCAAGCTACCTAGTCCTCCTTGCGCAGAGGCCATTTTCGCATCGAGCCGGCGATCTCTTTCGGCAGGGCGCAGAGAGCCTTGGTCACGACACCCCGAGAGTAAAGGATGGGCAAAAAATGTTACTGGTAGCAAAGGATTCGCCCCATCAGCCGGCCTAGGCTCAAGCCAGACCTAATAAGCCAAGAACTAACTCAAGCCACAGCGTCGACATCCAAAGACGACAGGTTATAGCTCGAATAGCGTCCCCTTCTCAGCAGCGTCTGCCCAAAAAGGCTCCCCAATGGGCAGCACTTGTCTGGCATGTGGGAGCCCACCTTGACGGGCTCGCTGGTGTCATGCGTCCTTCGTGTGTGGCTGGATCCAACCGGTGCGGTGCCGCCTCTTGTTGGCTGGCGCTGGCTGCACGGCATTTGTGGCCAGACGAGAGAGCACGAAAATCAATCAGCAGAGCCAAGGGTGCATTGCTCCATAGGGAGCCGTCAATCAAACAATCAATCATGTCGCCATGCAGGGACTTTTGTGCCACCCCAGAAAACGGCAATGCGTTGCTGATCTCATGATTTGCAGAGCAGTGCTGCTAATCTATGCACCTATGTCCATGCAGCAGCGTCATGCAAATATTTACATGGCAGACAGCAACGACGTCGTGAATCTCGACGAGATGGCGCTTTCAGAGAAGAGAAGATCCTCCAAGAAGAAGCAGCCTGGCCCGCCGCGGAATGGATCAGCGACCCCATTACCGCCCAAGCCTTGAGAATCCCGTGGCGGCCCTCCCTTGCGGGTCGGACTAAAGAAACGGTCAGGCTGGACGAGAAAAAAAAAGAAAAAAAAGTAAAAGTCAGAGCCAAACCGTGACCGATAATACGGAGCAGCAATGCAACGCCACTAGTAACGGCACGAGGCCAACGCAAAGCACGACAGCCGACGGTTTGATGTCATTGCAATCGATTTCCGGCTCATCGCACAGGCGACGCTGCGGCTCCCTCACGATCTCGCCAATGCGTCTTGCGTTCTGGTCTGTTGGTGATGAGGAGCTGCTGATGCTGATATGATATGGGTCAAAGCATGGATGATCAACCGTCGAGCGAGGGCCTTGGTGGGAGTCGGCGCCGCACAGCAGCTGGAGCTTGGACTGAGCTCATTCTAGTGGCTTTGGCCGTCCCGACCGCTACGAGCTAGCCACAAGCAGCTGGGGAAGACCCCTGTCTGCCGCTATCCAGCTCGTTATTGCAGGCCTGCTGAGCCCTCCTGCGCTCCGCTGTGGGCTAAGCTCCCAACCCAGTAGCATCGCAGTGGACGATAATAGTAGAAGGAGCAACAGCTGCCCTGCCCATCCTGGCGCTCGCGATCCCTCCTCTTCGCCTCTTGTTTCTCGCCTTCTTCTTTCCCCTCCACTCCAGCTCGCAAAGGCGAGAGCCGCTTGTCGCCTCCTCTCTCGAACCCTCCGCCGTCTCCCTTCCAGTCCTGATGGCGTGTCCGGCCAAGCTGTGCTGACAGTGACGGGTCTCTCCCAGCCGCAACTTCGACGACAAAGAGAGGACTCAGCTCAGGCAGGCCCCGACGATGTCCTCCATAGCCCTGCGTCGCCCTCGACCGGCTCCCCCTCGCCGTGTTTCTGCTCGGCATGACAGCATCTCGCCGTCTACCATCACTCCACTTCGACCATTCCCCGTCCACCGGGGCCATGCCACGGCAGACTTCACAGAAGCAGACGACGATGACGAGGATGAGGATGACGGTTTCAATCACAACAATAGCAATAGTTATAATACCAGAAATGATCCGAGCCGTTTCGACGATGGCAACAACAACAACAACAACAACAACAACAACAACAACAACAACAACAACAACAACAACAACAACAACAACAACAACAATAATAGCAACAGCAACAGCAATGGCAGTAACAATACTCGTCGCCGTCGTGCTTACACAACCGATATGCCTCCAGAAGGACTCCGAGGGCACGATGAAGACGACGATGATGACGATGGAGAAGAAGAACGCCAGCCTCGGAGACGCAATACTCTGCCTGTTCTTCCGCTCTTCTCCTCCTCGCACCTCGGTATGATATTCAGACTCGCCTCCAACTTTATGAGCCTTCAACAAAGTATACCCAAAGCCGACTAGCTGACTTATACGCCACTTTTCTTTTACGCTCTCTAGATGCTCTTCCCGTCTATAGCTTGACTCATGCTATCCGAATCATTGTGAGCTCTCGTACTGAGACGACGCTTACTTGGGACCAGCTACGGTCTCCTCAAGTCTCCCAATTCCTTGTCAAGCCGATGCAGCAGCAGATTCGAAGCCAGCACTTCTCCCGAGCAACGATTTACGCTCTCATGGCAAACTGTCTCCAGTTCACCAAAGAAGGCCAGCTCTATGCCGCCAATGCTGGCATCAGCAATACGAGAGCCAAGGTCTGTGAGCTGTTAGCCCTGAAGATGCTCAAAGAGTACTCCACTCGCGAGCTGATTGATGCATTGGCCTACGACTTTTATCCTCTCCAGGGCATGCCAGGAGCTCAACCACCTCCCATGACGGCAGGCAGTTCCAGCAGCAAGTCCAAAAACAATCCCCTCGTAGCGTCGCGGACATCGACTCTGGAGGTTGCCATTCGGGCCTCGGCCAAGCATTTCCTTGCCCATCCCGTTGTGGTCCAGCAGCTCGAGGCTATCTGGAATGGTGCCATTTCTTTCTATTCTTCTGCCGATAGCTTGCACCGGGAGTCGCCTTCAAGCCCCTATGCTCGCTACAATAGCCAGCCCAAAGTTGATGATAGGACTCCTCTCTTGGGCTCTCTGCCTCCCAAGCCGGGAAATTTTGCCGTCCCTCCAGGCAGGAGGACTGTGATGTTGTACGATCCTAGACAGGCATCCTTGCTGAAGCTATCTCGTCTCCGTGTGCCGCGATATAGATCTTTCTTGTCTACGCTGTCCCTTGGTGTCCTGATTGGGCTCTTCTTGGCCGTCTTGGCCAAACGATCTGCGCAAATCACTGGCTTAGAACTGGTCTTTTGGTTCTGGAGTGCCGGTTTCATGCTCGATGAGCTCGTGGGCTTCAATGAACAAGGCTTTGCCCTGTACCTCATGAGCTTTTGGAATATCTTTGACCTGGGCATCCTGGTGCTGCTTATTGCCTATTACTGTATGCGTGTCTATGGCGTCTTCCTCGCCGACCCCCATCACTGGAACGCAATGGCTTTTGACGTGTTAGCTGCAAACGCCATCCTGTTGCTGCCTCGCATCTTCAGCGTCCTGGACCACTATCAGTACTTTTCTCAGCTACTGATTGCGTTTCGGCTGATGGCTGTTGACTTGGCAGCCGTCTGTATCTTGATTCTTATTGTGTGTAGCGGCTTTTTTGTCTTCTTCACCTCTTCTACCACCTCTAGTAATGGTGCCGAGGTTGCCTACAAGATATTCCAGATCCTCATGGGTTTTACACCCGCCGCTTGGGATGTGTACGACGACCCCCTTCTTTTCTCTTTCTTTTGTTTTCGGCATGAAACGCCAAGTGCTTTCAAAACTAACGTCAAAATAGATGGCCGTCGTACAACTGGCTTGCGCGAGCATTGCTATGCTTTTTCCTCATCATTTGTCACTTCTTGATTGTGTATGTCTCTGAACTCCAGCCACAATATCGAGCCTTGTTGACCTTTTGCCCAGGACAATCCTCATCAGCGTTTTGACAAACTCATTTATGGCTATTGCGTCCAACGCCAACGAAGAGCATCAGTATGCATTCCCATCACTCTCGTAAAATCTACAAAAGGACTCGTGACTGATAATACTGCTTGCTTATAGGTTCCTCTTTGCTATCAACACTATTTCCATGGTGAAAAACGACGCGTTGTTCTCATATATTGCTCCTAGCAACATCTTTGCGTGGCTACTCATGCCTCTGCGCTATTGCATGCCCCTTCGCCATTTTGTCTTGCTCAACCGCATCATCATCAAAGTAACCCACTGCCCTGTGCTGTTCTGCATCTATTTGTATGAAAGATTCTGGTTGGCGCCGTCTATGTATGAGCCTACGGATCTGGTAGAGAATCCAGGAAGAAGTCGAGCTCGGACGATTTCTTTTGGAGACATGGCCAACAGGACGAACATTTTCAGCCCGAGCATGCGAGTGCGCGAAGAATCTGTGGCGGGGTATCAAAAGGACAGGGCTCTTGACGAGCTATTCTTGCGCATGCCCGATGCTACGAAAGCACAAAGACGGCACGAGAGACGCAAGACGAAAACTGCGATCCGAAATTGGATGGATCGCAATGATCAGGATGTAGGAGGTCCCAACTGGCCACCATCGGACGGTAGAGCCGTGCCCGATTGGCAGAGGAGAATGAGCATGGGCTGGGATCTGCGTTCAAACTCCAGACAGGTTTCTGATATCAGATCCATTGTCAGTGATCCAGCAGACCTAGCATCCAATGCTGGGGGAGCTTCGTACAGGGGCTACCGCATGATGGATCCTCGCTTCACGGATCCTCGCTTCGCCCACCTGACACCTGAGTATAAAGATCACACCGACGCTGATGGAGATGACGAGCTGGTCACAAACGATGAATATGAAGATGAACTTGGCACAAACACGGATCCTCGCGGTCCTAGGAGGGTTAATGCTCTCGCCAGTGAGACGGACGATTATTTCACAACGACTCCTACAGGGGCGCAGTCGGCGGCTATAACTTCGTCTCACAGCTCATCTGACAAAGGAAACTCTTCTAACAAGCCTAGGCGACGCGTAGCACACAATCGCACATTATCCACAAACACCATACTCTTCAATCCTGGCGAAATGGACCACCCACCCGAAAGCTCTGCATCAGCTTCGCCACCCAAAAGACCAGCCCCTACCACAAGCCGAGGTGGAAATGCTGGGGAGGTGACCCCTAGCATGCGCAGCCCCCCTCGACGATCGATGTTCTCACCGCCAACCCTCAATACGCGCTCTACAATGCCTTCACAGGGATTGGCGAGCACTAGCAATTTGAACAGATCGGCTGTTATGGGCCTTGACCCGAGGAACCGCGATCGTACTGTTCGAAGACTGTCGTCCGCCGATCTCAGCATTTTGTCTGACAATACGAATCTTCCTTTTGTCGGAGACATTAACGCTGGCTTAGCGGGCAGTTTCCAGACGCAGATGGCCCTGGCTCTGATGAAGGACAGCCGGCTGCGAGATGCTGGAGGAGCTGATACGGCAGATCGCGATAGGATGGGAAGGCTGGTTCTTGCTCGGATGAAGACTCTGGAAGAAAGTTTTGCAGATGTCGTTAAAGAGATGCGAGAAATGAAGAGTAGCTCCACGGCTCCGACGACGAGGCGAAATTCATCAGGCGAAGAGCTGAGGATAGGATCTCCCCTTGACGCTGCCAGATCAGACCGACCAAAGAGTCGCAAGGGCACAGCAACTCCAAAGAGGGCGGCTAACAAGCGGCCTGTCAGCCGACGGAGTATGAAGGAAAGCAAGCTTGGACTGACGATGACGGGAGATGTCAAGGGTAAAGGAAAATATGTCGCTTACTCGACAGAAGAAGAAGGTGAAGGAGCGGGCGACGCCTTTTTGGACAAGACAAGCTCTCTGTAGCATTTCCCACTAACCATTTCCTTATTCTTATTTCTTTCCATGTCAACTCTGTTCAACCCGTCTTCTTCTCACTCTGAGAGACTCGGGAAGAACGGCCAAGAGCATGCACCGGCGTTGGAGGAGAGCGTTTGATAGCTTTTTTGTGTCCAGTTTTTGCGAATGAGGTTCAAGATATCCTACTTTCGGCAGACGAGATATGTGGAGCTGAAAAGGAGGGTTAGTTTTTGTCACGGCTGGCAAAACGAGGTTGCGATTCGGTGGAGATGAGATGGAGAAGTCAAACTTCTCCGTGTTTTGGGCTTATTTTATTTCCATTTTATGTGAAATCGCTTATCATATGCGACTTGAGCTTGAGCTCAATGATATCATTTTTTGTAAGACGACAAACGTCGAAGATGATTACATATATACATGTATACAAATATCAAGAGAAACAGCGCAGCTGGCTGGTCTGTTTACGGAGTCTTCAAGGCTGTAGAAAGGAGATGCGCTAGAGTGATGAAACTGAGATGAAGGAATTGTCAAGACATCTGTCATCTCAAAGGCTGGGCACACCGACTCTTGAGAGCCCTCGCAATCGCTTCAGCAAAGGGCTCTGGCGGCAGCTTTGAAGCCTTGACGGGATCGTAAAGGGTGACCCAGACCGTGCCCCTGATCTCCTTGTGCTCTCCGATACCATTCGGAAGCCCGAGGTCTTCCAGGCAGCGGTAGATGGCACTCTTCAGCCGCCGCTGCGTCTGCACCCGCACCACCGTTGATGCCGCTCCAGCGCTCGTCACCATGATCCAGAGCGGCTCCTCGCGCGACTTGCGAAGGTACTTTTCGCGTCTCGCCGCAGCCAGTGGGTGTCCCCTGGGGTCGAAGAAACGCAGGTCATGCGGGTGGATGATGTGCCGCGGGCTAAAGGCTGTGACGGCGTGGTATGCCTTGCAGGCGTTCTGGATGGCGGGTCCCGCGGTGAACCTGCGGGCGGCGCCGTTGTCCGGCTCGATGTTGTGCTGGAGAAAGACGCTGGCGGTCTCGGGCGTGGTGCAGAGGGTGCCGTCTGGGCGGACGAATTTCTTGGCTTCTTCGGGGATGAAGCGGCGGATGGTGTCTCTGAGGATTGGTTTCTTGTTTTGGGTGAAGTTTGTTCTTGGGGTGGGTTTTGATTGCGTTTGGCGAGAGGGAGGCTGAGGAGACCTGGCTGTGGAAGAGGCAAAGAGGCGGATGTTTGGGATCTGAGAGGGGAGGTGTGCTTGTGTGGTGATGGTGAGTTGCTTGAGGGCGAGAGGCCTGAGATGTTGAGATGCTGTTTTCATGGCTGCGGGTGAGATTTTTGGAGTCATGAGAAAATGAAATGTTGCTTTTTTTTTTTTTTTGTTTTCTTTATAATCCTGTTGGGTTGGAAGTATTCATGTATTACATATGAGTTGACGAAAAATGAGGGGCTGAATTATGGCCTCTTTGTTTGTGAATGCTCTGGCGATGTTGTTCAACCGACTTGCATGTAAAAGTTGGTGATGCCAAAGAATGAGTTTCAGTAGGCAGAGCTTGAGTCTGCTTATGTAATTTATACGGGATCCCGCGTAGATTAAATATACGGACAGCTTCTCCAGTGGACTTGAGTTCCACCACAATTTTGTGTCTTTGTAGCTAGTAGGAATAGCGTTTGGCAATAAAAAATAATGATAATTCTTTACCTTAAAAATCATCGTAAGCAGATACATACTTTGGGCCCATTATGCCTTTCTTGCAGGAATGCTTGGGCAGCTACATATTCGATCGATATAGCGCAGATCCACCTGACGTTATAATTATTTAGATCAGACGCGGCTGTGCAGTATAGATCTTCTAACTCTTACTGAGGTGAGCCGTATCTTAGCTACAAGATCCAGTGTCTGGATGGCTGAGACAAAAATGACCTTCAGTCGGCAAAGCGCTGAATCTGCTTACGTAGTCCAACCATTACGCGGATAACGCAGATCAAAGTTTGTAAAATTTCGATAGTGGGCCACAGGCTTTTCCAAGTTCCACCTCTGCTTTTGCCTTTGCACGCCTCTTTACGCCACTCGATATCCCTATATTGGCCAAGTATAAAACACTTCATGTTATAGAACTGGCTCATACTCTTCCCTATCTCCGAAACGGTGATGCCTAATAATTTTTATCGCCCCTTTTAGTAATATTATTCCAAGCTTCTGTACTCAGCCGCAGCTAGTTCTTAGTATGCATGTACGCCCTTTGGAATACGCAAGATATGTGACATGTATTCATACCTATACTCTTTTATCGTTAAATGACTCAAAGTAACTAAGTTGTTCATGCTCTGTACCTATTTACATCATATTGTTGTTATCTACTAGTGGGACTAGTGGTCAGGACGATGGAGGACTGGTACCTGGATGGCTTAGGTACCTACTAGAGGTAGCTTTCTCCAACTCTACCAGCGTGGATGCGGCGTTACTATCTTGGCTGCATAAAATAGAAGGAAAAGAAATGAAAAAAAAAAAAAAAAAAAAAAAAAATATCAGCATAAAACATGCTTGCCTAACCTAATGGTAATAGTAATACAAGTTCAGAAATAGAAATAGGACCTTGCTGTTTCCTATTAGAGTCGATGAATCATGAGCTGACGCCGTCTGACTTTAGTAGTGACTCGCATCACGTGACATTGAGTCACCATGCCGCATCCAGTTGCGACGACTGCGCCTGAATGGCAATATTTTGCCCCTACTTAAGAATCCGAGAGGCTGCCGACTTTTTGACCTCCTGCATCCCCTGGTCACCGACACTCCAGATTTCTCGAGCCAACAGTCAAGATGCCCAAGAACAAGGGAAAGGTACGTTTTTCGCATTTATTTCGGCCGCCGAAGAAGACGAGCAGAAGAAAAAAAACCCAGCGACGAAAAAAAAAACAAGCAGAGGGCAGCTGAATTAAATTAAATTCAACCCCTCCCCCGCCAATTTTTTTGTGTTGATCTTTTTCTTCTTCTCGCCTCCGACGCGGCAGCCCAACAGCCACACAAATATCGAGATGGCTGTGCTAGATCCCGTCTTTTTTTTAGAATCCCGCAGCTGACCTTTTCTCTTCGTTGCGCAAACACAGGGCGGCAAGAACCGCAGACGAGGAACCAAGGAGAACGATGACCAGCGCCGAGAGCTGACCTTCAAGGAGGACGGCCAGGAGTATGCCCAGGTCGTGAAGATGCTGGGTAACGGCCGCCTCGAGGCTATGTGCTTTGACGGCAGCAAGCGACTTGCCAACGTACGTTGAGTTTCATCCACTCTTCCATGTCTATATCAATAAACAGCAGACTAACCATACACCCGCAGATCCGTGGCAAGATGCGCAAGAAGGTCTGGATCAACCAAGGCGACATCATCCTTCTCTCCCTCCGAGACTTCCAGGACAACAAGGGCGACGTCATCCTCAAGTACACCTCCGACGAGGCCCGTAACCTGAAGAACTTGGGCGAGCTTCCCGAGAACGCCAAGATCAACGAGACCGACTCCTACGGCCAGGACGGCGACGACAACGCCGGCTTCGAGTTCGGCGCCGACGAGTCCGAATCCGAGGAGTCCGATGGCGAGAAGAAGGAGCTCGACATTGACGACATTTGAGCGCCGCCCGCCGCTGGTCTGGCGGGGCATCAACATGTCGAGAGAAATGGACGATTTCGCCTTACCCCTCCTGCCTCTCACCAATATCAACTTCGCAAACCCCCCATTTATGCTCTTTTCCCTTTACCGTGCGCTCCAAATGAAGGAAAAGGAGAAAATGAAAAGGAAGCAGGGAGCCAACACTGTTGCGCACCCTTGGGGGATTTGGCACGCTGTCTTCTCTCTCAAACCCTCTGGACCGCAGCCCAAACATGGGGCGCAAGGCAGGAAAAATTTTAGAGCTTGCAATGTTCTTTTTTTTTTTTTTCCTCTTTGGACTTTACCTTGTTTCTCCTTGTTTGCTGCTGCTGCTCGCTGGGTCCCACGACAGTTTTTTCCGAGAGCAGGGGTTTTTAGATGGCCGCGGTGGGAGAGACGGCGCGGCTCGTCACTTGGTGTTTTTAAGTCGTTTCACACGTTCATGTTTTTTGCCGTCTTGATACTAGGATTGCTTACTACTGTTAACTTTTTCCCCTTGTTATATAGCAATGACTACTTTACTAAAAACTCATCATCTTGCGTGAACTTTTCTCTGTGCGACTTTTCTGTGCGACTTTTCTCATCAGTAACTCTTTTATGCAATCTTTGGTTTTATTTCTCCCCTACTCTCCTCCGATCCTAATTTCCTCCGCCTGTTCTTGAAAGCGGAGAAACCCCCTCAGTAACGTATCTGTATGCTACAAATAACTTGAAGCAAATCAATCTATCGAATAATGACATCAAAAAATCCTCCCCCCCCTAAACAAACAACTCCAGGACTCCACTGGCGCGGGCTTCCCACTCACTCATCCCATCTCCTTTCCACAAGAAAAAACAACAACAACAAAACCACCTTCAATCATATTTCTCTCTCTTTCTCCGTAGCCCGGGGTTTTTTTTGGCTATTCCTACTTCGTGGTAGCCGCTAATTGCAAGAATCTCGTCGTTGGAATTTTGTAATAAGCCAAATAGCTTCACATGTAGCCTTTACGATGCCTCGTATAATTGAGGTATGGTGGACTTGGTGACTTCAATTTCCTTCTCCTCTCCTTTTCCCTTCTTTTCATCTAGGCAACCCCGAGAATCATGATACTTGATAGCGTGGATATCTCTTCTTCTTCCCCAATGTATTCGAATTCTTTACCAGTCATCGTCATCTTCCTCTTCATCATCTATTACGAGAAACAGAAATTAGCACAAATGATACTTCCAACCATACAGAAACCTAGCAGTGATAAGTAGTAGTAGACTAATAAAGGGAACTTACCGCTCTTGCTGGCTTTGTCTTTAATCTTCTGTAAAGCTGCTGCCAGAGCATTTGGCACACCTCCCGGCCCTGCAGGGCTAGCAGCAGCTCCTGCACCTGAGCCAGAAGATCCACCAACGGCCGCTCCACTGCGGTCGTTGATCTTGCTCCTGTCCACCTTCTTGAGAGCCCCGATACCTCCTGCTCCGCGAATATCTCCCAGTAGAGACGCCCGTCCACCATCTGCCTTTGGAAGAGCAGCTGCAGGAGCCCCAGATGAGTAGCCAGAGTCCCGATTTGGCATCGCCGGCGGCGGAGGAGGGGGCGGGACCCCACCCGCGGACGGAGCTGGAGGTGGCGGCGGTGGTGGGGGAGGAGCAGCTCCAGCTCCTGGGATCGGAGGGGGACCAGGCGGCGGCGGAGGGGGGGGAGGAGCGGCGCTGGTCACGGGCATAGGAGGAGGCGGTGGAGGAGGTGCCGGCGGAGCGCTGCCAGCTCCAGGAATCGGCGGAGGACCAGGTGGAGGAGGAGGAGGAAGACTGGCAACTCCCGGTGATGGTAGCGGCGGCGGAGGCGGAACTGCTGGTGGAGCGCTGACCGTGGGCAGCGGAGGAGGCAATGAAGGCGCTTTTGGTGATGGCAAAGGTGGAGGGGGAGGGGGAGCTGGAATGCTGTTTGCTACCGGCAGAGGAGGAGGCGGCGGTGCATGGTTTGCCGCTGGTGGAGGTGGAACTGGCCGAGCACTTGGCGGCGGTAAGGGAGGAGCGCTCGCGGTCGGCACCTTTGGAGGCAGAGGAGGAGGGGCGGCGGCAGGAATCGATATGCCGGCATCGCTGCCTCGAGGAGGTGGTGGAGGAGGGACCGGTCCGCGGCTTGGTGGAGGGGGTGCACGTTGGCCTGTGAAGGGAGGTGGAACGTGGAACTTGTGGTCGTCGGCCTCGAGAGGAGTCTTGGCAGGTCGCGGGGGAGGAGGAGGGACAGATGAAGTAGCACCAGGTATTATTGATAATACGGACGACTTCTTCCTCTCGGTGGCTTGATGCGCAAACTTGCCTGCGTCTGGCAGGGGAGGCGGGGCATTGAATCTCGGCCGAGGAGGAGACGGTGCTCTCGGTGGGCTGGCATCTCTGGTAACCTGGCCGCCGGACCGCCGAGGTGCTGGAGGGGGAGGAGGGCCAGATCTCTTAGCAGAAGGAGAGCTGTTCAGGGCAGCGGCCGCTGCTGCTGCTGCGGCGGGTGGAGGTGGAGGTGGCGCCCTCACGGTTCTTGATTCGTGGCCGTTGGTAGAAGGTGAAGGTAGGGCTGGTGGTGGTGGTGGTGGTGGCGGCGCTGCCTCACTGGCCAGCTTGGCTTGCTCTTCACGGAGGAAATCGACGATGAACTCTTGATTGTCCTTGATAAAATCGTCATTCAAGCCCTTATCGCTAAGATCCTGGCCGAAATGCTCTCGCCAAAGGGGGTCGAAGGCGTCCAGCAGGGCAAATTCAGAGCCCTTGCTATCGTTCAAGCTGACAGAAGAGCCGGAGTTGTGAGAAAACCCAGACAAGTTGGAGGCTGCAGTGTCTGGTATCATGGATACGGTCGAATGTCGGTGGAAGATGTTTCCTAGCAGGCTGTGCTTTTGACCTCCTGAAGCGTGGCTGGATCCGCCAAAAGGAGCGGCTCTCGTGGCTCGGCTGGCGTTCTTTTCTCGCTCGTCCATCTTCTTCTTGAACTGCTTGGCCTCCTTCTCGTCGACGAAACTGAGCGCTGCGAGACATTCCTCCAATTCGAATGTGTGGAAAAAGGTTCGGTCTTGGTTATAGCTCCACGTATCGAAGATCTCTTGATCCCAAATGACCCCGCGGTTGGATGGCTGTTACAAATATACCAAAAGCTGTTAACACGGTGATTTCTTCTCTTCGTTTCTCTCTCTATCGGTCACTTGCTTCCACGGGTCTTGTTTACGAGCAAAGCCAGCAGTAGAGTAAGCTGAGAAAAGGGGATTCAAGGGGTCACACGCACCGAAATATCTACCAGTTTGAGCCAGTAGGTGTTGCCGACCAAATCGTTGGCCAGCACAATGGCGCCCTGCAGTCCCGTGTAGGTCCATTTCGAGCGATTGGGATACGCAACATAGAGCTTGGCGACGGCAACGGCCTGGATTTTGTTGGATTGCTTGGGCACGAAGCGCTTGACGGTATCCTTGTCGTCGTCGTTGAGGATAGAGGGCATGTTTGCGGCGGTGGAGGCCGCTCGGGAGCGGTCGCTGGGGCGAAGGCGAGACGGCGGCGGATGGTGGCGGGAAGAAAAAAAAGGAGAAGAATCCGATGAAGCAGCAAAGAGCTGTTCACGAGAGAGTGTTGTCGGGTGTCGGTTTGGCGGCGTGGAAAGAGGGGGCGCCTAATGGTAGTCGATGGTAGCTGGACTTGACCGTCTCCTCTTTTCGTCCAAAGTTGGCGCCCGCTGTCAAAAGGCAGCAGGATTTAATTCAAGGGCCGCAGCCTCCAGGCAGGCAATGCCCGCGGGCCGAGCAAACGCTAAGGATGGGATGGCGGTTTCGTGCAAGGGGCGAATCGAGTCGAACATGCGTCTCCAATGGAGGAGGCATCAAGGGAGCGATTTTTGGCGGACACGAAGAGGAGGGAGAAGAAGGCGAGGGCAAAGGCGAGGGAAGAGAGAAGTGCTGGCGTGAGGTTGCGCTCTACGGACAAAGGACCCGGGAATCCGCAGCAAGTTCCACTGGCAGTTTCGGTGCGCAGCTCCGCCCCGGGCGTTATGGAATCCGCAGCAGCGCAAATTACACAGTGTTCGCAGCCTCTCGCATCGCTGTAATTTTCGGGCTAGGCTGCTGGAAATTAGCGGGGAGGGCTGCTATAATAAGCCTAAGGGATCCAAGGATAGCTGTTCCCCTGCCTATTGCTTACTGGAGCTGGTTCATTAGCAGAAAGCCGCGCCAGTCGCTGTCGTCATCACGCAGAACAGGCACGAGACCTTCCAATGGCGGGTATCGATTCCAGAACCATGGCAGAAGCTACGGGGATTTTATGTGTTCATTAATTTTTGCGAGATGATGTACGATGTAGAGCATACGGGCGATTGCATGGGCAGTGTTAAGTGGTCCATGAAACGGGTTGCAGCGTACTGTACCGCCGCTTCTCCCCATCACACCCCGCCGTTACATTTTGCTGTGAACATCAGATGCTGCAACAGCCGGTCATCGTAGTACTCATACTGTAGCTGCTTCATACAAAGTCATACAAATTCATACAAAGAGAAAGCACTCAATCATCCTAAAAACACACAGATTCTGAAAAAAAAAAAAAAAAAAAAAAAATGATGTATTTACGGCCAAGGCTCTATTTCTGTATAGAATTCTCTTTATTTGTTCAGCTCCTCCTTTCTAGCCTGACGCTCCGCCTTGGTGCCCTGTACTGGTGGCATGTTCTTGGCCATAGCTGGGCCTGGATTGGCCTGGTGCGCAGCAAACTTGGGGTCGGGTGAGGTGTTGTCCTGGATGGGCTGGATGGAGAATTGCTTCTCGCCCTAGTAGAACTCCATGTTAGCGGCTTGGTTTGTCGAAGAAAAGTAATTGATGAAAATACAACATACCTCCTTCTTCTGCTGGTTGTTGCCGGAATCCATGTTGATATTCTTGGAGATGAGTGTTCTTTTGGTATATGGCTTTATGATATTGCGTGCAGAATAACGCAAACGTGCAATGATAGCTGTGTTACGAAGAATAGTCATGCAAATTTTATCGAGATTGAAGGAAAAAGAAGTCAAAGTTTCGGGCAGCAAACCCGCAAACTATATATATACCTAAGCGCCTTAGTTGAAGCCTACAGGCTGAGGTTCGTTCGATAAGGCGCCGCTTCTAGGCGCTGGTGGCGTTGGGTTAGATGTGGATGACGTTGACGGAAACGTCATGGGGAATGTTGGCACCTGTTTGGGAGCCAAGCAAGAAAGTAAAGTGCTTGGTGTGTAACCGTTGCGCAAGCAAAGTCTAATGTTGATGCGATACGTTTAGATACCAATCATGAATGGAAGCATCAATCAGCAAAAAGGCCATCTTGCATCTTTGCTTCTTTATGCACGTGCTTCTTTAATCTACTATACCTACTGACGCGGCCTTGTAAGTGATGGAATGATAGCATTACTTTAGGCATCAAATAATACCTACCTTACCATACACAGCATAGAGTAGGTTAGTATGTATGTGCTTGTGCTCCGTAGTATTATGCCCCAGATTTTAAACGGGAGGACGATTCAACGCTACTTCGTAGTCACGTGGATTGACGGAGCCCCGCCTGGGCAAAGCTGCTCCAAGCAGGCTTACCGTACGCTAAAAAACGGTACCCCATCAGTACACTAATCGGCCATACGGAGTACTAAACAGGCTTTCTGCAGGTACCTCGTAACGGAAGCTACCGAGCGCTCTGATTCGATCTCGATAGCTCCGGGGAAACTTCACGCTCTCCAGGCCATGAAGCATACCACCAACTCTCTCGGCGCCCCGCATGTCGACCAGCAATGCGCCGCAGCCAGTCAAGTTATCTCTGCCTCTGGTCAGTTCATCTGTTGGATCCTCTCTTCTTCAGCTTCCTGGCCAATGCTAATGGAGTGCATATAGGAATACCAGCAGCAGCTGTTTCAGGAGCTCCGAGCCGAAGATGAACTCGTGATTCTGGCCCGGGGGCTGGGCCAGATGCGCCTCGTCACAAACCTCCTCCACTCCTACGATGCCGCCGGGAGCAACCTCATCGTCCTCGTCGGCGCAGATGAGCGTGAGAACAACTGGATTGGCGAGGCACTGGCCGAGCATGCCGCCATCAGCGCATCTCCCAAAGCACGGGGATTGACCGTCGTCAACACCGATTCTCAGACAGTTGGCGCCAGAGAGAAAATGTATGCGAATGGAGGCATATTCAGCATCACCTCTCGTATTCTTGTCGTCGACCTCCTCACGGGACTGTTGAACCCCGAGCTCGTCACTGGCCTTGTTGTCCTTCACGCAGACAGAATTGTTGCTACTTCTCTAGAGGCCTTCATCCTGAGAGTGTATAGGCAGAAGAACAAGGTCGGCTTCCTCAAGGCCTTTTCAGACAACCCAGATCCTTTTACGACAGGCTTCTCACCATTGACCACCATGATGAGGAATCTGTTTCTCAAAAAAGCGTCTCTCTGGCCGAGATTCCATGTCACCGTAGCACAGTCCCTCGAAGGCAAGAAAAAGGCCGAGGTCATTGAGCTTGAGGTCCCCATGACGGACTCCATGACGGATATTCAGAATGCCATCATGGAATGCGTCGAAGTCAGTATTCACGAGCTCAAAAAGGGCAACTCGGGCCTGGAAATGGAAGATTGGAACCTTGATAGCGCTCTGCTCAAGAACTTTGACGTAATTGTCCGTCGCCAGCTCGATCCCAACTGGCATCGGGTCAGTTGGAAGACACGCCAAATCGTCAACGATTTAACCATCCTCCGTGGGCTGCTTAGCAACATCCTCGCCTACGATGCCGTATCTTTCCTGCAGCACCTCGATACCATTCATGCCGCACACTCCCCTCCTCCAGGGTCAACCCGACAATCCCAATCACCTTGGCTATTCTTAGATGCTGCCCAGACCATATTTGACACAGCCCGGAGGCGGGTCTACTCGGCCAGTCCCAAAAATGTATCGCAGAGCGGCGAAAACATCGATTCGCTACAGCCGGTTCTTGAGGAACTGCCAAAATGGGGCGTCCTGGCAGAAGTCCTTGAAGAGATTGATCGAGATCTGTTCTTTGAGCCCAAAGCTCGAGATGACTCTAACGGAGGCATATTAATTATGTGCTCAAATACAGATACCTGCCGACAGCTCCGTGACTATCTCCAAACTATGCATGTTAAGCCAAGGGTAGACAGGGATAAGCTCCCTGTCGTAGACGACCCCGAGTTCGAACGCGAACGTGCCGAGGAAGCCCGTCGGCCGTCTGCCAACTTCATGATGAGGCGAAAGCTTCGAAACTACCTACGGTGGAAACGACAGTTTGCGCAAGTCAGCGCCAGCTTGTTCTCCGAGAACCAAAAAGCTCTCAATGGTGCGGCGGACCCACGACCGGGACACAGCAGCCTGAGGGGAGGCAAAGCCCCAGCAAACAAGAGGCGGAGAATGCGAGGCGGGGCTAGCTCAATGGCCATGTATGGACGTGCTGATAATGGAAGCATTGCGCAATATTTCGAGAAGCCGGGCGAAGTGGCCGATCTAATGGCAGAAGTCCAGATTACGGAGGAGGAAGCGCAGCAGCAGAAGGAAGACATCATAGCCGATCCGCTGGAAGACATGGAAGACTACTATCAGCTATATGAGATGCAGGACCTGGTTGTTGTGCACGCCTACGACGGAGACCAGGATGAGCATGTGTTGGAGGAGGTCAAGCCGCGATACATCATCATGTACGAGCCAGACGCCTCCTTCATTCGCCGGGTGGAAGTATACCGTTCGTCTCACAACGACCGCAATGTACGAGTGTACTTTCTATATTACGGGGGCTCGGTCGAAGAGCAGCGCTATCTATCTTCCGTCAGACGGGAAAAGGATGCCTTCACCAAGCTAATCAAAGAGCGAGCGAGCATGTCGTTGGTCATGACAGTCGACCCGCACGGCATGGAAGACCCGCAGGAGGCCTTTCTGCGCACCGTCAACACCCGCATCGCCGGAGGCGGCAAGCTGGCGGCGACCGCCGAGCCGCCGCGGGTCGTCGTCGACGTGCGAGAATTCAGGTCCTCGCTGCCGTCGCTGCTGCACGGTCGCTCCATGGTCGTAGTGCCATGCATGCTGACGGTGGGCGATTACATCTTGTCACCCAACATTTGCGTAGAGCGAAAGTCCATCAGTGATCTGATCTCGTCCTTCAAGGACGGTAGACTGTATAGCCAGGCGGAGACCATGTTTCAGCACTACAAGAATCCCATGCTGCTGATTGAATTCGACCAGAATAAGTCGTTTACCCTGGAGCCCTTTGCCGACCTTTCGGGCAGCCTGAACAGCGTGGCCCCGACCAACGTCTCGTCAGATCTCCAGTCTAAGCTGGTGCTGCTGACGCTGGCCTTTCCTAAGCTACGCATCATCTGGTCCTCTTCACCGTACGAAACAGCAGAGATATTCGCCTCTTTGAAAACGCTGGAGCACGAGCCAGATCCGATTGCAGCAGTGCAAGCGGGCCTGGACAAGGACTCCAAGGTGGAAGACCAAGTCTTCAACCAAGAGCCGCAGGAAATGCTGTCCATTGTACCAGGCGTGACGCCACAAAATATCAAGAGTCTTGTCCTAGATACGGAGAACATACGGGAGGTGGCCAACATGGAGCCGAAGGAGCTGGAGCCGATCGTGGGCAGGGCATCGGCCAACAAAATTCACGGTTTCTTTAATAGGAATGTGATGGAGGAAGATGACTGATATCTCTCTCACCATCAATAATATTTAATGAGACGTTGTATACGATGTTTTTTTTTTTTTTTCACATAACAAGCAACGGATAAATTATGCCAATGATAGCGTGTGTATTCTTCAGAATTAAAACCAAAGCTAATATGTAATAATACATGTAATAAACAAGAGACACAAAAAAAAGAGGATATACCGCTTAGGTAGTGACTTGTGGGTCAAGGTATCTCAGAAAGACCAAACAATAGATGATAATCGTACAGCATAAGGAAAATCGACTGGTTTTTCGTATGCCCACTTCGCAGTTAAAAGAAAACAAAGAGAAACATCTTGTCTTTTTTTTTTTTTCGCTGCTCGTAGGAAATGTGTGGTAGTGCGTCCTTCTTTCATTCCGTCCATGGTCGTTAATCATAAAACCGCTCGAGAAAAAGGCCCTTTCCAGGAATCAAGCCAAACAGGGACAACGGCATCGGGCAGCAGTCTCATATCTCTGGCTTCTTTATTTCTCTTTTGTTTCTCTTTTTTCCCTTTATACTGTGCTCCTCATTCTGGAGCCTCGCATTCCTCTATGCCTGTACCGCCTGTTGCCGCCAGAGCGGCCGCATGTCAGGCAGGAAATAATGATGCCGAAGAAGGCAACAATGCCGTTAATGATCGCGGTGAGCATGTTGCCGATGCCGCTGATAATGGCCATTATGACGGAGCCGATGGTCCGGAAGATGGCTTCGAGCTGTTGGGCGTTGGTTAGATTTGGATTTTTTTTTGGGGGGGGACTATGGATGGATGAGACTTGGACTTACGCAAGATACGACGGCACCCATGATGAATGGTTTGTGTGTTGTTGTATGTGGTGTAGAGAGGGTGTTGTGGTAGATTTTGGTAGTAGTTTGTATGTTAATACTCTTTGTCAAGATCAAAGGTAGTTATGGCAGTATTCTCGTTGTATGTTGTAAGAGGAGATTCTCGTTTGTAGAAGGAATGGTCATGGAGAGAGAAGAGGAGGAATGATGGAAAGAGGTGGCGAGCTGCTTTCTCTTATACACACAAGAGCCCCAAATCTAAAAGATACATCGCACGAATCCCTGTAGCCATCTGACTTTGGGCCTCGTCCTCTCTCGCCTCACGCAATACATTGGAATACGAAACTAACGCGCGGTATGCATGTCTGGTCTGTGTAATGGACATCCACACCAAGGAAAGGGGGACTACTGCTAGTATGTAGGTAGTTGGTGTTACACGATAGGTACAGTAGGTAGCAACACTGACTAACCTTCTCTCTTCCAAGGCAGGGCCAAGTACACGCCGCATATACGCCACATACTCAAGGTACCATCAGCCATGGACAATCCACAACCCACACCCGGGCTCACTCACATACTGTACAAGCACATGAACACACAGAAGAGAGTTCCTTGACGGCATATCGTCCCTTTGGGGGCTCCATCCAGCTGCAGCTCCCGCCGTTCACCGGTTTCTCATCCACTGCACCCACCCACACCCGGCAAGGGGAGAGGGGCCCCATTGGGGGCTTCAGGTCTAGATTGCATCTTTGGCTGAGCAAGGCAGGCAAAGATTGGCGGGTAGATGCGCCTCTCCAGCGTCATAATTGCTGCTTCTTACAGCATTGGGTGACGCTAAAAAAGGGATATCTCCCATGTATGTAATTCGAGCACCCGAAAGCAGCAATTTGGCAGAAGCTTCTTCTCTCCCGGCACGCCGCCAAAAAAAGGGCCCGTTCAATGACGTCAACATGATTTTTTTCGCATGTCACCCGTATCCAGAGCATCTACCTAGTATTGCCATCGAAAGCGTCATATCGTCACCCTCAAAACAAACCAATGCGCGGGCTCCCTCCCTGAAAGCGTCAAACATTCATTGTTCCCCAATTCTCTGCCCTCCTCGGTGCTTCTGCTCCGCCGTGCCAGACATGCATCCCATTCTCTCACCTCTTCTTCTGCTTTGTTGCGGTAAGGCTGCTCTTCTGCTTCCTATACGCCAGCTTCGCGGCAGCCAGAGTGGGCCCCCCCTTGACGTATGCATGCACCAACCCTGGTCCCTGGAAATCTTGATTTTTGGGAGTACGTACAGCAGGTACTAGTAGTAGACGTTTTACTGGGTACCGCTGTGCTCGTTGGGATTCAGCTATGGAAGCATGTTCAAGGCCGCGTCCCATGCCATGCTTGAGTAACTCGTGCCAATTTGACTGAGATTTTTCTTCATTTATTTTAATCGATACGAGGCTGTACATGCAGAATCCAGATTCCTCGTGTTTCCGGTGCCTTGCATCTTTGCTACCCAAGACAGAGCGCTTGTGACGTCAACCAATCCAAAGCCGCTCTCTATCAAGACGCCTTTCCCACTGCTTCCAGAGTGCCTCACTCTCTCCCAACCCCGTGGCCAGTGCCAATATCTCATCACATGTCTGTCTCCTGTCATATTTCCACACTCCCGCCCTGCAATGTCGGTCACCGTCTCTCAGGCACATAATACTACTTAGGACTAGTACCTACTACCAGTAAAATGCTGCGTACTGGTAGGGCCACTCGTTGCATGCATGCCTGCTCACCGTTCTTCTATATGCCTTGCGCGCGCCCCCCCCCCAAGGGCCTCCAGCGCATACCGCCGCGATTGGCCGATGCCCAGCGGGTTTCCTGATGCTCGCAGAGGCGGTGTCGTATTAAATGAAGTGCATTTGCCGGCAATTCGTCCCTCCCAGAAGTCTTTGGGCGGTGTGTGCGCGCGCGCTGTACCGCAACTTTTGTAGGCTTGCTGTATGCTGTATGCGATGCTTGCTGCATGCATCTGGCTATCGTACATGGGGTGGCATCCAATCCTTCTGTAAGACAGGTGTGAAATGGCAGTAATGCCACCTCCGCCGATTCCAAAATCCGACCCAAAGGATATGTCCGCCCGATATCTCTCCATCACCATCCGAGAGCCACCATTCTTTTCTTTGTTCGCAGTATGTACCAGTAATAACAACAAATAAGAGAAGAGAGGGATAGAGAGAAAGATATTAAAAATAACTTATTCATACACGTAAATTCATTCCTAAATAACCCCCCGCAACGCCATCTATATGCCGTAGGTTGTTGTGGGAGATACTCCGTATAATAAGGGGGGATGGGTTAGTAAGCAATTACAATCGTCTTTTATATATGTATCCAGGAGTGACCACAGCATGTGTCGTGCACGCATCTCTCATCGTGAGAACCACCATTTCTTCCTGTTATTAATCGCCTTTTGCATGTGCGCCCGCAGCAGCAGCTCCCTGTTCCTCGAGTCCAGGATGCCAAGCGCAGCTCCGTCGTCGTAGTATGGTTGGCCCCGCGACAGCCGCGGCCGCTCGCCGCCTATCATCTTGATGCGCTGGATCTTACGCAGCCTAACCAGTCCGTACCAGCAGACTACGAGGGAAAAGACGGTCGATACAGCTGTAACCGCACCAAATCCCCAGTTCGTCTCTTCGATAAAGTTCTCCAGGTTGGCGCCGTAGAGCCCAGCAATAAATGTGCCCATTGCCAGCCCCAGTGTCCCGATGCTGAATTTGAGCTCCAGAAGCATGAGAGCGTTTCGATTGGCATCAAGAATAGCTCGAGAACTGTCAAGCAGATGATTAGAATAAACAGCAAAGAAATAAAGAAAGAAAAGAAAGAAAGAAAAAATAATGAGGGTCAAGAATCAGTCAAACTCACAGGTCCTCCGTGTTCCGGATGCCAGACACCAAATTGCTGGCCTCTTGTACGATTTCATCTGCAAGCTTGTGGTACGACTCAAGCAGCATCTCGACCTCCGTATGGTCGTCGGTGCTTCTGTACAAGTCATGTACTTTTTCTGTCAAGTACATGGCCGCCAAGTCATCGTCCGCCTCCAACAGCTCTTCAATGGCGTCCCGCACCAGCTTGGCCTTCTGTTCAAATGTGCTAACTCTCTTGGACAAGATTAAAAGCTGAC
The DNA here is from genome assembly GCF_020647865.1 of Trichoderma asperellum. NCBI lineage: Eukaryota > Fungi > Ascomycota > Sordariomycetes > Hypocreales > Hypocreaceae > Trichoderma > Trichoderma asperellum. Next base: position 2,510,494 of record NC_089415.1, on the reverse strand, counting down.
GCAGCTTTTGCCGGTCAATGTCGTCTTCGAGCTCACTAAGAACGCGCATAACCGGCTCTCGCACAGATTCAAAGTCCGCTTCCAGCTCAGAGGTAACCGACGTCAGCACAGCTTCGAGAGCACGGAACTCGTAGGGCAGCCCCGCCACACCAGGCGGCGGTTTCTGCTGCAGCTTGCCCTGGAGGTCATACATAAAGGCAGACTGCGGGTAAGACGTCTTGGAGCCGTAGACGTCAAAGAGTAGCACGCGGTCACGCTTGATGAGGACTCTTAGGTGTAAAAGGTTCAGCAAGATAGCTGACGGGCGAACGAGGATGTGGGGGAGATTGGACGAGTCGATTTTGCGCAAATCGCGAGGCAGTAAACCATACTGTCGATATTACAACATGGTTAGCACAGCACAGCACAGAACTTCCGCTGATGGACCCAGAAACTCTCTCTAAGAAACCATACCTTTGCAATCAGTTCCGTCTTTTTAAACTCGCCATCCATTAGAATCACTTTGCCGTTCTCATCAACCTCCGTACATCGTAGTCGCGGCTCCAGCGCTGCCTTCGCAGACAGGATTCTGCGATTGTTGAACATGGATGAACCATGGTCTGCATCATCGCGCGAAGGTAAATCATCTGGTTTCAGAGACTTGGCACCTTTTCGGGCTCCAATCCCCCATAGTCTTTCTTGCCATGACGGGCCCGCATTCGCATTCGTCGTCTTCTGGTGCGCAGGCGTCGAGGTATAAAAGGATTCCCTTTTCAGCGTTCTCGCACAGCCTCTTTGCACCGCTCTCCCAATCTGTAGCTGCCCCAGGCTAAAAATCGACGACTCAAGCTCGGTATATAAAGTCGGCTCGCTGGAACTGGCGCCGAGATTGGTCGAATGCGCTCTCAAGGCTCGCTGGCCGGGGGCTCCGTTCGTCGCTCGGCTTCGACACACATTGCTGCAGTTGTAGTTGAAAAATGCGATCTCAGACTGCGAGCGCAAGAATCGCAAGAGGCTTCGCGAAGGGACTGGCGATCGCAATGCCGCAGATTGCATCGCTATAGAGTGGCGCGGCGATGAAATATCTTCAACATAGACGCAGTTGGACGGCCTGTCGAGTCCGAGCCAGCGATGGCCGATATGAACACGGAACAGCACCACTGCTTCTATTGGTTCAGTAGCAAAAAAGAGCCTCCTCTTCTATGAATGTCGCAAATAATAACAAAACAATCTGGTGATGTCTGCCGTTTCTTTTTTTTTTCTTTTTTCTTTCCCCCTTCAGCTCGTTAACACGCCATGTCGTATTGAGTTTGCCTTCTCAAAATTTACCTCGCTATCGCAATCGGGAGTGCACGGACCACTTGCCTTCCTACCCACCCGGTTCGTTCCTGCCAGCGCATCTGGAGAGAGGACACGGCAAGAACGCCTCAAGTGATAAAGTACAGGAATAATGGGGTACCTCGTACTTGTACAAACAATAATTCAACCTGTGCACAAAGCTTTCGATTCCAACTATTACCTCTAATTTCTTGCATCTTCAAGTCCTATATCCACGACACTGCCCGACTCTTTTGCCCCCCTCCCCCCCGTCCGCATATACCTACCGCCACTATTGCCCATTACTACTAAGGTACAGTAGTGCTTCGATGACTGATCAAAATGGGGCCAAGGTTCAGAAATTCAGCGGCCTGGGGTGGCTTGCAAAGCACCATCGATCGACTCGTCCCAAGCATTTATTGCTCCCGCCCAATTCTTCCTGGTGCAGCGTCCCCCAGCAAATCTGCACAATTCCAATTCCTGGCCCAGCAACCACCATCCTTCGGCTGAAGTCTATTCACCGCCGTCTTGGTTTCGACTTTACCGCAACAAGACAAGAAGCTGCCGGTAGTCGAGCCGCGAAGGCAGGCCGTCTCCACCATAAATTGCCTGCCGTCCGCCCCCCCAAAAGAGGATCCCCATAACGTCCTTCCAGCGGTCCCATCCGTTGCTGGAATTTCCTATCAGACGGCTGATTCTTGCAAACACCTATATACGATTGTGCAGAGGCCTTCATCGCTCTCCCCCTTCTCCGTGGACGCTTGATGGAACTTACCAAAATCCACGTCAAGGGCAAACGCAAGACGCCTGCCACGAGCCGTCCTCGGGCGCTATGCGAGCAGCAGCCACCGTTCAAGGCCCCAAGGACTAGGAAGTCATTGTCCTCCGTCATGGCCACTCGAAAGACACGCCACCGGAATACTCTGGACTCTCTCCCAGCCGAGATTCTCGAAAATATCCTCCTGTACAGCACCAATCTCGCTCTGCCCCGCGTCAGTAATTTCATTGGCGCGAAGCTATCCGGACGGGCTACTCTGCTGCGTCTCTTCATCCTGGCTTTTCATGAGACCTGGGAGCAGTGGTTTGGCATTCCCACAAACCCTGCGATTGTCCATGGACCTTGGTTCGACAACGCCCAGCATGTTCCTTGTCGTGGAGACCCTAAATTACAGGTTCGTTCTATCCCTTGCCTCCGAGATGGAAGTAGCAGACGCAGTCCTAGCATATATACTTGGACATGGCCGGTCACAGACGCGCCAGTGCTAATCTAGGCATGCGTACACATATAGTCTCAAGTGCTTGATCAGCCTTGGATCAGCATTGATTTAATCTTGCAAGCCCAGCAGACGTGGGCTGACAATCATGGACGGGGATGTCATTATCAACATGGTACCTTTTGGATCGATGATTCTGAGCAAGCCGGCCACGAGTATGACGGGGGTTTCTCTCACTTTAATGCGCGCGAGTGTTTCGAGGCCGACTATCAACAGGCCCTGAAGTGGCCCGCGTTTGCGGCCCGAGGCGTTCACTGGTTCTCACAAGATATCCATCCCTTGACCCGTATCCCATCTAGACTCATCGCCGGCCCGTGGGACGACGAGATGCAGCGCCAGCTGTTTTGGCTTTGCCGTGGAGGCTACATGACCTGTGGTAAACTCCTTGTCGAGCCTCCCTGGGAGGTCAAGATTGATCTGATCCGCAATTCCATCCTCAATGCTGAAGTGCCCAACATGTTAGCCATCAACTGCCTTTATCGCACCTGGGTCTTTGATGGGCTGCCTACAGAAGTAATAAGGGAAGAAATCATTAGGCTCGAACGTCGAATCCTATGGGGAGGTGACCCACTCGAAACACGAGAGTTGCTGCGGCGTATTCGAAGTGCCTTTTTCCTCTCGCTGCACGTCCCAGATTCCAGATCAAACTCCATAGTCAGGCGAGCCGACATCTAGCTGTGTTCTTCCTACTCATCCCTTCATCATCCCCTCCATCCCCTCCATCCCCCCCCCCTTCTCCTCTTTTTGTCCTCTTAATCCTCTACTCCTCCTCTTTCTCGGGTGTCTGGCTGTCACGAAGTCCAACATTTGTTAAAACACGCGCGGGCAGGGCACCAATGCGGGCTGTACACGTATGATGTCAAACTTCACGAAAGCATGACAATGTACCAAAGAGCGGGCATATCAATATTTTTTGCCCACTATTCATCTCTCAAGGCCAATCAGCGTCTCTCTCCTTCCTACGTACAGACTAGGTTTGAAGGGCGGGGTGGCCGTTATATCTCGGCCAAGTGTATAGGCTATATGAGATTCGAGAACTGACAGCTGTCACATTAGCCGGGGCTGCATGTTTGGAGGACCCAAACCAAGGCTATAGTCAGGTGAACACAAGAGGTGGTTGCACAACATCTCTTCGAGTCAAAAACGGATAAAGCAACTTCCAACGCAATTGAAATCTGCGCAATGAGAGCGAGCATGCCGTGAACGAACAGACGCATTTCCGTCAATCACGTATCCAATCATGCCCACGTTGAAATCGAGCTCTTTGCTGCCATTCAACCATTTCTCTCTCCGACGTTGGGTCTACCGAGTTTGCATTAATCGCTCCATACTCCAAATGCCTTAACTAGAATCGTATGATTTTGTCTAGCAAAAGCCGTACGGAGCATAGGGGTTCAATCTCCTCGCTGCACTCACTACCTTGCCGAACAATCACCAGCAGCGTGGCTGCCACGTCTCAATTGAACCTCTTCTGAGCTCCTCCACCATCCTTAATCCCCCCAAAACGCTTCACTCCATGGTCCTACGAGGCAATGCCTTGATGCAGAACACCCGGATGACGTCCTGAGCCATGTCCGCCCGGGCGCTGTTCAACTCAGTTTGATACAGCGCGTGCCTTGACTCTCTAGATAAGCCAGACACAAACAGACGAAACAGACGAATCGGCTATATGAAATGTTACAGCTTTGATGAGCTATGGTTGGTCCACGTCCGTCATTGCGGGAGGGAATTATGCAACAGCCCACATCTGCAGTACAACTTCAGCTACATGTGAAAAAAAAAAAAAAAAATGGGAAAAAGAGAAAAAAGAAGAAAAAAATACGAGTGCCACCAAAGGAAAATTGAATGGAGGAATTTCCAATTCGGCCTTGCTGGAGTTGGGAAGATGCTCCCAGGGTGGGCTGCTCAACAATAATGAGCATGTGAAAGGATCAAGTATGTCCTACTCACGTCATGTGTACTACTTCCTTTTCTTTTGATAATATGTAGCGGTCATAATATGATATATACCAGGGTCTATCTAATACAGATTATGTTATCACGTTCTTCTACCTTTCCTCATATTGGAGTGAGCCGAAGGAACCGTTGAGACGCGACAGGATACCAGCGAGACAGACCATTTATATAGCAACGCGTATGAGCCACCTTGCATCGTGTACGATATTTCTATCGAGATATCACGGGTGCAACTCCACCCACGCACGAGTCGCGGCATGAGCTCTTGATACGCGGCAGCCCCTCGTCCATATCATATTCACGCCCTTGGCGTCAGTTTGCCGACCCAGCCCCTACTACATGACTTCTCGCCGTGAATGAGGCCCGTGATATCTTACCCACTATCAGGCTCTCATTCTCGCGCAGGATCACGCCAGTCAGCCACAAGAAATGATGACTCCACCGTGAACAGGAAGGTGCCTCTTCGGCGAGATGGATCGGGTAGCCCATGGGATGAGACGTCCTACTAAGCATAACACCGAAGTTCAAATTACACACAAGCCACGCACTCGCAATCCAAGATAGACCCGGAGCAAACCGCCAACCCTCCCTCATTCGCCACCGCTTACCCAATCAGGCAAGCTCCCGGCCTCAATAGTAACGAATGCAAGAGAGGGAAGCGAAATTTTTTTAGTAACCACCCCCCCATGTTTTTTTTTGGTCTCTCCGGGGGTTTTGCAATGACTCACTCGGTGGGCGGCCGCGTATAGAGAGATGTCCCTTTTTTTATTCACGCAACGCGACGCAACAACGCAGCGCAGCGCACACCTGAAGGAAGCCGAAGTTAGGTTTATTAATCTCGCACACACACACACAAAAAAAAAAAAAAAGTAACATGTGCCTGGTCTTGAAACTTGTTTGTACATTGTGTACATGTGAAGAAGGGCATTACTTTACACCCCTTCTTTATCTGCTCCTTACTCGTCAGCTGTGGCTGATGGGAGTTTTGGGTACCAAATCAAGAAATACTTACTCGCTGAGGGCAGGCTAAATAGAGGCTTTAAATCTATAAACAGGAATCTTGGTGGTTTAGTACCGTAGTAGTCTTTATGCTAGTCCGTTTGATGGGCGGTTTATTGTATACTTGATAGCAATGTCACCTTCTAGCTTGTCTAATGAATCATGCGTCACGAATGGAGAAGAAGGCACAATCAATAGTCTCTGCTCATCATGTTGTTCGATTCCCCTCATTCGCTTTATCCCCAATGTTCTTTCGAAACAGGATTGGATCCAAAGCGAACGAGGCATCAGCTTCTGCCTAGAGCAAATAGAAAAAAAAGAAAAAAAAAAAAAAAAAAAGGTTGAAAAGTTAAATAGAAAAAACAAAACAGCTGCCTCTTCTTCTTCATCATCTACTAGTCGTACATGCAACAGCTTCTCGCTCCTCTCCTCTCCTCTCCATAACCTTCCCCTAAATCAACCATCATCACCTAAAATTGCTCTCTTCCACACTATACAGGATATCTTTCATCACCATTCGTTGTATACCATCCATGTGTAAATTTCCCTTTGTGTTCCTGGACGAGGAAACAGTAAAAAAAGATTAAACGCACTTTTTCCAAAGGCATCCCAATCCCTTGCCTTGGATACCATCTTTCCGGTGGTTTATGATCGTTTGCAGAAAAAAAAAAGTGCCCCTTTGCCCCCAGGCTGTGCGTTATCAAAAGCTCTGTTGTAAACGAGACATCCCTTGGTCTCTCTCTCCTTCGAGCGCCATCCGTGGAAAAAAAAGAATAATAAAATCGCGCAAGTCTTCTAACAAAGGGAAGAACAAAATTGCAGAATAATAAAAAGAGAATAAAAAGCGAGAGAAATGAGGACCAATAGTTACAGCCAGACCGATCCGTAGTAGTTAACAGCATTAGATTGTTGGCGAAAAAATAGTTCGCATTAAGCTTGACAGGTCATAAACAAACGAACGCCCCAGATGTAAATTTCAGTTAAGGATTTCCCAGAAGCTTGGCTCTCGGAGGCCATAGTTGTGGTTGCCCGTTGCTACTTGGTAGCCGGTTGCTGCTTCTGTGGAGCAACAGAGTCTCTTCCTCGTGTCTCCAGAGGTGGAGAGGGCAGGCTGCTGGAAGCGAGTAGTGCTTCCGTAGGGTGCGCCAAGCATCTCGCGGACATGGTCCTGGAGAGGCTGGTCCAGCGATGCGGTTCTGCTACGTTTAGTGCCGGTCTTGGGCGCCTCAGAAGCGTAGTAAACACTATGGATGCTCTGGTTATGTAGATCTTGCAGAGTGCGTGCAGCATCTGAAGCGGCTTCTCGCGACTGGCGCTCCAGCTCGCGCTCGTATCTTGCTGACAGGGAGGTTTCCGTCCGAAGTCCGCCAATCTTCGCAACCGGGCCGGTATACGATTCGGGGGAGGACGAAAAACCATACTCTTCACTGCTCTCCGAGACGGTGTGGATGGTCGTCTTCAGGCTTGCTCTCTCATTCATCGCCTTCATCAATCGGAATCGCGACTGAGCCATCAACGGATTGTTGAGGGTCGCGCTAGCCAGAGACGAGGCGGACGAAACGGAGGACGAGCGAGAAGTGTGAGACAAATCCGAGACCATCGATTCAGGAGAGGACATGGTCGAGATGGAGTTGGCAAGCGAAGATCGACGAGCGGGGCAGTAGTTCTGAGGAGAAGTAGACAGGGTCGTCGTGGGGAAGCGTTCCAGATGCTGGGCGGCGGCGCTGGTGACACCAGCCTGAGCCATAGCCAAACCCATTGCGCTGCTTCTTCCGAGGAGCTGGGATGCAGCACTCGCTGCAGGAGTGCACATACCGCTTGATTGCGGAGTGAGACGTGGCGTCGGGAGAAGACCCAATGTCGGGGCCATTCTGCCAGGAGTAGCTGAATAGGCCATCACAGGAGTTGGCTCCATAGCAGGCAGGTACTTTGTGGTCAACTTGGGATCACAAGTTTCTTCCTCGGCCAGGACCGAAGGAGTTCGTCGCTGCTGCTGTTCGACTGGAAGGTTGAGGATGCTACGAGGCGAGAGCGCGCAGAGATCACTAGATCGCGCAGCAGACAAGTGAGGCGTAGGCATGAGCCCCTCAATGTTGGTCAAGTCCGGATTCAGCTTGAGAATAGCCTGCTTCCATTTCAAGGTCTGTTGAGCCAGAGTTTGGGAGAATGCACCCGGCGATGGCGGGGGAGGAGGAGGTGTATGCTTCAGAACGATCTCAGTCCATCTCTGGAAGACTTCGTCTGTAATGTGCAGCTTCCAGTTGACAGCAAGGAGGAAAGCCACCTCGTTTTGGTTGATCTCCTGAACACCGAGGCCAGAAATCTTGCTCCAGGCACGCGCGGAGTAGTTTCGATCCTGAAGGTACTTGGATGCAAGAATCAGAGCCGCGAGGAACATGCGCCGACCGCACTGAAGAGCCCGGTCAGAGTAGCGGTCCTCGTACTGCTCGGCAGTAAAGCCACGCTTGGAAACGTGGGGCTTGATGAGGACCAGGTAGTACAGGGCGACTTGCAGCGTCGAGTAGCTCGTGCGCGAACGCCGGAGAGTCTCCTGGATGAATGTCCTCAGCGGGAGCACGGTTCTGTTGCCAGGTTCCGGGCGGCATGGAGCAGAAGAAAGCGGCCAGATGGCTTCGACAATCTGAGTCGATGAATCTATCGCAATGAAGGCTAAGTACGGGGACTCGGAGAGAATCATGTTCATGTCAGCGAGAGAAACGTACCAACGAGGCTGTCGACAAAGTTGACTTTGCGATCCGACTGCCGAACTAGCGAGGGGGGGTGACATCCCGAACTGCCGCTGGAGCTTGCGGTACGTCTAGGGTTTTGACGCAGTTCAGCGGGGACAGCAGGAATAGGAATGGGCGCAGACTGCTGCTGCTGGTTAAGAGCCTCAGGGTGACGACGAATCGCCTGGTTGGCGGTCGAGGATGCCTGGTAGAGGAAGACGGACTGCCAGGAGTCGTTGTCGGATGAAGTGGTGGAGACGGAGGCATCGTCCGAGGTCTGCGATGCGGTGTCGGAGCCAGACCACACTGAGGCTGAAGCCAAGGATGATGAGGCGGAGGAGCTATAGGAGTACTGACTCAAAGGGTCGTAGGCGGGGGAAATGGTGGTATCACACGGCATCTTGGAGGTGATATATAAGGAAATATGAAAAGAAAAAAAAAGGAAGAGGGTGAGGATTATGCTATAACGGGAGGATCAATGTATGGCGTGTGAAATGGATGAGATGTGTGTATATAACAATGTCAGCTTGATTCTTCAAGCTGGCGCGATGGTTCCAGTCGCCGTCAAGGCTATGTCAACCGGAATGCTATTGCAGTTTCGAGGTTACCGAGTCAAGCTTGCTGGTTCTACAGCATCAACAAGCAGTATGCGCTGCTGATAGAACCGTGTTCGAGATGTATAAAGATGGCTTTCTTTCTTAGATAAGAACGTGAGCCGGCTTTTCACGAACAAGCAGACCGGAGGACGAAACTGAGACGGCGACTGGAGAGATAAATCTGTAGATTGCAAGAGGCATCGCGATTCCAATGCTCTGGCGGGCTGGTTGATGAGGGGGTGATGAGACTCTAGAGCAAGTCTGTCATCGGTTGAGGTCGGTGCAGGGGCGGGAGGTAAGTCGAGGTGCGTGCGATGACGACGATGCGGCTGTGGTGACGAGGTCGCTGCGACCGTGTGGCTGTGAAGTTGTGGTGAGTTGCTGTTGGTGCTTTGTCGGCGCGCCTACAAGGATGTCGACGGTCCAGGGATCATCGATCTATGCAGGTACGGATAAAGACACAGACGAGGCTGTCAGGGCGGCGGCAGCGTATTTATCGCGACGGCGGTGACTCTTCCGAGCGTGGCCTTAGGGGCGGGTGCAAGGCGGCGACGGCGAGGTGACAGCCTGGAAGCGTGGCGTAATCGCTGAGCTTCAGGTAGCGAGTGGGTACAGACACTCGGTTGTGTGACTCTTCCCGCTGAGGTGGCGAGTGACAGGGCAGGCGGCCGCGCGCTGGCGATTTCGGAGCGCAGCGCCTGGGCAGCTAAGGCTAGGCAGTAACAGCAAAGGGAGACCGCCTGGGGGGGCCGGGGCCACAGCGCTGCTGGTCAACTGAGCGGGAAAAAATGCGGGTGGCGAGCGAGGCCTGGTGAGTGAGTCGATTTGCCCACTAGACAGGAAAAAAAAAACAAAGGGACTCGAAGGACGATGATGACACAGGAAAAAGGGCTGACTGAGAGAGCGTGTTGGGGTTAAATGAGCAAGCACAGGCAGCAGCGCGGTTGCTGTGATTCTTTGTCTGTAATTTTTTCGACGGTTCCCCTTGTTTCTGCGTCCAGGTGACTGATGAGCTGGCCTGAGATGCGATGGAGCCCTTTTTGATGCGTTGTTCTCAGTGTACAGGCGAATGCCGCTGCAAGCAGTGCAAAGCGCAAGAAAAGGGTTAGGAATAAGTGACGAGGAGGAGAAAAATGGAAATAGAAAAAAAAAGGCAAGTGAGGAGAGACGTTGTGTTCCCAAGATTAACAACAAAAACGAAATGCGCCGGAGAGTAGAGAGGCACCAGAGCAGACTTCGAGAGTCGCTGGCGAGCTTACAGGGCGGTACCGAACTTCATGGTGACGGTTCGTTGGGAAGAGAAGAATCGACGGCTGCCATGGGGGTCGTGGCATAGTTTTGAATGGAATCGCAGCGCCCAGGAAATGGCGCCGGGGCAAGCGGCAGACACCAGCGAGACACCAAGCGGGAGTACAGGGGGCCAAGGTACTATGGAGCAGCAGGGAGCGCGCATTTGGGCCTAGCCCGGTTTCGAGGTACCACCCAGCGCTCTTCCTTTTCGTCGTTGCGCCTCGACTGCGCTGCGCAGATAGACGCGCGCTGATTGGCCTCCCAAGGGGCTCCTCAGCCCCGCACATTCCCCTCCCGCGTCGACGAATCACTGCCAGGCTGGGACGCTCCAAAGTCAATCCAGCGCCATTCGTTGCTTTTGGGGAGGGGGTCGGTCCCCAAATCTCCACACGCTTTGCTGCGCTCATGCCATACAGTGGAAGCGTGTGCAGAAGGTACCTGTATATTATGCCTCTGTACAGAATGAATACGGTCCAGTATGCTGACTCTGCTGACCAGTTTTGATTAGGTCCTTTGCCTTTGGCTGAGCCTTTCTCTCCCGCGTTGGCAGCAAGATGCGAAATATTTTTATTTCGCCTCTGTGTCATGGATGTCACGCTGCTGAACCCCCAGCGCTTTTACTTCGTGCAGTGGGATGTTTGCTTTTTGTACTGCCCCAAAATGCTTGCGCTAATAACGGCCATTTTCTTGTAGGTGGCTTGGTTTTTTCGTTCTTTTCCTTTTTTTTTGGTGGCCTCATTGCCTTGCGCGGCCTAGCGTGTCTGACCTATGGCGGCGGCTTATCCCTGGCCGCAGCCGCAGCAGCAGCAGCACCGTTACACTTCTGGTTTCGTGCCCAGGCTGCTGTGCAGTTTTACAGTACAGTGTTGTGCGGCGCTGCTTGCTGCTCCTTATTGCAGTTGGGTATGTTTCTTTCTTTGCTGCTAACCAACGCTGCTCTGCTCTCCCAAGTCGCCATCAGGGTGCACGGGCCCCCTCCAAAATCGCATCAGGAGCATGACGAGAGCAGGAAGGTGGTGAGGCAATGAGGTAATGGATTCAACGACGGGAGTAGCCAGGCAGCGACTTTGCCTTTGCAGCTGGGCAGGCACTCGGTCGCAATGGCCCGTCTCGAGAGAAAGAGGCAATGAAAGGCGAGAAAGAGGTGAAAAAGGAGCTTCCCTGTGCCTCGTTCCTTCCGTTGAGCTGCCTTCATTCCCGTCGCCTCTACCATCTCTGCCTGGTACCCGTTGTACGTTGTAATACGCCACTGTAACTGGCTGTTCGTAATCGCTGTGGTGGCGGACAGCGGGCGGGGGAGGCGAGTTGCTTGAATCAGTGGCCCAGCTCTAGGTTTGCTTGTTCTTGCTTGCTGCTGCCTTCTGATACAGACAGGCAAAGATGATTACGAAATCCTTACTACAGACGCGGAAAAAATACGAGAGTACCCAGGCAGGCAGTTCTTGGAAGGATCGCACCAGATGCGATACGATACGCACGCCATGCTTGAAATGTAATGCGGTACGGGCGATGGAACTTTGGGTGCATGTTTCGAGCACCGAGAACCACTCACTGAATCTGGCATGACTGCGGCGTGGCATTCTCCGTACGTTAACAGGTACTATACATACATGATAATAGGTACCCTCAAGTAGCACTTGCCTTGAGAGCGGCCTCTTTTTACGCTTTTCCTCATCTCCGACAAAAGAAGAAGAGGAGAAAATTCCTCTCCTTTCCTCTTCTTCATCCTCATCTTGTTATATAATAGCCTCGGCACTTTCCTTCTTATACTTTGCAATCAATCTTCTATTCTTAAGCACACAAGGAACGCACAACTGAACAAAATCCATCCAGCCTCTTATAGCCAACAAAGCGGCCCGTTCGGGGCAAGGCGCTGCTGAAAGGTGTACTTTGTACGTTGGTGCCAAGCTTGCCTTGTAGCTTCAAGGTCTCTAATACGCGTTTGCAGTGACGCGCACATTGCTACACTCGTGTACCCTGTACCGCATGTATTCGGCGGATGCCTGATCTAGCTGTAAAGTCCCGGACTAAGCTTCGATTTCGATTTTCTCGATGCCCGCCTGGCACACTCAATTTCGGCCTCGTACAGCCCACGTTTCGCCAGCCCGCCTTCTCCGAGCCCACTCCAGTTTTCTCGTCGTTTGCAGCGTGGCCAACGGCGCCATCTTCACCGAAATCAGACAGTGCATTTACTGTACATATTATTTGCTGTGCTTCTCGCGAAATGCCTGCGCGCCTCGTCTAACCGGGGAACTGCATCGCGGAGCAGCCTCCTGCTATCCAGCTGTGCCGGTGCTGCATGTGTCCTCGTACAAGGATCCGGCTTGCCGTGATTGACTCTCGACGCCTCTTTCTGGGATGTTGGGGCAAAGGCGGTCTGGCCGCTGTCAGGGATATTCTGGGCTAGAGTCCTCAAAAGGCATCAGGCGCTACTGAAAGTGCCAGCTCCAACTAGCCACCTCCAAACCCTGGTCTGATACATACAGCGCATCTAGGAATGCTTCCGCGCCGTGCCATGCCATCCAAGTGCGTCGAACGAGCAAGGCTCTTTCTAGTTTGCTTCTCGCCAGGATTGCCTGTGCTGTCACACCACCAGCAGACACAGAAAAAGGTCTCAGGCTGTCACAAGCATGAGTTGATAGTAACAGCTGCAACGCATGAGGATGGGAGGGAGCAGCAGCAGCAACAGCAGCAGCAGGTCTCAAAAACTACCACTTCGCTCACAACGTGGTCCCTTAGAAAGGCCCCAGCTGCTGGGCAGTAGGATACTGCCAGCGTTTGAGTAGGTACCTGCTGGATGACCTTGGCAGAAGCGGCGCCACCATTTACTCTTGGTTAATTTGCAACGCTCTTCACAGGAAGTGGGCTAGAAGTCCAGCTGCATCGCTATAGGCCGCATGCTAGTACTAGGTGGTACTAGTGAGAGATTCATTGCAGGATGAAGCCATCAGCTCTTCGGATGCTTATTACGTGCTCGTCCAGATTACAAGCTGACAAGCAGCAGTGAGAGTAGGAGTCCTACGGCATTACTCATAGTTCCCGGCAGGAAGCAATTTCGTCCCCGTTCTATACTCCAGAAATGTCGTGCAGCTTTTTTTATAGAGGGACGATCCTCATCCGCCACGCGGGCCCAAAAGGGCCAAAAAGAGTCGTCAAATACGGATACAGCTCAACGCGTCTTTTCCTTTCATAGCACCGAGAGATGCAGAAGTAGCTTCGAACGCAATCTCTTCGGCATTTGATGCCTCTGTTGTGCGATTTCATCCAACTCCTGAAACAAGCCAGGTTGCTTAGAACGCTTCCTACCTAGCATCCAGCACGCAGTCGCTCTTTTTCCAGACGCTGAGCAGTTCTATGGCGGCAGAAGCATATGACAAATCGGTCGCGTTTGGTCACAACATGAGGAGAAAGCAATTGTAATAGAATTAATAAAAGCATGTGCTATCGGTTTGCCCAGCCATGCCTTGCATGTCTCACAAGTGAGGGAGAGAGAGAAGTAACAGCCAACAGGACTGACTTTTTGACGCGCTGACACAAAAACCGCTTGAACCTACAATCACATCTATAGGCGAGAGGAGTGGCCATTCTGAGTCATCCATCTAAAGTCACCGTTGGCGCCGCGCCGTCTTAGTTCCTGCAGCGCTTCCCAGGAGTTCCCAGGAGCAAAATGGAGGCGATGGCCATTCAAAAAGAAAGGAAAGACCTGGGGAATGAGGGTTATCTGGAGCGAGCCAGGGAGACTCAGCTCGCTGCGACCCTCCTTTACTTTTTGCTTCCTGCATTGTTCAGGGGAGCATGCCGTATCTCTCGAGGTACAGCGTCTGCTAAATTTCCAACATGCAGCCTGATGTCGCACCACTAAGATGACCCTTTTTTTCTCCAACCACAGGTCGCTATCAAGCTGCAGCAACTTCGCCCGAAATTGCGTGGCAGGTCAATTGGAATCTAGTCTCCCACCGTTCATCCGCACTTATCGAGGCGATGTCGCCTGGACTTGACTCCAATACGCCCCGGAGATCAGCGCCTATCCCCTCCGGCAGTGGCTCCAGAGCGCACTTAGCCAGGCCACAAATAGAAACACGCTGCATCGCCGCCTTCTGTCGCCTGTAGTGGGTGCCACACATCAGCCTAACGTCACTGCCCCTCCTCGCCAGTAGTTTACCAGAAGAGATGCTTATAGAACTTTGAGATCGAAATCAAGGGAATCAAGGGAATCGAAGGATGGGCTTTGGGAAACGCGCTTACACTATCAGGCAAACTAACCGCGAAAGTCTCAAGCGCTCGCTCTGCTAATAGGTTTATGCCAGGCAAGCTTTAGGCTCTGTCACACCGAGGCTATGCTAAAATGCAGGCCACCAAACATATGCCTGCGATTTGCAACACATCAGTGGAAAGGGTACCTATCAGGTACACAGCTAGAAATACTGCTACTACCGTAGTCATGTCTGGCAGACACAGGGAAAAGGTGTCTCAAACTGGGGCCTTATCTATTAACTCGAGCCTCCTATTAATGAATACTGTGCCTAGTACACAGAGAGTGTGCCCTCAGCGAGGTCGATGCTTAGGGTAGCCAGCCAAGTCATCAACGATGAGGGGTTCCGCTCACAACTCTCCCGGGCGAAGACTGTCACAATTCAGAATCCTACAGGCACATATGCGTCTAGCCGTCCACCAGGGAGTGACGGCGGTTATGACGGAAAAGGTACGCGGTTCGCATGGCTGCATATTCAACAAACATGCACCAGCGTCATGATTTCCACCCTTCTCATGTCATGCGGGTCTCCCCCACAATCTCTGCGTGTCTCTGCTCGTTTTGACTGCATACGCCTGCATGAGTGCGTGAGGGGAAGGCGAGGCGAGAAGCGGAGAGAGGATAGGAAGGCTCCGTCTGCTCTATCAAACTGCAGCTATCATTGTCCGCCTGCTCGTTGCAGAGCGCCTTGCCGCTGCATCTCTCCCACGTCAGACGAGAGCCCGGCCAAAGGGGACAGAGACTCGGGCCATGCCACAGCTCTGCAAAAGCAGCGGCAAACGTCTGCGTAAATCAAGCCCACATGCTAGCTATTACCGCCTTCTCTCTTTCAATCAGTCCCAGACACGTATCCCCAATGCCAGGTCACACATGCCCTCTACCGCTGACCGCGGAACATTGGCGGTGATGCCCTTCCCGGGTCACGATAGCTCGTTGATTGGGCATGGCCTTTACTAGCGACAAACTCACTGCTAGCATAGAGTCCTCTCCTACCTTGATTGCCAACCAGTGACAGCTCCGTCCAAGCCAGGCCAATGAGTAAACTCAGCCAGCCACAGCGCCGGAGAATGAGGCTAGCCAGTTAGAGACGAGACGAAGCCAAAGCAGGGATTCGGCTCGCGGATAGTGATTCAGCCAAGTACACACATCCGCCGCAGCGTTGCTCATTCTGACACTATACGTGGTAGGGAACTCTCATACTCGGCGGATGACTGATACCGAGCGTGCCTTGTCGGCATTTCCATCATACGCATTTGTCTCTATAGCGGCGTTATTGGCGCATTAGACCGATTCCATTGCTGGGACAACAAGCGGCATAGGTTGCCATCAAGGGAGAGTCCATGGGTGTGTCTTAGAAAATCCGAGAACCTGGCCATTGGAAGTTTCCACTTCTGCCGTCTCTGCCTGATTCATTGTAGGCATGATGTTACATGTTGTGCCTGGCGTTGGTCTGTCTCTGGCGGAGCTCTGACAAAGTGTCCACTGCGTTCAAGACACGGATACGATCATGGGAGTAGGACTATGGGTGCGGCCTCCTGCCATCATCTACTCGTTGCCATGTGGCTCGTCAAGTGCTTTACCACGGCGGTGAAAGCATTGCCTACCATATCAACGATGGCCCAGTTCCGAATAGCGAGTGAATAAGGATGAGCATACGTAGGTATCAGGGCTCCCCAGTGGGCGGATCTGCCTAGCAATTGGTTGCAGCCCAACTTCGTGACCTCCGGCTATCCTTGGCTAAAGCCTAAAGCTAAAGCGATAATAAGGCATGACTCAGCACGCCGTGTCTATTTCGAAACTGCTCAGCTATCGCACTACTGCCCGAATTCGGCATCGATTCGGATTCCTGCGTGAGTCTGTCTGGCTGCTGCTATGTATATGATCTTCTCATACTCGGTATATTATTGCCTTGCCGTGTTTTTTTCAAGAATACGGCGGTAACGATACCAGGAAATAGAGCAGCCCGGTGTAGCTTCGCACAAATCTGCTTAGATAGTGGAGCCCATAACAGCAAGGCATCGAAGACGACGTGTCAGTGACATTTGCTGACAGGGCTGGCAGTAAATGGAGAGAATATCGCTAGGTGGAAGAAAGGAGAGGAGACAGCTGGCTGCCTTTGCTTTCCCATTGGCCCATGGTGAGTTAATCGACGGCAATTCTGTGTGAAATCATATTTGGTGATTCGATACGCACTACTTGATACAGAGAGGTTCAATTGCAGCAAGACACGTAGAATGCAACGGCACTTCATTTTACTGCATACTGATGCCACCGCGACGCGAGGAATTTAGACGGAAGCATGGATATCGAGCGTGAATATCGCCGCGCCGAGGATTTCATTATTCTCCTCGTCCCCTTCGGTTCCGTTCATCTTCGTCTAGGGTAAGCTAAGAGGCTGCCTGGGTGGAATGGAAACTGTTACAGGCCACAAGTCGACTGATCCGTCGACTTCTCAGACGCTACGCCGCATGCCCTGCTAAATTTTAATACAAGGTATCTATCTTCGCTTCATACATATGTACATCTGAAATCATAAACAGTTCGCATGCTCACATGGCTGGATTTCTGCGGCGAGCGATGATCGGAGGCCCGACAAGAGGTGGCGAAGCATTGTGGCGCGTGAAACCAAACCGCCATTTTCTGCTCCATTTTGCTGCCCACTATCATCCACTACCGCAGGCAGCCATGGCAGCCATGTGATCGGATGACAGCCGAAATGCTCGACACCGCCGCCGCCGAACATGGATCGTGAGGAGCTGACCGAGACCAGGGAGATGACTCTTTGATGCTCTAGGTAACCTCCGAAAGAAAAAGAAGATTCTAGCATCCTAGATATGTACCAGGAACACCCTGGCTTGAAAGCGCGGCCTAAGACGAGATGATTCATCTCACGTAAACTAAGGCGCTATCATTCAGTCTATCGACTCCGTGTAACAGAACGGAATAGGCAGGACAAAGCAGTAAGAGGCAGAACTGGCCACATCAGCACCCTTTTTTTTTTTTTTTCAAGCGCAAATCCATTTAATTGACCTAGTAAACCACGGCGTTTCAGCCTACCATTTCCTTTGGCTCCTGATAAAATAAGCTACGTAACAGTATAAACGACTTCGATTATTCTCCCAAATTTTCTGATTCCGGCGACACAAGCTGAGAAAAGCCTCGTCACCTTTTCTCATGTCAACCCTTGACCGTAAACGCGCACAAACAAAATAGTACAGGAAGCGTCCGAGTGAATCGCGAAGCTGCTGTCTTGGCTGTCTAAGACGCCATGTAGGTGCTGGCATCGACACCCTCCTTGGGGAATTCGCTGTAAAGCAATAGAGTTAGTTGTCATTTTTCTTTAAAAAAATACATAATGCTTTAGACATTGGGAGGGGAGTTTGCTTACGGAAGAGCGACTTCGAATCGCTTCTCAATCTCCTTGAGGACCTCCTGATCTCCCTCGGTGCTCACAAAGGAAATAGCAAGACCCTTGGTACCGAATCGACCAGCACGTCCGACACGGTGGAGGTAGGAGCTGGCATCGCCAGGCAAGTCGTAGTTGATCGCCAGGTTGATTCGCTCAATGTCGATGCCACGTCCGAAGACGTCAGTGGCAACGCAGATACGCTTCTTGAACTCCTTGAACTCCTTGTAGCGGCGGATACTGTCCATATAGTTAGCAACTAGAATCCCTCAAACCTCGTCTGTCGCATCATAGGAGTCTTCTGAAAACTTACCGCTCCTCCTGGCTGACTCCAGAGTGGACAGCGATAGAAGGGAAGTTACACTCGCGGAGGAGCTTGTCCAGCTCGGTCGCGCGGACAGTGCTCTTGACAAAGATGATGACCTGGTTGAACTGAAGGTCGTCAAGAAGCTCATTCAGCTTTCGGTTCTTCTCGCGTTCCTCTAGCTTGATGTAGTACTGCTGGAGACCGTGGAGAGTGAGCTTGGTGTCTTCGTCGACATAGTGCTCTGTGGGATTCTGCATGAACTTGCGGCAGATGGGCTTGATGTTCTCGGCAAGCGTGGCGGAAAACATCATGACCTGCTTCTGCTGGGGGGTAGCGCGGAACACATCCTGCACGTCGGTACGCATATCTGTGTCGTGTTAAAACATAATTGTTACCTGGTAGTGAGATAGCACGTTGCGCTTACCGGGTTGGTCGAGCATCTTGTCACACTCGTCAAGAACGAAGATGCGGACGCTTCCGAGACGGAGAGCCTTGTCGCGGACCAGAGCCTTGAGACGACCGGGGGTACCGACAATGATGTGAGGGCAAGTGTCCTTGCCCTTGAGAGTCTCGACGTCGTTCTTGATGGGAGTACCGCCGTAGAAGACACCGGTCTTGATGTCAGGCATGTACTTGCTGAATCGGTTGTACTCGTCTCGGATCTGGTAGGCCAGCTCACGAGTGTGGCACATGACAACAACCGAGACCTCGCCATTAACGGGCTCGACTTGCTGAAGCGTGGCGAGGACAAAGACGGCAGTCTTTCCCAGACCAGACTTGGCCTGGCAGATGATGTCTCCACCAAGAAGAGCTTGGGGGATACATGTTTGTTGGACTGTCGATCGCGAGGAAGTTAGACTTTAGTGTACGTAACCAAGTGTAGCAACGAACGATGGGCAATATGCGTCAAGGTCCGTCCATCGTCGCAGCATAAACGTGATTTCTAGATGTATAAATTCGCAGCACAGGCTGGGATCTACTTTTCCTCAAGCCATCAAAGACAGAGAGGGGCTCTTACAGCCATTGTGATCCCAGCTGGCGATCGTCCGTCATGCCATAAGACACAAGGACTTGAATTTCTTGCTCTTCTGCTCCTCACAGCTTGGCTTGACTATCTCCAAAGCCTTATTTAGCAGCCCCCGTTCCCCGAGTGAATTCAAGGGACAGTTGAAATCTGTCCATGCAGTTCATACCGGCAAACTCGAGGAATCTGTACGAGCTGCCGCATTCGCCTTTCTTTTTCTTCACATTTTTTTTTGTGAATGCCACAAATTTCGGTCTTTGGAGAGTCTTTGTCATGCCAACTGCAGACGCCACATATACAACGATAGTGACCAGTTTAGTCGACTGCAGAGCCAACTATTATGATTCTTGGATCGATCATGCTTCCTTTTTTCTTCTCTTCCCCTCTCTCTCAACTATTTTGTGTGTCTTTGCTTGCGAGATGGACGGACGCTTGCTTTCAAGGAAAGGGGAACCATTTGTGATTGTATGGATTGACTTGGGATGGTGTTAGAATTTCAGGACTGACCCTCCGAAGGATGTTCGAAACCGCAATCTCCGATAGCACGCAGAAGCTCGGGCTTCAGCAAGAAATCGCGGAATCCAGTGGAGTGAATGCCGACGTAGCTGCCCTTCTTGTCGACAGCGCCGCTAGCAGCTGCCTCTCCCTTCTTTCCGTTAGAAGCGGCAGCGGCGGCGGTCTCGTTGGCGGCGCCAATCTCCTCATCGGAGTAGTCAATGAGATCCTCCTCGTGAGACATGTTGGAATTGATGGTCGGTGTGTAGAGGATCAAGCTGGTTTGCTCTGCGAGAGGCACTGACGAGTAGGGCGCGTCAGAAGCGATGGATGCGGCGAAAGAAAGAGAGAAAAAAGAAGGTAAAGAGAAGACCAAACAGGTAGACAAAGCCCAGGTTATCAGGCAGAGATAAGTCCGGGATGAAAGAAAAAACACAGACAATGGAAATTGGGTTGCAATGCCACAGGTACCGAAGAAACTCGTTCCGATGGCGGGTGTGAACGAGGGAAAGATGAGGCTGCTGTCAAAAAAGAGGGCGGAAGGGGAAGAAGCGAAGCGTGAGGCGCGATCTGAGTAAGCGGTGGTCCGTGCACGCAAAACAAGTAGCGGCACGTGATATGGACAAAGGCAAAGCAAAAAGCTAAATGAGTGTGAATTGTGCCGAGCACGGTAAAACTACACTGTATGACTGGGGATGAAAGCTTGAGAAGCTTGAATATTTCTGCTGTGTATATACGTGTGGAACTCTATAATACGACACCCTCTTCAGTGCTGCGCGTTTGTTGTCATGGCATGAGGTAATCATCTCCTTCTATACCTATAAAAAAAGATACACTTTCAAACATACCGGGGGAAAAGATGGCCAAGCAAAAGGGCAACGCTGGTATACAAAACCGGCACATTTACTCAAGGGCGTCATATCTTTATCAGGCGGCCAGTTATCTGGCAAACTGCGCTCACCAAACCAAGAAAACAACCAACACTGAAGATAGCCAGAATGACAAAAGAACAGACGAACTGTCTGGCGCGGCAGATGGCGATGGTTTCGCCCACAGCAACCAGGAACGCAAGGCAATAATAAACCTGTCCCACCAAGTCGTCTCAGACATGAGATCGGTGTCGCTGAAAGCTCAGATCCGGCAGAGCCCGGCCATCAAGCAGACCATCTGCAAATACTGTGACGCCGTTCAGATCGAGGGCAAGACGTGCCATTCTACTGTGGAGAATCTCAGCAAAGGCGGGAGAAAGCCCTGGGCGGATGTTCTCGTCACCCGGTGCGATACATGCGGAAACATGAAGCGGTATCCCATTGGCGCGCCGAGGCAGAAGAGAAAGTCGCTTCGAGCCCCTAGCACTCAAAAGAGAGCGAAAGGCAGTGCTGCTGCTTCAGAGCCTGTGTCTGCACCCGAGCTGCCAACTTGAAGAGACGACGGTGAAGTGATGGAGCACGCTTGTGTGATATCATGGCAATTTCTATGGAAACCTTTGCATAACCGCTGGGATGGACAAAAGCGGGCATAGCCCATATCTCATCTTCTAGGAAATACATAAAGACCAAGAAGAGACGCGCCCATAGCCTGTTTCCAAACTAAAGCCAAAGCTAGAAGCCAGAATCGGAAACTCATTGGATCTTAAGGCTTGGATGTTGCCTTGTGGACAAGGAGAATGAGATATCTGAAAAGATCCTAGGGGCGTCATGCTACTTGGCTTGGCGCAATGGGCGCTGAAGGACCATGGTAATATTTCTTCCTGGCTTCCCAAGCAAGGCAAACGGCATTCATGATGCTGAAAAGGCTGATTCAAGTTGGAGAAAACGGGCCTTCAGTCCTTAATACAAGACTGTCATTCCCGTCCCCTACGAGGTAGAAGAGTTCTTCGAATGTGAAGCGGACGCTCTTCTGTTATGAATGGTATACAGGGTCTCTAATGCTGCTGGAGAGTTAGATGAATGCATTTTGAATAAAAGATATATCATTAGTCGCTCAATAAATGCTAGCAGAACCCAAAATGTTTAAAAAGCATTGACCCGTTTAACTCGTAAATGCCATCCCGTAGCTCACAACCCTCTATAGTTCGTAACATGTTCTCTCACTGTTCCCTTTCGTAAAACAAACATCATCACTTCCCAGCCTCTTTCACACTTTCTTCTCCAAGTACTCTACTCGCAGCCATGAATCTGTTCACGGGTTAGCAACTCGCCTCTCAAATCTTTCTTAGTAAACAGCAAAAGAAAACTCACAGGCCGCCATGCCAGCTCCCCAGTCCCTTCATTGCTTCAGCCTGCACACTCGTCATCCTCAATAAATTCTCGGTATCTGATAGATTTTTTGACAACTGAGCCAACTGAGAGTGTAAATGCGTCTGCACACGTTTGATCAGTTAGCAGGAGAGGGCACGTTGACAATTATCGAGCTCTAGAAAAAAGAAGAAAAAAAAAAGAAGAAGAAGAAGAAGAAGAAGAAGAAGAAGAAGAAGAAGAAGAAGAAGAAGAAGAAGAAGAAGAAGAAGAAGAAGAAGAAGAAGAAGAAGAAGAAGAAGATTGCCAAATCAAACTCACCAGCTGTCTCGATTTCATCACGCTCCCACTTGTTGCGACGCTGCTCTGCCTGCTCAGACCCTGCGATCCGCCCGCATTTCGTGATGCCATTGCCTCTTCCCCTCTTCCCTCCTTTTCTGGCAAGGGTATTTTATGATGGAAATGCAAACCCACTTGCTCAAATAAAGACAGTTTGTCCTTTTCTTCTTTCGTATTTAATCTTTACGTTGGTCCAAATAGCTTCGTCTTGGACGCGTAGATGGAAAGATTGCAGCCAAGATGGATGTTGATGTTCCCGCCGCGCCAACTCACGTGATCAATTGAAGTGCTGCGATTCTATAAATCACCGTCTGCCTACTGTACAGCTCACGATCAAATAAAGCAATTCATACCATCACTTCACAGTTGGAAAGGACATTCTCTTTCAAAAAAATAAATAAAGACGTGTTTTGTATGAATCAACATGCCGTATTATATTTGGACTACCTTGAGAACAATGCCGCCCATATCTTTTCCCATCATTAAACGCTATTTGCCCTGCCAGTCTATATCTTTATTGTGTGTTCAACTATCAATTATTCAAGCATTCTGCCGCCGCTGGCATGACGATTTTCACATCATATCGAGTTCCAATCAATCCGTGGCTTGTCAAATGTCCGGCGTTGCACGGCATGACCAGCACCGCCCTCGATCCATCACCGTCTTGCGATGTTTAGGCTTTCCCGACTGACCGTGGCCGATTGGTTCCTCAAAAAGGATAAAGAAAAAGTGGCGGAGCGGTGCCGAAGTAAAAATAGAACAAAGAAAAAAAAAAAACAAAAGAAAAAACAAAACTCAACACCCAAAGAATCTAAAATGCTGTGTGATGCGCACCAAAAAAAGAAAAAGAAAAGAAAAAGGAATGCCGTGGTAGCTCAGCCCCTTTTCGCGAGGCTTTTTCCAAAACTCAGGCTGAGGCTGATTAAAAAAAAAAAGGTATATAACCCAGGGTCGTCAAAATGTGCGCCTGGGGCTGTTCGTGTTTCTTTTTTGAATGAATTAATATCGACGTAAAGAGCCAGTCTAGCGAGGACACTGATAATGTCATATGCATCCTAGCATGACCAATGGCTGTCTTTAGTTTCGTTTCCACATGTACATATATGTGACTTGATAGCCCACCCAAGTTCAAAAAGCGCCAGTATCGAACAATAGTCCAAAGTGATCCAAACAGTCGAATTTGCGATAGTTAGACTACGCTGCCGATATGTTGCTGTATGAGATAGAGAGGGTTGATTGCTTTCCGACAAGGAAGGATTGTAAGCCAAACAAACCCGTCGATTATTGCTTCTTTATACATTGTAAAATCGGTTGATGAGTGCATACAACGTAACAGATAACGTCCACAGAGACGCAGAATAACGCATCTTCATCGATGTCGTGCGAAGGATGATCTATAGAGAGGAAGAGTCGGAGAGAGAGAAATGAGATGGAAGGAGAGGAAGAAAAAGGAGAGATTAATGTGCCGTGTACGGATTTCATGTAAACGTTCCATGAGGCCGAGGCAATGAGTTGATGGTCATATCAGCCTGTTGCTTTTGCTTCATGGCCCCCCGTCATCGCCGCCGCTATCGTTGTTGTTGAAGACTCCCTTGGCTGCTGCGAGTCGATCGTTCGGAGCTCAAGTCACCACTACCCGCGCTAGCGCTTGCACTACCAGTCAGACTACGATCGTTTCTAGATTTGGGGGGATTGAAAGAGCTTACCCCGATTTGCTGTTCAACTTGCTGAGGTGCAATCCCATTGCCTGGTCCCGGGGGAAACCGAGGGCCTGGTTGCCGAGCGCCATTAGGTGGTGATGGCTGGCCATTTGCTGGTCCGAACCCATTTGGCGGCGAAGGCCTGCCGTTCCCACCTCGCATTGACGGGCTGTATTGATTTCCAGGCGAATGGCTAGTTCGACGAGGGTAGCCACCTGTCATAGTCATGGTGTGTCCACTCACAGGGCCGCCGAACTGCATCTCATCCATCCGAGAGGCAGTCAAAGAGTTGGCACGAGAGCTAGCGCCCATTGCACCACGATCAACAGCCCCGTATCGATTCGAAGTAAAGCTCAGCAGAGGATCGTCCAAGATGTTGTCATTCAGCGTGGGCATTTGGCTTATTTGACTCATTTGGCTCGAACGATGGCGACCAAAGGGTCGAAACCGACTGCCTTTGGATGACGGTCCGTCTCCTTCGGGGTTTCGTCGCATCTGGGACGGAGGTGGGCCAGGCATCTTGCGGTTTTTCTTGGAGGTGACGCTCATCATGTCGAAATTATCAGGGTCTATAACAGGAACGTTGGCGGCCATGGATGGATCGAAATAATCGTCGTCATCGTCGTCATCGTCAAATCCGCCCCTGGAAGGTGGTGGACCGCGACGAGAGGGGGGCGCAGAAGGCTGAGGAGGACCGCGCCTCATCCGCATCTCCTGCTCTCTCAAAGCCAACTCTCGTTGGCGTATTTGCAGTTCCCTCTCTCTGAGAGCCATATCTGAGTTGTCGGTCCCAAATGACGGCTCTTGGCCCTCTGGGATATCGTCGTACAGGACAAGATGGGAGAATTCTTCCAAATCATTGCCATCCATCGAGCCACGTCGAGATGCTGCACGAGAACCTCCGCCATTCATTTGAGGTGGTGGCCTTCCGTAGCCATTAGGTCCACCATTTGCCATAGGTGGAGGCCTACGCATTCCTCCCGCATTGCTGAAATTGGACGATGCCCTAGGCCGTGGTTGACGAGGTGGCATTCCGTTGCCATTGGGCATCATGGGGCGGAAGCCAGCTTGAGAAGGTCCCCGAGGAGGAAGCGGTGATACATTGTTAGGTGAGCCAGGTGCTGCGTCTTTCGGCCGGTTACGGTTGACAATGTTGAGGTTGTGGAGGATGGCGTAGAGGGTTTCAATTCGAGGAACGGGGACTCGGGCCTCGCGGGCGAGCCTTATCGGCGATCCGAGGTATGTTTCAACTTCCATGGGCCGCCTGGCAACATAATCCTGCCACATGATGCTTTCGGCCTGATTTGGCTTCAACATGTCATCCATGGTCAGTTGCTTGAAGTTGGGCGCAAACTTGCAGCCGTTAGCCTCAGCCAGGCGCAAGAGTTCGTCAATGACATCGGAGATCATATCCTTTACGCCCACTTTCTCCAAAAGCGCTACATGATTAGATGTTTCGAATATTACACTGACGGGGTGGAAAGCAATGGGCCTGTGCGCGTGTTACTCTGTCAGCCAACCCAAGGAAACCTCCAGCTGTCTCAAGAAAGCTGACGACGACTTACCCAATTACTCTCTCATATTGCTGTTGCCGAATGTTGGGGGATACTTGGCTATTCACCTGGCCGGAGCTAAGCGTCATGGATATAGCTTGGGCCATGTCTTCTTGGATAGACTGTGGAATGGTGGTATTCCGACTGGCCGCTCCGATCCAAACATCTGTTGAACCTTTGTGCTCAAACTCGCTCTGGCCAAGCTGGTTGAGCTCGGCTCCGGAGACAAGTGATAGGACGACATTGGTCGGGAAGCGTTCCTCAATTGCGCTCTCGATTCCAAGGGTGTGAGTGGTGTTGACAAGAATACAAGTGTGCTGAGGAGTCACAACGGAATCGATAACGGCGGCGAGATCGTACACGTCGGGAAGGGCCTTTACACAAAGGATGACGTAATCGAAGGGGCCGTCTCGGTTTCCAGCAGCATCTTCTGGGTTTCGGACAACTGAGGAAGAGGAACGGGCGTCAGTACGTTTGTTCATTATTCCACCTCGCGAGTGACGGGGGCGCATCATCATAGCTTACCATGCCGGGGTTTAAAACGCTCATTCCCAAAGGTTTGTGACCTGCAATGGCGGATGTTAGGAAGGAACAGGTAAGGATCGAGGGCCGTCCATAATGGCTACGTACTTGAAAGAGATGCCATACTGAGAGACGTGCTCAAAACCTGATTTCCATACCAGCGTGACGTCGCAGGCGTTGGTAGCCTGGAGTCTCCACGACAGGAAGGCCGAGACGGGATTGCCTCCAACTGAGCATACGCGCATTAGCTGATCACTCATAACGAATGGTAGGATCCAGGGCGCTGCATCTAACAGGCCGCTTTGTCTGCGAGGGAAGGACTCGAGGCTGAGGATCTGGGAGAGGACGGGCAGAAGGAAAAAAAAGAGGGACAAGAAGTTGGAATCAATGGGGAGGAATTGTTTGGGCCAAGCGAGGCTTAGGAAGAAAAGAATAAACTTGGAGAAAGGACACTAAAAGTTTGGGACGGGCAAAGTGCCAGGGTGGATATTTCAAGTACAGGAATCGGGGCGTGTCTGTGAGAAGCGGCATGGGGGTGGGATGACAAACCTGATAGAGTCTTGAGACGGGGCGTCTTGGGTGCCATTATTTTGTTGGAACCCAATGGGGATTAGTGAAGTGGCTAAGATCTGGGAAATGGGAGGGCAGCGGCCTCTCACGATGGCCGTGTGGCCGAAGTCCCACGACGCGCGAGCAGGCGGGAAGGGGTTATCCTTGTCAGCGGACCAGAACAGTTATATCCGTATGTATGTACGGTAAAAGAAGCGTAACCGTCTCTAGAGCGGGCTAACTGGCGCAATGTGCATATAGCAATTGGTCGATATCGCGGTCGCAAGCAAATGCTATGTCAACTCGCCTGTGGGATAGCTGGAGCTGACTCGGGAGACGAAGTGGACCGTTTCAAATCGTGTGCCGGCCTCAGTTCGATTTGAGGGCTCTGAATGCGGGATAGCGGTAGCTGAGTTGTGAAGAAGACGATATTGGGGGAAAAAGCGATAGAGGCAAAGCAAGCTCTAACTCAGAGGCAGCATAACTAGTGACTCAATGTTAGAAAAAAAAAAAAATCTTGTGAAGAGACTTTGAACAAGCATGCAGCTGGCTGATTGGGTATTCTTTTTTTTTTCTTCTCTCTTTTGGGGGCGTGGGATAGGGGCAGGTGGGTTGCTTACAGCAACGGGTGGCAGATAACGAAGGGCAACGAGCAACTCAGGCCTTGTTCACAAGGTGTGAAGGGCCCGGGGATGGTGGGACGAGAGGGCTGAAGAGATAAGTGGACGGATGGGAAATTATCTGGGGTTTTCTGTAGGACAGACGTGTGCGTGGGCGGAGTCGAGGCGAGTCGAGGCGAATAAGAATTAAGCATACATGGACAGCAGCCGCGCGCTGGTTTGGTTTGCTTCTCGAATAATGAACTCCAAAAAAAGAAAAGAAACAATTAGCCTCGGATGGGGCGTGTTATTCGGATAGCCGATCGGAATTATTTGCTGCGTAAGAGAGACTGGACGGCGATGCTCTTGTCTGGCTGCCTGTACGCGAAACGACCGACAGGGTGCATGAGCGAGCGTTGGATGGAGACGGCGCGCCAGGGAGAAAGCAAATGGCCCGGCTGGTGCGTTGTACGCGGCAGACCCCAGCCCAGCTGAAAGAGGAGATGGTATGTTCGTAGGAGCGGATTCGAATTAGTCGCGGATGGTAAATAGCTGAGGTGGCGGAGAAACCGGCAAGTTAGCAAGATGGAAGCTAAAAAAAAAAAAAAGAGAGAGCTCCAGGCAGGTCGATCAGCGGAAGGGGAGAGGGAGAGAGGCTTGGGCTGGCTGATGGCTGAGGCCTGGCCAGGCACTCGCTGGCCTTCAGCGCTCAATGGCTGCAGAGGCCCGCCGTTCCGTGCTCCCGGAGCTCCCTGCGGCGCCGTGGCCCCAACAATGGAGCCCTTAAAGTGGCCTGGACTGTCGATGCCGATGATACGTGGAAAGGGTTGTGGCGCAGACCAAGACAGAGTTTTTCTTTTCACTTGTTTTCAGGGGGGGATGTTTGAGGAGAAGAGGAAAAGGAAGGCAAGGGAAGGGCAAAGGAAAGAAAAATAAATCAGAGGAGGAGAGAAAGCCACTCTGCAGATGGCATGAAATAGTGATACTGGTATCAGGATTCAGTATCACTACCTGGAGGGAGAGAAGACGAGTGCATGCGAAGCCGGCCAAATGGTACGACTTGATGGCATGTACGTGCTCCATATCTATGTGCAGTGTGCAGTGTGCAGGTATGGTAGTACACTATGTATTCCTACATTTTACCTGCGATAGCACGCGGCACCCAGCACCTGGAGCTCCAGAGCGTTGTTGACCACTTACCTGGCAAAAGGGTCGAACAATGAGGCCAAGAACCCTCACTGTCTTTGCTGGATATTCCAAGACCGGGAATGCTTGCACAGGTCTCGTACGTTTGCGTGTTGCGGAGCCCTCGGCGGCGTAGAACTGGAGGCTAGCGCAAAGCGAGCATTCCAGCGTGCCTCGGGAGCGGCGGTGTCCAGGGGTGGCCAGGCGGATTCCCCTTGGCTTGGGATTGCGATCCCCTATTTCCTCTTATTTTAGTTCCCAATGCCCACTGGCAGCACCCAAACGCCAAGGCACCAAGCGAGTGCCACACAGAAACAAGAATATCGAGACAAGCTAATGAAACGTGAACTCCGCAGCGCGTACGTACGGATGTGCACCTATGTGGTGGTTGGTTGGTTGGTTGGTTTTGCGAAACTGGCTCGAGGGCTGTTAGGGCTGGCCCAAACCTCTGTAAGGTAGGGAGACAGGAGTACTTGTTTGTGTAGTAGTTCGTAGCACTACAGCAGAGGTACTGCAGGTACTAGACTGAGAAGTCGGATCCTCAAGTCACCACGGCGGTGGCTGTACCTTGCTACATATGCTGTGCCGGGCGTCGATAAGGCACTGAAACTGTGCAGAGGACATATTAGGCAATCAATCCATCCAAGGGTGGGGCATCGCCAACGCACAGCTGCTCCTGTGCTCGTTAAAGTATCTGTTTTAAGACGCTTTTCGTAAGGGCACATGAGTTCGATATCGCTCAGAGAGAGCCTGTCAGCGCGCAGTGACAAGAGCCCAGGCCGCGCGCGAGAGAGAGAGAGCCGCCCTTAGCACGTATCGTGACATCAGCCGCCCTCGGCAATGCGGACAATAGCGGCAGGCGCTAGAAAAGCCCTGCTGGGGAATGAATGAATGAATGAATGAGTGAGTGAACGAATGAGAGGGCGGGGAGCAGAGAGGGAGAAGGGCAAGAGGAGGTGATGACGACGAGGGAAAGGGAGAAGAGAGAGTACTTTTTTTTTTTTTTTTTTTTTTTTTTTTTTTTTTTTTTTTTTTTTTACGAGTGCGAAGATTGGGCTGGAAAGACAAAGCGAAAAAGCTAATAAGCGCATAGAAATGATGATTGAATACGAGCTTTGTTAGTGAGATTGATACGAGGTTCATGTGCATGGCTCCAAGCGCTGAAGATTTGCTGGCGCAAGCGCTCCTAACAGCGTTGCATAACGGGGTATCGTTGCTTGGCGTTGAGCGCCTTGTGAAAAAAAAAAAAAAAAAAAAGAAAAAAAAATTGAGTGATACACTGCATGCGAACATCTCATTATCTGATTGATAACTATCTGGTGACATTCATATAATAGCAACTGCTTATCATTGAAGCTCAATGGTGTGCCCTTAAGGTGGCTGTATAGACTCTGCTCTGGCATCTCCTTACATACAGGTACAAAGCCACTCGGCGCTGACCAATTACCGGCTTTCACAGCTGCCAAGTCGGGATGCAATGCAACCAACTGTTAAACGAGTGTATCTTACTCCATACATTTGCTCCTAATTTGCATCCCGTCCAATCCTACAAGCACTAGGTATGTTGATAAATAATACGCTGTGTGCGTATTGGCTACGAATTGACTTTTGCTAGCACCTGGCCGGGAGAGGTCACTATGGCGCAGCGGCCGCTAGCGCCATACCGCGCAGATGGCTGGTTATACTGCTTTTGGCTGTACTCCCGCCACACCACACGGGCTTGGTGACGACCATTCCAGCGACGGCCCGCTCACTCCAACGAGAGAGAGAGGGAGGAAAAAAAAAAAAAAAAAAAAAAAAAAAAAAAAAAATTCTAAGCCTGCCATACAAAGTCCGTTCAAAAATTACAGGTACAAGGCAAAGGTGCCGGGAGCCTAAAGCGGAGCACGCCTATTAGGTTGGTACGCTTGCTGTTACTAGCACTGAATACTACCACTTTAGGAGGTGTTGAGAGCTCTTAAGCACGCAAAACAGAACATGCTATTCGCATTCGTGTGCCATTTTACATGCCACAGGAGAGAATCTACTTGTATGCACGCGCTTGTATCAAATTTATTCCCTGCTCGACGAATTCGTCAGCAGTCTGCTTCGCAGTCTTGACAACCCCGGCGCTATTCATCAGGGCCTGCCTTGTCCGTAAGACGGGATAAACTCTCCAAGATTGCAATCTTCTTTCTTTTTTTCTTCGAGTCAGATTCTTGACGAATTGGAGCCTCATACATCCCTGTCCGTTGGGCGACCCCCCTTGTTCTCTGGAGCAGTTGCTTGTATGTATGTACATACAAGTAGGTATGTACTTGGCGTCAACAGAAGATGCTGGCTGGCAAGCCCTAATAGTAGAAGCTTTTCATAGTATGGAGCATGGATACTACCTAGTGCATTAGGGCGCTTCGTCCCTCGCTTTTCTCTCTTCCCTCTTCACTTTTCCATGGGTCTAAAAAGCTCCGAACCCCGTTTCTCATTGCGTTTTCTTCGGTACTACTAAGGCGGAGTGGGGGCCTTTCACGGAGCAGCCGGAAGAAGCTCCCACCATGTTGATTCACATGCCGCCTTCGGCCATCCCCAAGGAGAGGAAAGCAAAAGAGAAGAAAGAAATTTCATGTGCAAACATAATTGTGGTAGCAGTGCCGAAGCAGCAGTAACAGTTGGACAGCAGCGCAATATCACAGTCTTGACTTCTCCTGAGCTGATACCTATCACACTCCCATGTGAGCTGTATAACTACGGAAAAATGCTAAATGCCAATTTGCCAGTATATTCTTCTTCTTCTTCTTCTTCTTCTCATGCCTTTAAGCCATAACTTTAGGATATTGGCCAGCAAGTAAACCTACTTTAAACTACAAAATTCAAATTTTGTTTTCTTGCTGCTATTTCTGGACAAGTCAAGCGACAAGTTTCCATACAAGCTCCTCGGTGAACAGCCACGATGCATAACATGTTCCTGTACCTGGCACTATTGGCCATCCGCAGCGCTGCCCTGTCCCCGCACTAAACCTTGGCAGAGGAAATTGCCGTTGCAACAGACGTGCATTAGCCTGGAATTCGTCAGCTGTCTAGGTACAGAGCACGGCATCATACTGCGGACCACTCAAGTCAGAGTTTCCCATTAGTACTACCTTATCCATAGCTCTAGTACTTATCTTAGTAGGCACCTAGAGGCACCCTAGGTAAGACTGCTATAGGTACCTGCTGTATGCTGCAGGAGCTACGCCACCTGTGCCTGTGTCCTGTAGCCGTTTCATTAAACTGCAACAGCCGTGCGCAAGATGCTTCCGAGGCTGTTGATAAGGGGACAACTGTAACTGCACTGCAGCTGCACCCTTATCAGGCCTGATACAGGCCAATGGGATTTAACTGCTATAAAGTATATGCGGCAAAGAAACACGTCTCGTGCAAAACCTAAACTTTGAGTCGCTTGCTATAGCTCTATGATATCAAGAGGCATGGCAGATAAGAAGTGTTAAAAAAATAAGTCTATATAATATACTGTATGAACTTATCTTCGTGGTATTCAACAAAATGAGACCTGGTACCTATTTAGAAAAAAGAGTCTCTGGACGAGGATATAACGCCAGAGGTCGTAAACAAGCTACTTCCTGCCATCGACGATTATAACAAGAGTTTCTACATACTATCAAAGAGCTTGAAGCCGATAATTGTTCAAAAACTCAAGGACCAAGCCTGCATAGGCGACCAATAGCAATGTTCAAAGACGCTCTCGTACAACAATGCCACAACGTCAATGCGATGGTCCAGTCAACTTTTGTCTTTCTTTTACTCAATTGGAGGCATAGAGATATAAGTGTTTGTTGCTCATATCTATTATTGTCGTTGATAGCACCATAACTCGGTTTCACCGAGACTTTAAACCATTTACGTCTATTGCTGAGACGACTGCCCTCGGCGTACATGCATGCATAGCCACTCGAGTAGGTAGATGAGTTGAGAACATCACGACTGAGTCACTAATCCGCCGCCCTCTGAGCTTTCCTATGCTGGACTGTGGGCCGGGAATTACTAAGGTACATCTGCTTTTAATTAACATTTAAATATACCCAGATACTTAAATACCTGAGGTAGAAACACTTCGATGCTGCATTGTCAAATGTACGGCAAGTGCTCCCCGCCGCCACTGCTAGTGCTAGTAGCATTTGCTTAGATCGATTCGACCCGGCAACTGCTGTGCAAAACAGGCAAAGCCTTCCACGACACACGACACCCCCCCTTGAAATTTTCGACTTTGCACGCTTTTGACAGCACTCCTTGGACCAGTTTTTATGGAGCTTCCACTCAACCTGATACAGGCTACGGGAGCAAAGTCGCCGGCCGGCTGCCTCTTGTGTGTTTTCGGCTAAGTTATTTTTATCGCCATGACGTCGTCTTGACATACGTACTGAGCGGCGCAGGCAAATGCAGCACGAAATATGAGATGGGATTGTGGGAATGCACAGCCGCTTTCCCATCTCCTGTCGCTAGTGCGAGTCTTGGACAGGGGACGCAGCTGATGCGACTAGGCATCGTCCTTTGCTTGGAGTATTTCTCGTTCAAAATACGAATTACGGCATCCTACGCGTACCTCCGCTGCAGAGCAGCGGAGCAGCCACGGCACTTCGAGGACTCTGCCCTCGCTCATTGGCGGCTTGTGTGTATTGCAGAATACAGAGAGCTGTGGCCCTCGTATGGAAGAAGATGCATAATATTACT
The DNA here is from genome assembly GCF_020647865.1 of Trichoderma asperellum. Classification (NCBI taxonomy): domain Eukaryota; kingdom Fungi; phylum Ascomycota; class Sordariomycetes; order Hypocreales; family Hypocreaceae; genus Trichoderma; species Trichoderma asperellum. Next base: position 2,477,482 of record NC_089415.1, on the reverse strand, counting down.
ACTAGGTACTCCTAGTCCTCGGCATATCAGTCGGAAGTCTCCCGCCTCGTATACGCCAATACTGCCCCATGGGGGGCTGCTCGGGATGGACCGTTGGGTGAGGCTATTGGCAGGCGCTTGACGCCACAAAGAAACCTATGAAGAGCCTGTGCTGCGATATCACATAATGTTCTCTAGGGACAGTCAAGAGAGTAGGCAACACAAGGACTAAGAAGTGGCTCCCAATTGACAATCTCCAACCAATCATACATGTCCCTGTCAATTGCTGCTAACAATTTGGATAGATAGGATGGCTATGAGCTGTAGCTGCTATACTTGATGCTCCCCGGTAACACTACTTGGAAGATAGCGACACTGCCACGGGGTTGCAGTATCATACCTGGAGCAGAGCATTCTGTATGTCCCACACACGTGTGTGGATGTGCTCTTAATCTTGGTAATTGACCATCTTGGCCTCATGGCTCTCCCCCTGAAAGGACCCAATGAGAAAAGCGGCTCCCCCTGTCGATCATCTGGGGGCATGCACTTCGAGGGCCCAAGCCACCCTTTGTGACCCATCGACCTGTGTGTTGGCCCGTGTTCGATCTGATTCTGCGATTGGCCGATACCCAGGCGAGATACCTCCTCAGTGGTAGACCTTCAACACAATAGGTACTTTGTACTCTGTATAGAGTGTAGAACATCGTCTCGTTATCGACAGTACCTCCGAAAACCATTGTGACGCAGTTTATCTGAAGCCCGTTGCGAAGTTACGGCACACATGTAGCGTTCTCTAGTGGCATTGTTCCTGGACACACATCCTATTATCCTAGGACTGGCCTTTGCGAAAGACGTTGCTGTTGCATGCACGTAATGCTTCAGCTGGCTGAGTTCTCGCCTGGTATTGAAAGGTGCTATAGGGCAAAAGAGCCTTTTGTCTTGGAGAATCGCATCTCTAACGCCATCGATGGATATTCTCACTATTATGGAAGCTCTTATGGCCCCTATCAGCCTCTTTGAGTGATAACGCCATTTTCTATGTTTCTATCAACCTTTCTAATGACTAACAACAAATATTCATCTATCCATTGATGCCTAGCAGTCACTTTGAACTGGCAATACGTCTTGTTTTCTATTTTCAACTTTTTCTTCTAGTTTCCTACTTCCACAGCTCAAACATATCTTTGTTTAGGATGGCTGCTTTGTTTCTTGCTTACCCATGTGACACCCTGATATCGTCAGCTAACAATTTACTATTGGGGCAATGGTTGTATCAATTAAACCAGCTTGCTCGTACTGAAACATCCGGAACACTACCGATTGAGCCTTATATAATATTTCAAGGCGATCTCGCTGGCGGATTCATATCCGCAAACTTGGTCCAGATGCTCCAACGCCTGAGCCCGTCTGTAAATCATCTACAACGTCTATATTATACTCATTTTACAACCTTACAACTCTTTAAACCCTGACTTTCCACCGCATACATATAATGGAAAGGTTGTCATACTTTGCATAAAATCGTTCACTATTCTCTGAATCATGCTGCTTCCCCTAGATTAGTAGCCAAGATTGAGACATCGCCCATGTTTACCTCTTTGGATCTGACCTTTATATCTAGTTGAATAAAGTTTAAAGGGTGAATTGACGTCTTCATAGACCCTTCTAAAAAATTCCAACGGCAGCTTCAAGGATCACCACTTCCGATGGACAATCCTATCTCCATCGAGTCATATCAAAGCGCGTAGAGCCCACTACAGCTCAAGATCTTCGACTCATTTCTTGACTACTAATCATCACAGACCATCGGTAGGCTGCTTCTTACATTTCCCATATGGATTCGTAAAGACGAAATTTTTCTAAGCTGAATATTATTCTGGCCTCGTATACACTGATCATAAGACACGATTGGCTAATACTCTTACCTCTATCGCATTCAAGAATTTGATGTGGCTCACAAGCACCACAACAATTGCACGGATCTCGAAAGGCCAACAGATACAAATAGCTTGAATATCATGGAAGATGTTTCATATGTCACAGCTTGATCGACTTAGTTTATCCCCCCACGTGCTCATCTAAGAGATTTCCAGTTTTCCTCGATATATGTCTCAAAAAAGTGGGAGAAGTTTTCTATGAAGCTCAATTTTTTTTTTTTCCTTTTTGAAAGTACGTTGGTGTGAGGCCCGCAATGCCTCATATTAATGAATCCATCGACATTGTCCGATATTAAAGGGGCCATCTTCACCATGCGAGCGATTTGTTTCTTATTCTTTGAGACACTGCTGTCAAGAGATGTTTCTCTTCAATTGGTTCACGTTCTTTTGATCTTACTAAATTTCTCTTCTCTTAGTGTCTTCTTTCCAAGGGCTTAGCCTATGAACGCTATCGATTGGCCGTCTCAATGCTGATTGATATAACAATATACCTCCGGGTTGATTAAGAACAAGAAATTGACATGTACGAAATCAGTACCCTAATAGTGGATATAAGATCAAAATGCAACATCTGCCATCGACAATCCGATGAGGCTGAAGCTGCGAGAATTATTGAGGCAGCATTGCTGATCCTTACTCAACAAACTCGATCGGTGGGACCAATGCTATCATGGCCTGCAGATCGTGATCATATATTGGGGAAACCCTTACAACAGGTGGGTAGACCGCGATCAGGCTACTGGCGCTGTTTCTCGAGACCGTTTAAAATGTGCTTCAATGATTAGGGGCGGGGAGTCATTGTCTCGAAATGCGATGGAGCTCCAAGTTGAAATGCTGGGCAATTTGTGCTCGCCACGGGAATTTATTGATGCATTCTCTGATAGCTCCTAAACGTCTTTTCTCTCGTTCTTTCTGCCCTCAAAATTGTTAGATTATACCGTCACTGTCACTAGTAGTGATGCCAGGCAATGCCTTGTGTCGTCTATCTGGACGCGTGATTGCTGGCTAATTAACGAGGAACTGCTAGTGGAGAAAGAGAAAGCAAAGAAACTGGCCAAGTGGCTCCTGGAAACAGAGAAATCGTATGATGCAATTGCTCCAGATCTAGAGGACCTCTCGCCAAAGGTGCATTTCGTCATGGAGACCCAAGACATCTGCGGTTGGAAAAATCTCGGTGAGGCTGGGGCGTAGCGAGGCGCAGCCGAAGGAGCAGGGAGCGGTAGCTTAGCATCCGATCTTGAACGCGACGGCGAAGGCCGGAGCTCCACAAGCGCCAGGATTGACTCAACTCCATATCAGCGGCATCCGCTGGCATCGATGCGTTCATTCCAAGATATAAAGCGCTGGATCGCCGTTTGACTGCCGTTGATAGCAGACACGAATCGCAACTCAGTCTGGCCGAGTAATCTTTGTTGGAGTAACTATCGGCCATCGACTCTGAACTTTGCGGCACTTACCAGCCAAGTTGGTTCAGCGACAGCTAGGCACTACAAGACAACATGGCAACTGACAATGATGTTTATACTCTTCACTATTTCCCATTTTCACTATATTCGCTCATGGTACGGTTTGCCTTGGTAATAGGCAGAAGGCTGAATCCGGATACGGCGCCAAACGTTGAGATAAAACTGGTGAATCTGCATCGCGAGGAGAACTTTTCAGAGCAATATCTCACTTTGGTGAACTCGAAAGGCCAGGTTAGTCCGAAGGGGGGTTTCATTCTGAATATCTGATTATACTTCTTGGAAATGTATCATAAGAGAGAAGTGTAAAAACAGCGTTATACTGACATTGAAAAGGTCCCCGCACTGACATCGGCTGCATTCTCATCGCCACTCGCAGAAAGCTATGACATCTCGAAATGGCTGTGCGAGAAGCAGCCAGATCTGATTCCGGAGGAGCACCGAGAAGCGATTGAGAGCCTCATGGATAAACTGTACAGTTTCCATGCCAAGACCCTAACGATAGGGTCCGACCAAAAGAAGCACGGAATTCCAAACCGGGCTGCTGAGCTACTGGAGCAAAAGGATTTGTCCGAATCTCATCGCAGAGCGTTGGAGATTAAGAGCGTATTGTAAGTTACTGGCTCCAGGAAGTGGATTTGAGTGCTTGCCTATTAACAGCCATCTTCGTTTTAAGCCACGACCTACGTCACAACACAGTATTCACTCCCAGTGGCATTAAAGACGTTGAAGACAAGGCCCGCATCTTTATCCAAGAGTTGGATAAAACTCTTGACGAGGAGAGTCAGGGACAACGCTGGATCTTTGGCAAGCGGCCAACGATACTTGATGCACATGCTACGGTGATGATAGCAAGGTTGATGGAAGTGAAGCGTCAAGACCTGCTGACGGAGAGAGTGCAAGAGTATACGAGGCGAGTTCTTGCATCTGAAGAGTGGAACGAAGTTACGCATGGCAGGGCCACGCGCTGGAACGCCTCGATGGGAGACGTCGCCGATATGAACCCACTGTAGATTTTTTTTTTTTTTGTGTCTTATGGAGTGGCCCTTCTTCTTTTCTAGTTCTCTTCTTTTTGTATGTGTCTCAACGTTGCTTGGCACAGCTGGATGTACTTTATGATGCGCAGCCGAAAAATTTTTATACCCAGAATCTTTATCGGAAAAAAAAAAAAAAAAAAAAAAAACTCAAAAGATCCTTTATATAACCAAGAGGTAGTATTGCCAGACAAGAGAGCAGGGCCTCAGCCTTGGTATCATACCATTGTCTACAATCGGTTACAAATAAGCGTGATGCCTCTACCAGCATATCGTAGTATTCGGCTCGTTTTGAGTGACATCGCAGCTCTCCACTATGCGATCTTACTTGTACTGGATAATACATGTTGGGATAAAGCATCCCTGGGGCTTCGAGCTTTGTAGCCAGTCCGCAGATGTTGAGAAGTTATTCGCAAAGCTGCAGCAGGAGGAAGAAAAAGACTAGATAGTGTTGCGGCATGTAGAAGTTAGAGTGCACCGGATATTCATGGATTTTGAGGCAAGGGTTTCTGTTCGGACAAGTTTAGTTTCCGATGCACCTGGCATAGCGACGAAAATAGACATGAAGTATTAGCTGGAACGCAGATTGGAGGAGCGTTGGAAGTACTTCCAGCCTCATCGTATTATTCTTTCATTGGATTGATCATCGTCGGTCGCAACAAATAGTTTTTCAGTAGAACATGGCCTTGCCCGCTGTGAGGAGAAATCAATCAATAGGACATGAGAACCTGGATGGCTGGTAAGTAAACCAATCTTGGGTGGCAAAAATATCGTCGCCGTTCAAAGCCCATGAAAAATAGGCTTTGAAACAAAGTTGAAGGCAAGCCGAATCATGCAAAAGTCAGCCCGCTTCGCCGAAAGAAACACAAAAGTGCCCTGAATCAGCTTTCTTTTAGGGACACCGAGAGGCCCGTAGCCGTGGCCGCCCTTTTATGTAAGAAAGACAACGGCGCCGGGAAGAGACATGGAACTTCTGTTGTCTTGGCTGGTCCGAGTCAAAAGTTCCACACTGTCGGGTGGCGGAGCGGAGCACAGAAACACACACACACGCACACACAGAAGAGAAGGGCAGTGAGCAGTAAGCAGTTTAATCATACTGTGGCTGCTGAGAAGACACGGTAAGTGAAAGCATCGCCGGTTGATGATATATCCAGCATGTTCAGCTATCCAGCTCGGATAGGCAATGATGGTAAGTATGCTTGCCTTGTGGGGAGGCTTTGGGGGACCCAGGCAGAAGGTGCAGTATAGCAGCGACTAGACCTCTAGGCAGTGCCCAGGGTATCGGACTTTGCTTGGCAAATGCTATCAGGACACGCGGCTGAGATATTTCTGGCTGTAGCATCTGCACGAGCATGAATGTATGTACAGTAGTCCGCAAAAATGGCATGCGGAGCGTGCGTGGCTAGAGTGAAACGGGGTGTCGCCCTGTCTTTCCTCGTGGTTGGTGAGACGAGAGATCAAGGCGATAATAGTCGGCAGAAGCGATGATACCGTGTCGCTTGCTGGCACGCATACCGTACGCAGCCAAAAGTGGCTTTCCCAGAAGGCGCTCTCGCGCACACGACTTCGCGGAGAATTAAAAGAAATAAAATCTCTCAGAATCGCTGCCATCCCCATAGTGCGCGCATCTTGTTCCCCCAACAAGAATAAAATAAACGTCCGTCCCGAGATCGGATTTACCTTTGGCACGCTGGGCTAAGTGCCTCCGGCTATTTTCCATTCAGCTGCTCGCGATTACAAGTTCGAAATACGCCATGCGGGGGGCAAGAGATAAGGACGAAGGGCGCTCTTTGGTCTTTCTATCCTGACCTGCCTGGGCAGGCCATCCTTGGGAAGTGCGTTGAACTAAAAGGCGCCCCCTCTTGGCCTGTCCATCATTGGCTGGCCGACAAAACAGACTATTTTGCGCCTCGCAGCTAGGCACGGCAAGGGGGAGGAAAAAGAAAGAAAAAAGCACATGCTAACAGTTTAGTCGTGCGTTCGTACAGCTCGTATTGCAAAGTCCCTCGGACGCTGAACTCGTGGTGTTCGGCGCAGCAAATCAGCCTGTTTGGACAGGGTTTCGATAAGGGGAACATCAACAATATTGAGAGGCGATAACTATGTAAAAGAAGGTAAATCTGAGCGATACGGTCGCGCCGAACAAGTCTTTGGCCGATAAGTATGTACCAACCTGTGGGCGAAAGAACCTTTCTAGTCTCACAGGAATGTCGCACGCCGTGCTCCCGTCTGTTCTTCAGACTGTCCTGCAAAGCCCAGCCGAGGAGGCGCTCTATCCTGCATTAGGAAGGTCTGCGTTCCACACGCAGCTGATGGCCAGGACGAGCAGGTTATCTCTGAATTGGCACCAGCCTCTGCACCACCCTCCTCGACGCTGATTTGCCCACGCATCAGCCACTGGCCTTGGGAGCCGTTCCCGCACGCGTGTTTGGCACATGGTGGATGACAGGAACCAGCAAGGGACCGGCTCTCTTAGCTGCGCACTGTGCTGCGCCGTCTTGTCTCGGTCTGGGCTCGAGCGCCACACTGGCCGTGATTTGGCGGGGAATTTTATCAAGATGGAGCCGCGGACCTGGGGGGAGGCACCTTGGCTTGGGTCGGCTGGTCTTGTTGGAGCAGCCGCTAGAACGAGGCCATCCTGGATTGGCAGGGCGTAGTTGTGCTGTAGGTGCAGCCCATGGGGTTTGCTCGTTGTTAGCGTCCTAGGCGGTTATCTGCCTGTGCTGAGGTCGTCGCACTCACTCACTCTCTTCCTCCCACCTCTGTAATCCTTCCTCACCGAGAGAGAGAAAGAGAGAAAGAGTGCGAGTGAGCGAGTCACACAGACAGACCTCGCCCGGTTCCGAATCGACTGGATTCGAACTCGGCTCGTTCGATCTGTCGACGACCAGACGGGGCGACGGTGGCCTGCTTATAGCAACGACGACCAGGGCGAAAAAAAAAAACCATAAGACAGAGGCGACAACCACCACCACCACCCACTACTTCTCACGCAAGTCGACATGTTGCCGTCCATCTTCCGCCGGCGCCATGAGCCGGAGGAGATCACCCCGATTCCCGGTCCACTGGAGACTGACATGCCCGGCTTGCAACATCTTCAGCATCTCCAACAGTTTGAAAAGGCTCACAAGCTCGACCCTAACCTGCCTATCGACGACCTCAACGATGTCGACGCTGCTATTGCCACAGGCAATGCCGAGAAGGGTCTCGAGATCGAGCATGCCTTAATGGAAGACAACAGCCCTTACCCTGAGGTATGATCTTACTTCTTCTTTTTATCCTCTTCTTGTTGTGTGTATATGTAAATAGAGAAAGCTCAAGTAAAATGCGCTGTGCGAATGTAATGTTTTTGTTTTGTTTTGTGTAAAACTAACCGATGGTTGCCCTCTCTATAGGTGCGAGCGGTTGTCCGAAATTATGATGTCGACGTCCCTGCCAACACCATTCGCGCCTGGGTCATCGGCCTGATTCTCTGTACCGTCGGTTCTGGAGTCAACATGCTCTTCTCTCTTCGCAATCCTAGTGTCGCCATCACAACGTACGTTATTCAGCTGATTGCTTATCCTATCGGTCGCGGCTGGGACTTGATCATGCCGGACAAGGAATGGAATCTCTTTGGCCTCAAGTTCAATCTCCGCCCTGGCAAATTCAACCACAAGGAGCATGTTGTCATCGTGGCCATGTCTAACGTAAGTATTCAACTGACGATCGAAGAATGTTTCGATAAAATCCAGCCAAAGCTCATTTCCTAATCTTTTCTTTCTTCTCTAGGCTGCTTATGGTGGTGGTGTGTTGTATGCCACCGATGTCCTACTGGCTCAACGTCTCTTTTACAAGCAGGATTTTGGCTGGGCTTTCCAGCTTCTTTTCGGCATCACCACGCTGTGTACTGGATACGGCCTGGCCGGCCTCGCCCGTCGCTTCCTGGTCTGGCCTGCCGCCATGATCTGGCCTGCCGACTTGGTCAACGTCGCTCTCTTCTACAGCTTGCACGATCATTCGCCATCTGACCCGACAAAGACCAACGGCTGGTCCATTGGCCGCTACAAGCTGTTCCTCATTGTTGGCTTTGGTGCCTTTATCTGGTTCTGGTTCCCGGGATGGATCTTCAAGGGCCTGTCTTCCTTTGCCTGGGTTTGCTGGATTGCGCCCAACAACGTCGTTGTCAACAAGATTTTTGGTCCAGCTCACGGATATGGCCTTATGCCCACCTCATTCGATTGGTCTGTGTACAGCGGCTTCTTGGGTTCGCCTCTGATCCCCCCTTTCCACGCCATTGCCAACGTCCTCGGCGGCATCATCGTCTTCTTCGTTGTCATTTCCATGGGAATTCACTTTAGCGGCACCTGGTATTCTGATTATTTCCCGGTTCAGTCATCGGAGTCGTACGACAACCTTGGCCAAATTTACAACGTTTCGCGAATCCTCGGAAACGACTTGAACTTCAACGAAACAGCATACAAGGAGTACTCGCCTCTCTTTCTGCCAACCCAATTTGCTCTCGCCTACGGACTGTCGTTTGCCGCCGTTTCTGCCGTGCTCATTCATGTCGCTCTTTACCATGGGAAAGAGATTTGGAACCAGTTCAAGATGGCCCGTCACCAGGAGGACGACGTTCATATGCGACTGATGAAGAAATACCGTGATGCTGAAGAATGGTGGTATGCTGGTAAGTTATAGCTTTCTCTCAAAAATCATCCCCTCTAAGCCACTTGCTTGGAGTATAAATGCTAATCAGGGGTCGTCATATAGTCTTATTCATCAGCATGGTTGCCATCTCCTTTGGCGTGGTTGCTGGCTGGGATACTGGCTTTCCCGCCTGGGCATTCGTCGTCTGTCTACTGCTTCCAATTATATGGCTTATCCCCATCGGTATCGTTCAAGCCATCACCAACATCCAACTCGGTCTCAACGTTCTGACCGAGTTCATCATTGGTTATATGGTACCTGGTCGGCCCCTTGCCATGATGATGTTCAAGAATTATGGCTATATTTCCATGGCTCAGGCCTTGTACTTTGCTCAAGATCTGAAGCTCGGCCACTACATGAAAGTGCCCCCTCGTGTCATGTTCACCTCGCAGCTTCTCGCCTCTGTGTGGTCTGCAATCGTACAGATTGTTGTCATGAACTGGGCCCTTGGCCACATTCCTAACGTCTGTGCTGTGGATCAGGAGAACAGTTACACATGCCCAGGTGGCCGTGTCTTCTACACGGCCTCGATTATCTGGGGCGCTATCGGCCCCGCCCGAATCTTCAGCCATGGAGCTCTTTATTCTTCTCTGCAGTGGTTTTGGCTTGTTGGTGCCATCGCGCCCATTGCCACTTGGCTGTTGGCTCGTCGCTGGCCCAAGTCTTTCTGGCGCTATGTCAGCTCTCCAGTCATCTTTGGAGGAGTTGGCTTGCTTCCTCCTGCGACTGTCAACATCTACCTCTGCTGGGGTATCTGCGGCATTGTTTTCAACTATTTCATCCGAAGGAGATACACTGGCTGGTGGCTGCAATATAACTATATCACCTCAGCGGCGCTGGACTGCGGTCTTATCATATCCACGCTGCTGATATTCTTCACTCTGTACTTGACCAACATGAACAGCCCCAGTTGGTGGGGTAACGACGGAGCTGTGCAGACCATGGACTTTGCAGGTACTGCAATCTCTAGGCATGTACCTGCTGGCGAAATTATTGGACCGAAGCAATGGCCGTAAGAGATATGACAGCATTAAAAAAGACAGGGTTTTAGCTGGATGTACGGCGTTGAGAAAAGGGAGCAAATGCTGGACCCGGAAATTTTGTTTGATATACATCCTTCCATCCCTCTCTTTCTCTCACGTTTGATGTTTGGAAATTTGGGATATTTTCACATATAGTGTTTTTATGACCTGGGTTGGACAAGGACGGAGTTAAAAGGAGCCTCGACTTTGTTGGCTTTGTTTTTTTTTTTTGTCTTTGAATGTTTTGTTTTTTTTTTGTTTGTTTCATGAGATTGACTTTTGGCAACGAAGATACCTAATCGCGGAGTCGTGTTGATTCCTAGACGATATCGATTTCATAGCCACGGATGACATCTTTTCATATGATGTTGATGAGAAGACCAGAGGAATGATGTTTTTAGCGAGCCTGGTTATACTGTATATTAGTCTTTTTCCTGCTCAGCCAGTCGTTATCTTGACATTATGATAGTGTATAAGATTCATTGACATAGCCTCACTGGGTAACGATGTGAAATATCGGGGATTTCCATGTAGAAAAGCTGCGAAAGACGTATAGAATTGGTAGCGTTGGCTTACACGAAGTATTGCCCGCATTGGAGATAGATGGGCTCTCTAAGATCTTCAAGATCGGCTAAGCTGGTGCACCATTTGGACGGGTGGATATTGGCGGCGGAACCAAAAAAAAAACCAAAAAGATGACTAAGCGACCATTTGAGATAAGCAAAAAGTGGTATCACGTGCAGAGCCGAGAGGGTATCATCACGTGGTTTAGACGGGCGCCAGGCCCACGCCACTCCCACGCAAAATTAGGGCTGGCAATTCGACACTCCACCGCGAAAAAGGCGTTGCTCTCCCCCCAAATTAAACAATTCGTGAAATCGTCATCCAACTTCACGCCTAAGCACAACCGACCGCCAAGATGAGTACGTTTTGCTCCCATTATCCCCAATCGCCGTCTCCGAAGATCCCATTATTGCGAACCCCCGACTCGTGGCCTCTTTGCCGAGAGAGGCCGCGCGAGAAGAATACATATAGAGGACGAAATGATGGGATTTTTATCGAGACCTGAGACTGTTCGAGATTTGGGATGAGAGTTTCCGAGCATTTGAGGCTGACTGCTTTTTCTCCGTGTAGCGAAGGGTACCTCCAGCTTTGGTAAGCGTCACAACAAGACGCACACTCTCTGCCGACGATGCGGTTAGTTTTTATTCTTCCTCCAACCGGGATGCGGGCCTTCCATGATGCCTCCACGCAATAGCCGTCTATTCAGAATCGATCGAGAACACCTGTCGGAAAAAGGAGGAATGAACGAGCTTACGAGAACGGTTCTCACATCGACAGATCGACTTGGAAGGATGGCAATTGCGATTGGATGGCGGATTGGATTGAAAGTATCAATGGATAAATCAACAGACGTACTGATTATGGATGGATATTAGGCCGCCGTTCGCTGCACGTCCAGAAGCACGAGTGCGCCTCTTGCGGATACCCTGCCGCTAAGATGCGAAAGTGTATGTACACTCCCCTTTTTGGATTTGCCTACGTTTCGATATGGGAGACAACTGTGCTTCCATGCTGTACACTCTCGAGAATGTCGTCTAACTCTTTCCCTCTACAGACAACTGGAGCGAGAAGGCCAAGCGGAGAAGGACCGTCGGCACTGGCCGCACCCGCTACCTCAAGGACGTTTCCCGACGATTCAAGAACGGCTTCCAGACTGGCACCCCCAAGAACGCCAGACTCGGCAAGAAGGCTGAGGCCGAGGCTTAAGTGACCTGAAGCGTTTTTATGCTCTCTTCCTACCACTGTTTGTTTTCTTTCGTCGCTATTACCGAACTATGCATAAACAAGGGTAGAAAGAGGAGTAGGGGGAGAGAGGGAAACAAACCAAAAAATAGAAGACTTAAAAAAATAATCCGTCCATGAGGTTAATGAAATCCTGGCGAAATTCTTTTTTGCATTATTCGTTTTTTTTCTCCTCTTCTCTTATTTTTTTGCCAGCTACCGTGGAAAAACAAGTGATGAGCGACATTCTTGCGCCGGATGCAATTTTTTTTTTCGGTCTTCTTCTTTTTCCCTCTCTCTCTTCTTCTTATTTACATGGGATTCGAAGACGAGGGGAGTGCTGGGGCGGATGATGTACATTTTGGGCGATTGATCAAGGACAAAGAGGGCTTGGGAGCAAGGGACAAATGGTGTTTGTTTTCAAAAATGGGAACCCCAATTGCTTTTTATTTTCGCGCCAGAGATTCCGTAGGGATTCGGGTCAACGAAAGTCTGAAATGGCATCTTGATTCTTCACGTATTGCGTATTCTCGTTACCTTTGATATTTCTATTGTGTGTTTTGAGGAATCATTCTCCATGGCCTGTGGTTGCGAGCAACGTCCTCTCATCTCATCCATCTCGCTCGTAACCAGCATTCATGCCACCACTGGTGCCCGTAATTAAAACGCAAATGCTCATTCTTCAAAAAGACCAATATCCAAAAATCCCGCTTGATAACGCTATCAAGTACCCCTCTCAAAAACCTTGGCATTTCCATCTGCCCCAACGTGGTATAGATATTCGGCACTCGCCTCTGCTCTATCGCGCTCTGTGACTCTTACCACACCGCTCACATCCTTGGCTACGCCTGTGTCCAGCATCCTAAGGCTGAGAATCACATCTGCGGCATGTGCTTGAGCGAGCACCAGTGCCGCATGCGAACGCTCCAGCGATGTTCCCTGGCTGCGTAGAAGAGGGTCATCTACGGAGAAGGTAAGGACTGTTGCGTGAACACGCTGGTGATTATATGCGAGTTAGCTTTATGCAATTTCTTTCTGGGAGAAAGGGGGGCCGATATGCTTGTACGGAAACTCACCTCTCTCAAAGACAATAGCATTCCCTCTAAAGCCAGCCCGGTCACATCTTCCTCCCCAAATATCGCCAACAGCTCGTCCAGTTGGTCAACAATCAGGACTTTTGGGCCTGATCTCACATCCGTGATTGCCGCCTCGATGCCTCTCCTCATGTCATCCAGTTTTCCGCTCTTGAGCACTCTTCCTCTGTCAGCAGTAGACTCTGAGCCCTGGCCCCCAGAGAGCAATCCTGTCAGACCGTCCACAAAGCTGAATTTGCCGGCTCTGCTTAAGCTGTCCAAGTCCAAGCCCTGATGTTGAAAACAGAAATAAGCAGCCATTCAGAATAAATAATAATAAAAAAAAAAAAAACAGGCAGACCAAAAGCAAAGAAACTACTTAAAAAGAAGAAGAAGAAGAAGAAGAAGAAGAAGAAGAAAACTTACCAATCTACTTGCTCCCTCTCTCCAAAATGCCAAATCTCTCATGAAGCTGAGGAAAACAACTCCAGGACTCGCCTCTTTCTCACTCACCCCGGCATCTGCTCCTCGCCCAGACTGTAATATTGAATAGAGGAATCGTAGAACAAGCCAATTTGATGATGCGCCAAGGGTATTTGTTAGGATGGTCAAAGATGCCTCTTCGGGCAGTCCTAGATGCTGCTCTAGGAGAGACGGAATTTTGTTCGACATTGCTAGATAACCAATCTTTGCTGGCTTTGGGAGTTTGATTGATGGAAGTTTTAAGCAATAATAGAGAGTTGAAGTTGAGATATGATGATTTATAAGGAGATCAACTGTTTATGCGAAGAGAGGCCAAAATTTAATGAAAACAATATAAGAATACTACAAGTATTTCTTCATCCAGGTTAGTGAAAATCAAGACATTGCTCACAAAGACGCACGGAGGCAGGATAGTGGGGGCGGGGACTGTATGAATATGAAGATTGGCCGCATTCGCACGGTATAGAATCAACGAATCACTTGCAGCCAAACGTAGATTTAGGGTTGAGCATTTTAAGTTATGGTTCTATAACTCTAAAAATTGGAAGACAAGGCACACTGTATAGCAGTATACTTGGAGATGATATAGCCTGCCTCCGGTGTGCAAGAAAAGTTGCAATGTATTCAAGAAGGCTAGAATCATTCTTTACTTGCTCTACGTTGGTGGAGCATCACCTCGGTTAAAGAAGGCCAAAAAAAGATGAATATGGAAAATCGCAATCCAGGAGAAGAGCGTGTACGGCACTTATATTAGATGACTCAAGCATGATAGTATCACCTTCAACCATGAGGAACCTTTCATTGGCTACAACTAATATGAGAACATACACCACCTTCATTACCCAGCATAATGACCTCACAAGACTCATAGGAAGCGGATGAAGTGATGCGATGCAAAATACTGTTCACAGATATGTCTGCGTTCGATGCTGCTATCGACAATTTGATAGGTGATCCCAAAGGGCTTTGACCTGTTTCATATTGGTCTAAACGATGGGTACATGTAATGACCCGCGATTGGCCCTATGAGCGATGTTTTGAACTTGTCACTCGTCCGTCTATTGATGACATGTAAGACTCCAGCTCATAGATTAGTAAGTAGATAGAGACTGGGTGTAATATTGGGCGAACAAGGCCTTGCAAGATTGCTATGGAGGAATCACCATAGATGAGGAGGCTGCCTCTTCTGAATTTCTGATTGGCTCGTGTATTGCCTTGGCATAACTACTGCTAGCAGCTACTGATGGGTATCTTGACTCTATTATTACCTAATTTGTATACTATCTAGAGTGCGTCTCTTCTGTCATGCGGCTGAAGCTCGATAGCTTGGAATGGCGGTCTCTCGCTGCAAGACCCCCGCAGTAGGTGAAGAATCCAGAGCCCAAGCGGCTATGATTACAAGTATAAAATATACAGAGGGGTTTTTATGGCCTTTTTCTCTCACTCTCTCAATGTTTCCAAATGTAACCTGTTGGACAATAGGACCAATTGCAATTTGCTGCTGCGGCCACAAGAGACTTTTTGGCATAGCGCTGTGAATACTTTGTAGCAGTACCTGCACTCAGTACCACGATACAAGCTTAGTCGGCCGAGAAACTAAAATGTCGAGGTAAAATTCCATGCATTCTATTTCTTAATTTAAAACGAAAAAGAAAGAAAGAACGAAAGAAAACCGAACCCCTCGAATGTACCAACACACAGCGCTGGTCTGCACTGTATCCTTGCGCCATGTCCTCTTCACGTAAGTTTGATCGTTCGACCGTTTCACCAACTGGCGCCAATGAGAGCGGCGCTCCACACGCCTCCTTTCCAACCCTAAGCTGTGGATGGCACACCGTTGCCTTCTCGGTCTGGATTGTGGCAAACCTCCTTATCGTTCTCGCTCTGGGCGCCAGAATCGCAATCAAAACCCCCCGACAACTCCGCCTGTGACTGGAGAGGCATAAGTCGCCGCCTCAGCGTTTGCTGGGTGGAACCGCCTGTGCTGCAACTTGCTGCATCGCCCGCGTCAGCCGCTCGTCCCAACCACCCCCCACAGCCCAGGCCGTAAAAAAATAAGCTGTAGCGACTCTAAATTTCGGCTGGACCCTGCAACCGCCTGTCGTCATGGCGCGTTAGGCGTTGTTGGCAGCGGGGGATCGCTGCGTCGGCGGGGGCCTCTCAGCGCTGAGCCATCCACGCACGTTGACATGTGCAGCATCACGAATGCCTCAGCTGACTCGTCTGGCGGGCCCGGGCTCCAGCACCGTGGCACGTCTTGACGCAGCAGCGCGCTGCGACTTGCTGGAGCGTCATGTCACATATCAAAAGACGTCTGCCAGGATGAGAGCAAGAAAATTCGAAAATCAGCAGATGATCCTTGTATTATAATCCTAGGTGGACATACATAGTACGTAGTACATAGTACATAGTACATTAGTACCTACATGTAGTATTTGCCTCTGGCAAAAGAGAAGAGGAGAAACGACGACGCGAGTCAAGTTGCAGCCTTTGCTGGACATGATTTCCTTTGCTTTCACCTTGTCTCCCTCCCCCGTCGCGACGTATCAGCAGAGATACCGCCTACCTGCCTGCCTGCATCATGTACATGATGATCCTGGACCGCTTCTTTGTTTGTTGAGGGGGGGGTTGGGTGGGCCAAAAAGCCTATCCTGGCCAAGATCTCGCGCTAAATTTCAAGATCTGGGGGCCTCTGGTCTTCTGATAACGGTTATGTTATGGAGCAAGCACGCGCCAACCTCACTCCTCCTCTACCGCCAAGTCTCTCGTCACCGTGTATATTTCTTCCACTTCCCTCTCTTCCTCTGCATCTCCTCCATCCCATAACGCCCTTCCTCTACTCAACTCCGCCCCTTTTGGTTGATAGTATCGTTATCCTCGTCTTGTTTCCGGCTCTCGCCACTTCAACGGCATCCGGACCAAGCGGAAACGAAAGACAGAGAGGGAGAGCGCAAAGGATCATCTCTGCGGGCTAGAGTTGCGTCTCCTCGTTCTTTGCACTCCTCTTGGATACCATCACGCTCTAGACTCTTCTTCGGATTCTTCTCCCTGCAACCGCTGTCCGGATCAAGCTGTTTGAGTCATACTTGGCTGCCAGTGAGACAATTGAGCCATTCCTATTGACCCATCACCTCATTTTCTCCCCCTAAACATTCTCAGCTATTCAGAAACCTGTCTCTGCTTTTTTATTTTTGGAACACATATCAATATATCAATATCCACCTTGGCCTTCAGCCCATCTATCATCTGCCATTTTGCTTCCAGCTCTTCTTCTCCCATCCTGGAAGGCGGTACAAATCATCTCCATCTCTCATCATGGCCTCTGATGATGGGCCGCAGCGAGGCCGGCTGCGCCTTGGCCGTTTCTTCAGCGGCAACTCCGATTCCGACCTCGAAAAGGCAGGGCCTTCAAAATGGAATATGGGCATGTTAAACGACAGAGAGACTGTGGAGGTGCCAGGTAAGTGCACATGGCGACGCATCTACTTCTCCGCCTCAAAGCAACCCTCTCTAACAACGTGTGCTTTACAGGTTCCGTCTTGCTGCTTGCTAGTGATCGCAACGAGCCGCTCGGATTGCGCAATGTCCATGCTCGCACCTCCCATTCCTCTATTCCGGCCGGGTTTCCCGTCGAAACTCCCATGACCCCTGGTGGCACTCGACCGTTGCCGCCTTCACCGTCTCATGTGGTTGAAAAGCCAGATGATGAACCCTTGGGGAAAAAGAAGACAGGAGATGGTAAGATCATCCTGGATCCACAGCCAGAAGATTCGGCCAACGATCCTTTGAATTGGCCCACTTGGCGGCGCGATTGTGCTCTTCTATCCCTGGGCTTTTACTGTATGATTGGAGGCGGCATGACACCCGTCATTGCCGCCGGATTTACCAATGTTGCCCATGACTTCGACGTCTCCGTTGAGCGAGTTCCGCTGACTACAGGCCTCTACATGATGGGCTTGGGTGTGGGTTCCGTGATTGCGTCTCCCACCGCCATCCTCTTTGGGAAACGGCCAGTGTACCTCGCTGGCATGATTCTGCTCATCAGCACCAGCGTTTGGGCTGGATACGCCTCTAGCTTTTCTTCTCTAATAGCCGCCAGAGTGATTCAGGGCATTGCTGTTTCGCCGGTAGAGTGTCTGCCATCCGCCACCATTGCTGAAATTTTTTTCCTGCACGAGCGTGCATACCGTATTGGCATCTACACGCTTTTACTTTTGGGAGGCAAGAATCTTGTCCCCTTAATCAGTGCCGCCATCATTGGCCGCTTTGGCTGGCGATGGGTTTTCTTGTATGCTCAACCAACTCCCTTTTGCCCCCTTCTCAAAAACTCGTGACTTGTATACATATTAACCTATAATCTTTGCTCTCTAGTATTGTTGCAATGTTGGTGGGATTGGGATTCGTGCTGGTGTTTCTCTTCGTCCCAGAGAGTTTCTGGGATAGAACGCCCACTCGACAAATATCAAAGCGGCCGAGCTTCCTCCGTCGATTATCTTCCCGCCCCGGCCACAGATCCGCAGGTCCAATCAGCCCTCGAGGCAAATCGCCAGAACCCTCGCACTCTCCAGGGATTATTGAGCGCCGCAGAAGCATTCGCGTCCACGTCGGATTTTCGCCAGATGTAGAGCGGCAAGACCCGTTAGATGACGTCCAGATATCCTCACAGGCTGCGAGTCCTCAAGTGGGATTTGCCGGCCCGTCTTCAGATCACAAAGACAAGGAAGAGGGTGGTAGCCCGGAGAAGGCTCTCCGCCAGCCTTCCCCAATAACCTCTCCACGGCCGAGTCTCGCTCCTGACCGTGGCCGAAGCATAGCTGCGGCATCTCCGACTCGTAGCACCGCCGAGAGCATGGTCATTACCGAGTATTACTCAACAGCGCCCAATCTCGACCGCGAGCGCTTTCCCTCTTGGAAGCTCAGAGCTCCTCCTAAAATCAAGGCTTATACACACAACCTGCGCCACAAGCCTGCTCAAACCTTCGTCCAGCAGCTCAAGCCGTATCATGGTCGGCTCAATAACGACAATTGGTTCAAGGTCATGATCAGACCATTTGTCTTATATGCATATCCCGCAGTACTCTGGTCTGCAGCCATTTACTCGTGCTCTATCGGTTGGCTAATTGTAATCTCCGAAAATTTGGCCGTCATCTACCGAAATCCAGACACGTATAACTTTACGGCTCTTCAAGCTGGCCTCGTCTACGTATCACCCTTTGTGGGCGGCATCCTCGGCACTGGCGTAGCGGGCAAGATCAGCGATATCGTTGTTAGGGCCATGGCGCGCCGCAACGGGGGTATGTACGAGCCAGAATTTCGCCTCGTCATGGCTGCGCCCATCTTGCTCACAACCTGTGTTGGCCTTATGGGCTTTGGATGGTCGGCGCAAGAAAAAGATAGCTGGATCGTCCCAACAATCTTCTTTGGTATCACTTCCTTTGGCTGCTCTCTCGGCTCAACTACATCCATTACCTTTTGCGTCGACAGCTACCGCCAATACGCCGGCGAAGCGCTAGTGACGCTCAACTTTTCGAAAAATATCTTTCATGGCTTGGTTTTTAGTTTGTTCATTTCGCAGTGGCTTGCCGACGATGGCTCGAGGAACGTCTACATCTGGCTCGGCATCATCCAGCTTATCTTTTGCCTGATGGCGATACCCATGTACATCTTTGGCAAGAGGGCCCGAATGTGGACCGCGAGGATGAACATTATGGAAAGATTTTAGAATAATCAATCTACACCTGCTTCTCTTTGCTAGTGGCATCTTGTGGCGTTTTGGAAGGGTTACACATCGACTGCTGGGCAGTTTAGAATGCATTGAGTTTAAGGCGCATTTTTTTTTGGGAGGAGGAAACCCTGATATCAATCAGTACCCTTTTGCTTTTCTCTTTGGGTTCTGCAAGCTCGTACGGAGCAATCGCATGCAATAAAGATACACATACGTAGATGCACATTCATACATATCTGAACATATATTAGTAGGTATATAAATATACAAATACTATGATGTACTGTATCTCCACATACATCTCCAGGGTACTATCTTGTACTTGGCCGTCTATTATTCAGGTTCTCCTACCACACATGTTCCTGTAACGAGTCAGGATGTGAGACGAAGGTTCACTTCGGGGACCAGCGGGTAGTGCTGCGATGCTAACTCAGGCTAAGAAATGTTAACTTATATCTTGAATGCTATATTAGCCTACGAAACGCTAACATATGTCTCGGATGCTAATTTAGACCATAAAATAACTCCATGTAACTTAAAAGCCCGATATAGCTCCATTACAAAGTATCACTCGAACTCTTCTCACTTGGGTACGTATGAAGTGGGACTTGGCTATAGAGCAAATCGCATATAGAATGAAGCAAAAGTTATGTCCTATTCGTTCACTTGCAACCGTCTTCTTTTTTCTGCCCTATCTTCTATTGGAAATCTTGGGCGCCGAATCTTTGTTTTTTTATCCATATAGATACATAGCAAAGCAAACCCTGATCTGCCAATAATCATCCAAAGTCAGAACTTATTTCAAAACGTTTGTTGTTCGTCATGAATCCCGTAAATACACCTTTATCCTCCTCATCCATGGAGAATGTGCAACCCAGAACGACAAAAAATTATCAATCGGACATACCCTGTCGATACTTCCAAGAAGGAAGATGTTGGAACGGGAAGGAATGCTCGTTTTTGCATGAACCTGGCTTGCCGAAGGTTCAAGATCGGGTCCCACGAGAGGTAATATCTTTGCTTTCTTTGCTTAGAATCAGTCATATATAGGCAAAGACCTCTACTAACTATCGTGATGATATAGAATGAAGGGGCAGGTGAAACTTTAAACTCGCAAGAGACTAAACCGATCTGCAAGTACTTCAAGGAGGGAAGATGTTGGTATGGAGAAGGGTGTAGATATCGCCACGAACAGGGGGAAGAGGAGGAGGACGGAGAGGCGCCAATCCTTGTTTCGTTTCCGGAGCACGACAGACCCGTGGATCCTGAAGACAAACTGACCCGCATGTTTGATGGCGCGCTCGTTGAATTCGACGCAGGAGCCCGTGTGACCAAAGTCCGCTTTCAATCCGACTTTTCGGCTGTCCGAATCAGGGGGTTTCCGAAAAGCACCACCCAGCAGTTGGTTCGCGACATGCTTGAGGAAGTCGGATTCGGAGACTGCGTGGAAGAAATCCACATGACGGACGTGGGACACAACTGCGAAGCCACGGTGGTAGCGGACAGTCCTTCTTTTGCGAAGCAGCTCTGCGAGCGCATTGTGCCTAGCTTTACATGGAGAGGTATGTCGATAAAGGCATGGTCCATTGCTGCGCTCGTGCCTCGGGCATTCAAAAATCGACAAGTAGACTGCAGAAAAGTCACCGTTTCTTGGCCCAAGCCAGACAGGGAGGTCATTTTGAGCTTTGGTAATCTTACAATCGCCGAAAGAGTAATCAAAATGTTCAACGAGGGGCGTTGTAGAGTCTTGGGTCAAAGGGTCGCCGCAGCAATGGCCCCTGCACCTGGTCCTGACGAAGCACCACCGCCAGCACGACTTGCCTTCAAGGTCATGTTGACTGAGCTTCCACTTGGCGCAAGAGAGGTAGATTTCAAGCGAGCTGTGGAAAATGGGCCAAGACCTCGCCAAATAGTAACGAGACAGCATACGGCTTCTGCTGGAGAAATGTTCTCGGCAGTACACTCGCTCTTGACAGCTATTGGGCGTCTCGAGTCATTTGATACCATAGACGACCCGACTGACAATAAGCTGAAAGCAGTCGCATGCTTCCTAGGCCAATCGGACGCCTTGAGGGCTGTAAAGGAACTCGACAACGTAGCTCCCTCTTTTCATCCTAGGGGAAGGCTGAGCGTACGCGCCGCCTATACGGTCAGGTTTGCAGTCGACAAGCGAATCTACGATGTCTTGTGGAGGAAGTTGGTAACCGTTACTTCGAAGCAGAGCATTCTCAGGTTTGGATGCCACAGCGCAGACTCAGCGATCAAGGTCTTCCACATCGAAGGCGAATCGGCATCGGACGTTGCCGAAACCAAGAACAAGGTTGAGTCGATTTTGGCCGGTGTTGTTGTAGAGGAGGACGGCGTTGCCCTCTGGCATCCTTCGCTCCAAGCCGATGGTTTGCTTTACGAAACGATGACAGACCTAGAGGGGCAACTTGGAGTCGTCATCGCTCGGGATCAGGTCAGATGTAATCTGTGTGTGTTCGGAAGCGACCAGGCCTGCCATGAGGCAAAGGGAAAGCTGGTCGAATTGGTCCGCAAGGAGTCAGGCACGGATATTTCTCGCTCCATCGCTCTCAAGGATCGCAGGTGTTACTGGGGGACTAAAAAGGGCTTTCAAGAGCTCGTCAACGCGGTTGGCCCTGGCAAAATGTGGCTCAACTTGGCCTTCCCGTCCAAAGTGATTGAGATGAAGGGTACAATCCAAGAATACGATCTAACACGGGCCATTATAGCTGGAAAGTCCCATGTCTCGACGACTCTGCAGCATCCGGAGATGAAAAAGAGCGTTTCATTTGCTATTTTCCAAGCAAAGACCATGTCCATGTTACCCATCACGTGTTACAGCTTCAAAAGAGCCATGTTGATTGCTCAACTGCGCAAGCATCTTTCCTCAAAGATGCTCGAACAGGTACTCAAAGAACGCTTCTTGGATCACGTTAAGCATAACGTCAGCCAGTTTCGCCCCTGTCCCACACTAGACTGCAGTTACATCTATAGGATCACAGGCACCGAATGTCCGGAGTGGCATATCTGCTCCAACTGTCTCAAGACCACCTGCTCTGTCTGCCATGAACAGCATCTGGAAATGGAGAAGGTTTAAAAAAGAAAGAAGCAAAAAATGAATAGCAACCATAGCAACTATAGAGAGTACAGAAAGACAGAAATCAGTTCTATATCTTCTTATAATCGCTTTCTGAGGTACATGGTTGTTATATTTCATTCGCGAATTTGGTGATTTTTACTCAATCTAAGCAGTCTATTAGTGAATGCCTGAAGAGTGATAACGTATCAAACTAGTCGCGTAAAATTCAAATTGTCATTGTATCCAAGGCAATTTTCTATAAAAATTTCATTTTTAATTTCATCTCGAATAAAAGTGCGCATCATGGTAGTATTGGCCTGAAGAGTGATATCCTGAGAATAAAAGCGGGGGGCCTGCTCTGCGACACTTAGATAAGGCTACATGTAGCGTCCACCAAGAGAGAGACAAATTCAGTCAGTCATTTCTCATAAGCCGTCTTCCCACCAACGCACAACTCTGAGCATCGTCCATCATGCGCTGTGTCCTGACGGCCGTTGCCAAGCAACCATTTACATTGACGCAGAGGCGTCTTTTTAGCGCTTCTGCTGCCTGCTTGGCCAAAAACCAAGTCTTTGACTCGTAGGTCCCTCAGTCATGCATTCATCTTGATAGCCGCCCGAGCTGGGAAAAGAAATGGCCCTGTGTCCAGTCACATCCACACTGGCCGTCTGGATGTTTTCCTTATTTTTTCCTTCTACTTCAAAGTAAGAGATAAAATGAAGTAAAAAGGCCATGATGCTGACAGACGCTTGCCTTCCCTTTAAAAAAAAAAAGCATCCGCACACCAGCCTCATTCGACTCTCAGCTCTCTCTCTCAACCTCGCTCGGGATTCCTCTCCTCACCCTCTGGAGCACTGCTTGGTGTCCATCCTGCCGCACCATTGAGCCGCTTCTCCGCAGCCTCGTCTCTTCCGGCGTTGGCGAGCAAGAAGGCGGCGTGCTCTTTGCCCCAGTGCAATTTGACACTCCAGAAATGATGTCCACACCAATTCCGCTAGCTTCGCGGTACTCCATAACTTCCACGCCGACGCTGCTGAGCTTTGACGGCGGCGAGGCGCGGGCTAGTACAAAAGTAATGGATGCGAGGAAACTGGCGGATAGGCAGTTTCTGATTGACTGGATACGCAACGAGGCGAAACGACACGAGAGTGGAGGAGGAGGATCCGCTTCATTTGGAGGTTTGTTCAACAGCCGATGATTCTCAGAAGATGCAAGGATATAGATTTCCAAACATACCTCTCTATGCATAAAAAGGGATTTATAAGGGAAAGTGGAAAACGTATATACGATATAACTTTTACATATGAAAAATTCTCGTCAGGTGGTCAATGAAGACAGAGTAAATAAAGCGTGGAGGAAGGAAGGAACTCTGATGTACATTACCAACTCCCCCAATTTTAGCCGCCTGCCAATCTTCATCTAGCACTGCATCTGCCTACACTCAACTCACCCCTCTTCAATTCTTATATTGAACATCTATATTGTTTCAATGGTGTTAATTCTCACCCGCAAATTGACAGCCAATGCCCAAAATTCAGATCGTGAACGCTAAGTCGTTTGGATACGGAGTATTTTCAAGCCAGACAGACACTGCTTGAAAATACGGCCAACTAACTGCTCTCATCTTAGTAGGAGCCATAATACAATTATGCGCTCAATGTCGCCCTCGCAATAATCTACTGCGCTTCTCTTACGCTCAAATGCTTGCCTATCTATTTATGCGCTGATTGATGACAACGCTTTCGATACTCTGCACTGGAGACTCAGCAGACATGGGCAGCGTTATCTCATGGACTCATGCCCAAAGGGAAGAGAGAGAAAAAGGAGCCAGGCGGCACAAAAAAAACTGCGGTCTGTGTGGCTTGAACACACGACCTTCAGATAATTTGATGATTGAAGTTGATACTTCAGTCTGACGCTCTCCCAGCTGAGCTAAGACCGCTGAATGTGGATTCTGGCAAAGGCTATTCGCCCCATATTGCTTCAGGTGCTGAGCGAATTCAGCAGTGCCCAATGGAGCGATGGTCTGGGACGCTCAGTTGAGAATCACAGAAGATAAGGGAGGCGTCATGAAGAATTGATCCATTTCCCAAAGGTGAAACCCAAGGAAACCTCTTCAACAATGTGCTGGGTTTCGGTGAGGCTGTAACAGCATTATCCCAATGTCGCAATGTCAGAGACTGGCTCGCGCCTGAGAAATCTAAAAGCAAGTTTAGAACTAGCACTAGTTCTCGACCCTCCAGAAAGGCACAAGGGATCTCGGCCAATCGCCATGGGATCAACTCCTTGGCGCCAAACACACCGAGTTGTCTTACAGGAGCTTACAGGCACAGGTACGACAGCAAAATTGGTGTGGTGTCACACCCTCGTACGGCACAGGACCTGCAGGGGTCAAAGCCTCGAAACTCTGGTCCTCTCTTAGGTCCGAGAACCGACTGCACACGCTTGCTGACTAGGTAGGCGAGGAAACTAACACTAGGCCCAGCACGTTCATCCTCTCTAGAGAGAACGAGGGGGATCGACATTCATGCATATGGACAGGAAACGGTTTTATACCGTGGACCTGTCAGTCAGCATACCCGATGGAGAATGCAAAGGAAAGAATAGAACTTGCGCGGGCGCACATAGTGCGGAGCTCTGTAATACTATGGAGTTGGTCCTCTGCATTAAACTAGGCTCCAGGGTCAAAAGCGGCGTTTTAGAGCAGCACTAAATCCCTGCAAGACGCCGTTGCAGGATGAATGAGAGGGAATAGCTGCTTGACGAGCCCGAGAGCGAGCATGGTACGGAATATAGGTACTTGCAGATTTTTTTCAATGTCTAATGCGCTTCGTATAGGTGACCTGGAATGCACAAGACACGGCAACCACAATCACGGAAGTGAAGATGGCGCTATGCGAAAGAGGCCTCGCATCGGCCACCAGATCCATGGCTGCCACTAGCCCCCGTCACCACCGCCTGTCAGGCGACATCTGCGTATCTAATAATAAGCCAGGGTCAAAAAGTCCAAGTGCCAGGGTCACAGTGCTGCTGCTGCTGCGACTCGCATCGCATGCATACTACTTCGTCGCAGTAGTATTAATATTAGCAGTGCCGCCGGTCTCGAAAAGACGCTGCCGAGCAAAAAGAATATCAAAGGTCCTGTTGCGATTGAAGGGATCGAGCATATAACACTACTGCTGGTGGTAAAACACACCCCGTCGGCGTTGTGGCCAGGGTTATTGTGCCAGTGTGACTCCAAACTCCGCTTGTGGCTCGCCCACCCAAAACCACTGCGACGTTTCCACACCCGCGCTGCTTCTTTCGAACTCTCTCCGGCAATGAACAGTTCTTGACGCTCCTTTGACAGTCGTTTTCTTTGCGCTTTCTGCGTTGTGCGGCGATCAAGCAGGGCAGGGCTGCTGGGAGGTGCAGCAGCATCATCAGGGATCTCTTTTGATTTTTCCTCGCTCTAAAGACAAGCCCGTCTTACCCACTCATTCATTCCTTGACCTTGGGCGCTCGGCGGCTAATTGTTGCTTGTTGCTGCGACCCAACCCCTCGCACACACGCAAAGACACATACCCGAAATCTGGACGGCATCTGAGTCGCGAACGCACGCGCCCGTCCGAAACTACAAGACGAGACGACCACAGCAGCTGGCCGTGAACCTTCGCCATCCCTTGCGTAGCAAAAGCAGATCGGCCGCCACGGCGGTAAATCGCAAAGATCAACCACGGCTTTGCTTTGATTCATCCAGCGGCACCAAAGGCGCTGTACAACGGTGGGCAGGCACGGTGGGCATAAATCGCTTTCGTCGAGACATCTTGCTGCTACTCCCATATTCGCTCTCTTATCTATCTTTCTTTGGCTTTGACGGCCTTCACAATCAGCATTAATTTCTGATCTGGACATGCGCACGCCAGAGACTTCGCGAGACTGCAAGCTACAGCATTGACGTATTTTCTTCTTCTTCTTTATTTCTTCTCTTCTTCTCTTCCTTTGTGCCTTGGACCGATCGCGATTCGAATATTCTTCGATACCAGCTAGAAACCGAGAAATAAAGTAGTAGTAATGGCTTATGACGGGGGATACAATGGGGGTCAACAGCGGCCGTATGCTGGTTCAGCGGCACAGGCTCCGATGGCGAGAGGTTATGGAGGGCCTCCGCCGTCACAGCAGCAGTATAATGGGTATCAAGATGACGGCTATGGCGGTGATGGAGCATCAGGAGGAGGATACGGGCCAGAGTATGGAAACAACCAATATCAAGATGGCGGCTATGGCCAGAGAGGTCTTGGCCCGGCGAGAGGAGGTCGACCTCCGCAAGATGGTCGCCGAGGAGGCCCTCATATGCCTGAGGGCCAACGAGGGGCCAATTATCCTCCGAGAGGCGGTATGGGTCCTCCAGGAAATAGGGGCAGACCGAACATGCCACGAGGAGGAGGACCACCGGGCCATCCCGCAGGTAAGCCTCATTTTTCAAAGACTTATTAATAATATGGCCAATTCCGTAGAATGCGGTTTGGTCGTGAATCGAAACTCTCGACTCTAACTTTCTCCTCGTCTTTCCTCTAGGCGGTCGGCAACCGATGGATAACGGTATTAACCCACAAGGCGGCCCAGGGTTTGCCAATGGCAACTACCAGTCTGGCAATGGATATGAGCTTGCAAATCAGATGTCACAGATGGATATAAACGGACAAGACCCTAGGAGTCCACCCCGCCGACCACCTCCAGCTCGAAGCGGCTCCCAGAACTACGGGGACTCACGACAAGGACAGCCAAGGCCAGGACCTGATAGCTACGCAGGCTATGGTGACGGCGGATACGGCGCTCGGCAGCCACCTGGTCCACATGGAGCTCAGCGAAGCATGACGATGCCGTACAACAGCTCCGTAGGTCGTGGAGTACCGCAAAGGCCTGCTACGACAACAGGAAATCGGCCTCCGCCTCAAAGGACCTATCCTCAAGACAGCCAGCCGCCGCCACTGCCAGCACAGTATAACAATGTTCCTGCTCCCCATGGCGATAATGGATTCGACCCATCGTATGCCAACGCCATTGACGATGTATACGACTCTTACTATGACGAGCCGAGAGCGAGCATATCAAGCCACAACTCGTCGCACAACTCACATGCGCATAAAAGCAGCATTTCAAGCCTGCCAGACTTTGATGCTATTCCCGTACACAGCAAGCGGGATTCTTTTGAGCAGTCCATGCGACCAGGGGCTGAGCAGCCGCAGCAGGGAGCCCACCAAACTCCCAAGCTGGGCCATGCCCGCTCCATGGTAGAGATGCGCGAACCGCAGTCTGCAGTTTTTGAGATGGCCGCCGACATTCCTGAAGTTCCAGCCATTCCTCAGACGCATGCGTATCAGCCGGGATATAATCAAGGATACAATGGGCCTGCAGGATACGCGCAGCCGCCGATTTCACGAGGCCCAAGTGCGCCTCCAGGTGCAGCCGGGCAGCCGCATTCTGGATTCGGGAGCAATCGTCCGCCCATCGTCAGGCCGGGCACCGCTGCACCCACCAATCCAGACGGTCTACCTGCACATCCAACGCCTGTACGTCCGGGCTTGATGGAAAACTCGCTTGTGAACCCGAATGCCAAGCCTCCTCCTATCCGCAACTATGGAGGTGGTCCTCAGACAGGGCCGCCGCCGCAGCAGCAGCAACAGTACCAGCAGCAACAACAAGCACCAATGCAACAACAAATGCGTCAACCGCAACAGCAGCAGTACCCTCCTCAACAGCCACAGGGCCAAGGCATGCCAGCGCCCAGAGCGCCGCCGCCACAGCGGGAGACAGAGCCTCCAGTTACACCCGGCGAGCTAGAACATTTGAGGATGGTTGTTAAAGGCAACCCCAACGATCAGGCGACTGCACTGAAATTGGCGAAGCGTCTCATCGAAGCTTCAGACGTGCTTGTGCCAAATATCCCCGACGCGAGAGGCAAAGCGAAAGCTCGCGAACGATATACCATGGACGCCCAGAAGATCCTCAAGAAGCTGGTCAACTCCCAGAACCCAGACGCCATGTTTGTAATGGCAGATGGTGTGGGTAGGGGTTTGTTTGGCCCCGAGGGAGATTCCAAAGAGGCCTTTGCGCTGTACCAATCTGCCGCGAAACTGGGTCATGCTGCGGCTGCCTATCGTACAGCCGTATGCTGTGAAATTGGCCATGAGGAAGGGGGTGGCACTCGCAAGGATCCTATGAAAGCGATTCAGTGGTACAAACGCGCGGCCACTCTAGGAGACCCGCCAGCCATGTACAAGGTCGGCATGATCCTTCTCAAAGGCCTGCTGGGCCAACCTAAGAACCCTAGAGAGGCTGTGGGTTGGCTGAAACGGGCGGCGGAGAGGGCAGACACAGAGAACCCTCACGCTCTTCACGAACTTGGATTGCTATATGAATCGGCATCAGGTAACGATGTCATTATTCGAGATGAGCAGTACGCCTTGAGCCTGTTCCAGCAGGCGGCAGAGATTGGATACAAGTTCTCTCAGTTTAGACTGGGCTGCGCGTACGAATACGGATTGCTGGGATGTCCCATCGACCCGAGGCTCTCCATCGTCTGGTACTCGAAAGCAGCGCAGCAAGAAGAGCATCAGTCAGAACTCGCTCTTAGTGGCTGGTATCTGACAGGAAGTGAAGGCGTCCTAGGCCAGAGCGACACGGAGGCGTATCTGTGGGCGAGGAAGGCTGCAGTGGCAGGGCTGGCCAAGGCAGAGTACGCGATGGGCTATTTCACGGAGGTGGGCATCGGCGTCCCGGCAAACATGGAGGATGCCAAGCGATGGTATTGGAGAGCAGCTGGTAAGTTCTTTCATTTCTCTACATTGTGTTTTCTTTGCCTTTCTTTTCACATTTTCTTTGTGCTCAATTGGCGAATTGGATACTAACGTCGAGACTCGTTGCAGCACAAGATTTTCCCAAGGCCAGAGAACGATTAGAAGACTTGAAACGATCCGGCAAGGAAAAGGCCCGTCCGAGAGAGCGAATATCTCGAAGCCAGAAGCAACAGGAAGGAGACTGTGTAGTGATGTAGACATGATTTGTTACGATGGAAGGATGTTCAGAGATACCGAGGCGCGGAATTTCTGCTATTTTTTGAAAAATTAATGAGGGAAAACTAGCGCAGAAATGTTTTACTTTTACTTTTTTTTTTTTTTTTTACCTTTTTTTCTTTTCTTTTTCTCTTTCGTTTTATTTGGATCTGAAAGATACCATTGGGTAGAATTGAAAGGGGCTTATGGGAAGTTTTGACAAATTTGCTTGGATACTCCTTTGTTTTTCGTTCAAAAGTTGTATTATTAATATAGAGAGAATTTGATTAGATACGATCCTATCGTCTATGCTCCACAATGATGCTATTCCTTGCAATTGGAGAAATACTATCATGACTCTCGAAGATGATTTCCATCTGTAAATTATAGCAGCTTTGCTTTATCAGCGCATCATTCTGAACGATTGTTCCTTCACCGTAACAGCAAAGCAGCTTGGGCGAGTAACAATTAAGCGATGGGTTGTGCTCCCCTTATACAATACGATAGTTATTAGAAATTGTTACAACGGACGGGCTCAGGATCATTGAGAAAGGCATACATTATCTAAATAGAGGGGAAGAGATATCTTCCAAATCAACACGCACTGTATCTTTTGCTGTTTCTTGCAAACGAAGTTGTTCTTGCATGGGGTCCCGTGCACACTCACGTGCCACAAAGATTTATTACAACAGTACTACGATTTAACAATATTTAATAAATTTGTTTGCGCATTCATGAAAAATACAGGGTAGATAACACTCCATCAAGAAGGGCAATTCTTGATCCTGCCACTAATGCCTACCAACTATTCGTGGTTTAGCTGCGATTTTGCCTAGCTTCAATGGTAGCGCTCACCGCTTTCCTATTCAAGCAGCTTTTCCACGGCAATATCAGATTCCATGACGCCAGAGAGCTTCCTTCCTCAGGCAAGACCGAGCGATCGTAGCAAGAACTGAACGTCACGTCCTGCTCGTCCGTTGATCCTCAATTGCATCCACCACCAACTCTCTTCATACGGAATACACAAAATGCCTCCCAAGAAGCCTTTCAACTGGGGATTGTGGATAAAGGTCCTGGTGGGGTAAGTAGGCTCCGCGACTTTGACTCCAAGCATGACGCTGACAATCGTCTCTCGTCAAAAGAGGAGCGATCATCAGCGTTGGTGGCCCGGCGCTCACGTACTGGGTGGTGCCGACCGAGGAAGAACTGAGATCTAGGTACAACCCTGAACTCCTGAAGAGGAGCATAGAAGGCAGAGAGGAGAGACAACAAGAGTTTAACGACTTTGTCACGAAGCTCAAGGAGTATTCGAAATCTGATAAACCAAGTTGGTCCCATCCAAATAAAAAAAAAAAAATTCTTGTTTGACATCTTTCCGGGCAGATTGGGGCTAATATGATGCGATAGTCTGGGCCGTCATCAAGGAGGAAGAAGAAAGGAAAAAGAAAGCAGAGCTTGAAGCCAACAGGCTTCAGAAGCAAGAAGCTGCAGCTCGGAGAGAAGAAATGCGGCGAGAAGCCGGCCTCGGGAAATAGAGTGAACGAAATGCGATTTTATTTGAGCATGGGCGTAGGGCAACACAACGAAGACATCAAAGTCATCTCGTCGCCGTCGCCCACGCCACTGCCGTGTACATTATGAAAAGGGAGAGCGTGTGTAAGATTTGAATCATCACCATCGACATTAACAAGTTCCCAAAGTGCACAAGCTACCAATCTGTTCAACCTGAGGGACCAGGCTGCTACGATGAGAGAATATGGATATCTGTGAACCGAGTTGCCGATGTAAGAAAACAAGAAGAAAAAAAAGAGGGAAACTTCCTCCAAAAGAGAGAGACAGAGAGAGACAGAGAGAGAGAGAGAGAGAGAGAGAGAGAGAGAAAGGATGAAAGAAAAGAAAGAAGCATACCTCAACGTGGGGTATGAGGTAGGCGACTCATTGGATTGTTCCGAGCTGAGATTCGGACGTGGCGACAATACAAGAAGCAAAAGACTACAAAACTGAAAGCATGGGCAGGGACAAACTATTGGATCTACTAATGTACCTCGCACCCCAAAATGGTTCAAGGGATTTTGCCCTTGCTTTCCATTAGTATGGGCTGGGGCGGGCCATTTGCTGCCACCCCCATGAATCAGTCTTGTCAATATTGCAACACCCGCTATTCTTCAAGGGGCATGAGAGGGCAATGTTTGCCCATCACGAATGCGTGATCTGCCTGGATGAAATCAAAGAGTGGAGTTGAGGATTTAAACAAATGCCACTCTCCATCTTATCAGACCTACATGTGCTGTATCAAAAGTGGACGAGCGATAACGCGAGATTTTCAGACACTGGAGAGTAGTTACGTTGAAAGCTGCTCCGTATGATATCTGCACTTGCCATCGTCTATTTTATTCGATGTTCATGGCAATTTTAACCTCCCGGGCTCTCTTTTCGAACAAATTAGCTCCTCGTTCGCCCACTCCCACCGGCCGG
The DNA here is from genome assembly GCF_020647865.1 of Trichoderma asperellum. NCBI lineage: Eukaryota > Fungi > Ascomycota > Sordariomycetes > Hypocreales > Hypocreaceae > Trichoderma > Trichoderma asperellum. The sequence goes on along the minus strand of NC_089415.1, from coordinate 2,445,698 downwards.
CTGTTGAACCGCAGCGATGATCTATTAGCGAATATCCACGAATAGAGCCGGCCAAGTGCAGTGCACGGGTTATTAGAGGCAATTCTTGGCAGCAACAAAAGTGCGTTCTTTTTTTGGCCACCGTGTCGCTCAGCTGCTGTTGGGCGTAAGACATGGCATTACTACTCCTTCAATTGGCCAGCCACCCATCCAACATCATTTCTGCAACCGCGGTGTCCAATGACGCTAAAATCTACATGTACTCCATACTCCATTCTTTTTGCTTTTATTTATTTTTCCTACCTCGGCGTGTGCGACGACACGAAGGAATTCGAAGCCGTCCATTTCCAGCCAGTTGATCGAATCCCTCTTATTTCCTGCGGAAGAAAAATAGGATTTTGTTGGCTACGTCTACTGATATCTCGCACACGTCGTATAAGCGCGGTGACGGGTCCTCTCTTCACCCACATCGCCGAGAATGTAGCGAGAACGGCGGGCGATGATGGATCTATAAACTTGACTTAGTGTTCGACATCCACCCACAAGCCCAGCGCTCTCACATACCATTGGAGGCTGCTTCCATCAGGGATGGATACAGTTAGATATTATTTGATCTCCCTGCAAACTGAATGAGCATGATAATGTATCACCTATCTACTACTGGCCATTCTCTCCTCTAGCGAGAAGCCTGGATGCGAGGGATTACTATTACTCCGCGACCGTGGCAGCCATAAGCAGAAAAGAGGACAGGCGGATAGACGAAAGCCCTGGAGTGCCTCCAATCCTTTGTTTTGACAGAGCGCTGCAAATGCGTACCAAAGACTCTAGTGACAGCCACTTACAAGCAATACGCGAGGTCACTTTGTGGGAAGGTATCTCTTGTGGGTTACGCCCTTTGAACCCCATCAGCCAACGTAGCTTTCAGCATGCCTCGGACAAACTGGAAGCATTTGGCAGGTAACCAACGTCGCCTGGGCGCACTTCTGAGAAGGATGCTCCAGATCGCTTGGCAACTCGTGGATTTCGATTTGGAGAGCTGGGCATCTTGTGGCTTCAGCTTGGCGCATATTCCATCAGATGAGACCAGCGCCGCTGCAGACCACCGAAGATGAACTTTCGGCCACATGGAATTTCAATCTTACTTGTGTCTTGGGCAAGCAACTTCGGAGAAGGTAGTATCGATTTGGAAATACTACCGCCTCCACAATGCTTGGCGACAGCGGAGGCGTCAGCTAGATCACGCAAAAGGTCCTTACTGGTGCTAACGAAGATGAGGTGACATTGCCCTTGCCATGCTGCTGGCCCAGTGACTACTATTAATGGAAGTTGACCTCAAAAGAACCACAGGAGTGGATAGCATGCCAAGTTGCCAGTCGTCTCGGCAGCCTACCTAGCGGCCTCAATAAACGTAGGTTAAGGTTAATCTGGCAGCGAACGATTTCCTTGTACGGGGGGGCTGAGAAGGAGCTGCCGTATAAGGGAAGTTTGCATGTGTGATTGCATCTCTTATCACGACGGAATGCTACCATTTTCTACACCTAATGCTGATATACTCAGTGCATGGCTGGCATCGGAGAATGAAAATGTGGTGGAGAGTGGGAGAATAGAGATCTTTGTGATGGTTGCTATGTGGCTCCATACGTCTCCCAGACCCTCGATTTTGTTTTCTATCTCTTCTTTCGGCCCATGGGCAGGTTTACGGCGTACTATCAAAACAGGCTGTAGAGTACCCTACCACAACCGGAGCCTTGCAGAGTTCCTATACAGATATTACGGGCAATTATTGGCGATGCATTGTTTTAGACAAGACACTGACAGCAAATCTGGCCGAGCAAAAGTGCATCTAAAATAAAATGCAAGGATGGGTCACTGCCCTGGTCTAGCCTGAGCCACTCCGGCCGACCCTAGCCCTCTCCATGCAGGCCATGCGGGGAGCTGCTGGATGCCGGAGGATTTAAGAGCAAAATTTAAGGGTGGCTAAATCCAAAGGCAATGCCGGGACGAGAAAAATGGCGATCCATTAGTACTGGTCAGGTACTTATTTTCTCTTCTTGCAAGGGCCTTCGCCTAACGCCCTTGCATACACAATACTACTTGTATATGCACTATAATGGAGATGGATGGACAAGATTATATTATGAGCGACATTAATCAGTTCTCATGGCTGACGGTGCCAAGCCAAAAAGTCCTGCATTTAGGATTAAGAAGGCAAGTGATGTGGTTACGTTTGTTATCTCGTGGGAACAAGCGGCACATCGGGGAAGTGTACCGGCATGTCGCCAGGCCAGGTGACTGCGCAATTTGACTGCTCAGAATGATACTTGCTACGTTGATTTGACCAAAGCAATGACAGGCAGAGGGCAAACACCATTTGGACGAGGAGAAAGCAACAGAAGGCGAGCAATGCTACGTCCTAGATCATGTTGGTGACGAGAGGCTGTCGACTCCCAGCGAAATAATACTACACGTATGGCATTATTTCTCCGGACCTTGGATAATAAGCCAATTTCAAGCTCTCCAGTGGGTAAGCCATTGGTTTGCCGCCTCATACGGTATTAATCACTAGATACAGAGCAGGCATCAGGTGAGCATGGTACGAGTCTTGGCACGGATATGGATGGGTGTTGTTGGTGCCGCAGCTGCAGCGGTATCGGCCGAACCGGGCGGCATGATTCATGATTGTGCTCTGGACGGTACAAGTGGCGCCTGCTGTCTATGCAGCTATGGGCTGAAAGAATTATCTTCTACCAGAGTTGGTGAAGAAACTGTTGGCTGTGCTATCGCGATATTTTCCCTCCCTCATTTTGTGGTTGCCTCTAAGCGAAAGGTGCAAATCTCTTTGCAAAAGAAAAAGATTTGTCCAATTCAATTGGTTGAATCTCTTACTATGGATCCTGCTGCCAAATGCTGATCTAGTAGTGCGATTTTTCTTGTTGGGGTAATATGCCTGGGCATAAATCAACCGAAGAACTTGTTTGCGCTGAGCTTACTTGTGGCTGTTGTTGTGCCATAATTCATACTGCCAACACGTCTCTTCCGTTCTGGAGGTGTATATGTCGTTATTAAGGAGGCTTCTCCACGAGAAGTGGCTACGCGAACGAGGTCCTACTGCAAGCGATGTGTGCTCCTCGATCTTAGACATGGCTTGATACAATGACAAAACATGACCACCCATTCCCAGCTTTTTGGGCCCTATCCTAGGGTAGCTTTGCCACGGCCAATATCTATTTGATTTCTGAGGCCTACTTTCTCCCAAGCTCAAGTTGGATATATTTTCTTCCTCTTTTGCCTTAACTCTTCCTCTACTTGTCCATAGCGTCGGCCCTGGCGCCATCCGCAGTGGAAGTTTCCGACTAGCTGGCGTTTATTTGCTTTCTAAGTAGAGGCTGGCCGCTAGCAATATGAGCTTATCCACTAGCCGAGGATCCAAAAGCAAGCCGTATTGATACTAATCCTCGGTAACAGTAACCGCGCGATACCATTGCGTCCTCGCAAAAGGGCCTTTGGGGGGACCCTTCGACAAGAGACCGACCACAGCAACGGATATCTACGAGAGGCACTAGCTGAATTGTGAACCCTCGTCGCGTGGCGCAACGCCTGAAGAGTTACTACCAACGGAAACGGAGGGCTGCTTCTGGCAGGCGGCCCACACACTGTCTGAGACTATCGTTGAGCATGGGGGGGCAACCGCCACATGGGATCTTTTGAATCGCAAAAACCTTGGCATTGGCTTCTGCTTCTGCGACTAGTACGAACAGGGAACTAAATCCCAGTTGTCCAGGCGAGTCGAAGCAGCGATGCCCAGTTACCAGGGCCAGGCCACCTACGGAGCGTTGGTCCTGGCAGTGGTCCTAGCAGTGATACGGCCAGCAATTTTGCGAGTGCCCGCAATGCCAGAGCCCGTCACTGCCAAGACCAAACTTCCAGACACTACCAAAGTGCCCACGTCCAAAACCGAACTAGTCCCCGTGGTGCTGCTGTATACACATACTACAAGTAGTATGTAGGCGCAAGATAGGCCGGCTCCACCCTGGCCGGCGCTATCCTCGCTGCAAAGAGTCCCTGCAGCCAACGGCAGCTCGCTGCTTCACTCTTGAATGATGGGCAGCATATCGGGGGGAGAACAGTAAGATAATGAGAAAGCAGGGGATAAGAAAGAGCAAGAGAGGGATTTTCAGAGTGGCCACCGAGTCAACCCACAGTTGCCCCCCGCATGCAATTCAAGGAACTTGTGTTGCTCAATCTCTCAGCCGCACACGGACATGGCGTTCCCATGTTACAGCGTGTTAGTCTGGGGGTGATGACGGTCAAGGCGATGTGATATAATATAAAGATGGTAGATTTCCCACTTCTTGATGAACTCGCGTGTTCCTCTTCCTCCAGAGGCTATTCTGCTGTTCTCGCTTTTCAAGCTGCGTCAACACTACCATATCTTTTTGTAGTGGCAGTACATACAGAGATTCAAGATGGCCTTTGGGTTTGGTAAAAGCGACGCCCGCGTCGAGACCGAGGCCGTGTCCTCGGGTGTCGAAGTGCTTCCTGGGGATGCAGCCAACGTCGAGTCTGATCTCCGTAATTTCAGAAAGCAGCACCGATGGGATCCCTTCCTCGACATCGATAAGCTCGACAACATCGATGAGGCTCTGGCTTCGGGCAATATCGAGAAGGAGGCTGCCATTGATGAGTCTTTGATCCAGGAAGACTCACCCTACCCAGAAGTCCGCGCTTCGGTACGTTTAATTCAAATTGCTACCTTACTGGTCCAAAACCGTTTCAGCAATCATGACCCCGAGGGACTGCAATAACAACTATATTGGCCTTTTTTTTTTTTTTTTTTTTTTTGGATTTTTCCTTGCCTTCCTGTCTGACGTATTATCTTGTTTGCTTCTAGGTTCCCCCAACCGACGAAGATGTCCCAGTCAACACAATTCGTGCCTGGTCAATTGGTGCTGTCATGTGCACAATTGTAGCTGCTTGCAACATCCTGCTCACCCTCCGACGCGCTCCCATCGTTATTACATCTACGGTCGTGCAGTTGATATCTTACCCGTAAGTTTGCCGCCGTACAATTCCAATAGTTTGCAGTTGTCGTCATATGGCTAACTGGTAGCAATATAGTATTGGTTGCTTCTGGGCCCGCGTCGTCCCCAACTGGTCATTCACTGTCTTTGGACACAAGTTCGAGCTCAACCCTGGTCCCTTCAATGTTAAGGAGCACACTATCATCACGATGATGACGGCTGCCGGAACGGCTGCCTCCTATGCTATCGATATCTTGCTCGCCCAGGAAATCTTCTACCATCAAAAGCTGGGCTGGGGCTTCCAAATTCTCCTCATTCTCTCCACTCAGGCCATGGGCTTCGGTGCTGCTGGTGTTGCTCGACGATTCCTCGTCTGGCCTTCATCCATGGTGTGGCCTGCTGTGCTCATTACCACAACTGTCATGTACTCTCTACATAACCACGCTCCCGCCGATCCTGCCACGACCAATGGTTGGACGATTGGCCGATACAGCTTCTTCCTCATTGTTGCTGCCGGAACGTTCTTTTGGGAGTGGATTCCTCAAGTCATTGCCCAATTTCTCCAGTTCTTCATGTTCCCTGTCTGGATAGCGCCCAACAACGTCGTTGTCAATCAGATTTTTGGTGGAAATACTGGACTGGGTCTCCTGCCCATCTCCTTTGATTGGTCAATTATTTCTGGTTTCCTGCTTTCTCCCCTCCAGACGCCAGCCTTTGCCATTGCCAATGTCTCGGCTGGTATCTTCATCATGCTTCTCGGAATCATCGGTCTTGCCTATGCTGGCCCTGAGTTCTACCGCTATCTTCCTCTCAGTGCTAACCAGAACTTTGACCACTACGCTCAACCCTACAACACGAGCCGTATCCTCAACCCTGATTATACCGTTAACCTCACAGCCTATAAGGAGTACTCCCCTATCCTGTTGGGCCCTGCTTTTTCCCTGTCGTATGGCATGGGCTTTGCCGGCCTGATCTCAACACTTACCCATATTGCCTTGTTCTATGGCCCAGACGTCTGGCGTCGGTCTGTTGACTCTCGATCTGAAGAGCCCGATATTCATTTGAAGCTTATGCGCAAATATAAAGAGGCTCCCGAATGGTGGTTTCTCGCCGTGTTTCTGGTTTCGTTCGGATTTGGTTTGGCGGCATGTTTGGGCTGGCAAACGCATCTTCCCGCGTGGGCGTACATCCTGTGTATTATCATCGGTCTCTTCTTCTTTATTCCTGTTGGCATGGTTCAAGCCATCACCAATCAGCAAACTGGTCTCAACATCATCACCGAGATGATTTTCGGTTACATGCTTCCCGGCCGCCCCGTGGCTATGATGCTGTTCAAGTCTTGGGGTTACATGATGACTTTCAATGGCCTACAGTACGTATCTGACATGAAAGTCGGACACTACATGAAGATTCCTCCTCGTAGCATGTTTGGCGCTCAGGCCTTTGCCGTGATTTGGCTCTCTATTGTGCAGATTGCTTCGTACAATTTCTTGCGAGGCAACATCGAGGGTATCTGTACTCCACATCAAGCACAGGGTCTTACATGCCCTAACGCTCGGACTTTCTATAACGCCAGTGTCATTTGGGGTGTCATTGGCCCTAAGTTGGTGTTTGGTGCTGGTCAATTGTGAGTTTGTTCATGTTGCATCTATTTCCAGCTGCAAGTCAGTGTAATTCCTTACTAACCAAATCTCATCAATAGATACTCCTGGACCAACTACTTCTGGCTGATTGGCTTCCTGTGCCCCTTTATCCAGTGGCTCCTTGCCCGTCGTTACCCTCGCTCCCCGCTCCGATATGTTGTCTTCCCTGCCTTGTTTGGAGCTGCAGGAATGATTCCCCCGGCGACAACCTGGTACCTTGCCCAGTGGTGTATCATCGGCCTTGTCTTCAATTGGTGGATCCGAAGGCGTTGGCTCGGTTGGTGGAGTAAGTTTCTCTCCATTACTCTTTCTCGTTGTATAACGTGGTCAAAACTAACCCCCTATTTCTTGTAGCTCAATACAACTATGTCTTGTCTGGCGCCCTCGATATCGGCACTGCCCTCTGCACTGTCGTTATCGGTCTGGGTCTGGGTCTGGGCAATGCGGAATTCCCAGACTGGTGGGGTAACTCAGTTGTAGCTAATAACCTAGATTATAATGGTGCTGCTGTCTTGAAGGTTGCGCCAACCTCGGGTCCTGGCATTGGACCTTCGACTTGGTAAAGAAGGGGATGAGGTGGGTGTGCTATCGCATACAGTAGGATGTGAGAGGTCGAGGGGAATATGAAGGAAAACTATGTCATGATGTAATGAAATGTCTTTTGGTTGATGTATTATTTATCGCATATCTTTTTGATGTGCTGTCTCTAAATATACCCTATCTCTTCATGAAACTACACGTGATTGAGTGATACTTGTTCGTGGAAGCTGATGTTTTACTTTATAATTGTATATACGGACTTATACCAACGCAATAGTCGATTCTCGCGACACTTCGCAGGTAAAGGCAGGATTTCCGAATCTCCTGTCCTATACAATAAATGCTGTGTTTATGTAATGTTTATGCAGGAGATTCACTTTTGAATATATTAAATGGAAAAGAATATTTTTTTTTTTAATTCCCTCTGGGTACCTAAGCATGGAATGGTGGTAATAGCATAGTAGTTAGGTAGTGAAAATACTATATGCCTAGGTAGTAGTTGTATTAGAGGCCCACTAGGCCATTAAGCATAGCAACATGCCGACTTCGTATAAGCGTCCTACATTAGCGTCCTATGTTTTTGCTCAAGCTACCTACGAGTAACAAAGCTACTACATGTGCTAACCTACACTGACTATCGGTTTCATCCAGTCTGGATAGGTGTTGTAAGGATTTAAATGGTCATGGCATTGTAAAAAGGACATGAGAGTCCGCATATATTATTTATAGCATTGATTCCAGTCCATTCTAGAAAAATTGTAAGCGCGCTCTTAGACCCAAGTAACCAATTGTGGTCTAGATTCTGTAATCGTCCATAGTAAAACACACGTCTCTTGATATCGTTGTCAGCTAGGGGACATTGTTTAGCTATAAAACTACCTATTCTAATGTTTAGAAATGACAAATGAGACTTATCTGCTGTATAACTTGATAATATATGCAGATCAAGGAAGTTGATATATACGAAAGCAGCGTGTCTAGCTGGTATAGGGGACGCTCGGCTTATCTACTGGAAATATACCAACTTACCAAAATATGGAGCTGCAGTTTGTGGAACCCCCAATCGTTGGAAAATAACACCATTGTGTACTCATATATGTTCTGTCTCTCCATGTTCTCCCACCTTTCTTCGTAGATCGAATAGGAGCGTTTCATCCTTCGATAGGCCTGGTAAAATGGCAAGTGAGGGGATTGAAGAAGAAGAAAAAAAGGCAATAAAGTAAACGCCTTTAATCCCATGGCAAGGACGATGAAACACCGAGTCACACATTCACATTTCAACGGTGGAAGGAGATATTTCGGCGGGGCTTGAGATTAGCCAAGTATTCACAGCGCCAACAGTTTCCCATTTTTATAGTAACCATTGCACCGGTATGTCATTTGCTCAGCTACCAAATGCGCCATATGGCATTCCATGCACAACCCGATATTGTAGAAGAACCGGCCGGAAAGAGACAAGAACCACAGACTCCCATACTTTGTTTCACTTTGCTCATCCGCTGCGTTGCAGACATCTCTCCTGCCATCGTATCACCCAGATGAAACTCGCGTCTTTTATCGTACTTTCTTTTTAAACATTGTTTTATTTATACGTGTTTAGCGAGTTCGGGCAGCGACCTTCTGCTGAGCACCCTTGGCGCCCTGCTTGCTCACGTTTCGCTGGGTCTGGCCCTTGGCGGCGGTGGCAGCGTTCTTGGCCTTCTCGGCCTTCTTGGCGGCCTGAGCAGCAGCCTTCTTCTCCTTGTCCAGCTTGATGGCCTCGGCGCGAGCGGCAGATCGGGCCTCGGGGCGCATAGAGCGGCGCTCCTTGATGACCTCGAGGGAGGCACCAACGATGGCACGCTGGGACTTGACGGTGCGGCGGGTGCGCTTCTTGGCAACTTCCTGCAAAGGGGGGTCAGTCACATTATTCCGGCGTTTATTTCTGTTTCTTCAAATCTCTTCTTCTGTCCGTGTTGATGCATAGAAGGTAGATATGGACATGGAACAAAGCAATGCCATGTCATTTTCTATCATGGACGCGGGAGAGAGAAAAGAGAGATGGAAGAAAGCGGGTCGGAGTTCGTAGTTGCGTCGTGCGTACCTCAGAGATACCCTTGCGGTGCTGTCGTCGGAAGAGAACGGTCCAGGCAATGCGACGGGGGTTCTTGCGCTGGAGGAAAAGTGACTCCGACTTGCCGTTGACAAATCGGAACACCTTGCTGTCGCCACGGACATAGATCTTACCCTGTGAGGAGAAAAAGCAGTTAGCATCCATGAAGCATGAACAAACTTGATGATTTGTTTTGTTTGCTTGATCCCTCCAAATGCGACGGGGACTTTCGGCTCTCTTGTTCCTTCGTTCAATGCCTGAACAACTCTGCCACATTCCACCTTGATGATTCCATTCATGCTTCCAAACCGTGCCCTTGTCCCATGTCTTTCCGTCGTATCGTCCTCCATAGCC